>NC_142621.1:30944253-32236396 GCF_059453375.1 Lepisosteus platostomus
ATGTACTGAAAGATTAAAGCCTGTTTAACACTTTAACAGTCTCACAGCATAGTTTAAACAGTGAGAGCTTATTCATATTTTTTTCCATATTTCCTCTTAGGCATAACCCTGACTGGTGTTTCTTGTAAGATACAGTATGTATATATTCATACACTTTTGTTGATTTATTACAAAAGTAATAAAGATAGTAGTTTTGGCAAAGGCAGGTTTTCTTCAGAGCTTGTCTGTACAAGTAGCATGTTAACATTGAGAAGTGATCACTTTGGGTTAAGAAAGTAAGATTTGTAATAGCTTCTGTAGATCATTGTACATTGTCTGTAGTCTGGGTAATATTGGTTTAACCTTTACAGTCTAGTTTGTGATTCTAAAATATCACTATTGTGCACCATTGGTACAAAATTGAACTGAGATCCTCTTGTAGACCCCTAGATCTGACTTGTGCTCTTCTCCTGAGGTAGGATTCATCCTGCCTGTCCAATGGTTATGTTTCCAGCTGCCAGACATGTGTTTTTCAAGGGGTCATGAATGGCCAAAATACCCTGAAGGAGCACTTGGTACAGGAGCTTTAACATCATGATGTGTAATGACCTCAAACCAATAGCTTCCCAGATATGTCCTCATGCATAGTTTTGTCTTTACTTGCTCATGTGTTCATTTAGAGGGAAACAGAGAAGTCTCTCTGCCCACAGCGGTTTGATCCATTTAAGGATCTACAACCTGCAGGATCTTAACCACACACAAAACAGGTGCTGGGTAATTTCAAGCTTGTTACCTTAAGGTGACCAAATTTCCATAGACAGACAACTATAGTTAAAACAGTCGTATGTCAATAGTACTGTTTGTTCAGGATCCTGCTGCTTGTAAAAGCTGAAATGGATCAAACTGTTCTGTAATGGCCATGTCATCTGTTTTCTCTGGTGTGTCAGTGAACTCTAAGGTTTCTGTGAACCAGGGTTAATCAATTGAGATCAGGGTCATAAGAGGTAACAGTACAGTTACCTAGATAAGAGTAGAAGTGTTACAAAGTATGTTCCCCGGTTAAGCATTAACTCTAGTGAGACGGCTTGTTCCATCAAAGAACTGCTAGTCAGATGGCTGAATCTGCATGGCGGGGGGCCAGCTCACTGCATGGCAAACGCCTGCGGCACCTCAGCCAATCACACCTAAGTCTGGACCTGGCAGGGGCTGCTCTGGCTGGAGCGACAGTAAACACTTTCTCCTCCTCACCCAGCTCCGTGTTATGTCTGGCAGCCCCTATCATACCGTGCTGCTTGAACTTTCGCCAGAGACAAATATTTGTCATATCCATTCGTGCGGCGTTCGACTGCTCTGGTCTGGAGTAGGGAAGGGCTGCTGCATGAGTATGTGTGTGCCAGAGTCGGGGAGGATGTGCTCTTTTTCTAATCTAGAGCCCCTGCCAGATCTGTGATGTCAGCCCGGCTCAAGCCTCCCAAGAATTAACCTCTTTTCCCCGCTGTAGCAAACTGTCAAGGCAATGCCAAGGGAACTGTCTGCTCCACGCTGGGCTTTTCCGGACAGCTTATAGTTAACGTTTTTCCTGGCCTGTTTTCAACCTTGCAGATAGTTGCTCTGAGTGAATGCTGAACAAAGAAGGAGCTGCTGGCCACAACTTCATCTGTTTCAGCTCAGGCTTTCTTGCTCCTTTTTTTTGTTGGCGTTTAAAATGTCTGTACAAGAGAAGTGTTTTTTTTTTCTTTTAAAGGAAAGGAGGGGAAGAAAGATGGGTTCCGTTTGCCTCTTTTTTGGCGCGCTTGGGGCGCCGCCATTTTAAGATCGGAGCTCGAGAAAGAGGGAGGGAGGGAGAGAATGGAGCTTTCAGTCTTCCTTACATGGCGGATACATTTGCTCCGCTTCTCGACCAATGGGCGCCTGATTTTGTGAAGTCATGTGACGTGCCACGAGTGCAATCACATCCATTTCCCTGCTGCTGCAGCTACTTCACTTTCCCCGACGCTCCCTCCCACTCTCTCCTGCTCTTTTTTTTTGTGTGTGTGTGCTGCTGCTGTAACATGTCCTGATTGCTCTACCCTGTTCTCGATGCCAAATTTTTCCAGGTCAAATGCATTTAGCTTGACTGGCGTCCGTCCACGTAGTTATTTTAGTAAGTTTGCAAAGTCCCGCAGCTCTCGGACGGCTTGCATTCTTTATGTTTCATGGATTTCCCTTCCTGGCGCCCATCCAGGAGCAGAATGGCTTGGTGGGTGAGATGCAAGCTACAAGCTTTGGAGGACTTTGTGCTCTGACGTACTGAATTTTTTTCTTCTCTGGCCTGCAACCAAGCATGAAGAGATTAGTGCCAGAATTCAATAAAATAACAAATTATTATGTAATGAGAAGAGTGTGCAACTAATGGTCTGCTGCACTGCATGTTAGTGAATACCTAATGGGCTGATTCCAAAGAGCGTCGACTCACCTGGGTCCTGCACATCCAAACACTCTTACATGCTGTCTGTGATCCTCCTAGTATAAAGCATCTAGCTTTTAGCAAAAAAAAAGTAGAGTTGTGTATCAAAGCACAGTGAAATTCACACAGGTGGTAGCTGCTCAATCATCACCTTTCCGTGAATTCTCTCTGATTGTATCTGCACGCACACTCCTGTAAATAAATCTTCTCGCTGTCCTTGGTTGTTATACAGTATAACAAAAGAGAGTATTCCCCTTTTCAGTTGTCTTGGCCTATTACTGTAATCCTTGTGGGATGCCTCTCTGTTTTGACCCTGTACACATTGCAGTAGTGCTGTTCCTAGATAAGGTTAGTGATCACGGCTGCTTAAAACAAGTGTCTCGCGATCCTGCTAGTGCTTAAAGGTTTTAAAATGCTTTGACTTATGGGCATTTTGAAGAAAACCTTCAAAATAAAACCAAAAAATAAAACATCAGACAAGAGATACTGTTAAAGGAAAAATGTAACTTTCTGTTGTAAGCATGCTGATAGGAGATTGTTCAGTGTTTGCACTCAATTAAATCCAATTCAGAGCACTCTAGTGTAATTTACTCATGTCACAGAAAGTAGAGCTTCTTCTCTCCAAAATAGTTTTCTCCTGGAGACACTTTATAGTAATGCAGGTAACGTAGCAATTAAATTGCTCAGTTTATTGTCTCAAAAGCTGTAGGTGCAACAGAAATGCACTACAAGGCTGAACAATTCTCTTCGTTCTCTTTTTTTCACTTCTTGTGTTTAGCCCCAGTCTCCAATGAACATAATTTAAAGCTTTCCTCAAGATGTTTGTAGTGATGGGAGGTCTGGTTGAATAAGGCCTGGATCCAGGGGTACTCCACAAAATATGCCTGCAGTGTACATTTGTTGCCAGGACATTCTTGAAAGTCAAGGCATATTTGATATCTCTTTCCTTCCCAGAATGCCTCTGGTCTGACCAGTAAGCTAGGTTTCTTCAATTCCTGGAGCCAATAAGCAGTCTGTCTTCTCTAAAGCATCTGATTTAATTGTTTAAGTGGATCTTCAACCTGCCCAGCAACAAGACGCAATTTCAAGTTGAAGGACCCGATGTCTGCTTTCTTTTACAACTTCTTTTTTCAGTTGGTGAAGCATCAGTCCTGTAGAAGTTCCTTTAACCTTGACAGTTTCAGGGAGCTAGCCAAGAAGAAGGAGGGAGCGGCTTTTCTAAAACAAAAATGCACCTTTTTGTGTTGGGTTGGCTCGAACCTGATTTCATGTACTGTAGTTTATGTCGTATCAGAGATCTTGGAGAAAAGGGGAGACTTTGCAATGAGACATTCAGAGCTCAGAAACCAGTCTTCAAGAACTTTATAAAGAGATGGCTTTTTTTAGATGTGTACGTTTGTGCGTAAAAGCTGTACATTTCTTTACTGTGAGCTGCAACAAGTTTAAGGTAAAAAATATACTACTTTTGCAAAAATATGAAGAAAATCCTACCCTGATAGATGTGTCTAAATTAAAGAAGAATCAACAGGTACAGAGCATCTTACGTGTAGTAATGTCTTAGTTTATCAACCTTTCTTCATGTGGTGGAGGTTGAACTTCAGTTAATCAGCCGACATGACTTCATTGCCAAACCAATTTGAGCCTGCAATATCAGGGACTGCTTCCCTGAGGTGTCTTAAGTAATGGGTATCTGTGTCTGTGCTCTTCTGAGTTACAGATACCCCTACGTGATAGGGTTCAGGGAGAGGATGCAAAGCAATGCAAGTGGGTGTTTGTGCTAAAATTATGCCTTAACATTTCTTTTTTTAAGATTGCTCTGTTTGCTTCACACATTTGTTTCTGTTGGAATTATCAGCAGCAACAGGAAGAAACTTGCTCTGCTAGCCTCAGTTGTAATCTGGGATTACAAACTCAGATGTTTCGGGACTACTTGCTTTCCTTGCAAATGTAAGCTGTTTTCTACTTTTAAGGGTTTTAGAAAGCAAGAGACAGAGTGATTAATTTTATTGGGTTTCCAGTGAATGATTTTAGTAACTTGTTAGTCATTCAGGCACTAGATTGAGTTCAGCAGTCTGACTGCGCTCTTGTCCTCCAGCTGTAATTGCTGCTATTTAACACACATTGACAACAAAATATTGGTTCCTAAATTAGTAGAGGTGGATATAATAATATGGTAGCAGTTGATATGGGCAACATAGTCTAATTTTTAGAAGGCTCTTTCCAAATACTCAAGTGCATGTTATCTGTTTTCCACTCTAAAATGCCATTTGTCTCATTTCCTCTTATGAAATCTACAGTTCTTAAAATCCATGGCAGATTAAAAATATGAGCTAATCTTTTTGTGGGCTTTTTTTTAACATATGGGCACCGGATGCGTTTGGATTGCTTCAAAGTAGAAGAGTCTGGGGCAGAGTAGTGCGGATGAGAATATGGGCAGTTTTAGAGAATCAAAAACCAAAATCTGGCACTCTTGTTAATATGTCCAGTCTGAGGGAAATGGTCTGAGACTGGAGCCCATTCCCCACGGCTGGCTAGACTACACACGACAGATGAAAATGAGCCCTATAATACTGGAGTGGACATGCAAAAAATAAACGTTTTAGCCTCACTCTGTCTGCTCTGATCCTGCTGGGGTAAACACACCTCGCACACGTGACTTCAGTCCTTTATTTATTTTTTAATCGGTTGTAGTCTTATGACGTTTCCATCAAGTTCCTTTATATATACACTTGAACTCATGGTAGGAAACCAGTGCCCCATGAATCCCAGGTTTTACTCTTGCCTCCGCTCAGCTTTCTGTTTGCATTTAATTAATTTGTTAGGCTGTAATTCACTTTACACGCTTTAGTCACACACACAAATCTCTAAAGACAAGCTTTGCAAAAGGAGAGCAGATTTTGAACCCTTGGGGTCTTCCTGTTGGGTCACTTGGGTCTCAGTGGGGTCCAGCTGGCTCCTCCTGCATTGTCACTTGGTACATTTCAGAATTTTACAGTCACAACTTCCAAACTGCTAAAGAGCAGTAGCAGGAAACCTTGATATCTTATTTCTGTACCTTAAGGCACAAGGATAAATAATCCCTGGAACTGACACAGTGGAAGGTCTGCGTGTTGAAACTGCTGTCGGCACATTTTAAGCAGCTGTTTAAAATGCTGCTCTTTCCCCTTAGAAGCTTGTTTGGTGCATTTTGTTATTGTGAGACATGTAGCATGCGAATGTGTGACGACTAGAGCTGTTGCCACATAATTAGCTATTTAATAAGGTGCAGGCCTTTTGGGATGACAAAATACTTTTATTGATTTACTTTGTTTCAGTCCTTGCAATCTGTGTGTCATAAAGATATGGGAGGTCCAGTGAGGAGCTATCAAAACAGTTGCCACAGATTGCTGTGCTTGTTTGCTTCTATGCAGGTAGCAGGTTCTCTGCGGTTCAGTGTTGTTTTGCTGTGTCAGCAGGAGGAGAATGTGGTGACATCAGCCTAAGGAGGACAGTGTCACAGGTACAGCACTCAAGCTTTATTGACTGAGGAATGTCATTCATTTCCAGATTAGCCACACCTGCAATAACAGAGTTCACTTCAGAGTTTACATGGCATGTAACTGGAATAATAAACGCTACAAACAAAGAGGAAAGGTCAAGGAACAGAAACTGCCTGCTTCCTCTAGGAACTGTAGGGGATCTCAGCAGGGAGAGCTGTGAGGGGTGGCAGGGTCGCCCTGTTCACTCCCATTGAGGGGGGGTTCATTTCATGGCATAGCAAGCCTGCTAAGTGTCAGGGCAGTCAACATGTAAATCTCTTAGGCCTACATGAACGAGAAGAGAGGCTAAGGCTAAGACTAGTTTTAGCTTTCTTGTCTTCATTGTACACAATAAAGAAGAAAACGTGGAAAAAAGGAGAATTGCAGAAGGCTCAGCGTCTGTTTTATTCAAAGTAATGCAGCATTCCGAGTAAACCAACATGGGACTTTAGTTGGAAATCAGTTACCACTGCATTTGCTATCTTTATATTTGATTTAAGTAAAATGAAAACCATTTTATCAAGTGGTTTCTAATGAACACCTCTGGGAGTCAATTAAAATGACATTCATGCTTGTCACCATTGACCATGGTTTGTGTATTTGGGATTTATTTATAGCAAAAAGTACTGTGTCAGTAGTGCTGAGTATCGTTTTTTTGTTAGGTGGTTAAAGAGGGCCCGTTAATCCTTGGTAAGTCCTTGGAGACAACAATGTACTGAACATTTAATGTCACTATTCCACTACTGGACAGAAAATTAAAATAGGATGACCTAATTTTTTTCTTGCAGTGAACTAGAAGACCTGAAACACCTAACAGTGAACTAGTCTGAACTGAAGTTCCCAACCTCTCGATCACACAAAAGGTCCTGTGATCTTTGATAATTACTTTACCAGTAGGGAAGGACACTATGGCTTATTTTTTCATTTTTTTAATTAACCTCCCGTTCTGTTCCATTTCATAAAGTAACAAAAAATACATGGAATTCCACCATTACTGACACAGTGCTTCAAAATGAATGTTGAGATGATGAAAAAGCATCTTGTTAAAATAAGGGGCTTTTCTTGGAGCTTGTAAATCATGAAATCATGAACAGATGAAACAAAGGACAACAAAACCATAGGAGTCAGACTTTTTCCAGCATATTAAACTCCTTGAAATTCTTCCTTAAATTCGGCCAACTTTGGTTAGTGATACTGGTTGATCTTGCAGGTGTTCTGAAAAGAGACCGGGCTTAAGTTCTAAGTCAATAGCACCAACCCAGGGTGGAAGGGGAGGTGTTCCAGTTTTGTTTCAGTGAGTGAGAGAGTATCTGCATATATTTGCAACTTTTGAACAAAAAAGTGTCCTAGCGAGGGCTGATCATTCTCCTGGGAAAAAGTGTGGAGTTGCACAGCCCTGGGGGTGTGGATGAGAGACTAAAGGGACCTGGCTGTTATTTTAAGGCAGAAAAGAGGGGTCTGCTCACATTGCACAGTACCTACAGTTCCCAATATGTACGATGCCTTATTTCCCTGTCTGTTTATGAGAAAGTGTCCTGATACAGCATGGAGTGAGAAACATACAGGTGGATTATGGAAAGGTGAATACAGTGTAAGGTTAAGAAAAATACTTACAGTATTGGGAGGTCCTCTTGAGTATAAAATGTTTGAGAACTGTAATAATAGTATGATATAATTTAAAGTGTGTTTGGAAAGGATTATAGGTAGAATCCAAAACAGGTATAGAATTTAAAGGAAAAAACTCTGAAGGAATGAAGGCCCATATAATAAATTGAATTAGAAGGCTAGAAGGAGAAAGAAAGCACTTTATGAAATGATAATAGAACAGGAAAAGAGTTAAAGAAATTCCAATTAATTAGAAAAGTCAGCGGGAACTATGTGGATGAGCATTTAAATCTGAGACCAGGAGGAAATTTCCTTCAAGGGGTACAAGGGGTTGTGAGAGTATGGAGCATGTTACCCAGATATACTGTATTGTCAAAGCAGATACAGTACTCTGGCCTCATTAAACAAATAGCCTGATATTATCCTCAGCTCAATTAATACCTTATGACCAAGTGAGGTAAATGGGCTAAATGGCTTCATCTCATTTTTAGCCTTGTTTTCTTAGCCTATGTGTTCCAAGTTCCAACAGAGTAACTCTTTAAAAAACAGATGATAAGTGGATACTGTATCTCCACATGGTAAATAGAGTGTTTTAGAGACCAAATTTCATTTTCTTTTAGATCTGAAAGGGTTTTATTTTCAGGGGAGTACAAAACATAACTAAAACTAAAATACATGGGATGTCTCCATAAAACTAGGACTGGAGAATTCGCCTGTGTGTGTTGAACTCGTGAGCTGCTGAATTGGTTGAATCCGATTTTTGTATGTGGGGGGAAATTGTGGTTTGCCCACTGGTACGAGACGGGCGTGAAGCAGAATGGTTAAGCTGTCTGTGATTTTTTTTTTGAGGTGTTGTACTGGAAAATAAATCCTGTGTTGTAATGTGGAGCACAGAGAGAAGAGGAATTCTCCCAGTGTTTTATGTACGCTACTGTCTTCTGATCCTCTTCGTGTTAACACTGAGCTCTCTGCTCTCTAGTTCCTGTCTTCCGGCAGTTTGCCTCGAGGATATGGGTACACCTTGCTTTTCTCCGCTGGTAACAAACACACAAAACTGAAAATGTATTGGCGATTTATCGCTGGGGGAGCAAGAGATCGGTGTACAGCAGTGCGAGCAGTGGCTCGTTTTGACCCCGAGCCACGTGCTGGCTGGAATGACAGGGCGACACCCTTTTGTGCGGACCCACTGGAACAGAAGCCGCGCAGTGGGGAGGGCTGGGAAGTTGTGGGTAGAAAGTGACATCTGTTAATCAGACAGATGCTGCAGGCTACAGCTTTCTGGTAAAGACTTCTGCTTTCTGGATTGGTTGTGTTATTCTCATTACAGCCGGCGATCCATAACCATGTCTAATGGCAACACTGTGGCTGCTAACCACAAGACTTGGCAAGTGTATGAGCACGGCACTGAACAAAAGCTCAGTTTGTTCCCTGTGGCAGGGGCTTGTGAAGACAATGACAAAAAGAGACGAGACACACGTCCTACAGAGTGAAAGAAGTACAGTATCTGAGAAACTACCCAATTCCCATAATAATAATACTGAAAATGAAAGTTGTCTCACTTATCATAGTAACAGTAATTGTACTGGTATGGGCCATAGTAGTAAATTTTAACAATTAGATTTTTTAATTATTATTTTCTTTTCTTTGTACGCAGTATGGGCTAGTTTCTCTTAGTATTTGAATGTAATTATATTAAAGCTGTTCATTGAATTTTGTTTTTAAATGAATAGTCTTTGAACTTTTTGGAATGTCAGAGAAACCATTGTGCAACATGAATCCCTCAGCCAAATGCAAGTCAGCACCGCTGCGCTTACAGGAAATTATAATTCAACACTTTCGAACCGTTGATGTGTTAGTAAACTTGTATTTTGGGCTACACCTAAAATAAAATAGGAGCTTTTATTCTCCTAGAGGTCAGCAAGCTGGGAAAATGCAAACGAAAGATTAAGATGTAAAATCTGTCTTTGTAGTCCCATCCTGTTATTCAGGGAATTACTTGAGGACAGCCTTGCCTCAGTGGCGGTAACAGTTCAATATCAGAGGAACTGTCTACAGCTCTAACCGCTGGGCTTAACTGATTCAGAACAGACTGTAGTTTGGTACAGGAGCTCTGCGACATCCCCCACCCCAGAGTGGTCACCAAGGCCTGGGCTCGCAGTCACACACAGCGGCGACCCCAGCACCACACCAGGCCCCCAGCCACTTTTCAAACACATTATGATGGGATTTAGGGCAGAAATGTTTTCCGTGGTGGAAATGAGGCTTGGCAGTCTCTCTTTTTTCCTTTTCCATTTTTCTCCGCTGAAGTTAATGTTGCCAGCATAGTTCAGTAATGAGAGATTCTGTAACTGCTGTTAGGAATTAAAATCCTTCAAATAAATTAGAAACATATGTACGCGCTTGTTGGTAATTGCACCCCTGAAATTATAATAGGCATCGCCACACTGAGGAGAGCTGTTTTATATAATCACTGTAATAGCATGTGTTTATCTTGGTTTTGGCAAGGCACCGTTGTACTTCGGTGTTTGGCTCTTCCAAAATAGAATGTGGTTTTCTTTAAAACCCACAGTAACCCACACCCTCTCATTCAGTACTGCGCACATAATGAAGAGTAAGCATGCGGCCTACATGATTAATGTGTCCTTGGATTAGAGTTTTCCCCCTGTGTTTATAAAATGTGGTTCGCCACTACCATGTTGGGTCATGCAAAAGGAGAGAGTAATACAACAGTCTGTTGAAGTTCTCCGAGCCTGAGCCCGACAGCGAGAGGGGAAAGAAAGGCAGAGAGTCACACAGCTCATGTTAATAAGATCTCAGAGTCCCCTGATAGCCACTGTGCTTCCTGATTAGCCAGGCAACCTCCTTACTCCGGTTGAGTTTTCTATGTCAAGGGCTGTGTACTAGTCTTTTCCATTTAGCAGCAAAGTAAAGTGCAGGATGCCTAGCTTGTTGAGGTGCAGGGATTGCACGCTGATGGAAGCCCCCTGTGTTAGCTGCCTCTGACCTGCCAGAAGTTGTTAAGCCTTTGTTGAGATATTTTGCTTGGCTTTAGACAGGGCTGCACTATAAAACTTCAGCTTTCAATTAAGTATAAGGCTGGAATAAAAAAAAACTTTCTTCAAAATGTGTTAAAGAAATTTTAGATTTTTATGTCGCATAATATAATACAGCCGTGAACTGTGAAGAGAGGAATGCCCTAGAAAAAATAAAGTAACAGCATGAGAAGTAATGCAATACTTTATTATACGATGTATACTGATAACCGTTTATATTAGCATTATTGTATTATTACTTTTTGTGATATAAGTGATATAAGTGATTTGAGTAAATATTAGATTACTAACTGTATACGAAACCTCATTGAGTTTACCTTTAAAAACGAAGAAGATAATGATCTTCATTCAGAAAAAAATGATTATATATAAAAAGAACTAATTATTAATAGTAACACAATGGTATTTGCTATCTTGGCAATAAAAAAACGACTGCTATGGCACATTGAAAAAAACTAAAACTATACAGTAAGTATACAAAGTTAAAGGAAAGCAGAAAGCAATTTTGTCTATTTTTTACATGTTATATTTTGAAATGAGATTCCATCCCATCTACCAGACTGGCTTTCATACTGAAGACATCACGTTAGGGTGTAGCCAAAATAGAGAAACACGCGGTCTTTGGTTTAAAACACAGGTCAGTAAAACTCGTGACAGAACCTGCAGTCCTTTTTTAATGGTAAAGGTCAAAATGGAATTGGAGAAATGAACAAAATATATGAATAACTCATTCTATATAAATACCAAGGCTGAGTTGTTCAATAACTCACCTGGTGATTTTGGTGTCTAGTAATTTGAGGAAAGTAAAGTGTACACTTCCCCTTCCTCAGAAATGTCCCATAAATAGGTTAACAGGAGCAGAAAGGGCTTTTCTTCTTACAGGGTGCTGCTACAGCAATCCAATACCATGATACAATAAATGAATTCCTTAATGTTCCTTCCCTCCGACGCTATTATTAGTAAAGAGGACAGTGTTGAATTCAGATAGGATTAAAATCTCCGTTTGATGTGCTTCCATATTTCAGGGAACACGATTTCTCTCTGTTTGTTGCGGGATAACTTGGGAAACCGAGGCAGATACTTTGTAAAGGAACAATGCCAAATTGGAGCCTTGGAGAGAACTCTTCATCCCTGGCCCAGGGGAAATCAGAGGCTAGTTTAAAGGAACTAGAAGCAAGAAATTTATCAGAATATAAGATAACATTACTCTGAGAAGTTTGGAAAAAAAAGAGCATTTTTTAGAAGATGTCAAAGGGGATTTGGGGGCCCCTTTCAAAACCCCCCAAAAAATCTGGCACATTTTTTCTGTTTTCTTTTGTGATGTACAGTATGAACTCTTACAAAAAAGGAACTGTCCACTGTCAAATTTCCTTACAAAATTCCAAGTCACATCCTGCCTGAGCATGTTCTGCAACAGGAATGTGTAGGCAGACATTGTTGTGAAATATATAGTTGAATACACTCTGGGTGAATTAATTCATTTATTGAGTTATTTGCCCCTAAATGTCAGAATTCTAATCAGCAATCAATGACTATTGTCATTTTCTGATGTTGACTCAGCTGTGATTGAAATTTCTGCTGTACAACCAATCCATACATTGTGTACAGTTCAGAACTGTTACAAATGGCCTTGGTCCTCTAAGAAACCAACATATTTAAGAAATTTGGAAGGGGTTACAAATTGAAGTAACCATATTCCTTTCTATCTGATAATATCAGAGAAGCATAATTTACATTGATTATGCTTAAGCCTGACTTTTTCATGTGTGTGTGTGTGTTGAACAGACATCACAAGAACCTGGTCTTTTCAAGACAAAGGAGGGGAAGATCTTCTGTGGTTGTTATGCTCATTAAAGTGTCTTTTAATTTAAATTAAAAGATGCTCACCCCCACACACCTAGAAAAGTAAAAAAAAAAGTTAAATCTGTTTAGTTCTGTTAACAGAAATGGACAGTTAAGATGGCCATTTTTCCTAAAGTTTATCTCAGAATTTCTCCGAACTTTTGGTTTTGATTTTTTTTGGTTTTGATTTTTTTACAACACTGCTGAGATTGTGTTGTGTAAAAATGGGAAACATGATGTTCTGAATTGAAAACATTGCAGCGATATCATCAGTGTGAGTACATACTGTACATATTTCCCATGGGGCCAGTCTGGGGCTTGTGCACTCCCCTGCCTCTCCAGAGCCTGCGCAGCCCTCATGACTTCCTCTCCTCTCCTTCACACTGGCAGTCTGTGTTCCCACAGGAGACAGGAGCTGCGCAGCTATTGTCACTTTTATGAAAGACCCAGTCAGCAGTAAGCCTTTCAGGAACGCGAGCACCCAGTTCAGCCACAGCTCCAGTTAACCTCCAGCTCAAAGTTTTTAGGTGGGAATTCTATTGGTGGCACATTAACAGATGTGTAGGACATGGGTGTGAGTAACAGGCTGCAGGCGAGCCAACAGATAGACAAAAGCCAACCTTACAGAAATGTGAAATGAAGTGGTTCCTCAATAAAAACAATAGCGCGGATATAAAGAATGGTGTGTCAGAGAATGTTAAAGAGATCGGGTTGCCTGATATGGAGACTTGACCCAACGTCAGCCATCCTCCAGCCCTCCCTTTCATTCTTCTCCTGTTCTTTATCGCTAAATCAGAATGGTGTACAGTTAATTTCAGCACTGTAATTTAGCAGTGCATTATGGGAGGCTCAGAAGGCGCTGTAACATGAGGAAATGTTTTAGAGACTAATCACGAGAAGAAAGGGGCCTTTCATAGTGCGTACGATTCCGCTGTCAGTGCTAAAACCAGACAATGATTCTGTAATAATGGCACATTGTGCATATTTCAGCCTCAAGACGGAGCTGTGTTGAGGAGATTGGGCGTGGGGGTTGGGGAGCGTACTAGATAGCTTCAATTAACTGTTTACGTCCTCGGACCCAAGGCCACTCCCATTATTGTCCCATGTGGCTCCCTTTTAATAAACCTTACCAGAGCTAGCACTACTTTTAAATCATTGTGGAGGTAATATTGTGCCTGGTCTTTCAGCTTTCCTTGCTTACTGAAAATAATTTTTTTTATGGCACTTCTTTGTGTAATATGACCCATTTTGCAGTTGCATGTGATTATACTACATACACAATTATTTACCAGGGGTGATGATGACAGGGATTAGGAAAGGAGTCTATGGGTCTATCAAGTGAATGTTCTTCCCAGACTATAAGCTGCACATTATAGAGTGATAGATGTCCGTGTAACTGGGATACAAATGTAGCCCAACAATCCATATTGTTCCTTCTTTGGCTTCTTCATATAGTGAATACGATGCAAGTGCACACCTGAAGTTGAGTATTTTCCACTGTGGCCCTCTCATCTAAATGAGCAATCCCATCTTAAACATTAAAGCAATCCAGAATTACTGAAGTTCATTTCCTTGGAGATCAACTTCTCAAGGTTGATTTTGGAAGAACAAATGTGCAAGAATTAAAAAGCAGCCCACATACTGTATCTATACTGTTATTTATGCACAGGAAATCCATATTTACTGAGCCACTGTTGTCTTGAACGGAGAAGTCTACGAGGGGACCAAATACAAGTTTTCAAAATCCTCAAGACCATCGGCAACCCAACCCAGTGGATTCCTTCAGAATGAACAGTGAAATCAAACCTGAAAATAGAGGTGTAAACTACATGGAAATACATTTAAAACTGAGAAAAGGAGGCACGTCTTTACTCAAAGGTTTGTGAAAGTACGGAACAAGTCAATGTTGAGTCCCTATCCCGATTTCTTCAGGAAATAGCTGGATTAGATCCTTGGATCTAAGTACTAACTACCAATTGGACTAGATGGACATGGCCTCCTCTTGTTTGTAGTTTTTATTAATCTCTTATGTTCATATTTAAGATTTAGTGGGAGACCCTATTGCTCAGGCTCGAAGGTTCCTGTCATAAGAACGTATGAAATGTTGCAAAAGAGCAGAGACCATTTGGTTCAACCTGCTTGTTAGTTTAACGGCTAAGTGAACCTAAAATTTCGGCCATTTCTTAAAAGAGCCCTGAGTTTGGGCCTTAGACCATCTGACTGTTCCAGATGCCCAAAGTATTTGTGTAAAGAAGCATTTCCTAACCAACCTCCTAAAATAAATTTGCCTTTAGTGTTCAATTGTGGTCCTGTGCCATTGTTTCACTACTGAGTGTGAAATAGTGCCTTGGGTTGACCCTATCAAAACCCTATCTAAAAGACCTTACAAATGTTGTTAATATCCGGTCCTCGGCTTCTGACACACTGCTCAGTCAGACAGGCAGTCGCAGAAACAGCTGCAGTTGTTCTTCTTCAGCCCTTCAACATCAAACTTGCTCAGTAAGCTCTTTGAAAACAGAGAAGGAGAGCCACCAAGAAAAATCCAATGTATTTGAAATAAGCCAGGAAAGGTTAAGTAAAGGCTAGTAATGTGGATTTCTTTATAATGAGAAAGACAGGGCTTTTATTAAACTGACTGTAGATGCCCCGTGTGAAAATGACGTGATTTATTACGGATTCATCACGATAAAAGAACGTGGTAAAATAGGTACTGTGTAATTCACACTGTGTGTGTGCATCTACTGTACAGTAATCAGGGGAGGGTCTGTTCTTTTCCTCTCTTCAAACATCTGTGAAGCATGGCTCCATAGATATTTTCCCATATGTTCTGGGAACGTTTTCATAACCAGAGAACGTGATGCCTGGCCCCCACAAACCTGGGTGATTTCAAAAGGGAATTTAAAGCAGTAGGGTCTATGAAGAGGAGTTCGGTATTGCAGGAGAGGAGAAAGAAAGCAGGAAGGGGGGTGGGGCGGGATATTATCAGTCTATTAATACAGATGACCATTGCAAACCAGTAGTTTAAATTGCAAAGGCAACTTTGCTCAAGCGGAATACTGTACATGAACAGTTTTGCGGCACTTTACAGCAGGTTCATTTTTACAGTTTTGCAGTGCACTAACGATGCCAATTTAAGCTGTAATCAAGTCCCGTCATTCTCAGAGTGATGGGCAGTGGCCCCGTGGGTTAGGGAAAGGGGATTTTTGAAGCTACGCAGAGAATTACAAAAATTGAAAACAACACCCAGATCCTGAGCCACATGAAGGAGGCTGAATCATATTTCTGAGGTGATAACTCGCATAGCAACCATTCACAGGCTGGCTCCAGATCAAAGAGGAACATCTGTCCCTACGTCTGTCTTTTCTGGTGCTTTATTCAAGTTTCGGAAAGGAATAGCATAAGCATTTGATTTTCTAGTTGTTGTTTTTTTTGTATTTTCAAAGATTTATAGCTACCTATCTGCGAATTTAAATAAAAATCAGTAGAATGCATATCAAGTTTCAATTCTGCTGTTTGTACAGTCTCTCCTATGGTTCTCCATTTTTGCAGCATTTGAAAGCATACAGATCCCATGGCTTTGAAGGAACTGCATGCTTGGGGTTACATGTCTTTTGTGTGCCGCAAGGTGATGGACCTTTACGAAATTCTGAATTTAAAGATTGTTACATTGACATATCATTTGACAAAGTGTGGAAGCAATCAAAAAGGCCACCAAAATGTTTGGATATGTAATTAAACACAAAGGCATTTAAAACAGGAGGTGTTATGTTTAAAATGTACAATGCACTAGTAAGGCCCTGTGTATCCTTTTGGTCGTCAGGTTATAGAAAATATATTGCTGCTCAAGAATCAGTACAGGCAAGAGCAGCCAACTACATTCAGGAGCTTATAGGAGTGTCCTACACAGACAGGATGAGGGAACTAAATATCTTTAGTCTTGAACATGGAAGACTACTAGAGGATATGATAAAGGTTTTTGAAATCCTCAAGGACAGTGATGGGAACCAGTGGGCACAGGTGGAAACTATGCAGATGTGCATTTTAAACTAAGAATATGAAGCACTTCTCTACCCAAAGGGCTGTGGGAGTATGGAACAAGCTACCCAGCAGTATTGTTAAAAGCAACACTCTGGCTTTTTTCAAGAAATGTCTGGATGAGGCCTTTGCTCAATTCAGTACTAATGCTCCTCTCATTTGTAACTGTTCTTATATTCTAATGGAAAGTACAAAAGATAAAAACACAAAAGCTGAGATGACATTTGATTGGACATTTTAAAAGTAAAAAGATGAACAGCGAGACCTTTAAACTTCACTAGAAGGCTATGAACTCACACACTAATTAAGCTGTGAAGCGAGGGGTGTCCGGAAGAGGAGAATCCCAGAAAGGCTCAAATCTGTGTCTTGGAAAGCTCATCAGACCCTGAAACTGCTTCCTTCTTGAGGCTGCTCTCCACCTTATCTCTACAGACGGTTCAAAACACCTGCTGCCTGTGGGCATCGCAGGCACTCTTCTGATCATGCAGTTTGACTCAGCCAGTTAACTCTTCAGAAGGCAAAAATAAAATATATATATAATGTCCTCCCAGAACAGTAAAGCCTTTAGATCTTATTTGTTTTCTGTTTTGTGGGTAATACATTTTGCCAGCGCCATTTCCCCCCTCAAGTCCTCAGATAACCTTGCATTTCACAAAGGTTTATAATTTATAATTAAAAGTCCCTTTTCCTGACTGGGCAGGAAGTCGGGCAACACTTTAGCAACAAAGCAGCTTCTCAGAGCCGCACTGAGGCTGGAAGATTACTGCGCTGGTGGGAAAAACAAACACACAAAAGGAAAAACCCCATGGAGAAGCCCTTCCAATCCCGACACACACACCCCGTCGGGCGCAGATGGTGCAGGCTCAGATTTAGCAAAGGGTGACACTTACTGCAATTTGATTTTCAGATCAAACGGTAAAAAAAAAGGACAATTGCTTTTGGTTTCCCAAAAAACATTTGTTGTGTGTTTTGGCTTTTGTTTTACTTTATCATTTGATGTATGGAAAACAATCCCCTGTGGTAGTTTTTCAATTAGTCTGTTCGTTCCTTGTCGCAGTTTTCTGTGTGTAGACATACAGTAGCCTAAGCCTGACATTTTGTGAAGTACAGCACAGAGGAATTAGATACAGTAAGTTAAATATTAGAGCTGAATAATTAATAGAAATTAATCTTTTTCATTTTGTTTTAATTGGAAAAGTTCAGAGCTATATTTCTACATTTTACCCTTTCAGTTTGGTACTTTTGGAAATATTAAATACAGAGAGAATAACATGTTAAAATTAATAAGTGCTACAAACACTGGTATTCTTCATACATACTGTACATCATCTGTCTATGTTCTGTGTTAGGATGTCTCTATATACAGTATGTGTCTTTGTGTTCATGAATCTCTTAATGATTAATTATAGAGATGGATTACTTCATTTGTTCTTAAAAATATTCTGACTTGACAATGGCTAATGGCTGCAATAGTAATATGGATAAGATTTGCAATGTTCAATCCCTCTTCTAGAAGTGGTCAGTGCGGTTATTTGAATTTGAGTTTGGCATTAGGGGAGCAGCTCACAGATGTCTGTGTGTTAAGTTTGTCTTGAATACCAGAATGTGATGCAAATTTGAAGTTCACCTGTTTTCTACTGAAAAACTGCTACCTGTCAGAGAGCCATGAGTATGTTTTTTACTGCAGAACTTGAAACTTTAGCTCATTCAGAGCTCCTTAATGAGTAGAAACCTACTTGCATCCAAGATTACTATTTCTTTTGTGAGTTTTAAAATTAAATATTTTCCAGATTAAACTGAAATTCAAAACCTGTCATCAATCTGCGTTGTTGGGAGTAATTACCATCATACTGAGTACAATGGCTTCCTTTTCTCTCACTCGGTGAGCAACAAAACAGCCAAAGGGGGATATTGCAGAACAGAGACTGTAGAGCTGTTTAGAAATGGTATCGTCAATAATCACTGCTGTGATTACACCGAAAAAAAAAGCAGTTTTGGATCTTATTTCGTTATGCATGACTGGGGACTTATGTTATCAATGGATTTGCATTTGTGATTCTTGGGGGGCAGGCTGGGAGGTGAAGTTGTCGTGGCCACAAGTCTCTTGTGACAGGGCTGCTGGTATAGAGGCAGCCGAGGCTGAGAAACACTAGCTGTGACAGCAGGGATCCTCTGGTGCTGGCGGCCTGCGCTAGCTACCTTGGCTTCAGCTGGAAAGAGAGGGGCAGGGTGAGGAGGATGCAGGGATATGCTGGGCAGGATATACTGCCTCGAAACAACGGCATATTTATCAGAAAATTTGATTTAATACTTGAAGGGTGCTCTATGACCCGAAAGAGATGTGTGTTCGGAGTCTAAAAAGGCTTCATGGGGGAAGGTCCAAAAAGATGTAAGCCATCTGCATCGGGCAGCATGCCAGCGCTTTGCCAATATGCCCAGACCACCTGGCCACGGAGGCAGCCAAGTATGCCAGCCTGAGCCATACCCTCTAGACTACTGCCCTCTTTATCTGCTTTGAAACTCCAAAGGCCTAGAATCCATGCTGCCGCCTCTCCCTTGCCAATATCTTTGTTTGAAGCCAGACAGGCTGTGCTGTTAGGGGCGACTAGACAGTAAACAGTGCCCTCTTTCAGGACCCTTCCATCCCCCCTCCCCTTCCTCTTTGTGCGAGTGGGTAGGATTTTTTTTCCCCTTTCTTTTATTTCTCGTTACTCCTCAGAATTTAGTCCTGCGGCCTTTGTCGTCCTGCTATCACCTGACTTTGGAGACTTCGCTCACGGACACCACTAGAAGCTGTAGCCCCAGTGTAATTCAACACAGAAACACAACTCCCCCCCCCCCCCCCCCCCAAACCACCCCCCTCCCACACACCTCCCCCACCTCGCCAGTGCCCCCCCCCTTCGCTCTCTCCCAGCCCCCAGATCTTGGCATCGGTTCCATGCCAACCCTGGGAACCAGCGAATTAAAGTGCCGCTCAAGGGGCACATCCACTGGCATTGTTTGTTGGTTTTTTTTTTTGCAAATGTGAGAACATGCCTTGGAATAGCTCATCAAGCCCGTTCATAATACACCATCTCACAGTAGCGAACGCAGGCGCTGCAACGTGCTGAACGAGGCTTTAACGTGCAAAGGGGGTTTTGGAATTATGTTCTCTGCTATTGTGCTCTGCAGTGGCACCGTTATGCCACCATTTTGGGGGGCCTCAATGAGTTTTCACATTCCTAGTGCAAATAAAAGCTTGGTAATACCCTGGTGATGGAAAGCCATCCCATGTGGTATTGAAGCCTGCTC
The DNA here is from genome assembly GCF_059453375.1 of Lepisosteus platostomus. Lineage (NCBI taxonomy): Eukaryota > Metazoa > Chordata > Actinopteri > Semionotiformes > Lepisosteidae > Lepisosteus > Lepisosteus platostomus. The sequence goes on from NC_142621.1 coordinate 30,964,023, forward strand.
ACAGTCCTTATTCTCGCTGCCTTCTGCTTCAAGGTTCATACTGAACGGTAGCATCTTGCAAAAGAGCCGGAATACGTTTCTCATGTTGCACTTGGCAATAAAAAGAGAAACGTTGTCCTCGGCCTTCCCTTTTGATTTGTTTGCAAGTGAGCATAGCTGATGCAAGTCAACACAAGCTATAATGGCAATCATTACATTTTGTATGACTTTATAGGCTATTTAGGAAAGCTTGCTTGTTAATCAGTTATAAATGGGAAAAATGATTGCTTAATGATTATTATAGTCTCTTGTTCTTTTAACTTTTCTTTGTCTTCAGCAAGTTTTTGGAAGAAAAGTACACATATACTGTACAGTACCAATTGTGTTTTCATACTTACTGCAGGTGTATATGTATTCGCTAAATTTGGAAATCATAAAGTAGCAGTTGTCTATATACTGAAAGCAGCATGATTGGAGCTTCATGACTTTCTTGTAATGTGGAACCCATTTTAAATTGATCCAGTCAATAATTTACACACCTGGTATAAAGATTTATAGTCACTAAGCTGACATACAGCGTTACTTATTGTTTCAATATTGTTTTTAATTGTATCTGTGACTTGTTGATCTTGGTACTTGACTTTCTTTCCTGTGAATGGGGTTAACTAAAAGGCTTTCTGCAGCTAATCAATTCACCAGGCATTTTTTCAGCAATGTGCAGCTTGCCGTATTAAGTTAATGACTAAAGCAGGACTTATGGAAAGGAAGCAGTAATGGAATGTAAGCTGTGGGTTTTCTTAGAATGCCTGCAAACTATTTGCATCTCTCTGTGGCACAATATTAAATGCACTTGACCTTTGCTTAGCACTAGCAAGTGTATTTCTAATCTAAGGAATGTCTGATATACAGCTGAGTGACTCACACTTGGGTTACTGGAAGGCAGCTTTGTACCTGGTACTGCCAAGCTAGAGCAGGACCAGGAGTAAAGGCAGGTACACTCCAAGGGCCTAATTGATTACTGCGGAACTTGTCGGTGATAAATAGCATTGAATTGCATTGCTCAGGCAGGCACAGAGGCCAGATGAGGATATTCCAGTAAGCTTTGGGCATGGGAGAGAAAAGAAAAATACACTGACATTCAGAGCCTTCTGCTCTGGTGTAAAATCTACTCCTGTGACTGAAGCCTGGAAGCCACAATTGGAAAAGCGTTCCAACAACGGAAATGAATTCAGTTCCTGTTTCTCATATCTAAGACGGCTTGAGCCAGTGCAGTAGCTGTTCTGGAGTTCTGGAGGAATAAATGTGGAATAAATATGAAGTGAAAACATTTTTGTTAATTAACCATGCTGGGAAAACCCAGCGCTAAAACTTTAAGAAACTGATGCAAAGTTGTCGACATTCTTAAAATGGTTTCAGCACAGACAGCATGAGGATTGTAGGGGACACATTGCTTATGGTTCCAGCTATAATATACATCATAAGAGGCCATGTAAAGACACTCTGACACTCTGATGTTTCTGTGGTGTTGAACTAAAGCGTTATTAGAATTGATTTCCATGGCAAAAGCATCTAGCCTGTGCCGAACACATTTATTGTATTCTTAGAAACTAATATGCAGGTACAGTAGTATGATTAAACAATTACTATGCATTAACAGGTGATTTAAACATTATTAATATAAAAAATTATGCACTTCAATGCATAAATGGCATAAATGGCAAATATGTAGAATTTTGTGATTCAAAAGCGTACTATGTTCTGTACCTCGTTCAAGGGCTGTATTTATGAGTACCACAGTCTTGTTGTGGTTGAGGGCGTTTCGATGTGTGTGATTTCCCGGGCCTTTCACAAGTTCACTTCTGGCCCCGCAGGAGGGTTTGAGGGAGGGGAGTGACAGGGGAGAGGAACCTGGGAGTGTCCAGGAAAGCTGTGTGTGCTGACCACAGCCTGCTGACAGTCCAGTCCCCTTCCCACCTTCAGGGAGAGAAGCACTGCTTGAATTACACATTGACCGAATGGCTGTGAATATGTTATCAGCCGAAAGCAGTGTGCTGTCAGTCCCCTAGGGCCGACACCAGAGCAGGATGAAGTGGCTCAGATGTGTTTTTCTGCACACTGAGGTAGCGGGCAGGAAACTGTGAAGGGTCAGGGCAGTGGCAGGTGAGGGGGAGAGGCCTTGACCGAAGGGCTTTGAGCACATGAATCAACTGTTAGTGCAACTGGAATTCAACATTGCAGAGGTAAATAAGAGATCGCTCTAGACAGCTTTCTGCACATCTGCTACAAATGAAAAGAAAAAGATGACCATAAGTTCCAGTTAGTTAAAACCTTTGCTTTCAAGAGAAGTAAAAAGGATGTTTGGAAACCTAAGGGGTACGTGAGTTGAAAGAATAGTAACATTTCAGTGCCTTATTAACTTCTTTTTTTAACGTAGCCTTCCGATAAAGCTCTTAATAACAGACTGAATGTAATTCAGTTTTGTGATAAAGAGAAACAACATTGTGTAAAGGTCCCTGGAATTTAACTTGTTTTATTTTGGCTTTTGTACAGCTGGTAAGAATGTTTTTTGTTTTGACTTGAACTGCAATTTATTGTTGTTATTTTATAGACATAATCAGTTCAATTGTTCTGTTTGGCTCTGGCTTCATTCCACACTTCCTTCTGACTTGTGTAATATCCGTGCGGCTAACAGCTAATCAAGCACAGTTGTGAAAAACAAAGTTTATTCAGTCAATAAAGAGCCAGGATGAAACAGCTCCCTAGAATAGTGTTTCAATTATCATTTTGGGTAGTAGTACAATAATAACTTAAGTCTTATATTAAAAAGTTTTAATATTAATGTGGCTGCATAACAGCTGCTAATACAAAGCCCATGATGTATGCTCACTTTTCACTACAAAATGCTACAAATGTCTTTTTCTTCTGTATTGTTGGCACTAGCAGAAGACACCTGGCTTCATCTGAGAGAGTGAGAGAAAAGTTGTGAAAGAGAAGATGAAAAATTGCAAAGCTCCCTCCCCCTTCACCCCCCTTCAAGGATTAGGGAACTCTTCCGTTTCGGACTTGGCTGTGACCGCCGTTCCTGTCTAGGCTTTGGGTCAAGTTAGATGTCAGTGGCTAATCACTAGTAACCCCCTCCCCCAAATAGATTGTCTGCCTTCAGCTTGAATTATCTCGGCCAGACATCCTGGCTGGATCTGAGGAATACCTCTGATGGCTGAGGTCTGTGAGGTGAGAGAGAGAAACTCACAGAAACTGTATCTCTGTGCTGGTAGAGAGTCTCTTGGGTTCCCCTCCAGAGATCGATATGCTGGTTAAAAATCAGGGTTTGGATTGTTTGCTGCACAGCAGAGTGGAGCTGTGCAGACTATGCTTATATTTAAATTAATGTGCATGTCTATATATAAAGTGTGCATACATTAAAATACGTGTCTAATATACTGAATGCAATACATGCAATATGTAGTTTATATACACACAAAGCAAAACACCAATTGACAGCTGATACCCAATGGGTTAAGTAGGCAGAGGGAAAGAGGAAAGTTAGTGAAACTAAGACAGATGATGACAACAGGCCCTACGTTCAAAATCCGCGTATGATACAATAATGATTTAAGCACAATGTGTATTGGAAATATGGCCTGATATGTTCACAGCATCTGTGCATATCACAGGAAATTGTAAGAAAAAGTGCAGAGATTTTTCATTTTTTCAGAACGCGAGATGTATTGTTTTATGATTTCTTGTTTGCACTGCTTGCCTCTTTGCAAATTAGCAAGTTTAGATCTCTAGGACACTGTAGCATCACTGCATTGGCAGGGTTGGTTTGTTGGGATGCTGGGATTCAGTTTGCTGCTTCTTCATATGACATCAAGCTTGCCTCTCCAGTGATTTGTTTTTACTTGTATTACCCCCTTTGTGGGTTCTGTAGACAATGATTCTACTTCTACATTACCTTTGGGCCCGTACGGTGAAGTCAAAGCAGTTTGTAAAGTCATTGTCTGCAATTCTGATTGTTCCGTCTTTTATTTTCTAAAACAATCTCAAAACAGAGACAAAAGGTGTTGAGGTGGTGTGATAGATCTTTGCTTCTGTGTGGACAGACAGGCTCAGTCGAGACAGGCCTCGGGCAACTCAGAGGCTGTAACCCAAGACAGGCAGGAACTCCGTGCTGCCCACAGCCAATCGATCCCTCTGTTCCTAAAGAGAAGGTTCACTTTCACCCTGCCTGTTACTGCGTCGGTCTTGAGAAAGTGGTTCACATAGCTGTGTGCACTAGGCTTCAAAAACCAGGCATTCAGATGAGGGCAGGGGAGTGAGAGTTTGTGTCCAGGAAATAGCGTTCTCCACAGTAAGAGTATTGTCTGGGTCTGTGGAATCCCGTGCTTCTATCAGTCCTCCTACCTCTGACGATAGAGGAATGCAGCTGAATGGGTCTGCTTGTGCTGCTGCAGATATTCTATCATGCTCTGTCAAAGTTTGGGGCTGCAGTGTACTTCAAATCTTAAAATGCAACATTTCATGACCTAGTGTGGCTTCGGTTTTTCACCCTTTTGTGCAGGACAGCACCTTTGTAACTTTTCGACTCTAAATCTTTGTTGTGCCCTTGTAAATGTAAAAATCATCGCAGGGCTGTCTTTTTTCAACACTTTCCCAGCAACGTATCTATTAGAACATGTGTAACGTGTCTAGGACATTTCCATTTTACACATAATACACAGAGGCAGCTGTTCGGTTTTGCAATTTAATCTCCACGGCCTGGGTGTGACTGGGTGGTCTCTGTGAAATACCTGGGGATCATACATGTGTGTTTCGCTCGGGAGCGGGGGGGGGACTTAATGGAGACACTCTTACTGCAGAGGGAAGGATGGTAAATAAAGTAAATAAATTAAAATTTTATTGAATGTTGTCTTTGGGGGAAGGTTTTTAAAGCGCGGAGAGAAGCGCTCCTCTCTCATCCCAGACGGTGTCTAATCACCTAAAGAGGCCTGGGGAATCACGAGGCCTTTCTTTGCTGCAAAGAAGAAAAAAAAATACATCATTGATGCCATCCATTACAGTGCTATAATTATGGTAAGTGAAGCAGAACAAAATCAATATAGCAATTCATCAATTGCATTCCAAACTATTTTGGTCTGGCTTATGTCATGCAGCTGCCGATAGCATCCTTCAATAACACAATATCTCGCCTTGTCAAGATTCCTCTCTTTAATCCACTTCCACAGGACGTCCACTCCCCGTTTTCTCCTGTAATTTGAATCAAGCTTTCAGTCAATGCTGTGGAGCAGCAGCAGGGCCTGAAGTATCCTGCGATAGATAATGTACTTCTGTCTGCATTGCGTTTTGTGAACCTCTTCGGGGTTATTTGCCCACTCCGAGTGGGAATGAGACTCTTTAAGTCGGCTGCTATGTGAAAATTGGGTGGTCCACGACATTATTGATGCTGTGTTCCATGGTGATACTTCTTAGATTGACATCGTGCAATAAGTCATGTTGACTCCCCTGTTTTGGAAGCAATGGAAAACGGGGAATTGCTGGATTTGTTTTCAGTGCCCCCGAGTAAGCAGTATGAAGGAAAGCATTATTGAGCAAAGCTCTGAGGGATGAAGGAGGTTTTGATCCTGTAAAATGTTCGGGAGAGAAGAAGGATTTGATCCTAGAAGATCTACCTGGTTTCCCTGAGAGGAGAGACTCCGAGTCCAATCATGGGCAGTGTCAGGGCCGTGTTTGTTGAAGGAATGCGTGACGTGCTGTGCTTCCATTCTTTTCCCCTCTGCCTAGCACTTGGCTTTGAAGTGCTGGGGAGTCCTTGCAGAGCTCTGGATGTGATATCTCACTTTGCAGTCTGAATGTGAAGATTACTGAGCCTGCTTGCCATACAACTAGCGCCTTCCACCCCGGGGGGGCCCCTCAGATCTCTGTCAGCACCCGCCCCAGTGACACTACCTCCAGCTTGGTCGGGGGATCAAGCTTCGGGACTCTGAATACACCAGCAAAACCGTGCAGGACTGAGCCATGTCAACACCCACTGCCACTCACCCAATAAATCAGTCACGATTTGTAGTCTTGAAATTACACTTGTACTGGCACCACAGAGCCATGCTTCTAGCACAGCTCTTTCTCTTCTGCAACTTTCAAACTTTACGGTTAAGCCTCGGTTAAACAGACTTTTTAACAGACTTTGGATTTACTGTACAAAATGTACTAAATGGGAAATTAGATAAAATAATAAAACAAGGTAAAAATAAATACTACATGGGTTTAAAATTCAGTAATATTAATGGTGCCCTATATGGGTAGATCAGTTGTTTATGATGGGTGTTTGTGTTTTGTATATTGTAGTGAATTTTATACAGTATATTTACCACACATGAAATAAAGATCTTAAATATTCACGAAAGAAAGGCACAGGAATAATTGTCTTGGACTATTTTGATTGCAATTGCTTAAAAATAAGTCGGAAGATCCAGAAAGTATTTGCTGTACAGTATATCGTATATACAGTATATTTCTCATGTAATAGTGTGTTTATGGACTTAAAAAAAGCACAGTTTCTGATTTAACTGATATTTGGCAATAATTGACACCCCTTCCCCCTATTAGTCCATTAAACCTGGGGTTTATTGCAAGTTTTTTTATTTTAATTCTAATTATGAATGTAAGCATCTCTTGAAATGAGAACAGTATACAGTAGTTTCCCTTTGAATAAGTAATTGGAATAGTAATTGGGGAAAATATTACTATGCTGTACATCTTTTATCATACATATCATACCTGTCAGAGAAAGCATCTTGAATAATGGGACTATCGCATATGAACTTTGTAGAATAGTAACTAAAATTGTTTATTTTGTTAGATTTCTTGTCGTTGGTAAAAAGAATAATGTGAAAAATAAAGTTTCCTGTAGTTACTATAAGCTCAGGCTTCACTCTTCCGCCCCGTGTGCCTGTAGAAACAGTGGCTGGGGCTATAGTGTAAGGCTGGAGGTCTGCATTAATTCTCAAATTACAGGCACTATGCATTCAGTGAAATGTATGTATTTGGACTGATAATTGGTTAACAAGCAAGGAAACAAACGTACAGATAAGGAGTGAATGCTCAAACTGAGGTGATGTAATTAGTGGTGTACCACATGGATCTGTATTAAGACCACTGCTCTTCCTAATTTATAGCAATGATCTAAATTCTGGTATAGTTAGTAAACTAGTGACGTTTGCAGATGATACCAAAACAGGAGCATTAACAAACACTGTAAAAGCATCAGATAAGGCTCCAAAGGCTTTGATAAAATGAAAAAGAATGAACAGTGAAACACCAAGGGGCATAAGTGAAAATACAAGAGGTTGTGAGTAAGGAGCAAGCAAGTCAGCCAAATTGTTGAAGCCAATTCCTGGGACTCTTTCAAGAAATGGCTGGGTAATATGCTGTTTGTAATCATTGGATCATTTGTAACCTTTCTTACGTTCTTATATTGGTACAGCTTCAGTAACGGAGCCATCACAAAGTATATCTTGCTAGAGCGAGTTCACTCATTTCTGGTGCAGAACCTGGAGTCAGCTGTGAGTTTGCCTCACAAGAAGCTGTCTTTGAAGAGTTTGCAATGACAGTTGTACTCTGCCAGCACACTGAAATCGGTTGTTTTGTTGGCCAGGACTCCTGAATTGATTTTGTGTGTGTGTGGTTTTGCCTGATGTCTGATAATTGAGGTGCTGTTAATTTGCGATTGTTGGTTAGCTTATTTGAAATGTGGGCATGGACCTTTTAATGACCTGTTAGCTTGAATTTCCAGTAAAGTTATTGTACTAAATCATTAACCAAGCTTTTTAAGTTGGACAGTTACACAGCGACTAGGAAGTCCTGTCACTTTTATGAGCAAAGAATTTATATTGTGTAATCCTCCATACCAAATGAGGAATGCTGCCAAAAAGATCAACATTTTCAATCGGACAAAGAAAAGACTGCACTAAAAATGGATTGTAGAATTATTAATGCTGTCCACAGGTCAGAACACAGATTCCACGGAAAGGGTTTTTTTGAAAGAAAGATATTTGTGATATTTAAAATTCCAACTTTCAGTCTCCTTCCTTTCAATGTTTGCCCGTTATCCCTGTTTTTCTTTTTATTCAGGATGTTAAATATTTTATTTGTAGTATTTTTTGTAATACTGTGCTTGTTTGTATTAAAAATATCATTTAAATTCTAAGAAAAATGTGCAAGACTGGAAGTGTTTTTTATTAGCTCATATTTACGTTTGTAGCTATATTAATATACTCAGACCTGCTGTGTTGGTCCCATAGTGTGAAATGTAGTTGTGTGGTGTTTGTAGCACATTCAGTGCCTGAGCGCTGTGAGACCACAGGAGCTGGTACCTTAACCATAGTCGGATGTATATAATATTGAAATTTGTATACCGCTTTGCGTCTGTCCAGATTAAGTATATTTACAAGATTTGTAGATTTTATTTTTTTTTACCTGCTATGATTGTGACTGTTTCTTGCTTGGGCTAAAAAAAGGCAGCTCCTTGAGCCATCTTTGTTTTGAAACTGAAGCGTGGCGATTCCTAGAGACATGCCAAAGAATATTTTCAAAATGGTTGCCAAGCTCTTAAGATGGCTGCCAGGGCATTCGAGTTCTAACGGAATTGTCCAAAATCGTAACCAAGTTGTAAGGATTATTTTTCTTTGGAGTGTGTGAACACAGGGAGGTATATGTATGCATTTGTTATTTTATTTTCATTTTTTTTTTTCACAAATCCGAATGTTGTTGATCTTGGCAGCAACATCTTGGCACCAGACACTTCAGTGTCCTCCAACAATTGGAGCAGTTAATGTGATTCACTCAGTATACTTGTGTTTGGCAGGCTAATTTAACAGAGCTATGTTCGGGATAAATATGAGAGAGAGGGGGAGAAAGAAAAACGGGGAGAGTGATCAGCTTGCCTTAAAATGGCATCTTATAGCGCTTATGCCAAGCTAAGCTCTGTATTATTTTGTATTTTTTACCTCAGTTGTTGTGAACACAGAGGCTCGTGAAAGATGTGGGCACTTGATGGCTTGGCAGGGAGGAAACGCTCTCTAGAATTTACTCGTAGCACAGAGGGCCTCAAAATGGTGCTCGACAGGCACAAAATGGCGGCTGGGGAGGGTGACGTGTGCAGCGCAGAGCACCTCACGAAGGCGCCTGTTTTAAATGCTAAAAAAAGAGCTTGGAGCCAGAGTTGAGTCCAGTTGTCTGTGAATTACATCAGAGAAAGCCTTTTTTTTCCGGCTGTTCCCTCTGCGACTACTTTTGCAGGTTGTGTGCGCTTATTTAAAAAATCCAGATTTTTATGTATGTGTTGCTGAGAGTAGAATTTGTTCCTGTGTCAAAGCTGAAGGCAGTGCAGAACTAAAAAAAAGCGTGTTCAGTGGAGGCTGTGTGCAGTGTAAATGCCGGAGAGGGGTAACCCCTTGGCTGAGAGTTGCTGGGGATCTCCTCTCCAACTGGGAGACAGCAGAGACTTGGACTGGCTCCTCGGAGTTGGACTTTCTCAGTGTTCTCTCTCTCTCTCTTTTTTTTCCGCTTGGAATGTAAGTAATTGTTCATTAACAGTTCACAGGTCCATTTTAGCCAAGAAGTTTGTAAGTACTGTATATGATTACCTTGAACTATTCTTGATTATTCTTAGAATAAAATTTTGTACAGTATATACAGTCAATAATTGAAAAGGATATGTTTTGCAACTTGTCCACTTAAATGTTTTTTTCAGCTATGTTCAATTTATTCTTCCTGCACATTTTTAAAATATCCAAAGAATGACTTTTAATGGGCTTTAAGAACACAAAGTCTCATGCAGCTTGTCTACACCCCCCCCCCCCAAAAAAAAACAGGGGAATTTAGTTTTATATGTGAGTAGTTGTCTTTATACTTATAATGTATGTGTGTTAATTTTGCTTCTCCTTTCTAAATGCCTGTTTTATTCTTCTTAGAGATGCATTTTGAGCTGGTTTTTGAAGAATCTGGGGCCAATTATGTGTGCAAAGCATTTAAAAAAACTTCACAAATTGAGTTGATTGTTTTCTTGTAAGTTAAAGATGAGGGTGTTTCTGTCAGTTGTAACCGTATTGAAATAACTATTACATTGAAAATCAAAATGAAAAATTTGGAAGATACTTTAGGAATTTATTATGGTGATAAATGGCAACTTGGAATGTCACAGTCTCTTTACTGGATACCAGTGAGTATAGTGATGTCAATGTTATATTTTGTTTGATATTTTCTGTGCAAACCTGTAAGATGTCCACCATGGAAATCAAGAAGTATTTCATTTAAACTGTTGTTTGAATTTTGTTTAATACACTTAATTGTTCAGGGACAGATGCAAGTAGTAGCTCCAGTGCTATTTGCTAATTTATTACTGTTCTGACCCAGTACTTACATCACATAAATATCTCTTATAAGATTATTATATAATCTTTTTCATCTTTGAATATGGTGGTTAAGGTTTCTAGTGAATTAAGCAAGACATAGTCTGTGAATATTCCTACTGCTCTCTAGCAGTCTAATTGGCAAAATCATTAAAAGAATCCACTCATTTCAAGCACCGTTAGGCTTGAGAAATATTGGATTGTTTTCTCACAGGTTCAATGCTTTCAAGTTATTTCTGCCATTTAAAACATTTCTATGTGAAGGTTTAGCTAATAGAGAATCAATTATGTTATTCAACTGGCTGTTCTTTGAACAAGTATGTTGCATAGTTCCTCTGATGTCCTGACTCAGCTATAAGGAAGCTTTTATCTGCAGAACATCCTGTAGTGTTGAGAATGTGACTTTGTAAATTTCACTTTTTCAAACATACAGTGTGGTAGAAAACCCAAAACCTTATATTTAAATGTCTCAGCTTGTCTTATATTTAAATGTCTCAGGTGTGTATTTTTTTAGCAGACAAGAATACAAGAATGGTGGCACAAGGCCAAAGACCATAACCTAGTGTGTTATTATGGTAGTTCCCCAAATCATCCAACTTCTTTATTAAAATACCCTTGAATGCAACTGTGTTGGGAAAATAAAGGTTTCATAAGAATTAGTTCTAATGCATATCCTCTTAATTCTACATGTACTGTACATGTATGTATCTGTGCAGCACATTACATTTTTGGTTTCTATAATAGTTTTACCATACTTCACCAGAGGTCTAGCAGTCCAAGAGAAAGCCCTTTCTTCACATGATCACAAAAGCATTAGTAAAAAGAACTCTTCCTGCTGTATCACAATGGACACTGCAGATCGGTGTGAAAACCAGAGCAGAAAGTGATCTGATCTGCCAAAAGAAGACAGAATGATGTCGCAGGCGTGTTTCCAGCTCGTGAGCCTCTCCTGGAGAGAGCCTGTGTGTGAACGCATCTGGGCCAGCTTTCCGGTGGGAGTGCCTCTCTCGCTGGAGTGCAGCTGGTCTCCAGCCCCCTCTCCGGCAGAGCTGGGCACTCAGTTGGAGTCTCAGAGCTTTTCAGGGAGCAAGGCAGGCACTGTGCAGTCGCACATGCATGAACATCGGTCACCATGTTGACTGTGACTCCTACAAATAAGGATGTAGGAGATGGAGGAATTTTCCAACCCAGTTTTGTTTTCCTGAAAATAACATTTCCTTTTCTAAAATATCCCTCAATGAAGACAAAAATACTGTTTTTAAAATAAACAAATATTAGGCTTGGTGTGGGGGTTAGAAAAAGTCAAAGGAGTCATAATCATCAATATATGAGGAGGTAGATTTTGTAGTTCTAAAATAAATGACAAAGCAGCATTACCGATTTCCTGGGGATGTGCCACTTGAGATGGGGGAAAAACCTGTAGGACGATATAAAACTGGGACTATTGGATTGAACCAAAACTCAAGCCCATCTGCAAGAATATAGCCCGCAACAGCACATCTTGCATCTTGTGTGGAAGTGGTTTTAGCTCAGTCTCAATCTAACTTGTCTGCATAGTGTGTTGGTTGTATGTGACTGCAGGTTCTACTGGATAAGGGTGTGTGCTAAGCAAAATAATAGCTTTTGTGATCACTGGTTTGTGATCCTTGGTGTTGTCCTTGTTCAAGACTAAAAAGCCAGCTTTATGGGTTAGTGCTTTAACCTGTCAGTGTAGGACATTCCCTTAAGCTCTGAAATGCATCTGGTTGCTTTTAACTGGACTCATTTCATAGCAACAATAGTTTTGTAGTGTAGCTTCCAAAACTGTACACAATATTCAAAATGTGGTAGCACTATTTAAATTCTACTCTTTTATCTACATATCCTATTTTTTATTTGCCCTTTTTTGCTTCCCCTTTTTTTCATAGATTCTAGTCCTTTTCCATTAAGTATCTATATTTAATGATTTTGCTACATGTGATACTCTATGCTTGCCAGGTGCTTATACACACACCTGTTGTTCATTTTGATACCAGAATGTAGATCACTGATGAAAGTTAAGAAGTTAGATCCCAGTGTTACTCCACTAAATACCTCAGTTTTAACATTATTATTCTGGATGTTCTCTTTGTTTTCGGTTGTCTGCCCATTAATCCAGTTCTCAATCCGAACACATACAGTTCCACAAATGCCGACCACCAATAATTTGAAGATTCATCTCTTGTCAGTAAATTCTACAAAAGCCTTTCGAAAAGCTGTGTATATGTACTCTTATCAACCACTGTTCCTGCTGTTCAAAGAACTCTAACAGCTTAGTTAAACAAGATCTACTTTACCTTTTCTGAATCCAAGAACAGAGGAGTGTGACATACTGGATCTGGACCCTCCATGAACATCTAGAAGTTCCTAACCTTTTTGGTAATTGGTAAGTCCAATATAGCACAGAGCCCACCCCTGAAATATTGGGCATAAGGCAGGGCTTTATCCTCAATGGCACACCCATTTCAAATACAGTGACAATTTAAAGCCAGGAGTTAACCTTGGTAGCAAGTCTTTCAAGGATGGAAAAAAACAGAGCACCTAGAAAGACCCACACAGATTCAGGGAGAACATGCAAACTCCACACAGAAGGCACACAATCCAGACCAGAGAACTGTGGGACAGCAGCACTAACCCCCCTGCCACCCAGAGAAGTAATTTTTTCTATTGGACACTTTTTTTTGTTAAATAATATTTTACCTTACACAGATAAAGCAGGCTCCCATTTATAAAATGTACATGCGGTAACTAAATTCCCCATGATTTATATTTACACTTTCTAGTTTACATCAGGAAGGCAGCACTGTGAGCCAAACACACGCTAGCCTTGGAGATAGACTTCTCTGCCAGATCATTGTGTGGGAGGAATATTATGTAGACTAAACTTCTTTCAAAGCAGTGGCTTCAATCCCTGAACAGCGGAGGCAGCCTGAAAGAGTTGACATGGCCCTTTATAGATTTCCTGCAAGGGAACGTGCCAGTGTGCGTGTGCGAGCGAAAGGAGAGGATGCTGTGCAGGGGTAATGGCCGTGATGTGTCTCAGTTTGGCAAGTAGGCCCGCGGCGTACTCCAGAGAGGCCTAGCGCCAGACCCTTTCAAACAGGACCAGCCTGCCAAAGTGAGTCACCAGTCTTTATTATATTGAGCGTCTTTCTGCCAAAACCTCGGACACTTTCTATTTTCATTCGTTCAAGAAAAGAGGCTTTCCTTCCCACAATACTGTGGTTAGTGCTTCACAGCCAGTGCGCTTTGAGTGCCAGGAAAGGTACAGCAGAAGACTTATGGCCAATATGATTCTTTGTGTGTTTGGAAAAAAAAAGTAGTGGCAGTTTTGTGGTGATTATAAAAACTTAAACCAACGGGTCCTGGTTTCTCTTTGTGACCAAGCTTGACCTACAATATTATGTGTGTGTTATGTTAAGCAGAGCAGAGTATGGGAATTTCAAGACAGAGAGTGAGAGTATGAAATATATTTCCTTCTGTCGGCCCGTCTTCTAGCATTTCCATTGGCTAGATCCTTCTTCCCATGCTCCTTTCTGCTGTGTGCCATGTCCGTGATCGCAGTGGGGCTCACTGGGGGCACAGTGAGCCAGGCAGTGCTAATTATTGGTCTGCCTAGTCTGGAAACACCACAAAGCCAGGTGAAGAGGTCAGCTAAACACCATTATACACAACTAGATAAAACTGAGGCTGTTTTGAAGGTTGGTATTTGCATTTGCTCTTGTGTCATCAGACATCCATACTGCCTTTTAAATGGCATTTCCCGGTTTAAGACAGAAGGTAAAAGTCTGAGTAAGATATTGACCATGATCGTCTATGGTCATGCAGTAAATGCAGAATGCAGAAGCCAACACTCAGACATCTGTACTCATAGAAAGTGACAGCATTGTGCACCAGAGGTGACACTGTTGTGACAACACTGACTGCTGCAGAGGTCATTACGTTTACAGCCCACTACTTTCAGTGGCAGTGTTTGCTCAAAGAGCAGTTGTGCCCCAACATGAGAGAGTAAAACGAGCAGAAGTGAGGAGGACTTTTTCTGCCAGCACCGGGGATAAAAGAAGTGAGAAAAGAGCCATCACTAAAGAAACACGCAAGAGGTTTAAGACTTGGAACCCATTGGCGGGTCCTGTGCCAGTCGCTGTTCAGAAGAACACTATTTTCGTGGAAAATGTACATCTTGTTCCTGTGCGGCAGGGGACTGTGGTGTCAGTGATGTCAGTGTGAGGTCACAGCCAGTGGCGCTGCTGACCCCAGCCCTGTTCCCATGGTGATGAGGAGAGAGGAGACAATGGCAGGAAGTGTATGCAGGGACTTGTGGAAACACTGATATCAGCATCCTTTATTATTATTTATTATTATTAAATACATTTCTTCTGCTTTGGTATGTGAATATATTTACTTTGCTGTCTTAGTACAGCACCAGCTTTGTCTTTTTTCATCGCTGGGAAAGATTGAAACACATTTATGTTTGTTATTGTAGTAGATCAAGCTCCATGAACCTAATTGTACTATACAATAAAGAGGATGTCTAAGTAACCTGACCGCTATAAACCCTAGCCCTATAAACACAGCACCTTCTCTACCCTTAATGTGCCCTGTCCCTGTGTCACAGAATAAGTACCTAGTGGCAGAAGAGCTTGTCACTGTTCACAGCTCTGTACCCATTAATACTCATGACTTTTAGTGCACAGGCCTGGAGTTTTTTGCACAGTGGCACTCCCAGGTGTACACACACACAACATACACACACACACATTTCAGTGGAGTCACAGGACACAGGAGAAAGTAGCACCCTGTCACACAGAAATGGCGTGAACTTAGTCCCAGGAAAGGTAAAAAAGGTTAAAAAATAACAGTGCGTGAAGCACTTTGCTGCCTCTGTAGAATGAAGTTCTACTTCCCTGCCTGTTTCTGGCAGCATCTGGAGGCAACAGGAGAACTGTAGTGCCTCGGTTTTTCGGCTGTGTAAGTTGAGTGCAGGCTTGGGGCAGGATGGAACGGGATGGGTTTGGCCATGTAGCATGCTGAGGCAGGCGTCCTCTCCCCATTAGCTACAGGAGGTCACAGCACACATGAGATCCTTGACAGCTCCAGCTTCTCTTTCACAAACTGGCTATTTAGAGCATGCGAGGGAGGAGAGAGAGTAAATTGAAAGTGGCCCTGGGGCTGTATATTTCATGGTGTCCCAGGGGAATGATGGGATACTGCTTCCTTTGCTGGGAAAAGGCCAAGAACTTTTTTTCCTCTCACTCTTTCTTACAGACTTCAGTTTATATCAGAGGCCTACTTTTGGAGGGGGGGTAGGGGGGTGAGCTTTCCACCAATAGCCCATAGGCCCATAAATTTGACATTTCCCACAGATTCCTTCAAGGCAGACATGGTGCTGTGTCAGCATTCTGCTCCCAGTCTAGTACTCCGCATTGTTTGAAAGAGAGCAGTCAAACTTTCAAGGGGACCCAAGTGTTTTTCCTCACCGCACAGCCCTTTGTTGCTCTGTGTGAGAAAGGGGATGAACGATTTCAGATACAAGATCCCCAGCAGCCACAGTCAGGGAGAGGAAGATAAATCTCTTTTACAGGCCTTCACAGTCGCAGGAAAGTAAACATTTTTCACCCACGTCTTACACTGGGAAACAAACTTCTCCTCGCAGGCTGAAATCCTTTGTTTTCCACTATTTTTCTAAGCCTATAGTAGTGTACAGCAGATTCACAGAATGAGAGAAAGACGAACTCAACAAATGCCAGTAAATAAGCCCGAAGCCTCAGTCACATACACATTTACACAGTCTGACTGTCTCTGAGACGTACAAGCAAAAAAATACACCACAATGTTTGTCTTATGTTAGATTCTGAAAGGACGTCTACAATTTCTTGTAACATTCTATTTCTTTTGGATTCTTTCCAAAGAAGAACAATACAGAGGACAGAAATGTTGTTCAAACTTTCTGCACTTTTCATACCTCTTATTGTGAAACATTGCATACGTTCTGAGGTGCAGTTAGAAAAAATATAGAACACACTATGGCAGAGAACAGCATGACTCCCAGCTGTCTGTAGCTGTACAACTCTGTGGGATGCATTAGTACTGCGATACAAGTTATTGTAGGTGAAGGGTTTAAAAACCAATATCCAGGGATGGGTATATTGTTTTTGCATGAGGACAATACTTGCAATATTGTTTTAAAAATAAGGGAGTTTTCAGTGTGGAGTAGGACATCCATGCCATCTTGCTCATATTTCCTAGATCCAGATCATTCTTAGAATGTTGTTCATTTGTCCCTGAAGGAATCTGAGGCTACTCAGTTTGTTGCAGATATCTATCAGCCTGTGTCCAAACAAAAAAACTATGTCTTGTTTTTTTTTCCCGTTTCTTTTAATGTTACAAAGGTTTTGGAGATAAAAGTGCATTTTCTTTGTAAAATGGCTAAGTAGAACATTTTCGTCAAAAAGCAGCACCATTCAAAATTAAAAGCATCCAAATGTCACTCACAAGTATTACTCTCCGAATTTTCGAGATCCATCAGCGTTCTTCCACGCCCCTCCTCCCTCACTAGAGGTGGCACTGCATTGTCTGCCAGGCAGGATTAGTTTAATCACTGCTATGTTTTCTTGTGCACTCCCAGAGAAGACCTTTTCCTTGTGACCTGATTTATCTGCGGCACCTGATAAGTGCTATTGGGTGCGTTGGTATGTCTTCATTGCAACGTAGTACAAGACAGTTTGCGCTGGATGTAGATGAGTGTGATGCAGTACTCCAAAAGCTAAACAGAGTGTTTTATAGTGTGAAGCAGGGTTCAAAAAAGGCTAGTGCTTCACTTAAGACAGTGCTATATTACAAAATTAAAATACTAAGTACAGTGTATATATATATATGAGTAAATTATTTGTTAATATTTTTGTGCATTTATGTTCTATCTCCTTTAAAAAATAGTGGAAGGAAACTATCCTACAATCAGAAAAAGCTTTTTTTGTGATCTCTTTCTTGTGAGTTATTAAGTCGTTTTTACATACATTACAGCATAATGATCTGTCAAGGGGGGAAAGGCGCTTTTAAGGCATGGATTTTGGCTGTGTTTACTATTTGATCTTTTCCCGGAGAAGTTGTCAGGCCTGGGCCCACAAGGAGAAGTGCCACATTAGCTCCCAGCAGAGGCAGTGCTGATGAAAGGGCCAGGGCTGCCGTTGGAGTTTTAGTGCATTTAGGTCTCCGATGTGTGAGAGACACCTGGTGCCACTTGTTCCAGCCGTTGAGTGAATCTTTCACTGTGTTTTGTCTGAGCCTCCCCACATCTCAACAGAGTAATTACAGATTAGCCTTTTTTCTCTGGACTGTTTGTCTGCTTCTGGAACCTGGAGAAAGGACCCTGAGCTCTGAAGCATGAGCAAATCTAAATCTTTTTAAACTGTTTTGTGTATTTCTTGTGTGCAATGATTACAATACAGTGTACATACATTGTTCTGTATGTATTTTAGGAGGAAATAGTGGGCCATCTGGAATTGATTGTATTTACTTGCATTTAAAATATTGATTACTGGAGATCTTACTTTTTCTAAAGCACCAAGTCCCAGTTTTCTCACGCTCTAAGATATGAGTGACTGAGCTTGTGCAAATTAATTGTGCTGTAGCAAAGCAAAATATAATCCAATGCCATTCAAAGCATGTTTATTATTGAAAAAGGAGGTCGGTAGTTCCTCATATTAGGACAGGCGTTTTCAGCACCAGGCCCTAATAGTTACTAACAGACCAGTTTTACATGTACTGTAGCTACTACGAGCCTTTAGAAACCACAGTGTCATTGTGCCACCCTTCATACTGCACTAGTATACATGTTAAGTATATGTATAACATGTTATACAGTGTTGTAAAAATATATATTGAAATAGTTAACCTCATTTTTCACTATCAACAGTGAATTAAGGACCCTTGGGCACATTTAAAACATATCAGGGAGTGGGTTTAACACAAAAAAACTGGAGGAATTTATTTACACAAAGAATTGTGGGAGTCTGGAACAGGCAAACCAGCCATGCCTTTAAAAGGTGTTGGCACTGTATTTTATGGTTTGGACTGGAAACCAATCCATATTTATACAGTGAAAACAGAGACCTGGATATTGATCAAAGAAACAAGAATAGGAGCAGAAAGTAACAAACGTGGATATGTGGATATTGAAACACTAAAATCCATCCATTACCCAGAGCTATAGTTTCATCCTGTAGACTGGTGATTCTTTATTTGGGGTGCACACACACCCTTGAGGTGCGAAATGCCCTTACTGGGGGTGTGAGATTTTTTAGAAAGTAAATCTTTGAAAACACTAAATAAGCACAGGCACATAAGTACTTTTGTTTCGTCAAACCTGGGGATTGTAAGGTAAACTTAAAAAAGTGTAATTTTTTCATGGATTCATAAGTTTACTGTGAAACTAAACAAGTATATAATTCTGTTTCTTTCATTCTTTAGTTACAATACATCTAAGGTTGAACTGACCTGACAGTTTTTGATAAAAGAACATATTTTGAGAGTGCAGAGTGCAGTAAAAGTTAAGCAACAGTACTATAGAGAATTGCAGCAAACCAGAGCTTACAGAATGGAAAGTAGAAATAAACTGTGGACAGGACACCCTGTCTATTGCAGGGCACACAGACACAAGGACAATTCAGAGACACCAGTTAAACCAGTCAGCATGTCTTTGGAGACTGGGAGGTCATGAGAGCACCTGGAGAAACCCCCATGAACCCACATATTTCATTGCATTAACTGAATTAACTGAGTATTCAGACTGTGATTAGAATGAATTGAAGAAGCAAAAGCTACAGTATGTGGATGCAGGTGGAATCGTAATGACAGACATGGCTAACTACTGCTCAGTTTGTCAAAACACCTACCAGAACGTCTAGTCGTTTCACATAATCAAGAGAGAGTAAGGAAAACAGGTCAGTGAACTGTGATTATAATATGGGATACTTTGAAATATACTTCGAAACGGTGGATTTAGTGCAGGACACAGGTTCATGGTTTCAGAAAATCCAACTATGAAGGAATCAGACAGTTTACAAGATGTAGAATCATGGAATAGACAGGGGCTCAGTAAAGAATATATAACAATTATATCCTGCTTGAAGCACAGAACAGATTCATGCCATGAGTAAGTAAATCAAAGCCAAGAATGCAGTGTCTAAATGTGATTGATAAAATGAATAAAAAAATAGAATGAAGTAAAAGAAACCAAAACAAATTAATTACAAATGTAAAAAAAAAGGTATTAAAAAAAACAGGAGAGAGATGGAAAAGAATATTGCAATGGAAGCTGAAATAGGAGATGTTTTCAGTATTACACTGGCAAAAAAAACAGGAATGGAGAAATAGTGTTTCTGAGAAAATAATTGGACACCTTGAGGTGATGAAAGGGAAATGGTTAATGTAGAAAATAAGTATGTCACTCAGCTGTTTACCAAGAAAGAAACACAAAACATGCCTCTGAACGAGGCTGAGGGAAGACAGTGTGGTATTAATTAGTATGGGCATAGAACTGGCAGAAATGTCAAAGGTAATAGAAGCACTAAGTATCTGATGGCATTTCTATGAATTATACTTAAAGAAACAAGATGTTATTCATAGATCATTAACAAAACTGTTCCAGCATATAATCAAGACAAGGGTAATATTCATTGACTGGAAAATTGCTAATTTAGTGCCCATTCATTAAAAGAGTGACAAAACCAAACCTGGTTATCAGAGACCGATAAGTCTTTTAAGTATATTATGCATAAGGTTAACATAGTCATAATTAGAACTAAATTAAAGGATCATCTGTATGCCGAGTGGATTCTAGGGATAGTAAGCAAGGATTTAGGTCTTGTGTAACTAACTTTTTTTAGTTCTTTGAATAACAGAGACAAACAGAGCACACAATACATTTTTTATAAAAGAAATGTTAGGATTAATTCTTCAATTTCAAGTGGTAGGAGTTTGAGGCCATGCACGTACTGTAATTGGATTGAGAACTGATTAAAGATAAACAGAATACAACTTGGGGGTGCGTGCTCATAGTGGGGTAGAGTAATTAGCAGACTACCGAAGGAAGATGCATTAGGACAACTGCTCTTCCTAATTTATATCAATAATCTAGACTCTGGTACAGATAGTAAACTTGTCAAGTTCACAAATAATGCCAAAGCAGGGTGGGTTAGCAAACACAGTAGAAACACAGTATATAAAACCAATTCAAAATTCAAGACTGGGCAAACACCTGGAAGATTACATGTAATACAGTATGCAGTGTGTTAACTTTTTATGTTTATGTTGACACATCCTTTAAATCTCACGGGAGGGAAGCAATATGAAATAAAAACAGAATGACAGGTAGGATATATAGATGGAAGTATAGAGTTTAAATAAAGAGATGTTGTGTTCAATGCACTTGTAAGACTTCATTTAGAACATTGTGTACAATACCACAGAGCCCTGTATTGCTCTGGATTCAATCCAGCAAAGAGTGTACAGATACATTCCCAGGGTTAAAGGAATATCCTTCATTGCCAGACAAAAGGTGAGATGAATCTTTAAATATTAAAAGTTACAGACAAAAGCATATTCAAACTGAGAACAGGGCGTTATAGGATTATGGAAGAAGCTACCCAGCCATGTTGTTATTACTGATACTTTGTTTTTTTAAAAAGATGGATGCATGTGATCCTCAGATCACCCAGATGAGTGTACAGTAGATATGCCAAATAGCCCCCTCTAATTTACTCCCTCATATTCTTGTGTTCTTATGTCACTGGACAGTCACAATCCCAAGGGTGAAGTTCCCAGGCTGAGGTGAGGCCAGACTTTTTACTTTTTGCTGTAGAGCCAGACCATTTCCAGGCTCCTGTTGTCACAGGTGAATTCTGAAAGCTACTGTATCACGATTTTATCTGCTGGTCTTTCACACTGTTGCTAAAAAGTACCTCACAGCTGTAGCCCATCCACAGTTCCTTGCTCATTTTACATGTGGCTCCTGCTTAGATTTATTAATAAGTTGCTTCAAACCATACTTTGGCTCTTTAGGCTTTGTGCCAGCAAGGTAATTTAATAGCAAAATTATTCGATCCAGTATTTGTGTACGTTTCTTTGCCACTGAGAAATATTTTAGTTTTTGCTGACATTTTTCTCATCCTTAAGAGTGTTCAGACCAACAGTCAGACCATTCAAGTTTTGATTCAAAATCTATTTTTTTAAATGTATACATAATATGTGACTCAACAAAATGACACCAACCATTGGAAAGGCGTGGATAGTTTTGCAAGGCACTGTATATAGTATGATGGTCATTTTAAAAATCTGTTTGTTGCTTTTACCATCTACAGCAAAGCCTTCATCAAACAGCTCAGGGTTATGTGCAGAAATCCTGGGCTGACGATTCTAGATAGATGTGGAACAGAAGTGGTCTGTCTGAAGTGAAATTGTCTAAACACTGCAGTTATTAAATATGGAATGACGTAAAACTGGGGAGGAAAGGTCAGGGTTAGTTAAACAAGGGCCAGATTCAAAGCAAACTGAAATAAACTTGCAGGGTCCACAGTTTCAGTTCACTGGTGGGTAGCTTTATGATACATTAAAGATAAGATGTGCAATTGCAATGCTGAAATGAATCATTATACAACACTTTTGTATAATTTGTTCACTTATTTAGACATATTTACTGCCCAGGGTGGTTTTTCTTTTGATACAAGATGAATTAATAGAAGTTTCTTTTTCTGTGGTGTGCTGACACTTGGATAAGTGATAACTTGCATCGCATACTGCAGCGCAGGGGTGTAATTCAAACCTTTCTTTTTCTTTGGCTTGGAAATATTCACGTTCCGGCAGCAGATTCTTTTAAGAGAGGAGTGGGATGACAAAGAGCGCCGGTTTTAATCCTGAGCTTGAGTTGCAGCGTTTTGGTCCCAAGAAAGAAGAGGGGTACTTGTGAAAAACAATAAGCCACCCCTCTGTTTCACCTACCATTGATAAATCAAAATGGTGCGTTTGTATTTCTAAATTAAGTTTCTGCCTCCTTTTATTCTTCGCCGTGTTCCTGAGCTTACTGTGAAAAAGGCCTTTTGAAAGTGGGTTTTAATACACAATTGGATTACAGCTAAACACTGGGTGAGAACTGCCTGGCTTCAGCGTGAATCTTGGAGCATTACAGCTGGCTTGCTGCATGCATAATGAATCTTCCTGAGTCCCCAAGTTGTCGGCCGAGCCACTGTAAGAGGACCTGGGAACATTAGGTGGAACTGTTTTCCCTTAACAAGCTATGAAAGTGCAGAGAACGTCTACATGAAAATACAAGAAGAGAAAATCAATATTTACAAGAGTGTACACGTTGCCTTAAGTTGTTAGAGTAATATTCCTTATAAGAGAAGCATTCCATCAACATGGTCCTGAGGTGTAGTGGAAATATGCACAGAAACTCCTACAATGTGAGCCTTTGCATCTCCCACCACCCCATATGTTGTAAACCTGGCAAATTCAAGGCTAAAAAAGGAAAAATATACACTGTGTGAAAATTTAATAATAATAATGTATAATAATAAAATTTAGCATTGTCTTGTGCGGTAGTACCATCAAACTGATGGTAAGAACATTTTGAACGTATGATTTCTTTAAAATAAGTACAACAGCAGCTGAAGACACTTGCTTTTAAAGTTCCACTGGCTTAATTTTCTCTAACAGAAGGATCGTGATCTATGCTATATTGAGTATTGATTTGGGAGAAAAAAAAACTAGTTATTTAATTGATTGTGTTAGTACTGCTCACAGAAAAGCAGGTGCCCCTTTACACCTGTTCCTGGGAAGTTTTTAAGACATAATTGTCTAGGCTATTTTCTAGACAGTTTCTAGCACATGGCTAGAATGGATTAAAAAACGAATGTGCTTTTTTATTTCAAAAAGGACGACATCAGCATCTCTGCATAGTAACAGCCTCTTCCTGAGGAATAATGAAAGCCTGCCTTTAGTCAGGAGCTGTGCGCTGTGCTACGAGTTTGGCCATTCCAATACTGTCAGTACAGGGGACCCTGGGTGAGGACAGACTTCATCTATTAATTCTGAGGGAGAAAGGATGCTTTGTGCTGGAGTTACTGCAGCTACTAACATTCCATAGTGCACAGAAGGAGAGAGGGAGCAGTAAATACATTAGCACGACCAGTTAAGCTTTTGTGTGCGCTTTTTATACATGTATACATTTGTTCTTGAGGTTCCTTTCATTGGTGGGGTGCCTTAATGTCTCAAAAGTCAAGCCTCTTTGCTTTCTGCTGTTAGTGTAATGAAACTACAGCCTTTTGCATCTCGCCACAGAGATTCACTGTTAGCTGAAAAAAGAAAATGTTAAGACATTTGGCAACCAAGCAACCACTGCCCTTTTCTGGCTTACAATTCTTTCTGTTTCAAGAAGCAAACAGATCTAGGCAAAGGTTTGAATTCCAGGATATTGACACACAATACTACAACAAACTACTTACAGTACAATATGTGGCATGAGGTAAACCCACACAAGTCTAGGATGGATATCAAAACTCAGTAGGTCAGAAGTGGAAATCAAATGTAGATGGTTTATTCAAAACACTTTTTTATATACAATTTGTGCTGGATCTCCTTGGGTTCCACCTTTTTTAACAGATTTTGATTCACTCACGAACATTACATTTTCCCTTTTAGCCAGCGTGTGTATTATTTGATGCTTATTAGCCTATCATCTCCCAGTCTTTCCTCATCACGTATCCTGAATGGGACGTATAACAGAAATGAGACTTGATTTACAGACTCTCTAATTAATAGCTGTCAAACGGGGTTGATGGATGTGGGTCTTGCGCCTTTCTTTATGACAGCCGCACATTCTTGTCTAGCATCCCGTGATTTCTAGACTGGCTCGGAGCCCCGTTTGTGGCCGCGCTCTCCCGCCGGTTCCCAGCTAGGAGGCCACGAAGCGAGGGCAGGCGACGGCCTTCGCAGGAGAGAAGGAACGCAGGCGATGGCGCGGCTCCCAGGTGCCGCGGGCAGCCGGCCTTTTCACTCATTCGTCCTCTCTCTCCTTGCCATGGCTCTCTTCTCTAAGGGAAGGGCTAAATTAGAGATAGATTTTGTGCGTGGTGGGGGAGTCTGGCTCCTTTCAGAAGGGGCGAATGCTTGTGAAAGGGCCTGTTTGTGCTGCCCGTTTTGTTGTTGTTGTTGTTGTTTTTTAAGCCGGCTCCTGAGAGCTCTCCACAGGGGGCAGCGCAGGTGTGGCGCCCAGTGCTCCGCTCTCAGGCTTTATTTGCATATTTAATTAGCAGAGGGACTGGGGGCCATTGTGGACCACGGTACTTCATTGAGGGGACTGTCAGAGTGTGTGTGAAAGTGCCCTCCCTCCCCCCTCGCCACCGCCACCCCCAAATTTCGCTCTGTTGCTGGGGACACTGGCGTTTTGTTCACTGGGGCGCCAGATTTCCTTTTGTTTTAAGCTGTTGATGCAGACGGCATCTCTGAGGAGAATGCAAACAAGTTCTAGATTGTTTACTTTGTCTGGGAGGCAAAGCGGAACGTTTTTGTTTTGTTTTGGATGCTTCAAGTTGGTTGCGCGGTGTTGTTTTTTTTTTCTTCTTCTTCTAATTGCGGTGTCTTGGTTTTGGAGCTCCCCTTTCACCATCGCCCCAAAAGCGGTTCTCAATGTTCTGATTTCTGACACAGGGAAGTTTCTGTTTCTGTTCTGCTGTTGCTCTGATTTGCTGTGAGTGGGTTTTTGCTTTGCACATGGCCAAACAACGGGAGGAGAAGGACGTTTTAGATTTTGTCCACTACCCAAGTGCCACCTGTGAGAGGAGGCTATAAACCAAAAAAAATTGTCAATTTTAATGTCACTTCACACTTTAATGTCATTTTCTGCATTACCTCAAGTGGATGATAGTTGGCTACTCATTAATTCCTAGCGTATTATAGATACCTCTAAGATGTAGAGCACCTTTGATAACTTCTAATAGTTTTCTTTGTGACAAGAGATAGAGTTTTGTTCTATGACTTTGAAAAGTTTTCTACGTTTACCTGAATCTGTGAGCATCGATAAACTAGAAATAAGAAATTACCAGGTAAACTGCAGATGAACTCTGGTTGTCTTGGGGGGAAAAACAACTGTTTTTGAGATGAAGTATGCAGGCCATTAGACCTGTGCTTAGCAGGCCTGTTAACCTTATTTAGCAGTTTCAATTGCTCACATTCAAAATGGAAGTGAATGGTGGCTTAACAGTGACCAACAGTGCAGTGCAGTGCTGCCGTTGATGAACCTTGTGTGACCTGCCTGCTGTCAGGTAGGAGCAGCGATATGACTCATCTTGCCCTGGGAAGTACCACAAATCTCAAGTTTCAGTCACACTTCAGGATCATGACCTGTTCACATTGCACTGACCTCTGTATGCTGCTGATAGCTGCAGTAATTCAAGTTAATGCTTTTAAAATCTTTCTCTTGTTTAATTTCTCTGTACAAGAATATCAAAAGGTAAGGCATTATAGGTCTTATACAATATTAGTCTGAAGCCAGACTTATTGCCTTGCACTGAATAGTTCTAGTACCTCTGAACTCTTTCATAGGGCTCCATTTGTAAGTATCACCTAAAAAGAATCTGAATGAGGCTGTGTCATGAACTAAAACTATGAGTGGGCTCTACAAAATCAGTATTTAACTGTGGCTTTCTGTTTGCTATCGTTTTTTTTGCTTTACCGATATGAAAATCACCTGTCTAGGGCTAGTTTGTGATTTTAGATTGGCTCAGCATTCCTCACTGGTACAAGTAGGATGAAAATGGATAGATGAAGAGTCAGTCTCAGTATTAATTCTACAACAGTATACTGTATCTATTAATTTAAGTTGAACTTTGATTTTCATACAACTCAGAGCGTTTCAGATGTAAAAAAAGTTTTTTATGGGACTATTTTTTTTGCTTTGCTTCATTTAAATAGGCTACTTTATATGAAAGATACTTTGAAACGGTTTGTAGAACAAATCTATGAATAAGCACTTTTGACTCCAGGATCCTTTTTTTCCATCACATGAAAATCTTATCAGATTCTTCTGGTAAACTAAGGAGAAACACCTGTGGCACACATGTGAAGTTATTTTTGTGTGTGTTTGTGTCTTAGGTTGACTGAAGTCACGCCAGACTTTCTTGATGTTAGTTTTTTTTAAAGTGATATTTGGATATTTGAAGGCCTTCTCACAGAATAAGCACATAAAGAGTTTGAACTTATTGTGCCTTTTCTGTTCTGGTGACGTTTTTTTCTGTAGTTTCCCAAAGTTCATCTTCAGTTTTCCGAGGGCCTGAGAAAAACACATGGATTTGCCTTAAAAGAGTGAGAAGCAGAAGCAAGTCAGAAAGTACCTAGGACTCTAGCATTTTTTAGAGAGCCCTGTCTGTCTGTCTGTCCTGTTCCCTTCTGTGAGTTCCTCTGGGTCACATCTGAGGCATGAAACAGGGACAGCTTGTAAATGTACAGTAGACCTCCTCTCCGCATGGCCACATCCTTTGAACCATTTTCTCTCCGCTAGCTCTGGAGATCAGGATGTCTGATCAGGCCAGGGGCATTCTCTCAGGTCTGCAAAACAAGCCTGAGTAATTCATCCTCTGGGTTTCACACTACCAGTGCTGGGCCTTCAGTCCACGTGCTCCAAGGTTTGCTATGACAACCGGTCCGGTTGATCCCAGCAGCTAAACCCACTAGGCTTACTGTCAATGAACTGGAAGAGTGTTGGCCACCTCCTCTGTACAGTTGTCTTCAATGGTTTGTCACTTTTTACCTCTTATTTTCATATGGACGTGCGGAGCAGAATTTCAGTGTTCGGGTTACAGGCATTCTGCAGATTGGTGCTCTGTGTCAGCTCTCATGCCTTTGCTTTATGGCTGTTCTCCGCTAGAATTCCTCACTACAGAATTCTGTAAACAAACAGAAGATTGAAGAAGAGACTCCTTAGTTTGCTTACTTCAAATGAAAATGTAAATGTTAAATTGAATTGTTTTTCTATTCTGTGAAAGGGTGCTACTTTTGATGGAGTGGCTGGGTGGAACGTAGGTGTTTGCTGTATAAATAACAGCTGGAGAATTCTGCTGGGTTTTAATATGCTTAAGTATGCTATTTTTCTATGAGACAGCTTTATGGATGTGTGTTTAAAGATCTGGCCAGTGGGGCTACTTGACTAATTAAATGGAGTTTATTCTTTCTAACCAGCACCCCTGTTCCCCTCTTTCTCACGGCTCTAAGTATTGTAGTCTCTGGGATGAGACATACTGTCTGCTTCCAAAGCAGACAGTGAAACCTGGCATCGATCTGGGGTTACAGCACCCACTACTCTTCGCTGGTGACTTGTGAATTGGGTGTCTGCAAGGCTGTGGGCAGAAACCCCAGGATGTGTTGATGCTGGAAGGGATTTCGAATGTTTAAAATGCTTTCCAGAATCATCGTCACAGTGTCCAAAAGCATTGCATTATTTACATTTTTATTTTCAATGTGGTGTAATAATGTGTTTATTATTTTTATGGTCCTTACATTTAACCTTCTGCTTCTCTGTTTCTTATTCAGATTCAGGCCAGTCTGAAAGCCCAAGCCAGCCGAGTGAAGCTGATATCAAGGACCAGCCAGAAAATGGTGAGTTACTCTGGCCTAGTAAAAAAAAAGAAGAAATTAGTCACTAAGCACGAATATTTGGACAGGTTCACAGTCAATTCAGGAATAGTTTTTGTGTGTCTAGCCATGAACCTATGGTAATTGACAAAATATTGCATCACGATATGATCCGTTTATGTACTTTAGACTTAGACACTCGCACTATCAAGATGCGGAGCTGAATCTTCCAAATTTTTTGCCCATTTAACTCACTCTTACCAATCATGCTGTCTTTGAAAAGAAAAAGTTGCCCATGCAGATAATGCTTGAGGTCTGGAGTGGGGGTGTCTGCGGTTGTGCACCACACTAAACTGATGAATGTGTCGAGCAGTCTGCCTAGGGCATTGAAGAGAGGAGGCCATTCAGATTGTATTACGTCGTTGATTGTGACTCGTTCCACATTCTCAGCTGGCTACTTTTCGCGGAGTACCCAAGTATCAGCTTCAACAACACGCCTCACTAACTTGTCCCAGACTTCTGCAACTCTTTGTGTAAAGAAGTCCCTCCTTTATGTGGGACTTTTCGTTTGCCTTTCCTTTTTTTTTACGCTGATGTCCTCCAGTCAGTGCCTCCCTGCTGACCTTTCTGTCCTTTCTTAGGGTGTCAGCTCCTTTCATGTATGTGAGTTCTTCTTTAGGTCCAAACTTACATGTCTCTAAATAGTGGCTCGTCTCCTGGGCAAGCCAATGTGCTGATATGTCTAATGTGGGGAGTGCCAGTAGGTGGGAAATTTGCTTGGGATTTCCTCTGAGCTAAGGAATACAGAATAGGACCCTTGACCTCCAGTTCCCAGGCTGGAATCCAGTTTTGTTTTTGCTGACCATTCCAGTGATTCCCCATTGGCAGTTGGAATTAGCTGGGAATGGGCTGGATGGATACAGCAAAGAATTGGGAGTCTGTCTGCTAGCTGACAGCCCTGGTCTTTAAACAGCAGTGTCTCAGTGCAAGCGGGAGGGCTGTGAGACAGTGTGTGCCTCAGGGGAGGTGTGTGTGTGTTAGACTACCATGGCTATGGGTCACTGAAGGATTACAAAACACATTTACAGCAAACCGAGGGACTCATGGTGGGTGGGTGGGTTTTGTGAGAGATTTTAGACCTATATGTGCCCAGTCTCTTTCTGGAGGGTGAGACCTAAGTTCCTGTTACTATTAATATGAAAAAAGTACCTTTAAATTTAAAACTCCAAGCAAAACTGAAAAGCACAATGTTTAAGGTTTTTAAAATATTGAAGATCATTCTTTATAGTTTGCCTGAACGATGGCGTATTGTGGGTACTGTATGCAACAAGTGTGCCATCAGTTTCTGAGTGAATATTTTAATATTTAACTTTAATTAATTAATATTTTAACTACTATTTTACTATTTAATTTTAATCAGTTGAATACGCACAAACCGGACAACAGTAGAAGTATATTGTAAATAGTGACTGGAAAAGGTACACACAAATTTAAACCCACATAGGAACTACCATCACTCATGGAAATTAAAATATCACAAAAATGTGCTTCCGTATAGCTTGTTATTCAAATCTTTTAGTTCAGAATATGTTTCCCATGTGCGTAAAACTTTTACAGATACTTCTGCTTCTGGATATTTTCAGTACTATGCAAGTATTTATTAAGGCTTGTTTGTGAATGGTGGCACAAATAATGGAATGATTATCTTATCTATAGCCATTGAACAAAAGAACATCACCCTTCACATGCCCTGTCCCGGCTTAGGCATATAAATAATTATTTCCTAAATATAAGTGATTTTTCTCGGTGTTATATAAAACAGGCTCTCACCATCTGCTGTCTGTCTGCTGAAGGCCATGCCGTTATGCAAGGATTACAGTGTTTGTAAACCCACAAGAGCAAGCCGCAACTAGCCCATTTCCCAGTCAAACAGCAGTCAGCCCAGGCAGTGAATGGGATTGAGCTGCTGTAATAAAACTGCAGGAGCCCAGACAACTTTCACTGAGGTAGCTGACTGAGTCTAGCTATTATCGTCTTGACAGACGTTTAATGATGTCGCTGAAGTAGACATTCAGGTACAGGAACTCAAGCATCACATCAAAAAGTATTACCTGTTAATACTTCCTACGAAAGACATACATTTTTTTGGAACTCGGTGTCCGTGAAACCTGATTTTATGCTCTTTCTTTCATTAAAACACGGGTGCTAACCTAAAATAGAAAATGTTTCCCTGATTCCTGCGTATTTGAAAACCTTTATGTCTTTTACTTATTGATTTCCCCTTGGGATGCAACTCCATAACTTATTACTAAGTTATATATAATTGGATTTTCATGCCAGCTTTGGAGCATATCACGCGGTATTATAAATAAAATACAGTATATAAGTGAAAAGAAAGGAATAGACTAATAAAATGTACATTGTGACTACACAATGTTGGAGGTGTTTTGGTTTTGTCACCTCTACATTAATAACTGCCACCAGACACACAAGGCCTTCCTGTGTGACCTCCAGCTGACCTCCCTGTGATTCTTGTGGTATAGGCTAGTGCTAGCTGGGGGCTGATGCCTCACTCTAGGCTTCCTCTGATCTCATCCGTTCCCTGGCCTGCTGTTAACCAAGGAACTGTATCACTGAGGGGTTAGATCATAAAGCATCTCCAACCCCTGCATACCTATACATGCTTTTCTGCAAAGTGATGTGGTTGCAACCAGGGTAAGGGTTAAGGGTTAGAGACACTGCTGTGCACATTCAGTAAGACAAGGACAGAAGATGTCCTTCTTTAGACCCATGCTTTAGTGCAGTGAACCTGTAGGCATCAAAGCACTTCTGTGTTTTCAAGATGCATCTCAAAGCTTTTCCTTCACAACGACATTTGTTTTCAAGCAGCAAATGAGCAAGTGAGCAAAAGGGAAACATCAGTACAGTGAACCTCAAACACTGTAATATTCTATTTTTTCATTACCTTTTTATTCAAGCTGTCAACGTTGCGGAACCACTTATTTGAACCTGAAATTATTTTTATGAACATGTTGGGTAAAGATTATGTAAGTATGTAAAGATTGAGGATTGATTTATAACGACAGGTTTAAGATCTGGAAAAGCACACATACTGTACAGTGCCTTGCAGAACTATTCACCCCCTTTCAGTGTCCTTCCATTGTATTGAATTACCAATGATTTCTACCCCTGTTTCAAATGTTGATTAAAAATGTATGGGGGAAAGAGATTAAATGTCAACAAAAACTGGACAGAACTAAATTATGTTGATTGCATAAATATTCACCTCCCTGAGTCAATACTTGGTTATAATTACCTTTGGTGATCATTACACCTCCAAGTCATTGTGGATAAGTCTCTACCAACTTTTCAAACTGAGACGCTGCTTTTTTCACACATTCTTCCTTGCAAACTTGCTCAAGCTCAGTCAGGATCCTGGAGGGATTCTATTTTTGCATCACGCTATGCAGGGATGTGTTTTCTTGAAGAATAAAAGTAAAATTGAAGAATAAGTATATCGATTTTGAATATCGATTTAATGTTTTCGGCATCATTTTAATTAATTGATTGACTGCTTTTTTCTCTTTAGCTTTCGTGTCCGTCCGGTCATTGAGTCACCAGCATTGCCCAGCCAGCCAAAAAATGCTCATCAATTCCTGGCGATTCCTGCTCCACAGCACCTTGTTAGTCAGTGAAATGACCCAGGCTGTTATCTACTCTCCCCTTACAGTATGTAGGTGTTTCCCTGATGTGACAGATTGTTTTGATGGTTCTCTTTCTTCTAGAGACTTGAGGGTTTATGGGACTTGTAGTTCTTTTTCGTTTAGGTTGGTTCTCCAGACCTCCCCAGGATGTTACAGTATACAGTGTCCTCCAAACGTATTGGGTCAGCCAAGTTAAAAAAAAAATGCATTTGTGATCGGGGGATTAATATGAATGATGTGTGCAGCATGTTTTATTGTTGGATATTACAAGCATACATTTGATGCATGTTCATATTAGAATGAAAGCATAATTTTTTCAACCCTGGAATTTCATCTGTTCAGAACTGTTGGGACACTTTCACTTTAAGTTAATTACTTGTTGTGCTTCAGAATGTGCTTGGAAGAACTGTACGAGATGAGCCAGAGTAGGTTTGGAACAAAGTTCTATGGACAAATGAGACTGAGATCACCCTTTTTGAAAGTGATGGAAAGGTTAAATTGTGGAGAAAGATAACAAGTGCAGATGCTCTAAAGCACAGCAGCTGGTATGGAGGTAATGCCTTGACCTGCACATGCATGGCCACCTCTGGAACTGGCTCATTCATCTTTATTGATTAGGTAGCTAATGAAGGTAGAAGCAGCAGAATGAATTCTGAAGTTTACAGAAACATTTTGTCTGCTTATGTGGAAGAAAGTGCTTTCAGACTAATTGGGCAGAGCTTCACCATGGATCATGACAATGACCCAAAACATACAGCCAATGTAACCAAGTAGTTCATCAGGAGAAGTCAGAGAAAAGTCCTACAGTAGCCAAATCAAGTTTCAGATTTCTATCGAATTGAGGATATGCTGTGTGTCCTCAAGAACAAGAAAAAAAATAAAGTCAGAACACCCCAAGAACAGGCAAGAACTCAAAGTGTTTACAGCAAAGGCTCTCAAATGATTACACAAAAGGTTTCTTGGGATTACTAGGCACAGAACACATGTAGTTATTGCCTCAAAGGGATATGCATCCAAATACTGACTTTTACCACTCTGAAATGTACTCAAACCATTACTTGTTCTCTCTTGAAATCACTGATTGCAACACAAAGTAGATTTTTATCTAATATGATCAAAAATAATGTATGCATGCAATACCCAAAACTAAAATGTATGTATTTTACTGTATTTATTTCATTGACATTAATCGTGCGATCACAACTACAAGTTTCTTAACTGTGGAGCACAAATAAATGTTTTGGTTTGGCTGTCCTGATTGCAAAGTCAGAACTGTGGAGGGCACTGTCTATTTGTTCCAGCTGATTAAGATATCCGTGAGTCCCATAAGAAAAGAGGCACTGGAAATGTACAGTAAGTACAGGTGCTGCAATGCAGTGAAAATGAATTCAGGCCAATTTGCTTCTGACACAATTTATTCCCATCACTGGGTGAGATTAGCTGTTGTCTTCTCCTCCTTTTGTTCATCTTTCTCCTTTTTCTTCTGTTGTTGTCATTATAATCATTTCTGTGGGTATTCCAGGAACTGCTCATGTGCCCAATTGCTGGAAACCAGTTATTGCCTTTTGGAAACTTGAGCACACAGGCATTCATTGAACAAAGTTTAAACATGTACTGCAGATACGATAAGCTTTGTAATTTAGGACATGTTTTAGATTTAAATGGAAGTGGCTTTGCAGTACTCTGAACTCTGCCACAGTTCTTTTTTTTCTGAAGGCTGAGTTACATTTGAAAATAACGAAAACCTTCAATGGCTCGGTTATGATTTTTTAGTGGCAGGGGCAGCTAAATGTTAAGCTACTGTTCTTTGGTGCAGCTATGCAAATGTCGTTTGTGAGAATCCCTATACACTTCTTTACATGTCATTTTAATAATTTTTTAAAATTATAATTACTGGTAATTTGTGTTATACCCACTGGATTTGTAATAGCCACATCCTGGTATGCAGCTACAATATGAACCATGCCACCGCACACAGGGGAGAATGAGGTAATGTAGGCAAACTCCTCTAAGCCACCTATTGCCACGCCTTTACAGCCCCATACCGGAGGTTCAACAACAACAAGAGGAGAGCACCCAGGAGGCTGCAGGGGGCGCTGTGTCACTAGGAGCATTCCTAACTAATCCCACCCTACTTTCGGCGGTACTCAGCCAATTGTGCACGGCCGCTTGGGAAGTCCTGACCACAGTCAGCTAGTGACATATCCCAAGTTCAAGCCCATGACCATAGAGCTCTTTCTGTCTGTTCCCGAGTGAGAATCTCTGCCTTTTTCCTTTCTTTGTCACCCGCCTCAGACTTTGTTAAAGTCTCAGATTGTGTGAAACTCAAGCCCATCCCTCTAGTCAGTGTACTGAGCACAGCTGCAGGCCATTATTTTTGTTGAGCTATGGAAAGCCCTTTGGAAGTTCTGAGAATTGCACCTACTGGAGCCAGAGTGTATATCTCCAAAGACTGGGTAGCAATGCGTACAGGATTCCATTGCATCAACTCATTTCCCAGTAATTGTGCTTTTGAGGTCTGCAGTGTTATTGTTGTGTCAGAGTATCAATATTCAGCAGAGTGGAAACTTTGACTTTACTCAGGGTATGTATATGGGCTCCTGCTAGAGGTAGGGAAGGAGGTCTGCTTTCAGTCCTTGATTTTAGCTGATGTAAGCTTTTTTGCTTGTAATGAGGCATAGATATTATCCATTCCATGCTGTGGTATTTTATTTATTATTCCTACATGCTATACTGTATACCTCTCCTGATTTAGACACAGTTGCAGTTACAGTTGTTTCTGTTGTTGGCTTTATGGCTTATTCTCAGACTGACTGTAGAATGCAGTTTAATAGCACATCATTATTTCCCATCTAAATATATTTTGTTGTTTTCCTTTCACATTTCTGCGTGAAATATGAGAGTGGGGCTTCCCAACATTTCAGAAACTTTGCTCTAAAATTCATTTCAGCATACTTTGTCTTGGGATAAAATGAAAATCAAATTTCAGTTTCCTCTGTCTGCCCTTGTGAATCACAGCCTCCTTCTCCCCAGTATTAGGACCCTGGGAAACATATGAAGCAAAAAAAAAAAAGAATTATGATCAAGATGATGGTATCCAAAACATCCCATAAGTGAAGCCTTTTAAGAACATCACTAATAACTAGATAAAAAAGTTTCAATGTTCAGCTGCCAACTTCTGCTAATCATCTATTTCTATCTGTATATTGGAGCTTGACCTTGGTCAGGTGCTGTCCAATCAATATGGCCCATAATTGGGGGATGTCTGGCATCACAGACAGAGTGTACTCAGTAGGAAACATTAACTTGTAAAAGTCATCTGTGTTATATATTATATCAGCGTTAAAATCCACAAGCATTAATGAGAACATTGCTGCTGCAGACATTTTATTAGCCTCTCCTTTTTTCTTCCTCTGTCATATCATCCCAAGACTATTTTTCCTGCTCATAGCCATCACACTCTGGACTCCACTGAGCGTCACCTTGACAAGGCTCTGAAGAGCTGACATGATCCCCAAATCACTTTGCTTCATATATCTGTTTATGGAGTCAGTGCCCCTTCCAAAAGCTTTTAAGTGTTTAATAAGTAAGGCTGAGAATTATGGGTGGCACAGTGCTGCAGTGGTTACCATTGCTGCTTTGTAGCGCAGGGATCCTGGACTCACTTCTGAGCCTGAGGTGCTGTCTGTGTGGAGTTTGTATGTTCCTCCTGTGTTCACATGGGTTTTCACCATGAGCTCCGCTTTTCTCCCACAGTCCAGAGACATGCTGGTGGTTAATTGGAAAAGTGGTCCTGGTACAAGTGTGTTCATGTTTGTGTGTTCCCTGTGATGAACTGGCATGCCGTCCAGGCTGTATCCCGCCTTGCGCCCACTGCTTGCTGGGAAAGGCTCCGGCTCTTACGCGACCATAAATTGGAAATAGCGATTTAAAAATTGGATGGATGGAACTGAGGATCATGATAGAAAATAAATACATATAATTGCCCTCCTGTTGTGATCTTTTGATCATTCTTTTCAGAAGCTAAATTTAATTGATACATTTCTGAAGTTAATTTATAATAGGAAGCAGAGCACAAATGATTAGCAAGAAACAAGACTTCATGGCTACTTTGGAGTGGTTCATTTTGTTTGTCTATGCTCCTAAGAATTAAAAAAGGGAAAGTATTTTTAAGAAATAGATATTCACTCTCTAGAGTGTATAACCCTTTCTCTAGAAACGTTGTCAAGTACTTGATTAAAACATAAAACTTAGAGAAAGGGGTCACAGCCAGTAATATATCATTTAAATAAGCCCTATTACACTGCATAA
This sequence comes from Lepisosteus platostomus, assembly GCF_059453375.1. Classification (NCBI taxonomy): domain Eukaryota; kingdom Metazoa; phylum Chordata; class Actinopteri; order Semionotiformes; family Lepisosteidae; genus Lepisosteus; species Lepisosteus platostomus. The sequence continues at coordinate 31,000,060 of NC_142621.1, forward strand.
CAATAATATAATTGAGTTGTGAATAGCATTGTCAAAGATATATAGTTCTGTCTGTGATTTCGATCTTTTATGTTTTATAGCCAAAAACCTAAGAAACTTGGGTAATTTATGTTTCACCTCAACTGTTGAGTTCAGTTGACAGCTTTGGTAGTGGGAGATTAATTGAAGAAATGCTGTTCAGATTTCTTGAAATTAATATTTAGTATGATGTAGGGACCAAAAATGGAATGGGACAGTGGTGAACCAGATAAATAGCCTGAGAGTGTTTAAAAGTTTCACCAAGAAAGGTTCCATAGATGGCTGATATGTCAGCAGCACGTTAAGTCAGCTACATTGCGTAAATCTGTCCCAGCTGCATCAAAGCAGCCCTGTACAGTAATTGTTATTGTTGAAATGTTTACACAGAATGTCATTTTTCTTTCTCTCCCTCTCTGCTTTCCTTGAAAAACAAATAAAATCAGGGCAAAGAGATAGCATTTCCAAGAAATGCCATGACGCTGAAGAATGTAATATTTGGAGAGTTGAATTTTTTTGAAAGTGATAGCGACGTGTGACGCGAGCTGTTTCTGAAAGTTGATACTGTCGGGCAGACCTAAGTTTCATGGCTTTGGCCAACGCTATCCAGATGCCTTTCATATACAGTGCAGAAAACGCTTGCAAAGACCGTGCGTCTCTTCATTCACTAGCATTTGGTACATTCGAGCCTGTCTGTAAATCTGGCACAGCTACCATTACCACAATCTGACCAGCGTGCCTTGCCCTCTCAGAATAATGGCCACCAATTTGTGGTGAAAATGTCTGCTAACTAACATGGGAGTCTTCAGTTTTTCAAAGTAGGATTTTAAATCTGTGTATCAGACTGTGCTTTGTGTAAAACATACAAACGTTTGGCAATACAAAGGTTTTCAATTTTTCATTTCAGAAATAGTTACAAGTTAAAATATTATAACATATCATTTAGCGTGTGAGTATGGATTATACGTGAAAGTCCCAGGGCATTCTCTGCTTAACTAGAGACTTCAAATTTAGTCTAATTTGATGTCCAGTTGCACTCCTTTGGGTATTTTCATCCTTAAAAAAGACTAGAGCCCTAGCTAACCATGAGAACAACCACAATGCTACACCGCATGGAAGCCTCTATCACATTAAACAAATTATCTGCTGAGTGTTTTGACTGCCTATGTAGTTGAAGACATACCTGGAAGGCTTTGCAGATTATACAAACACTACTTTATTTATTTATTTTTGTGGAGGTCCTGATCTCTCGCCGTTCCCTGGTATGGCTCGGGCCACAATGCAGCTGTAATGTGAGGACACTTTCTAAAGTTCCAAGCTTCTGTCAGTCTCCACGGAACAGTCGATCTCAGTGCCTTCCGGTGCCCGGCAGAAAAAAAGCACTGCAGCTCTAGACAGAAAAGGCTATGTTTGGATACTTATTAGTTCCCATCCCCTGCTCTGAAGCAGATTGAGTGCATCTCCAGCATCCCTGGGAATGGGTTACCTGCGGGACCCCCTCGAGAGACAGTTTAGCTATTTGGATTTCTTGTGAGGACTGGCGCTGGGGGACTGCCATCCCAGATGTTCTGTGGCACACAGACAGCCCACTCTGGCATATTTACCCAGCTGTGTCTCATCCAGCCTCCACCCCTGTACTCCCCAGAGACAGCACCCCTCTCAGTCCTGCGATCGGGAGAGTCTGGGTCCAGACCTGTCCCTTTCACCCAAATAGCATATTTATAGAAGCTACTGAACTGCAACAGCAGACAAGAGGATCTTGCATCTTAAAAGTTGATCTCTGTGAGTTCTACATTTCCTTTAGATCTTGAAGTTGTTTTTAGAATTTGAAAGTGGTCATTGCCATTTCTCAATTTTTCTTGATCATTTTGAACTTGGGGTCCCCGTGATCGATAAAACCCTTTGGCTCCTCTTTGAAAAGAGGGGAGAGGAAACACTTTTGGTTTTGGCTCTCTGCTGGCTTGTATCTGTCAGTGCAGCCGAGGTGTGCTTGAGAATTCATCGCGTGCGTCTCTGAGAAGAGACCTCTGAGATCAGATTACACCTTTCGGCCTGGCTTCCCCTGTTGTGATTGCTGAACTCGTTTTCAGAAGGCCCCGGAAAACCAGGGGTTTGATTAACAAAGGTTTTCTCTGTCCTCTGTCAGCAGAACACACTCCAGGGCTCAGCTCCCAGAAAAAAAGCTACAAGAATTTAAACAATGGGGCAGACAGAAAAAAAAAAGAAAGGGCTTAAAAAAACAGGCACGAAGGGTTAACAGAATTCTCATTATCACAGTCTATTAAGCCGAGACCAGGAAACAATTTCTAATCAACACTGGGACCTGGGCTGGGATTCGCCAGGCTTTTGTCTGCGGCCTCAGATCACTGCGCTGCTTTCACACGCGCTCCTTTCCAGCTGTTGTCCTTGAAATCCCACATAATCTCCCAGGGTCAAAGGGCAGTCAGCCATGACGATGGCAGTTAAAAGGTTATGCTGATTTCTCTCGTCCAACGCGAAGTGGAAATGGTCTCCCAACTGATAATCCCCATTAGCACCCTTTTCTTGTTTCTCCTCAGGGCTCTGGATTTTGTAGGTAAATAAGAAAATATAAAAACCTATGATCATTTTCCTGGTTTCTCACAGCACCTACAAAAATACCTCAATCTAAGCCATTTATTACAGTGATATATCACTGCAAAACAATTTCGAAGGAACATGGGATGCTTCCAAAACTATTTATAAAATATTTCCTTTGCTGAACGATGTTTGTTGTTTTTGTCACACTCCGTGTTTTTTGGAGTGTCACGTCCTCTATTTAAAGTAGTCCTTTCCTTCTATCTTAGCTTCTTTTCTTAATTTTTCATTCTCGTATGGTTTCTAGAGGGAAGACGCTACTTTAGTTTAACAGCAGGTTGATTAATGAAAGAAAATAGTAATAGCCATAAAGTCTGAAAATAGCCTGGGACGATGTTCTTTCTGTATTAGATCAGATAGTAGAAAAGAAATGAGAAATCTGCTTGTCTCCAAATGATTTATGATTTAGGAGACATCAATAAAAATATCTAAACAGTCTTTTGAAAACTCTCTTTTGAAAAGGATATTGCAATGACCCTAAGGGAAAGCTTTGTATAGTACAAAAAGCTCTCATCCACTTAAAGACCTTGACTCCATAACTTGGTTTTAAAATCTTCCCTACGCATTGAAATCAAGATATACTTGTTCGACTTTTAGGCTCAGTGTTGCAACATTAATATCATAGGTTTATACTGAAGCTCATCAGGACACTATTGCAGCAAATGTTGGGCGAACCTGTTGTCTTCTCCATTGCTGACAGGGTCTATGGTCCAGAACACAAAGAGTATGTTCTGGGAAAGATTGTATAACAGATTGTGTCCACATTTTCCACTCATATTTATGGTGCTCATCCACATCAGGGTGTAAAAACCCAACTGTGCAGCCAGTCAAACTTGGGAATATTAAGTCTCCATTATCCTTAATTTTTTTGCTGCTGTCCTTGGTAATGTTCTCTGTCAACCAGGCAGTTTATAGGAAAAACCTAAACTAAAAGGAAGTGGGAGTTTCAGTGGCAGTAGTCGAGTGTCCACTAGCCTTGGAGTATCTTCAGTCAGATCCATATCATTGCCTTTTTGTCTTCCCATCATATCCCTGGAATGATAAACCAGCTCTTTTCTTTTTCCTTGTTGTTCAAGAAAATGGAAACAGTGTAGCCCTGCTTATTTTCACTTACGTAGGCCATTTAGAGATCAATGGTTTCCAGTTTACTGATGACACAGAAGTAAATGATGTCTGGGGTGGGACTTGTGGAATGCTTCTTGGTTAGCAGCCTCAGTATTGTGTTTTTTTTTCACTGCTTAAAAACTGAAACTTCTGCTCTTAATGAAGATGTTCTGCTTTAGAAAAGTACTGTAGTGGAATCTTGTGTGATTAGCAATTACTTTGCACTGCATGTTCTGTTATTATAATAATAATAATAATAATAATAATAATAATAATAATAATAATAATAAAAAACTTTATATAGCGCCTTTAAAGGTGGCTTCTCAAAGCGCTTTACAGGATGACAATAACAATAAATAAGAAGATTTCACAAGATAAGACACAATTACAATTACAGCAATACAACAATAACAATCGAGGAGACCGTGGAAGGTGGTACTAAGAAGAGCAGAGGGGTGAAGAATGGAACCAGTTAAGAAAAGGCTTTCTGAAGAAGAAGGTTTTGAGTCTGGATTTGAAGGAGTTTAGAGCAGGTGACTCTCTGATATCCTTGGGCAAAGAGTTCCAGAGCTTGGGGGCATAGCTGGAGAAGGCCCTGTTGCCCACACAATGTAGACGGGCTTGGGGGACAGTAAGGAGGGCAGAATTTGAAGAGCGGAGGTTGCGAGGTGGGGAGTAGTTTGTAGTTTGCGTAACTCATAAAGAATGGGAAGCTGAGGTTCTACAAATTTCTACAGATTTCGTGTGTGTGGGGGGCTAGGAGTTTGAAGCTGACACTCTGCCTTCTCTCTCCTCTCCTTCGCAGGACACTTGGGCTTCCAGGACAGTTTCGTCACATCAGGTGTCTTCAGCGTCACTGAGCTCGTTCGAGTGTCACAAAGTAAGTAAGGCTTCATTCTGCCACGTTTTAAGAAGCACCCACTGGGGCATGGTTATCTGCATTGCACAGGAATTAACAGGGGAGGGTGGTGGTGGGGGGGGGGGGTTTGCGTTCCATTTTATTTATTCGAATCCCTTATAAGTAGGTGCACAAGCCGGAACACTACATGACCCAATAAATCTATCTGACCCTCAGCAGCCAAGCCCTTTTGTGTCACTATGGACTGCAGCCTTGAAGGTCTTTAAGTCATTTGTGGGTAAATACTTTTATATTAATAAAATCAGCAGAATGTGCACCGTTCACATGAACACCATCAGCTAAGTCAAAGATCAGAGAAGGATTCTGTAGATTATATAACCCTTTGCCTCCAGGATGTACTCTGAATGTAACATTAATATGCACATTAGTAATACATGGAGTAGAACAGTGATACTACTGAGGGATATAATTGATGTGATTCATTTAAAAGGGAACGTACTGCTTTTAAATAGCCCATTTCGATATTATCCAGATATTAGGTTTGCAGGTTATACTAAAAAAAGAGTTAAACAATAAGGTCTCTCTTACAACTAATGCAACTCATAGGTGTGTGAATCTCTGATTTCCCACAAACTCCATATGAGTTTGAACCCTAAAGCTAATTTCACCTTCCTCACAAACCACAGATACACATGCACGTTCTGTGGCTCTCTCTGTAGCCGTGCCTGGGTGCAGAATCTAGGCACAAAGCATAGACTATGAAAGATCAGTAATCAGCAATGAGGTAATATTCAAAACACTTTTTGGGGTATTTAGAGCAAAACCAAGGAATATTGTCATAAAACAGTATGGTACGGTTGTTTGTTGAAACATATAATGGTCAATGGGAAAAGCAAATTAAACCTTGAGGTCATGAAAGAGTGCTCACGGGCACTTAGGTTAGTTTACAGTGCTTCCATTGTTGAGTTGAGATGCTTTCTTAGTTTTAGGTAAATTTGTCTGTCCTGTAGCATTCTTGTCCAAAGGGGCAGCTTTGAGTGTATTCAACTTGACAGGCATCCTATTTCAGTTTCCTTCATGTCTACTCATTGCATTTTAATATGATGTGTATCATTTGAGTGTAATTCTAGTGCAGAATGTGGATCCTTTTCCTTTTGGGAGTTCTATTGTAGAACCAACATTACGTTTCCTATTATATTTTGTAATGAGACCCTACTTCCAACAGCTTAATGTAATTTTCCTTCAGATAACTCAAAGGTTTCCAGTTCTTAAAGTGCTAAAGTGGGCTCACACCATGAAGAAAATGCCACCACACTTGACAATACGTCCTCATTTGTTCAGTAGTATTGTGGTGCAAGTTGTTAAAGTTCTGGACTTATACTGTAACTGGAAGTTTGCAGGTTCAAATCCTTGCTAAGACTCTGTAGTTATACCACAAAGTACATATGCTGAATTATTCCACTAAAATACCCAGATACGAAAGCTGGATCAAATTTAAGTTGTTCTGTATAAAAGTGTAATTTGTAATTGCTTTAGAAATGAGATATACAATATGGTAAAAGGTTTACATACTGTTGTCAGTCAATGGACATTGTTACCAATTAAGCTGCTCTTCCAGTTTTCTACAATATACCTGTCATATCAAAGCTTTATTTTCCTTCTGTGGTCCTTAAGCAAACTGCTACGAGCTGTGCTCACCTACATTTTTAAAATTGAAAATATTTTGAGTCCCTCACTCTCGTGTCTTTCGTGTCCAGAAAACAGAACACTGTACTGTACAGTATGTGATACTCTACATTACTGGATGTCTGCTTATGTTATTCTATCTGATTGTAGGAAGGGATGCGCTGTGTTTCAGTTCATCCCATAATGAAAGTGTTATAGAAGGAATCAGGTGACAGGATTGCTTGAATTGACAGATGCTTACAAACTTGCCTGTGCGCTCTTGGGGAAAAAAATCAGGGAACAAGCCTGATGCAGTCTATATGTAGAGAATAGTTTCTTTCTGAAAAGGCTTTAAGCAACAGTACCTTCTCTGACTTACTTTGGATTGCTTTTCTTCCTAATATTGTTCAACAAAAAATAGGAAAAGTGTTCTTGTGTTGTGCAAATCAAGGACTACACCAAAACTCAGAAAAGGCCAGGCTTAGACATTGCATAATATTGTCAGAACTTAAATATAGTTTTTGTGTGTTGGACAACCAAAGCTGCTCTCTAGATATATTTAGACTGACCCAGCTGGGAATGCCAACATCATCTCCTTGAAACTAGACAGTACTGGTTCAGGTCCCAGACTTAATAGTGTGTTACAGCCACTGACACATTTAACCAGTGTTTTAACATTCTGCACATACAGCATCATTTAACTGAATCAGATTTTATACAGCTATAAATACCATGTGCACAGTATACTATACACTGTATACAGTATATGTCAAACAGTGAGATGTTGCACTCAGAACATTCAAGGATTTAATTTAAACATTTTGGGAACATAATTTGGTCTGATTATTTTTTTTAACTGATGCAAAATCTGATTTATTATCATACATATGAAGGTGGGTTTGCTGAGACATCCCTGACATTTTAGCCTGTAGTGTGATCAGGAGCAGCAGTCTGTGTCAAACACAATTTAAATGCCCAACAATCCATTGCACTTTTAATTACAGCTGAGCAAGCACTGCCCTTTTTCCCTGCTAGATGTTTGTGTATTTTCAGTTGCACTGTGTTGCTCAAGTCTGTTAGCAGAGCGCATCTGTTTCTGTTTGCAAAATAAACACCACTGAAAATTGTGTTTACTCTTCTGCAGTTTTGTGGCTTAATGCTTGATAATATTAGTTACAGTTGTTTATTCACAGTGTATTGAGGGATAATTAGTAGTTGAGTAACTAACTTTTAAGAAAACGTTCCATCTGTAGAAAAATGTCCACATGTCGTTTAGCTCTGCGTTTGTGATTAGTCCGCAAGCGCTAATATTTAAAACTTGGCATGGGTCAAGGGTTGTTCATCGGAGATGGCTAAGAGGGGTGTTATCTTAAAAGCATTTTCTTAGGAGAAGAACACTGGTGAAAATTGGGCATGGCCATAAACACATTCTGAATAGGTCTTGAAGTTTCCTCGGGCATTTCCCATGGATTTGTTTGGTCACTAACTTTTGGGTTCTTTGAAGAAACATCCAAAAAGAGTTTTCGACCATAAAGACGGTATTTCTCTGGGATAAGGGCAGTTTGAGTTTCCCGACGTGACACCGTCTGACAGTGATGCTGTTGCAGCCTGGGTGCTGGGGCAGATGAAGAGGGGGGTGGGGGGTTGAGTTTACTGTAGGTTTGGCTCTCGTTCTGCTGTAGTTAAAGGCTGCTGGGGGACGAGGAAGCAGGAGTGGCGCTTCACTTGACCTTTAAAAACTGCAGACATCCACCGCGGAGACTGACAGACCGCAGCCAGATCCATAACAGCCTGTCAATATCCGCTAACAATAGCGAATTCAAACTGCCTGTCAGCACTCACAGGCCCCTGATCAAAGGTGCATTGATCATGTTCTGGTGCGACCTAATCCAGGTCTGCCAGGGACTGAGCAGCAGCACCCACAGCAAGAGAGCGAGATGTATTTGTGTGTGTGTGTGGCGGGGGGTGGGGGGTCCAGCGAGCACACAAAGGCAGCATCTGGAAGGGGAAGTGTCTGAGCACTGGGGGGTGCTGTGGCTGCTGGGTGACTGTGGGAGAGTGAGCAGGGAGGAGAGGTGCAAGAGGGGGCTCAGGGACGGACTGGGGGGGAGGGGGGAGGAGATGTGTTATTAGCACGATTAGCACAGCCAGTGCCCCCATGGCCGCCTGCATCAGAGGCCTATGATCGTAACAAGATTAAGGAATATGCATAATTGATCCAGTTTTCTGAAAGGCGAGCGGCTTTTATCCTAACATCTGTGACATGGGGGAAGAAAAAGAAAAGCTGGGTGGCATATGCCGGATGGAGCACTGAAATTGAAAGTCTCTTTTTCAATTTTTTTCATCCTGGCCGGCCCAGTGAGTGGCAGTGCACGCAGGGGTGCGAGGGGGGAATGCGGGGGAGGCGCGTTTGTTTGGATAGAAGTGGTTGCCTTACCCTTTCCGAAGGTGCAGCGCGGCTGACTTGGATACCTGCAGGATCTGGGGGTGTGCAAGAAAGTGGGGGGGGACCTTCCCAGTTTCTTTTGTTGACGCAGGTTCCTTGCTGGGAACTTCTTTCAGCCCAAAACATAATTCAAAGCTGTGCCTGTGTGCTCATATGTGTGTCGTAAATTGTACTTTAGCTGACATCCAAGAAGGTTTTGTTATTTCTGTGGGGCGCATGTGCTTTGTCTTGATGTCTTGATTTCAGGTAATTTGCGCTGCTTTTAAAGTGTTAATTGACTTTTGTATTTATTGCTTCATTAGCCCCTCCCTGCATTGTTAGTTGTGAAAAACTGGAAACGCTTGCAGTAGGGAGTTTGTTTTAACTGCTCATCTCTTTCCCTCTGGTTTTACTTTTTCTTTCTTAGCACAGGTCTTCTTCTCTAGGAATTCTAGTGAAATGTCTTCCATACAGGATCTGGGAGTTCAACTCCACTGGCAGTCAAATGTCACCGAATTTAAATTGTATCTTTTCCTCAGCTGTTTTTCCTTTCATACACGAATGAAACCACTGGTCTGCTCTTTGGCGATGCAGTTTCCCTGTTTGTTGTTTAGTACAATCCCGCCACTGCATCTCTGTAACTATCTACCATGAGCTTTGCTGTGTGCAACTTCAGGGAATTGCATAAGCATGCAAACATGTGTGAGTATCTGTGTGTGTGTGTGCCATTGTGTGACTTTATGATGTAATTAGGCGAATGAGCAGAAAGGCAGAGCCAGTGCAGTTTCCCCATGTGCGGCTGGAGACTAAAGGTCATGGTATTGAATGGACTGCAGACTCTGCTGCTCAGCTCTCACATTGACCTTGGCTTTGTGTGCCATTACACAATTCAGTGGCAGCCCAATCGAATCTGCTTCTGTCGATCAATATCCTATTAAAGCTGCACAAAAGTCTCCATAAAGTTAGCGGTTAGCTACGTTTGTAAATGGAACTCCACATAATTGGCCGGTCAATAGCGACGGGTAATTTCGGAGATTGGGTCCGCCCTTTCATTTCTCGGGCTCCTGCTCTGCAGAGGCAGCTGTGGGTCATTTGTCTGACATGCAGAGATTAGAAGATGCCCTACACTGTCAGCTCAAAACATTCCATGCACTTCCCCCTGTTTTGGAAATCTGTAAGCACACCTAATAAAGTATGCCATCTTCCCAGGGTTTGGAATGCTTATATGCCAGGCATAAATATGGTTATAGAGGAAGCTGACTGCTTTATTCTTTCTGTGTCTTACTGCTCCTCACTAGGCTGTGCCAAGATATGGAAAGGTGGCACAACAGGATGTATCAGGAATCTAAAAAACAGATTCATTTGAATTTTTGAACTCTTCCCTTAATCGACTCTTGATTTATGTCGGCCATCTTTCTTCCACCTCCAGATCTGAGATAGAACCTTGGCTTTCATCCTGTTGTTTCCTTTCTCCATTCGCACTTGTCTTTTGTCTCTCTTCCCTCTCCTTTTTGTCATCCTTTATCAGCCTTTGCTGTTTCTCATTCTGTTTTTTATTTAAAAAAAAACAAATTGTATCCGTTTCTAATCTGCCTCCCACTTCCCCAGAAGAAATAAAACGGAACAATCTCAGGATCTCAGTCTCACAAAGAACCGCACAAAGGTGGTAGTTTCACTCCTCTCTTATTACCTGCAATCCCTCCCAGAAGCTGTTTATAGAAAAGGGCTTTTATTTTAATTTTATTAAAGGTACTGTCAAAACTGGCAGAGGGTCCTCAGTCTGGGCTGGGGCACCAGGAATTGGCTCAGCCTGCAGTGCTGAAAACTCCACACTGGCACTGGAAATGTGAGACATGTGATGAAAAGGGAATAGAGGATAAATGATAAAGGAGGAGAATCAGAGCCCAGTGGAATCCTAGGCCTAGCCCAGACGCCACAAGCTTTTCCAGATTAGTTGCTGGGATAATTGTAAGACCTGTCCAGATTGCTGAATGTCATCATCGAAGTGTCATCGGTGTGCTATGTGCATTGAATGACTAATGATGGTCAAGATGAAAAAATTACTAAAAGGAATCATTTTAGAAAAATGTGATTCTTGATTTATGGTTTATCTCAGCTTTACCTCTAACACCATGCTGCTTTGTGGTTTTATGAAATTACTCACTTTTGTTGGAACTTTTGTCGGTCCTTGACAATGTGGGAGGTCGCAACCGTGAGTGAGGTTATGACCTGTGTCATGGGGTGTCGCAGCGATGATCGTATGAAGGTTGGCCAAAACTATGAAAATTGCCCCAAAAAGCACTGTTTGTGTATTTTGTTTTGCATATAATTGAAGTTTTTATGCTTCTACGTATAACAATGTATAAATGCTCTGGCCATGAGTAAGGGATCTTGCAGTTGGAATGAGTATCACTCACTGTAGACACTCTTCGACTGCTCTGACAGAGGGTAGAGTAAAGAGCCATTTTAGAATAACAACCCTGCCAAAACGTTCTCCTCCCCAAACCCTGGCAAGTCTGGACCCCTCTTAAGTTCACAGACAAGTTCAGAGGTTTTTCCAAGTTGTGATTTGGACTGGTTGAGTCTCAAGGTTAATTACTGTGGTGTAACCTAGGCAAGTATGGAAGGCCAAGAGTCCAACAGAATTCCTGCAGCAATGGCAGATCTGGAGGGTTGATTCAAATTACAAAGGAAAGTTCAAAGAAGTCAGACTCTCCTTCTGCAAACTGGAACCCCAAATCTAGAAAGATTTTAAAAAGATTGGAGTGTTTGGAGAAAGTTACTTCGGGTTGCATCTCTTCACTGGGTTCAGGATGCAGCTTGCTGAAGATGCTGGATCAATAAAGCTACCAGAAGCTAAACAGAAAAGATGGGTTGAATGACTTCCTTTTATTTGTAACCGTAGGTTTTTGTGTTCTGATCTGAACCCATTTGTTGCCGTGTTTGCAGTTTTATTTTTCATTTGATACCACTGCTTCAGGGCTTGCAGGATGTGCATTTCCTTTGCTTGTTTTAGGGCTGATCGTTTGGCTATGCCTTCTTCACTTTCAGTTGTACTCTTTCAGACTGAAGAAGTTCCTCAGGGGCCAGAGCTGATTGAGCAAAACACCATATTCTTGTCAGGGGCTGAGGTTTCAGGGCCTGTCAAATAGGGGCTTATAATATGAAAAAGGCTGGTTCTGTGGAGAGGATCATCCAGTTTTGAAGTTGGATGCAGCCTTTTGATGTCAATTTGCAAACTGGAATATGGACCAGTTTTCAAAGGAAGCCCTTGCAGCTTTCTGTGGCCCCTGGCCCTGATGAACTAGCTGGGAAGCACATCAGTTGAAAGTCAGCCCACTTACACCAGTCTATGATGTTGCTTGGAAATAAAAAACACACTCGTCTACATATGACTCTTGATCCCTCTCATATTGCTGTCCCTATGCTGTGTATGGACTAATACTTTGAGTCCCAGTGCTCTTGTTGAGCTGGCTGCCTGCGCAGTCACCCCAGCTTGATGTCCTTTGACTCAGACCTACGCTGGTCAGCCTGCATGGCTAATGTATAAGTTCGGCTTGCACAAGTACAACCTGCAGTCGCCGCAGAAAAACTCCTTTTGCAGCAAAGTGGTTAATAAGTAGATTGAAACATTCTGCTAATGCACTTTCGGTTTAGGAGCAAAAGGGAACAGAGTGAGAGAGAGAAAGATCAATGCAGTCTTGATAGCTACAAGCTTCATTTGGAATCCCCTAAGCAAAAGCACTTGATAAAGCCCTTAAGAGGTAGATGCTGCAGATTACCTTTATGATTGATTTCCATTCAAGTCAGACAGACTGCAGTGTGGTCATTTTTCTAGCCCATAACTGCCGGGCTCCCTGGCCGTCTCACAGCAGCAGGGCGTCTGAATTACAGCAGCCCCGTGTGCAGGTTAGCTCTCACACAAATTACTTAACACCCCACTTATTAGCCATGCAAATTCATCAGCTTTACAGCCCCTCGTAAATAACCCCCAGGACTCTCAGAAGAGGAGTCGGCAGGAAGGGGATGACTCAGAAATTATGGCTTTGGCAAGCTTGTGTCAAAGTTTTGATTTCCTGTCAGGTTTTGCGCCTGCCTCTCCGTCAACCATTTGGGCAAATTGTGTAGTAACGTCTTATACAATGTTAAAGAGGTATAGTACTTGGATCTCTCTTACAGGTGTGGGTGCTGGGCGGGAGTCTTATTAATTGCCTTATTAATTTGTATTCAGTACCAGCCTTCTACTTGATACATCTTCCTATCCGTATCAGAAATACGGAGTCAGTGGTTCAAATCATCCAAGACATCTGGAATCACAGCACAAAAGGCTGACCCATGTAACACGTTTTGCTAAGCTAAAGTAAAAAAAACTATAGGAAAACACAAAATGTTGCAGGATGACTTTCAAAGTGCTGGGCAAATTTAACACCAGCTTTTGGCATCTCAGCTCATTCTGATCTCTGTTGGCAGGTGGCAGAGATTTTTCTTGTCATATTTTATTGAGTAGCACTATCATTTCTAGCACTTATTTCTTATTTTCCTAATACTTCAAATTTTCTTTTATTTATTTATGCATACATAAAATATAATGAGACAGGGAACTTTGTACTGTACACATAGGTGTTTTTTTTCAAGTGAAAATGTAGAAAATGTTGGCTATATTGTTACAATCTTAAGGTGAAACTGGCACTAATGTTAAATAAGCCCCATTTTGTATTCCACAACTGTTCCTTTTTCTAGCAAACAATCATTTATTCTTCCTTTCCAGGTCTCAGAGTTGCTAGACTTTTGCTTTTATTGTTTACGATTTCTTCTCCTCTGGAGTCGAAAGCTTTGCACATCCCCTTGTTACTCCAGCAACAAACATTTCCACATAAACTTCAGTGTAGACAAGCAGTCCAGCCTTTTTGATCTGAGGGAACTCTAGGCTGTAGTGTTCTGTTGACTTTGCCACTCAGTGTTTGAAATTATTGTTAGAGGTGGGAAGTTATGGATGTACAGTAGTTCTGAAATTATGCTTGGAGATATAAAGCCCTGGTGGGACTTGTGATGTTATCTTAGGAGTTGTAGAATTCTGGTTTGAGTTTTTCAAAAGTGAGGAGACAGCCTGGACGTAATCCACTTTAATAATGATGTTTTGTAGGAGGTTACTATTCTTTATAATTCCAAGTAACAAAACCATGTTATTTTTTATGAATTAGGGAACCTTTATGACTAAAGTATAGCTCATGAATGAGTTTTTGACTGGTAGTCAGAGAAAGTGTTAAGGTTTGTTCACCTTCCACCTGATGGTTGTTTCTCTGTCTTTCTCAGCCCCCATCGCTGCAGGGACGGGGCCTAATTTCTCCCTGGCGGATCTGGAGAGCTCCTCGTACTACAGCATGAGCCCGGGAGCCATGAGGAGGCCTCTTCCTAGCACGTCTTCAAGCAGGTAAAAGCCAGAACCCCCGAGGACTGACTCCCCTCACAGAGCAGGCAGAGGGGCTTTGGAAAATCCAGCATCATACATGACCCATGTGTTGGCTGCAGCTGTCTAAATAACACGTCCGTCATTTCCCGTTCTGAAACATTTTTAAACTCCAGTCGCAAAGGGTGTGTCCTTCTCAGAAGCTTCTTTCTGAGCAGAACCTTTCAGCTGCCAGAGAATCAGGCCTTTTTGTAACGGGAGAGCCTGCAGGTGGCGTTTCTCTGAAGCTCCAATGATGTCAACAGCCCTCTTGACTCACCCTTGCTGGATGTGAGGGGAAAGTGAGGTCCTCTCAAGGTGGAAGTTGACATCTTGAAAGTGAGGGCCCTGCGCCTGTTTAACTCAAGATTCTAAAGATACACTAGCTTTATAACCTGCCAAAATATCTGTAGCAAAATGTGGAGATACAGTACATACTGTAGTGTGGCATATTTTCCAAATTACTCAACTTGTTGTATCAGAATACTCATAGTTATCAGAGCAGGTAAGTCCTTCCCATATTCAAGTCACACTGGCTCATTGGGCTAGAGCCTATCCTGGTTTTCATGGTGTTTTCGTTAAATGAATTACATGACCCTCCCCCCCCACCTCCCCCAGACAGGACGCCAAGTCCAACACAGTACCCACCCAGCAAATGCTGGTCCCTATTCATACAGTACATGTGAGAGGGCTTCAGCAACTGGGCTCAAGGTGCAACAAGCAATGTCTGCAGCAGAGACTCTAAGCCCCAACCCACCAGTGCAGACACTTACAGTACCCACTACTCTACACTGCCCCTGAGCTAAAACGGGCAGATCTGAAATGAGCACTGTTTCTTAAATTACTAGATGGGACACTAATAAGATAATTTCCTCTGTACCGTCCTATTATTGATTTTTTATTACAGACATACATGTGGAACATATACAGTAACATTTCTGGGATCCACTGCATTGTCATCCTCTGCTACAGAACTTTAGTTTTCGGCAGATTTATAACACACAGCCATGTCCTGACATTAACAATAGCTTCTTTATGTGCCTTGCTGTATCCTCTCTGTGCTAATGCTATGGAGTGGAGGGGGGAGAGGGAGAAGGGGGTGGGGAGTTTCGACAGTGCAGCCTGCATTTTAGCTTCGATCAGGAGTGTGCTAGCAGGTGTATTTACTGTTGACTTACGGCGGGGGTATGACCTGTTAATCTACAGGAGACTTGCCCTGACTTAATCCCCATCAGACAGCCCTCTGCAATCAGGTGGTGTGCCTCTTATAAATGTCACAGCTCGCCTCTGAGCCCCAGGATTAGGTCAGCTGGATGCCAAACAGCAGAGCAGGAGGCAGGTATGCAGAGAGAGTGATCCTGCAATGAAGGACAGTGTCCTAGCCCCAGGCTGCCTGAAGCAGTTGACTTTTTCAGAGTATGAGATTGGAACCTTATGTCCTGAAACCAGGCTTTGCAAGGTTAGTTCCCACTGTTATTTAATCAATCTTGCTGACAAGCTCTTAAGAAAAGATTTTTAAGGATCTGTAGCCAACATTTTTATCTTTATTACTTTTGCAGATATAGCCTTATAAAGTCAGGCTATTTGCTAAAACAAATGTACCAGAATCGCAAACTTAATCCTGAGAATTAACCTCTTAAATCCTTGTTAGTGCAGATCTTTGTTTTGTTAATATTTAACAGGGCTCAGTGAACAAACCATGTTACAGATATGATGTCACCCCCTTGAATACCAGGTAATGTAGAGTTCTGCTCAGTCTTTTGGTGCAGCAGAGTTTACAGTTGTGTGTGTGGCTCCGAGCCCTATGGCAACTATATTCAAATCCCAGCACAGGATGAGCAGAGTGGACCTATCACATACACGAGTGCTTTTATAATCTCCTGATGCTCTGGATTCATTGCAGTTCCAGGTTGCTGAATTGTGAGCAGTTGCATGTTCCAAGCATTAAGCATTAAACGTGCCGCAACATAGAAATAATTCCTAGGGATTGTTTTCAGATTTGGTGCAGAATAGTTTGATCAGCACAGCGACATAAAAAACTAAATCGTTTTACCATCTTTGATTCTGGCACACCTTCGAAGTCAGGTCCGAGTTTTCATTGGAGGAAGACGACTGCTTACTAAAAGAAACCAACAATTAAGGCTTTCTGCCTTCAAGCTTACGAATTTTCTGTATACATCAGAGAAAGAAATAAGAACATCTACTGTAGTTCAAACAGTGCAAAAAACACACACACAGGATATTGACCAGTTTTAAATTTGCAGTGCATAAAATACTGTGTAAGCACGATACCCAGACTGTGATTTTGTAACACACATCACAAACCCTAGTTTCAGTAACGAGAGCGTTCTTTCTGGACCCTATGCAGACGACACAATCCGGTGATGAGTGAGGAAAACACGGGGGGGAAAAGAATCCGGGAGTCGGGAATGAAAACAGGGGGCGTGTCCATGGTGCGCTGGTGTTCGGGGAAGGTGTAGCCAAGGCAAACAATCCAGAAATAAGTCCAAGGGGGAATCCGAGAGGAGGCAAAAGTCCAAAGCCGGGTGGTCCATCCAAGACAAACGGGGTTAAAAACAGGAACCGGGTCAGTAACGGCACGGGAACAGGAACAGGAAGTAAAAACTTGATGGGACCAGGCGCTTCCAGGTCCCGGACTCGCCTGGTACGGGAACCAATGCAGAGCCCGGAACTGAGTAAGCGTCTGGCTTTTAAGGGGAACTGAAAAGGGGGCTGGAACAGGGAGCAGGTGCGGGAGATGAGTAAAAACCAAGGAAGAGCTAGAGCCTCCTTAAGAGGAGGGGTTTACGAAAGTGACAGTTTCAGTCTAAACAGATTTTCCAATAAAGGTGCAGGTGTGTATTGATTCTGCTGCTGCCATCAGTAGTTACTTCAATAAAGACAAGTGAGCCAGTTCCAGAGGCAGCCATGCATCTCCAGGCAATACCATGCTTCACAGATGAGGTGATATTCTTGGGAACATCTGAAGTTCCTTTCTTTATCCACACTTTAACCTTTTTTCTTTGTCTCATCTGTCCATAAGGCTTTGTTCCAAAACTCTCTTGGCTCATCTTTGTACTTGCAAGCAAATTTCAAATCACAGTGGAGGTAATGTCATGGCCTGGACATGCATGGCCATCTCTGGAACTGGCTTGTTCATCTTCATTGACGTTGACACTAATGATGGCAGCAGCAGAAGGGACTTTGAAGTTTGCAGAAATGTTTTGTCTGCGTATGTGGAATAAAATGCCCCCTTATTTATTGGACGGGACTTCACCATTTAACTTGGTAACGCATACTGTCAGTACAACAAAGGGTTCATCAGGAAGAAAAAGGGAAATATCCTACTGGCCAGCATACATAACGTAGTAATCCAGTAGCAGTCCTTTCTCTTATACTGTATATTGAAGGAAGAAGGGAAATCAGAACACCCAAGGATAAGCAAGAACTCAAAGTGGCTACGGCAATAGCAACACAAATGATTACACAAAGAGTCTGGTGAGTTCATTGGATCACAGACTTCGTTCAGTTATTGGTTCGAGGGAATATGCAGCCATATACTCAGGGCCGGTATAAAGAGGGGTAAACGCCAGTTGAATTACGTCGATTGACATGATGCATTTTAAACTATTCTAATGCTAAACCACGTGATTGATGGAGCGAGTCAAGCGACCATCACTTCAATACTTCTAGTTTCTAGAACAGCCGCTAGATACAAGGGATTTGGAGCACCTAGAGTCAATCACAAGCATGTTGTTTCAGCTCGTTTTTCGTTAGTCACTAGTGTTTCCCTTCTTTGAAGTCCCTAAAATTTTTGTAGGCCCTAGGCGCTGTGCCTACAGTGCCTAAAGGGAAATCTGGCACTGCATATAGTGATTTTCACACTCAGAAATGTTCTTAAAGTGCATGTATCCCAATACCTGTGATCACTTCAAATCACTGGGGTGAACCCAAACTACATTTTTGTTCTAGTATGTTCAAAATAATGCATGAAATTATCCTAAATAAAATTTATATTATACTGTATCTTGCTTATCATTTATATTAATCTTTTGATCACAAGTCCTGATTGTGACAGAAAAAATAACACTTTTGACTTTGCTGTCAAAGTAAAATTTGGGGGGGGTGGGGGTATACCTCCTACATTAATGAGGCGTATGAGCCGGTATGGAAGGAAGGTTGTTCTTTCTGATGGGCCCAGCCTGTCCTGCTCACCCCTATGGGAGGGAGAGGGCACACAAGAGGGCCTCTGATGGTACAATTAATGTGAGCGGATAATGGGCGGCTCCGAGGGCAGATGAACAGAACAGTTTGGACTTTGATATAGGCCGCCTGTGGCAGCTGTCGAAATCGCACCGCAGCACTGGTCCTGCTGGAGGCCGCCCCGCTGTTTGTCAGGAGGTGAGCACTGGTAGCATCTGCAGGCTCCCCTGTTCACAGCGCTGTAGCGGTGCCTACTCTTGATCCACAGCCAGGTTTGCCACTGTCAAAGAGGATTACCATTAATCTTGCGCTTCTTCGGACGCTGGGGGGGGGCAGCTAACAAGCTAGTGCCCTCAGTAGGACCCTCCTGAAGCCCCTGCCCGCACTGACCTTTGTTGCTGTCTATCCTCTGTTGGATGAAACAGCAGAGGAGTGCAGCGCTCAGGAGGTACAGCCACTGCTCCTCTTTCATTCCTCCAGCCACCCCCTCAAGAAAACGTGTAGCAGGTTCACAGACTGCGAGCAAGAGGCGTCTTTCCTTTTTTCGCTTTTTGACATTTGGGATCAATTGTGTTGCTTTGTTATGCCGCGGCATGTGGCACCAGCAGGGCAGGTTTTCCTTCACCAGATGCGGTGCCCTTTTCACCAGTTTCAGGAGGGCTGAAAGAAAGAAAGCAGTGAGGGTCTGACTTTGTTTCCCCCCCCACACTGAAAACAGGTTTTTCAGACTCAAGACACCTGGTCGAGAATCTGTCTCTACCTTTATGTTGTGCTAAATGTTTCAGTTTACCACTCAGAGGAGTGTGCTCTTTACTCTGTTTCTGGGCTCTGTAAGTCTTGGAGATCTGAATGGGCAGTTCACCCACCACAACATTATCACAGTAAAACTCCATCAAGTGGTGGCGGCAAGTAACTTATTATACATCTGTGTTTCTCTGCACAGCTCAGCAAAGCGCATCAAGTGCATAGAGGATGAGGTGGACAGTCCAGGGGAAGAGTCCTTTTACCCAGGACAGGGGCGGTCGCCGGGCAGTGGCAGCCAGTCCAGCAGTTGGCACGAAGTGGAACCAGGTAAGATTGGCACCAGCTTAACTCAACTTCCAGCTTCCCTGTTTTGCTCTGCACATGCCCTGTGGAGACTCCTTGGGCCCCGAGTGTGTGCCCCCAATCTGATGAGCTCCGTGGTACTAAGAGGGGTGATGCTGTAATAACGAAGTGTGCACCAAAGAGAAAACTGAGAAAGAACGGGTGACTCTGCTGCTAATTTATCAGAAACTGCAGCTAAAATACTGTCACCATTTCTGTCACCATTTCCACAACAGTCTGTTGATAGTGCATATAGAAGCCCAAACTAATTCAAGAGATATGTGTAAGACTGCCCCCTAGTAACTGTGACCTCCAAACGTTGTGCTTGCCGTTATTTTCTCTATTTGTTGTTCGAGAGAGGTTTTTCCTCATTTGTTGTGTTTGGTGCTAGAAAACAAAACAAAGGATGTTCTCTAACAAAATCTACATATTTACCATTGATCGCGGTAAGGTGCCGTTTATTGAATTTAGATAAATGGGACCTTATCCATTCTACCACTGTATGATTCAATTAGCAATTTATATTTACATAAATTTTCAAACTTTGAAAACAATTGAGAGCAGATCATCACATTTTAGAGCAGTAACGAGAAAGAATATACCATATATAATATTCACCTTGGTTCAGCAGAAGAGCTGACTAGCTAATCCTTTGATATTGCTCACAGGGGTGTTAAGAAAGCTGCTAAAGGTAAAATAAGGATTGAGATAATCAGGCATTAGGAGCCCAGATTTAAAATGTGCTATTGTGTAATTCTAGTGGCATGATTTAGTCTTTAAGGACATCACACATCGTTATAAGTATGGCTTTAACAGTAGAGTGGATAAACTGCTGGTTGACCACGAAGAGGATCTCTTCCAGCTCAGGCTATTCCAATACAAGGCAGTTCTGTCCCACAGTAGACAGCACTGCCAGGGATTGGGAGAAGAAGTCATCTGGATAATTCTCAGCTCCCAGTGCTCTGGTAACTCCTTTCATCGGACACCACAGACAGTTTGCACTCGGCACTCTCGGGGCAAAGGGCAGTGAACAGCTGGATCTGGATGCTCTGGAAGAGGAGAATATATTCCCTTCTCTTTCTCTCTGGTCAAGCTGAATAATGACTACCTTTTGCAAATGAATGGGTAGGAAAAAAAGGAAACCAATCATTTTTGATCCCCGCAAAAAAATCTGTTTTAAAAAAAGAAAAAAGTAGGATGCCTAGAAAAAAATCACATTATTTTTGCACGAACAGCCTCTCAGCTGTTATGGTTATGCAACTTTGTATCTGGAGGATAGCGATTGCATTGGAGAGCAATTGCGTCAGATTTTGACATGAAACAGATATATGAGGAAAAGAGGAAAGAGAGAGATGGAGAGGGAGATATAGGGTCGAAAGCATTTGCAGGCTCAGACATATTGGATTACTTCATTTTCTTGCATTTACCTGTTGTGTTGGTTTGTTACTTGCTGCGTAATCCAATTCATGTACAGTATGTTTTATTTTGCTGTTTAATTGTTAACTATAATACATAATGTCTCTGTGCTATATCTGAGACTATATAAATAAACTATAGATAACATATATAGATAACATATAACATATAAATTATAATATATGTTATAAAATATAATATAGACTATGTAATAACAGGAATATTATATAAAGGGGGTTAGAGAACACCAAAGGGCTTACTAAACTGTTTTTGTTGAAATAATCAGTATAAGAAATTATAATTCTGACCATGTGGAATGAGACTGTCAACAAGTGAGAAACTCAAAGGGAAATACAAATATGATTGGCCCTTTTCAGGTAATAAAAATACCTGCTGTTTCAGAACTTCTGTGTTTCTCCCTACGGGGCATTTTTGGAGAGAATAGACAATTAGCTAAGAGAGATACCTCAGATCACAGATCACAGAATCTGCCTTAATACTCTATTTCCTGTAGTCCAAAACTATCCTGTAGTAGTTTTCAAATGAGGAATGAAAGGATGGAGCAAAAAAAAAACCCACAATAGCCAAGAATACTAACCTGTAACTAGTCATGAGAATATTTTGAATTTCATCAGACTGGACATTACACATGACAAACACAAAATGTAACAGAAAATAGACATTACAAAGACTTTTCCTCAGCCTTAACCCCCCTCAAAAAAACTAATAGTAACTCCAGTGTTGCACAATTCTGCCTTTAGAATTGACTGTCTCTAAGGTCAGCTGATGGATTTCCTGGTGTTTAACCTGCTGGTGGCACAACCCAGTGACCCCTGAGGGGTTTCTGTTGCACGGCTGCAGGGATGGAGCAATCTTACAAGCCTCTCTTTCTTTCAACTGTGTCACAGAGTGCCTGTCCTGTGGGCTGTGGATGGCCTGCATGTGCAAGGCAGTGCTACACTCTGTGTACTTCTCCCCGGTCTACCCCAGCCTGTGAGCTCTCTCTCACACTCTCACCTTCTCCTCCGGTGGAAGAGGCGGCCATGTAGTGTGAAGGCTCGTGCCCAGAGGACCTGAGCAGCTCAAATTCCTCTCTGCCTCTAGGTGAATTTGAAAGGCTTGTAATTCAGACATACAAAGGACTTTACTTTCAAGTGAGATTGTTTATCCTCGTCTCCTGTAAGAATGTTAAATTGTAATTCTTATGAAGTCATCCTTAGTATATGAAGCACCTTTACGAGCGTAATTCCCACAGAATTCCAAACATTCATACAGTATCTACACAGTATATGATACACACAGGATTAGGTGAAGAGGAGAGGACCGACTTTGCATTAATATTTTAAACTGGAGTGGAGAAGCAAGGTAGGTCAAAATTAATACATTTCTGCATGTACAGAAACACGGTTAGCTTGGTGCTAAGAAATGGAACAAGAATAATAGTAACATTCCAAAGTAAAAGTTTTGATAATAGTAATACTTTTTAAATAGGTGACATTTGTTAGAGTTAGGCAGACAGTTTTGATTGGCCCAAATCAGCTTCTGAGGTATGTCTGTGATTCATACAGTACATTATCATGTTGATTCCATATGTTTTGCAAACGTTTTGATATTGTGATTTGCAGAAACCTTTTTTTCTGAAAAAAGAAAATGGGTTTAATCTCTTTCTTCTCAGAAAGGCCTAAAAGGTCATCTATTAATCTCCTTGGTTTGTTGCAGCTGAGTATTGTTTTTTAAAAGACAGTTTCATGTAAATGTAATGATTCATCTTCGTGGTTAACACATTTTGACCTCCACTGTTAATGGCACTGTCAATTTATGAAAAATAGCTAAACAGTAAAACTTGGCCCGACAGTGCATAATTTGAACATTATGCACTGATAAAAACTGCAACAAGAACTTTATGATGTGCTATACTTAATGGTTGTTGTGTGTTTGAATTAACGGTCAAACATTTCACCACAAAAAGTTTGTTTTTGTCTAAAATTACAGCTGTGTGATTCACAAACCTTCAGTCATGTGACCACAAGGGTGCTGACCTTTAACCCCCACTGGGGCCTGACATTCAGGATAAACATAACAAACAGCTGTGAGAAATATGTCTAGAAGAAGGGTAGCAGCCCTGCTACAGTTATCATCGTTTAACCCTGGCACTGCCAGGAGGCTCTTCTCCTTAGGGCAGTATACAGAAAAATAATTGAACCACTTATCAGTTGCAAAATGTACTATAAGAACATTCTAGTAAAATATATATCGTAGTTTTGAAATACATAAATAAATATCTGAACTGTTTTTCTATGTCTAGCCTCTGAAACAAACCATGGTGTCAAAATGTATCAATCTTTAGCTCTGTAGCTGTAAGTGTGTACAAAGTACATGGACAACAATGGTCAATCTCTGACTGCACTTATTTCTACCTGTCTTTACAGTGTAATCAAACTTAATTCCCTGCCTTTGCTGTGCAGTAGCAACGCTCACTGCACTTCTCAATTACCACTGCAGTATCACTGTCATATGCTGTGTGCATGCTTCTGGCAGACTACAGTAGTCTTAAATATTGCAGACCAGACGATGGTACTTGTAGTCCTGCAAATGTGTGTCATTAAGAGCTTCATGCTATGCAAGTTTAAATATTGCTAAGTGGATATCCCTAAGCCATTAGCCAGGCTGTTTTTCATAAGCATAGTGTTTCATGTTGCAGTAGAATCACAATTTAAATTTGCCCTGCCAATGTAAATTTCACAGTGGGTTTTGAAGATCCTGGAACATTGCATGCTATATCCTCTGTTTATCATTTCTGTCAAAAAAAATTACAGTATGACTGCATTTTTACAGATAAAGGCCATAATATATGGAGTATTTGTGAACGAATTGTTGCTCCTTTTTCCTTTCAAGTGCAAAGTGTTCTTCATTACCAAACAGAATGGGGAGCTTGTGTATTTCAGGAATTTCTAGAGTGGTGATAAAATGCCTGGAGTTATCGTGAAAGCTGTATGAGTTTATAAGTGCGTTTTGGAGCCCTCAACTTGAAGGAGTGGTCCCATTTTCTTCTGATTTCATTCCTTACTTGTTTTATATCCTGCTGTATGTTCTGTGCTTCGCTGTTTCGTTGTTTGTGTTTACATTATTGCTCACTCCTCTGTTTCAGGAGGACTGTCTATTACGGATGATTATTTTCTAAAGAGTCCTGGTAAAACAAAATTCAAGGAGATTGCCAAAGCTTTTTGGTTGAGGGCAAAACCTGCTCCGTTTTTTTTTTTTTTGGAACAAACTACACCGCAGCATATGATCATATTAATCACTTTAAGTATCAAATACCAAAACAATAAATTAAAGCAACTTAATGAATTAAATATCTAATCATAAGTTACTCTGTGTGACACCTTTACAATCCAGGAACACTTAAAAACTGAACTAAACAAAACTCTAAAGAATTGGCCGCAGGTCAGTTTCCAAAAATGTTTTAAAATCTGTGCAATTTTCCTTTCGCTATGTGACCTGGGTCCCTTCTTTTTCCTTTATCAGAAGCATTTCTTGGTGGAATAGTTAATTGCAAAGGTAACACACAATTCAAGCAGACGCTTCATCACACAGGGAGGGAGCAAACGCGGGAGGTGGTGTAGTAGCAAAAAAACAGATGGTCCTGTGTGTTCAAGCACACTGACAATTTAAAATGAATTCAAGATGTTTTCCACCTCACTTTGTCTTCCCTTTCGTAAAGCATGATATAAATGCAATGCTGTCATAGGACAGGTCTAGGATCACTTTTGAAAAGGAAACTTAAACATTTCCATTTGCAACAAACCCTAAAGGCCAGAGCACAAATGGTGTGCCAAAGGAATGGGAAGAATATTGACTCTGGGTTGAAGTGAAGCTTTGTCTTATCCTCATCTCCCAGAGCTGCATCAAGCCTCAGAGAGGGTCAGTTTGTAGACCAGCAGTGAAAACGTCAGAGCCCATAATAATAGCCAAGTCTGGAAGAATCAGAGGTTCAACCTACAAACCAATAAGAAATTATACATTTCCTAACATACTGCTTGGTTCCAGCTGTTAATAGCCAGCAGTTTCCTGCTTTTCCCAGCACAAACCTGCCATTACAAACTGGGGTTGGTCATTTTCTGATGGGTAGATGGAGCCCAAGAGCAATAACAGGCTCTTTGAACAATCAGACCTCGTTCACATTTCATGAAACATCTACTTATTTCTATACACACTTGATTACCAGCCAATTTATTTATTTTTTTTAAATTGTTTTCTACTCTATGTGACCTCCATTCTGGAGAGTCCTGGAAAAATAACTATAATCTGAATTACAGGCCTTTTTTTCAATGCCACTTTATTTTTTGTTGTTGGTGGCTGCTTTTGTTTAACCCACGACAAACCCAACATATGGGATTAGGTTTTACCATTCACATTTGAATGTAACAAATTGAACAAATTGTGACATTGGGTGAAAAAACTGAAACGGGTTCAATATTTGGTCAAATTAAAAACCTCTCTGTCCTCCTGTTAGATGGCTTTATGAGCGAGCCATAGCCTGCCATCAGGACATAAGCTGCTGTATGGTCACTGCACTGGACAAGAACTTCACAGGAAAAAGTACATTTATGGTCTAGATACTGGATCTGTTTGAAAAAGTAAAGAATCAAACCTTATATCAAAGCAGAGTATGCTGACCTCTTGGCGGTAATGTGTGAACAGTAAAATAACTTCTACCTTTGAATAGGAACAGAAAACTAACAGCAGAATTCTTGGTGCTGAAAGACAGATACTGATATAGCTACAGTATGTTCAGGATCCTTATGCTGCTGCAGTTAGCCCTGGACTGTCCACTGCCCTCTCTAAACCATCGCCAGACTTCAGCAGGTATACTTTCTAACTACAAGGGAGTTTTGAAATATTAGGGGCTTGACTTCATGTACTGTAGATGAAGGGAAGAATTGCTGCATTTGCCTCTGCCTTTGACTGTGAGACACGTGACACTGAGCAGAGAAGAGATGTTGTTTCTTTTATCAGGGATGCAAAAGAAAAAAAACCATCCAGCCCAGGTGTAAATCTGAGGAATGAACGGCAAACTGCACTGTGTAAAGAGGATGAAAACATGCTATAGTGTTCCTACTGTACATGTATTAAGAGGTGGCATCATCTCCTGAAGCCAAAGTGTAGCACTTTTGCAATGTGAAATGTGAACCATTTCTCATCCAAATGCAAGACTATATGCATCTCTGAAGTCATTTGGAGAGGTGTCAGTCATGAATAGTTAATATGTGAGGTAATGCATATTTCTTTTTATACTTTATTCATCCTGCCTTTTTTTCCCTTTTTTTTGTCTTTCGAAGCTGGATATAAACTGCGTGGCTCGCTAGCTAGTACGTTCATCACAAGACAAGGTAATCATATATTAATGTTCCCATTGTTGTGCACTTCATGCCAGAGAAGACAGGATAGTTCGTATTGTTGGGTTTGAAACCCCTCCTTCTGATCACCAGTGTCTGTGAAGTGCAAGGCCTGTTCCAGCAGGGACTGCAGGCCAGGACACTAGCGTCTCTTGAGCAAACCTTTACCGAAGACAGCTGCTCAGATATGCAGTGGTTCCCAGAGCACTGACCTGCCCTGGTTGACTTCCAGGTTGATGGTCCTGGTTTCTTTTTGCCAAACTGCAATGGCAGAACTGCTGAATATAGTTTAAGTGAGTCAGAGCTCTTAAGGAGCCTGTGAGAGGGATCCCATGACAAGGTCAGAGAAAGAAAAAAGAAAGCTGTTTTTCTTCTGGAAACAAAAACATAGAATAGTCAAAATGAGTTAACTTTTTTCACTAACTGTAAGATAAGAGGATTTTGGATTCACTTGTACATAAGAGTGTGTTGCTTCCTTATGTGAAACACCCTGAAATACCCAAACTGTTTGTCAGCTTGGGGTGTTCGGTATACTGGGAACTACTGCATCACACTTACTGTGGTGAAGTCCACCACTGCCTTTCACAGCACGATACTCAGTGAATTTTCACATGCACAGCACAGCTCAGCTGAAACAGATTGTTACTGTCCTGTCGGAAGTGTATAATGTAATTTAATTAAGGTGTTTGATCCACCCGCATATTTACATTTTATGCACACCATACCATTTTTAGATATATATCAACTTGAGTAATGGGCATGTTGTTGATATATATTATATAAACACATCCATGTACATCTGTGTATGTCAAGAGAGAGCTGGGCAGTTAGTTAGATAAATGTATTGAATTTCTGTATATTGTAAAGTGAGATTTGGGCATCATGTATTTGCATGTTGCAGGTTTCTGAAACATGCATGCAGACATTTGGAAAGAATTTGAGTTATCTTGCTTAAAAAATATTTAGGTTGTAGTGTATTTCAGAAACAAAAAGTCTACAGTATGTTGCTCTTGTTTTGCCCTCCTGTTGTGTTAGCATGCTGTACTGTACTGTATATTGCTTCTTCTTGATCTAAACCCAACCAGGGCTCAGTATGTACAGCTCTGGATTCAGGCAGGTTTGCTTTCTACTGATTCACAACCTAGTCTGTAGAGACTCTGTAGTGTTTTTCCCCATTTCCTGTGGAGCTTGCCCATGTGGAGCCTTTTGAACAAAGTTTATTCCAGGGGTGATTATTGACCTGTTTTAATCCATCTACTGCTCATGTGGTTGGAAAGCAAAGTAAAACTAAATGTACCTCACTGGCAAAGTTACTGTCCGGATAGGAAAAGATAAGCCTTCCCGCACAGCCCTTTAACTTGAGTGGCCATTTCATGCTTGTGAAAGCAACCAGTTCCTTTTCAAGTGTATTCTTACACTTTTATTTTTTGTGTAGAATTATGACCAGCTGAGCCTTTACGTTGTTACTGATATATTTTGTATGAAATACTTGTCCTTTTTTTTTGTGATTCAAGAGGGGGATGGTGACTGAGGTTTGTTTAACTCACTCAAACAGGAAATGGTTCTCCTCACAGTGACAGTGGTATCCCTGCTAGCTCGATGGAGCTATATGCTTGGGGTTAAATGAATATTTATGTTCCTATATGTCTAAATTTAAACAAAACAGATTGCCGACATGTTATCATCTACAACTGTCTCTTCAAAAATCAACTACATATTAAAAAAAAAAAATTGATGCAGATAATCTTGGAGTTTTAGTTGCCCTGTGCCACTTGATTATTTTTGCATCTTGTGGTTTTTCATTTTTATATGTACAGTATATACAGTATGTACAGTATGTGTCCAAAAAGTGAGAACTTAAGGGGAGTTTTGAAATGTTTAATTTTAGGTCAAACTGTTAAAATAATTTAAAAGACACCAGCTGAACAGAATTTAAGCGAGTCTTACCCCCCGGGATGTGGCATGGGCTGGTATTTCGATAGCACCACTGTCCTCACAGAGCAAACTCTTTAAATATTGATTCAAGCCTAATTTAAATCCAGGACAGCAGGGATAAAAATCTTCTCAATTAACGTGGTGTGAAATCTGGGGCCTAATATATTTACTCATGCCAGTCTCAAGAGGGAACAAAATCTGTTGTGATGCTTTTTTAAAACTGTTTTCTTTTATTATTTTTAGTTTTCTTAACAGGGTTGAATTAGTAATATATATATATATATTTCATGAACTAATTGAGCCTAATAAGACTTGTTACACAGAGTGTGTCAGACTCAGCCAGCCAGCTGTGAGTGATGCCACTGTGATGCACCTTATCTGTCTTTTGTCAGTGATAATGAATTCCGGCATTTGTTTTAATGTAGACAGATTATTATTCAACACAAAAGCTTTGACTGCACTCTGCTGTACAGAAAAACTCTTAACAGTTTTTTTTTCCATCCAGGAAATCAGGAAGACCTGCAGCACTGATGTGATTTGTATAACTAAAAAAAATCTTTAAATAGCATACTATAAAGTACTTAATAACAAGATGCATCTAGTATTTTGAAGGAAATGGAAAATCTTTGCTTCCAAATCATGCTTCCAACTGATATGTAATATTTAACTTTCCAGACCTTGCTTGTAAAAGCCCTACTCCTGAAAAGCTGTTCTATTATAACTGAGCGTCAGGACTCTTGTGTGTCAGGGGGGTGTGAAATAACTGGGCCTTGAGAGTTTTTCCCGATCGTGCTCTAGATTTCAGCTTGTGAATAAGTTAAAACTCCCTCTGGCCCATAATACAATTATCTCACATAATACTGAGCAATACTGAGTCTGGACATGGGTGGCAATCGAGGGGCTAAGATTCAGCATTCTGAATCCTTTTGACTGCTTTGCACTTTTCTGAAATAATATAGTTTTTTAGGTTTTTAGGTTAGGTTAGGCTACGTTTCATGCATTGTAACCTTCGAGATCCCTGGGGCATCAAAAGGAGACCATGGTTAAATCCTGCACTCAGATCCGTAAAGAAAAGTTCTGATATATAAATCCATTGTCAAAACATAGGGACTGCTCTCTCTGAGATCAGCATGGCCACACTGAAAAATCAACCAGTACAGTATCAGTGGAAGCAAAGAGAAGTTTAACCTTGTAAAATGTTCCCCTGCACCCTTGCCAGAAGACACACCAGTGCTGCATTCCTGACTGGCTGTCTCTTCAGTCATGTTGAGGAGCTGCTGGCGGGAGAGAGGGAAATTTTGTCCTCTGACACTTCGGTTGGACACAGGTTCTCAAGCCTCCATTGTATCTAGAGTATGTGGAGCAAATGACGCAGTCTTAGCAAAGAGTGATCTCACTATAACTTGTTCCTAACACACGACAAAGCCATGTTAGAGCTGTCTGTGTGCTTCACATGAGAAAGGCACTTGAAAGCTGCTTATTCTAGTTCACAGTCTTTCCTAAAAAGCAGTTGGGAGACAAAGTGAGTATTTTTTTACCCCTAAGAGAATGATGGACAGAAACACGGAGGTCTGGAAAGCACTTCCTAGCAGTAGGCTACAAGCCTGTCAGTCCCTCAGTTAAGAAGTCCTGGATTAGGAGAATAAAAAGGAAAAAAAAAGCCCAGTACTTTTTCTGTAATAAGGTTTCCGAAAGAAAATGCTGAGTGTGCCCAAGCTTTGATTCCAACTGACAGAACCTTTTCAAGTGTTCATTACTCACTTTCAGCCTTCAGGCCGTTTCAAGACACAGACAGGCCGAGGACCCATGTAGGACTGCTCAAAGCACAGCTCAGAGGTGTCCTCGCATACTTTTACATACACACACACATTACTCTATCAGGCACAGGCCTCTCTCACCAGCTATTAATACCCGCACAAGGTTACAGAGTGTCAGAACTTCTAAAAATGAAATCTATAAATGTTTGCAGCTTATTGACAGGCTTGTATGCTTTCAATATTGCAACAGATAGAAAGGACATGAAAGTCACAAAGGAAAGCAGAGTCTAATACAGTATAGAGGTCTTTGAACAGGATTCTGGCTTTTAGTCCCCAGTTGTCTTTGGTGTAGATACTGTATGAGTGCTTAAGGAGCCTTTACCACTTTCACCCTGTTTAGAGCTGAATGGTTCAAGTGAATTTCCACTTTGGAAAATAGGATTAATGAAGGGTGGTCATCAAAAAAGATCCTCAAAGTGCAGTTTCTGTTGAAGAAAACCTCTTTTATCTTGAGACCAAGGGCCTGGGCACAGAGATTTCTCTACACTACATTTTTTTTCCAGCTCCTGGGATGCACACAGTGAAGAGACATCTTCATTAAATGATGTGAAGATATAACTGTAACAGTCCCTGTTGTGTTGTTTGAAGATATTCCTTAAAACCTTGTAGTGTGTAAATCTGGGTTTGTTTTGTAGTTTTTTTTCACACTTCTGTTCCTCAGAATGTTCCTAGTTCCTAGTTCCTAGTGCTTTAAATAAATTAACAATTAATTAACAGTTTCTAAATAGAAGATTAAATAGTTTCACAAAGTACATACATATTAAAAATCAGTATCCTCATAGGATCTTCAGAAGGATTGAAAGAATAATTAAAAGAAAAATTACATTCCAAACAGCTTAAGTAAATTATACCATACAGCAAAAACCTGCAACACAAGTTCTTTATGATCATTGTTTCCCGATGAAATAAGAAACCACTTGGATACAGGATGTTTAACTCTTTCTTTTCCTTAGAAAATTCTTTATTTTGCCTGATCTTGACATTTTGAGAAAAAAATACTCAAGGGATTATGATCAATTTTGGTTTTGAGAACTTGTTTACACACAATAAGGCTTGAAGTAAATTTAACCTTTGATAACAGCTGTCTGTTGGATAAAGTCTGGTCTGCCTAAACAATTGAAAACATTGGATTTTTGCATGACAGATAGGACAAAGTTGTGTTTTAATCGGAGCATCTACACAGGGATGTACTGTATGATGTCCTTACATTGGACCTCTACAAGGGCTCCCAGTTGGTAACCGAATGGCAACATGCACCTGCAAAGCAATATGTTCCTGACAACAGCTGTAAGTGTAAAGCAGTGTCTCTTGTCAGAAATAAAGGCACTCTTTATTTCCTACCCAAATTATAGGTTCATTGTTAAATTTGAGGCAATCCCTAATGTAGGATTATTCAATACCTATTAGGATTTTAAGTACTGAAATAAATTCCTTTCATAATCTTCTCAGTTGAGGGCTAAAGACTAAAGACATAAAGTGTAGAGCACAGAGCTGCCTGTGATCTCCTCGTTTCAGAACCAACTACATGATCAATAGGGGTTGCTGTGCAACACCTGAGGGAATGATCCTAAAATAATTATATTGTTCCTGACGAGAACAACTTCATCTCATGTGAAACTCCGCTTAGGTCTTTAGGCTCTACCAGTAACCTGATATGGTCTGAACTGAAAGCTAAAGTATCCTTATGGTCTTCTTGACAGATTTTAGTAGCTGAAGTCCTGTGGAGATTCAGAAACAGATCCTCTGAAGTCACTGAGTGAGAAAACAAGAGATGAGAGGCTTTCCTAAAGAATCCCGTCTAAACAGTCCTGCAGTGTATTTGCTTTGCCCTGGAGAAAAATATCTTCATTTAACAGGGTCGTGGGAAAGTGTCTCCGGTGTTTCATCTTAAGATAGCAGTTGCAACATTATTAGTAACTGTAAGAAGCCATGGGTAATTCTGTTACTGTTACGTATATACAGTAAGTTAATTATGAAGTTGGCACTATGGAGTCTGGGTCATAGTATGTTTAACTACACCTGCGTTGTCCTTCATAAAATGCTTAGAGACAACAACTGAAGGGTCATTTGTCTTTTAGAGATCTAAATTTGCCTGCAGGTTAACACCCTTATTTTCAGTCAACCATGTGTCAAAAAAGATGAAAAATGTCCCAGTTTTGTTATGCAATGATTTCCACTTTATATACAAAGCTCTAAATGACTCTGATTGATGGCTTCTCCGGTTTTCCCTAACAAGAAGGGCTGCATAGTTTTGGGGAAACAGTTCCCAGAGATTGAGCAGGTCTCTTCATGTTGTCATTCATCACCATTGAAAATGTCCTTTCATATGTGGCCAGTGTGGGTTTCCCCAGATGTTTCATTCTGATCATTAGGAAAGGCGGTTTGCTGTGACGACTGGGCACTGAAAGGGAAGGAATAAGATGGAACACAGCTTTCACTAAGGCTGCATTTTCAATCAC
Organism: Lepisosteus platostomus; assembly: GCF_059453375.1. Lineage (NCBI taxonomy): Eukaryota > Metazoa > Chordata > Actinopteri > Semionotiformes > Lepisosteidae > Lepisosteus > Lepisosteus platostomus. The sequence goes on from NC_142621.1 coordinate 31,032,502, forward strand.
ATCCAGAATGACTGTATGAGTATTTTCTGGTGGACATAAATCTGTTATGTGGAAGACTTGCAGTCCCAAAAGGATAAGCATCCAGCAGGAGGAGTCTAGAGTGGATCTCAGAATTATCGGGTACCTGGGCTATCTCATTAAACAGAAGCTGTCCATGTGCTTCTCGTTAACTATGAAGCTCACAGAATGTGGTAAATAAATGACTGTGCTTCCGTTTTATTAGCATTCGGGAGTGAGTGAATTATTAATATTTTGTGTTGTTTTCAATCCTGTCCCCAGTACCTCCAATACCCCATCTTCATCCCATTTCCAAATCACTTAATGTTAAGAAAGGTTACTGTTCTGCTGCTGCTGCCAGCAATCTCAGCCAAGACAGTCTGACATCTTTCTCTAGACGTCTTCAGTGCAAAGTCCTTTCTGAAAAGCTGCAGAGATCTTCCATCCCTTAGTTGCTTGGATGCACTCCATCAGCAGCGTTGTGTTTGCTGGTTCAATGAGAGTTGCGGGGTTGGAGTCTGCAACTGGAGGCAAGGCCAAGGAACGGGACTTCAGATGCCAAAACATTGACACCCTCACTTCTCCACACATCTGCAAGGCGCACTGACACGTGCAGGCTCCCACATGAAACACACACAGACATTCAGAACTCCCACACATGACCGAGAATCTCGGATTCCACTGGCGCTTGCAAAACAAGCCTTCAGCTTCAGAGAGTGGTGCATGCTTTTCGGAATGCAGGAATGCACGCATCTTTTATAACCTTTCCAGTGAGGATGGTTGGGAAGGGGGGTTGGGGGTTCTGTGAATATGCGACTTTTGTTTTATTTGGGGAAGTGATTTTTATGGTGCACAGCCATCATTTAGCTCCATTGTTCAAGTATCCTCCAATACCAAAATGATAACCCCTACTGGGATGGATTCACTGTGTAAGTGGCTGCATAAGTCACTGAGTCTGTTTCAGACCATAAGCAGCCTAACAGGGCAGTTTAGGGGCAGTGAATGGCGCTAAATGATTGTCCTGGTCAATGTTACATTCATTAAACAAGTTGACATTCCTGGGAATGTCAATGGCATTTTTTTCTTCAAGAAGAAGCTGTAAGTTGAAAAAAACAGCCTGGGATGCACATCCTGATGACATTTTCTTGCATGCCTTACTGACTTTCTCCTGTTATTAACCCATGTAGAGAGTGTTGGAATTATGTTACTTACTGTAAAGCAGCCAGAGCACCATAGACTGTGAATGATGCTGTTTGCTTTTGCATTGCCTAACCTGTCTCTCTGCCATAACCTCTCTCTGCTCCTCCCCCCTCACTACCAAATTCCCTCATTTTCACTTACTTCAACTACATCAGCACATGGATGACGTTGGGCTTGTGGTCAGTTTTTTCTTTAGTTTTTTCCCTATATTTTTTTAGTTACAAGGAAGAAATGCTGAGTATTTTAAAAAATCAGTTCTGTTTTTCACCCATTTAATAATAGTATTAATAATACGCAGTATCCTTGAGCACTTCTTTTTCCTATGTTAACAGTAACAGTAAAATGTGTAAAATATGTCTTGAGTTTCACAAGTCCATTACGCATATCCTGTACAGTTAGCCGTCCTTATCATACAATACTGAGAAACTCACACATCATAGAAGCATCAAACAGGCTTTAGATGATGCTCTTGCAAGTGAAATTATGTAGTCAAAAGAATACATAACTATATTCAGGTATGGTTGTACCATACCTGAACCAAAACTTTAAAAAAGTACTTTGTCAAGGTGTACAAAGCATTTAATCCCATATGAACAGGGTAAATCCTGACAAAAATAACACTTGTCTTTTGCTGAGCCTGATGGTCAAACCCATAAAGTCCTTGTATCCTAGTCAGGATAGATTTTGAGGTCTTGACAGAGACCTGTCCATACAAATGTACTATCAATCAAGCTTTAGAGCACTAACCTGTTTCCACACACCACCAGCTTTAAAAAGTGTTCTTGATCAGCTTGGAAAATTGAATGAGGCAAGTCACTTAATTAACTTCCATAAAATATTTAATTGTCAAATCTTCAGTACTACTTAAGAGAACTGGAGTAATTTGAAGTTACTGCCAATCCGTATGTCATGAAGCTGCGTCCATTTAAAATAAAAATGCTTTCTGTAAAACAGATGTCCACATTACATGTTATATGTTAGGTATTTAATCATTCCAGAAACTGAGTGCACCTGTTTTTAGCTTCACTTTCAAGTACAGATAATAAGAATGTGTATGACTACTGTATCAACAGAATATTTATTCAATCTTCATTTTATATCACAGTCTAAAACTTAGGAAATCTTTTCACTATCTCAGTTATTTCCTACATATGCAAGGAAAGCATTGGCAAATAAATGGGACAGTATGCTTCTGCTGGTGTTCATATTTGTGTACCAGCTTTTCATTTATTTTCTTTTTCCAAACAAAAGACAGTGATACAATAAATTACACACAACTGCAAAATCAATTCTCTGATTCATTTTGTTTTATTGTTTCCAGTTAAGAGTGCTAAAGTTCATATTTTACTCATGTCAGACACATGTGGCTCAGTGCTTGCGATAAAGACCGATTTGGCACTCCTTCGTGAATCACTGTAGCCCTTTTCAGAGCCCTAATTTCACAACCTTGGACACAATAGGCTTTTGCCTCACTCATATGAAGAAACTCCACTGGCAGGACAAAAAAGTTCAAAGATAAATTAGAAGCTGCTCAAGATACAGATTCTTTCATATACATCTAACTTTTTTATGCGTTAAACATTGCCAGACATTTTTTGTGATTCGCTATGCGAACCACAGAAGCTTCAGCAGTACGATAACTGTTATTTTTTGTTTTTGTTCTTATCCCGTCACTCGAAAGTAAACTGACCACAGACTGACCATCCGCTGGGCCCCACCTTCAGCTAAGCCCCCTCTCTGCCCTGCTGTCCCACTCTCACTCCATCCCCCCACCTCCTCCGCCCCTCTCTCAGAACCCCACTCTCTCACATTGCACAGCCTGTCTCTCCATGACCTTGCATTATTAAATTGCACTTATCAATCATTCTTGCCAGGAATGCCATCGCCTACTACATTAAAGAAGTCAGAGAAGTCTGGTTTCAGCAGTCCCGTGCCTTCGCAGACCACCTCCCCCAGAACGGCATTTACACACCATCATCGGCCTGTCATTACAGGACCCAGAGGTGAGGTCTTCCGAGCAGCTCCAACCCCACCACCCGCCATCCCAAAACCTCTGTGACCCCCCCCAGTATCACGGGTCCTCTGTGGGCCTGGCCCACCCGGCTGGTCAGAAAATACGCAGTCGCCTTGGTGGGACAAGTTCGGTCCCAGAGCCCAGCGCCATTCTGTGAGCTGTCTCCTAATGCAATGCAGTGTTTGCAAACATATACAGTACAGAGCCCTGCCATGTTAAGCTGAGCAGCCTGGACACCCTGCAGAGGTAATATTCAGTAGCTGCAGCACAATGCGAAGCACAGAGTGGAACAAACAAAACCATACCTGCTAACTTGGCAGCTTGGCCTTGTACACCACGCAGGGCCAGACATAGAAGATATGCTGTTGCAAAAATCCCCAAATTGTACCATTACCATTGATGCTCATTAAACAATGGCAGGTGCCCGGATACAGTATATGCAGTAGGTATGTATATCGTCCAAGGTCTGGAAAGGCTTATTTTCTACGGGGGCTTTCCATTTTTGTTTCGCTTTCCTCTGTGGTTTAGGTAAGTATAAATAGCTTCGCTTGACTGAAAACATTTCATTGCAAAAGCCAATGGTTTTAGAAAATGGCGGCTTGATGAGTGACAACAGAAGACAGAGCAGAACTAAAAAGCCAGTGAGACTGGAAAGGCCTGCTCGTTTTTAGTTATTTCATCTAAAAAAAGCTTCCTCTTTTGTGTATCTCAATGCTTGTGTGGTATCAGTGTGGTAGTATACTGTACATTCACTCTGGAATGCTGGCATTTCTAAAAAACACACGTACTGTAGCTCACAGGTTTGTGTTCCTGCCTAGACCTGTTGTTTACTGTACTGCCAGCTTTGAGCCTGATCTGTAAAGGTATCGTTTGTTCCTGTGGTTTCTGTTAACGCAGCAGACTCTCTGAATTTGGATGTAAGAATGATTTTGGTTATATGGATGTCTTTGCGGCTTTTATTTTCTTTCTTTATTGATCAGCATGTGGGGTTGGTTCCTCAACTGAACCCAATAAGGATTTTTTGTTTACTTCTTTATTTTACCAGGAACTTAAAAACAGTACAAGCCATGTTTGTAATCACCTCTTGCAATCTGAGGTACAACTGTGTAAATTAGCAGTCATAGTATGAATGACTTATATTATTCAAAACAAGTTTCATGGAATGAGTCTAGTTGAATTGAAGCTGCCATTCCTGGCTGGATATGTGCAACACAGGAGCAGATAGGGAAGCTCCTGACTGGCTCCACATAGACTAACATACTCATCACAGTCCTCCTGATCAGTTTCAGTGGATGTCCAGCATATGTATGTCACACCACCTCTTGACTGACAGTGTACGTCATGCCTTTATAAAGTCTTTTTCATGTCATAGAAGTTACTGTACATGTAAGGCCTACAGTATTTTATTCCAAAACCTTCTTTTAAAATAAATCTCAGAATTGTTACAAAAAAACAAATAATTACCAGTTAAATATAGTTCGATATACAGTAATGCTACAAAAGGCTATAATGCTAGGCTTTTGTTTTCTCTGTGAAAAAGTACAGTGTTATTTATTTTTCAATTCCGGCAATTAGTTTTCTCTTTTAATACAGGATATTTTGGAGTCTTGCGTCTCCAGTTCAGCTAGCATAGGGCAGATTGATCAATCATTTATAATGATATCCAACTCTTTGCCACAGTGCTCTGGAGCAACAAAGAAATATACAAATAACAACAGTCAACCATTGGGCATTGATCATATAAAGACTCTATAAACAGCTCATCTGAAACATACATGAACTTCTGCTTTTTGTCACTCTGCTAACAGTAGAGCTGAAAACATTGTGTCTTTACTTTGGGTCAGTTGCAGGTACCTTTGGTTACAGTACCTTTGAAGCCACCCAATGCAGTTACTCACAGGCTGTTGTGCACTGGCGAAAATTCCCAGTCTCAGACACCTAAGCACCATACTGAGCTTTGACTGTGGGCACAAGTCAGCACTCAAAACAGAGTTTTTAACTTTATTCAGCAGCCCCCAAAATGTCACTGACAACATTGATGTTTATCCAAACATTTCCCGGGAAGGAGAAAAGCTTAATGACGAATTTAGACAACACATGTCTTTTTTCCCATTTTTCATCCCTCCTGGAAGTCCACTTGTAATTTTATATTAACCATTACTTTTTTTTTTGATAAAAAGCTTGCAAATAAGCTCCGTCTAATATTAATTATGCCGAGTCTACATAAAATTGCAGGGCTTGATGACCAGATCGCAATGTTGAAATGAGCTGGCCCACACTGGCTCTCCCATCCATCTGCTGTGCAAAGAGCATATTAAGCTGAGAAGGTACACATTTGGAAGATTAAACCCTGCTTATCTCGTAACATTTTGACCCAGATAGGTAAAGCTGGGGCTTGCAGGATTAGCTAATGTCAGTTGTATCACTCGCAAACTGGGATGTTATGTGTCGTCCATAAAAAAGAGAGTTCTTACAAAAGAGATTTTCTTCTCTATTGAGATACACTGAGGGAGGTTTCAGCCTTGTGACACTGAGAGATCTTTCCGATCAGTAAAACTCGCACAGTAATATAGCAGCATTCTGTATCATTGAGATTGACTGTATTTTTTATCACCTTATATCCCTTTAGCAAAGTGCTTACAGTATGTATCTGCGGGTTGCTGTTATTTAGTTGTCTGACACTTTTATTGCTTGTCTGACATTTTTATTCAAAAGAAGTTGCATTAGTACCCATGTCCATACTGCTCCAAGGTGTAACAGCTGCACCTGTGACCCACCTGCAATTTCAACCCCACAACCTTCCAGTTACAAGGCCCGGGGCAATTGACTACAACTCCTGCCAGTTGTGCTGCCGGTGTGAGGATGCAGCTGGACTAGGAGTGGATCAGTACCGAAGGTCAAGCGCTGACACACTCATCCTGAGCTATGGATCGAGGATAGTTAGACGAAACAGCACATCTGCCAAATTGTGTGTGCCCCTATGAGGAGCCTGCCCCCTGTTTTCACTCCCCAAATCGCATGTGGTAGAAATCCCAGAACAAAACAAATAGAAAAGGCAGAACTGTTTGGCGTGTGTGCTAATGCTCCCTGATGGTCACTGCCATTGAGGAGCTCTTGCTCACTCACTGATGCACACACAGCCTACAGTGGCATTTGTGAATGCAGTTTGATTTGTGTCTCTCGCCTGCTCCAACGGATACAAAATAGTGCTGCTCACACAACTTTATTCGGCAACAAAGAAGGTGTAATCAATCTGATTATCATTTCTTCCTCAGAGCAATACAGAATCCAATACAACAGATGTGTATCTTCCGAAAATTAACCTTACTGCACAGTATGTTGCTTAATTTAATTTGCATTGCATTTCCAAGTCTGTATGCAGTATATATGTATAAATCCTTCACAAAATCACCACTATAGAACTTTAAAGGGTTGCCTTGCAAAGATTTGTTTACATTAACATGCATGAAGCTGTTACCATCAGGAATGATGTGATTGTGTCTGTCAAGTGAGGTTAGTACTGTATCGGTGCTGATCAGCCACACCAGGACTAACTACTGTACTACAGACTAACAAAAGCCACACAACAGGAATCGGTGCTGATGGGCTGCAATGCCTCTGTGTTGCAATGGGAGGCACTGTGTTGCAGGTGGCGTGGTGTTTCAGAAGAAATACTTCAGTGAGCTTCAGTTGTACTCTGTGGAATGAAAAATCCCAACTTAATTTGTCTGCTTTATTTCAAATTTCAAGGAAAAAATATTCTCTCATCCAATTGATACCTAATTGTGGATGAGAGAATACACCTGTTTGCACCTGGTCCTGACAACATATTTGCTAGCAGAAAAAGAGGTTTTGTTTTTTTAAGCATAGCCACCAGGGTACCTTATATCTTCTTCAGGAAGCCTGGCAGTAAGGCATGAAGCAGTGAACCAACAAGATTTGCAAAGTGGAACTAATCCTGGACCTTTTATATGAGCCATGCTGCCCTCATACAGACGGGCCACAATGGAAAAGCTAGGCAGCTCCAGCCAGCTGTCTAAAACAGCCTCTTCAGACGTCATTATCATTTACATATCTCTTGTCAAAGCTGCTCGTTGGTCTCAGATTAACGAGCAGGCCACCCACTGGGAGCCTCTCATAAAGAGCTGCCACACCACAGTTGAATTTCATGTAACACCCAATAATTACGCCGTAAACTCCTGACTAACAGCCCTATTAAACCCATAGTGGGTGCCCCAGTGTGTGTGGGGTTCACTTTCCCCCCCTCTGACAGGTCCCAAGGTGTGTCTCTCTCCTGAGCAGAGTGACAAGGAGAAAAGCACTTGTTAAAGATTCCTGTGGGGATAGAAGTAGTTCTGCTTCATAGGAAGGGAGTCTCTGCAACTCCCTGGAAAGGCGGCTTTGATATCCCATCTGTTTTGATCACATACTGTATTAGGGGATCTGAGCCCGACTGATTGTCTCGCCTTGGGTGTTCACGATTGATCAGCAGTGGGAAGCGTTAAGAAAACTGGACGCTTCAGCAGTAGAGATTTAGACAAGCTTTAGAGCTTTAGAGCTTGTATTGGTCTTTTGTGTTCATACTGTGCACACTTCTTGTTTCCACTGTTTTCTCGTAGTTTTCTCAGTGCTGGATTCTGGATTTTTGTCAGCCTTGTCTGTTTCCAGAGAAGTTTTTAATTGAATCACAGAGCACCTGTTTCATGGTTTACATTAATATTTCTCGATTTCTGCTTAGGGTGAGAAATACATTGAAACGTCCTGGTCTTTAGATAAATAACCAAACTTAAAGTACACAGGTAGAAATGACAGTGAAGTGGAATTAAAACTAAGAACAATAGGCACTTTTTATACAAGGGGTTGTAGAAGCATGGAACTAGATACACTAGATTTCTTTCTAGAAATGGCTGGAAGAAATGTGCTAATCAGAACTGGGTGGGTGTCTTTACACAAAGGGTGGGGGGAGTATGGAACAAGCTATGTACCCATATTGCTGAAGCTGGTAGGCTGTGCTGTGACAGTCAGGTGGGAGATGTCATCATGAAGTGTGACAGGCAGCTCCACCAGTTCAGTACTAAACTGGCAAAGTAAGTCTGACTGTCTGTATGACAGACTGACTTATAAGTCAGAGAATTGCTTAATAATTGCTTAGTAGAAGAGGTACTGCTGTTCATCGGTGCTGGACCGTAAGTAGTCGGGCCTTGAAATATTTAAGCTTTTCTACTGGAATTTCAGGAATTACCCATTTAGCAGATTGTAGAGATCCTAGTCACTCAGTCATTCACATCTAAAGTGGGGCTGGTGTTTCTGTGTGCTTCTCTGCACTGCAGTACTTACACTGCAGAGCCACCCTAGTGGACCCAGTGCTATTAGCTGTTCAAGCAGAATGGCTCAGCAGGGTGTGTGCTGCTCTGGGATACTGTATCACTGTGCTGTGTTGAGATTTTAAGACCCTAGCTGGTTTAACTACCAAAGAAATATACTCTCATAATGCACACCCCAGAGGACCATAGAACAATTTGCAAAATGATAATAGCTAGCTATAATAAAGTCTTTATGAATATAACAAAAAAAAAGGTCAAATAGATTTAAAAAACTCTGAGAAAATATACGGGATAATACTCTACAGTCATAAGTAATTCTGTTGCTATCTTCAAAGTGGCTCAGCCTTTAAAGGTGATTGTTGAGATCTAAGGATGAGTGCTACAGTCTCAACATCGCTGGTTTGTTCAGGGCTGTGTCACTAGTCAGTTTGATTGTGATGGCCCCTAATGGTATTTGAGAGCTGGTTAGGCACTGTGTGGTTTGGGCAGGTCAGCCAGTGTGTCCTCAGCTCTCTTGTCTTGCACCTGTGGCCTCGCAGTGCTGTCGGCGAGTGCTGCTTCTGTCGTTGTGTCTCATGGTTCTGGTATCTTTTTGTACTGGTTCTTGAACTTGAACACTTGAAGTAACAGTTGTGAGGTAAACGAGGCCCTGAGGCGAGCAGGTTCTGTTGTTTATGTTTGAACTCTCCCATGTCACATCTCCCTATATAACCCGAGGGCAGCGTTGCTGTGTTTATTAGTTATGAGCCGTTCAGGTATTGTGAGATTTCCTCACTGATAAGAAATGCACGGGAGGGTGATTCTTACCCTTGTATGGAACCAACCAGTTCACAACCTAGTAAAAATGAACACAAATAGTTGAAATGCAACATGCTGAATGTTTTTTTCTGCTATAAGAAGTCCAGATTGTGTAATCCTAGACTGATATTGAGCCACGACTTGGGTTACACCCCTATTCCTACTGAAAGTGTCATAGTGTCGTAAGTGAACAACTACCTAGGACACCCCTTTTAGCACCTCTTCTGAAGGGCACCACCTCTTGTTTCAGAAAAGTTTTGCTCCTGGTGGAATAGTACAACCTACTGGTCCCCCAACACTACCTACAGCAACTCTTTTCTCTGGAGGATTTCCATTCCAGTTCTGTTCAGGCCCAACTTTGCTTAGCTTCTGAGATCAAATGAGAACAGGCTACAAGGGGGTGACACTCCTATCAGCTTTATTACCCTGATTTATGCAAGGCCTCTGACTGAAGTTTTTGGGGCACACATGGTCACAGACGTCAGACCTCACTGCCGCGGGCATGTGCACTGCCAGTTCAAAACAAAGGAAGTGCGACAAAAGGAAAATGTTTTCACTGCGACCCAACCTTTGAAGAGAGGCTTCAATCATCTTGACTCTCTTTCTGTCTCTTGAGGAACAGAAATTTTCCACCAACACAAGTTGCCTTTGTGTCTGATATAGAGACTTATGGATCTACAGTTAGAACCCCTTCTCAATTCAGTCAAAGCTCAGTGTGAGAAAAAGACGGTATGTCAAGTCATTGTTAACCCTGAATTAAAACAAAAAAAAAAACAATTGCATTTCCTAATAAACATAATAAAATTTATGCCAGTAGATGGTAGCCATCCCCTAATGAATTACATTTCTGGTTAAATACAATATTCATCTTTACTATAGATTTAATCTTCTATCTTTTCGTCTTTTGACTTTGTCCATCCCAGTCCACCTGCACACTACCTGTTCTGGCAACACTAGGTTCCTCGGGATTAACTCACAACGTGAATTCGTCTTACTGCCAAACTGTGAAAGTGTTGTGAAGGAGTCACGTCTAACAGCCTACAGTATGTCTTTATTGCTGGTGCAGACGCGGCCTTATCAATTAAAGAAACATGGAAAAAGTGTTCTGTCACGAATGAAAAAGATAGACTGAAGACATTAAAAATTAGGCAAAGTAAATTCTGTTGTTATGTATTGGGTGCATACAGTATGTACAGTATGCTATTTTTCAGACTTTTAATGCATAACATTGCTAGTATGGCCAGTTAACATCTGCTGAGCTGGTAAACTCCTGTCCAGTTTTATCTGATCTGGAAAAGATAAAACCTACACGTTGTATTCAGCAAGTGAATTAAGATTTGTGTAAACCACAAATATAAACACAATTGAAGGAAAGCAGGCACTGTTATTAAACTCTTGCCTTCATTCCTTGTAGAAACGGATATAACTCTGCTGGTGCCTTAAATGGCTGTAATATGGCTTTGGTGATATTATCTCAAATTATTGTCTATGCGACATGTTGTTAGGGCTGCATTAAGCACAGACCAATAAAAATATTTTGGCTGTGACTTCCCTCAACCCTGTCGAGTTCTAAGGAAAAATAAAAAGAACTTAATTTCCTGTTTCATTCCTCAAACTGTTGTGTGGTGAGTGTGCCGGTCCAAGATGGCTGCTGCTTTTCCAGGCCACGGGGGAGGCTACCTCTGTTTATTGCCTTTTTGAGGGTTTAGTTTGGCCTAAAGTGTGAGCTGCTGGGGAATGGGAGCTCGCTGAAAGACGCAGTGTAATTGTGAGATGGCGATAGATTATCGCGCAGCGGGGCTGTTGTGGCAGATTGACTGAGTGGCCCGGCTCCAGTTGTTTGATTCTGGGCTGACCCGGCTACAGGACAGCTCTCCATACTTTTCTTCTTTGCTCTAAGGCACCCAGACTGGGCCAGAATTCAATAGGAGAGTCTGGGTGCTGGGCTTGGCCCTCCCCCTGTCGGTGACTGGTGCTCCCCCTCTCTGGCTGAAGTTCACATTCCTGACTCCAGACAAAAGACAGGACAAGAAAAGAGTGGGCAAAAAAAAATCCCATCCATTCTATTATTACTGTAAATACGGTGCCTGCATAGCAGCCTGAGCATCCAGGGTTTCCAGCCACCCCCTATTGACAGAGCCATAAATCACAGCAAAGCTAAGTGAATTACTGTAGCAAAGAGCTGTGGCTTTAACAATGTTTATGTAGTATCAGCTTACCATCTCCCCTGAAAGAAAGCACAACACCGATATTGGAAATGGAAACGCAGGCTCTTATTAACTCCACTGCAATATATCACAGTTTAAGGACCCGGGCCTCGCGTCTTGGGCATTATACTAATAACCAATAACCGAATATTACCTCTATTAAGAACGGCGTAATTAGATTGTGCCGTTTACAATTAAATACTTGATAAGCCTCAATCCATTAAAAGGCTGTCAATCTCACACAAACGCTGCACGGAGGTAGGATCTGCAATATCAATTCATTATCCGTTGCTGGAGTGTATCGGTTTTATATCAGCTGGAGAAAAAAAAATGATGACCTGAACATTTTGTACCAGCGTCTTTACTTGAGCCTCCTCACTTTTTGAGTTTTTGCTTTCTGAAATCCAATGAAGGAACATAACCAGATCTGGTGTACGCTTTTTTATACCACTAAAGACTTACTCCTAATAATTTCTTACATACCATACAGCCCAGTGATTCCCTCTGCCATACACGCAGGAGGGGACAGACTTCATCCACTACTTAAGTGCAGCTAATCCTGAGTCAAGCAGGCCATTATAATTTACCAGAAGCTAAATTTGAGAAATATAAATTTTTTGACGAATTTCATGAATGTAGAAATCTTAACTTAAAGCATCTTACACATATACTGACTGATTTATTTCCCTTTCAGCATGAGTGTACTCAGTTTTAATATGACAATTCCCAACGAAGCCACTACAGACAGTATGAGGTCACTACTCCTGTATGAGTATTGGTTTACTCTCAGCTAAGTCTCTGACACAGGAAAGAACCTCACCAGATGATGTTTCAGTCGGATGCACTCAGTGGTACTATAGTATAGATAAGACATCTGACTGATACGTTTGACGAGCAACATTTATGTTGGACAAATGCATAACTTTGATCTGTCCGGGGTCATTGTAATTAAGAAGAGGACATTTCCTTTAATTAATCCTTTCCTAACTTTTATTTGGAATTGTTCTGCTTTTCCATACAGATTTGCACATGTTGTAGCTCTTTTACGTTCTTTGCCTACACCGATGAACCCTGTCTGTTGTCAAAACGGGAGCTGGGATCATTTGGATGTACCTGTACTGTATGAACTTTCAGTTGTTCCGTCAAGATTTTCCTAATAATAAACCTTTTCGGCAAGTATCTGTCACGCCCTCTGCAGCCAGAGGGCGCTCCTTCTCTGTCCTGTCCCTAGTTTCCGGTCTGCTGTCCTTCCTGTCCCTCTCTTCCTTGGGCTATATATTTCCGGGTCTTGCACTCTGTCCTGGCTCAGCATTGATGTTCGGATGTCCTGAGACCCGCCTAGCACCAGGGCGCCCCACGTCCGCTCCCTGAGGGCATAGGTTTCTATACGGTATTCCTGAACTCTTTGCAATAATGAGCCCGGGCCTTTTTCCCGTCTCGCCGCTACGCATATGGGTCTTTTTCCGCTCTCCTGCTCCCCACGGTTAGTCCCTTTGGACGTCCGTGACAGTATCGTAGTTCTAAATAATTCCAAACAAAAAAGATCAGATAGAAAGACGGACATAAGTTTTCTATAAACAGTACAAGAGATGCAAATCTATTCTAAGAACTTTTTTTTGCAGATACGGTTGACAGATACTCAGGGGGAAGAGGCTCCTTGTGCTTTCAGACTGGACATACCTGTAGTTCAGAAACCCGCTGTGGAGATTTTGGAGATTTGCTGTAGCTTGAAGAGGTGTGCTAAATATTTGTCATTTGATTTCATCAGAAATTGGCAAATCATTGTTGTAAGTTGTAAGTCAAAATGAAAAAAGACAGGTTGACATCTCTTGGAGGTGTATTTGGGGAATATTGCCTCTGTGTAAAATTTTGCCGCAGCCCTTCTTATCCCAGGTGTATTACTAAAAAGGACTGGAGTAGTCCTATACCTCCATTATTCCATCTACTGTTGGTACGCAGCTGAAGTTTCCTCTGACGTTTCCTTTGCTAATTGTACCCATTAATTTAATTTAAAAGCTCATTTGATTAGTATCCAAAATTATGCTTATTTTCGTTTGTATTAGTTTGGGAGGAGGGTGGGCCCACAGTAACAATGAACTGATCTCCAAATGCATAGGAGCAATGCAGAAAATATGACCGTTTCCTTTATACAAAGCTAGCCCCCCCGCAGGCCAGCTTTTCCGCTGAGACTCTTTGGAGAGGGCTGGACCCAGACTGATCAGATCCAAGTTGGATCTGAGTCACCCGATGGCTTGGAAGGGAGATTTCTTTGCATGGGTTTCTTGATAATCACTTTTTTAGGGTTGGAGGACGACAATTATTGTCTTAATCAAATTACAGCAGTATGTTTTTCTAGCAAAAGTCCAAGTTATAGGCTATAGATTACAGAAGTTTACCTGTCACATTCTTTTCTAGGGTAGTTTGGGAAACCAAATGCTTCAGTCCACCTTCATCCTCCAATTTCTTTGATGTACAGGGTATTAATATGAATTGGGTATGAATGGGTATTAGGTGAATACAGATACAAGGCTTCAGCAAACAACTTCAGATATTAAGTATTTGATTCTGTTCTTGTTAATTAGATCCTGTAATGCAGTGAAGTTAACGGGAGTTAGCTTTCTCCTGGGGTAAAGGGTAGTAAATCTCTCCGGTTGTCTGTCCAGTTGCATGGGCCTCATAAGGTTTGTAGAACTGTCGCCAGGTGCATTGTGGGATTGAATCACACATTTGGACCACTTGTGTTCTTCCTCATGTTGTGCTGTCTTGTCTGGGCTCATTTTCCATAGCTCCTGTCTTGTCCTCAGCTTTGTGAGGTATTGCCTGTCCGTGTGAGCGCTCCTGTGCGCTGGGAGTGAGCCCCAGCACCACTAACCGCTGTCTTTCTCCATCTCTTCCAGCGAGTCCACACGCCACGCCGTCAACTCTCCATTTCCCGACGTCGCCAATCATTCAGCAACCCGGCCCCTACTTCTCCCACCCAGCCATCCGCTACCACCCCCAGGAGACCCTGAAGGAGTTTGTCCAACTTGTCTGCCCTGACAGTGGTCAGCAAGCTGGACAGGTGGGGTTCCTTAATGTAAGAATGAGCATTTTACATTCTCTCTTCCTCCATGCGTTTTTAATTCCTCGCTATGTTTCTGTGTTTTCGTTCTCATTTCGAAATGTCCGTCTAAGCATCGGAGTCCTTTAGTCTGAGTCTGCGCCTTGTTGGCTACCCACCTGCCTCTCTGCATGTCTTCTGTCTGTCCTGTATGCTTTCCTTAAACTGCCTTTCCCTCACACACACGAAAAAACGTAACACAGAATTATTCCTCCTCATTGGTAGTTTAAAATAGCTAACTTACTTGCTTAAAAAAACACCCAAGTTCAGAATTCAGTAAATGAGTAAGCACTTAAAACTGTATGTGAACACACACACACACACACACACACACACACACACACACACACACACACACACAGGTCCTGTGTGATATCTGCAGTTAGTTGATATATTTGTGTCTAGACACTGAATCAATACAGAGCAGGGTTTTAAATTCTTAATATTCATCTGCTCATTTTATCCCGAATCTATTTGTCATTCTCTTGGTGTATACACACAAAGATGTAGAACTACCTATATATGTCTATATCCATCAGTCTGCCTATCTATATCTACATATGAGCCTCACCAATATGAAATGACCTGTGTATTGCAGACCTGATAGTTTGGAACAAATGTGCTGTTTTGGTAACAGAATATGAACAGGAAACTGCGTACAGCAGCAGAATTGTTCATGACCAAGATAAAGAAATTGCTGATCCTGTTTCACAAATGCATTTAGTTTTTGTGCAGACGTTTGTGTGGGCTCTACTACTATGTCTCAGAAACCTCTGTGAACTTACTATATCTGCTTTTTACAAAGAAAACAAGATGTAGTAGTGTTTATCATCAAAGTAGCATTGCACATTTAGCCTCAATATGAGAATCTAGTGATATGAAAATCTAGGAAAGGGACATAACAGTTTGTGTATTTTTGCATTATTTTACTTTTTTCCTTTGGCATCCACAGTTATGTTTGTAGAAAGATCTAAAGCTGCATTAAAGTTACAAGGATTCCTGGCTGATCTGTACTCTTATGTGCTGCAGTGCCGTGGATCACTGCGTGGCCTATCATAGTGTTCCTGGTCCTTCAACACCTTTCTGAGAGCCAAACGGCTAAACCACTAAAGGGATCTGCTGAAAATGCACATTGGGCCCTGTTGACCAGATATAAAAAAATACAGGGGCCTGAATGCCACCAAAGCAACACCTTGCTTGCCAGGAACCATCATGGCCCCACAATGTCCAGTTTGTCCCGGGCTTGCTTCGGGACAGCACCGCCAGTGGTCAAGTGGACAGCTGCATGCTGTGGTATCAGTCTGCACAGCTGTGCTGCTGATGCTGTAGCAGTTGAATGACAGGAGCCAGGATATGATATGTTTCACAGGATGCATGCGTGTCATCTTCATCTGCACTATGAGGGATGGAATAGAGAACCCAAATTGGTGTTGGGGGGGTTTTGGGGTAAAATTTAAGAAAAATAATTGTGGGTGTCCAGCCTTGGGCTGTTTTATGTCATGGCACCATTAATCATTTTTCTTTCTCTTCTCGCAATGGAACAGCCCAATGGAAGCAGCCAAGGCAAGGTGCACAACCCATTCCTTCCTACGCCCATGTTGCCACCCCCGCCCCCTCCGCCAATGGCCAGGCCTGTGCCCCTGCCAGTGCCAGACTCTAAACCCCCCTCCACGTCCACCGAAGGAGGAGCCAACTCCCCTACGTCTCCCAGTGAGTATCCATCCCAGTGGCACAGCATCAGGGATCGGTGTCTGGACCCTGCATACAATACGGTTCAATACAGTTCAGGCTCTATTATCCTCTGTTATGGGGAAAACTTGTTTTACAGCCCTGTCCAATATAACAATACAACAAGGAAGAGAAGCATTACACACAGAGAAGATAGTACAATGTCTTCTGAGGTCAGAGCTCATCCTGGTTACCATAGCTGAGCCGACTGAGCTGACCACTGAGCAGCCAAAGATCACTTGAGTCTTCCCCTGGAAAGGGCGGTAGTTCATTGCAGTGGATATCCCCCCAGCAATGCAGGTTTTCACTTATAGTATGCAGCTGGGAGAACAGGAGAGAATGGGGTACAACAAGAGTGCCTGCACTGGGGACTTCTGTCAAATGGTCAGTTATGAGCCCAGAGATTTATATCACTCTCCCCTGGGACTCTTAATCCTGAGGAATTTGTGTGGTGTTCTAACTTCCTTGTGTTGTTTTGTAACACGTGGTGAAAGAGTTCAGGAGGTGTTAATTGTTGTGGGACTCAATAGCTGTGTCCAGACAGAGCCATGTGGACACAGTTTCACCGAGAGCATGCTGGTTTTTTTTCCCTGCTTACTGTTTTGAAACATATAATTTGTTTCACAAGTTGCTCTTTCAAATAATATTTTAGTGAGAATGCCAGCCTGCCCTTGAGAATATCTTTCTTTCTTAAAAAATGACAAATTGTGACACAATGTTGGATGCTTAGTACAGTTGTAGGCTTTTGAGGATTATAGTATTTCCATTTTTGCTTCGTTGCAGCTTGCATCAAAGTTGGATGTCAATTTGGTGCTGTGTACTGATCATTTCTGCTACAGCCAGTGTCAGATATTTTTATTGTAACAGTCACTTTTCTTTTGTCGGCAGCTCATCTCTAATTAATGAAAACATATGTTCAATTTTTAAAAACAAAAACATTAGAAAATGGAAAGTCTCCACTGGGACACCTAGTAAGTTCAGCTTGTCAGTCACATTGTGAGGAGAACCATGTGTCTTAGACATTACTGACTGGTCATGCCAAGGCTGTGATCTTGCCCAAGGACTGACTGGAGGGATGCACATGGGTGGGAAAATCCAGCTTGTTCCAGCATTAAAAAATAAATGGAGAGATATATCCGGGATTGAACCTGAACCCTAGACACCACATTCTCTTGGAATTAGAAGCATGGTCACGTCAGCTTGTTGGGATCATTCCCTGCATGTCTGGGGAATCTAGGCAGACTGGGAAACCAGAAGGCTCTTGTTTATCTGTCCTCATTCTATTCTGGGATGCAGCAATTGGATTTGTAAAAAAGGGTTTTGGAAGGCCACATTTCAGGGGGCAAGCCAGGAAGAAGAGAATTAGGTGGTTCTGAGTCTTCAAGACAGAAACTGTTTCAAGCAACATTGCAGATGCTCCTGCCTGTAAAACCAATGTTGCCATTCCTATAAAATCCTTTGTATACTTATGTCCTCTAGTCTCTTACTTTCAAAGCCAGTGCTTCTTCCACACCCTATTTTTATGACAGAATGCATGTACATATTTGATTTTGAACTTGACTTTGACTTTGAAAGCTAGCTCTCTAGCAGTTTATTTACAGGTCCAACCAAGAACAGGGCAGTCTGTGTCCAGCATCTTCACCTGTTAGGGCACAACAGGTGCTCCAGTCCTCCACGCAATCCCACTTTGGCTGTAATTGTAAACCCAGTCATGCCTTTTATCACCAAAGTAGATTTGTAGAAATGCTACTCTTCAAACAACGGTGCTGCTGTTAGTGCTCTTTGAATTCCCTCTCCGGTTTTAATCGTTGTGAGAATTGATACAATAAAAACATAAAATCCGGTGTTTTAATCTTAACACCTTCCCCTGCTGTGGCACCAAGCTGAGATAATTAACAGCTGGTGATTAAAAATTGTAAAGTGGAAAAGTAGCCCTGCTCCAGGTGAAGCCTACTGACTAGTAAGTACTGTAGATGTTAACCTGTTCAACCTTGAATTTTATGACGATGTAGTATGAAGGCACTCAAGAAAATGTATCCACCAAGAGGGGGAACTGGAACACAGCAGTGTGGTGTCTTTTGGGCGGCAGATACGCCTTTACTTAGTGTGCGGTTTTTCTGTGTTTTGCTCTTCTGTTCTGTCTCCTCAATGCATGTGTGCCTTCCCTTCACAGCCTACTCCACACCCAGCACCTCCCCTGCCCAGAGGTTTGTGAGCGTCGGCCCACGAGACCCCAGCTTTGTAAATATTCCTCAGCAGCCACAGGTGGGCACTTTTCAACCTTACTGTCTCCCTGCACCCCCCCCCCACCCCCCCCCTCCCCCCTGCCCTCTTCTCACTGTCGCTAGCATGGAACACAAGCCTCCTCACTTCACCTGAACCCCTGGTTTTGTTTTGTGTTCATGTCTTTACCAAAGCAAATCTGAAGGCCACGAGCTTAGAAAAGATAGGAGCCTCTACAGCCGCCTTCGTCTGAGTGCTTTTAGTGTCTTTTATGATCAAATCTTCTTGTGGGAAAATCAAACTGGATCTGTTTTTTATGGAATGCGTTTGTGAACTTAACCCTTAGAAGGTCGCCAAACTTTTTTCAAGACGAAGCATCTGTTCCCCAACCAAGATGAATACTTTGCTTATCTTAAATTTAGGGTGGAGTGTGAAATGTCCGATATTCATTTCACAGGGCTCTTTGTTCTGTCCTTCACCACAACAGTCCTCCTACAGAAGCCACAGCATGGTGGCATGTATCTCATCTCAGACCAGTTCAACTGATTTTGCTGTGCAGAGTTTGATCAAGCGTGCCTGTAAAGCATCTTTGTGGAAGAAATCTAAACATGTTTTCTGTGGACCTTCTCAAATATGAAAGCTAGCCACTGAGCTCCTGCTGTGTCTGTGTTCACAAGACAGTCTCCTTTAGCCTTTTCTCATTGTTTTTTGGCTGTTGAGTTGTTGTCTAATTTACTGCCATGCGGCTCCCGGAGTGTTCTGTGAGTAAAGCTGGTTCATGCCGGATAAGTACAGCTGCAGTCAGGATGCCCGCAGGCATTCTTTACAACGTAAAGAGGTCTGATAGTTTAGTTTAAAACCAGAATATGTTTGCGCACATGTAAATGTACAGAAAAGGAGGGGGGTTATGTTTGATCCCGACAATGTATGAAAGATGGTCAGTGAACCCCTGGTGGTGACATCCTTTGAATACACACAGAGCCACCCTCTGCGTCACTGAACTTTGTAACTTCTGAGAGCCCGTCTGCTTTTGCGTACTCTCTAAAAGCAGGAAGCTATATCTGATTTTACATTGCCTTGGCTTTGTTTTTTTGTGGAAAACTTTTAGTCTTTCACTCCAGCTCAAAGTACAAATGAGAGGTTCTCAAATACAGCCACACCGTTTTGAGACATATGCTGTCCTGCAGACCTGGACAATTTCTTAGAGGTGCAATGCACTACCAGAATCCAGCCTTGTCATGTAACAGTACAGGTGCAGGGTGGTCTGGAGAAGTGAGTACAGGTCCAACAGTTCTGTTCTTGTTGTATATCAGCCTTTTTGGAGTTTGCCATCAAGTTTCATCAAGTGTTGTCACTTTTGAAATGGCCTTTGAAATGGCAAGAAATTCCCAGTTATTTACTAGAAAACAAACTGGCAATATGTGTCATTCTGCCATCCAAATGTAAACACAGAATGTATTGTGCCTTCTTTTTATTCTTGGGTTCAGTATACAGCTGCCTATGGCCAGCAGTCATATTAAACTCAACAGCACCAAATGAATCACACTGCCAGAAAAACATAGGACAGTCATTTAGTCACGTGTTTTCATAATGAATATAGAAAGGGAGAGGGCCTCCTGAGTCATTTAGCTGGTAAAGATAAGTTGAAATAAGGGTTGAGCTCTATTCTCCAAGCATCATGGGTTCGAGCCCTGGTCATGTCACTCACTAACCCAGACCTGGATTCTACAGTGAAAGCTTAAAGACAGTGGAGTGGGATTAGTGGAAGGCTCCTGCTGGTTCGCGTTGTTGTAGGTGAGCACTGCCCCTGTGTTGCCTGTGACCACATGCTCATTCTTGTGAAAGAATCTTGTGAAACATGTGAAAGAACACTCAGCTGGAAGTTCTTAACTGGGTGGGTGTATCAGAAAAATAAGCTGCCGATTCTAAAAGAGAAAAATACAGGAACAAATGTGGCAAACAGTGCATTCATTCATTTGGCTTTCATTTTTGTACCATTTCGGTTGTATTTCATCTAGGTCTTCAGCTGCCCCTAAACTCATCACTTGTCATCACTCTGGTAGATAAGCTGTGTTTAGACAGAACTGGACAATTTTTTTCGTCCCATAAGGGGAGCTGTGTCTCAGGGGCAGGATTAGATTTCTTACTGTCCCTTCCATTTTAAATATATTGCCCCTATTAAATGCTGATTTACCGGAGAGTTAAAAAGCCACACTGCGTGCCCCTCCTGTTCAGTGGGGTGACCTGCGATTGATTTACTACCCAAACCCTGCAGTTGGTGAGCATAGCGGGGAGCTGTCAATAGTCAGGTTGGCCAATTGGCAACCATCTGTGCCTAATTTAATCACTTGACAAGTTAAGGCACATAACTGAAAGTTAAAAGATGTTTCATTGCCGAGGTGTTTTTGGCTCTCAATCGTTTCCAGTAGAACATCCATTCACCAATGATGGACATTAAACACCATCAAAAAGATATAAATCCCAGACAGAATTTAGGTAGAATATTAATCGCTAAGTTACAAAACAATATATACATCAAATGTCCTTATTAAAATACAATGTAACTTAAAACTGTAACATTTTTGCTTTATTTTAAAAAACAAAAACATCAAGAAATAAATGCAAACCTTTATATTTTTAAAATACTCGAATTAAAAGCAAGGCATGCTCATCTGGACGCCTCAAAATAACTTACTGATTTGGTCAGTATCACCATTAATTAGACCTCATTGGTTACACTAACAAACTAGCAGGAAAGAACTTTCTACAGTTTTAAAGCTGTCTATAGTGGAGGCCTTTGAAAGCACTGGGAGAGAAGAGAAGACTGCAGATGCAATCGGGCAGCTGTTTTGCCCTCTGTGGGGTTGTAAATAAGGCTTTATCACACAGTAATCTCTAGCCCCTCTGACAGAAGTTTTTTTTTCCTCTGCTCTCAAACTTTCATACTGGTGTCCTGTTTTAAACCCCCTTGCTGTATAACTTAACAAGTTAACTGTATGACGGAGCCTCATGTTTCCAGCTTTGTCTCCAACACATCTTGTTTAGAGGTTAGCGATACAGTAAATCTGGGTGACAAAGATAGTCTGCCTGATGTCACCCACAGTGGGGAGAAACAAAAGAGAGACAACTGCTAGGCAAAGTTTTGTTTTTTCCAGTTGGGTTTCGGTGATATAAAAAAGAAATGATGACACACACCTAGCATGAATTATCGCGGACATCTTGAAAGTCTAGTACTGAACTAAGTCGAAAGAAGTACATTTTTATGACCGTGTGGCAACACATACTAATATATTAGGGTAATTTTTCAGCACCTCTCTGTTGCACTACAGCTGTTGATACTTACAGTACCACTGTAGCATGCTGCACTGACGCATACTACACTTAAACAAATTCTGCACCCATATGCTGGGCTTAATTGTGGATCGCCGCTCCAAAAACCACACAAGAGCTCTCCCCC
This sequence comes from Lepisosteus platostomus, assembly GCF_059453375.1. Classification (NCBI taxonomy): domain Eukaryota; kingdom Metazoa; phylum Chordata; class Actinopteri; order Semionotiformes; family Lepisosteidae; genus Lepisosteus; species Lepisosteus platostomus. Next base: position 31,054,550 of record NC_142621.1, read on the forward strand.
TGTGATGTCATCACTTAAGCTATAAACTGTGACAGGGTCTGTCATAACTCAGCAGAGAAATATAGCTGTGTCTATTTATGTGATTGTGACCAGATGCCTTTGCTGGGGTCTGTTTGCTAGCTGTCTCTGCCATGTGTTTTGGTCCTAAGTTAACAGCTTTGTGGACAGCCCAAGCCAGCCTCTCCCCTTGTTATGTACGAGCAAGAACATGCCTCTTATAGGAACTTTTGAACTCGTTTTTTGAAGAAGCATCTAATCCCCTTGCGCATGCTTCCTGAGCCACCGAGCTGCTCCGATCTTTCCCTTAGATTCCCTCCCAAACACTCCTAGCCCAGCAGACGAATCGAAATTAGTTTGCCATGTTTGGCGCCCAGCACCACCGCTGAACAGAAGTCTCTCGTTATGAAATAGGCAGCTGTTTTGAAGCATAACTGCCCCCCCCCCCACCCGCCTCTCAAAACAAGACAGATGGAAATACGCTTCAGTTGAGCTAAATGAAAACAAAGACGTTGAGAAAAAAGCAATGTAACATATATGTGTGTTGTATAATTACGTTATATTACATCATGTATTCCATATGAATTGCCCAGAATGCCAACAAAGACTTTGTTTTGCTGAAAGCTCTACTGATTCGAAGTAAAGAAAAAAACCTTTAACTCTTTCGGAGTTAAAAAATGAGAACGGTTGAAATTAGCCAGTTTGCAATGTTTCACTTAAGGACTGCAAGGCCTTTCTTAGAGGTGTAGGTACTGCCATTGAATTAAAAGCAAGGCACGTTCAAACAGACTGTGATGGACTGAAGTCCCATCTGAGGTGTAACCTGCCTTGTCCCTGTTTCTTGCCAGGATAGGCTCTGGCTCCCCCCGTGACCCTAAATTGAATGAATCAGTTAGAAAATGGATGGATGGATGAATATTGATATGGACTTGTCTGATGACATTAGCAGGAACTTCATTGCCTTTTAGAAGACAGAATTCCATATAAATGGGGAAGAGTCTCGTGGAAGAGCGAGGCTTGGAGAACAGAAAACAGACGGAATTAGTTTGAAAGAGCTGTTGACTGTATTTGAGAGCCTTCAGAACCTCAGTCCAGCCCGTCAGCCGGCTGAAAGCCTAGCGGTGCTGCGCTGTGCCATTGTGCAAGTGCAGGGAGCGGTGCAGCGATGGTGTCTGAGAGGCTGGCCGTGCTGAGGGCGGCAGTCTTAAATCATCTCCCGCTGCCCTGGGTCTCCATCATCACTGCGGCAAGGGAGGAGGAGAGGCAGAGATATGCTGCTGCCTCCCCTCCATTTATCTTAGCTGATTATTCTCATCGCCAGATAGCAGTGTATTGGATTAGTCTGTCCCATGCCTGCATCAGGTGCCCCGATCAATTTATTGACCCTGTCAGGGCAGCAAGCGACTGTTACCAAAGAAGAATGGAGGTGTGTTTGTCTGTTGTTGGCCAGGAGCGGGGGGGGGTGGGGAGATGTTAGGAGTTGTTCTTTTCCCCTTTTCGGGTCACTAAAATGATGCTTAACCTTTCTTCCCTTTTAATCTATAGATCTTTGTTTACCCAGCAAAGAGCTCCTTCAGTTCCTTTAATCAGACCTTTGTACATTATTAATCGCCTGGGTTCTGGCCTCTGCAGAAACGCGCCAGTGATGCTCGCGGCATTGATCCGTGCTGCAGGTGATGCAAGCTCCAGCAACTTCTGCATTCCTCCCCTGAATCTGATTCTCTTGATTGACACCGGACTTGGCTGCCTGTCAGTAAAGAGAGATTTTATGCTTCCAGGGGTGGGGAAAGGAACAGGGGGCGTTAGCATGCTGGGGGGACTGGAAGGGTGCAGGTAGTTGATCGCAGTATTTCATGCTCTCTGGGCTCCTGTCTGAGTCGCTGGCTCCTGAAACAGAGCTCGTTCTCGTTGGGTGGCTCAGCGCTGCATCCGTGTTGCAGAGGTAATGACCGGCATGTTTCTGCAGACAGTGAAAGGGTCAGTGATCAATGAGGTCAGTCATTGATAACAATACAGCTTGGAAAGTGTGAAAGCTGTTCCATCTTGAGGGCAGGGGACTGCAGTGCCTTGAATTTCTCTCCTGTAGGGGGGGAGGACAATGCGTTTCCAGCTCACTTCCAGAGTTGCTGCCTTTCTCATGCATTATTGACTCTAACATGCATGCATGCACAGTATAGATGCATTTGACCCAGCTCCCCATGTTATTTGCATCTTGTCTAAAATAAAGCTAAGGAGGCATCATGTAATGCTGACTAACAAAATACTTCAAATCCTATGATGAAAAACAAATCTTCTTTTAGTAACAGTATGTTTTTACTTTGTGTGTGCAAAGGGTTTTTCTGTAGCCTTTGCATGACTAGTTCTGTCTGCACATTCCCCATTCATAGATGTTAGCAGGTTACAGGCCTCCTTTCAACAGCATTTAGGTCAACTGACTGTGAAGGTCCATTAAAATAGTTCTCCTTATATGGTGTGGATCTTTGTCGTGCATAGGTACTATGCAGTATTTAATTTTCTTTCCATTTCCTGATGCCTGAAACCTATTCAACCTTAAACTGCTCTTTGACTTATTCTACAATGAACATTAAAAGAAACTTGATCAAATAGCGTATCATTCTGTACCATATTCACTGATGTTCATCAGGTTGGCCTACAGAAAGACTTGATTCAGCACTCGGGCCATTGCTGGCATGTTCAGCCAGGGTCCGGATCACTCTAGCTTATTCTTGTGAATCGATGAATAGTTTGAATAGTCTGTTTAGGCACAACTTCACAGGTGACCTATGGGTACATAGGTTGTCACAACCTGGTGTTTCTGATGCAGTGGAGCTGGAATCTGACCATGAAAGGAGAGTATGGTGATGTGTCGATCTTGGCAGGGTGTCATGACACGTGGTCTCTTGGATAGTGGCCTGTCATTGACAAACCGTGTTTCACTGTAACATCTTGCTGGCTCTGCGCACTGATTTTCACTGATTTTCTCTAGTTATCAATATCCTGGAGCTGGTTGATGGAACAATGAATCATTATCCCAAATCTATATACTTTGTTTTTCAAAAAATACACATGCATGAACAGAGCACTACATTTCTTAAGCTACTCAGTATTTCCAGTATTTTGTGTGGAATTAAAGGTGCCTTGAGTGCTTTTGTGCATGCTGTGTCTATTCACAGGTGCCCTCTATTTTGTAGTGTCATTGACATGCTCTTTTGTAAAAATATGACCTTACACTGCATCTGAGAAAACATCTGCCTTCTTTGTGTAATTTTATAATACAATTTCTGTGCGTCCCACGCTTGTGTTGTTGTGTGGAAATCAGTAGAATAATGTTCATGGTGTTCTTGGCTTGAAACTAAATATTAAGTAAATTTAGTTCAGATGTTAAAAAGGTTACTTGTATGGTTCTTTTCATGGCACTGTGACACCCAGCATAGAGGATTTACCAGAGACTAGGATTAATTATTTGTGAAGTGGATTCACTTTCTAATAAATTTATTTTCATAATTGTGAAAACAAACTCCTTAAAAGATCAGGCTTTTACTGGAGCCCTTCTGGCACTGTCTGGCCCCTTGTTTTCTGGAGGGCTATGAACAATTAAAGACTTCTTTTATGTGCTGTTTGTGCTTTATTATGTTCATGCTGCATTATGGCCCTGAACACACACAGTGCTGCACCTTTAAAGTTTCAAGCTGTGCATTAAGATATGTTTTTAAGAGCAGCTTGCAGACAAACCTTGAGCCATTTCAAAAGAAAAGATTATATTAAAAATTGGTATCCAGCTTCTGACCCGAAGTATGTATTAAAATCACGATTAGCTGGAGGTTTGGGGAATTTGATATTGGTTCAAAGATGCAACAGTGTTCACTGCATTCTTTTGTGATCTGTAAATGGACCTGAATACAGCAGCTTAATGCTTAGTTTAATGAGCATTAAACTAATGCTTAATAAACTAAATCCTTAATAAAGGACTAACCGTAGTTTGCCTGTAAAGGCAAAGTTGGGCTTACCTATCTGTTCATACTGGCAACTTGTCTGTATGGAGGAGAAGCAACATCCAGGAATGTCTAATTTTGCACTTTACACAAGGCATTAGATACTCAGTTTCCCAAAATGCACCATTTTCATTCGCGGGCATCAGTATTTATGCTTTCTAGGCCTGTCTCGTATCGGTAACCCCAGTCTGGAGTCAAATGGAGAGAAATCTCTCGAAACAGTCCTAAAGCTTTTTTTTTGGAACAAATTACATTTCCTTCTTAGTTTAAAAACATTTGATCATGGCATTTGGTAAGAGAATATTTTTTTAAAAAACACCTTACACCTGATGCCTGCTGTACTTTTTAGACGAAAAGCTGGTTGTTAAACAAGGTGATACACCACTTATGGGCGAGGCAACAGATCTAAGGAAATCTTTAAACCTTATAAAAGTTTACTATGGTTTAATACAAAAAAGTTGATGATGTATAGTTATGTATATTTAAATCATTGTACAAAAGGAGTATGGTCATTTGAAGACAGGACCCTGGACTGTAAACAATTACTGAAGCTGTGAGCTCTGTAGACATTATAAAATACTGTGGTTTTCTGTAATGAGCTGTTGAGCAGCAGCAAACACAAGAAAATGGTTTTGAGTAATCACCAAGTAATATCACGCCTCAGAATCTAGATTTCATTCTAGTTCTATATCGCTTTATTATTGTTAACAGGATGACCACAAAAAAGGTTGGCTATACATTGACTGCAAACTGATAGTACTGTAGGTTGGCACCAAAAACTGCCTGACTATAATCTGGTGTTTGCTATATAAAAATGTTTGCTTTAGTTGAAAAAATCAGTATGTATGGTGACTGCCCTTTCCTTTGCACAACAAAATCCAGTAAGTTTAAAGTGGCACATAAGTGTTTCCTATTATAACTCTTTTATTGTCAGCAGTGGTTAGCATTGCTGCCACACTGGACTGGGGTCTTGAATTCGATTCCTGACCTGGTGTGAAGTATCTGCGTGGAGTTTGTATTCTCTCCCTGTGATGGTATGGGTTTCCTTTGGGTGCTCCGGTTTCCTCCCACAGTCCAAAAACATACTGGTGGGTTAACTGGCATTCTTGGAAAACTGGCCCTGGTTTGTGTGTGTGTGTCTGTCTGCCCTGCCTTGTACCCATTGGAGCCTCCAGCTCCCCGATGACATTGAATTAGAAGAAGCGGTTAGAAAATGGATGGACGGGACTCTTATTAAAGCTACAGCATACCTAGAGGGAGGGGATCTTTTTCATGTTCGCCAGCCCAGCATTTTCTTTAAACACAAGAATTCAAAACTCACACTTGCATCTCGGTGCAGTCCTGTGGCTTTCAAGCGCTAGGAGCGTTAGCACTTGCAACGTTACCATATCAGAATCAGAACCTAAACTGTAGAGTGCCGAACCATTAGATAATAAAGGTCTAGCCCAATGAGTAATTAAATGCACAGCGTAAAGTACTTTGTTTGTTATTAGGATAAAAATGAGGTCCGGCTAAGCAAGAGTTTAGGAAAGAGACAGGACTGTAACAGTAAAACATTCTCCGGATGCTGCCTGGTAACGTGATGAAAGGCAGCAGTCAGGAAGGGGGCAGGGGAACAGAGCAGACTTAATGAAGGGGTGTGTGGCACCGAGCCTGGGGGTTAAAGCACAACTGCTGGGAGAGGGTTCCCTCAAAGAGAGAGGCTGCCAGCCAGCAGATGGGATTCAGTTTGCTTTAGACTAGCAAAGGAGACCTCCACACACCCTGCTTACTGATGAGGAGAGAGCCGTGCCACGGGGCAAGAGCAGGACTCACAGCGAGACGTGCCACTCTCAGCTCCTTTTGTTTAAAATTAACCTGTTTGTTAATGAAGCGATTGAAACTCAAATGAAAGTGACTGAACTTGCCAGGCTTTGACGTTCATGCACAAAATAGTACTGCATGAAACGTATCCTGCACATCCAGTCTTTATTTTAGCCACCCATCCCAAGTTTGCTGTCTGTGATTGAGGTGCAGCGACCACTGAGAAATTCAAGTACATTTTCACAGTGTTCAAAATAAATTACTTGTACAGAACAGAAAAGAAAAGAAACACCAGGAGTAGAGCCTTTCTTGGTGCTATAAATTAAGGAAAAGAAAGAAGGAGTCTTATTCCACCTTACAAAGTATTTTATTAGATCTGTGTTTTCATGCTCAATTATCAGCTGGGTACAGCATATTCAGGCTGTCATTTCACCTTCTGCCAGCAGTGGGCACTGCTGAGACTGTTTTTTTCTTAATTGTGTAATTCATTTTTTATTTGGTTCTGTTTACTTCCAGGTTGTTGAGATTATCAAACATGTGGCCATCTTTACTATCTTGAAACAGATGCTAATTCAAGCACTTGCTTCCTTCTAGAATATTCACACACAACCCAAACTAAGCCTCTGCAAATAATGTAAACTCTGTAATACCGAAAATGTCTCTACAGGAGACTGTATAAAAGAATATCCTCTACATGTTTTCAGATAAATTCATCTTCATGTGTTTGTATTTTAATCTGTGAGCATGTTTGTGAGGGTATTTTTACGGTGCACAGGAAAGCGAAGACTGTCCCTGGTGTCTGGATTGTGTCTCACCCCCGCAGGTCTTTCGAAAGAAAAATTCCCCCCTTTCACTTTAAGTCTAGTGCTGTAGAAATTGACCCAGCACCACTAACGTCCCTCTGAGACCAGTAAAGCCAGACTATATTCGCAATGGTTAAACGGAGTTTTATAAGCAGGCTCTGTGCAGGGCTGGTTTGCATTACATGAGGCGAATTCCTTTGAGATGACACACATCTGCAGGCACTTTATGAAACCCTGAGTCAGCACTTTTCATCATGATGAGATTACTTGTTCCATTGACAGGGAGCTAAAGGAACAGCGAAGATCCTGTCTTGCAGTGTGTGTGCGTGTGGGTGTGGGTGGCTTTTCTCTCTTCTTTAATGCAAGTTTCACCTTGGAGGTTTTCAGAGAGGACAATAAGGCTGTTAAGGATAAAGAAGCCATCTTTAGAGCCCTTTGTCGAGTCTTCCTTTCTTTACTGAAAAAGCTGATACTGTACAGTATGTCTGTATTCACAGCTGGGCTGCCTGTAACACATCTAATTTATTTGCCTCTGTAGTGAGAAACCAGGAACTCATGATGTGTTTCTAGATAAAATTTCTCTAATTTTTTGTGCATATATATTTTATATCTATATATATGGCATACTCTCCGGATTTGGGGACTAAAGTCCCCAGATTATAGTGGTATGCAAACATAATTCAAACCTTTGCCAGTTTTCACAATTTGTTGCTTTAAAACTTGCAGTTATGGCACTTTGAAGCATTAATTAACATTTGTTATATACACATCCTACTGGATGCAAAAGAAAGAAAGAAACAGATAATTAGTATGAAAGAAAAATGGAAAACGCATGATAATTGCATAATTATTTAATCTCTCTGCTGTGGCAAACAGAAATTAATTCAATTGTACAAAATTACCTTAACAAGCCACACAATTAGTTGAGTGGGCTGTATCTCTGTGCAACAATAGTGGTTCACAGGATCTCAGAATAAACATGCCTGTTTCTGTAAGGTCCCTTATCCAAGCCTTGAGGTTCAAGCAGAGGTTCAATCATGAAAAACCCACAAAAACAATTTAGGGATAATGTTGTAGAAAGGCACTGATCAGAATTCTATAAAACCATTTTAAAGATATCTTGATATCTCTTGGAGCAGGGTGAAGTTGAGGCATGGATGAAACTGGTTTGAGATGCCACCATGAGGCCAACGGTGACTTTGAAAGATCTACAGAGTTCAATACTTGAGATAAGAGAATATGTTGTTGGGTAAAGAATATCCCAGTCATTCTACAAAGATGTATAGTACAGTACATGTACAGTATGTGACTGAAAAGAAACATCTCAAATCATATGTATGTAGGATTTGCAACCAAAGCACCTACATGATTCAACAAACATCTTTTTTGACATTTTGGCAAAATGTAAAAAATGGTAAATTTATTATCTAAATGCATTGTTTCCTGTGATGCACACCCAACATAGTGCATCACTTCATCAACACCATCCCTACCGTCAAGCACAGTTGTATGCCACAGTTGTGTTATAGTTCTGCTTCTCATTGGCAGAGACTAGGAAGCTTGTCAAGACTAGAGAAAAGCACAGGAAAGTCTTAAAATAAAATATATTTTAGACCTAAAACTGAGACAAAAAATCACCTTATAGCAGGATGATGACCCAAGCTTTGGCACAAGGCACGAAGCTACACTGGAGTGGTTTAAGAAAAACAAAGTGAGTGGCCCAGCAAAGATCCTGACTTGAATCCTGGTGAAAATGTGTGGAAAGACTTGACAATTACTTGTCCACGTGAGAGATCTTGAGCAAAAAAGATGCAAAGGGGAAACAAACTTTTTTTTACCAATGTGCAAAGTGGGTAGAGACCCAAAAAGACTCTTGGCTGTTATTGCTGCCACAATTTAAGCGTTCAGGTATAAAATATAAAGTTTAAAAAGCTGTGTATGTGTGCATACATTATTTGTAATTTCATAAAATGGGACACCATAGAAAGGGTGTGAATACTTTTGCAAAGCAATGTATTTTAAAAATAGCAGTTTTTTGTAATAATCTCACTTGAATGTTAATGGAAATACTGTACATACAGTAGCAATGAATTATCAACTCTTAATAACACCATTAAGTATAACAGGTTAGTTAGCTACACTATACTCTTGTACAGCTGCAGACTTTAAAAGGCACTTTTCTTTAATGTGCCTTTGTTGAGAGTCTGATTTCCTTTGACTAAAAATGCCCATATTAGTTTTTTGAGTGTTGGGAACCATTCTCAGACAGATCTTCTTAAACCCACACTGGCACAGTCTCCATCTGTTGCATAGGAAGGTGTATTGCCCTACGTGTTTAGCAAACACTTTTCCTGTTATTTTTCTCAGAAATGGTGCATGTTGTATTTGAAACAAAACCTAAATTTAGGTATAATTTTCCAAAACTGATCCAGGAGGTACGGTTTCCTTGCCAGGGGGCCTGTTTTCTGTGGCTGCACATTCCAGCACCTCACTGCCTTGTCTTGAACAGGTCCTCTTGGTCAGTGTCTGATTTCTTACCGTGTTAGATTTACTACAGACATTTGTCACCTGAACTCTGAAGGCCGCCATTCCAAACAGCAAGGTTGTAATACTGCATAAACTTCCACAGTACTTAAAAGACTTCAATAAACCTCTCAGCCAGGAACGTGAGTATGTACTCCATACATCTGTTGACACTGAAATCAGCCGAACGTTAAAATCAATGTGATCAACTCCATTAATTCAGGATGCTGGTCTTTACTTGCTTGAATAGTATTGCAGGTTGTTTGAACTTTTTTTTCACAAATCAGTTGACACATTTAAAAAGACAAAGTACAGTATGTGGCCAGGGACAGGGTCATAACATCAAAAATGGCACAAAACAAAGAAGACTCTTTTGTTGACTCAATCTGTGTTTTTTTTTGTGATCTCTTGTAGCTAAATTAAACAATAATCTCAGGTGTTTCCAAAGGGTTCCTGAGAATGAGATTGAATAGTGAGGCTGTCAGACATTCTCTATTGCTCTCTGTTCTCATTCCTTAACCTCTCGGTGTTCACTTGTGGTGCTGAGGCCTTTTTCATTGTAGGTCATGAAGCACAGTTGACTTGGTTGACTTTGTCAATGTCTTGAGGACTTTTAACAGTTTCTGTCTGTATGTGACTTTGCTTTGATATTAGGAACTATTTCTGATGCTCTACTTTGTCCCCCTTCCTGGGCAGCAGTGTCCTTTTTACAGTAAAGCCTTGAGTTTCTGTGACTGGAATTAAACCCAATATTTTAAACAAGGTCTTGCTTGTGCATTGTATATTTTTAACATTACGTACTTTGAGTAATGTTTTAGGGAACTTGGCACTTCATTTAAAGAAATGCTGTATGTCTTTCGTGATGGACAGTCAGGCTTTTTACGGCATTATGCAGTGATTGCTCACCCCCTTCACTGTGAATTTACACTGCTTTATTATGGGAAATGTCTTTGTGCTACTACAGTGTAGCAGGCTACTACAGTAGGTCCAGGAAACTGCCTATCACCTCTGTAACATCATTTTTAATAATAAAATAATTGTATTATATTATAGGTTTCATAGGATGTGCTCCTGAAATCTTGTTTGTCCTGTCCTCTTTGTTGGTGATGGTAATGTTGTATTGTTGTACTGGGCACAAAACAAATTTCTCCTAGGGGATTATAATAAAGTTTGAATTATGACCTTAAAAATGCATCTAGGGTCCTACCAAAAGTCGCAACACAAAAGAATGCCCGAGAGATCGGAGTTTCCCGAGAAAACAAATCAACTTTATTATACCAAAAAAAAAAACTCAGCGAGGCAGAGGTGCACATTTGTATTCCATTTGGGAGGGGAAAGACAAAGAAAAGAAAAAAAACCCTGACAAACTAACTGACTAAAAAAAAACAACTAGATAGGCTAGAACTGGAAAAAAAAAGGTGGTTGTGTCTAACAATGAGGTCGGACCAAAAAAAAAGTCTTCTGCATCCTACCTGTATCTACACTAACTAACCAACCAAAAACCAAAAAGAAAAGCACACAACATGTCTTCCCCCATCCCTAAAACACACCACTCAACTAACTTCATTCACCATCTCCCATTTCTCAGTGTCCTCCCTTTTGCAGTCTCATTTTCCCCTTTTAAATGCTTCTGCCTCATTTGCTTAATTTATTAATTGGCAGCACCCAGAGAAAAAGGAGAAGACAATTGGGGAAAGAAAATAACTCTCCAACTGAGGACCGTAACACGATCATATTACTGTCCCTACATGACCTTATTGGTATCTAAGATTTTCTTTGGTGATGTTTTTTTTGTTAAAAAAGCCTAGATAGCAAAATGTGTTTATGCTTGCAAACCTGAAATAATATGCATGCGTGGATTTTGTTGTTGTTCCTAGCCCTTTTCTGCATTTAATTTTATCCTAAGAGTTTCATAACTCAGACCCTTGAAACAAGGCACAGTGCCTAGGGCCTTTGAAATTTTTAGGGCCTACGAAGGAGGGAAACAGTAGAGACTAACGAAAAACGAGCTGAAACAACATGCTTGAGATCGACTCTCTAGGTGCTCCAAATTCTTAATCATACACTATCTAGTGGCTGTTCTAGAAACTAGAAGTGATTGTCGCAGGACTCCATCCATCTCCTGGTTTAGCATTAGAATAGTGTAGCGGCCCGCACCGGTCGCTTTAGCAACTGCACCTCCCCTTAGCTATGCGCCCACAAGGCAGGCTGGCGGCAGCGGCCATGGGGCTGGGCTTGAAGTCAGTGTGTCGACCGGAGATTGACCTGGCAGTGTAAATAGCATAAAGAGTTTAAGAGCCCTTGTAAATAGTTGTCAGTGTTTGCTGCTTTGTCCTTGTAACCCACTGAAACCCACTGTAAACTGAAGTAACCCTCCTCAGTCCTTACTCTGTGTGTGTGTAACCCCTTCGAGGAGTTTCAAGTTCTGTCTGTCAAAGACGGGCGGAGGTGGCTGGCACATAATAGTTTAAACAATAGTTTAAAGTGCATCATGTCAATCGATGTAATTCAACTGGTGTTTACCCCTCTTTTTACACATTTCGGAGTGAAAGTGCCTAGGGCCAGAATCCGGCCCTGGTAGGAATGCAAACAATGAGCAGTGCAGTTCCAGTTACACTGTCCCACAGTTCCTCACACAGTCACTCAGTGACTCTTCTTGATGTTATGACACAGGCTCGGACAAACATGCGTAAGTGCTTCCCGTCTCGTGAAGGCACTGATGCATAGGGATAACCAATCTGCAGCCTTCTATTCTTGCGTAGTATTGATCAGTGGGCCCATCCTCTATCCATCCTATTATTCACATCCTGACAAGACTTTTACGTTGACCATTTTTAAATTGCATTAGTGCTATCGACTGGAGAGCAATGCAGGCAGTGTACGTGGGATGCCCCCCCCCCAGATCTCTTGCAGCTGCTGGAGAAACTTTCCTTTCCGCACCACCCTGCGACAAAAGCCACACAGCCAGCAGCTGAGTTTTGTGGAGCTTTAGAAGCTTTTAAACACTCATTTGGATTTCAACAGAAAGGAGGACAGTTCATGGGCATTTTGCCGTTAGCAGCGGCAGCTGATGATGGTACAACACCATTTTTTTAGCCAGATTCTCACTGGCTACTCTTTAATGCTCCACTATGCCAAAGTCCTAATCTTCTCATAGGAAGGAAACATTCAGTTGTTACTGTTTCCATGATGTTACATGAGCCAGAATAACACCTGTGTTGCTCTGCTATCATTTTAAGTGTATACCGAACTATTTACAGCCAGGGCTGGTCATGCTGTGTGAGAATTTACTTTGGTCTCTTGCACTGGCTTTCTGTAATGATCAGAATTTCCACCCGTTCTGAAGAGATGCTGCTCAGATTCACCATGTTTGTTTGCTTTATAGTACACTGACAATTTTCTCCTGTAGCATCTGGCAGAGGAAGGTGTCCTGCTGGTTGGCACAGTGGTGCAGTGACTAGCATTGCCGCCTTGCAGTGTTGGGGCCCTGGGTTCAATTCCAGACCTGGGGTGCTCTCTGCATGGTGTTTATATGTTCTCTCCATGTTCATGTGGGTATTCTCTGATCAAATCAGATCAAAGACTTAGTGGTTGGTTAATTGGCTTTTGGAAAAATTTGCTCTTGTGTGAGTGTGTGCGTTTTTGTCTTTGTATGTCCTGTGGAGTTCTGGCGTCCCATCAAGGGTGTATCCTCTTATGCTCCTGTTGCATGCCAGGATAGGCTTTGGCACCCCTGCAACCCTGGACTGGATAAAGCGGTTACAAAATGAAAGGATGTTATCCCATGATTGTATTTTTAATGCATTTCTGAAATGCACAGAATAAATAAAGTGGTGTTAGCTCCTTATTCTACATCTTGTTAATCCTGACAGTCTGAAGCACCGTTTTAATGTAGATCAACACAACAAGTTCCGAGTGAGCAAGTGATACACTACAGCTGTGAAATATTGCTGCTTTCTTCTTCATTCCTGACAGACTAATGGATATTCTGCAAACCATTAGCAATTTGGGTTTAGTCTGCCCAATGCACTTCCAGACTAGCAGATCTGCCTCACGCAGGCAGCAACCTGCCTGGCCTAACTGCTGATGAGAGAAGTCCATTCTCTGCAAGGCTGCTCTTTCAGACAGGACTGACACAGCCCCAGTTAGGTTTTGAAATGCACTGCAGATTCAGTTACAGAAAATGTAAAGCACATTTGCATGTCAGTGTCATAAAGGAACCATCAATGGCATTTCACCTCCATGGATTAACAAGGTTTTGTTAGATGTTTGAGTGTTAGTGGACAGATGTAGACCATGAGGTCTGGAATCTGCTGTAAAGGTAAAGACACAGTCCTGCTGAAGAAAACAGAAACTGAAGCATATGTTGCCCTCTATTTATTTACTTTTGAGCTTCCATACAAACCCTTGATAAGGACCAAGACATACACATACTGAAATTGTAATGTGGTGTAAGTCTACTTCCCTCTCATTTTCAGGAAACTTCGAGCTCTGTGTGCTTTACAGAGCTAGAGGTCGAGAGGCGGTTGTCAGAGTCCTGAAGCAGATGAGATGTTTCATCTGTAATGAAGCTAAAAGTGCTGATGCTGCGTTCAGCTGCTTGAAACACTAAAAGAGCAGGCTGCATGGAGTCTGGTTTCGATTGGGCAAGCGGGGAGTGTAATCACAAAACCGCAGGAAGGGAGCATTTGTTTCTTTCTGCCGTCTCCACAGCGAGATTCAGAAGGAGACGTGATTGTGGTTTTTACATCTCGGTTTTGCAGCTGTGAGGGATGTCATCAGCTGGCTGAAAAAGCACGAGGCTAGGAAGTCCAGATGGATGAAGTGTGGTCTTTCTAATGCGTTTGTGATTAAGAACATAAGACCGATTACAAACAAGAAGAAGCCAATGGTCCATCTAGCCCGTTTACTAATTAGTAGATCTCACCCCGCTATTTCTTCAAACTACCCAGGGTAGCTACAACAACATAGGTAGCTTGTTCCAGACTCTCACACCCCTTTGGATAAAGAAGAGTCTGTTGTCATTTTTTAAATGCACTTTTGTGTAGTTTTCACTTCTGTCCTCTGACTTATTTCACTGTTGACCCTAAAGAAGTCCACTGTATTGAGTTTGTCACTGCATTTAAGATTTGTGAATGTTTGTGTCAGATTCCTACGTAGTCTTCTGGGCTCAAGAATGAAGTGGTTCAGTTCTTTCAGCTGGTCGGTGCAGGAATTAAATATTCTTTTGCTTTCAAGACACAACAAAAAAACATTACCATTATGGTTGCTTGACATTTAGAAGTAAACAGTCTCTCATGTGATCACTTTGACTATAGACACATCATTCTTTTTCAGGGGTGCTTGTTTACTTCTCAGCTAGTGAAACACTGTTGTTCTCTTTGCCAGATAATAATAATAATAATAAACTTTATTTTATATAGCGCCTTTAAAGGTGGCTTCTCAAAGCGCTTTACAGGATGACAATAACAATAAATAAGAAGACAACAACAATAAATAAGAAAAATTTCACAAGACAGGACACAATTATAATTACAGCAATACAACAATAACAATAGAGGAGACCGTGGAAGATGGTATTAAGAAGAGCAGAGGGGTGAAGAATGGAACCAGTTAAGTAAAGGCTTTTCTGAAAAGGAGGGTTTTGAGTCTGGATTTGAAGGAGTTTAGAGAAGGTGACTCTCTAATATCCTTGGGCAAGGAGTTCCAGAGCTTGGGGGCATAGCAGGAGAAGGCCCTGTCGCCCATACAATGTAGACGGGCTTGGGGGACAGTAAGGAGGGCAGAATTTGAAGAGCGGAGGTTGCGAGGTGGGGAGTAGGGCGATAAAAGTTCAGACAGGTATTGAGGTGCCAAGCCATGTAAAGCCTTGTAGGTGAGCATGAGGATTTTAAAGTCTACGCGGAATTTGACCGGAAGCCAGTGCAAGGACTCCAGGATAGGAGTAATGTGAACACTTGCACTAGATCTGGTCAGGATTCTGGCTGCTGAATTTTGGACATACTGCAGCTTGTTCAGAGTAGATTTAGATACCCCAGGGAGCAGAGCATTGCAGTAGTCAATTCGAGAGAATACAAATATGTTGATCAGCTTTTCAGCCACAGTTAATGATAGCATAGGGCGTAGTCTTGCGATATTTCTAAGGTGAAAAAAAGATGTTTTGACAGTATGCTGTACATGTGGGTCGAATGTTAAGCCAGAATCGAATATAACCCCAAGGTTTTTCAATTTTGATTGGAGCTCAAGTACAGAGCCATCTACAGACAGGGTTACAGGACTGGCTTTGCGAAGTTGATGGGGGGTACCAATAAGCATGACTTCAGTCTTGTCACAGTTAAGATGAAGGAAGTTTTGAGTCATCCAAATTTTTATGTCAGAGATGCAATTAGATAGAATAGAGACAGCCACATCAGTGTCAGTTTGGTATGGATGTATATTTGAGTATCGTCAGCGTAAAAATGAAAGCTGAGGCCATGTGATCTGTCATGTGATCACATGGACAGATGGCTGTCCAAGATACACAAAGCTGTGATGTAGCACGTTCAAACAGTAGGCCAGACTATCATGACAAAATTTCTATTAAGGAAAAGCACTAGCTGATTAACATTATTATGCAAAGCATACAGTATATATGACTTATTTACATTTGGACACGATTATCTCTTTTGGTTGTATACCACAGGTATACTTGGAAAGCTACCAGGAGTGTGTCTGTGTCCCAATTCTGCTGAGTACAGTTAACTGTTAGCTGCTCTATAGAGAAGTAATGGAGTGAAAGGAATGGAGTTGAAATTTAAAGTAGAAAGTTTGTATTCTGGAGCTTAAATCAACATGTTGAGTTGAACGGTCGACTGCCGTTTTTTTTAACACCGTCACTTTTTATGACCTTAAAAGAAACATTATATATTAACATGTATGAGTGTGTCCACTTCTAAGCTGACAGGTTCAGGGAGGGAAGGGGTTAAATCTTGCTTGGCTCTGAATTCAGGCTCCTTTCTGAGTTTGTAGCCTCCTCAGCAGCACTGTAGCCACACACACGGTTTGTTCATGGTGTACAAGTGCAGATAGCTGGAGAGGGGGTGATGCATATCTCAGTGTCTTTGCAGCATGAAAGGTCTGGCACAGCCAGGAGCACCCCTGGGGTGCTGTAATATTACCCCACTGTCGACATGGCGCAGGGGAGGCACACAGCAGCTCCTTCTGTCTGCAGATCCCTGTTAAAAGTCGGCTCAGGACAAGGGGGAGGGGAGAAAAGTTTGAAAGCCCAAGCGTCAGACAAAGACACCGGGAAACTGCAGTGCGCAGCACAGAAATCCGGAGTCAGCAACTTCTATTGATTAAAAACTAACCTTAGAGTTACTTGCAGAGCTTGTGGCAAGTGATAGAATTTAAACAAGTCGTGAGCTGGGCTGCGGCTGGCTAGGAATCTCAGGCTTTTTGTTATGAGCCTGTTAGTATCCTGTCTTTCCTTTTTTATTTCCTCCAGTTTCTCCTCCTATCTCCCCTGCCCTGTTCTCCCTCCTTGCTCCTCTTGCTGCCTCCTTTTTATTATTCGGTGAAGCACCCTAATATCTCACGCAGTGTTAATGGGCTGCAAAGAGCTGGGTGGGAAAGAGTGTGGTGGTGATGGGGGGTGAGCTACCTAAGTGTTTTCCCATGCGATATGTAAAGGAAGTGAAATGCTATAATTGAGCCATTGTCTAAATTTCACTAGTTGCCGGCAAAGTTGGATAAATTAGACTGGTGACTAGAATGAAGAGGAGGGTGATGGAAAAGTAGCTCAGGGGGGTAAGTGAGAGAGAGAGCTGGGTGAGGAGCGTGGGGTCATAAATTAGGCGGAATCAATACTGCTGTGTGTTTGCAGCAGGGCCTGGGTGACGTCAGGGAAGGAGGCAGGCTCATGGGTGGAGTGGAGGCAGAGCTGGGCCTTGCTAATGATAGTCACGTCGAGGGCTGTCTGGTTGTCCCTAGCAACCAGACATGATGTAACACTAGGATGAACTTGAACTTGGAGGGAGGGAATAGGAAGGGGTGGGGAGGAGGGGATGCTAGGAATGTGAACAATAGACCAGAGCAATCAATAAAGCCTATTTCACCGAAAGGATTATGGAAGTGCTCCGGGCTAACCTTGCCTTAAAGGCACTTTGTTGAATAGTGCAAAGAGTGAGGAAGCCTTTTTTTTAAAGACTGCAGGAGCGTTGCAGAGCAGGCTTCGGCAGCAGGCTGCACAGTGAAGGAATGTGTCCTCTGCAAAAGAGCACCTCCTGCTGCCTGGTGGGAGCAACAGCACTGAGGCCTAGCTGGGGCTGGTGCAGATGGCTGCTCCCTGGAAACTGGGTGTCAGAAATAGATTTCTGCAGAAAGGCAGCACAGTCTGCCTGCTTGTCAACAGGGAGCCTAAATAAATGACCTGTGTGCACACAAGCTAGTTCAGACAAACTTTTCACAAAGCAAATAAACATGAGCTCATGGAGGTCTCTGTGTATTCAGAATACTAGGTCTTGTCAATGTGATCCATTTGAGACTAACGTTTAAAGGGAATCACCAGTGTGCCTGCATAAAGCTTTTTGAAATTGTGAAGCTTCTGATTTTCCAAAGTTCATTGTTTTGTAATGTGAGAAACTTTTTTCCTTATGGAAAAGATCTGCATGTACTGTAAGTCAACAGTATGTCCCCAGCCACGTTAAAAAAACAGTGCTAAAACCCAGCTCCTTCAGACCTACCATGTATACAGTAGGGTTGACGTTCCCCACCCTCCTATCTCCTACACACCTGTTCTGACCGTCTTCATTTGAGCACTGCTTCTGTGTGTTCCTTCAGGAACCTGCCCAGCCTGTGCAGTGGATTGCGAATTTGATACATTAAAAACGATTTTAATGTCTCTGGCGTCATTTTAACAAAAATGGTTCAGTTAACTTTTGATATATTCTCAAACGGTTTATATCGTAATGAAATTGTAATAGATTGGTGCAGTAAACCTGGCAACAGTCAAACACGATGCCCAACACTTTGAAAATCAATTCCGTAAGCAGATATGTTGCTTGAGAAAGAGAATTTCCACTGATGACTGCAAAAATTAATCCCAATATAAAAATCAGATTTGCCACTGAACACCTCTCACATGCAGTAATTACATCAAAAAGTTGTTTTTTTTTTTCCCCAGATGGCTGACTGATGGTTCTTGGGTGTTTTAAGTTCCACACAAACTAGTAGCATCTCTTAACTGGCTGGAATGGAACAGCGGGAGGGTATAAGGGCAAGAACACCAAACTTCCTGGTGTACAGGGTGTGATGCTCAGTTCCTATGTTTTTCTCTTTTCTGTGCAGTGGTATCTGGGTTAAATACTCGAGATTCTCATCGCCTGCTTGACAGACCACCTGACCCCTACTGCCCCCTCTGAGCGTGATCCGCCACACACCGTGGACCTCTCTGCTACCGAGACGAGGAGCGTGGAGTGCCCACCGCGACCTCATCGCCGCCCCCTCCACCAAGAGCAGCATGGCTACAGCAGAACCCGTCCCAGACCATAGAGGAATCGACGATACACATGCATAAGAGTATAGACAGAAACGTGCGCGCAGTCAATCTTGAGCCGAACAACTGATTGGAGGACCACTGAAGTGCTGTTCTTTCTGGATAAGTGGAGTTTCAGTCAAAGGTCTTGACCATGGGGAGAGACACAAACTGACTGAGGAGCAGCCTTCAACACAGCGGGTCTTAAATACAGGTTTGACTGCACAAAGGGCGTCTGTATATCTTAGCTATGGAATTGCGGGTCCTCAAAGCAATGGAAGACTCAGGCTCTGTTTCATTTTGGTTTTCGTTTTTGTTCCTGGTTATTTTGCTTTGTTCTGTTTCGTATTTGCAGAAGTTTTCGCTGGATCGATTCCCGCCAGCCAAAGCTTTTTTTTTTGTGCAAGCACTACAGAGCCTTGGCATTTCATCGGGCTTTGACCCAACATTTGACAACTCGACAAGAGTTCACAGTGAAGCCATGCTGAATGTACTGTAGGGAAAAATTCTAGTCAATGGAATATAATCTAGGCTTTCCTCCGACATATCACAGAGAAAAAGATTTTTTTTAAATCTCAGCTCTTTTCTGGGGGGGGAGGGTCAGTTTTGGATATAGGTCAATTGGAAGAATATTAATCAAAGCATGAAGGCAGGTTTCAGCGTGTTTTCACAGGAGGCGTACATGAAAAGTCCTATCTGGGTGTGAATTTATATGCAGCAGTCAATATGAGATATTTTTGTTTCCTGTTATTTTCTGAATTAACACAGGGCCCCCACAGCTTTTTAAAAGCATGTAATTTCCCAATGGGGAAAGATGGTCTGTTTTTCTATAGAAACTGACAACACAAAACAAAACAGCGATAAAAGGCAAACAGAGGAATTTTGAATTGAGTAAAGTGCAATTTCATTCGATAGTTATTGGATAGGTAAATATCTTTGTAAAATAGTGATTGTTGAAAATTCTATTTTTGTTTTGTTTTCTTTTCCTAGTCCGGTTACCCCCAGGACTCTAAAATATCGGGGTACAAAAAATTTAAAAAGAGAAAAAAAATCACAGCCTTGCTAGTAAAAAAGGGGGAGCTTTTTTTGCTACTTTGTTTTTGTATGAATAGTATTATGTTACTTATAATCCCTTAAAAATACCGAAAGTAAGAGTTACAAAACAGAATTCAAAAATAATCTTGGCGCTTTTTACCAGAATATGTCTAATTATTACATTCAAATGCTATGTAATCACATTCTTTTAACAAAGCACATAAAATGTTTGCGTCTTGTTCATTTTTCACAAGGCAAAACTGCAGATACGCTATGTAATTAGGGTTAGTACACACAACTCTCCCAAACCAATTCACCTTGTCTCCGTTTGAAAAACCTTTTGGTTCACTTGTGTGCTTCACTTTGAGGAGAGAAGATGAGAAATGCTTGTTAAAGCACTAATTCCCAGTCTGTCCACTGAGTTAGAAAACATGTAGTGGGGGAGTGGACCCATTAAAAATAAAGCGTAAAAAAAAATCTCATCAAACAACATTTGCAACCAGACAGCGAAGCTTTTCAGTTGCTTCGCATGCAACTTTTCAAGTTTTTTTTTCTATGCTATACATATATTTACACTCTTGACCGACTCTTGAGTCGATCCAAAAAAGAAAAAAAGAAAAAAAAAGAATAATCTGCATGTTCTAGTGTTAGTGACTAATTTTTATATAGATTATGTAGATTTAACGTAGAGTGATTAAGACACAATATTGTAATTCCGAATCCAGGCACTTGCCGATAAACTAGATTTGTTTGGCCCGCGAAGAAAGGGCTTTTTACTGCTGTCCTCTACAATCAACAAGCTAAAAGTCTTTCAAAGACATTTTGCTTATCATTGTTTTGTTTTCTTTAGCCCTTGCAATGAAATAAATATTTCGTTATGTTCTTGAATTGCACGAAACAATTGTTCCTCATCAATGTGCCTTGAATGGTGGTTATGTCCTGAATTGTTGCACAAGTTCCTACGTGAATTGTTTTTTTCAGTTCTGCGTTTCACCCCATAGTGTAGGACGCTGTAATAATGTATGTCCACTCATTGTAACACATCGGTCCCTGATAAAATCGAGACTTTAATTCCCTTCACCACCAACCAATTACAGGTGTTGATAACCTTTGCTTCCATGCTTTTGCTCTAATTTGGAATTAGAGCTCTAATTTGGACCCATATTTTGATATCGACGCAACACTATAGAGTATAGAAACAAAAGCAATACAAAACTCTGTTTAGGACAAGGAAGACTGTTATGTCGGTTAACAATTTGATTTTCTCTTTTTAAGTCTCTAGTTTTTCTAGGATATCTAGCCCAGCCAGAAAAAAACGACCGACAGAAGTCATATGAATGAAAAATATATATTTGCATATTTTAAGACAAAAAATCAGAAGAGTTTTCTGACTGAGGAAGAGGCAAAAATAATCCATGCATCATTTGCAAAGTTACAGCCAAAAACATCTTGACATTTGTTTGGTCAAGCTCAAAGTACAGAACACAACCTAAAAAATGTACGCTGACTGGTTATAAATGTTGAAATTGATATTGCTATTTCTGTTTCTGGTAAAAGTAAATGTCCTCCTTTCTACAATTCACAGTAAAAAACAGTACGATAATCGGTTGTGCGTTATAATTAGTGTTGAATGCCCTTATCAATTTACACCAGAACTGAAACTTAATAAGGTATCTGGCTAAATGGAATCTCAGTTTGACAAAATAGTGACTGTGTTTTGCAAGTCCACTTCCGTGTGAATTTTGGAATTCCAGTAGGCCTGGTGTCTGCAACCCTGCTAATTTATAAAAACACTTACTTTTGTGTAATTACTGATACTAGCAGTAGTTGACCCGAACAGCCCTTAGACATTCTGTGTATTCAAATAGGTAACTGCTTGTACAGTATTCCATCAAAACCTTTTAAAGGGCCCTAAACAGAGGTCTGTATTATGTTTTTCATCCCCGTTGTGTCGTTGTCAAAATATGTTACCCAGAGATCAAAACTAGCCCAGTGTGCTGGTATAGCTGATAGAAGCGTGTTTTCACGTTGTACTGTAGGTCATATTTACCCCATCCTCCCAAGAGTTCAGTGCATTTACTTGCTAGTATAATTATACTTATGGACGTTGCAACAATTTCTAAAAAAGAAATTCCTTCATTTTTGAGTCTTCCCATTTTGTGTTCCAGAAATGACAAAAAAAAATATGCAATACCCATTTGCACTCATATAGAAATGTTCGTCTGTTTTAGATTTAGGGCTGCGCTAGACTCAATGTTTTTCGGTGGTTGTCTTTATTGGTTAGGGACATTGAAGGCATACTTCTTGAAGTCACGGTCAAATACGCAACCATTAAATTGGATATGGCTCTCAAGGTTTCTAGAAAAATTGAAGCTAGATATTATATGTTTTGTTGTTTTTTTTTGTGGTCACAAGCAAGCCTTAAATAAACCAACTTCCTCTCCGTCACAGATCCCACACCCATTTTTATTGACAGACTAAAATATCATATTCAAGAAAAAAAGAAAAGCCCATTTTTATACGTACGTTTGACAGATTTCCAACTCCTTTGAACTGTTTACTGATTCCCTGTTTCTATATATATATGACTATATATATATTATTAAAAAATTAAATGAAAAGTAGGGGGGATTATTTCCTAGATGCCTGATGTGATCACGTAGTTGTTACTCTTGCGTGGGTTGTGCGATTGTGTAGTGTGTGAATTTTTGTTTGGTCATTATACTTAACAACCCCTTAGCACTTAGTAGGGCATTACTTTCTGACGTATGTGCACTAAATATGAAAAGCAAATGACAACGACACAAGAATATCAAGAACATAAAGCTTCCAGAGCTTCAGATCTAAGGGAAAATAATAAATTGCACGGACATTTTTGTCATAAAAGCCTATTTGAACAGCCAAGCATTTAATCAGCAGATTTGGTTGTTTATGTAACATAAGAGAAGATTGCACCCTTTGTTTTTTTTTTAAAAAGAGAGAATAATAAAGCAATAGGTGGGGCAGTTTGTCTTTATTTTTTGATGCGTGTGTAATTTAGTTCTTGCTACACAAGTGAAGAAGAACAATAGACATAAGAACAATTTGGATGTTTAGCCTCTCAATGTGGAAGACTTGTAATTTGTATGTTGTATAGTTTTATTAATTACACTGATTTTTAAAACTGCCCTATTTTATAATGCAGGACTTTTGTAACATTGTTTAAATGAGGAAAAAATAGTGTCGTGAATTTTATGATTGTTTGTATTAAGGCCACATTAATAGAATTGCTTTTTATTTGTTCTCTGGGAACTGGATTTAAGTTAAAAACTTTCCTGTTTCCTTTTTTTTTCTTTTTGTATGTATTTAAGTACTTTTTTTCTTCTTTGAATGCAATGGCATATTCCCATGCTTACAAAGTATGGGACACAGAGATAATACCCATTGTAAATGGAGGTTGCAAGTATGCTGTATGTTTGGAAGGCTATGTGTTTCAACAGTGTTGGTGAAGCTACGTTTAGGTAATTCTGAGGAAATTTGCAAGAAAATGCATTTTCTTTGTTTTTTTTCTTTTTAGTGTAGGCAGAAGACAATGACATAGGCAGCCAAAGGATGCCAAGTATTAACTGCATTAAGGCGTCTTTTTGTATTCAGCATTCCATACAGGAAAATAAACGGCTTGACATGCAACCAGATTCTTCTTCCTTTTGCCCTGCTCTTCAAAGGACAACCAGTGGAAGTTACATGGCTTTGAGTTACTTCAGGAATCCATTCCATGTACTCTTCTCTGGTGATTTGGTTTATTGATCGCAGTGAACCTCCTGGAACACTAAAATTGTTTTACCTTGAATTCCCTATCCCTTCCACTTTTTTTCCTGTTGCCAATATTTCCTGCCCCACTTAGTGCCCACAAGTTATTTCGGGATATCCACAACAGCAGATTTTGCACCTCTTGAGTCCAACCCATCAAAGAGATTTGATGTTGATTTTTCCATTTGTACAGCTCTGGACAGCAAAAAATGCGGACATCTTTCCAAAGAATGAGAAACTTCTGTGGCCGGCCTATAACTGGTCTCCTAACAAAGATATTGCACCATCCACTAAAAAATTAGAACATTTGCAAATGAGAGGAAGCCATTCGACTCTCTAATTAGATTTGAACACCTAATTGACCCAAGGATCTCACCTAGACAACTAAAATGTTCATGAATTATTAAATTGAGGAAAACGTTTGCTTACTGCTGTCTGTAGAGCAATTTAAAATTATTGTATACCCAAATTCATTGGAAAATACAACTCCCACAGCAGGAAAACATTATTTTCTGTAACATTTGCCTGGATTGAGGTAATCAAATGCTATATCTTTTCTTTTTTTCACAAAAGCTGTCTAGTGCAATTTCTTCCTTTCTGATTGGAGATTTTTTAAGGCAAGGCTCGGAGCAATGTGAGATCATCAAAAACACTCCGTTCCCAGGATGCTAATGGTTGTGATCTGTGACCTCTGAAATGCCACCTCTGTGGGAATCCCGGCATGACTCAATTCTGGATTTGTGCACTCTGTAATGGGACAGACCTAGGTTGGGGTGAAGGCTGGAATTAGGTTTGGGGTGCAATTTATAAGGAACTAAGGAATCTTTGAACTGGTGAGCACCCTAGAAGTTACAGTAGAACTGATTGGGTCCTTACCTGGATATTTACTGTATCAGAGCAAGTCTTGAAGACACAATGTAATTGCAAACCACAGCCCCTGTTCCCATGGAACCCTGTGCATTGCCTGGAATAAGAAAGATAATAATAAGCACCAGGTTTCTTTTCACACCTGAGACTAACCCCACCCTTCACACCCAACAAAAAACCCAGGAGAATCATTCTCTCATGGACATGAAAAGGAAATAAGTACTATCTGGTCATGAAGAGTGGTTAGCCTGCGATCAAACAGGGTGCTGATGTACAGTAGGGGTCTCAACTTGTTAAACTGTGTTGGAAAGCACACTGATAACCGGAGGAGGTTGAATGGGTTCTTGCTGCGAGTCTGTAATCCCCAGTGTCAGACAGTATACAGAACGGGAGGTGGGGCTAGAGAAGAGATCTGTAAAGCCCTTTTGAAATCAAGTGTCAATGTACTGGCTCTACTCTCCTCAAAGGAACCAGATACTGTACTTCAAACCAAGAACTCGTGTGCACAGATATGTTCTGTATTATTTAATATACAGTAGGTGCAACAGTTGGGTGATTCACAAAGCCAGTTATTTTCTAAAAAACTCAAGGAACACACTATAAATTGTGACACCCCCATGAGAGACAGCTAAGGAATTTACAGATAAGACTC
This sequence comes from Lepisosteus platostomus, assembly GCF_059453375.1. Classification (NCBI taxonomy): domain Eukaryota; kingdom Metazoa; phylum Chordata; class Actinopteri; order Semionotiformes; family Lepisosteidae; genus Lepisosteus; species Lepisosteus platostomus. Next base: position 31,079,525 of record NC_142621.1, read on the forward strand.
GATTCAAATTTTTTAAGTAGTTATCCAAACAGTTAGTCTTTCCCTTGTCGGTTAGTGTCTTGTATACATATGCCTTATTTTGTGCACATTAAATAAAATTTTCTCACTGTACAAAAAGGAATCTCTAAACAATGTACAGTGAACAACAAAAGATCAGGCACTGAACTTTGCAGTGCTGCTAAAACTATGGTTAAGAGGAAGACAACTATTTTAAGGTACTGTATGCCAGTTGACTTTCTCTGCTCAAAATCTTCCAGTCTGGTGCCATTCAGGAGCTGGGTCAGGACATTTCACAGCAGGGACTTCAGTGGCTTCTTCCCACTAAAAGGAGATCCCTTTCTCATGCTGTATACAGTAGTTCTTTGAGAAGAACACCTTCTTGATGCATATGCATTGAAAACTAAAACTTGGGGCTTCCAGAAAAAAAAAAGTTGCTGAAAATTTCTTTGTGTTGGTTTTTCACATAAAATTCCACATTTGCAATGCCTGACTAAGATGGGACTTTTATATATTTTTTTAGATGTAGGATAGCCACACCCAAATTTGTTTTTACAAGCCGTGAAACTTTAAAACCGGCATCACCATAGTGGCAACATTAGCGGATCATGATTAGTCGCCATGCTTTGCAGTCAGTGTCTTCCATTAATGTCCCTGGAAAACTCCTCGTGAAAGGCACGTGTCTAATCTGCCCAAAACGTTTTTCAAAGAGTGTTGAATTAGGAACATGACTTGGATTATGACTCGGATTAAATCACAGTTACGGCTCTGTCACCACTGTCTAGGTGGCAGTATTTTCAGTTTGATACAGTCCACAATCTGTATTATATCATACGTATCATGCATCACGTATCATGCCACACTGCAGGATTCCGGTCTGCAAAGCCTTGGGTCAGGAAAATGCAAACACTTTAAGAGTCATTTTACCGTAGGTGGTGATCTTTTAAATAACACCTATGCTGGTTTAAAACATTTAATGTATCTACTTGCTAATTGTTTTGAGGGAGTGGAATCAAATTCTAGTATCTGAAAATCCTGACACATTCTGAGTGGGTTATTACAGGTGTCCTGAATGCCATAAAGCAAAACAGAGCCCTGCTGTCTCCTGAGGATATTACAGAAGAAATCTGGGCTCAAGGAGAAGGTCTGAAGAAAGGAGCTCACTGTCAAACCTTTCTGAGCTGTTTATCTGACAGTTTTACCCAGAAAAAAAAACCCATTTGCTCAGAACTCAGAAGTTGTTGTTGAAGTGGGATTAAACCATGAAGGCGGTAACATGGCTGTTAAAGGTTTGCTTTCCAACAGCACAAATGAATATCTCCCTCAGCTTCTGCTTTTCTTCTGCTAAGAATTTGGAAGGATGCACAAGAGCCTGCATTCTCTCAGTCCCCATGTCCTCCTTTCGATGTGCTTTCTGTTTTTGTTTTTAGTTTCCATATCACAGAGCTGATTAATCTATGTATCGACCACAGCCTACACAATTCTGCCATTGTTTTGGAAACGGGAGCTGAATAGTTTGAATAGTTGTATGGTTTGGAAATTTATGTTTTTTTGCTCTGAGCTAGACATCATTAGCAACCCCCATCACACCTTGAGGGGCAAATCTTCCTTATTCCTTGATTTAATGGCAGAATTCTGAAGGTGACACCAGGAATAAACCAAAACAACCAAGCAAAGGAGTGACAAATCAGCTTAAAATTATTCTGATGTGTATCCATGTTTCAGTGTCTTTGGAAATTCTTTTAAAGTATCTTTTCGTTATTTTATATTTTCTTGTTAAAAATAAAGAAAGCCTCCCTAGATCAAAATCCATATTTTCTAATGATGGAATGGTGTTTTAAAGGTGATACAGTATGTGCCCGTATGCTAATGGCACAAACTTGTAGAGCTTCAATGACACCTGAGGTCAGACTCCAAGGAAACAGAAAGGGTCTATCTTTTAAGAAGGGTGTTGCTTCTCCAAATAAATGGAATTGAGAATAAAATTTAAAAAAGACAAAAATAAAATTGTCACCTTGGAATTGGTGCATTCAGACTTGACAGTATTGGACATTTGAGTTCTACCCTAAATTAAGAACCAGAGCAACAAAAATTCTTAACATCACTTGAAAGAGCCCAAAACAACAAGCGAAAATAAAAACCTGAAGCAAAACACAGCTGCCTATCTTAAAAAAAGGCGCTTTGATGTACAAACAGGTAACATTGAAGCTGTTCCATAGCACTCAACTGTAATGAGAAAAAGTGTCACTGATTCTGTAATAAAAAGACTTTTACCGTTTTAATGCAAATCCATTACATGGTGCTAACACAGGCTGGCAAAGATGAAGCTAAACTAATAATGTGACAATTTGGACTCATCACTCTGCTTTCTGACAGCATACAAATGCATAGCAGTGTTTTATCTGCATGAGAACTATGCACTAATCTATCATATATATATTTATAGATATATATAAAAAATGGTAAACTTTGGTATCTACTTTTTTGTTAACTTCAGCCTTTGCCTTCTCTTTTGATCAATGTTTTTTCAATGCCAGCTTTAGGACAGAACGAATTATATGAAAAATTAAAAAAAGAAACCAGCATATTACCTGATATATATAAAAAAGACAAAAAAATGTAGTGCCTGTGAAAACTGTATTATATTGCTCTACTGAATAATGGATTTTCCTCTCTACACCAGTAGCCTTTGCTGTCTGTCAGAGCCTTCTGATTATAGCTGATGTACAATAAACTTAAGGTATTACTGCATGCTATTCCATAATTGCTTAGTGAGCTGTTATGAATATTACTCAAGAAAAAAAAATGTTATTCTTATGTTATTTTTTTTCTCCCCAAATTCTGCTTGAGTTCTTTTTAGTTCTGGAGATGTTTTACTGACACATACTGTGTTTCCTTGTTCAGTTGTTTTTGGTGTTTTCAGTGTCTTTATTTAAATTTTCTTTCCTTTGATTTACCTACATGCCAAGACCCAAGACATCACCATTTACATGTAAAGGTTTTTTGTGTTCCCTTTCTTTATTCTTTTGTCTCATCCATTCATCCATTTATTTCTTTAGGGGTGAATATTGGTACTCAGAATCGGAGGAGTGTCTCAGATAGAGCAGTAACTTCAACTAGAGTGCCCTGGGCAGGCTTTGCAATCCCCGATCATCCTGGTTCAGAGGCAAAGAGTGTGTGTTAGCAAATGGCTAACTTCATTGCTGTTTTCAAAGGGCGGTTGAACCCCAAAAGAAAACTGCTTTATTTGCTGGGAACGTCTTAACAGTGTTAACAGTGTCAAGATGTCTTTATCTTTTGCAGTACATTCAGCATTATAGGAGATTATGCATTTACTGAACTTAGTCTGGGAAGACTGAGCCACTGAGATTCCTGACAGTGAGTGAAACTCCCAGGACCACAAGGTGCACAGTAGAGACTCAGGAGGTCTAGTAATCATGGCATCCATTCAGTCAGGAGCCCTTGTAGGCAGTTGCTATCATCACCCAGAAGATAGCAACCTACGTACCCCTACCTTACAGTCCCATGGAGTTCTGTATTCTTGACCAGGTGGTCAGCTAAACTCTCGTTAAACTCCTCAGTGAGTAACAAGATTTTCAAACAGACCTTGGCAATCCTCAGGTTTTCTGACAGGTAAGAGACAAAATAGCTTTTCCAGAAGATTGTTCAAAAACAGATTGGGTCACCGAATGTTTCTAGTTGTCATTAGATCCTAAGATAGAATGCAAATATTCACTGTGATGTTCTTCACTAGGACACGATGAAGCGGTGAGCAATGAGAGGTGACTAAGGAATGGAGAACTTAGTTAAATTGCCATTTAGATTTAGGAAATTGGTGAGGTACTTCTTACTTAATTTAAAGGTCTGTTTTGGAGTTGTGCTGTCAGTGTGTTGGCTTGAGAGATGTTTAAAGAAGCCGAAACTGTGGAAGCAGTGTTCTGCCATCCTCAACCATCTTTCTACCCCTGACAAATTACAAATGAGGTGGACTTCAGTCTTCGCCACTGTCAATCAAAACATTCTGCACATGTCCAGACTGCTTAACACTGCTTACAAGGACAGGCATGCCGCTCACACACTTCAGTGATTGCATCCACAGATTTGAAATGCCAGGACATTCTAAACACATCTGTAATGATGGAGGTATTTTGTGAGTCTGTGAGGGTGAAGTGAATACCTACTTCTAAGTGATCTTAATCGACACCTGCGATCAATGTTAATTAGAAAAAAGTATTGTTACCTCATCTGGAGGATATTAAATCCCCCAATAATACAATATTTATTTGCGTATAAAGACAAAAGGATTGCACAGCTTTAGTTACAGAAATAGAAGTTACAGAAACAAAACGGTCAAATTCAGGGTGACCTGATGACTGGACACAGGAGTGATTGCAAACACTAGATCAATTTGTTGCACCTATTCCTTTGAGCAAGCATGCAGATATGTAGTCTGTCAAGGACTTCAAATTTGGAACATCTCAGAAGACAGAAGAAAACCGGGGACACATATAGCATTTTTATCATGGGATCTGTTTTGAAGGATTTGTGCTTGAATGATTTTGACTTCACTGGCTATTTTGCCACTGCTAATTGAGCAATACTGCTGTCTTTTTAAGAGGTGCAAAACATCAGAAAACACCCCAGTCGTTTGGTGCTTTCGCAAGGCCTGCCATTCCACGCTGTATGTTTCAAGAAAAGACAATCATTATGGTGGAAATAAGAATCCTGTGTGTAAGAAGCAGTTTGGAGTTTTACATGGCATGTAGTACCAATGTCCACCTCTACCTCTCTTCTGCTCCTGTTCATCAAAGATCAGACCCATGTTTGCTTCAATCTTGCATGCATTTCACTTATGGTTGCTTTCTTTTTTCTTTCCTCTGCCATTGGACAACAGAAATATGTTTCAAGAAAAAAAAATTAAGGAAAAAAACCTTGTGCCTCTATTACACCTGTATTGATCTGAATGGTTACCATTAACCTTCCATTGTTTGTGTACAATGTAACTAGCTCCATTGTTGGTTAAAGATCATTGTGTCCATCCTTTTCACACTTGACTAAATTCACCACAGATATTTACCGTTTTGAAAAGAATCTTTACAGTTTTTATTTTAAACTGGTGTGGATTAGTTTTATTGAAACATTAGTGTGACCACCTTCTCACAGATTCAGTTACTGGAAGCAAGATCTGCATTTCCTATGCAACAGAAAAAAAAAGAATAAAAAAATGCTAATGCTACAGTATTGTGTCCAAGAGAATTATTCTACACCCATGAGCCACTCATTTCCCACCAATTCAGTTATGGGAAAGGTCCAGAGTTCTGTTTCACAATTCCAGTCCTGAAGATTCATTCTGAAGAAAATCTTGCTAGCAGAGAGCAGCTTACTGCCAGCCCACTGGTTTTACCATTTTTTTCCCGAAATACAAAAATGTTTAATGTATTTGTAATATAAGGAAATGTTTCACAATAACTCCTCAGACACCTAATTTGGACCGAAACCAGCCCAAGTGTCCCTAAGTATACTCCTTACACAACTTCAACATGTTTTTACAGGGTATTTCCTGAAATAATGTGTTGCCACATGCATTAGAGGACTAACAGTAAGTCTTTTATGTCACATGTTACAAAAGTATATGTTGGTGTAGTTTTTATTTTTATTTATTATTAATTTATTATTTCTTATTTTAAAAAAAGTAAACAAGGTTTTCACAGATGTAGGCAATTAGATGTAGACCTGGGTGAAAAGGAAAAATTTGAGTTTGGATTGGAAGAGAGTTAAAGAATTTGTCTCTTGTGGAGTTGACACAGAAGGCATGGTCACCAAAAGTCCTGGGTACAAGATGTAGAGGACCAGCCTCAACCAACCGGAGTCTACAGGAGAGAGTTTAAACGTGGAGGAGATCATCAGAGCAACCATGGCCACTTCCTCCTACTTTAGTGTCTCCACTTTCCTTTTCCCTCCCCTGAAATCCATGCTTTCTCCCGCTTTCTACTTCAGCAACATACTGTACCACACGTAGGGCCCTGCCTATATTCAGACTATATTGTTTTGTCTGTCCCCAGTTCGTCTTTTCTGTGCATGACATCAGTCTCGCACCCGTGATGGGGTTACTCCCGCTTTTACCCCCCCCCACCAAACCCTGGTGTCCAGTTGACATGTTTTGGCCCTCGACTTATGACCCCACACCACCACCAATGGTTTCACTCATCCAGGCTTCTGGGACTGAAGCCTTCTCAAGTGCTCCAGAGCCCTACTAGGCATCAGTTACCCTAACCTCACTGATGCACACACCCAGCATCAGTCCTTACCAGGTCCAGTCTACTCATTAAGTACTCTCATCAACCTGGTGCAAGACAACTGCTTTCCAGAATTTAGCCCTAGGTAGGAATTTACCTATAAACGGCAAGAGTAGCTGGACCACATTGGTCGATACATTTATCCTCAGCACACAAACATTATTTCCGCTATCAGTCTTACGTGACTCTTACACCTGCTTAATAGTGTTAGGTAAAAGAACAAATTCCATGTCTTTACTTTTTAATCAACAATCGCTTGTTCTCGCTTTTAGTCTCAGGAATCATGGATCTTGACTCTGATCTCGAAACAAGCCCCTCCATAAGTTCCACCTATTCCAAATCCAAGTTCCCATTCTCTGCATCCCTCAGTCCCTGCACCTTGCACCTATGCTGCCTTCATAGAGTTAAATTTTCCTCTATATAATTGCCTTCCCATCGCCATTGAAATCTTAGTAGGCTATATTTGTTTCTTTAAAGCAGCTTCATTCTCTTCTAATAGATTGACTCCTGAAGATTTAACTATTGCTTTCATTTGGTTTCATGCTGTATACCAAATTCATGCCGTTGGTATCACTATAAACTACATCACTAGTACCTTTTCAGATGTTCCTAATTGTCCTTTTGATAAATATACTGACCACCTTAAAACAAGGAAGACTGATCAATCAGATCACTGAGTTTTTATTAGCTCAGTTCTGTTATCCACCCTTGCGAACCTCTTTTCACACACTGTTATCTTCATTCTTCTTGATCTACCTTCTCTTCAGCGTCTCTGTTCAAACCAAACTGCTGAATTAAAATTTGCCAAAATATTTAGATGTAGATTTTTCGTTAGCTTTTCTTTTGTTTCTATCTTAAGTAGCAGCTGAAAGAAAGGAAGAGTTTTTTTTCTGAAAATGAGACATTTCTCCTGAAGGATGAGTGTCCCAAATCAGAGCCCAAACAGAGATAGCCAAGGGCGCAGGAATGTAACAATGATATATGCCATGTAAGACAAGGTGAGTATATAATCACACTCTATATAAAACAGTAGGAATCTGTTGTCCCAGAGTCCTCTTTGTAAATGCTGTTCTCTTGCATACCAATTGTCATGGCCAAATAGCATGCAGGCTTATAAAATCTGGCCTGTCTTCCCTTATTAATGCTTACCACGGCAAATTTGCACCAGGCGTTTTCCAGTTTCCCTGTGGTTTTCCCATACAGTATGCATTTACTCTGCTTTGCCACAGTTCCACATGGCTTGTGTCACGTTCTCCCTCTTTATGGCCTGCGGTTTGCTATGCTTTTCTGTGCTTTTACAATGCTATATACTAAATTAGACCCTTATGCAGTAGTTCTGCATATAACATTAGACCTTTAAAATACTTCCTCCACCCTGAGTGTCAGATAATAAGCTTTTTTAAAATTCAGGGTTTTTCAATGGATTCCCTATTATGACAGAGGTGGCCGACCCTCTGTCATCTCCTGGACTCAACCAGGAGATGTGATAGGTCAGCTTTAAACCAGTAATGTCTAAAGGGCGGTAATCATTGCATTTTACTCTTTTATGTATTTGTTCAGTGAAGTCATTTAAAGATCATGTGGGTGAAAAACCTTATTACCCTGTCTGTAGTTCACTAGGACCAGAGAGGAATCTCCCTTGCTAAAAAAGGCAGTCATTAGTACTGCATAGCTGCAAAACCTCATTTGTGATGCAACAGGTTCAAACATGGCCCTTCGCATGGATTTATCGTTTACTTGCACAGAAAGGCTGCCTGACATCTTATTTACAGTATGATGAAGAAGTGCAGTAACTGCAGAAACACAGCTTTAAAGAAGACCAGTGCATGCAAACCCCATGCATAGTTCACTAAGACAAAAGTGCTTCAAGAAATGATTCTGACTAGTTCTGCCAGTACCAATAGATTGTTACCCCTTGGAGTTGAGATAAAACTTCACTCTGCTAGGTACAAAATGAAATCTGTTTCGTGTCTATGTTGAACTGTCACGCTTCACTTGGGGATGAAGTGTTTCTTGGCAAGTCTTCGCCTCAGAATTGAAACAGCCGTGACATCAGCCAGAGGTAATGTCATTTCCCAACACGTCTGAGCAGTCGAAAAAGGAACCTCTTTTGCCTCCGTGAGCTCTATTCCATTTTAACAAAAATAAACACACCGAAAGAAGTCTTCAACAGGCGGAAAGGTTACTATTTTGTGAAAGGTAAACAGTTTCCTAATGTGTTTTTTTAAGACATTCAAAACAGAAAGATGTCGCTTACTAAAGCAAAGGAAAGAAAAAAATACACCTGCAAGTAATTACAACAACCGAGGCTAATCAAAAGCCATGAAACATAATAGCAGATGGCTCCATTTTTTCTAATTGCTTCATTTGTACCAATTCATGTATTGACCAATAGCAAAAGGGGAAGGCCAGGCTTTCTGAACTTTGAATTTAACTCTTTGTTAATGCAAAGGAAATTCTTGCAGGCCAGAAGGCATGATAAGTCTTTTGCCTGTTCTCTCCTTGGCTATCAGGACAGTTCACACTGGCAACGAGTTTGTGGTTGAGAAGAAGGGGCTTGTCATACAGTCATAAAGGGATGATATCGGTAAGAAGAGTAACTTGAGGTAATGTCGTTTCCCAGCATGTCTGAGCAGCAGAAAAAGAGGATTTAAGAGCTGTCGCAGAAATCCAAACACTAACGAGTCTCTTAATGTGGGTAATGATCACCCACATTAACACTCACCAGTGGCCCTGTTTATGAGAATTTTCTCCCACCACAACAGAGTGCTCTTTCTCCCATGACAGATACCCTGAACATTAACCAGATTTAACCTTCTCAGTCATCCCTTATCACACTTGAGGCAGCCTAAGATTATCATAAACAGCCAAATAAAGTGTACTTCACTGACGTTTGTTTCTGCAGTTGCAAATCAGACTTGAGCTGAGAGAACTGATTTGCTCACATCTTTCTTGTGTGATTCAGAATTGGTTCATAACTGTTGCACAGGAGGTCTATCTAGGTGTAGTATCAGTTTGTGGTGTCAGTCTTTGTCAAGAAGTCTACATTTAATGGATACTGTCACCAGGGTTCCTCGTGTTCCTGGCTTAAATCTGGATCTCTCAGAGGACAGAATAAAATGTTCTAGGTTAAGCTACAGTGGCCGTTTCAGGAATATGATTCTTGTGAGCACTGAAAACCCTTGTGGGTTGAGCAGTGAGAGAAAGATAACCTCCTGTAATCTTTGAACCAGATGGCTAACTGATCTTAACTGTTTTCTGTGATGTCAATGTAGAAACCAGTGATAAGATTGCACATCTGCCCTTCCAACAAGATGTGGGGGGAAGAGAAAGTTTACCTTCGAATTCTGAAGAAATGCTATGGTGCAATTTTGTATTATTCAATATGCATGTGCATTATGGCAGTTTTTTAACAGTATATTGGAAGAACGCATTGGGGAATGTGGAAGTGAATTTAAGCGCTTCCAGGTGAAAACTCAGAACTGTTCGGATGATTAAAAAACTTAACATAACCTTACAAAACAGAATTCTGTGTATCATAGATTTTATTTGTGTGGCTGGAGAGTTTTCTCTTTCTCATTCTTTAAGATGGCTCTTGTGGTTTCCTCCTTCTTTCTTTCTCGTGCAGATGCGCCAGCTGGTTAAAAATACTGTCTGATACTGCCAGGCCCTGGTGGTCAGAGCTGCCTGGGAAAAGGAGCTCGCAGAAACCACTCACAGTTCTGTGCCATAAGGAGAGGAAATCTCCACAATTGAAACTAATACATAGAACAATAAATAAATAGGATTTGTTTCTACTCCTTAGCAGTACAAAGTCCTTTCTGTACTCTTAATCATCTTAATCTCCCTGGAAGTTCAAGGAAAGGGATATTGCTAGATTAATTACCCATGAGATTTTACACTTTTTCCCCTTGACGTCAGTGAGGAGCACCTACATCATTCTGTGCTTTTAAGAGCTTTGCCGTTGGCCATGGGAAAGCTGTATATTGTTTCTCACTGTTCTTGTTTCTCACTCCAGTGTACTGTATATGCACAGCTGTAAAATAAAGATGAGCAGCAGAGTATTTATTATTAAGACCCCATGTCTTCTTGGATGGTATTAAACCAGAGAGGACCTCAAGGCACGGAGTACCTCCTCAGTCGTTCAGCAACACCCAACACCCAACACCCAACACCCAACAACAGAGCAGGGCAGGTCAAACAAAGGGCACACTTTAGATTGTCCAATCCAGGGTCTGGAAGGCCCGTAGTCTGGTGGATTTCAAGGTCTCTTCAAAGAAAGTGCACCAGAAGAGATGGGAGAATTGCAGAGCTGGAATCAAAAACATGCTGGCCCTACAGGACAAAGCTTTTCGGTGGAAACCACTCTGCACCCTCTGAGGACCTGTGGGGATGGCTTTTGCTTACATTAATAAAATAATATGGTGCTCAACCCTGGACAGAGTGAGGGATAGAATATTTTTTTGATTACTTCTGTTGCATCAATTAAATAATATAAAGCCTTAACTAAAATGATGAAAACCTGTGGGTGTCTTTTAATACAATAGATACCCCCTACTGGTTAGAAAAGCTATAGCATGTTGTGACAGGGTGTCAGCTATTGTTTGCCTAAGAGATTCACAGCTGCCACTAGTTACTGCCTTGACAAGCAACAGCTGTGGTTCTTTCCATTAAAACATACATTCCCCTTGGTAGGGTGAGGAGACTGAGAAGTGGATTGTTGTCCACCAGAGCTTTGCAGGACAGTCAGTCAAATCCTGCCTTAGAAATCATCTGAGATGCTGACAGCAATAAAACACTGTGAAGATGGAAGGAGACTGGCCAACCACAGAGGGAAAAAACAAAAGGTTTTTTTTCCTCTTATTTTCTATTAGAAAATTTAGACTGGTACCAATCTTGTTTCATTTTAAAAAGGGCTTTCCCCATTGTTGTTTCAAATGCCTGTCATACTGTACATGTGTAAAGAGCAATTTTGTCTTTAGCAGAAGTGTTAAATTTCAGAGTAAACACTGTGATACTAAAAATCTTCAGCCCAGCTGGGAAATGCTGACCCCCTATACAGTAAACTGCTCATAAACCCAGTTTCTTTGAGAGCAACGAGGGAAAACAGTTCCACTGCAAGAAATAAATATTATATACTGTAGTTAAACCATAATAAAGTGCAAAGTTCTCTTCATTGTCTTGAATATGATCACGTATGCATTGTTTTCAGCTGTCAGCCCCTTCCTGCCTGTAGAAATTTAATCAATACCCTTAAATTGTTTTTTCCTTCTCAATTACAGCACTGATAACTGCTGATGAGAAAACAAACTCAAATATTTTGCTAGGCACATTCTGTAGCCAAGACTGATTATTTCTTTGGTCTCACCTTACAGGGGATGAAATCACTGCATTTCCTTTAAAGTCAGCCTTGACGAGACTGAGCTCATGTGGAGTTTTAAAACTATCACAGCTGATGGGGGGAAATCTAAAGGCAGGATTTTACTTAGAAATACAGAAACATGTGTTCTGTAATTTGCATTTCCTACAGTATGTACTTTGACAAAAACTATACCAGTAACAATCATGCCAGAAGTGTTGAATTCCTCATTATATTTAGTGCATATTTCCTACAGATTTTTCACCAAGAGTTTTGTAAGTGTTAAATTCCATTTAATGATCTTGTTCTTTATCTTCCATTGGCTGATGTCCACATTAGTTTTTGAATAAAAGAAGCTTTGGAACTTTTCTATCCAGGTTTTGCTTTTACTATACAGATTGAACCCTAATGCGTGAATTTAGTTTAGCACAACCTTTGCCACCTCAAAGTGGTGGCTGATGGGCAGCACAAAAGTGGAGATGCTGACGGGGTGAACCCAAATGGTGCTTACTCGTTCTAGTCTTTGAGTTCCCATTTCCCTCCCCCACATTTTCTGCTGTTTTTGTCTTGCCCTCCACCCTCCGCCAGGCTGTTCCAGCCTCTGCCTTTTAGAGGAGAGTCTGTTCAGGCGGCTGTGAACTTCAATCCTCCCAGGAGAGAAGTTCAGGCCTAGCTTTGGGTTTCAGGAGAGGTGATCTAGGATGGGTAGCGCTGAGCTGCATGAGAGGCCGTGTTAATAATTCAGAGCAACACAGGGGATTGTGTTTCCACTCTGGGCCCGTCGGTCGACCTGACACCCCAGGACTGAGGCGCTCAGATAAACATGGCTGCCCCTTGCCCCAGCGTACGAGGTCAAGAGTTCACAGCCTCTGTTTGAGGCACGGCTCCAGCCGTCTTCTCTGCATTCATTTCCGTAAAGACAAATCACTACAACTAAGAAATGTATAAGTTGTCAAAGTCAGATTTGAAAGCAGCACTTTTAAGCTACCTCAACATACACTAATATTCCATATTCTATACACTAATGTGTAGCTTTACCTTCTGCAGAAGGACTACCTCAAATAATGCAGAATGTTATTTGTTAAATAATGTAATATATTTGTTAGAGTACAAGAATGTGGTAGTTTCCACATTGTTCGGCTGTGTTAGTAAAACTATTACTGGCATCACAATGGGAGTGTCTTACCTTTTTCAAGGGTTATGTTTTGAGTTGAGCCTTTGAGAACGTAAGAAATTCTGTGTGACTTTTGGAGTGATGGAAACAGGGTCTCTTCAGTCTCTACCGTTTCTGTATATGATCAGTGTCCACGTAGACTTGTGGGAGTCTTCCAAAGAAGGGTACGATGGGCAAGTTCCCCATATCAGTTAGCTGCCAGCTACAAAATGAGCTGGACAAGCTGAATGCCCCCCCTCCCATTTCTTCTGGTCTCACGATACAAGCCTGACAACGTTTTTCATTGGAGAGGTCTGATTGCTTGTCCCTGTTGAGATTATTAACAATTAAATCATTTCATTTAATAATACTACTGAATAGGGTCTCCCAGGGACAAATTCCTCATCCTATGTAGTTCAGGTGCTATTTCAGTTCTCAGTTTGTTAGGGCTTCTCATGTAAATGTAAATACTTAAAGAGCAAATGTAAAGTTCTATCTCTGTACACTGTGTTTGAGTCTTTCAGAATAACCCCACTACCATCCTTATCATATCAAAGTCTTTTCATTTAATCCATTCCCTGACCAATAGAATGACAGAAGTGAGAAACAAACACAAACACTCTTCAAACATGAACTACCTGAATAATACCAGCAGAACTGATTATTCATTGCCATCAGCTTTTAGCAATGCGTATTACGAGCAATAATTGCAGAGTGCTAACACACTCTTTAAGCAAAGGGGCCCTTAGCACTGAAACCCAGTTTCCTTATGAAACAGAAGGCCTCCCTATGGACACTGCCCACACTGGCACTGTGGGTGACATTGCTGAAGCGGAAGGGAGCTACGTGTCGATCACCTTTGATTCCACAGGCTCCCGAAAAATGTCCTTTCAGTTTCAGGATAGGGTGAGTCGTTACTTCCCTCTTTGTGCCTCCCTTGTGAAAAGGAATTCGGGATTTGAAGTTAAAGACAGCACATTCGTCTTCAGGTGAAATTAGTTTCATTAGTGTACAGCGAGTAAAGGGAACCAGCCATGACAACACAGTCCCATGTTTTTGAAATTGATCTGCCTGATGTACTATATGTAAGATCTTAGCTGAAGTTTGGGAGGCATAACGACAGACAAGCCACTCTCATCCAGCTGTTTCATATTGCAATCATTACAGACTTTTTCTTTGTACTGTATATACAGTATAAGTCTTGCAAACACCCCTTCTCCCATTTTTTCGCATTCATCCCACCTCCACTCAATCTTCACTTTTGCAGCTGCCCCTTAGTTAACTCCCCTCTGAGGGGGACGTTGAGCCTCCTTGTCCTATGACCAGGAGGCTACTTCTATACTAAGAGTGTTAAGCCAAAACGTATAATACTTATATATTCAAACATCCGCAAACCATTTGATTCTTGACTGGTGTTATTCATTATGAAACAACTTTTAATGACTTCAAAACAACTTTAATCCGTTGGGTCACGAGAACAAAGGATACACATTGGACCACAACATGAAACCAATAGGCTTGTTTTTAGTTTTTAGTGTTTTTTAAAAATATATATATTTTTAGGTAGTGATTTACAGTGACTTGTTGTTGAATTATTTGTTGGTGTGTGCTAAATCTGGTGCCACCAAAACTGCTTTATTTCCATGGTTAAAAATTAGCACTGGTACATGCGGATATCGCACCGCCAGAGCAAGCGGCGAACTGAGACAGCACCGAAAAGAGGAGTGGGTTTATTCCGACAGTGATAATTGAAAGATGCAGCTGCACAGCTCCTGTCCTTGGTTTCTTTATTTTAAGATGCAAGATCAGTGTCATCTCCTCATTAAGACAGGGTAGTGCACTGTTTCAGAATGAGTAAATAATGCTGGTTAGCACTCCCCCCCCTAACCCAAAATGAAAGGTTTTGAATTATCCAATTTGCACAAGGTAGACAGTAAATAAATGCAGGCCTCGTGGGAATTGTATGTCAGCTGTTTGGAATTGCTCACACACAATAGCAAGGGACAAGATGGATCTGATGCTAAGATACAGGGAATACATTCCACTTAGGCGCTTGTCATTCCTCATGTAAAACAGGAAAGACAGGACACCTTGTTTCTGCATGGATTTATGAGGAGACCGTTATGAGGTGACCTATACAGACATAGAAGGAGCTTGTTCCTCAAGACAAGGCCAAAAATTGCTTTTTACTTAATGGCATTAAAGTTGTTTTTTCTGCATCCAGTGTGTTAGAGTCTTTAAAAATTAAGTCACACTACAATAATTATCATACAAAACTACTGTCGCAATTATTTAAGTCCCTGACCAATTGATTGACAGAAGACTAATTCATGGAGGGTGGCAATTACATTTGAATACTTAACAGAGAGGTTGCTATGTTCTGTTTTGCTAAACATTGCATTGTATACTTAGATGACCTTCTGGGACCCACTGGTATTTTTGGGGAAAGCCATGGTAGCATGGTGGGGTTGGAACTGCACTCCAAAATGTGTTCTCTCTTCAGGCAGGAGACCAAATGTCTGTGGCTGATAGGGGTGGGCATCAATCTCATTGGCCTCTCGTTGGGTTTGGCCTCCTGTAACCTTTGGTTTGTGAAGGATTTTTCTGATACAGATGCTCCCCTACTCAAATACACAGCCAAGGGGGTCCAGCCTTTCAAGGAGCTCTGACGTGATTCCCAGTCCTGGCATTTCTGAAGACAGGTTTTCCTCTGATTTTGGGGCGCCAGGGCTGTGGGGCAGTGTTCTCTCAGACAAGCTCAGCAAGAGAGCAGGTGGTTTCTGATTATAGTCAGGTGCTCAGCAAAACAGAAAGGAATCACAGAGTACCGTGGCGGCAGCTGCAAGTAATCAAGTGGCTATAAAGCATCTCAGGGCTTATTTCTACAGTATGCAGGTGTCTCTCCACTTCAGCCAGCTGGAGACATGGCTGGGTGGACTGAGGTGTTGCAGGAGTACAGTACATCTTTTCTATCACGCACAGGGTCCGATCCAAGGATTTCATTGCTGGTGTTTTGTCAGAAAGCCTCTGTGCTAAGGAAGAGATTGATGCCTGTGGGCACATGGAATGGCATCAGGAGGCTGTAGGTGTGGCTACAGGTGACACCTTCCTGCTATAGACTGGGCCCAGTATAGGAGTTTGACTGGTTGGATGACCAAAGACATGGACTGGGCTCTGGTGCTCTGGAGGTTAAAGGAAGGCCAGCAGCCAGAGTGGCTTCAGCAAGGTGGTTTAGGGACTCATCATTGAAGCTGAGCTGCAGGGCTAGGTGGTGTGGCACCTCTGGAGAGACTCAGGATCACCCGCTGTTTAACTGGACCAGTTCCCATTGAGACACTCTAGCACCTCTGCCAGATCTGCAGTGTGTGTGGAGCAGAAGAGGCCTGCTGACCAGCCTCAGGACTCGCTGGTGTGAGCACCTATGGAGTTCGTCATTTCACAAAGTGGCCTCAGGCCTCAGCCTGGAACAATATAGTAGACAAGCTCCCAGGCCTAGACATCTGGGATAGAGACATGCTGGGGCTAGGTGGATGCTAACGCACAAAATGGCACGAGGGATACTTCCTTCTGAAAATAAAAACCATAAGATCTCTATAAATAGAGCTCAGTATTTTGGAGTAGGAGAACTTCTAGGGTGACTGGCTTTACAGTTCATCTCTTTGTAAGCACTTGTTGTTGCTTTTTACTATACCTCTGATTTACACACTATATCCACAGCAACAGAGCCGTGCTGGCCACAGTTTGTCTAGAACTTTCCTGAGAAGCCAGTGAAACCAATAGTTTGCTCACCGTGATATCTGTCTGTGCTTATTAAGGTAATGAGGCTGAAATATTCAGAGAGCGTGTAAATTCTGGAATGGATCAAAATGCTACTGAGTAAATCGTGCCTGTTATGATGAAAAAAATAAGATGTCAGGGTGTAAAAGTGCACATTATGTTTGATAGGTGGTAAGTATTGTATATGAAATACTTTTGAACATTACAGTTAGATGGATCTGCTTCACTAGAGAGACAAGCGTTTGCACCATGGTCACCTGTGCACAGTTGCTTACAGATACACATTGGAATAAAAGCATGAGACAGGGATCTGGACAATCCCAGGCTCTTAAAACTCTCACAACTCTCACACAATTGCAGTCACACACTGTATTGGAGAAATCTCACTTAATTTCTTTTTGGTCTTGAAAACTGGAAACGCTTTTTGGTCTTGAAGACTGCAATGTTTATCATTTCTCATTCTTCCATGATGTGGGGGCGTTTACCTTTCTCACAGGAGCTGTGTTTGTAAAGCAAATGAGGAAAACATGCATTAGGATTATTACCTTATGTTCATAATATATCAACTGCACCTTACTAAGATGAGTCTTCTCTCTCCAATCTACTCAAACCTCAACTATAAATCAGTTTTTATGATATTAGAATCTTGACATTTTATGGCTGGACCTTTTTAAAAAGTGAAATCCCAAGAAGGAAGAAGAAGGAAGACAGTGAATTTAAGAAAGATGGCTAAATCTGAGCATTAAATAAGTGAGGAGGAAAGCAGTGAAATAAACACTTGTTTATTTCATTCGTTTGGCACTGTGCATAATTCTATCTTGTATCGCTGTTAGATGGAAGTAGCTCAAATTGCACTTTGGTCTTTGCAAACTCCAACAAATTAAACATTACGTCCCTTAGAACTTCCATCCTTTTGGCCGGGGATTAGAGCAGATTTGGGATCAAAGCTACTTTGGCAGGATCTGAAAACTTAGCCTGAGGTGGAATCAGGGATATTATCATATTATCGCCCCAGGACATAAAAAAATAGCTATTCTCTTGCGAATGGTGGGACAGCTTTGCTCCCTGTGTGCGTCTCTCACTGGAGGGCTCGTCTTCTGGCACTCTTACAATAGCCCTGCTTCCAACTTGCTTTCAGACAGGTGCAATTTCAATTCTGTCGCAGACTGCTCCGTTTAATTAATACTGACTGTGCTTTATTGTTTCTCAGTGCCGACTGCGCAGTAGACAAAGAGATTTTCTGTTTACTGCCATGCAACCTATTTTCTTAAACTCCTCTTGGTGCACAATTGCTATGTCAGAGGATATTAGAGTGAAAATTTTCATAATCAAAGAATGCTGAAGGTAACTGATGATGGCTAAATAAAGCTTCCCAGCCAAAAGAAAACAACCCACGTAATTCAGGCACCATGGCTATTTATAAGCCGAGTGTCATCAAATTTAAGATTTTCTCAGATCACACTTGATTTTTTCAAGTACATTAGATTTCTCGGAAAATTCAGCTTTTGAGTTTGGTTATTCATGTTCTGTATTCTGTGAAGAGTGAAAGTTTAAACTCCTGAGAAGTATGTATTGCATTTGACGCAAACTGATTGGCACTTAAGCCAAGAATATTCCTGCATGGACATTTTCAGGTTGCCAGTATAAAGTAATCAAAATGAGCAACTACCTGTACATGTATAGATGTATTTAGTCAGTTTGCTCAATGGAAGACAAAAGTTAGGTATACTCACTATAAATACACAACACAGATTTTGTGAAAACCCACAGTAAACTTGATTGATTCCACATATCTTGAGAGCAGATCGTTGTAGGTTCATTTGTCCTAATGTGCTTGGGTTAGTGTCTAAACACACAGGTGATGGAGACAAGCCATCTAAACCAGAATGGACTAATGAAGAGTCTTCATGAGGTCCTGACCCATTCTTAAGTCGAGAGCCGTGCATCTACCACTTCTCAATTAATGCCTGATTAAATCCCCCGAGTGCTGAATTGTTTCTCAATATTTAGTACACGTTACATTTTGAATAGAAACCTGAAGCTCAGAAGAAATGGAGATGCTTATCCTTAGATGGTGCTGTTCTAAACAGAGTGTTAAGTGATGTATGCCTTCTCTTACTGTTTAAAACCATTGTTTAAAAGTGCAACTTGCTAGTGAGGCCTGATGCACAACACAAACATGCAAGCTACCTCCTGTTATTTATGATTTTCCTGGGAAAGGTGTCATAAAGAAAGAGCACATTTAAAACAGATATCAGAGGGGTTGAGCATAGACTATACTTTTTCTTAGTGCTTGCCACTAAATGCAGGGCTGGCCTATTAAGCATTATTGATCTCCAGCTAATCTGACCCTAGCATGCATCAGAAGCTGCCTATACTGTATGTTCCTCACAAATCTGTATAATAGCTTAAGAAGTGAGAAGATATCACTTTGGTTTTGGGTCTTTCCATTAGCCATTTTTGAAAGCATTTCTACTGAGAAATAACTGGTGAATGAGAATCAGGAAATGGCATCATTATTTGTGCTGTAGCCACAACATACTTGAGTAATAAACCCAAACATGTTATAAAGCATCCCATAGTCTTAAGCCACTAACAAAATAGTAATTAGAGAGCAGCTGTGTGCCTGTTTAGAATTGACCAAGAGCATGGCTGAGTTGCTGAGAACCATCGTTCTCATTGACAGTGTAAATGTGTTGTGACTGGAATGTTAAGATGTAGCAAATGCTGTTCTTATGTTAGCTATGGCTCCCTACTGATATCGCAGCCTAAGGTGTTCTATGCGCTGTTTGAATACTTGATAGAATACATCCTTGTCTCTTAATAACAAAAATACATGCAGACCTTCCTAGGTGTTGCAAACGCCCTGCTCCTCACCTTGTCTTCATCACCACCCTAGAGGCAGCTGCTTGACTGAGTCCACCCATTTGTATCAAGCTGCTTAACCACATTGTGCTATGCTATGGGTCTCACTTATAAATGATTTATGTAAATATGTAGTGTGCTTGCTGGATGAACAGAAATGTAGATAAAGTTAAAAGCAGGCTTTATGGACAAAAAAGGACTGGACCAGCTAAAATGAGGGAGGAGGAGTGATTATCTTCTGAGCATTTCAATTTCTTAAAATGATGTATCGGCTGGAAAGCTACTCACATTTATAACTGCAGAGTCCACTTCCGTTTATTAGTGCAATTGTTTGCCAATTAAAAAGCAAAGCATCCAGCTGTTCAGACAACCCCATTGGGCCAATCAGTACCCATATTAGTTGATACCGACTGACTAATCCCAAGATAAGTCAATTTCATTCAGCCTTCTTCTGGAAGATGTACAAGGCATTTGTTTTGTAAGCAATAAATTCAGGCCATTTAGCGCCATGCAATGCCCAGGCACCTCAAAATGCTGTTAGGCAAGGGGCTTAATTAATTTGGGAAAACAAAAATGCTCAAATCAAGGACAGAAAAATGCATATAAAGTCAATTATTTAACTGCGCAGTCAAAGTGTTTTTCATACATTGCCAGCATTACGTTTATAGTGCCTTGAAATGTAGCCCTGCAGACTCAACGCAAGACACTGAGGGGAAGAAGAAAGTAAAGGGAATAAACAAAAACTTCAGCCTTTGGGCTCCAGCTAATCTGACCCTCAGCTGTACTTTGCAAAAACATGAAATATTGATATTTTCCCACAGTCTCATTGACCTTTTCAGAATCCCAATCGTTTGCTGCTGCTACTGATGAGCATCTTGCTGCCCAGGTCTGCAGCTGATACTGAACTGCAACACTTACAATATCCTTGACACGAACGCGGGGAGTTGCCGTCTGCAGCTCGAAAGATTAACTCCATGAAAGGCCTGTGTGCCGGCTTGCCCAGTTGCCACAGAGGTTCCAATTGCACAAATATTATTGAATCTACCACCTTCTTTTAATTCATATGCGGTTTATTATTTTTTTAAGACTATGCGTCATCCGGAAAGCGTCTTTAAAGTACAGTCCAGCTGGCACGAATGTTTCTTTTTGCTTCCTCTCATGTTGTCTTTGCTAAAAATACAGTTAACAAAACAGTTATATGTAGCCTGTGGTTTTGTGTATAGGCATGATTTATAGGTACCCAACCCACAAAGCTCCTAGTTTGCGAAAGAAATGCACACTGAAGCATGCTTTCAACCACCCCCCAAAGCCCAGTTAGCCAGTAATTATCTCCATTTTGGACAGCATGCTACTTGGGAGGTGATGTCCCTGTGCAGGAAAGGCCCACCCAGTTTCTTAACCTGCACGTAAAGGGCTAGCTCCAGTTACCACAGGGGAGAGGATGAAAGAAACAGGTTAGAGGTGAGACGCATTTGGTTTTGTGAACAAGCAGCACAAGCCAGGCAAAACCACCGTCACCGCCAGCATTTTCCTCTTCAAGCGGAAAAAACTCAAAACTTGCATGTTTTATGGCTAATACCTATTGGAGGTAATAGGCTAATAGGCCCATAAGAATAGTAGGTACTCATACAGATACCCATACCCTTCTAGGGTGCCGAATCAACCCAAGCTAAAAATTCCAATATGCAGTGCATAGGAAGCAGAGGCTCCTGCAGAAGTTGTTTCTGATAGGACTTTCTGAAAAGACCCGCAGTGGCCAGCAATGTACTATGATAGTGGTGCAATCATTGGCAGAAATGATTGGAGTGAGTCACAGTATGTCGTTCTCTGAAAGGTTAGCAGGACTTGTCAAGTGTCGAGATTTTATATTTGATCATTGTACCATCCTGTGTGTCTCTTCATCTCTTCCATTGCAGCTATTCTGATCAGAAATTAATTAATTAAATGAATTATTAGCACAGACCAGGGTCAGCAAACACAGTCTTGCAAGTCCTCTTAAGTCAGGTCCAGCTGGACCAAAGTCCTTGAGGACCCGGTGAAGCCAGGGGTTTGTGCAAGGTTGAAAGGTGTCTTGCTTTGAAAACCACCTAGCTGAAAGAAAACGAGATACACCTGGCTTAATTAGATAATTGCCTTCTAGAGGAGTGAAATTCCACATGAGGAAAGAGGGCACAAAGGATAGGCTCTGTGTGTAATTGGCTACTTCCCTGGATCCGTGAGCTGGTGTATACGAGCAGCCAGGAAAGGAAGGAGAAGTAGTGCTGAGACTCCTGTGAGAAGAGGAGAGGAGAGGAGAGGAGAGGAGAGGAGAGGAGAGGAGAGGAGAGGAGAGGAGAGGAGAGGAGAGGAGAGGAGAGGAGAGGAGAGGAGAGGAGAGGAGAGGAGAGGAGAGGAGAGGAGAGGAGAGGAGAGGAGAGGAGAGGAGAGGAGAGGAGAGGAGAGGAGAGGAGAGGAGAGGAGAGGAGAGGAGAGGAGAGGAGAGGAGAGGAGAGGAGAGGAGAGGAGAGGAGAGGAGAGGAGAGGAGAGGAGAGGAGAGGAGAGGAGAGGAGAGGAGAGGAGAGGAGAGGAGAGGAGAGGAGAGGAGAGGAGAGGAGAGGAGAGGAGAGGAGAGGAGAGGAGAGGAGAGGAGAGGAGAGGAGAGGAGAGGAGAGGAGAGGAGAGGAGAGGAGAGGAGAGGAGAGGAGAGGAGAGGAGAGGAGAGGAGAGGAGAGGAGAGGAGAGGAGAGGAGAGGAGAGGAGAGGAGAGGAGAGGAGAGGAGAGGAGAGGAGAGGAGAGGAGAGGAGAGGAGAGGAGAGGAGAGGAGAGGAGAGGAGAGGAGAGGAGAGGAGAGGAGAGGAGAGGAGAGGAGAGGAGAGGAGAGGAGAGGAGAGGAGAGGAGAGGAGAGGAGAGGAGAGGAGAGGAGAGGAGAGGAGAGGAGAGGAGAGGAGAGGAGAGGAGAGGAGAGGAGAGGAGAGGAGAGGAGAGGAGAGGAGAGGAGAGGAGAGGAGAGGAGAGGAGAGGAGAGGAGAGGAGAGGAGAGGAGAGGAGAGGAGAGGAGAGGAGAGGAGAGGAGAGGAGAGGAGAGGAGAGGAGAGGAGAGGAGAGGAGAGGAGAGGAGAGGAGAGGAGAGGAGAGGAGAGGAGAGGAGAGGAGAGGAGAGGAGAGGAGAGGAGAGGAGAGGAGAGGAGAGGAGAGGAGAGGAGAGGAGAGGAGAGGAGAGGAGAGGAGAGGAGAGGAGAGGAGAGGAGAGGAGAGGAGAGGAGAGGAGAGGAGAGGAGAGGAGAGGAGAGGAGAGGAGAGGAGAGGAGAGGAGAGGAGAGGAGAGGAGAGGAGAGGAGAGGAGAGGAGAGGAGAGGAGAGGAGAGGAGAGGAGAGGAGAGGAGAGGAGAGGAGAGGAGAGGAGAGGAGAGGAGAGGAGAGGAGAGGAGAGGAGAGGAGAGGAGAGGAGAGGAGAGGAGAGGAGAGGAGAGGAGAGGAGAGGAGAGGAGAGGAGAGGAGAGGAGAGGAGAGGAGAGGAGAGGAGAGGAGAGGAGAGGAGAGGAGAGGAGAGGAGAGGAGAGGAGAGGAGAGGAGAGGAGAGGAGAGGAGAGGAGAGGAGAGGAGAGGAGAGGAGAGGAGAGGAGAGGAGAGGAGAGGAGAGGAGAGGAGAGGAGAGGAGAGGAGAGGAGAGGAGAGGAGAGGAGAGGAGAGGAGAGGAGAGGAGAGGAGAGGAGAGGAGAGGAGAGGAGAGGAGAGGAGAGGAGAGGAGAGGAGAGGAGAGGAGAGGAGAGGAGAGGAGAGGAGAGGAGAGGAGAGGAGAGGAGAGGAGAGGAGAGGAGAGGAGAGGAGAGGAGAGGAGAGGAGAGGAGAGGAGAGGAGAGGAGAGGAGAGGAGAGGAGAGGAGAGGAGAGGAGAGGAGAGGAGAGGAGAGGAGAGGAGAGGAGAGGAGAGGAGAGGAGAGGAGAGGAGAGGAGAGGAGAGGAGAGGAGAGGAGAGGAGAGGAGAGGAGAGGAGAGGAGAGGAGAGGAGAGGAGAGGAGAGGAGAGGAGAGGAGAGGAGAGGAGAGGAGAGGAGAGGAGAGGAGAGGAGAGGAGAGGAGAGGAGAGGAGAGGAGAGGAGAGGAGAGGAGAGGAGAGGAGAGGAGAGGAGAGGAGAGGAGAGGAGAGGAGAGGAGAGGAGAGGAGAGGAGAGGAGAGGAGAGGAGAGGAGAGGAGAGGAGAGGAGAGGAGAGGAGAGGAGAGGAGAGGAGAGGAGAGGAGAGGAGAGGAGAGGAGAGGAGAGGAGAGGAGAGGAGAGGAGAGGAGAGGAGAGGAGAGGAGAGGAGAGGAGAGGAGAGGAGAGGAGAGGAGAGGAGAGGAGAGGAGAGGAGAGGAGAGGAGAGGAGAGGAGAGGAGAGGAGAGGAGAGGAGAGGAGAGGAGAGGAGAGGAGAGGAGAGGAGAGGAGAGGAGAGGAGAGGAGAGGAGAGGAGAGGAGAGGAGAGGAGAGGAGAGGAGAGGAGAGGAGAGGAGAGGAGAGGAGAGGAGAGGAGAGGAGAGGAGAGGAGAGGAGAGGAGAGGAGAGGAGAGGAGAGGAGAGGAGAGGAGAGGAGAGGAGAGGAGAGGAGAGGAGAGGAGAGGAGAGGAGAGGAGAGGAGAGGAGAGGAGAGGAGAGGAGAGGAGAGGAGAGGAGAGGAGAGGAGAGGAGAGGAGAGGAGAGGAGAGGAGAGGAGAGGAGAGGAGAGGAGAGGAGAGGAGAGGAGAGGAGAGGAGAGGAGAGGAGAGGAGAGGAGAGGAGAGGAGAGGAGAGGAGAGGAGAGGAGAGGAGAGGAGAGGAGAGGAGAGGAGAGGAGAGGAGAGGAGAGGAGAGGAGAGGAGAGGAGAGGAGAGGAGAGGAGAGGAGAGGAGAGGAGAGGAGAGGAGAGGAGAGGAATCCTCTAGATAGGGTGGGGGGGGTGTAGGTTTATGTTCTCTGTGTTGTAACACCAGCAGGCCGGTAGAGGGATTTTGGTATTGTACAGTAGGTTCAAGTGATAGTCAGACTATCTGCTATTGCGGGTGTAAGTGGTTTTAATCCTTAAAGAAAACCAAAAGTTGTGTCCCTACCCAAACAGGATCAGCTGGTATATTGGAATAAAGAGCCACTGTGGCACTTGTGGACTTTGAATTGGGGAGACACAAGTGTTGAGCGTGAGAGCAAAGGCTCAAAGATTATGATCAGGAGAAGATTTGAGCGAGAAAGATAGTGACAGTATGGTATTACTTGGGTAGAATATTCTGGTATTTAGTTTATAAAACACCAGTGTCTGATTACAGAAGGTAATTTTGTACTGTCAAACAGAAGTGGGGGAAAATAGTGAATAAAAAGTTAAGCCAAGTTTAACACACTAGGGTCTCTTTGTATAAAAGTGACAAGCCTGACTATTGAAACTTAGAGAAAGTTCTTACTTAGTAGTCTTTCTTAGATTGACTGATGATGGGGGAGTTAATCTGTAGAGTAGAAGAGGAGCTATTGTATAACTGGAAAGCAAACAAACACAATGTCCCCTTCTCTGACAGGGGACTGCAAGAACATATGCAACACTGAGTGACGGGCCACTACAATATGAAAAAATTAAGGAGGCACACCAAGCCCTTTTCTTTCCAGGGCATAAGAAAGAGTGGATAAAATAACTACACCCCTTTGCTACAGGAGTGATCTAAAAGCTTCACACGAAAAGTCTGTTATGGCTGCATCTATCAAACTCTTTCCCTGCATACTTACCATTTCTGTAGTGCAGTGCAGCATGAAACCCCTAATCCACCTGTTGAAATTTAAAGTGGTGCTGATAGAAATGTACTGTATAGAAAACCTGCCAGCGGGGGGATTTCTGGAATCTAGAATGCAAAGGGATAAATGGCAGGAAAAGTACGAACCGTTTGGCAGAATTTAGGGTTTGTGGAAGAGATCCCTGCAGTTCAAAATTTTTGTGTCATGAACCTGTTTGAATGTTCAGCTCAATTAACTTTCACTGTAGCTTTGGCACTTAACCTGCCCTCATATTTTCTCATCCATCTATGACAGCTCCTGACAGCCTCCAGTTTTATCTCTGGCACTAGGCAGTGTGTTGTGCTGGTGGCCTGTTTGCACACTCTGATGGCTGGGTGGAGCAGAAATAAAACTCCCCTATGCTGGATGTTATATTTACATTCTTGCGTTGAACAGGCTGCTCTGTAGAGATGTGAAAAGATAAGAGTGGTGGTGGTGTGACTATGAGAGAACAAGAGACTGTGTGCAGCTTTGTAGTAAAGGTTACAAAAACGAGAGGCTGTTTGGCCCATCTATCCCATCTGGTAATTAATAGCTAACTGAGCTGAGGGAGAATCTCATCTGGATGTTGTTTAAAACGCCAGTGTACCAAGATTCAGAAAAAAATGTCTGGGTAGCTTGTTCCATCCACAGCCCTTTGTGTTAAGAGGGGCATTGTGTTCTCAGTCCTAAAAGCGCTGAAAAGTACAGTAGTACACGTTGGAAGACTGCTACAGCAAGAGATTGCTTCTGGAGTGGTCTAGGGGTTTTTCAAGGTGGCTTCTGGAAACCGTTTACAGACAGCACCAGCACTAGCAGACTTTACTTATAAAAAAAGTTTGTTCCAGTTGATTGGAGACCTAAAAGATACTGTACATTACATCAGATGTTAATGTACATTTTACTTTCATATTTGCGTAATGATGCCTACATAAGATAGAGGTATGATAAGATCACTTTATTAGCCATATGCAATTTCTTGTATTAGGAATTTGTCTTTTCACATACCCCAGCTTGCTCTCCATGAGAGACACAGACAGGGAGAGAAGCTTGGGGTCGGAGCGCAGGGTCAGCCATTTATACAGTGCCCCTGGAGCAGTTGGGGTTAAGGGCCTTGCCCAGGGGCCCCAGGGAGTAGGAGTCCTCTGCCGGCTGTGGGATACAAACCGGCAACCTTCCAGACACAGGCGCAGATCCTTAGCCACAGAGCCACTGCACCGCCACTTGGGGAAAAAACTGTTTTGGCTAATGATGTAGCAGTGACCCAAGGCAGTGATTTCAGAACCACAAGACCGGACCTGCTGTCAGAGCAAATGTCTATACTGGTTGATCCAACAGGGAATACTGGCTACAAAGTTCCATAACAGAAAAGTGAGGTGAAAGAGATGTAAAAGATGTGGTTTTGCCAATAGGATGACCAAGGATTTTAAAATGGAACAGGTTATGATGTAATCTAGGATGTTTTTTTAATCTTAAATACCTATTTTAACTTTATTTGTAGTTAATGAATTTCAATACCATACACTACATTCACTAACAATACTGTTGCATTTATACAACTCTTTTCATCTTGAAGGATTTCACCCCAAATTGATCTACATGTAAGAAGGGACGCATTTTATCCACCACAGAACTGATCTGGCTGACGCATGACATTTACTGTAAGCTGTGTGTTAAAAAAAGGAACATTAGAAGATGATGCTGGATCCAGCATCCAGGTGGATGCTGCACATTAGTGGTGGTGGAGGGGAGTCCCCATTACCTGTAAAGCGCTTTGAGTGGCGTGTCCAGAAAAAGGCGCTATATAAGTGTAAGCAATTATAATTATTATGACAGGTTCAGGAAAGATGGATGTCCCTGGCCTGAACTACATTCCCCAGAAGGCTGTGGGGAATATCCTGCCACCTTCAGTCACTTGACCATTTGTTAGAACCCAATTGGTCTGATGATGATTGAAGTTGGAAAGCAGAGGCTCCTAGAAAGAGAGATCCCTGTTCCAATGGAGCTATGACTTCTGTGTGATATAAGCTTGGAAGGCATTGTGTTTATGAGGTTGGTAAGCAGCTTAATTGCCTGGCTACAGCTAGAGAGGGAACGGAAGAAGTCTAGGCAATAGCTCAAAGAAGAGCATTCTGTAGGCTTTTATTTTGGTCTTGGTTGTTTCCCGCACTATATATAAAAAGCACTTTTTGTATATCACAGCTGCGCTTGTCTCTTTTTCTGAAACCTGCCTATTTACAGATTGCTTGTTAGAGCACTCCAGTCTTTGAGTATGTCACAACACTTTGGGGGGGGGGGGGTGATCATGTGTGACACACATAACACAAAATTAAACAACTGCTCATAGTTATAGCCAACGAGGAGTAGCCAGGTGCTCGTTTGTACACATTGTGCTCTAAGTGATGTTCAAGGCATACTGCACACAACCACCCCATTGGAAAGACAGGGGAGGTTCCCTACACAAACAGGAGATGGAGTCACAACTTGTGAAAAGCATGGTGTGCAGGTCAGTAGTGCAGGAAGTTTGACTGACTGTCACCTAACTTCCTGTAACATGATCAGAGGGAGGAGGCACTTTGCCTCAGGCCATGTAGCCTGCTTGTCCACAGCTTCCCCTCTTTTTGCTGCGGGAGACTGAAGCATCTAGGGACGAGCACTCTTAAACGAGGCCATGAAACAGGAGCCCCGCTATTTCACAGGACATCAGCTTGGGGCCATCCTGCTTACACCTATGACACTTTCAATAACACAATGAGAAAAGAGCAGCACGTGTGACACGGCCACGGTGTGAGATCTATGCACAGTAGATAATAAAGAAAAAACAGACCTTGAGTACTAAGTAATGCCGCTGTCATTGAATGCTGTGCACACAATAGCATGCCATTTTAAATATGTTAAAGTGATGTGTCTCATACAGTTAAAGTATAATGTTCTTTGCTTATTCAGCGTTCTTCTTTATTAAGCAGGAGATGGGATGAGGGGAGCAGGACAGCAGATAAAAAGATCTTTTTGTTTTGTCTTTTCATCTGGGCCCCATCAGGGCTTTGAATGACAAGCAATGGGAAACAATTGTATCCATAGTAATCCTGACAAGCAGGACCTTGGGGTGGCATTCAGATACAGACGTCGGAAATGATCCAATCAGTTGTGATGTTTAAATGTCACTGGGTTGCCCGATTTTGTTAAAATTGTTGTCATTTTCTATGCTTGTTTTGACATGCCAGGTCTATGAAAGAAACCATGTTTTGGGTCACAAGTTTGAATGGGTCACAAATGTTTGAACACATCTGGCTTGGGCGCTACTGTATCGTGAAGTGTGTCACCACTGAGAACAGCCAGTTGGAAGCAAGGCATCAGATCAGCTGGCACAGAGATTCTGGAACTGTACTAACTGTGCTAGCCAGAAAAGTAGTTTTAATATGCCTATTATATAAACCCTGGATTGCTAATTAGCCTTAAAAAAGAATAACTAGAAATTGATCCAAACTTTGCCTTACAATAGATAGTCATTTCATACAGTAAGCATTGTATATGAAAAATAAAAAATGAAGTGCTTTTATCCTCCCTATAGTACTTACAGGCTTGGTGGCCAGAATATTAGGATCCCCCCACTGAACAACATTGTAGGGCCTGTGGGAGTAGGATGTGTTTCTCTAGGTTTTGAAAAGTTTACAGCTCTGTCGCTGTAACAGGCTTCTTAAAGGATGGCCTTTCAGCTGAGGATGTGATGAGGCCTGTTGGGTGGAATTGAGCAGCACATCCGACCAGTTCTTCCAGCTGTCACTGGAGTTGAGGCGTGGGGATTTCTAACAGCCAGGAAAGGCAGAGGGAATTTGTCTTATTCTGTGTGGACCAGATGAAGTAATGCCTGCCAGCGAGTCAGTTAGTATGACTGGGGGGTTCTTAATATTTTGACCAGTGAGTGCTCATTTTTTTACATTCAAAGAACAGTATTTCTTTCATCTGAACCCAAAAAGAAAATGAAAAACAATGGAATGTTTTTTTGTTTCAGGGTTAGAGAGAATCAGCCTTGATGAGTGCATTTCAGAACACAAGGAAAGCAAAATGTACATGTTTATGTGTAAGACATCCAATTTACATCACAAAATAGACTAAATTTCCAGGTATACCAAGTGACATATTGCCGTCATTGTCTGCAATCACGACAACAAATCTTCCAGTGACGTGAAGAGGCTCTATTACACTGTGAACAACCAGGCTTGTGAATACAGCTCTTCTAATCCAATAGAAATATCTACAGTAAGTCGTAAAACCAAACATAATGCACTCCTTAACTTAGGTCTCAAACATAATTATGTTAAAAAGATCACTTAAATCGTGCGAAAGATTTTTTTCTATCAAGCACTGATATTCGTCCTGTCACTGCGTTCTCTTCTCACGGTTGCTTTATATGGGCAAAAATAGTAGGAATGGCTCCTGGCCTGAGGTTCAGTGTCTGAAATGAAAATATATTTCATATGGTCAGGCTTCATATGAAGCCTTCAGGTATTCTTCATGTAACTTCAAAGCACTGAAAATTTCAATACACATGTCCAATCCTAAATTGACAATATTTGTAAACAATCTATTTCTGTTGCAATAAAGCACATGGTTAAGGCCAAGCAAATTTACTGTATTATATATACTGTAATGTTATGAAACCAACACATATAGGACAATATGTTTTAGATACCTAAACGAGACTGCGAAGTGCAATTGAATTGATTTCAACAAATCAACTTCGAGACGCTTTTGCTGACAAATACTACTCGTTAACTCTGCATGCAGATCACATTGGAACATTTCTGCGGTGAAATATCTGTTACACAACCTGTACTTCTTCACTCGTCTAGCTCATTCCATTAGTCATTACAGTGACTAGAGAGCAGGAAGGTTTTACATCGCGATTCTCGCAAACTCTCACCCTCGCCTGTGGCAAGACAAGTGGTTTGCAACAACATGGCAACCATACAATATTTTTACAAGGTTCACAGTTTAATTTGGAATTGTACAATTTTGCCGGACTATCAATTAATGCATTTTATTACCATGATTTAATAACTGGTCTGAAAAATTGGGACTGTTTCCCCTTTAACTCAGAGACACACTTTTCTCCAAAGTACATATCTGAGCCTCCATTACTCTTTTCACCTCATTTCAACACTTCTTCACCTACCAGCAACGATCTTTTCCTGAGTTTCCTGAGAATTAGCAGCCCCCATTGTGACACTTGTGAGCACAGTTGATAATAGAGGCACCTGCCATTAGGCACAGTGCAGAGCACCTGCGAATAACTAAATTGAAATATTCAGAACGCCAATAATATGTACTTTTCCCAATATAGTGTATTCTTGAATCTTTTATAACAATGATTTTGGTTTTGCTCATTAATTTTGATACACAAACCCCAAAGAGGTTTTGAGCACAGATGCAAAACTGATACACTGGCATGTGCCATTCCAGTGAATTTCTCTTGCAAGATATTTCACAGATCATCACTGTTATGTCGCGCACAGTGTCCACTTAAGTCTACGATGCTGTTGCGCTTCTGTTTTTGGGTTACTGCATTATGGCACTTAGGTGCCTTGGCGGGTTTTTACCGTTCTCTGGTAGTTCCAGGACCTGCACAGTAAAGAGCAGACGTCTGAGAAACCTGTCTGCCTCAGGTTTTCTGTGGTGTACCCAGCACCTTCCCTGTGAAATTGCTTTTTTGTGAATTGGAACAGGTGCCTTTGTTTTCTTGTCCCTGCTGGAGGAAAAGCAGGAGAAAACATATTTGCTGGGAGACAATCCAGCGTTTGTATTAATATATCAGGCAAAAACTATAAGAGTATTTTCAGAAAGTGGGTTTATTCGAACTTCTAGAGTAAAAGAAATGTTAAGATAATTCATTGTATCTGTTCTGGAAACAGTTTTGCTATTGGGTAATTGACTAAAACATGCACAGTTTACAGTAACACCACAGTAAACGTAACAGCACTGTAATGTACATTACTGCGTCATCAATAATTGATTAATTGCAGTCATGAAAATTGTGGATCCTCTAAAGTAGTTTTAGTGGAATTTTTGTGCTAATTATATAACATTTTTTCTGTTCCTAGGATTATATCATAGTTAATGAGTTATAATTGATCACAATTCTGTTTTTGCAATTTTTTGCACAGAAGTATATAATTTGCAAATTCTATACTTTGTTTGGATCTTGATCTGCTTCAGTTTTTTCAGCCTGTATCTGGCTGAAGAGTCTGCTTGTGTACATTGAGACAAAGCAGCCTGTGCTTTAGAGTTTGCCAGGTGGGGTACAGAAATCATTTTCAAACCGAAGCAAAATTCTGCGCAATCATTTTCATAAGGCAGTCTTCTCTCTTTGAACATTAAAACGCATTGGAGTCCAGTGTGTCTAACAGTTAAGACAACAGACGGACTGTTAACGTGGGCATCTGAGTATTATTATAGAGTTCTAGTGTGTACAAAGATTTGCTCCAATGAAAACAAACAAGACTGAATGATAGGCCTTGATCTGGCAAGAGTATTTGTTTGATATTGATTTAACTTTTTATACCTAATGTAAAATGATTTAAAAAGTAATCCAGCTCACTTTAATATCAAAGCATTTGTGTTTAATGTTATAATTATTTATCTGAATGAGTCAAATATCAACAAATTATGTTGAACATACCCCTTTATAAATACTGAATTGGAAAGCTACTGAATTAATCAGTAGGAGATTTAGAAGAATAATTTGTGGCTCGTGTACCTCAAGGATGCAACAGTAACTCACCTGGGATTTGAACCCCAAACCTTCTAATCACAAGTGCTGTACTCCTAACCACTCCTCTCCACAAGTATTGTTCTGTTATATTTTTCAAATTATTTTTCATCTCATTTTTGATAGTATGCAACTTTGCTTCTGCAGTTCAGAATTTCTGATCTCTGAAAGTTGCACAACCTTTGTGCATAACTGTTGTGTTCTATGCCCAGCTTGTTTGTTCATTGGTCCCGATTTTTGTTAAGATCCTTCAGGTTAGATGTTATTAACCATGGCTTGCTCACTTGTTTCCCTTTTTGTGAAAGCCTTCTTTCCAAGGCTGCCATCTAAAGGATGCAAGGGAAAAATGTGAAAAGGGACCCAGGATTTATGAAGTAGCGGAAGGGAAATCTGTCTTGAGGGTGAGACTTTCTAAGCATGGGTCAGGAATCCCTTCCAGGTGAATCAAACAGTGTAGCAGCTCATGCTAGGCCATTCTGGTGGAACTGTCGCTTTAAACTTCATTTCAGTAAAGTGCTTTCTCAAAAATGGGAAAATGATCGAGGGTTGAGCCAAATTCATGCGCCATGTTTAATAATTTGTCTTCATAACGGTGACCATTCAGATCTTTGCAGCCTCAGTTGTTTTTCTACAAGGTCCTGAAGGTTAGCCTTCGGGATGCCAAACTGTAAAACTGCAACATATTAATGCACAGAATGGGATGCTTAATATTCTCTGAGAGTCTATGTGCAGACATCTTCCGAAAGACTGCAATCCATTTCTTTAAAGTACTGCTGTCACAGCGGGAATTAATGTCCAACGCGTTCAAGAGCAGGTGCCTGCCCGTAGCTACAGATGGGCTGCAATGATGGCGCTGAGTCGCGTTTGCTGTGTAAGGAACGGTTCCTGCCAGATGGGAGCGCCCCTCTTCAACACAAATCAACTTGGTGCCACACGGCAGCTCTGCCAGTCACTATTTTGTTGGCCAGTCTATGTGCCAAACAGGGGAAAGCAGTATCAGCCTGTGAATATTAGTCTAGGATGTCTTGTGAAATGTCAAACAGAGTGAGCCTTAAATAAAAGGTTTATGAATCCTGCCATCTAAGCGCAGAAATTAATGGTGTTATAAAGTCAGTTGGTGTCCCTTTTCAATCCATTTATAAAATTAACAAAATAATAAGGATGTGGTTTTCTTTTTTCTTTTCTGTAGTAGGATGCACCAGAAATTATATACAGGTATAGTTGACACAATGGCTGAAGTTGGCCTTTTTTGTTCATAAAAGATTATAGTACTGTATACTAGAGTATACCCCTGGATAAGATTAAGGTTTGATTGCCATCACTAAGTTAGATATACCACGTCAATATATCTGCAAAGAACAATTAGTAATGTCACTATACCAGAAATTGTTTAAATAGCCATCCAATCATTTCCTAGCTGCTTAATTAGCACTGTGGCTAAGGATCTGCACCTGTGGCTTGAAGGTTGCTGGTTCAAATCCCGTGGCTGGCAGAGGAATCCTACTCCATTGGGCCCTGAGCAAGGCCCTTTACCCCAGCTGCACCAGGGGTGCAGTATAAATGGCTGAACTTGCACTCTGACCCCAAGCTTCTCAAACGTATGCTCTCCCCGGAATCTGAACCCAGGTGCCTGCCAATGCCCATCCATGCCACCTGCACTTAAATATTTGTTTGTCAGTTTCCCTTTGCTTATTTTATATCTTGTGATTCATGGGCAAAATATTCTCATGAAGGGCTTTCAAAATGTTTTGCAGCTTGCATACTTACAAGTTCATAAGCATTTTTGAAGACTGTGAATACATGTATAGCACACTTAGAATTTGTGCCTAATTTCTGTTAAACACCTTCTGTGAAGACTAATGCCATTCTGTTCTTTGCAAGGCCATTGCATGAACCTTGAGCACTACATGGACATTTACTACAAAGTAAATAAATCTACAGTATTTTTAGTACATTACAGTTCATTATTGCTCTGCATTTTATACCTCACCTCAAAAGACCAACACCAGGAAGTGGAGTGCAGTAAGGTCTGACGGAGCACATCTCATCTGGTTAATGCTGATGATGGATGGATAAGCCACTCTAGAGTTTTTTGTGTTGGTTCTCATCTACTCAGAGGGCAGATGAGAGATCTTTAAAAAGCACCTTAGAGCAATGCTTTGTTGTGCTACAGATCTTTTAAAGATCCTTAAAAATGAAAAAAGTGACACTTTTGCGGAAGATAAAAGAAAAAATCTAATTTAATGTCAATACCCAAATAAAAAGACTTAATAGCCCAAACATCCTTAATTCTATTTTTCATTATGGAATTAATCTTTATTTGTTCTTTTGTAGCCAACGCATGCCAATGCAGCTCCCCACCTTTACAAAAATAAACATAAAAACATAAACATAATAAAAGACCTCTCCTGTTTTATTGTTTTCATTCTAATGTGTAAACTTTATTTGAGCTTTAGAAGAATTGAATCTTGAGCCGAGCAGTGAGGTTGTCCAGAATGGAAAGAATAAGGACAGCAGTGTGTCAGTCAGTCTAAACTGGAGCCTCCTTATGCTGTGACCATGAACAGAAACGGGGTGTTTTTCATCAGAAGATCTGTGATGAAGAGGAAATTTATCATGTTTCTTGCAAAAAAAAAATCATCTCAACTTCTGTGTAACTAGTTTGGCAATTGGGTTACATTATTGCTACAATATGAGTGCTTGGTGACAGATGCAAGCCTACTGTATATTCAAAACACGTACAGAAAATTAAGCAGTAAAGAATGATACATTTTTCCAGACCTGTGTTTGACTTGAGCACAATGCTGAGGTTTTCAACTCTGTTCATTACAGTGGAGGAACACCTGGGTGTCAACACCTTAGGCGGGACTTTGTCTTTTACTGGAAGAATGGCACCTCATTAATCATGGTCATATCCATAAACAAGTTGGGAAGAACAGTGACTCCTACTGGTCTTCACCCATATTGCATACAGAAATTCATTTTGATAGCTTTATCGCCTGGATACTGAGCTACTGTTGGTTAGTGTCTGTTTATTATGGTTAGCGAGATTCAGAGTTATCAGATATGACATGCAGGGAAGATCGATTAAGAAGGTATTTTCAACTAGGAATAACAATAGGTTTTAATTGTCCTGCTAAGACGTTCCTGCGGAGCAGCGAGCAGTGGAGCTGGGAATTGCGTTCCGAGTGAATTCTCAGCCACGGTCTGAAATGTCGCAGCTCAGGGGTTGGAAAATGAAGCCTTTAATCTGCAAAGAAAACGAACATCAGCAAGAGTTCTAGATTGGCCTTGACAGATTAAAAAATGTTGTTAAAACAAGTAACACCAGTTAAACACGGGACATCGCTACATCGGCCTTGACCTATATTTGTCTAAGAGGGAGAATGACGTGATTCCTCCCTGGGAGCCATAATGTAGAAGGAGAAAAGGTGGGAGGACAGTGGGCTTATATACCTTGGAGAACCTTTAACACAGGAAACTATTTATCATAGCAGGTTTGGTTGATATTGCTCCCATACTGAACCAATTAGGGCTGGCTTGTTTCGTCATCCTTCACAAGCTGGACTGAGGGGCTTTGGAGCGTGGTACAGTGCGGTAATTGAATTTTGATTAAACACACATGGCTCGTGACCTTGCATGGATATTTAGAAGCCATGACCTACTCTGAAAGATGTCACTGAGCCAAGAACTTGCCAGAAAACAGGATGTTCTGTTGGGGGCCGGAGAGGGGGGATATGTATGAAAATCAGGGACAGCTGGAGAACAAAGATTTCTTTATTTTTTTTATTTCCATCTTCCATTTCTACCTTTTCTTAAAGTCTGTTGGAAGCATTTTGAAAGGTAATAGATGAATTGGTTGGAAGGCTTTTTGGGGTCTGATTTTCAGGAGTGTTTTTGCAATTTGTGGACTTATTTAGAGAGATACATGGTTAACTCCTCCTTCGCTGGGCCCCTGAAATCGCAGCTCCAAACATTTCAGAACAGCTTGAATAAATATACATATATGTGGGATAGTGACATGAAGCTCAGAGGGATTTTAATTCGGTCTTTAACCACAGCTACTGCTGCTAGTTTGCTGTAATCCTATCAGCTATTTGGATATGGTTTCCAGATATTCAACAGTAATCTAGTGTTCCTTTTCACCACAGATACCTCCTAACATTCTGTGTGTCCAATTGCATTTGACATCCTGTTTTTTTTTCTCTAATATGAAATGCCCAATTCGAGGAGTAGCTTTCACTGTCTGGAAAGATACTCTTTTTTCTATTCACAATGGACTAATTCAGCCGATTTCACCAGAGAATGGAGCCTCATGCATATAATCACCAAGCAGCACACAGGCAGCACCAGTACAGGTAGTAACCTAAACATTTATTGATATTAACCTAGCATAACAAACACACATTGTACAGATGTCACACCTGCATCTCTGTCCATCCTCCTTGGTTTGTAAGAGCCCCTGCTGGGCAGAGGGGTCCTTGCGTAAAGAGACATGAGTTACCGTACCTACTTACCTGGTTAAGGTGGAACTTCCTCTTTAACTGAAATACAGAGTAGCAAGTACAGGATTTACAGATCAAACCCCTCCCTGCTTCTTGGGAATCCCACAGAACATGGTACAGAGAGTTCCTTCTGGTATGCGGAAATGAATTTTACCATCATTCAATATTCATAGCCAGTCCACTATTTCTGACCACTCATCACCACGGTTTTGCTGTTGTGGAATGCAGTCACCTTAGCCATGAGCCATAATTTTTGTACGATAAAGTCTCCTGCTTGAATCTTTATAGTAGCCCACTGTGTGCAAGCATCCTTTAATAATCGGATTAAGGACATTTTTCGACAAACAATGGTAATTCTTAGCTACTTAAGAAATAACACATTAGTCATGTCACTTTACATTTTCTTATGAATTTGACACTCAGTCTGATGTATTTAGTTTTGTTTTGATTACATGCCAAATCATTTGAGAAATGGAGGAACAGGTCACAGGGCTCTGGACAGATGTGGACTCCAGTCTTTAGTGTGGTCATATCCTTAAGCAAGGCTCTTTACAACTAGACAGCAAAGGACACTAAGGTGTATTGGCTTGCAGTAGACAAGCATTTATCCCATAGGATGCTGTTCTTTTTATGAATACATTTCCTAAATAGAAGATTTAATAGAATGTGGGACATTCACATGAAATCAAAAACATGTCTGATTTAAAAATGCTTTTTAATGATACTAATAGGAAAAAATGTCCATTGGATCAATGGGTCAAACCTCGTTTTTGCTGTGCAGTACTTTCTCTCCAAATGAGAACTGGGCATCTTGGATTGCAGTGTTGGGGACTGCATGTCTTTATCAAGAGATAAAACTCAACCTATGCACATATACTGAACATACGTATATTGACATGTATGGAACCAGCATTCCCTTGTTGCTTTTCAAAGGCAGTTATTCAGGGAAACAGATATGGTTCTCATCTTTAATCTTACCAGATGAATCTGTTTTCAGATTGACAAATTCCAGGTTCCTACACAAAGCAAGACCAGTTATGGTACATTATAAGATTATTATTTCCATGTCTTGCACAGCTACATGTTAACAAAATTAAATGTATTTTTTCTGTATCACCCGTGCAATTTCTATAAGTGACTCTAGCTTGTCATGAAACCAAGATCCTGAGTACTTGGTCATTCGTGTTTAAGATTTAAAGCACTATAACAGTATGAGGCATTAACCCCAATGTCCAGGTTAATATCCGCTCTTGTACAATCTGGCCTATCTGCAATCCCAGCATTATTCTCCTCCTGATCTGATTATTCTCCTCCTGAGCTCCCTTCTCCTCCTGATCTTCTGTGCAGTGGAGCTCCTGGTGCAGATTAACTGCTGTGTCACCCAGGTGGGGCTGCACTTCAGAGGAGAATAAACTGGGTCACCTTTCTATATCTGAAGTGCATTGGGATCCTTTGTGATAAAATAATAATAATCATAATTGCTTACATTTATATAGCGCTTTTCTGGACACTCCACTCTAAGCGCTTTACAGGTGATGGGGATCCCCTCCACCACCACCAATGTGCAGCATCCACCTGGATGATGCAATGGCAGCCATAGTGCACCAGATCGCTCACCACACACCAGCTATTAGTAGGGAGGAGAACAGAGTGAGGAAGCCAGTTTATAGATGGGGATTATTAGGAGGCCATGATTGGTAACGAGCAGAGGGGAAATTTGGCCAGGAGGCGGGGGTTGTACCCCTAAATGCATGCATTTATTATTTGTGTTAATAATACCTGACATGAATCAGGCTGTATTACAACAACTATGAAGAGAAATTCCGATCACTGAACTTTTCATATTGAGTTCTTCTCTAAATGTTTAGCATGGGATGGTAATGAAATAGAATTTTTAAAGGAAAAATACAGGAAGACAGTTTATATTACAAAATGAAAATTGTTGTCCTCCTCTGATGTCTAGGCATGCTTAATAAAAGAAGTAAACCTTTACAGTTTTTACATTTACATTCAGAACACAGCTTCAAACAGATATGCAAGGAGTCCCCTTTAATTAAATACCAGTGATGGTTTGATTGGTTCTTGTGACAAGGAGTTTCAATGTATACAAGGACAACAGAGTAACAGAAGCGCATCTGTGGAGCTCGGAGTTCATCTCATCATTGCTGTACTGTTGCGGCCGTTTCTGGCAACGCAGCCTTGGCAGTCTCGGACGTTTAAACACATTTCTTCTCTTTGAAGCCTGCCCAGTATTACCGTTCAGTTGCCCTCTTCCAAATTCCTTGTCATTTTTCTTAAAACAGCCTTCCAAGTGAAATGAATTAAGCAAATAAATCACACATTTACAGTTGCTCAGTGTTCTTGTCGGCAGAGACGTGCCCTCACCCAGACACATACGCACGTGTTCAAACCCACTGTGCTGACCCCGAGTGTAGCTGTCACGCTCGTAAACCTCTCCTCTTACGGACGCTCCAGCCCTTCCTAGTTTTGTACTTATCTCCTGCACCTGCCTCCGGTTCCTGCGCCCCGTCCTATAAAAGCCAGGCATTCCTGCCAATCTGGGCTCAGCTTTGGAAGATGGACGCCTGGAACTCCGCCTATCCGCGAGTCCAGGAGCAACTTGATGACATTGGCTTCACAATGGCGTCCTGACCATCTGGGTCCGGGACTGGAGCGTCTGGTCCTGTTACTCCCCTTTTATTCCCCCGACCCTTCGTCGGATCCCGCTCCAGCTTTTAAATCTGTTTGTCTGTGTCTGGAAGAATCTCCCAGTTTTGGACATTGGATCATTCTTGGATTTGCTACGGACTCCCTTGGACTTGTTTGCCTTGGACACACCTCCCTGAACACCAGTGCACCTTGAACACGCCCCCTGTTTTCCTTCAAGCCCCTTTGAATGCTTTTCCCCCCGTGTTTTCCTCTCTCCTCCCCGGATTGTGCTGTCTGCACAGGGTCCTGAAAGAACACTTCGTGACAGTAGCCATGTTCTTTCCGGAGTCTTGTGACACGAGGTGTGAAGCAGTCTTAATATTTTGTGCTCTGTTCGTTCAAAAAGTGTAGATAAGGTATCTGCGGCCAAGGAAGTGCTGGTGACAGTCAGGGGATGGGTTTAAAGGCTACAGGGTACTACCTTATAAACATTTAAAGTTGGCAATCAGCATTAACATCCTGTGCCAATTGATTGCTTTATTGATTTCTGCTGCACAGTGCTCACCAATTTAAAAAAAAAGTAGCCTAGAGAGTGCACATTTTTGGGCTTGTGAAGTCTCTACCACAACTCTGCGAGCAGAGAGAAAGCGGACGTGGTCCTGAGGTGATGTTCTCCACAGATACACTTTCTTCAGAGTCTACCACATCACCTCACCACCACAGATCAGTCTGCAGCTCTGGCACAGGGCTTTCAGACTTATTTATCTTGGCATTTTTGTTTTTGCTTTTAATCAATGTGGCCCTTTCCGTCCATACTTCGGCGTCGTGTGCTAAATTAAAATAAATTAGAGTGATCTCAGTGGGCGCTTCCCTAATTAAGAAAAAAAGTTGTTTTCTAAGACCAAAGGTTAACAATCCTGCTTCTGGCAAGCTCCAATACAGCTAGTCTTATAGGTTCCTCCCCTAAATCACCTAACAACTGAGAATACTTGTAAGCTTGAACAGAGAGTTATTTGTTCAATTAATGGAACTCTGGTCCTTGACTACTGAGGGGTATTCAAAGTCTTGCTCCAAACGATCTCTTAATGACTTAATTGAACAAATTGCCCGCTTCCTTGATCACAATTAAATGATAAAGTCTTTAGAAACGAATGATTTAACGGTTACCTCTAAAACCTGCAGGATGAGGGCTCTGGCAGAGCTGAGTACTAGGAGCTGCATGTGTTGTCATTCAGCAGCTCAAAATGACTCGTGAGTGTGCATCCAAGTGTGTGATCTCCAAGCTTTGTACTGTTATTCATCATCAGCAATGGAGCTATAGCAAATAAGGAGCACCAGATATTAACACAACAAAGAAAAATAAAATGGTTAGCATTCATGATTAGTTTTAAGACTTAGCAGACCCTCAATTTCAGAGTTCTTTTAAAATGTAGAGGGCAATGTTTAAAATGGTAGAGGGCAATTTGAATCTCTGCTTTTTATTTCTGTTTGCATGTTTTTCCTGGACAGACATAGGCTCAGCTCATCCCCTTCTGAGGTGCAACACCCATTTGGGTGAACAAGGCTGCCATTCTGTGGCAGTAGCCCCAGTGCACATCAGATCAGGTGGAGACATGATAAAGTATTTCACTAGATAAATTAAGTGGAAATTTAAGAAAGGCAGACTATGCAAGCTGAAACTGAGATGGAGCCTAGACTCCCTTACTTGTACAAACAGCACCAGGGAATCTTTGGTGACCAAGAGGTCCGGATCTTGTTTTAAAATCTCAGGTCAAGGACGGCACCTCCTACAGCAGAATTCCTGGTTACCATAATAGGGCAGTGATTTTGCACCTAATCCATAAGAGAGAGTGTCAACTACTGGTACACCACTGTACTTCTGTAAGGTGTTCACTTAGACATCTGCTTTATTTAAACAATTGTACTGTGAAAAGGATGTGTAGCAATGAAATTTGCTGCTCATACCAATGGGACATATTCCCATGTGTATGCAAACCAACAGGGACAGTAAATGTAGTAAAGTGCTCAGGAGTGTACTTCTGCACTCATTCTCCCATTTATATGTGTACCAAATTTAGAAACTCCTATACAGAAATTCAAATATATCAGCTTGCAAAGCAGGCAGTCTATATATACGCTACTTCTAAGGCTTGCAATAACAACTTCTTGTTACAAAAGGCATCTGAAAAATAGTTTATGCAAAGCAGATGACCAGCAGGCTATCACAAGGTAGTACCACTGTGCAGCAAGTAGCTCTTTCAAGCAATTATGTTAACTTGATTGAAATAACTGCATTTGTCACCCAAAGACAAATGAACAGGTCCAGGTCCAGATGTATGGCATAAACAATAAAGGTTACGGCTAAAGGGTATTCCTATGGCTCATGCACCCTCGCCGAGCTGCTTCCTGGTCTCTTCCACGCTCGGTTTGCCTTGGCGCGATGCTCCCTGCCAAAAGGATGACAAACAGGAGTGCACCCACACAACGCGCAGTGAAGTGGCATATTCTGCTGTCCAGAGAGAGCTGTGCTGCTCTGCACCTCTTGCATAGAGCACACTACAAATCTAACCCACATCCTTGTGTTATACTGACTGAAATAAAACTGTTAATTCAGGAAGAGGGAATAAGGAGGATGTATTTGAGTTTCATTTTCATTTTTCATAATCAAAAAAGGAACGCCCGTGTGATTCATGATTTTATTTTTCACATTTTTCTCCTGTGGGAGGGAAAAGGAATGAAAAAAGCATCTGCCCAACACAACTTGTCCACAAGGTTCACATAAGAAGAAAAATAATGACAACAACATAAATCAATTCACTTTGGAAAGACATATTCAATTAAAGTGTAACACACAGGGCATAATGTGAATAAATTAACAAGACTTTAAACAGAATAAAGTTTATTTACAGCTGGTTAACACTATTTTCTAGGGGATATTCCTTACAAATGAGAATAAAGTGTAAAATGTATGGCCCCTTTCAATAATAGGAGCATTAAGGTGGTGGTACAAGAGTCTTTTTTATTTCACCTTTCACAGCTGGGACTAAACATCTTTATTTCAGACCTCATTCTGAAGCCACACATGGGAGCATTAAAGCGATTAGCTTCAATATTGAAAATCTGTTAGCTATCCCCATAAAAAGCAAACAGCAGGTTAAGAAAGACATCTTAAATGTTTAAGTCTTCCATTCAGTGTAGCAGGATTATAATTAGGTTTGCTGGAGAAAACACTTTCCAAACACAAATTGGAGTGAGCTGTCAGAACCCTACACAAACTCACGAAATAAAGGGCCTGCACACTGATGTGTTTGGTTAATACTAAAATGAATCACATACCAATCTGGACATGAAATACCTCCAATACCTACAGATCTTTTGGACAATGCACTTTCGTAAGGCATTTCAGTAGATGTTTGGGGGAATCAAACAAGCTCTTTGTGTTGCTGTTAGGAAGGCTGACCACAAAACAAACTCAACACTGCATCGATACCTTAAAAAAGACCCATTTTGCAATTCATAAGAGGGACTTACAGAGAACTGGGACTAATATGTTGGAATTTGATATAATGTACAAAGCAAGCATTTCAATCTTTAGATTTTATATTTTGTCTGCTTAAGTAATGGAAAAGTGTCTACTAGTTATGTACAACACTTGTGGGTTTAGATAAAAGCCTGCCATGAGACATCAGCTTCCAATTTGGCTGTGTTTTGCAAAAACATCACAGGACACAACAGAAGTTGTACTATCACCTGCCTGGCGGTGTGAGAGAGAACTCCAGGGTCTTCGATCAGTCCATTGAGGCTAAAAGAAGAGGAATCTGTTAAAAAATGAATGAAACCTCTTCATCTAGGATTCTCTCAACCTTCTCCTGTGCTGTGAAGCTACAGTCAGGACAGAAGCTCTGAAGACACATCTATCACTTCAAACGGCTTCCTTCTTCGAGACCTAAACGTTGTGAAGTTCAGACCGCTGTCTTCTAAGAACGCCACGTCCATTTATTGACCCAAACCTTTTCTGTATTTTTATTAAACCCTTGCTTTTTGCTCATTTCTTGTGTCCAGTCTTTCAATTGGCCTCTAAGAGCTTTAAAGAAAAATTGAAAGGGAATGGAAGACCATCTCCAGTCGCCAAATCCATGTTCTTTTGTCATTTTTAAACAAGGATTCTCCACCTGGAATAAAACACAAAAAAGACTTTTTTAAAAATATGAAGTCTTAGAAAAATATTAAACTAAAAAATACTGTTGCCAAA
This sequence comes from Lepisosteus platostomus, assembly GCF_059453375.1. Lineage (NCBI taxonomy): Eukaryota > Metazoa > Chordata > Actinopteri > Semionotiformes > Lepisosteidae > Lepisosteus > Lepisosteus platostomus. Next base: position 31,122,872 of record NC_142621.1, read on the forward strand.
AGGTGATACCATATTTTCATGAGCCTTGAATTCTCAATATATCACTTTCTAATGTATTTGCCTGCCCTTACTACTTTTCTTAGCATCATAATACTATTTCAATCAACATTATTCCCGAAGGTAACCGCAAATATACCTTAAGCTAGTTTTTTTTTTCAAAATATTAAAAATGCTTTTGAATTTCCAGCAAATGTTGTATTAACAGTTGGCAACAGAGAGTGTGTGCGTACCTTACTTATCTTAGCTTGAAAAATTCATGAAGTGGGACTTATTTCTAGTATGGCAGATGTATTGCGATGAGTTTTGGGGAAGATCTGCTGCAGACTAACTTAACTTAGTTAATAGTTAATAGTTGTAATAACAATAATAACTTCTCTAAGCACTTGTAAATTATCAAAACTCTTAATGTAAAATTCTGAAGCTGATTGGAAGATCATGATCTGTCAAGGATATTGAATACCTCTGATTTGATTTTAACATGCAACAGTCAAGTGTCTTACAATAATTCAAGGTCATAGTTCAGATTTAATTATCCTTTGAGGATTGGAAATTTGTGTGGCTTCCATTACTTGTATCATACAATTTCAGACCATTTTGGCATTTCATTTGAGACTAGCTTGCCATTTTTTCGAAAGGGTTTGATATGGGCTGTTGAATTGTTAATACTTCTGCTCAGCAGTGTTCTGGTCATTCCCCCTGTCTCTACTAACTCTGCGTCAACTGTGTTAGTCAATAAGGGCAACTGATTATACTGCAGGTGCTGTGACTCCAATACACACAAACTGGTCTTTTCAAAATGCACTCAACCTTGTTTTAACAGTGCTATGTGTCAAATAAAAAGAAACTGTCACAAGGAGGATAATAAAATTAAAAATGACCTGAAATTTTAAAGCGGCTTTTTACTGGAATAGAGGGAAATAAGAACACTAGAGTCCTTTTCTTCATGATTTACAGATTACTTAATCCACTAGTTTTTAAAACTTCCTTTGTGAAACCCTTATTCAAGAAACTTAATTTTGATAGCTGAATTTCAGGTACATTCAGGTGTTTAGTATTTCAAAACGTCTGTTCTTAGCTAATGAGCCTGAAAAGGCAGCACTTAAACAGTTTTCTGGAAAATATTGTAACAAATTATTCCATTTTACATTACATGTTACACAGGAAAAAAATCTTAGTGTAAAATAAGGCATTAATCAAACCACAAATAAAATCAGATCCTGACATCAGCTTGCTATACTCGCAAATCATATATAAAATGATATAATTTCATAAAATAATTTCAAACCACACAGTCAGAGAATACTAAGCATTACATACTGTAGCATGTGTGTTTTTGATTTATCCAGCACAGCTTGCTAATAGAGTGATGACCAGGGTGGCAAACTTAGACAAAACAAAAATATTACAATAAATAACACAAATATAGTGCTCATGTTGGTTAGAGCTTTAAACAGATATTTACATGCCAGTGAACCATCAGAGCCCTTGTTCAACAGACACAGAAAACCTTTATATAGTTTTCTATCCACATAATGTAAACACAAAACAGCTAAAACAGGGGCTACATCTCTCTCTCTAAATGGGTGGGAACCAATTTATCTACTATAAACAACTCATCACTTACCAAAGAGAGACATTTCTAGCCTATGGCTACTGCAACAGAGGAAACCAGAATTTCTACAAATACAGCAAACCCCTCCAGATTACCTGTACAGAACCTGGTTCCAAGTCTGATGAAAGAGGAAAATTCTCTAGCTGTACAATCCTCTCTGCTACCTCTGATAATGAGCATGTTTCCTCTCTTTCCTACCTTCCTTTTGTGCTAATCCTCTCATCCTCATGTTCATGTATTTATCTTGCCTTCAAGCCTGCTTTGTTTTGTGACCAATTTTCATGGACGCTGGCATATCAGCCCCACTAACAAAAGTCTGGTCACTGTTAAATATTCATGTTCTGGCGGATGATGAATGAACAGAGAATTAGTTAAACTATTAGTCCCACGTCTTTTGATCATCTGTATCTTTGCCTCAAGGTCCTAGAACAGCTAGGTGAGCACTTAAGACAATACTCATTGCACTGAACCTACAGACTAGAGTAATTCTGCTAGGAAGTACTAGTATTTAGTTACCCATCCTGAGCTAGAACAATTGTATGGAGAAGTTTCAGACAGGTTTCAGTTCTAATAATAGCACTAATATTGAATAAGTCAAATTAGTAAATGTAAGGGCTGATCTCATTTTGAATCAGATTCTTAACTGCTGCTCTTGATACCATGAAATTCTGACAAATCATTTTAGAGACCTAGTCCCTTTGACAACACTTTAGATTGTTTTTAATGGACAATAATTTATCTTCAGGAGAATCTGCATCTGGACTGGGTAATGATACATGTGGTGTCCTACAGGGCTACATTTTAGGCCCTTTGTTATCTTTTTCATAAGTGCGTCCTCTTAGCAGGGTTTTTCATAGATATGACAACAATGTGAAAGCAATGCAACTTTATATCTGCCAGTCCAGTTGTCATTTGACAGAGCTAACAAAACAGACATTTTATAATAAATATTAAGTCAAAGGTGAAGAATATGGCATCAGTCTTTGATTCCGAACTATTATATGAATTAGACATTATGCTCAAAATCATATGCTCATTCCATTGCCTGCATAATATTAACAAAACAGGATCTGTTGTTTTCTGATTCTGAGAAATTCATACAACCTTTATTACATCTACATTAAATCATCAGCTGATAGGTCACGGGGCAAAACTTAAAAAGAACAACTGATCGATGTAGTAAGGATCTCTTCTTTGCTCAAACATCAACACCCATTAAATTTTTAGGATGATTACTGGCCACTACTGACTGAACTCAAATTACATCTGCAATTCATTAGAGACCTACAGCTCTTGCAGGTCTCTATACATCTATAGATAAACTGTGGCTCTGCAGGACCAAATCTGGGCACTCCTGGTACAGACTGGGGACTTGGCTCCTTTCTTCATCATCTGGTAGTGTATAAAATCTGTGATTACAAGCAATTTCTGGAATCAAAGGAATCCTGTGGGGAGGAATGTCTGTGTAGATACCTTTCCAGCATGGCATGCTGCGAGTTAAGTGAATTGCTGCTTTGTCTTTGATGCAGGTGAGCCTGATGTACAGAAAAACAATTTCACAAAAGCCTGCCAATGATGTCATTAGAGCAAATGATCAAAACGTCTTAATGAGGCAGGCTGGTGGGGGTCTTCATACAGCCACAGCTGTAGCTTGTGGACAGGTACGTCAAGCAGAGCAATCAGGACACTGCAATGATTAAGCTATGAAGGAGGACAGATACTGTGGCAGGAGGAGGGACCAATAAGGAAAGGGGTTTATTTGGACAAAGAACTGAACGAGTCAAGCTGGGACACAGAAGGTCAGTTTACTACAATCCATGAAAAGAAAACAACATTCATAAGCATTACCATGAAATTCCATTTGAATAAAAGAAAACTGCGGTCTGTGTAACTACAAGGAAAGGCCAGATAATGTTAAGGTTATAGTCTGAGCTGACTTTATTATCCTTTGGGTATGTGGCTTTGAGCATCAGTACAGTAAACTAGCTTCAGCAAGGCCAGATACAAGACAGGGCTTCCTGGCCTGACACATAGGAAGGGCTGTGCAGCCCTTGACTATCAATGAAACATGAGCTTCAAGGAATCTTGTTTTGCTCTGCAGAGGAAGCGAGCTGATTGAATGCACAGGTCTTGCAGGTGAAGTGCTCTGGACCAACAGCCTGCAAGTGAAACAGCACCCCTAAGGGCACACAAACATTAGGTTTATTCTGTAATGTAAAAAATAGCATCACAAATACTTCTTAAACACTACACAAAATAATATAATGAACGTGCTTAATCCTTCATAATCATTTGTGCAAATTACATTACAGGCATGTGATTATTCATAATGGCTCATGACGAGCGAAACTCCAGGTAGACAAACATTAAAGCTGACAGCAACAGTGATCCTAGTTTATTTATGAGAATTTTATTTCACTATATGCCTTTTATGCATGTTATTTTATTACACTCTCTAGAGCCTATGGAGGAGTTATGATAGTGTTTTGTAGCATAATTCAAGTAAAACATTACTGTTCGTTCTACCAGTTGTTTTGTGATTTTTGTATTTCTTTTGCTTACTTAGTTTAAGAATAATTTGTCCCAAATCAATTTAAGCTCAAAAGAACGACATAATGTAATTACTGTATTCTAACTGTAAAAAGTATAAAGGATGTGGTTTAATTTATTAAATGCATAGCTAGTAAAATACTAGAGCTTGGTTCATATTGCTCGACAGATTTATTGAAGTCATGGACTTGAGAGAATAGTTCATGGGCACAAATGAGAGCAATCTCATTTTTTTAAAGAACATACAGTAAGTAAAGACTATTAGCTGGAAACCCTCCACATGCAGTCCTGTCTCTCTTGTGAGAGCTGGTGAATCAGGCCAGCATCCCTTCTCGTCAGCAGAGGGGCTGGTCAGCCGTGTTGTAGCCTTTTTTTCCTTCTTGACCTGGTTCAATTAGCCTTACAAAACAATTCTTTGGTGCAGCATGTAATTTGCCACAGAACACGGCAAAATCTTGGTAAAAGATTATTAAAGCATGGATAGGCCTAGTAATGTAGGATACAAATGATAAGAAAAGGAAGGAAAAGTCTGGAAAAAAAAACGAACGAGAAAATTGCTGAGGAAGGCCCATGTGTCTTTCGTGGGGTTTAGGAAAATAAATTGCTGCTTTGCATGGGAGAGCTGAAGAGTTTAAACGTCTCTTCATTTCTTAAAAGGGCTATTCTGCATGACATTTACCAGGAAATCTAACTGACCTGTGAACAGCCAATTCTCAGAATTCATGCTGACTTTAGCTTCAATGACCCAGATATATTAGGATTATTGGGGGGAAAAAAAAGGAAAACCGAGCAGAGAGACTAAGCAGTTGGGTTTTTTTGTATTTCAGACTGCGATAATGTAAACATTTCAAGGCCTAATCTACTCCATATGTTTCTCTATGGTGGGACATGGCTCACAACAGCCCTGCCACCACAAACATGCATTGGGACTTTAAAGCTAACCAGACGGAGAATTGAGAGAGGGAGACAGCCCTGTACCCAGTGTAATGAGTGCAATCTCACGACCCTTTCTTTTTTAAAAAAGTTTGTTTTACAGCCTGACATTTAATCATCCCTGTCCCAGTGCTGAGGCTGTTCTGTTGGGGGCAGTGGGAGCTCCCGCGCAGGAGAGCTCAGTGTCAGCTGGGCTGCGTTACAGATGTCCTTGTGTTATGGTTCTGCTTACCCTGACAGGTCACTTAAGCTCTGGGGAAGAAATACAGCATTTTTTTGTGTGTGTGCACAAGGCCCAACCTGTTTTTGCCCCCCGTCCCAGCCTCTTTCCTGCTCTGCTGTGTGCAGTGGTGGACGCCACGAAGATTTATGTGTCTTAAAGACCGTCTTTGACAATGTTTACTCTTCTTCCAGCTGCCACCGAGCCCATCGGCAGATCTTCATGAATAAGAAACCAACTTGTTGAACAAACTCAAATGGACAAAACTCACCCCACGCACTCAGTTCTGTTCAACTAGTTAACAGTACAAGAGATGTGCAGAGGTAAAGCAATGCTTCAATGTTATATTTCTGCACACACCTGTTACCATGATTATAACTGGCAGAATCACCAATTGAAATTTTTGAATTTTCTGCCGTCCACAAAATACCACAATTAAAAGCAGTCCTTTTAATTTGCTTATTGTAACCCATTTAACTATTCAAAACACATCAGCACTCAGCAAGTTAAAAGGTGTGGTCTCATTTTCAACTAGTATTTTTCAGAAAAGTTGAGCGCTCAACAATCCTCCTTTTTCCAATAGGCTAAAAACCTTTTGTGTCAGATTTTCAAGTAATTAAGTGATTCCACGCTGGAGTAACTTTATGATTGATAAAATAAACAGCTAATAGATTTCCTGTTTATACAGAGTCAAATTAGCATGCATCAAAGTCAGCTTAAACAAAGTAAAAAACTCATTATTTAATGGAATGTATGGTGTTTTACTTCAAAAACACAAATGCATAACAGTACCAAGTTACGTAGACCACAAAACTAATGTTAATGTTATATTTTTAGCCCACATTTAGAATATAAGCAAAATGTATTAATTACAAATGTTAATCTTGAATGACTGAAGATTGTTTTTTTTGTCTACATATTCACTTTCTGATCTTTGTGTGTAAATCATTTCAAGTGATAAAAATCATCCTTGCTCTCAGGAGAATTAAAAAGGGCTTGTAGCCAAGGCCTGACTTTGGAGGTGACTGGTTTTCCTGGTATGAAGGCCCTTCACTCCTTTTACTGAATGGAGCAGGATGAAATCTGGTTGGACTGCAAGCCTGTTTGTAGACATTCCCTGCAGTGATACATGTCTTTTCATACATATCTTTTCTATGTCATCTGAAACTGTGGTTTGGCGTGTGAAAAAAGTACACAAAAACACTGTACTCCACAACTGTCTTGAAGTCGTACAGCCTTGTATCCCATCATAAGATAAAAAGGTCAAAGCTACGGCCAAACCAGACTCTTCATAAGACAAGACCATTTTTACCAGATCAGTAATGAAGGAAACACAAAAGTATTGTGGTGTGAAAAGGTTTGAAAGGACTGATATTGTGTAGTGTAGATTGACAAGGACAAACTACAGTGCATTTATAATACCTGCTTTAGAGCGCTACGCACGACTTTGGTTAGAATCTTACGAAGATTACAGAGCAGCAACATCAGTGCAGAGAAGAGTAACCACATACACTCTCCAACGCCTTAAAAGGCTAAAGGAATTTTTTTTACTTGCACAGGCTAAAAGAACTGCTGGTTTTTGTTCTTGTACAGGAAAGACTATGAAGGGACCTGATTAAAGTATTTAGACGTCTACAGAACCAACAGTGAAACACGAGCCAAAGGGCACAAATGGAAACTATGAAGAAGTGCATTTAAAACTGAAAACAGTTTTTACATAAAGGAAGCATGGAACAAGCTACCCAATAATGTTGTCAAAGTTGATATTTTGCTTCTTTTTTAAACAATGGATGTAAAAGAGATCAATTAGATATTAGAAAGCCAATGTGCTGGATGGGTTGGATGGCCTCCTCTCTTCTGTAACCTTCCTTGTGTTTATATGTGTGGCGTGACTGCTCTGCTTACCACTCTCTTCTCTAGGGCCCTGTCTGGGTCTTCCTGTAGGTCTCATTGTTGACAGTGAGGCGAGTGAGTCGTGCTCCGTAGTAATCCACTATGTAGCTGGAGCCGTCTGCTGGGCCCACGATCTGAGAGGGGAAAGGGAGATAAGCAATCTCAGTCAAGTACACAGGCTTGGGACTGGAACAAGGAGACTCTTTCACATAGCTCCCCCACTCCACCAGCTACATAAACAAGCGGAGGAGATTTTTCACTGAACTTATCAGGCTTTAGACAACCTCTTCTGAAAGAGCCCTAGACATCATTTATCAGCTAGACGTTTTTGCAGCTGACCCCACTACATTTACAAGGCCATTGGAAAAAACAAGAGCTACAGTCCAGAGATTTCACAGGAGATGAACACATAATGTGCCTGTTAGGGTGATGTCACCCGTTTATGATCTTCTCAGACTTTTGACAGCTCTGAAGTGACTAAAATATCATTTAGGTGATCTGCAAATCAAGTTGAAAGGATGGTGAGATTGGTTGGTATCATTCTGGGGTGAATACGGTCTTTATACCATTTGTATACAAACAGCTACATTGAGAATTAAGTGCTGAGAGTCTAACTACAGCACTAGTCAAAGAAAGGTAAGATCATTCATATCTTAACTACAGTATATAATATACACTTTCAGGATTTGTGTTAGGACAGTCAGTCTGTGAATGTGTAGGTTATCTATGGTTCATGGAGCCAAGTGGAATATTATCACAGCATGACTATGACTACATAGTATGGCTATGATTCAAGCTGTGTTTCATCTAAAACTCTGCTCTGTAAACTGTAGATTACTATTATAACCTCTAACATGAATGCTGATTACTTAAGTATACATAGAGAAACACATGGATTAAACCCATGGTATTATTTCTGGAAAATGCACAATTAGCTGATATTTTAATTTCTACTTGGATATAAATACTCATACATATAGAAGGAATATATAATATATAAACATAAAGAATATATAATAATGTTCTTTCAACACTTGTAAGATAGATAAACACATATGTTTTACTGTTCAAAGTAAGCAGTTACACTGATGAGCAACAGGAAGGAGAAACTATCCATACTAACAATTCATTGCAACTGCACGCTCTACATACTGTACACCATAAATCTGAAAAGTGCTGCAAGATTTTCATTGGCTATCCCATGCAGTCAGTGACTACTGTCTTCCATTAAACTGAATGAGACTGATAAGACTAATAAGGGCTAAGGGTGTTCATGTTTCACTTTCAAATTCTGACACCCTGGGGTCTCAAGGTGCTCCATACCAGCTTGTCTTCCTCCACCTGGTTCACTCATGTCCCCTATTCTCCCACGACTGCGTCGCCAGGGACAAAACAAACTCGATCGTCAAGTTTGCGGATGAGACAAAAATCATCGGCTTGATAACGAACGATGATGAGCCTGCATACAGGGAGGTGGTAGAAACGCTGACAGCATGGTGTCAGGACAACAACCTCTCTCTGAACACCAGCAAAATGAAGGAGTTGATCGTGGACTACAGGGAGCATCGAGGGACATTGCCGACAACGCTGCTGTGTGCTGTACTGTTCATGCATTGATAAATAAACCTTGATTGATTGATTACTGTATTGTCAATTTAGAATTCTGAATTCAAGTCTTTTTCAGCAAAGCCACATTTGTAGCTTCAATAAATTTGAAGCTAACAATTGGTAAAACTTAAACTGGAAAAGTATCCTCAGAATCACAAATCCAATCATTAGAAATGACTTTAGACACCTCCTCTCCCCTTACAAAAGAAGTCATTCATATGTGAGATATCGCTGAGCTCAGGTTTTCCTAGTTTATAAGGGAATGGCCATTTCAGTGCTGAACAAATTCATTTTATGGAGCAGCACAGCAATATGCAAACTATTACTACACTTAAGTGCAGAATATTATTAAGTGTATAATTACTTAAGTGTTATGTCCACCACGCCAAATGAACATTCCGAATTTTAGGCTGCTCATTCGGTAGACTGTTCCCACTCTGCTCAAAACCCCTATAAGAGCAAGACTTCTAATCTAAACAACTGGGTTTTAAGTGAACTTTTAGACCTTTACACTAGGCAGGCTCTGTAAAAGAGAGCTCCTGCTGGTCAACGAGACCCTCAGAATATTTAATAAAATACAAGATGATACACAGTGTGGCTCAGATCCTTCCTGCTATCCATTAAACTTATATCCGTTTAAGTACAAAAGGCTGCAACCCAGAGACCACATAATGGGTTCCTGCAGTTTGCTGATGTACACCTGGACCTAATGCAGACATGTCAGAAAACATCTGATGCTCACATTTTCTACTGAGAATAATCGCAACTGCACAAACACTGTTGAAATGGCTGCCAGTGAAACAGTCTGTTCAGCATTATCCCGCCGGTCACGCATCTTCCTTAAAAGGTCTGAAATGTAACAGTAGCAGTCCGCTTGCAAATCATTTAAGCTGCCAGGCACAATGCATGCAAGAGTGTATTAGACTGTTCAAATATCAAGTCTGTGACTTGGTTTCTCTGCCATCATTAACGCTCCACAAAGACCACCAAACCTCTTTAACGACAGTATTTGAGCTTTAAAGACCGGATGTCTATTTTTTATCACTGGTGTCTTCAAGAAGTGGACGTACAGTACAGTACAGGCACTCTTTACTTTTGCAAAGAGAGCATTGTGAACTCTGTAACACAAAGAGTAAGTTCTGTTAGACTTCGTACCTGAAAACACTCATGTAAAGTCTGACGATCACTAAATGATTGCACAGTGTTTTTCATACCAAAGGATCCCAAACCAATTCACATAAAAGAGGGGAACGCTTCATCTAATACTGAAGTACGCCACCTACTGTACATACCACCTGCAATAATAATATGTCCATTATAATCTTTTACCAGATTTAAGGTCTGGTATAAGTATAAAGTATTTCACACTTTTTTTATTTTAGAAACCACAAGCTGAAATGTCTCTTCATAAGGCTTTCTATATTATACCTTCTTGGTTGTTATTCACAAGGTGTCAAATGATGCAATTGACTTTCCATGTTGCTTTTTACACAATGTAGGCATAGTTAAATTATGACGCTCCAGAAATGAAAGCGCGGCTTAAATGTTTTCTTCCGAGAAGCATCAATGTTTATCAAAACTGTCACACTGCGAGCTGAGCACAGTGCGTCCAGACAGCACACAGCTAATCAAGTATGTAACTGAGCAGCAACTCCCAGAGCTGAACGGTGCCGCTTAAAAGCATTGCTCTCGGGGGGCCCTCAAAAAGACATTAAGAGTACAATAAAACAGCAGAGCGCAACTGTTAATCAAAGTTGCTGTTGTTCCTCGATTTGACAAATAGTGGGTGCTGCTGGCAGAGCTCCCTGGTATTGTGAGCAAAGGGGGCTGGTGAACACGGCTGTGTCTGTAGCAAAAGAAGGAATTTTTTCTTTCAGGCCCAGGAAGCAGCAGGGGCAACAAAAAGGTAGCCCCATGGACTGGGGGAATAAAATATGTTCTACTTCCATCCGTCCATTTTCTAAGCTCTCCTTCGTATTCAGGGTCACAGGGGAGCCAGAGCCTATCCAGGCAAGGATGAAAAGATGTGGAGAACATGCAGACTCCATGTGGTTCACATCCCAGGTCTGGAACTGAACCCAGGGCCCCAGCACTGCTATGCCACCATGCCACCTTACTGACTAGTGTGTGCTACCTCTTCTTTCAAATAAAAGAGGAAATAACATGGGCAAGGCCAAACTTTTCCTCTTACCTCAAATATGCAGACTTCACGATGAAGGCATTTTTCATGTGTGATCAGTCCCATTTTATTGACTTTTTACAAGATCTTACAATTAATACATCGGCCTCTACCAGGGCTCTCGTTTACTTAGTGATTTTGATTGTTCTTTGCAGGTTTGCAGACATTTATCTTCTTTCACTCAGTGAATGTTTTAATTAGATATATCCACTTACAAATGTAGATATATTATTCAGAACTCAACAAACTGGAACATCTTTGGGAGGGGGTGAATATTTATGTAGAGCACTATAGCTTGTCCTTTTCAAAAGGCCAAAAGGTATCAAAAGGTACCGCTGTCAAAACTGAAAAACCGAAAGACAACTGATAAGGTACTGTTCTTCTGAATCTGATCGTCAGGTAAGGAGAGGAGGGAGACTCTGGGAGACCTTTGTATCACTGCTTTTTAAACCTCACAGCAGAGACTGCACTGAAGAATGCCCTCAATTGACACTGTACATAATTTATTTACAAATGCAACATGCCTGAGGCAAACAATAGCTTCTGGACCAGCTGTGTAGAGTGTTTTTCCACAATGGTTTTCCTGAAGACAGACGTGTTGTGGTGAATTGAATATTTACTCACATAGTGGCAGGTGAGAAGAGTTTTGGACCTTTTTGAGGAATTTGTGGATTACTGCGAGTTGTTGGATGAGGGGAGGAGTGAATGTTTACCAGGACAGGGAGTCAAGGGAGTGGGGTAGAGCGTGGGATTCCAGTGATGATGATGTGCATGGTGTCATGCTGGGTGTCTACTCTGTGAGTACGTGATGATCTTGATCAGACAGGGGTAGCCATTCTGCTGCTGAGGTCCAGAGAGTGGTACTGGCAGCGCCCCATGTTGTACCAGCAAGTCTGGAGATCACACTGTTGGCTGCTGTTGTCTTTAAGGTAATGTAATGTCTACAGTCACTTCAAGGCATACCGGAGTAGTATGGTGGTGTAATCTTTAACAGATAATCTAAATGTTGAGCTTTTTTGTTGCTTTTGCATTGTGGAGGTGAAACAGGCTGGATGCTGTTTTTGCAGGGCTTAGTTTGGGTCGCCACATGTAGGAGTACCGTTCAAGTTTTGATATGTCGTCATTTAGGACCTGGTGCATGGTGTTAAATCTGTGAGCTTATTTTGGCAGACAGATGTCATTGACATATGAACTTTCGGGATGTGGTTTTTAGGAGGACATTTATGTACAGATTAAATAGGTGGGGAGCCAGTGGTGTTCCTAAAGGGAGTCCATTTGCCTGTTGTTACTTGCTTCCTGTCCGAGGTTAACTCTGAATTGTCTATTGCTCACCAGTGTTTGGAATATTTTGGTGGCCGTGGGGTTGGGCGGGGATGTGACAGCTTCAACAGAAGATGAGAGTGCTGGACCATATCGTAGGCTTTCATGAAGTCGTGGAACATAGCACCTGTCTCTAGTCTGAAGGCCATTTTCAATAAGGTAGTGTGGGACACTACTTCTTCTGTTGTGCTGGTTCCTTGTAGAAACCAGTCAGGTCTACAGTATGGACATCTTCAAGAGCTGGTATTAAGCCTTACAGGACAAGGCACTCAAGGATTTTGTAGGGGAAAGAAAAATCTTTTCCAGGTTTAGGAAGGGCAATGACCTTTGCTCTCCGCCATAACTTTGGGATGGTTTGGAGTTCAAGACCAATGTGCTGAACAGGGACATCCATGTGAGAGCTCAGTCGGTCATGGTAACAAGTGTTTTATTAACTCTGGCATGACTTTGTTGTATTCTGTTGCCTACACATAATGATATTGACTTTTGTTTGAAACTATCAGGGGTTGCTAATATCTAAATCAGAGCAAATATTCTGTAAAACAGTGAGAAGGAGACTGGATTAGTGTAGAGGTATAGAAATGTATCGACATAGAATTTTGCCAACAAATTACAACAGGTGAAATTTCCAAATAAAACATTTTCACTTCAGCACTTTTTAACTCAATTTCCTTGCTGGTATTATTAGGTATTATTATTCCAAATCAACAAGCTGAACTCTCAGTTAATTCATCACAGGTTTTGAGAACATGATCACTGACTAAAAAGCAAATGTAAGGCATCTGAGATTTTAAATACTATTAAAACCATTTACCAAATCTATTTCTACTGTTGAAGAAGTTCAAGTAGGTAGCAGCGTCAGCCCTGCAACAGAACTCGCTACAACACCTGCAAATATATATCCAATACCATGCTCATTCAAGGCCTGAACAATTCTGGATCGCTCAGAAGACATCTTGTATTTCCAGCAGGTTTCAGAACTTCTACTGCAGAAAGACACCTGAAAGCAAAATTATCCCCAAACTAGGATCACACCTTCCCCCTTCTCTCAACGACAGACTCATTTCCTACTCTCTATTCATTTGCAGGTTTTGACTTCACACCTCTCTTCAGTTCACACCACCTGAGTGTTGATACTGCTTCTTTCCTGCTCCTGCCTCCTCTCCACTTCCAGCTTTTGTTCTCCCATGCTTTATCTACTGCCGGTTATCTACTGCCCACCATGCACCCACTGACAAAGGACAAAAAACATTTATCAGTCTGAGGTTCTCCCAGCTCACCTGCAACTGTAAAGAAATGTTAAACAGTAATCCTGCATTGGGTGAGAAAAATGAGGGAGAATACAGGTGGATGTAGTGACATAATATCTAAGCAGAGGACGGGAAACGATATTTCAGACCCGACTGGGAATATTGGAGCATGGCTAAAATGTATAATCTTTTACCAGAGCAAAAGCAAATGACCCATGCAAAGCCACAATTTCACATAAACCGAAGGAGTTTTTGAAAAACCCTTGCATCTCCGAAACAGTCTACTGTTGGAATTAGATTTGGTAACTATTAGTTTTAAGGCCTTAATAGTCCAATCCTTCAAAGAAATTACCAAAATACAGCCCTGTGGACTTTGCTTGCTATTTCCATTTATAAATCTGAAATATGGCAGTGGTTGACAAGGACATAACTGCAAATAATAAACATGTTCAGAGCACATCTTTTTTGTGGTGATTGTGTGTGTCTTTCTGAGATTTTTCAAAGCACATTTCTATAGCATAGGCACTGTTCACCTTGGCCTTTTCAGAATAATTGAAATGTCTTTGTCTGATCCGTTCATGGTTTATGAAGCCATGTGTGAAGCATGTGTTTCAACTATAGGATTCCTGATGGAAGGGTGTTGAGGTTGGTTCTGTGCTGTTTCCTCAGTTTGTACTGAGACCATTCTTTGTTGCACTCAATGGCCTGTCATCTGCTGTACTGTTTGAACTGGGATTTATATTTCAAAAATACTTTAATTTAAATTGCAGATATCAGCAAGAAACCGGGGTGGTCATTCTGTGATCTGTAACTCTTGTCAGGACGGACATTTTCTTTTTCTGTCTCTGATTACACATCCCACATTAGCAACACCTAAGAAAATTAATCAATACAACCTAAATTCTCCACATGTATTAGCTTGAGTTATGGCTTTGACCCCCTCTGTGCATTAAAATACATTCAGCTGGAGTTTCACTTAAACCTTTTAACTTTCAAAGGGGAAGAATTTCTGTGCATCTGACCTCCAGCGATCCAGTGGAAAATATGCAATTGGATTATCATGATACAGCTGTTTATATTGGAATCTTGTCTGCTAGTGCAAAAACGATATTATGACTTATCCTCATGTCTTTTTTTTGGCTAGTGTACTGCATAAATAAAATAGCTCAACCTGTTTAGCCTGGAACGGAAGACTTCATGGGTATTATTTCAGGTATTTCAAGTTACTAAAGGGGAGGGGGGGGGGGGTAAAACTGTATTTACACAAAGAGTTGGGGGTGTCTGGAACAATCTCCTTAACCATGTGATGGAACTCACCAACCAAGACCATCAACAAGCAGCTAACCAAGATTTGAAGTTACCAGCATATAAATGAGCAACACCATATTTGCTTGCCTGTACCTTCTCTTAAATCAAGCTGTATTTATGTTATGCTCTTTCAAAGTTGTGCCAAAAAAACATTAAGCCGACACAAGGTTTCCGAATTCCAATCCATCGGGATGCCTAGCTCTCCAAGTTTTTAGACCAGCCAGGTCCTAATTTATTTTATAATCTCCACAGGTTCTATTGCATATAAAACACTCAAATATGCACATTTATACTAAGAAAACTTGGCCACATTAAATTATATATGAATCGGATATGAAAATGAAATCATTAGTCTTTAGTTGGATCCAGAACCTGGACTCCTGGGTATCTTGAAGATTGGAGCTCAGAAACCCTGAGCTAGAGGTGTCTGACTCACTTCCTGGAGAGCTGCACAGTCTTCTGGGGGTTGCTCAGATTGAAGCCTTACAATTAACCAAATTGACATAAAGTAGTTACTGGTTCTCTAGGGGTCAGTGTGGAGTAGTGGTTAAGGCTCAGGACTCATTACTGGAGGGCTGTTGGGTAAAACTCCCAGGGCAAAAAAAGTCAAAGAAACTGCACCTCAGCCAAAAATTTCCTGCTTTTTTACAGTCAGAAGAAACCACTCTTTCTCCAGATGGCCTCAAACTATCCATCTTTGCTGGCCACCCTCATGGGGCAAAAGAAGAAGATGGCAGGGTGCTCTAGCCAGTGAAGACACGATTGTTGTTTCCTAAATGAAGGCAACTGATCCCAGCTGGGTGTGAGATAACTTCTGATGGCAACATCCCATGCAGGGGGAAGTATTTTATTCCTGCTTTTCTTCAACACTTCACAATACGGAATATGCTCAGGCCCAGTGAGCATGTAGGCTTTGAAATGATTTTTGAATTATTGGCCCAGCTAGAAATGGTGCTGATTGATTCAAGGCACTGCAGCTATAGTTTTTTCTTGCAAGTGTTGAGATTTTCAAGTACATCAGATAGTCAAACCAGCGAAGCCAATGAAAGAAGGGGTGGCACAAATGTTCAGAGGCCTTAGGGAACCACATTTGACCCTCTCACACTAAGCAAAGGGCATTAAAAGATTTTTATGGTTCAAATTTAGGAAAAGTACACTGCTTTTCATACTAACGTTAGGAAGAAATGCATTAAATATATTTAAAGACCAGTGTATCCAGAGCTTTTAACCTTAAAAGGCATCAAGGACACCGCAATGTTGACAAAGAGGGATAACAGGAAGTAGAGCAGTGTCTATTAGTGAGTGTGGGGGAAAAAACTGATCGTAAGCACAGGGGTTCACAAGTGGACTGATAGATTGCAGCCACTTGTTGGCAACCCCCTTTCAGTTACTGTATGTTGCACTAGCCAAAATCACTCTCTGTTTGTTTCTCTTTATTAACTGACACGTGCCGTACCAATCAGTTATGCCTCTTTTGTTTGCAATGCACCAGCTTAATTACTTTACAATCACAGTGAACACAATCCTAAGCAGTGACTATGGTGACTGATGTTTTTAATTTTCCTGAACATACATCTAATTTGGACTTGTTAAAGAATGAGTTTTGTTCCTATGTAAAGGATATTCCTTTCCCCTATTTTTTACAATTTCCAGATAATAAAGTGCTCTTAATTTGAAAGGCAGTGCCAATGGGACAGTATGCCTGTTCAGACAAGAGTAGCTTCTCAAAGAGGTGAACTCACTAAAATATTGGTACGTACTTTCGTGGAAAAGGAAAGACAGCATTCTGTAATGAGGCATGCTTGAATGAATATTGCCTTAACTGGAGGTCTGTCTATTCTGTCTCAGTCACATCACAGGAGTTCAGGTTCCAGTTAATGTCAATAGCCCAATGGTTGCCTTATCCAGGTGTGTTTGGCATGAAGCGAGATTCCACTTAGCACGAGACAAAAAAGTCCAGTACACGGAGAAGAGTAAGGCAGATCACTTCCCTTTCAATACACCACTACATGTTAACTCCTCTGCTACCAAATGGCATGTAGGTTTTAGGCCTAACTTGAGTAGTTCATCAATAAAACTGATCCATGTGTAAATACTCAAACACCTGCATATTACAAGGTATGGGTTACGTGTTTTGGGAAGGATGTGAATTGAAAAACAGTGGCTGGTTAGGATACAGCTGAGAAAGATTAGCAAAAAAAAAAACATCACGAGAACTCGAGAGCTAATCTCAGTACATTTTTGCCAAACAAGTGTAAGCATTCATATCATAAAGCGGGGTTAGTAAATAAACTGAAATTCTGTTAAAAAAAAAACCATGCATCCGCCATTTACGAACCACTGAAAGCATGTAGCTTTAGAGTTTGGGGGAAAATATGTGTTGAAGTTTCCATGGTGGAGCAGCAACATTAACTGGAATCTTGAGAGGAATTCTTCCACTTTTCAACTCTGTGTTCGCCAAGCTATGAACCCAATCTTGGGTGTATAAATTCAAGTTTCTGCCCATAAACAGAGCACATCCTGTTTGAAACAGCTGGCTGATAGCTAAGACCCACAGAGGCTGTCAAGCTCCTATTTGGACGCTATCCCGGCGAGAGGTCTCCCATACATAATGCGAGAATCCACACGTGTGCTGTTCATGTAAACACTGAGGGCTAATGAGGACAGACGCAGAGAGGGCTGTGACTAACGGGATGACGAATGGCCTCACTTTTTCTTTCAGGCTCCAGGGCCTTAATGGGAGGTAGGGGTCTTCAGGGACTGTGTGCTGGGGATGGAGACCTGAGCACTGAGCAAACAAACCACATGCTCTCGAGCTCACTCACACAGCTCAACTGAAAGCTGGCTCTGTATCTCTGGTGAGCCCCTGACAAAAACTCTGCTGTTCTCCACACCGTTAGGTACTGCAGGGGTTGAAGTGGAAATTTATCTGTTTGGGTTGTTTTGATTAAGTTCATAAGGAAGCGCAGTCCACTCCAGTTTTATGTCTGCTGCACACAATCAAAATGTTCATCGGGATTGTTGTGCAGTTGCGTTTGGACAGTAAAGCTGATGAAAGGTCCATGCAGAAAATTATCACTCTGTCACAAGAGTCACAAAACATATTCTACTCTCTGTAGATGCATTGGGAATAAAAAACGTATTTTCATCATAGGTTAAAGAACATGGTGAATTTGGCCACACACAAAATTAAAAAGAACTGCAATGAAAAAAAGCTGAGCAACAAAACATTAATGGAAAACTAGAAGAAAATAAGGAATTTAAAAGCTATACAGTATTTAACATTCAGTAGATAATTCCATTTTAGTTTGTTTTATGGAATATTTGCCAGTTATTAGAATTTGGTAGCTCCCTCTTGTGTCTTCACACTGCATTCAGTGAGACCAAATTAAAGCTACACAGAGCAGTTAAGGATATACGCTTTACAGGAAGCAGAGCTTTAGGTTTTCAAACTCATATTCTAGTGAAGGAATTGCAAGAGGCTCAAAGAAATACTCAAGCCTGCTTCAAAACACAATCTGATTTCTGTTTGATTAGCTGGGCTTTCAAACAGGGAGAACTTTGACACCAGTGTGTTGAAAGGTGCTCTGAGTGAATAAGGCTGCCAGGGTGTGCTGGAGCAGTGTGGCACAGCTTGAGCTCTCCAGATGAAGTCACGAGACACTGTTCGCTTACCTGCATGGAGATGGAAATGAAATCAATGAGGCTCCCAATTCCACAAAAGCCAACTGTGCAGAACTTCAGCAGTCCTGGAAAACGAAAAACAACCATTAATAAAAGCCCTGATAAACTTTAATTACAGCGCAATTTATGGTTTCTTACAGTATGTTTGCAGGTGTGCGTGTGTGTTTACGTTAATCCAACAGACATTCAGGTGTCTGGGCAAACGTTCAGCACTTTATTTCTTTCTAATTCTTGATATGTGTTACAGAAGTGCTAATTAATTTGAGAGGTTTAAGTTTTAAAGATTAAAACTGAACCCCCCCCCCCCCATGTGCACTCTCTGATAATGCTGTGAAGCTACTGAAGCTTTTATTGTGTGGTTTTTCAGGAGAATGACAATATAAAACTCAGTTGCACCCTCAGGTATGACACAACAGGCTCCTTTGGTTGACTGAAGCTTATGAATAGAACCTTCATATGACATGAAGGTCTTTGCTGCCAGTAGCTTGATAGATACTGTATTTTTGTAAATCTCAGCAATCCTGTACTGAGACTGACAATGAGTTCATCCACTCGGTTGAATTCCAACCCTCTTCCCCCTGCTGGCTCTACAGTTCTACAGCATCTTACTCGGCAGGAACAAATACAGATTACTTCTACACTGAAACAGAAATAAACAATGTTTCCACTTTTTTAGGTGTCAGCAGTTTTTTCCCCCAAAATGTAAATGATCAGAAATTCACATTTTCACACCCATTAAAAAAACAGGTTCTTATGTAATGGAAGTTGGGCAAAGTGGTCCCATTTAACACATTGCATGGCATGTCCGTTCATTGACCTATCATGAGCTGGAGTCCTCTGATGAGCCCTGCTCATGCTGTGCAAGGGCATCAGGCTACCTATAAAACAACCAAACCTGATAATCAATGATGTCCTAAAGATGCCTGATAGGATTTAACTCTTGATTCTTCAGGGCATCAGCTCACTGAGTCCACTTCCAGTGGATGCATGATCCAGGACAGCCAGCTGAGGCTCTTAGATCAGTGATGCTCATTCAGTCACAGTGCTGTAGGCTTTATAGAAAACCATCATTCCTCCACTACTGAAGATCTGTAAAGGATATTTTCATTCTTATAATTTTAAATGGAATTTGAAATAACTACACATTTGGGAATTACACGTGTTAATAGGTTGGTGGGCTATTAAGATTAAAAAGAAAAGAAAAAAGAAACAAACCACAGGCCTCTGGCAAAAGAATTCTGGACTATACCCAATAACCCTGCTCTTGTAACATCCAGTTTGACAGACCATAATGCTTAATTAGCAAAACAACATAATTAGTGAACTACAGGCCAGGGCCAGGTGCTTCTCTGTATAAAACTCTAACCAGCCCGTGACAGCAGCAAGAGGCCCCATGGTCCAACTAAAATATATTCTATACCTACACAAGGAAGGCTTTCATCAGTGTCATTCCTTCTGTAACTCTGCAGGTGTGTAATTAAAGAAAAAAAGAAACCAAACAGGATCAGGCTTGCCTTATACATTTGATTTATTATTTATACTTTATTCTTTTGAGGTGAGATCATGACAGCATTATTCACACTGAGCAGTGAATTTCTCACACCACGCCGGGGCAGTTTGGAGTGCTGTGCGTTAGCAGTTTAGATGTCTGTTCCTTTCAAAAGGTGGATCTCAAAAACCCTGGTTAAAATGGTTTGACTTCTTTAAAAGGAAACTGAACTCACCAAGCATGACTTTCTCCTTACAACTAATTTAATCTCGCACAGTCACAGTGCAGTCAGTTAATTTTTTGTGCTCTTTGAGATGCCAAGGCAACTTTGTTTTGCCATGCAAAGTACCTTACACTTGCACCAGCTTTTGTGTAGTGTAGCTGGACTACATAACCAACACACAAACCTATGTAAATGTTAATGCAGTCCATACTGAAGTTTAGCTAAAAGCTTGGTTTGATCTAATATAGTGGGATGGACTAATGTCAAAGGAAAACAACACTTAAAGGTTTAGACGAGGAATGTGCTAAAAAGGGTTACTGATCCAATTTAAATCATTGAAAGCTGTTTTGTACCTCCCATAGAATAAGAGCTAAATCCAGGGATGGAAAAACACTCCCGCTTTAAAGCAGTTTGATCTGATTCAGATTTTAAGGGCCTGGGCCATCTTATACAAATTGTACAGTTGAAACACAAAAGATGCTACACACAGTATGACAAAATTCAACATTATTCAAAAATCACTTTTGTTTATACAAAAATAAGGTAACAAGCCCCAAACGTTCAACATATTTACAACAGCACGCAACCTGGAGAATTACTGTGCAATGCAAAACTTACTGGCATCTATTAGCAAAATACCATATTTCTGTTGTCTGTATTGTACATTGTATGAGATCCACTTATCACAAGGGCTCCTTTAAAAAGGTATGATGTTTGGCAAAGGACATGCTATTATTTCCTCAAGTGGCATACCTGTGTTTACTGGGACTTCCATACAAACCGACCATTCATGGCAAGACTTTTCTTTCATATGTCTCATTTCAGTACTAAACAATAAAGAACTCTGAATGACATGAGATGAGATGACAGGTCTTCTTCAGCGCCTGCATTTCTTCTATCTTTGATCTGTCCACATCTGGTGGACAGCTGCTTCTTCAGAAGCATGTCTGGAGATCAGTGTGTGCTCCTTATATGCCACCGTTCAGTCAGCAGACTACCTGTCTCTTTAAGGGACTGCCAAATCGCGCTTTCCTGTCAGATACCTGCAGCTTTTTTAACTTTAACTACCCTGCTTCAATATGGACTTTAAAAATAAAAATGTGAGATAGGAAATCAGTCACATTAACAATCAGTTTGACGTAAGAGTAGAGGCAAAGTACATGTGCAATGCCTGGTATGCCTGATCAGGTGCTACATGGCCAGCACAGGCAAGCTAACCTTCACTGTTCCTTGGGATTCTCATCCAAGAATGCCTGCAGGTCTGCATGTTTTATCGCTGCCTGTTAATCTAGTTAGTTCTCAGTTCACACCGTAATTTGCACATTTTTAGTTTCAAATACGTCAAGAATAAATACCACTTCTTATTTTAGGACACTGCTAGTTTTCACTTGGTGTCACACTGGTTCAGCATTGCTGCCTCACAGCATGGCGGCCCAGGGTCCAATTCTGGACCGGGTGTACCATATGTGTGGAGTTTGTATATATGCTGCATGTTCCCAGTTGCATGCTGGATGAATAGTGTTGCTTGGGTGACACATAGGCAGCTTTCTTTGTCTCAGAGTTTTTCCAGCCATTGATCATCCTCTTACCAAATAATTCAAAAGAGTGTATTGTATAGATAGTCTTAGTCTGTACCTTGTATTCACACTGTAGAAAAAAAAAACTAAAACAAAGTTACTGTGTGGAAAAAATAAATAAAAATGAAATTCAATGCAATATTTTGAAAATGACATTGATAGTTATTTTAAGAAATACCGTAGTGTTAAGTAATGTAACTTAACAATTCAACTTAACATTAAATAAATGAAATGGTGAAGTCTACAATTACATGAAATGATGAACATTCAGTTGAAAAATAACTTTTAGTACTACTATGTAAACCATCTTCCGAGAATAAATTAATTGTGATTGCTTTTATGTGGGAGTTCCCCGTATTTGGGAGCATACCCGGAATGCATTGTCGAAATTACATTTATAGTTATGGGGACTAAGTTTTTAATTTACACTCTCTTGATATACATTTAGGAACACATCGGCCACTTAATCATGACCTACCTGTACATGCTTGGTGCATCAAACTATTTTTAATATTTTTAATATTCAGATCTTCACAGTGCATCTAAACGGCGTTTGCTAAAGTGTCCCATGTGTCACACGTCACAGACTAGCCTCTCTTCCGCAGAATGAAATCTCTCTGGTGTGGTGGAGCTGCATATCCAGTATGTCAAAACAACTAGCCCCATGAGGAATTCCCACACCCTCAGCTCCTTTCCACATTTCTATCAACAGCCCGGCACAAAATAAAAGAACTGTCTCAAACTGTGTTTATTGTGCTGTGTTTTAGTGTTTTATTTCCTCACAGGGAAGGTGGTCATTGTTATTGTGGAAGTAACCTGCTTTAAAACACGAGGGTAGGCAAATTGGTTACCCTGAGTGTTTGAATATCATATCCTTTAGCGAATTGTATATAGTATATTCACCATACATGAAATAAATAACTTGTGTATTAATGATAAAAATGGCACTTAACAATTGCCACTGATTATGTTGATTGCAATTGATAAAAAATCCAAAAAAGATCCACATGTGATTTAAGGGACATTTAGCAATAATGGACACCCCTTTCCCCTATTAGTCTGTTAAACCAAGGGTGTACTGTACAAACAACTTCACATACACAATCTGTATATAACTGAAATGAAAAATGCAAGTGGTATTTTTCCTCTTCAGATGATACCGTTTAGGAGTGCCAGTTATTGCCTTTCTGACTGGAGGATGTAACACAAGAGCCTGTGTGTGTGGCATGTAGCAGCAGCTGCTGCACTCACCTAGTGCTGGGTAGCCCAGATAGAAGCGGTCAGCTCCCAGCCAGCCAAGGAAGAGGGACAGGGCGACTGCAACTTTGTATGAATAACCACTTCTAAACACACAAAACAGGACAAAATAACGAGGTCAATAAGTGAGACTCCACACAGCTGCTCCCAACCTCTTCTCAGGTGAGAGTCTATTCCTGCGATCTACTGTTTCTAGCTGACTGCTTCAGCCCAGCTATGAGGTGGTCAAACTCAGGCAGTGTGTCAGGGCTGGTACAGAGCAGCCTTGTTCAACAGAATGGCAAGACGGAACAACATTATAGACATGTCTGCAGTGTTTGGCACCAGGGAAAGCAAACTACTGGCAAACTCTCCTTTCAACCCCTGATCAAGAAGAAGACCCCTTAACCTTTAAGGTGAATACTCAGATTAATTTGCTACTGCAAATTCAGAGCTTTAGCCATGAATTCACTGGGACAAAACAGAGAATAATCTGAAAAGCGCTAATATGATGGCCAAAAATCCCCATTTATGATAGGCAGAAAAGGTCTGAAAGTTTTACTCAACAACAAAGGGCAGAGATTTGGAGAATTTCCGCAGCAGTTCGTCTTTAGCAACACGGAAGGAAAACAAAAATACTAGAATTGTGATTTCTGAGGCTTTGAATCTTACATGTTGGCACTAGAATATGAAAGCCTTGCTCAGGCTTCCTTATGAAAAGGAAATATTTTACAGGGTCGGTTTTGAAAGGGCTTTACAAGGTCAGTGCAGCTTTGGGTTTCACTCATTTTGACTAGGAGAGATGTAGAGATCTGGCAATGCTGAAACATTCAAAGGAATAAAGGAAAAGCATGAACTTCTGCCTTGTCTCTGTTTTCAACACATTGAAAAATGAAAGAATATATCAATTTACTTTGGCTGACACTTTCACCTAAAGCAATACCCAGCTGCATTCATTCATACAGCTGGACTTTTTACTGGAGCAGTACCTTGCTCACAGATACAACAGTGGGACCTTACCTGGATTTGAACCTGAAAAACTTCCAGTTATGGGTCAAGAGCCCCTAACTACTCCACACTCCTGCCTGCCATTTCATTTATAAAGGAGAAGTAAACCTGGATTTTCCATTTTAATTGCATGTTCATGTAGAAGTGGTTTACTTACACATTTCGGCAGGGGATAGGTTTGTAAAATCCAACTTCTGCTCCTGTGAAATTCATGACTGTCATATTGGGACACCGGCAAATTATCCCACGGGCAGGAAAACACTCAACTGAAAAGGTTCAAGAACACAGATTCAGCTTAACATAAAAAGAGTTAAAAATTCCATAACAATAATATCAGCTTGCTACTTAATGCAGTTTTGTGTTCAATAGTAGTAAGAAAAATAACTTTTTACCACTAGTAATAATACTATCACTACTATGTTTACTATTGCTTTGTTACTTTTACAAAATAAGAAAAATGCTTCTGAGGCCAGTTGTTTAGAGAACAGACGTTTGCTTGCAGGTTTTTTTGATCAGTAACAAATTGCTTGCGAGTCCTTGCACTAGACCAAAAGTTGTGCATCACTCAACAATAAATCCCTGGCCCTACAGGATACGTGAAATTGACATAGTCATTTCGTCTAATAGTTTCAAGACTTTTCTGCGACTAGTAGCATCTGATTCTTAAATGTCCCTTAAAGACATTATAAAGAAATAATACCATCTGGAGAACTTGGTCTTCTCAGAGATACGTGACATGCCAAGCACTCTGTGCTTATATAAAGGTTCTTAAAAGCCCTTGCTATGTGATTTAAAACACATCATTTCAGGTTGTAAGAACAAAATCTAGACAGCGGTCCCTCAGCAGTAGCAGCATGGAAACTGCCTTCAAGACACACCAAACAGTGAGAAATAATCAATACAGTGCAGAGCACAGCACAGATACAAATAAGCAGTGCAACAATAAAGAGAGACCAAACAACAGTCCCTCTGCACTGCACTTTGATGTTCCACATGGTCTGAGCTGCCAGCTCCTGTAGGATCCAATAGGAGCCAAAACAAAGAACAAACCTAGTGAAGACCCAGACTGTGTGGGTGAAGACCAACACTAGAATAATAGTTCATTAACATCAAACTCACCGTAAGCTATTAGATCTTTACAGTTTTCTGGCTCTTGCGTGTCATCGTTTATTTTGGGATCCTTGCACAGATATGTGTTGAAGATTAAGGAATAGCAAGTATCCATTCAATTTTTCTAAACAGTCCACTTTACACAGTGCCATAATACATCTGAATCAATTAAACAGATTAGACCAGGGGTATGGGTAATTTGGGGAGCACTTTTTATTAAGGTAGTCACATACAAACATACAACAATACCCTAGGCACTGGGGACAGCAATTTCTTCACTGAATCGTCTCCGATACTGATAGTTATATTAAACAAACAGCAAACAGGGACCTAATGTGGCAAAAGGTTTGTTTGCACAAATGCCAGGATTCGAGACTGCTTATGCAGCTCATTTGTAACTCGACTTTCGCAAAATTAACCCTCGACTTTTTCGCTCTAGCATATCCAATTACTATATAAAGACTAAGCAATGGCATCGATGTAGCTCTTCATTTAATAGGGGTATCACACGAGGCTCTTCTCAGTGAATTGACACAATTTTAATAAACTTATCAAGCATGATCCAGCAGACTAGTGGATTACCCAGCATTCAAAGGTGTGCGAGCATGCAGTAATAGGCTACCGATAAAACCAATCGCCAATACGACTTCAATGTTTAACTTAGGGTGACCATATTTTGGTTTTTCAAAAAAGAGGACGGGGGGGGATAATCGACACTCGACACATGCCTCCAAAGTAATGAAGCTTTATTACTTTTTCTAATCAAAAATCAATTTAAACTCTCTAGTTTTTTTTATTAAACTTCTTAGTAAACATTTAAACAGTTGCAGAGTTGTCATTTCTCATCCATAATTGGCACACAAGGAAAAAAAATCTAGCCCTATTTTAAACTTTGTTTTTCATTTTAACACAACAAAAGTCTTATCATCTGAGGAAAAAATGAAGACATCATAACTTAGGAGAAGTCCTCTTTGGTTGCAAAAACCTTTTGAAATATAATGAAACAAGTTAAACATTGTTATTTCTCATGGCCATAAAAACAGCCACACACACAAACCCTTTTCAGGCTACGCTGCGTGTAAATTCAAAACATCTACCGGTAATGCATGGAACGAACGAAAACATGTAGGCCTATGTTTGTTTACATAGTCTGAGTACGAGCAAAACAAAATCACGGACAATTTTTGGAATTTTATAAATCCCGGTCGGACCGATATTTCACAGTAGGTCTCAAAAAGAGAACATGTCCGGGGAAAAAGAGGACGTGTTGTCACCCTAATTTACTGTACAATAATAATTGCAATAAATTATATATATATAATCGGATTTGTAGGTCAAAATATGCAGGATCTCGCGTTTCTGGAAGAAGCAATAACCGTAGTTACAGGAATCGAACAACTCTAAGTCGTTGTTCTTGTTCGTATTGTATTTCACACGTCAGACGCTGTAGATTTTTTTTGCTCACATACACATATCACAAAAGTTACATACTATTACAATACGACCAAAACGTATTTTGAAAAAATCGGACTTTATATTAGAATATCGACCTCAAATACAAAGATAGATTTTAACATGACGGGAAATTCACAACAGTGTCCCGAATACAAACCAGAGGATTTATCACTTATCAAAGGATATTGTCCAAGCAGAAGTTTGTCACACTCTTTCACGTCGTCTGTAGACACCGTTGCCTCATTAGAACTTGTAAAATAAATTAAAATCCACAAAAATGACAGTAAATACAAGCCTCGCTTCCTGGAGGCAGCCATGCTGGTCGGACACGTAAGTCACGTGAGGAGGGAAGCTCTTTCACCTTAAAGGCACACAACTGGTTATTTTTTAATCTTACAAATAACGCATTTTGTTGCATAACAGTGGCTAACAATGAAAACTCCACTTAATACACACCCATAGTACAGTACCATAGTCTTTTGGCAACTAAATAGAAATGACCGCAATTTAGAATTAAGTTAAATATTCCATAAATTCATATTTAATTACTCTTTCTCAGACTCGTAACCGCAAATGCTTTATTTTAACAACGTCCCTTTCAATGAAACGAAAAAGGAGGCTTTATTCGTATAAATAATGACATGGAAAATGTGTGGATTTAGCAAAGTAACACTGGGTGTTCGTATTCTGCACCAAATGTGCTTCTCCAGGTATAAACACCTGTCTACACGTCCAGGTCGTAGATTGGAGTAGCTGAGGAGAAAGCGCTGTTACGGACAGGGTGAGCTCTCCCTGGCACGGCTTTTTCATTTCTACACTTCCTGTTTCTCAGGTGAGGTGCGGTCATCCGTAGTTCACAAACTTCCGCTGGACAGGTAAGCCGAGAGAAATCACTGCAAAGCGCCGTTTTTTATTTCTTGTACCACTCCAGCTACCTAATGTAGATTTATACAAAAGCAAGATCAGTTGTTTAACTAGTAGCTGTTCAGAGGCGAAAGCACAGATTTTGAAATACAGCTGTATTTTAGCAAGTTTTGAGAAGCATAGCATGGACGCGGATGTTAGTCATTTCTTGCCTTTTTAAATTCTCGATATTTGCATGATTTTAATGCTGTCCTATCTCAGTTTGTAGATGCAGTTCGCATACAAAAAGTAACTTTGACAAGGGAAGAAAGGAGAGAGAAATGTATTCCCGTGGTGTTGAAAATTTGATTGTGTATTTTTTCTTAATAATTACAAAAAAGTAAATGTCACTTGAATACTCTTAACTTTGTTCCGTTTCCTCGTACTTTATGAATTTTAGAGCTTAGGAGTCAGAAGGTAAATTCAGCGAGCAGAAACATATGTTACCCGAGTACAACTAACTTCCTGTTAGGCAACCCAGTTCAGAGAAGGCAAGACGTGTTGGCAAATTAAATTCAGTTTCTAAACTTCTGATGACAGTAATAGTATACCAGCTGGATAAAGATTAGCCTCGCCTCTCTTCCGCTAAAGTTTATTATGTTTATTGATACATTTTTTAAAAAGCCTATCATTTTAATTTTGCGTTCAATGACTCTACATGTCTCGTAGTTCTGCGTAGTATGGTTTTGAATACGAGCACCGTTCACTTGGTGTTGCTGCTGTAACCTAAAATGTGCAAATCCAGCATAATTATATAACATGCAAGCCAGCTTGTTTTAGTTTAGGATTTTTCGAATGAAACAACTTTTGTAATAAGTTTTTAAGTTAACAATCTCATTTTTTCATTGTTCTATAGATATTAGGAGAACATCTTCAGAAGAAGAAAAAATGCTTGAAAGTATCCCATCAGGTATAAATCCCTTGATATATGTTTGTGGTCTGTATATAGTTATATTAGACATTTCTGAGCTCCTGACTTAATATGAGTGAATAATATATTCTGAACTACTGTAGGAAAGTTACATTTACGGTAATACATTTGTACTTTTTGGGGGCTAGAATTGGGTGGAATGTGGCCAAGTTTTGTTCCATAAGAAAGTAAATTAAGAGATAATTCCACCTGTTCACATTTCTATGTACTCCTCAATAATTATTTCTCGGGGTACAGTTTGTAAATGCTGCGTGGGAGCAGGTTGTGTTATGAAAGAGAGGGGCACTCCCTTAATCCGACAATCCTTGTTTTAGCTCAGCTGCGGCAAGGACAAGTTTCTCTTCAGGCACGTTTAGCAGTCTGCTCATTCGGGAAAAGGTGATGCCTGGCTAAGCCAGCTCTTTGGTTTGCAGTTTCGACCTCGGAGAGGCAGCAGGTCCTGCAGGCCCTGGAGAGACTGCAATCCAAGCTGAAAGACCGGGATGACCGGACGCATAGCGAGAGGCTGGGAGCGCTGAGAGATGCCTTGCGGAGTCCGCTTCTTGGCCACATCCTGACACTGCAGCACTCCATCAAGCAGCTGAAGGAGCAGGTGTGAAAGGTCCTGGGGAGCACTGTGTTTGCTGGCTTCCTAGTCACAGGCTGCTGCTTGTAGCTTTCTCTCTGCAATCAGCATATAGACACATTTGCTTTCAGCTCTTAACAGGTCAAATGGGATTCGAAATAGGTATCAACCCTGTACCAGTGTCTGAGTTTCAGAATACTCATCAGTCAGGTGTGCTGCCTGAAATGGCTTTGATTGGACTTTTCCAGAAGGAAAAAAGCCTATACACCAGTGGGTGTGCCATTTCCACAGTGGGTGGGTCTGACAGTGTCATTCCCATGTGTGTCTGTCCATCATCCATCGATTATATAGTAAGACGTTTTTCATCATAAATTATGACCAATAATTTGAGCAAAGATCTGCTTGCTGGAGTTGTAGGAAGCAGTACCTTTGAAGTTGGGTATTTTTGGCACTTAGGACCGGCAGAAGAACAAGTTAAATAAAATGTCTAAACAAGCAAACTGATCAATTACAGCATGTC
Organism: Lepisosteus platostomus; assembly: GCF_059453375.1. Taxonomy (NCBI): domain Eukaryota; kingdom Metazoa; phylum Chordata; class Actinopteri; order Semionotiformes; family Lepisosteidae; genus Lepisosteus; species Lepisosteus platostomus. Next base: position 31,152,446 of record NC_142621.1, read on the forward strand.
ATTAGCACTAGAGATTTAGAACTGGCTGTAGAGTACAATGCTCTTCCAGAATCAGGCTTAGGAAACGCTATAAGTCGACAATGGTACGGAGAGCACTCTTTTTGAGTTATCATAACATGCATTGTGGCATTAACTCTCACACTCTCTCAAAAAGAGGAGTCTAGAACAGACTAGAAGAGGAGTCAGAAGGGCACTAATAATCTAATTTATGTTAACCCAAAGATGCAAAAAAATATACTTTTTAGAGGATTAGAAACAATGGAAACATTTCAGTTAATTCTTTCTGGCTTGGTTGATAGTGACTTACTGACCCAAGAGTCTCATTCAGCCATTCATTGAAACATTCCAGCTATCCTGCTTTTAGCAATGTGGCAGTGTAACTTGTTGCAGATTCTGACAACATTTTGTTAAGGAAAGAAGTGTCTCCTGCTTCCAGTCCTAAATGCGCAGTCTCTTTATTAGTGCTTGTGCCATTGGGCATTTGTTTCACTGTTGCCTGTAAAGGAGTGGTCTTGTTACACTTTTGCAGTCGTCATTTGGGTTAACTGGGCTGTCAGATAAGTAATATCAATACATCAAGCTACTTGAAAACTGAAACCTGGTTCAATAGTTTATGTTCAGTTGGAGGTATGCTGAAGTAAAATATTTCAATATGTAACCTGGATGACAATATTTTACGCAGGCAGCAAGAATGTTCAAAAATGGGTTTGTCTTATCAGTGTCCAGCAGCAATGTTTGGAGAGCAGTGGCTTTCTCCTCGCTATCCTTCCTTGAACACCATTCTTATTGAGTTGCTTTCTCATAGTTGAGGCATGAATAGTCACATTAGCTGAGGAGAGAGAGACTTGCAGTTCCTTAGGATGTTACTCTGGCATTCTTTAGAACTTCTTTAGAACTTGATTTTCTGCTTTGTTCTTTAAGAGATGTTGGTAGGACAAGTGCTCCTGGGTAGAGTGTCTGTGGATTTGAACAGTCCATTTGTAGACTCTCTGACAGTAGATGGGTGGAGTCTCGTATCCTAAGTAGTGGTGCTAAAAAATGACGACTAACAAAATCTTTTTTAGGAGGTCTTCAAAGTTTTCCTTCGATTATGGCATGACTTGTTTCCACACACCTGTATGATGAAGACCAAACTCAGAATGTTTCTGATCTTTATATAGTGTGGGGGCTTCTAAATTTAGCCCCCTAAATCTGCCTATTTATTTAAATATATTATTCAAATTAATCCCTTAACTGTGCTAATGAAACTAGGGTTTCATTTACTTTTTCACATCCCCTGTAACTTATTACTCATTGTTTAATTCATAATTTAGTTTAAAGAGATATGAAATTGGTTATTGTAAACCCTGTTGGATTTACATTAAGACTGAAAGGTCAAAATCCTATTATGGTAAAACTGTGAAATGGAGTTCACAAGCTTTTTCTGAGCACTGTAGTTCAAAGAAGGATAGCAGAGTTACTTTCTGGCTTTAAAACAACATCATACAGGTTAAAGGAATTGAATCTCCAGGTTTTAAGAGGACTTAATGTAAGTTTTTAAAATCCTGAAAGAGTTTTGCAAAGCTAGCCCAAAGATACACTTCTGAACACAGAAATATCAGCGTAAGGATAAAAATGGAAGCAAAGAAAATGCATATTTAAAACTGAAAACAGGAGGCTCTTCTTTACAGACAGGGTTGTTTTTTTTTTTTTTTTTGGAACATGCCACAGAGAAATTTAGCAATTTGCAGATTTCATGGAATGTTTTGGTCAAAAAGCAACCAGATGATCAAGATGAGCAAAGTGTCTTTCCCTGAGTTAGAACTTTTCTTATGTGATGATAGCTACTACTTTGTCATTGTAAACTAAGTTTTTTTAAAGTGAGTTTCCATGTACAGGAATGTATCCAGTAGTTGTGGGTTTGTTTGTGATGTATCATTAACTAGGCTGGTATCTGGTTCTACAGGCTTGGGTATCTGCCTCCCTTATACTGATGGCACGGCCTGTGTAGTCAGTCTCAGCTGAATATGTAGCATGTTTAACAGACATATTTAACAGATCTTTTGCACAGAAAGTCCGTAGGTCATTAATACATTACTTGTTGGAGTTTCTGGCAGAGCTGGAGCATGATTTATTGGTTTTTTAAGCTGTGGCGATAAGAGCATTTTTAGTTTTCCTTCATTGAAGGTTAAACAAAACATGCCAAGTCAAATTCTTTTTCTTGCAATAATAGTCTAATTATCATTTGTAACCTTAATTTTACACTACTTGTACAGATTGTACTTTCCCCCAATAAGTCCTGTTGCGTATAAATCTGAGAAACTCATTTGATCCTATTAGTTCTGTTATGGGTCATAATTAATGTTTTCCCTAAGGTATTCTAAAACGTAGATGAACAATGCACTTGCTTTAAGGTAGTATATCCAGAAAAGATTGAGACCTCCAGAGAAGTAAATTTGTCCAGTTCTGCAGACAGCTAGACTATAACTGTAACAATGTGAATATAATCAAGGCATGAAGAACTCTCAGCCTTTCAGGTGCTCTTGCTTTGAATTTCCATGTGACGTTTTTGCTGCAGCATAAAGAAGGCTTGTCGGTCCAGTGATTAAGATGAAGATTCTCAGTTCTAAGCCTGGCTCTGCCTCTATCTTGCTATGTTGCCCATGGCAAATTATTTAACTTTCTAATGCTCTGTCCTTTGGATGAGATGTAAAGGTGAGATCCTGTTATACTTGATTCTGTACAGCCTCACTTCTGTGAGTCACTTTAGGGAAAAGCCTCTCATTGTAATGGCTAATGAATTATTATAATGCTTTTTTCGCAGGCCAGATTCAGAGATTAATGTAGCCTGCAGTAAGTGATTGTGATTACTGATGATGTTCTTATTCAAATATTGGGCCTGTTTCAAATGCCATTTGTGGGTAGTTTTTATACCATGTCAGCCAGTGACGTTTTCTGTTTTTTTTTCTGCCATGGTAAAGGAAGTAGAAAATGTATACAGTGGTTCAGAGCGGTTTATTTATGACAGTTTTTATTGCTTCACAAAAGAAGCTTTGAACATTTTATGAATTAAAGTTAACTGTTCATTTTTCATGCTACATTTCACTTCCATTTTCTATATTATTTTTTCCCCAAAATTCCTTGATGTAGGATTGAATGCTCCGAAACGTTGTCCCTCTATTAAGCGGTGGATGAAATTGGCTCCACTTAATTTTACCCTCTACCCTCTCTAAATTGCTCTCAGTTCTCAGAGGCTGTTTTTTATCCTGTTTTGTAGGCATGGTATTCTCACATTGAAGTGCAGCCCTTTCTGGGGTTCACAGCAGCAGCCACTGTGAGCCAGCTCAGAGCGTACGTGAGCGCAAGAGTAAAATATTTAGAAGACATTTATGCAATTTAATTTACCATGTATTGTATTCACACACTGCAGCATGCTGAGACTAACATCCCTTTTGGAACATGTCTTCAACAACATGGCTGAGTAGGTTGTTCCACGTTCTCACAAAACTTTATGCAAAGGAGTGCCTCCTCTTCCTGGTCTTAAACACATTTCCACATGATTTCCACTCACGGTTCATGTTCATTTCCACTGGGTTGGCTTTAGCAGTGCCCATGAGGGGAAAAACAACAGCACAATTTCTGCCGTGAACAGCTTGAATGCAACCTCTCCGTGATACGGACACGTTTGTATTTCTTAGATACAGTATATGACGTTGATGAAGTTCTAGCTAAGCAGCCTTTTGGTAGGAAAAAGGACAAACATAAATAGTAGTAAATATTTAGTTCCTAGTGTGCCTGACAAAATAACTGCCTGATGTGGACATAAATTGTCAGTCTTTTGGTTTCCACACAGACAGTTCCTCGGTGTTGTCTCATAGAGACAGAACAGGAATATATTGTCTCTCCTCTCCACAGCTGAATCGCCTGCCTCCAGGTACTTCTAGTGACTTTGAGTTTTCCAAGAAGGGCCAGTTGATTCTCAGTGCCGGTCAGCCTGTCGGGAGCGATTATGGATCAGAAAAGCCAACTTCTCCTTTTGGAAATGGATTTTCCACCCCCAGCCATTACTCTGAAGAGTTCTGGAAAAGGATCGAAGCAGCAGCAGAGGTGTTAATTCTTTCTTTGCTAACTCATCTTTAAATACTTAGCCTTGGGCATCCAAAATCCAGTTTGCTTTAGTTGCTTTTGCAGACATAATTAGAATTTGGTGTTCTTTGTTATTGTGGAATAGTTTCATGATGTTCAAATAAATGACTAAAAACAAAATAAACATGATATAAGTAATTGCCAGTAGTTCATTGGCATCATTTTGATTTAAGGGTTGTTGATTGGCTAATTGACAGGGGACTTGTACAGTTTATACTAATTTGCATACCTTTCTACTGTATATAGAATTTTTCATACTTTAGGTCGTGTAAAGTATATTAGTTTTTTTACTGTTTGTCTGCTCTTATCGGTATTGTAGTTTTTGTGTATTTTTATATATGATCTGTTATTTTGGAAGCTACTGAACTTGCAGATTCCCCCATTATCCAGGTCCTGTGTTATATCAAAACCTGGTTCCAACCATCATAAACCCCTGATCTCGATAGTTGCAATAAAGCCCTTCCAAACTCAAAGCTGGCATAAAGCAACACGTTTCAAATCTTCAGTTGGCAGCCAGGAATAAAATTTTGATGTAGTTCAGGCCCTAGGAATCATCCCTGAGAACTTACAGGCCTTTATCTGTTCATAAAGCATTTTTTATGCCCAGTGCTCTGAGTTTTGAAACACTTTGTTTTCTTTCTTCACGTCCTAGGGAAGAGAGGTTGAGCACATCAGCCTCCCGAAGCCTGTGTCTGGGGGCCTGGGCTTCAGTGTAGTGGGGCTGAAACGTGAGGATGTTGGGGAGCATTGCGTCTTCATCAAGCAAGTTCAGCCAGGCAGCATCGCCGATAGGTGAGTGTCGGCCTTGTTCAGCACAGAGGCTGTAGGCCTCTGCAGGTACTGGCCAGTTTACATTAAAAACTAAAAGCTGGTCTGAAGCTTTTACTGATGCTGTAAATCACTTCTCTGTAGTGCTGGCATCATTTACCTCACCTCCAAAAGCTATATTAAGTGGTCTGTATTCAGATGGATGTAATAGAAACAGACAATATAATTTCATCCACTGAAAGGAACTTGAATGTTGGTAATGTAAGGCTCCCATTGTGTTGTTAATGATTCAGAGGAAAAAATAAATAGAAGATTATAATGTGTCACAGATACACAAATTACCATAGACAGATCTCCTTTTGTATGTAGGTTTTATAATTAAGTGAAACATATGCACAATGTTTGACAACTTTGAGCTGACTGAGAAAGCAGCATCAGGGATTCAGTTTTCAAGAAATGTCAAAAGAAAGGGAGGTCACTTGCTTAAGTAGTAGGTTGGATGTTGTCATAAATCTTTGTGCTTTCAAAAGTATAGGTGTTTAAGTGACATAGATTTAGTTCCTCTGTTTCTAGTTAACTGTTTCTTTTCTGTATATTATTGGATTGCCTTTTGCTTTATTTTCAAGAGGTCGTATGTCACACACTTCTGAATTGGCCCTTTGACCCCATCCAGAGTAACAACAGAATAAATTATGGCAATACATACATTGTGGCAATAAAGTATTCTGGTCCTGCCCGAGTTTAATGTGTGATGGGTCGCTGAATTATTACCATGTCTGTGCTGGAAACTGGTGTCATTGGGAAGATAAAAAACAAAGAAAAGTTGGTCTTCATAGAGGTGTCAGCAGGGCTCCATCTTTGTAAAAGAGGCAGCATCTGAAAAGGCAGAAGCTATTAAATTAGTTCAGTTAAGACAGTAATGAGCTGATCTGGAATGAAAACCTGCAGATAATAATAATAATAATAATTGCTTACACTTATATAGCGCTTTTCTGGACACTCCACTCAAAGTGCTTTACAGGTAATGGGGACTCCCCTCCACCACCACCAGATGCCCTGCCCCTCTGCGTTGAACACTCTTCTCATAAGCCATTGAAAGGAGTGATATGAAGATCCCTGCCCTTGCATAGATTCAAACACAAAATGATGTAGCATGCAAGTTTCCACAAAGCCACCCCCCTGCTTTTCTGGTTGTGGTTATTTAGGCTTCTGAAATAAAATCTGTGTAGCTGAGAGTCCTACATTATTCCAACATTTGCTAGTGTATTTTGTGGATGGCTTTAAATACTCCCTGTATGGCATCATTTATGAGTAACAATGTGAAAACAACACAGTGGTCTGGAGGTGAGTGCACATCTTGAGTCCTGGGACTCCATGGGAATCATTCTGTGTGGAGTTTGCATGTTGCATGTGCTCCCCATCCGTTCTGTGATCATGGGATGTTCTCTGGGCACTCTAGTTTACACCCACATGTCCAGAGACATTCTGGCTGGCTTTAATTGGTGTCTCCAGATTGTTTCTGTTAATGAAGCGTTTGTGAGCTCTGTGATGGACACGTCCTGTTTAGGTAGTAGTGCCCTGTGCTTCAGGGATAAAGGCTCTGTGCTGCCGTTACCTGGAATATGTGCCTTTCTACTAATGTGTAGATGAATGGAGAAAATAGGAACACAGCTAACATGCATGCAGCATTTTAAAAGCTAATCTAAAAGGTAATCTTTGCACAATAGATGAAGTGATCACCTTAAAAATATTATAAATACTTTTATGTAAATAATCATTTCCTTCCTTGTGAGAATAAGTAGATTTGGATACTTTCATGAAAAGTACTTATTAAAGTGTATAAAGGTGCATTCTTATAAGAAATGGCCAAACTATTTTTAGTACTGGATCTTTAATCCAAGATAAATATTTTAAACTCTAAATATTGAATCGAAAACATTGTAATAAGAATAACCTCAAACTTAAATGCATATTTTTTCAAGGCCTTGCTCATGATTTTCTCATTTAGCTCTCTGATCATTTCAAGCTCTTTTGCACGGTTTGACAAGGCGCTGGAGGAAAAGGAATAAATCTACGGTGTCTGATTGCAGGGATGGGAGGCTGAAGGAGAACGATCAGGTCCTGGCCATTAACGGCACCCCCCTGGACCAGAACATCAGTTACCAGCAGGCCACGGCTCTGCTGCAGCAGTGTGCGGGCACCATGCAGCTCGTGGTGGCCAAGGAGCCAGCCAGGAGCCATGGAGGAGATCCGCACTTCATGGAGCACACTCAGAGAGTAAGAAGTCACAATATTTTTATAGTATAGCATGCAAGGAGCTCATACATCTAATGAAATAAGATGATAAACTCCTCTTGCATAGCAGTGAGATCCACCAGGCTTTAACAAGGTGTGGTCTCTTACGTAAGGCAACATTAAATGCATGATATTTCAGGCTTGTTTACATTTGCAAAGATAGAGGTGTGATATTGTGATTTTAACAGGATTGCTTTCCTGTCAGATCATTAGTGCATATGATCTGGGAAGGATCAAACTGCAATGCAATAGGAATCTAGTTCATTATTTGTATCGGGATCTAGCGCTTATAGTAATCATCTTTGAGGTAATTGATGAGAGTAGTATTACCATCTTGTATCGTGATCCCAGAAGCCTAAGCAAGGCTGGGCCAGGTCAGGGTCAGTACTAGGATGTGTGACCTTTAAGGAAAACCAGGTTGTTGCTGTAAGCAGGGTTAGTGGACCAGTAAGTGACGCTCTTTCTTCCTTACCAGAATTTCCAAAACTAATGCTGGTTGTTTCTGGGGACAAATATGAAGATAAGACGTTATTCAGTGTAACCTGACTACATTAAAGATCATTAAAGATCCTATGGCACCGTTCTTATGAACAGGGGTGTGAACCCCAGTGTTGTGGCTAAATTCTGCATCAAATTTGTGTAATCTGTAATTTACTCCTTACAAGTAGGTCTAGTAATTTCTCACTTCTCCACTTGATCTGCTGTGTACTGCTGTTTAACCCGGTGCGTGATGCAGTGGTGGATGAGCTGAGTCCCATCCTGACTGTAAAACACTTTTGGATGTTTTGGGATGTAAAGTTCTATCTAAACACTGTACAAGGAATTATGTTTGATCAATAAAAAATTGATCTGTTTTCTGCTGTGAAGGCAATTAAAAAATCCGGTGAACGTGCCTTGGCAGCTATATGGCATACAAAATTGAATCGAAATGTAACGTGAATATGTTAGAGAAGTATCAAAAGAATTTGCTTATTTTTCTTGACTGAAGTTGGCACAGTGGTTAGGACTGTGGCCTTGTACCGCTGGGGTATCCATGTTAGCGCTTGCAGCGCTAGGATACGACCTGCGTGGAGTTTGCATGTTCTCCCTGTGTTCACGGGGGTTACCTCTGAGTGCTCCAGTATCCTTACACAGCCCAAAGACATACTGGAAGGTTAATTGGCTTCTGGGAAAATTGGCCCTGGTGTGAGTGTGTGTGTTTTTATGTCATCCTGTCCAGGGTGTACCCTGCCTTGTGCCAGTTGCTTGTGGGGATAGACTACTATCTATCACGAATAAGCCTGTTAGTAGTAAACCTGAATTTTAGACATAATGGGATCAGATAAGTGTGTACTGTTGTTACAGTAACTCTTTACAGCCAGATCCTTTATGAGTAGATCACCTGAAATCTGCAATATTGTCTTATGATTTATTCCATACAGCAGAATTTATTTTATTTCAAAACTGAAAACAAACATGAGGTTATGTTCTGCCCAGACAGTTCTGTAAATTCCCTTGCAGAAATGGTAAGTCGTACGTATTTCGAATTATTTTTTCAAATGTAATAGTGGGCCTTTAAAGTGGCTCCGTCGTGAAAGACCTGACTTAGAGAACAAGCTGGTTTCTACACTCCCAAGAATGCTGGGCTGAATTCTAGGAGGTGGCTGAACACCACAGGGCATAGCTGGACCGAAGATGGCTAGTCTTTCCAGGGCTTGGCAAACAGCAGTAACCCCCGTGACTTGTGAAGCGGTTCTGAGCTTACAGCACTACACATTGTAGCTGATGCTCTGGCTGTGTGATCGGTGCTGTGTGAAGAGAAGCAGAGGCCCCTCATGTGCATGTTTCGGGAGAAGCTTACACACTATCACTATGAATGCTGGAACTGTGAGCCGTGTATATCCGCTGTTAGTAATGTCAGACTGGGGCTGGCGCAGGAAAAATAACAAGCAGTTCCGGAAACAGAAACCATTCCAGAAAACAATCTTGTTAATTCGAAATGTGCCTCTTGCCACAGATTCATGCTGTGTTTTTGTTTTCGACAGTTTCCATTCCTGGTGAGGTGAGGTTTTATGGGCTTGTGTAAAGGAGAGCTCTGGCTTCTGTTAATATGGTATGGCCTTTCTCTCACAGAAAGCCAAGCCCTCTCATACGGGGAACAGTTCCACACGGTGCACAGTCACAGTTACAGTGTAATAAGATTCACAAATCGCTCCCCGAAACTACCCCCCTTACTTCTAGGAACAACGAGGAAAACAAGCCCTTTACACAGAAGCATATGTCACTCATTGAAGTGAAGGGGTCAAAAAGGCTCTCTCTTCACAGAAAGCAAGATTTTCTCACTCCGCTGGGAACTGAACATCTCCCAGATACAAACCACAGCCCCTCCCCCATGCCATCATTTTTTCAGATACCATTTTATTATGGAAAGCTGCAAAAATATTTGTCTATTTAAATCGCAGCTCTTCATGGACCGCAGGGAGTGCCCCGTGGCGAAAAGTGCAGGTTTCTCAGATCACTACATCTGGGCTCTTTCCTGACATGCCAAGTACGTCTGATGGTTTTGCAGGACGTGGCCTCAAACCCTCAACAAATATCTTGAATCGTAATTATAGAGCACAGAAATATTCGACGCATTTTGCGTGTGGTACTTTGCTTGAGACACCTATCCTATGAGGAATAATCAGACTGTTAGATTGCCGTTCCCAGCTGAGCAGTGTTCTCGGAAAAAGAACATCTTGTTGAATTACTGTTATACTCAGGAGATGGCTTTCTAGTTAACAGCTTTTGATTTTGGAGAGGAGGATGTTGTGTATAGGAATTCCCAGATAATTATTTTACAGGCTGGGGTGTGAGTGAAGAAAAAAAGAATCTGCTCAAAATTCAAGTTTTTCTAAACATATTTTAATCAGCTTCAGACAGGATAGTGTACAGTATGTGTTTGGAGCCACGCTCCTAATTTCTGTCACTGTTTTTCCCTCATAGTAAGACTTCCGTGTTCATAAACAGTATTGATTTTCTCAAAGAAAATAAAAAAATTGGCACGTCCAACAAAATAACTTTTTTTGTGGAGGGGGGGTCGGTTTGTGAATTGCCAAATTAACTGAACTTGGCAGGGTATGCTTAATCCAACTGTTTCAGTTAAAGAGTACAAACAGAAATAAGTAACAAACAGTTTCTTAACTCAGAATAGCTTTTTAGCTTTTCTCAAAAAAGGTGAATCACTCTAGGGATAACATTTTGCCTCCTGGGGGACCAATATAACCCGTCGCATTTTACCTTATTATGCCGAAGGGAAAAGAAGCAAAGGAAGAATCACATCATATACAAAGTCTTGAGGAACTTTAGTTACTGTAGTTGACCTCTTTACTCAATCTTGATAATTGCATTACATATACTATTCACCAAAACCAATATAGCTAGACATCAATGATTTTAACACGTTTTATTGCAGTACAAATTATGTGCTTAGAAATTGGGTATTTTATGGATGACTGGGTTAGAACCTTTTCTGGGCTCACATATCACTTGCTGAGGCTTGAAGTATATCGCATGTAATGATGTGTTGTTTATAGCAGGAGGCTCAAAAACACGGGCTGAGGGCTGTTACTGGCCTGAGCAAATCCACAGTTCAGACCCGTGCATGGCCTAGTAATCGCAGCAAGCACTATTATAGCGTTGCGATGTAATTCTTGACTGTACTGTGTCCATCTGTCCACTAGATGTCAGTCTTAGAAATGTAGGCCTCTTCTGAAGTATCGATATTCAGATAGAATTTAGTGGAACACGTTTAGACATCTCATGATATCAACAACAGTGGTAGAAGTAGTGACCTGTGCCCAAATGAGGGATTATTGACATATTTTTTGTATAATGGACTGGCAAAAACTGGAAGTTACAGAAAGGGAAGTACATAAGAATGCTTACAAAGGAGAGGATGATGTTTGTCTTGCTTAGCCCATTTGGTAGTTAGTAGTTCATTGATCAAAGGATCTCATCCAGGTGTTTCTTGAAGTTCAACTTCAACACCAAAGCTGGGTAGGTTGTTGCATTCTCCTGCAATGCTTTTGGTAAAGATGCATCTCCTATGTGTTTGTTTATTTGTGAGTGTATCTCCTATTGTTTATGTATTCCCAAAATTGCTGAGATTGTAGGGCCCAATAGGAAAGCTGTTTTCAGCCATATCAGTCTCCAAACAAGGCTGCTATCTGCAGACTTGGCCTCTCTAAAGATACTGATGAGCAGCTCATTGAGAGAAGCAGAGCTGTGTGTGCTTTGCGCGTCTCTATTGATGCGAGTACCAATTTGGCAGAAAGTGCACAGTTTGCTATATTTGTGAGAGGTGATGATGAAAGCTATGCTTTTTTCTGCTAAGTTTTATCTACAGTGTGTGGTGGAGCAACAGTGAGTGAAATATTCTTGGAGTTGATTAACTTTGTCCCTGTACATGTTTAGCCACCAAATGTTGAACAGATTCAATCCAAAATTTAAGAATTATTTTTGCAGCGCTTACACAGACTGTTACATTGCATTAAAACATGTATTGAATCATCTTTAAGTAGAAATACGCAGGGATTGGGTCTCAGCTCACACTGAAAAATCAGCACTTAAGCCACTGTAGTCATTACAAAATGTTGTAAACATTGAACAGTCCCGAAACAAGAACCAAAATAACAAGGTCTCTCTCTATACATTATAGATGTGTGTGTAGTAATGCTGTTTTAAAGAAATTCTTTGAACTTATAACAGAAGTGAATCATTTCATGGAGGAGAATAAAATGCCTGTATCAGAATCTGAAGGTCAGAAAAAGACAAACAAACTCAACATTCTTAACTTGAAACCTCAAGGTCAAAGCCAGCTGGTGACTGAAATGTATGACAATGTAAGAGCATTCATAACAAAATTAAAACTGGAAAAATCAGATTTCCCTAGATAATCTGGCTGGTGTCCCTGCATGTCAGTTACTTATGGGGGAGCTTGACTCTCAAATTAAGTTCAGTGGTGCTGAATGCTCTACGAGCTTGACGTGTTGCAGGAGTATTTTATATACTTCTTTCAGAGAGCTTTGATATGTTTGCTTATCCACTTACTTTTGACGTGGATAAACTTGCACCAGGCAAGACTGTCACAATTTTGCCATCACAAATCTTTGCAGGACCTTTACTAAAGCCATGTCCATGTTTGGGAATTCATGTTTGGAACACATTTTTTCCCTCACAGTGAACACAACATCAAAATGCCAGACATGACGGATGCACAACTTTCAGTAATCTTCAATGTCTCAACTGCTTTGTTCTTGAAGTGCCACATTAACAACCTAACAGAATAAAGGCGTTGCCAGGTGTCTGTCAAACACGGGTGGCCCACAGAAATTGCTTAGAGTTTTTTTTTAATCTGTGAAACCTCTCATCAGTGACACCTGGAGAACTTGAAGATACTGGCCTTAAGGTCACATGAGACTCCTGGTTTACAGTCTTCATGTGCAGTTATGCCTTCTGAGGTGGTTTGTCATCTTTTGTGTTCATGTTTAGATTAGTAAAGGAATACAAGAAAGTGTTGTATGTCTCAATCTTAGTGGTCACTACTGTAAAACAGAAACCAAAAGTATTTTTCACTGTGTGTAGAAGGGAAATTGGAGAAAAGTACTATGATCACACATGAGTTATGGAAATTTCTTCAGAACAGTGCCTTTCCACAATCCCATTCAAGGAGTCCAGCAAACCATGGAAACACCCCCTGGGTTTTGTAAGGATAGTGACAGCACCATTCTGAGGCATACAGTATGTAAGAAGAACCCATGATCTTTGATCTTTTGACCCTTGCCTTAAAACCAGACACACCTGTTAGAATGGCTATCATTTGGCTCATGTTTGTTACTCTGATGAGACAAGATCTGAACCTTGCTGAGTATCACTGGGAAATCATGGATTGTGTTCTGTAAGGCTATCTCAATCCTCAGAAGATGCTAAGACTGGGCTGCATAGACTGCCACAAGCCACGCTCAGATTGGCACTGTCAAAGTATCTATTCCACATGGTCATTGCTGCAAGGGCCTGTCATATCTGAAGCTAGCATCTATACCTGACTTTCTGCAGGCAAGAGTGCATGAAAGCAAAGGGTGTATTTACTGTTATTTCAGTTGTCATTATAGTAAGTAAATGTTCCTGAAAATCCTCTTGATAGGTAAATTTGCGGTTGGTAATCTTAAGGCCTTCTGGCAAAAATAGCATTAGGAGAACTGAAGTCATGATTCCACCTGTTAAAATCCCTCATTTTTTTCAGTTATAATAAGGTAAAACAATAACATCAGAGTAAATGTAGATCAGGTCATGTGGCGTGTACTTATGATCCACATACTGTTTGAGAGCTTAAATGACATTTCTGTTCCACATCTTACGCCGGCACATTGATTGAATTGTAAATTCATTAACGCCAAATAACCGACCAACAGCACTTTTACTTAGTCCTTCATACAACTTATCAAGCACTTTAATTTTTCTTTCAAGCAGATCATGGATCTAGGTCACTTAGCAATGATGGCCTCTTCATCCTTTCTCATACGCTTAGGAGCCATGTTAATAAAAATTGCGGTTATCTCTACTGCCAGTGGTGGGTGACTGAGAAAGGCTGAGATCAGACCATGTGGTAGCTCTCACTTCTCTTCTTCTTGTAAAAAGAACTCTCCCACCAGCAAGCATCGGAACTCGCAGATCTTTCTACTTTTTGGATGCTCAAGATCTGGGGGATTGCGAAAGGCGCAATGGGATACAGAAAATCTAAAGTGCATAAATTACATTTGCATTTAACAAAGGATAACTGTACTTGTAATTGATTGCATTACTATGGATCACTAATAAAAAGGATGCGCAATAAAGAAAAAAAAACAATATAGACGATTTTATGGCCAAACGCATGAAATATAGGAGAGGGAATACAATACATCAAGATGAGACAACTAATTAGTGTAACAGAACCTACAAGCTATCTTTTAATAAAACCCAACAGGCGTTGATGTTTCGGTATGTATTAAGGACTTTAATGGTGCAGTAAAGTGGTTCCCAGATCTCTGGCACCTCTGCGTTAGTAAAGTTCTGTTTGTCTTTCTGTTTGTTCTTTTTTACACTACTCTAAATCATTAGGCACAAATTAATTTCACATTGAGGCCATGTGTTAAGGGTAGTTGCTTTGGTTAACAGCCTGTCCTGATGGTTGTAAGCTGTTAAACACAGATTGTGGCAGCTGAGTTCAGATAATCTCTTCTTCAGTCATTTTCCCCTTTATAGAATAGACTGCTATGTCCTAATGTCAGGCAAATCTGAATGAAACAAGTACAAGAATGTATGTTTTGGGGAACGGTTTTGATGATGACTGAGGGGATTAGCACTTAAGGGTGAGGAATGGCTCTAAGAAATTGCATTGATTTATGAGCTCTCCATGGGAGGGAAGGAAAAAAAATGCTTCTCCTGGCCCAGGAGAAAAGGAATTTTACACACAGCTGTTATTTCAAGTTTTAATTATTGGTCTTAATCACATTCAAAGTTTTTTTTTTTTAATTAAAATATGATAATTGTAGAAGAGCAATGGTGTGACAATTGTGTTTGTACAGAAAAGAATCGCTGAACAAACTCTTCACGGTCAACCATGCTTTCACTCATGGGGGTTCCCGAGCAAATGGTTGTACGTGCTGTGTCTCTGTCACAGGTTGAGTGGGGGCATGTGGAGGAGCTCGAGCTGGTGAATGATGGGTCTGGCCTGGGATTTGGAATCGTGGGAGCCAAGGCCACCGGAGTGGTGGTCAGGACCCTCATTCCTGGAAGTGTGGCTGATCGGGTGAGTCCTGTCTTCTGGCGACGACGCACAGAACTCCTTAGCACAAATGCTTGGTAAAAGGGCTAGTCACAGAACATTATACTGCTGGGAACGTCTTCCTTGGCAGGGATAAACCATGCATAATTATTTTGTCTAATTTAAATTTCATTTCTTTGAAATGTAATAACACCAAAATTATCCTCAATACATTCTCATCTCTATTTCTTCTAAGTGAGGTGCTTAGCATGTTGGAATTATTCTGGGCACTCATTCATTTACAGAAGTCTCCTGAGATCACATACAGTGCATGCAGTATTTTATCACAGGTGTAAAACATTAAGACTGGTTACAAAGAAGCTATTAGACAACACAAGTTTTCCTGTTACTTGTTCATATCTTTAGAAGGTTTGGTATCCAGGTATGTCTAAAAAGGAGAAATCTTCCACATTTGTCCTGGAAGGGTAATCACTGAAGTATCCAATATGATGGAAGATTCACTTTACATGTTATCCATTGTTCTAAACATACAAAATGGAGTCAATTTTTTTATTCAGCTACCTCCAGACGCACAACATTATTATCTTTTTCAAGACACTGATTAGCCTAGTGCTAGTGGCAGTAATTGCTGATATCTCCAGGGCTGCGGAGTTGTGGAGGAAGTTTAAGGCATCTACAGTGAGCATGTACAGTATACCATGGGTATGAGGAAGGGGCTGATCTTGCTTAAAGATAAGGTCACACTGAGTAGGATTCAAAACTTTCACTTCAAAACTGAAAACGTGGGATGCGTGGAATAAAACAGTACCATGTACCTGTAAAGACCCACAGTGAGCGGGAGCTGTGCTAACAATGTTGAGACCGATCCCCAGGGTCAAAGTCAAATAATATTAGCTGAAATAGTAACAAACATACTGTACCTTCCTGGGTAAGTTAGGTATAGTTTTGACAGCCTGCAGTACTCTGCACTACTTACTTGGTGGAAGCTGTTTTTAATGAAGCTGAATCAGTGTTTTTAAAACAAATGAAGACAAAACAAGTAGGATTAAATTTGTCGTTTTATGGCTGTTTTGCACAGGGACATGCTGCTTGATTCTTATAAAATCCATTCGATGGTAGAAGCATCTTTTTTTTAACCTTTTTTACCCGGAGTCTCTGGTAAAAAGCATGTTCTGATGGACCCCTCCTGGTTCCCATTGAGCCTTTCAAAGCCAGAAACAAAATGCTTCTTGTTTAATAGCACAGTGCAGAGTTTTACACATCAGTGGACCTCATGCTCCAAAAAAGCTGTCCGAATTGAGGCTTTGTTACTGCTGACATTTTCATTTTAATTGTTTCATAATGGTGTTCTGGCTCCACAAAGCACTTGGTCTTCAAAACACCCCTGCAGTACAACTGATGCAAACATAGAAGGCGTTGTGCATTGTGTTTGTTCTTTTTTTCATGCAGCTTGCGTTCTCTTCCTCATACTTGAACTTGTCAGTGCAGTAGCGGTAGAATAATTTACCAGCCCAACAGACCTGCATGCAAATCTACCTGAAGTCAAGTGAGCATGACCAGCTCAGACTAATGTCTGGAGACTTCTGGTTGTAAAGAGTCCTTTCCTTCATTCACACATCATGGAAAAGTGGAAATGAGTTTTTTAACACCCTGCTATTTTCATATTGTATATGCCGATTTCTGCTTGGTTTTAAGACATGGTATAATGAATGTTCAAGTAATCTGCAAAGATATACGTACTGTATGATTTATACCAGAGTTTTTATTGGCAGACAATATTTAATGCACTGAATAACCTTGTTTCAGATGCAACAGGAATTGACTAGAAATACACACTTACAATGTCAATAATGATAGAAAGATTTACACTGTTGACATTATGCAGTGCATCATTTGTGTGTTCAGATTGTATTCATGGACATCATTTTGTGCTTCTAAGCAAAGGGGAATTTCAGTATTCAAATCGGAGGTGGTCAGATACGAGATTATCTCCTGGTCATTTCCAGTGCAGGATTTCTCCAGCCTGTTACAACTGCAGTTTTCCTTTAGTTACACACGTAAAGAGATCTAATGAACGGTGTGGGATTGGTTATGAAGGGAAGGTGGCTCATGTAGGAAGATATCTTTGTATTTAAATTGAGAGAATAGGTGAAGTTCACTTATTAAGTCGCAGATAGTGTGCAGTCGAAGGAGAAAGGAAATGCCGGTCTGGAGATTGTGCAGCTCGCGCTCCCTGTTAAGCCATGCTGCGTGTTTCAGGACGGGAGGCTTCGCACAGGAGATCACATCCTGGCCATCGGGGGCACGGATGTCCAGGGTCTGTCCAGCGACCAGGTGGTGAAGGTGCTGCAGAGCTGTGGCAGCCGGGTGCAGATGGTCGTGGCCAGGGACCCCCTGGGCGATGCGCGCCCCAAACCCCCGGCCCCTGCGGCCGCACCCGTGTCTGCCCTTCCGCCCATCCCGCCCCGCGGGCAGGGCGAGCCAGACGCCCAGCAGGTAAGGCGGTGTTGGACAGAGCTGGGCTCCCCGGCCGCGTGCGGAGGTGTCTGACAGATCGTTGGCCTGGGCAGCGAACTGTGCATCGGCGGTGACAGCAGGAGCTCAGTTTGGCTGGCTCATCTAGAGGACGGATGTGTCATAACGTTACTATGCTCAAGATGACACACTATGCGCATGACATAGCAGGGGCCAGAATCAGGGTGACCTCCTGGTTACGCCATCTTCTCCTTCATCACACCACCTGGCACCCTGATTTCCTGTCTTATTCTATTTAAAATGTCGTGTGCTGGACTGTTTGCCTTTGAAGCTTTGAGCGATGCACAAACTCCACTGCTGTTGAGTGCTCTCGTGAGCTAATCCCCTCACATGAAGGCACTTGGCTTGAGAAATATAATTAGTGATCATATTTATACTTCTGTCTTCGATAGCCTACTTTGAAAAATTTTACATTCATTGCTCAATGAAACATGCTACTCTTTGTTTATCTACAGATTCTTATCTTGTGTGGTTGTTTATATTACTAGTCTCCAATTTTCTGTGATATTTCTCTCAGTTGTAGTTTGCATGCATGAGAAAGAACATCTCTGTAACAAGTAATAGGCTTATTCCATGCTGAAAAGAGGAGAAAGCAAATGCAATGTTTCGGCCTGTTGTTGTGTTTTCTTTCTTCGCTTTTCAGCATGGGATAAGCCTATTTACTTGTTTCTTTGCAGCCCATGCACACTGACGCATATACCCACCTGAACTATCTCTGTAACAGTGTATTTCAGAGTTTGCTTAGCTATGAAAGGTGTGCTTGAATCTTGGTCTAAGCAATGTGGAAAAATGAAGGCCTCAGAGCAAAGGGACTCTTTCGGTGTACAAACTGAGTGCTGTAGTGCTGAACGCTGATGGGCTTGGGTGTGTTTAATTCATCACAGCAGTGGCCCCTGTAACTCACCAGCCACACATGAATGTGTGAATGGGAAGCAGATGGCTCTGACCACGATCACATGATAGACCATGGACAATTGCTTACTTTTGCTTGCATTTCTTAATTGGAGTGTAGCATAAAAAATAATTAACTACTAGAAAGTTAAGAGAGTTTGTGAAACTGCTTTTACCCCCTTGGAACTCTGTAGAATGTCTTTCCCTGTGTGCTTTTGATTTTCACCTCTCGGCCTCACAGTTGAACCTTGAGGGTTATGAGATCCATGACGTTCCCCTGCAGAAGAAGGAGGGCCAGAGCCTGGGCATCTCCATCGTTGAGCACACTGGGAGAGCCGGTGAAGGTAAAGGTTTTGTGCTCCGCTTTCTTGCCGTTGAGTGTTTTTCCTTCATTTGCCTTTATTGTTAGTGTTTCGAAAACCCTTGGCAATGTTAAGTTTGAAACGTTTTTTCTCAGTTGGAAGTCCTTAAATAAAGAAATTGGTTTGCCAAATAATTAGAGACAGAACAAGAAAGAAAAAATGTTTCTTACAAAACAAGCTCCCCACCTCATTTGACGTAGTCTGAGCATGCATCTCTTCTGTGGTGAGAGGTAGCTGAAACAAAGTCCTTGGGTGCCCAGGAAAACAGTGATACATAGAATACTGGCCCTGTTTTTCTAGTACTGTTAGGCTGAGGCCTGATTAATTTGTTCATCTGTGCACTGTGTGGCCTGCAGTCAGTAAACAAAGCTAAGACCACATTCTTCACAGACAGGTGAGATTTGCCTTTGTCTGCAAGTTACTGCCTGCACTACTGTTACCCTCACAGTATGGTTGGATGGTTGGTTAGTCATTGAGTAGTAGAGCACACCAATTGTTTGAGTACATTATCACATTTATGTGACAGCTGTTTGTGACAGGCCTTTCTTAATTGATCGATTTAATCAATTACCATACCAGGATTTCATTGGATCAGGTTTAGAATCAGTTAACTTGTAGCTTCTGTGATCACACTGCTGTATTATTAAAAGGACATGAGGCCAGGTGAGTATTATAAGCATAGTGATGTCACTATGACATGTTCATTATATTTGATGAGCCCTGTATAGTTACAGTACCCTATACTATCATGAGACCCTATTTCTATGGTGTTAAAAGTACAATGCTATAAAGGTGTCACAGGCTAACACCTGGCCTGTTTCTAAAGCTGTGGTGACAAGCTCCACATGCCTAATGAAAATTGTTGGCTGCCTAATAATCTCTTCATTTCAATGACCTTGCATATGGCACAATGACCAATTTACTACTGTGAAATTGATGCAACCCCTTATATGAACCAAGCTGGAAGTCACTATAGCAACCCTGCTGGTGCAGGAGAGGACATGTTGTGACAACTCATTAGAAGATTCCTCTATTCCGTGTTGTGCACTGTAAGCACAGCCAAGACCATGTGTCCCCATTTCCTCTCTCTGCAGGTGCCTCAGTCCTGCTAGCTGATTCTCTGACCTCTTGTGCCACAGTGGCTTCTCATGTGCAGTTGGGACCAGGGGTGTCAAGGTGTCAAGGGGTGTGGCTGTCCTAATACAGTGACTAACTGCAGTTCATTCTTCTCGCAGAGTCTCCAGGGATATTTGTGAAAACTGTGATACCAGGCAGTGCTGCGGAGCAAAGCGGACAAATCCAAGTCCATGACAAGATTGTTGCGGTGAGTGTGTGCATTCCTTAATCAATTTTTAATTAGCTTCTCTGTTAACCCTGTAGGTTTAAAATCAGTAGAGAATGTCTTATCGGTTTGAGTCAATTGATAAGGAAGCTGAGAAAACTCTTACTGACTCTTACTGAAATAATGTATTTAGTTTTTACTTATTCCGAACACCACATTTTCTGTTTTCACTAAGGTCAGAGAAGGGTCAGATGTGTTTTCTTAAATATATTGTAGGTATTTTCTAAACTGTGGAAGCTTGTGGGTTATGTAACGTTTTTTTGGATTTTGAAACATTATTATTCAGTTTATTTTCATACAGCATGTTTTACTATATACAGTGATTTAAATATGGGCCATCAGTGTTATTAGTGACCCTCCTGGAGATAAGTGACCCTTTTTGCACTCATCCTTTTTGTAAATCAAAATCGGAAATACTATTCCACTACCTTTTTCAGCCAATGGTTTCCATTAGATGTACTGTAGTGTTGTAGGGCAGCATAAATATGAGCGTTCACACGGAAAAACTGCAATCTGTGGTCAACGGAGATCCAAAAGACATGCTCTCAGCATCAAGCTGGAACAAGCCAGTCCTATAAGTGCCTGTTATAGGCGGAAACCTTATTACTGCCCTTCCGGGCTTCTGCCTATACTGCTTGGAGCAAAACTAGCTAGATTGATTGTGCAAGTCCAGACAGCAGTGGGACTGGAGAATAATACATGTAGTGGATTTCTGTACAATACAAAGGTCAGCAGAGCCAGATCAGATTGAGGAAAGATTAAGGAGAGTGTAATAGAGTGGATCACTGTAATAAAATATCAAATGTATATTATAGTATGCATATATTAACCAGATCTTAAGATGATTCATGCTTTTTAATGACTAGTTTCCAATACGATAACAACAGTCAATTCCAATCATGTGTAGAGCAGTTGAAAGAGTCTAAGTCAGGTGTTGGAACGAACAGATCTGCCCTGGGCGGGGCAGTTCGCGGCAGACATGCTGGGGCTCTGATTCTGTGCCTGTGGCTGCTCTGACTGCAGATCGATGGCATAAATGTGCTCGGCTTCTCCAATCGCGAGGTGCTGGAGGTCATGAAGAGCACGGGGCGCACAGTGCACCTGACCGTGGCCAGGAAGAGGTCCTCGCAGAAGCACGTGCCTGTGGAGAGATCCCTGGATAAAGGTAAGGCTTCCTCATGGAGCTTTTATAATCATGAAAGAGCTGCACCACTTTTTGTCCTTCAAGGAGACTAGGAGCAGTGGGTGCTGGGTTCTTTATACAAAGTATTATACTGTAGCTGTTTGGGGCAAGCTATCTCAGCATGTTGAAGATGATTGGCTTCAGAAAGTATCATGATGGGTTCATTAACAAAGTCATCAGAAAACCAGCCTCCTCTGTCTTAAATTTTTATCATTTTCCATATTATAACAACTACAACCACCACAATATCCTTACACTTGTATAGCGCTCTGGACACTTTACTGAAAGCGCTTTGCAGGGAATGATGATAAGAATGATGTCAGGCTGGGAATGGTACAAACAGCAGCCATAGTGTGCCAGTATGTTCACCACACACCAGCTATCAGTATGAACAAGAACAGAGTGATGAAACCAGTTCATAGATGGGGGTTATTAGGAGGCCATGATTGGTAAAGACCAGGGGGAAATTTGGCCAGGACACTGGGCTTAACATCTCTACTCTTTTCGAGAAACACCCTGGGATTTTTAGTGACCATGAAGGACAGGATCTCGGTTTCATGTCTCATCCGAAGGCTGGCAACTAATTTTACAGTATAGTGTCTCTATCACTAAACTGGGGAATTAGGGCCCACAAAGACTGCAGGGTGAGTGCCCCCTACTGGTCCCACTCACACCACTTAGCTTAGCTTTCCAAGAAGGTATCCCATCCAGGTATGGGCCAGGTGCTCATCTGCTGAGCTTCAGTGGGAAGCCACTTGTGAGTTGCAGGGCAATCCAACACCTTGGATTTTTTATGCTGACCCTTTGCCATTTTATAGGCAACAGAAAAAATTTCTGCCATTCTTAAATACAGTGTGCACCATGAATTGAATGATGAGAAATCTGTTTTACCTCTTGTCAGTCTTTCGGTATATCCAGCACAATTTAAAATCAGGACATCCCTCCATCTGCCTCTTTTTGTTTGTTCCAGGACAGGTTTACTTTTTACTTCTTGTCTAAGTCACTTCTCACTTCATTAATTTAAGTGCACTTTTTTCCTGACTAAATATACGGCATTTTGGTATTTATAACAGTTCCAATAAAGTCTGCTGAAAGGGAAATGAGGATGCTTCACACAAAGCACAGTCCAAGACTGGAATGTAAATTAAAATTATTGCTTATGGTGTGAGTTTTGTTAATGTAGTGGTGTAGTTATTGGTGTTGGGGTACTGCCAGTCACTCACCTTTTGGAGCTAAAGACAAGGTCAATGTAGTTATTAAAACATAACTGGATGAGTCACATCAAAAAAATAAGCTTATCTCTACTGTGTGATTATTTTCTATATTATGTGCACCCTGGTGTTTCTGTGCTGTTTATATCTGAATTATATACAGTATGTTTAATGGTTATAATTTAATACAACCATTAACATTACATCACATTGAACCAACAAGGACAATTTATCACTTCAGGTATGGCAGTAACCTTGTTTTTCCACCTCATTGAAACTCACAAGGAAGCATTGAGTTTGTAATTTGTCATTGCCAGGTAGTTTGGAGTTTTGATTGAGTCGGCATCTCACTACACATTTTAATGTGGTTTTCTTTTCTAAAAAATACTTTTGCCAAATCTAGTATCAAAACGTTCACACACACAGGATGGGTTTTAGAAATTAGAATTTGAAACTCAAAGCACCAGGTGAGAAGCTTTACCACCGACTAGAAGTAGTCCAATTTATTAAAGATGCAACAGCATCAATACAAATTTGAACATGCTTTCATTTTCAGTCATAAGGCCAGTTGTAATGGTAGCGTGCAAGCTTTGAAATTGTTCACATCTCTCTGTAGGCCTAGTTCGAACCAGGCAGTCTAGTGAAACAGAAAATTGTTACCCAGAACTACCAACCTGAGTCCCAAACCTGCTGCTCTTGAAAATAAATATAACTCTAATGATCTTTCTTTCATGTACTTGACATTCTTTTCTGGTCTAGCCTGGCTGTGAAGGATACTTTTTCTGATGATCTTATTCCTGAACTAACCTGTAAAATCTGGATTACCTTCTTTATTATGTGTAAATCAGATTCCCAGCCTGAATCTTCCAGGTAATACCATGTCAAATCAGGTAGCTTTGTAAAACAGTCAGGTCAATAAACATTAAACTTCTGTGACTAATTCATAGGTTAACATACTGTATTCAGTTTTACCGTGCTCCTCTTTTTAAAGGTGTTCAGTATGAGGACACTCACAGTCAAAGGTCATGGTTAAGTGCTTTTTTATTAAAGTAATCAGCGTAGATATTCTGTTGCTTAATTGTACAAAACATCATAAGAACCATGTTTTCTGAAAATGATCCTGGGAGAGATTGATTTTAGTATAAGTGGATATGTTTCACACTTTGAACTGTGACTCAATGGTGGTATTTGGTCCAAAGCATCTCTTTGAAAGCTCTGTAGGTGTTTTTTGAAAAAAAAAAGTAAAAAGTATGCCTCAATTTATGAATGTAACTAATTCCTAACTGTTTGAGAGATGAAAGTGTGTAAACTGATCATGAAATTCTTATTTCTATACTGTATATATTAAACATTCTAATTCATTCTTGGGGTTTCGAAAATTACCTAGCAGATATCTGAATCGTCAGAATAAGGAAACTGCTTATATCCCTACTTGACCCTAACACAATAGTTAAGATGTATATACGCAACATAAAAGATAGATAAAAATTTAATATGTAAAAATTCTAAGACACATTGAGCAATTGCATTGTAGGAGGTCACACTATGAAGATGGCTCTTCCATTTGGCTGTGAGAGGCACACCTGCCTTGTAGTAAAAATCTCTAATGGGTATATTACTTTTTTTCCCTAAACAAGCAGGTTTGATGATTCAGTGCTGTTGTTACAGTACTTACCTCCATAAAATATTTAACAAGACAAATAGACCTAATAAAACGTGTAAAAATTCTAAGAATGCAGACTTACTGATGAATTGTTGTGGGAGGTCAGGATGGCATTTTCCATTTGGTTGCAAATAAAGTACCTTCATTGTTGTGAAAATCTCTTTGTAACTGCAAAAAAGTTATGAAATAGCTCGCTTTGTTATAGAATCATTTTTTAAACTCAGTGTTTATAAATTGAAAGATACAGTGGCTGTCAAAAGTATTCCCCACTCTTTTGTTACTTTTTGTTGTGTTTGAGTGTGGAATCATAATGTGTTTAGTTGGGAGTTTTTGCTATTAATTTACAGAGAACACTCTATAAACAGTGAAAACTAAATTCTACAGATCCTTCTAAATGATAAATATAACGGAAAATAACTGATTAAATAAGTATACAGTCCTTTTGAGTCAATATTTGGTAGAGGCACATTTGGCAAAAAAATACAGCCATGAGTCTTCTTAAATTCGTTTGTACCATTTTTGTATATTTGATCCCTGCAATTTCTGCCCATTCTCTTTTGTAAAATTGCTTAAACTCCCTCAGGTTGGATGGGAAAAGTCGTTGAACGCAATTTCCAACTCCTCACACAGATTCTTGATTGGATTGAAGGCCAGACTTTGACTGGCCATTCCAGATTCCATTGACGTTTTTCTATTTAAACCACTCCAGTATGGCTTTGGCTGTTTGCATTGGGTCTTTGTCCTACTGGAAGATGAATCTTCTCCCAAGTCCCATGTCTCTTGCAGACTGCAGGATTTCTCTGTACTTTGCTGCATTCTTTTTTCCTTCTATCTTCACACCTCTTCCAGGCCATGATGTGGCAAAACACCCCCATAGCATGAGACTGCCACCGCCATGCTTCACAACAGGGATGGTGTTTTCAGGATGATGTGCACTGTTACACTTGTGCCAAGCAAAACACTTACTGTTGAAGCCAAACAGGTCAATTTTGGTCTCATCAAACCATAGAATCTTTTTCAACTTGGTCTCAGAGTCTTCCACATAAAATTGAAGTTTTCCACAGTTTTTTGTCACTCATCCATCCAACAAACTCCATTTTCCATTCAACAATTTCCAGACTCCATTCAACAAACTGTGTGTAACTTCTAAAGACATTGGGCTGCCCCAGAGCCTATTTAGGTGTGTCATAGTGAAATGGGGTGAATAATTATACTTATTTTATGTTTTATATTTATTATTGATTTAGTAGGATCTGTAGGAACTTGTTTTCACTTTGACATTGTGGTGTGTTTTGTGTTGATCAATGGCAAATAAATTGTAAATAAACACATTGTAGTTCTATATTGAAAAAGTCCAAGGGGTATATACTTTTGATAGCCACTGATTTTGTGTACTAAAAGTGATGACCCTGATCACTCAGGATATGACCCGATAATAATGAAATAGAAGCTTCTGAAACATATCTCATGTTGGTCAGATAGTAGATTTAAGAGTGAACGTTAAGATCCAGGTTGAGTCTGTTTTCAGTTCTGCCAGGGCTGTCTTTTTTCATGCAATATTTGTTCTTTACAGGACTCTGTTGCCCTTGGTGCATAGACCTGGGACTCAGAGTCGCGTATCTCTAGCCCCAAATCTTGCCCATATGAAATTCAACAGTGAATATTAACTTGGATAAACATGTATCGTACTTATTGTTTTTGTTTTTTTCCTGACAGTCGTAAGGGAGCCTTCTCGTGTGTCTCTCAGGAGGTCAGCTGAAATCAAAGTCAAGCTGGATGCCCAGAAGGGACCTGTCTTTGAACCCACAGACCTGATGCTCAGTGACATAAAACCGCAGATAACGCAAGGTAAGCCCCATCCTTCTCCCTCAGTACAGCTTCCACTGTGCTGTCCCCTTTTCGTCATTGGATTTCTGCCTAGTGGAACGGTTACATGAAAAGAGTTATACATTTTTCTTCATGCTGAAAAGAGAAGAAAAAAACACAAGAAGAAAGCTCCACAGTCAAAACGTTGGAGCATGGAATAAACCTTTACTTGTTCCTTTGCAGCCTACACATTCTGATGCAGCTACCTACTGTACTTGAAATACATTTTACTCTTCCAATGGTAAATTCATATACCCCAAAATTCAGATCCTTGAGAGGTAGCCCACTTTATCCCTAAACATACCTTTTACTTTCAGTGGATTTACAAGGCGAACAAGCTCATCTGGAATTTGCTTTGTTTTGAAAAGGACTGTTTGAGGTTACACAACCTTGGGTAGTTTCATTGGGAGGCTGGTGATTCCATTTCCAGTATCCAGTTTATGACATTGGTATGTTAATGGATTTCCACAATGCAAGAGAAGAAGCACCATCACTTACCAGGAGCACCCTGCTGTGCTTAGCAACCACTGTGCACAGTAAAGGTGACCAGAAATGCTTTTGCCTCTCATTTGATTTTTTAGTGGCAAGATGGTAATACTGTAGCGCTTTCTGCTTCACGTGGGTATGTGCCCTCGCCGCTGCCGCCTCAGGTCGGCCCCCCACTGCTGAGGACTCGAACCCAGGCCTCTGGCGTCACTCAACAGGGAACCAGCCAGCTTAGCTAAAGGGAGATCTCCCATCAGCCCGGCCGCTGAGGTCCCTGCTATTCACAGGGAAGGGCGGTGATGTCACCGCGCTGGCAAGCCGGCTCGCAACAACCTGTAATGTTGGCCGTATGTGTTACAATACACATGATTACAGGGTGGGAGACCTCATGGGAACACTTTTAAAGTTTTTCAGAGACTTCTTCCCTTTCCTTCATTCTGCTTAATACATTAGCATTGAGCCATTGGAAAAAGTCAGTGGACTGCATGGTGGATGGCATTATAGATGCTCGGAAGACTTATGGGATGAGAAACTTTGGGTGGGGCATGGATTCTTAATCATCTCTCAAACATCCCAGAGGACCAGGCAGGATTTTGCCCAAAGAATAACTGCTGCAACCAGCTAGCTTTGATCAGTACACATGATGTAGGACTTCAGTGTAAGTTATTGACAGGTATTGCCCTCATTTATAAATCTGGTTTACAACACAGTCTAGAATATTGTCTCTTTCTCAAACTCTTCTATGTCTGGAAGACATTTGATTACCTTAAGGCTTAAGGAGAAGGTAGAAGGAGGAAACTTATCTTGGGCATCTCTAAAAGCTCCCAGGCACTTGTCATTCTACAGATCTGGATGCTTCATCTTCATCTTCTAGTATGCTCTATCTCAGAATTCTACTGAAACCAGACCTTTAATTGTTACAATAGTTAGCTGGTTGTAACAGACACCTAGAACAGATCACATTGGAAAGGTCCCTATATTGAGACAACCCTCTAAATGTGTTCAGTTTGAACATTCAAGTTTTGATTATTATTTGAAGATTTTTTTAAAGAGTATACATTAATTATATATATATAATTATATTCACCTAGTTGGACGTGATTGGCAGATGGTAAGGCCCTCTATCTGAAGGTTGTTTTGGCATCATTTAATACCTTCCAACTGCTCAGCTAGTGTGCGCTTCCTGAACTTGTTCAATTTTTCCCTGGAATCAAAATCCCATGGAAAGTCTTTGTGGATTGCCAGTGGCTTTACAGCCTCAGCAGTTCTGCCACGACTATTTTGAGGTTTAAAACCTGGGCGTCTTGGTAAAAAACAGAACTGCAATCTAGTTTTATAACCTCATGATACTCTGAAAAGTCTTTTTTATTATCTCAGTAACAGTTCAACTACTGTGATGCAGTTTTGGAAGTTGAACCGTTTTGTTCCCCCCAAAATATTTAAGAATGCATGGAACTGGATGGAACTTGAATCCATTGTATCTGACAAACTGTCCCGGACCGATTGTTTTCAATCTGGAGTGGGGCCTATACTGAGACAACTCCAAACGTAATCTGTAATTTTTGACACCAACCCACATAGCGTTAAAGAAAGAGCTCCACGCACGAAGCACTTGGAATAGTGTTTTTTTTTATGCCGAGGCTGTCACTGATAGCTGCCGTTTGGGTTTTAATGACTCGGCTCCCACCAGCTAAACGTTACTCAGGACTGGAACATTATACAGCCATGCCGCTTTGGGCTGGGGTCACTCCTGGGGCAGCCAGTCACTTTACACAGCTGAGTCTCCGTCAGGCCGTCTTGCTTGTGCGATCCAGGCAGTATTACGGTCATGTTAGAAGGCAGCGCAGATATAAATGTCAAGATAGTTGAGCTGCAGCGGAAGATGGGCTCAGAACTGGAGCTTGTAGCAAGGCTCATGTTACACTCTAGCCTAATTAATCCAGACAAGCCATTATACCTGCCAAATGTATAAATAAAGTGTTCTGTTGCACCATGCTGATGTGATCCTCTGATAACAATGATGGCTTGTCAGGGGCCTATTTCCCGAAGGGGGAATCGCACAGCTTGTAAAACGATAGGCATTTTAAATCAAAACAATATAGCCGCCTCCTCCCCCCTTTTTTTTTCTCTGGTGCTCAGGCTTTCTTCTTCTGTTAAAAAAGATTGCATGTTTATGACATTAATGGATGGGTGCTGTTGGGAGGTTCCCTAGATATCAACTGCACATTGCAAAATCAGACTTGAATCGGAGCTGGCTGCACTTCAAAAATGAAGAAGAGAAGGCACACTTTCAGGTTAGGACCGTATTTGCATTTTTCTTTAGGAAAACGAATGCAGTCGCAGACCGTAAGACAGTAGTTGTGTGCAGTGGCGTGTTCTACTTCAGTCATTCTGCGCTCAGCAGGGATCATTGATCTGGATGGAATCCAAACCTTCTGTCATTTCAAGGTTCAGAGGTGACACCTGTTGTGGTACTGTTACATCCGTTTTCTCCCTTCGGTGAAACTGTCTCAGTGTGTTAAGAGTAAGCTTTGACATTGTCAACATGTTCTTCTGTTAATTGCTTCCACTAAATATCTGAGCAGCACCTTTGGTGGTAAAATGGTGCATCAAGGAGGGTCGTGCTGATTATTCAAGTGAATGTCCTACATTCCTTACACATTGCAAATTGGCACTACCTCTTTGGTTGTGACCCACATGTGAATTGCACAGTTCTCCATCATAGCCCGGGGCCTCATTCAGGTGTTTCACTGCTTGACACCTTTTAATATCTTTTTAAAAGCATTCCAAAAGGAGCTCTCATTATAAAATGATTCATTTCTCACCTGAGCTACACTGCCTAAATATCAATATAATTATTTGGAGAATTCCTGACCCCCTGGACAAGTATCATTATAACTTAGATATTACATTACATACCAATTTGGAAAAACAAAGCTTTTCTTATCCAGAGTCTTCTGAAATCAAGAAATTGCGATGGTGCTATAAAAAGAGCTGTTAAGAAAAATGTGTGCAATACAGTGAATTTTTTTTAGAATACTTCAGTAGAGTTTAAAATAGCATATTCTTAACATAAGCAGAAAATATGAATATACAGTAACCACAATCTTTATTCTTTGCAAACAGTGACCAAACAGGAATCTACTCCTTTAATAGCAGTCTTAAATTAAGCTTAAAGGTTACTTTTTTTTGTCCTGAAACTTCCAAAATAAGTAATGTCAGAATGGAGTTCTCCTTCTGGATGTAAAGTATAATCTTGGTTGCAGGCATGCTCAGTTTGTATGTTTACAAGGGCCTGTGTTCTTGCATGTGATTCTAAAATCCCTTCACTATATTATTTTGCCAATTCGGATAACTCACTCCTTCCAAGACTGATACCAGAGGAAGTTGAAAAAAGGTTTCTGAGTGCTGAATTGCCAACACAGGATACTGTAAGACGATTACGCTATAACAGCTGTCAGGCACTCTCATGACAAGGGACAAGCCCTGCCCTTATTCAAGATGGAATTAGGATCTTGATCTGCAACAGGACATTCTCCTGTAATCTGTAGTGTAATCTGATCTGTTTCTGTGATGTCACCTACCAGCACTCTCAGCAGAAGGGGTTTATAAGACGTTATCTAGGCTCAATGATTCAACAGGTCTTTTAGATTATCTAATCACTAAATCACTTCACAAAATGGTTAAATTGCTAAAAGCAAATGTCATAGTTAGGGTTACCCCCTACTTGCAAGAATAATGTTTGTTTTGGTAGCAGAGTATGCCACCACTCTCTACCCAACACCCAGAGCACATTATACGAAAACAAATACAAAGAACACACATTCTAAACGAAACAAGTTCCCCATAGGACCCCCATTACCAAACAAACGTTCAAACGTCCTCCATGTAGTTGTTTGGGTGGTTTTTAGGCATTTTCTCCGGTCCAGGCTATCCCAAACAAATGGTTCCCACTTTCATTTCTCTGTGTCCAAGGTCAGGTGAAGAGGAGTGGGAGGAAGATGATGCTGGAGTCTTCCTCAGCTCCTCCTTTAGAGTCCCTGTTCTTCTCTTCTCTTAGAGTCCTCTCCTGGGTCCTATTCTGTTATCTGTCCTGTAAACCTTCCTCCTTCCTAAAATCCCAGTTTTGCCCTGGCTGGTTGGCTTTAAAATTTTAATGTTCAGTAACGCAAAGATCTTTTTCAAAATGTTTTCATACAGGATATTCAGTCAGGTTTTGTACAGTGCCTTCAGAAAATATTTGCCCGCGTGTCACAATTTATACTGCAGACTTAAATAAAATACGTTTATCTACACAAAGTATTCCATAATGTCAAAGTGAAACAAAAGTTCTGGAAATGTACTTTACAAGAAAGTGCAAGAATCTTAACTGGATTCATCACTTTTCCTATGATACTCTAAATTGAGCCCAGGTGGAACTAATTTCCTTGTGAGATCACTCTAAAACTCGAATGAAGTGCATTCGAATGGGTCAGTTTCATTGACATGATGGCTGACATGATTTTAGAAGAAATACGCTTGTCTGTAAAAGGTTCCTCAATTGACATGTGCATGTCAGAGCAGAATTACCAAGGAGCTGTCTGTACAACTCTGTGATAGAATTTATAAATCTGGGGAGGGGTCTAAAAACATACCTAGGGTCTTGAAAGTTCCAAGGTGAAAAGAATACAGAATCACTCAGATTTTTCCCAAAGCAGGCAATCCTCCCAAACTGAGCAACTGGGAGAAAAGCACCTTTGCTTAGAGAAGTGACTAAGCAACCAGTGAGCATCCTTACAACTAAAGAATTCAATGGCTAAGATGGGAGAAACTGTCCAGAGGACAATAATCTCTGCAACAATCAGAGGACGGCAATCTCTGATTTAGCTTCTAGATAAGAAGCCACTCCTGAGAAAAGGCCACATACAGTAATAGCAAATGGCTGACCCTGAGACCATGTGGCAAAAAGGCAATCTGGAGCCTTCTGAAAGAAATATTGGCTGGTTCAAACCGAATACCAGTCATCATACATGTAACCATCCCTACTATGCAATGTGGTGGTAGCAGCATCATGCTTTCAGCGGGGACTGGGGTACTAGTCAGAATACGGGGAAGAAAGAATGGAGTCAAATACGGGCAAATTCTTGAGGAGAACCTGTTTCAGTCACCAAAAAACTGTTAAAAAAAATAGGACAGTGACCCTAAGCATTCTGCCACATTCACAATAGAGTGGCTTAAGAACAGGAATGTGAATGGCCCAGACTTGTATCCCATTGCAAATCTGTGGATAGACTTGAAGATTATGGTTTATTAAATCCCTCCATCCAACTTGACAGAGCTTGAACAAATCCGTAAGGAAAAAATCCCCAAATCCAGATGTGCAAAGCTGATACAGACATACCTAAGAAGATTCAAAGCTATAATTGCTGCAAAAAGGGGCTGAATGCATCACTAACCAAGATATTTGTTTTTCATATTTTAATTTTTTGTTATACAAAATATTTTAGCCCCTTTAAGCTGTTGTGTATGTTTCAATGCATTAAAATTTCTAGTTATAACATAACGTTTTGGATAGAGGGGCTGATGAATACTTTTTGGAGGCAGTGTTACTGTCGTTTCCTTATGGGTTTACAAACTTATGAAATAGTCATTGTGAAGTATTGTTTCAGGTTACTGAATTCTGAAGGAAAGACTTTCCCAGCAATGGGTTCTGCAGCTGCTCTCAATGAAACCGCCTTTGTGAATTGAGGTTTGAAGCGTGTGCCTTCAGTTGAAAATGGGGTTGTCTCTTTTAGGTAATTATGTGAACTGTAAATCAAACATCTCATTGATTATAGATTCCTAGTGAAGTTATTTGTATAGAGGGGCTGTTTCAACTTCACTTTGGCTTTTCAGCCCCGTGTCTGGAAAGCAGATGTTCACCGAGGCTTTGCTCGAAATGATGTATTTATTTTTCAACATCTGTGATTGAGAGCACTGTAATAGCTCTAAAATGCAAATTTAATCAGATTACTTGTACGGATCTTGTATTTCTAGGTAAAGGAATTACGTAAAGTTAGAGCTGCAATACTACTCCTTATATAAACTTTTGACCAGTCGTGAATCTTTAACTTGTTTCTCACAGAAATTTGAACGATAATTATCCATGTTTAACTGTTGCATAATGTTAGGGGAATAAACCAGAACATTTCTTGTGATACTGTACATCATTTGCTCTGTTTTCTAGTAAATTCATGATAGGTTTGGGATTTCCTGTGGCCTTGATTCATTGTCTTATAATCCATCACTGTGATTTTCGTGCCAGCATGTTGCCGTGCAGCTGTGTTGTCTGGTCACTTTTATTCTTCACAGCTGTGAGATTTTTGTTAATCAGTATAGATTTCTGGGCTCACGTTTGGCCTTTTCTGCATTCTTTGAATACAGTTTACGACCCTGCAGTTTTTAAGGGTGTCTCTACTACACCACAGGCTCGTGGCTTTTCTTTGTTATTGTAACTGACCTTTTATATTTTGAAGACTCACTTTCCTGTGTCTGAATTTGCTTCATAAATATTTTGTGTTTTCTGCAGATCCAGAACCACTCACCTTGCCTCAGGACCATTTAAGAGCCAAGTGGGAAAGTGCCCTGGGACCGGAATATGAGGTCATGGTAAGGGACAGGATCCTTGCAGTTTCCTGCACTCTGGCCTGCATTAAAACAAGCCCTTTGCCTGTCTGTCAAGGACTTGTTCCTGGGGTGTGATCTGATGGCAGCATTCAGCTTGCATTACACAGTATAAAACTTTCATGGGGTGTGCAATTGGATTTTTGTTTTGGGTATCTTATACTCTACGTTTTCATTTAATTTTGGCATTGACCTGAAAGTCAATGTACAGAGAGTCATCTTCCCAGTGTAGCCCTTCCTTTCCACTCTGCTATAAGTACTTTAATGCTGTCGGTGGACCTGCACCAGCTGAACTGTAAAGACAGCATGCTACAGCAGCAGTGTTTAGTCATGCGGTACAGATAAATGGCTGTTAGGTAACCCTGATCCTCAAGCATACAGGTGCTACACAAGGCTACATCATTGAAACTGGAACATTTTTAGAATGGAAGTGATGTTTTGGAACTTATTGGGTTTTTTTTTTCCTTGAGGAGTGTTGTACGGTGTAGTCCATAGTATCTGAATATCTGGACAGTGACACAATTTGTGTTGTTTTGGCTCTGCACTCCAGCACATTGGATTTTTTAAATGAAACAATGACTATGGGGTTAAAGTGCAGGATGTCAGCTTTGTCCCCTAAAATGGGAGGACTATGTGTAAAAAGAGCTGTAATTCTTATGTGGTTAACCCAATATAGACATAAATACCGTCAAATTAAAGCTGACATTCTGCGCTTTATCCTCTTAGTCATTGTTTCATTTCAAATCCAATGTGCTGGAGCACAGAGCCAAAACAACAAAAAATGTCGCTGTCCAAATAAGGACTGCACTGTATGTGGGGATATACTGTTCATTCTGTTACATCAGAATCAGAATGTTTTATGGAATGCTGCTACCTTCTAGCATGAGGGAGAAGGTTAGTCTGCAATTGAACCAAACTGCACTGTACTCTTAATCAGATTTTAGTGGACTGTCCTATTCCAGATCAAGAAGCGAGACATCTTAGATTATTTATGTTAGTGACCATTGCCTCCATCTGAAAAAGACACCCATGCTTTAAAATAACTTGCAAAAGTATCAAGACTCACAACAATCTTGTAAAACCCCAATCTTATACTGATGTAAGCACCATGATCAATATACAGAAATAATTAAGATAGATGTGATAGCTAAAAGATAGTCTTTTCTCTTCATTGGTACTCACAATTACAGCCTTTTAACAGAAGCTGATTCTCAGCTACTGTACTGGGTGTGAAGATAACCCACCGATGATGTAGAATCCCAGTGTTCCTGAATTGATCGTTCATCCTTCATATGTATGAGAAAGACTACTTAAACTGAATCCAGTCTTACTCAACATGTACTGTATGCACTGTCATTCTACTTCTTCTGTTTTGAAATAAACCAGATGGTTTAATCTTCCAAAGCTTGATCTTAAAAGCCACTAATTTGCCACTAGATGGTATGCGTGTTTCCCCAAAATCTATAGCTTCTAAATTAACAACACGTGTATATTTTAAAAATGTTATCAGACTAAAAATGCTAGATCCCAATAACCATTGTTTGCAAATAACGTTTTCCTGTCTTAACGGCAGACTTAGAATGCGATTCTGTGCATTAACCATTGTGGGTTTCTCTGCTTAGTGTTGGCAGCTGTTACTTGTTGAACTGTATCTGTGTGGAAGGGAGCTTTCTTTTGCAATTAATTTGTTAAAAAAAGATACAAAACATTTCCAGTTCTACATGGAAAGTGAATAAAATACAGAAAATGGCAACATCCGTTTTGTATCTGGAGGTTTCCCCGGAGCAGAGAGACTTCCTTCTCATTATAAATTGGCCTTTATTATGTTCTGCTCTTTGGCTGGCGTTTATAGACATTTAAAGGAGGTATACATTACACTCCAGAGGCCTCCCGAAGCAGAAAGAAAATGTAACTGATCTCTATAGGTTTCTTTAAAAGTTATTTAAAAAAATTGCGGAGAAAATCGCGCTTCCTGAAACTCATATTTCCCTAAATGTATATATTTATATATACCAAATATATATCCAACAGTACTTGTGCACTGTTTCATGTTTTCCATCCAATTTTATTGCTTTTCCTAATGAGAATCATGGTGGCAGCATGTTGAGTAGAGCAAGCTTTTCAAGCCCAGCTCCAATGGAAACCCCCTTGGAGCCATCTTTCCAGGGGACAAATCGCCTGCTCCAGCCTCTCTAAATCCTTAATCGTTTGGCTTAGGCTCCTTAAAATTGGCAAGCTCCTCATCCTGTCACAGAGAGTAAACTCATGAAGAAACCTTATTTCACCACTTGCTTCTGTGACACTGATCTATTGGTTATTATCCAAAGTCCTTGAACATGGGTGAGGAGATGAGGAAGGGGTCCTTAGGTTGGCTTGTAAACCCAGAAGTCCATTTCTGCTGCACCACAATAGCACAGTGGCTACAACAGTGATGAGGCTTCACCAACTCTCTGATCAGCCTCATTCTCTGTGTAGCAGACAATCCCCCTCCACTAACCTTCCAGGAGAGAAGAAACAAAACAGAAGTTTGTTGTTCTGCAGCCAGGGCAGAATCCACATATTTTCTTTTGATTTTGAGGTGCAGCTACTGGACCGTCATTTCTCCATCCTGTGGGTATTGGTTTTGCAGAGCTAAGGAGAGGAATCCTTTTTTTTAGCTGGAGCACATCCTCTGGTTCACTTTCTTAAAGATGGGGTGTACTACTCTAGTCTTTCTATCCAGAGGTATCATGTTTGCCTTACGTACAACATTGAAAAGGTGTTACCTTGGTAAGGAGTTGAATGGTTTTTCTATTGCACCTTTGAGGCTGACTCTGATAGTCCGTTTCCATGACATCTCCAAACTCTGTCCTGAACTTTTCTTAGCTGCTGTGGCCTTTGTTTAGCTGATGATTCTTAGTTGAATCAGGAGACTACTTCAAAATCACTGCTCAGAAAGCCTCCTTCTTCAGCTTGACCACTATCCTCACCCACTGGTCTTCACCATTAGGTCCTTGTCCTTTAGGTCACAGCTTTTTGTGGCCATCTTGATAAAACCACCAGCTGAACCCAGGTGTCTCGCAGAAATAATTTGGGCATTTTGTGTTTGATCAGTCGACAGCTGTGTGCCTCTCTGACCCAGGTGTCCAGAACATATTGCCTTAGAACTGGTGATACAACTAGGAAGTTGGTCAACGACCTTTGTCCCAAGGTGCTCTGTTATCAGGTACATTTAAGAGCCAATGAGTGTTTGAATATAGTGTTAGCTTTGGAAGATCCATGACTAGCACAGAAGATTAGGTTTTTGATCAAAGGTTTAATACTAGAACTAACACGGTTTCGAAGTCAGACTGTTTATATCTGATTGCGTGCCTCGAGTAGTGCCACTTCACTTTCCACACATAGAAATCTTATCTCCATTTCCAAGGTCCAGTCGCTATGCTGCCTGGTCTTTAACTCGAGCTGGCATGTGGATCTTGGCTTGGATTGTTGTTCATCAGGAACCTTGCCTCACATTGGTTTGCCAGCATAGAATACTAGGAGAAGTAATATCTGTGCAACATAGATCTGGTATTCAACAAAACCTCTATCACTATAGATTAATGATTCTCAGTGTATGCTAAAAATAAATTTTAAATTGCTGATATTTAGTAATATGCAAGAGACTGCCTAAGGTTACAAGCTAACATCTTGCATAGATCATATAAGGTTGCTCACACCTCTAGTGCGACTTCTGTCCCGGTACTCCTCAACATAAAACAATATAAACAATGTGTATCCCTGGTGCCACTCAGGACCAACGTGTCCCTCTCTATAAAGAGTTTGTGAAACGGCATAGAAGATTGGGGGAGATGATTCCATGTGTGCCTGAATAGGCAAGTTAAAACAGACTCCAAAGATGAGTTGAATCTAAATCTGTTCATCTGGAGTGAGCTCACAAATGACAAAATTCCATGGGCTCATAGACATTATGAAAGTCGAGGCAGTAAGACCTCCAAATCGTGTATTAGTTGGATGGATGCAGGTAGCTTTTAAAGGTATTTACAAGTTAAATTGCTTAAATTAGCTCAATCCTTTTGCAATATTTTAAGAAAAAACTGTTAACATTCACATCTTCTAGCTTGTAAGTGACTTCCTGCTTGACATGGCATGGCTAAAACTGGTATACAGACAGTACGTTGGTAAGATTTGTCCATATGCAACATTTTTCGTTTTGCTTGTGCTTTCCTTGTGTGATGTTTGTGATTTATTTTCTCTGTCCTAGGTAGTTGAACTGGATCCTGTAATTGAAGGTGATGCGGAGCTGCAGAAATATTCCAAGGTATGCTAGGAGACAATCATGACAACATGTGGTCAGAGACTCCATGTTGAATGATTGTTTGAAGAACATCAGATTATGAATGATTAT
Organism: Lepisosteus platostomus; assembly: GCF_059453375.1. Classification (NCBI taxonomy): domain Eukaryota; kingdom Metazoa; phylum Chordata; class Actinopteri; order Semionotiformes; family Lepisosteidae; genus Lepisosteus; species Lepisosteus platostomus. The sequence continues at coordinate 31,189,988 of NC_142621.1, forward strand.
TATTGATGGGCTCAGCAGCAGTCACACCAGTCACGTTCAGCAAAAGCACATTAGTGATAAAAACTCAAACGCCCTCTAATACAGGTAAGCAGTGGGTATCTCGGGTACCCTAGTGCTTCTGTAACCGAGGATATTCATCTGGAACCATGATAATACTTACAAGGTTTGTGCAAATTTGGATTTAAACTGGATTAGCTGTTGTGCTAGACTTTCAAAAGAAAAAAAAATATTGGCTCAGACTTTGTCTCCGTTGAGAGTACCATGGAGCTTGAACAGTTTTTATCCTATTTAATGGGCAGGCAACTAAGATGGAGAAGTAAGTTATAAAGACTAGAGTTCATCTAGTGGCTGTTAAAAAAATACACCTGCCACTGTGGTAGGCAGTGTCTCTTGGCAACCTGTAGCTGCCAGAGGCTTAGTTGGTGTTTTTAGGGTGTAAAGGTATTTGCCCTCAACATCAATATCTGGCATGAAGGCTGCCATCAAACATGTCACTAAGAGATCAGGGTGGGTATATAAAGGGTTAAATGCTGGTGAGCAAGATAGATTTATTCCAAATAGGTGAAAGCTTGTGAAATTTAGTGTGGGATTGATTCAGCATGAGCGTGTGACATTCAGCAATGTAATAGGAGGGTAGCTGCTTGTCAGAATGATGATTAAATAAATCTCACTTCAAATCCCAAATTTTGTGTTGGTCAGCAACTGCTTTAAAATGTAATAACTCATTTGATAATTTTGCATTTTCAATAGATCATGGGCTTCATTATGACTGACAATTAGTATGTGCTCTTATGTTAGGCAGTTTTATTTTCCTTCACCCCACAACAATAAGTTCTTACTCTGCCCTTCCAAAAACATGTTAATGTGCAATTTGAATTTTGGCAGAATTTATTTAAAATCAGTGCATGGAAAAGGTATTTACAGAACATCATTATATTGTATGCAGCTGTTATATAGGAAATGTTGGTAAGGTTTTACTCCCTATCCCTGAATTTGCACTCATGACAGTGACAGAAATGCAGGCTCTTGTCTTTTAAAACTGCATTTCTGCAATTGTTCTGCAATTACAATTGGTGTTTTTGTTTGGGAGTCTAGTCTAGTTCTACTAGACAGCAATGCAAATACACACATCAGTCCTTACAGTAATTCTATGTGGGGACTGGTCCATAATGTGAAGTTTCAAGTATCTGGAACACCATCAAACCGCTTATGTATTAGAAAAGAAATCCTATTGTACTGATGTACCCATTGAACAATGACACTGCAGCAACCTCTAACAGCATGCCACTACTGCCTGCCTGGCATCCCCCCCACCCATGACGTCTCTTCTTTCAGTTGCTGCCAATCCACACCATGCGGCTGGGAGTGGAGCTGGACTCCTTTGATGGGCATCATTACATCTCCACAGTGGCACCAGGTGGGCCGGTTGCTAAGCATGGCTTACTGAGGCCTGAAGATGAGCTGCTGGAGGTAACGCTAGGCTTTGTTTAAGGGTTAGGGGGAGGGCACGATTCCTGCTTATGACAACGAGATAGTGACACAGCTTACAGTAGATTGCATGTTTAGAATGGATGACTCATAAACTGTTTTAGATTTAGAAAGGCACACGCAATTCAACACCGAAGAGAATAGCAGTGACCCCTGGGAGTTGTCACGGGCCAGCAAAACTGTCAATGTTGGTAGTGAGTACAGCATTCCTCCTCCAGTTGGTGCCAGCTCCTCAGTGTGCACTGTGATGTGAAAAATATTGGATGACTCTGACAGTTGTGGAGGTAAACGTGCTGTCCTCTTATCTGCCGTGCTAGTCTTGGTAATAAGGCCAAGTTGATCAATGCCTGCTTATTCCAGTTTGGGGGCTGATGGGTTCGTTATGATGGCCAGTTCCAAATTTTAAAGAAAAGGAAGGAGGTGCAGTGAAGTAGATTGCATACACGTTCTTCTTTGTTAAGCACTCAGTGAAGCTGAAGACAATTAGCTGTATCAATTGGCTAGGTTCCTGAGAGAGGAGGCAAGTAAATCCCAAAGCATCGATAAATCCGAGTTTTGATCAGATGGTAAAGAATCTGCACACTTGCTTATTTTTTTTTCTTAGGCCATAAGTTTACTGAAGTAACTAATTGAAAACAGAGGAAGTCCCAATTCTAAAGGAGATTCAAATAAAATACATACTGAAAGCCGACAGAACATTTCCTTTGCTTTAAACCAAAGTACAGGATAGTACAAACACTGCTGTTCGTTCTACAGCTACAGGCTGGTGGGCACTTGGACATCTTTAATTCCAGGCCCCAGACAGTTAAACACCACACCAAGTCCTGCAGTTAACATGTTGTAAAAAACTGGAGTTTCACGCTCCAGAAAGTATCTCCATGTGGCTGAAATAACCAGAAGCTGCCCTTGAAGAATCAGAATGGTTTTACATCCCTCGATTGAATTACTCTGTTGCTTTTTTGATGCATATCTCCCATCAAGAGGAAGTTAAAAATCAAATAACAGTTCGGTTCAAAGCCATCGGCCATCTCACTGGCTAATCCTCCAGGCACAGAACCTGCCCTTCGTTGTCTACGATTTCCTCTCCAGGTACCTGCTTATTGCCCTTGTCTGCAGGCAGCTCCGTGTGCCATTAGTTTGCCCTGTCCTGAGTGCTGGCTTTCGGTGTGTCCAACAGAAGGCACGTAATCAGTCAAGAGTCCCTCTGTTGTATCTGTGGGCCCTACTGACACACCGAGCTGTTGGAGAAAATGCTGGCAGAGATGTCTTCTTTCGCCTTTGAACATGTTCTGTGGGCGTCTGACAGCCCCACGAGTGAATCCGGTTTGGACACCGTTGTGACTGCAGCCTTGCTGCGAGTCTTTTGTGTGCGGAGCACGTGGGGAATGATACCCGGGCCTGCAGGGGCATGGGGCCGCAGACAGTCCCACTGTGCCATCTGCACGAGTGTCTCCCGCTCCTGCCACATCAGCCGTGGGCTGCCGCCGCTGCCACCCAGCCTGTTATTGTTGGCACTCGGAAAGGAACAAAGACTTGGGGGGGGAGTGGCACTGCCTGTGCTGCAGAAGCTCAGAAGGGCTCTACTGTGCATGAAAAACAAAGCTACGCTTAAATTAAATAGTATTCACATAACTCAGCCCAGCAGTGCGCGCTAGCAGATCTGAAATGTTGGAACAGGATTCGCCAGGGTTGCTGTGCAAAGGGCCCCCAGCAGATATGAGCCAGCAGAGCCCTATTAAAGCTGCTATCGAGTGGCGATCCTGTCTGTGATTTGCCCCACTGTGCCTCTGCTTTCAGACTGCTTACAGAAACGCAGTGTGGCTCCCTTTTCAGCCCCCATTGATGTGGTTTTAATGTCTGTGCTCTGTGCTCATAACCATCCTTTAAAAGGGGCAGAACAACCGTTTATGGTAATTTAGGTCCTATAGATTTGAAATCCTCCTCTGTATATTTGAATCCCCTCCGTACCATGTAATTCATAACAAAGGCAGAGAAGGTGTATCTTTCTGTGCAGACATAAGCTGCCTTTTCATGATTACAACTGTATCACCTCCTGCAGCTCCAAATGGAGAAACATACACACACATCTATTCAAAGGTAACACAGCTGTTATAATCATACAATATATTTAGTGTTAAATGTCACTGAGGCAACTTTAACCAAGTTGGAAGTGTGTTGATCCAGAACAGCACAACTATATCCACTGTTTGCTCATAAAACGGCACGATTGCTTAAACCTAGAATATCATTTCTCACAAGTATTGTTAAGATATGAATAGCTCATTATTTTGGTTGGTCTAGGGAAATGATAAAGCTTTTAATTTGATCCTCCTCCCTGAACCTCATTGGTCTAATGAATGGTAGATTTTTTTGTTAGCTTATGAGTAAGGTATTACATATGCTGGTGATCAGTTATAGGGGCACTTGGACAACTTTACATACATGCAAGAAAGAATTGACAATATGAAAACACATTGCCCATCTACTAAGGGAATGTACCAAAGGACATCTTTTATGAAATCCTTAAGTATACATTTGTCTATTAGAAGTATCCCCCAGCAATCCCCAAATTAGCCAGTACAGATGAAGTTTCCATCAAATGTTATTGAAGTATCATTGTCTCTGTGCTTTCATTACTAATGATCATATTTTTGCTCCTTACTTGTTTTTAATCTTCCGTGGAGTAAGTCCAAACATTGAGGGAGACCTCTGTTTCAAAGCCTGTTGTTTGTTGTGATGTGAGTGTTTCCTGTTGGGCCTGGTTGTACATTATAAGAACACTGGAAAGGTTAAGAATGAGAGGCTACTCGGCCCCTTTAACTACCATCTGTAGTTAAAAATTAATTGATTCCAGGATCTCGTACAGCCATTTCTTGAATTAAGTCTCGGTATCAACTTATTATTTCATTCTCCCACAACGTTTTGGATAAAGAAGTAACTCCTGTTCTCAGTTTTAATGAGATTAGTTTCCACATAGTTTTCACTTGTTCATTTTTCACCATTTATCTGTTCTAAGTAATTGTCTGGAAGAAAATCAAATAAACCAACTAGATATCAGATGAGGGCTAAAGGCCTGTCTCCATGGTTTGGTCTTTCTGCTTCATGCCTAAAAGTATGAAATATTTTGTTTTAGTTGATGAGCATCTTGCTCAGGGTCTACAAGACAATGCATTACTAGCATCCTGAAAATGAGGAATACAGCACAAAGAATCCAGTCTGGAAGGATTATGAACGGAGGTTGTGTTTCTGTTTTTTTTTCTTGTTTTGACACTGCAATCTCACTGGTGAAATCTTCACCCAGAGCTTTCTCACTTGTGCACAGAAGAATGCAAAGCCTTGTTTTTTTTTCTCTGAATTCCTGAACCTGTCCCAGAGTATACAGTACATCCTAAGAAATTCAGAAGAGCCTATATCATCATCCTTACTGTTTTAATGCAAATGGTCAGTTCTTTGCTTTTGATTTTAACACGCCAAAAAAAACTGCAACTTATTTGCTATGCAAAGATAGAAAATAAGATAGCAAGGCAATAAAATCAGTTAATAAGAGATATTACTTGGAAAACTTATTACAGTGATGAAGCAGACTGAAACACCTCTGTCGTTTTTTCACTGATTAAGTGAATATATTCTGGATTGAAGGTTTTAGCCCATTATTACATTCTATGTATTTAACTTTGTTTGTTTTTAGTTTTTGTGTACTGTGTTTGTACCCGTGCAAAGTAAATGAACAAATATCTAATTTTGAAGCTTACTGTCTAATCTGTGTGACATTGCATATCGTCATATAATTGTCCTGTTGCACCCCCTGTTTTTGACAGAGAACTATGTGTTATGGGTTCAGTCAGTAATCAATGGGGATTACACTAATATGGTACAAGTTATTTTAAAATGAATTTAAAACCGCTTTTCTCAATTTCTCATTCTTTATACTATGTAGTAACTGAACAGTCTGCTGGGTCCAATGAGTTGAATACACGAATGGTCTTTCACCATTGTGTGGGGGAAGTAAGGGTTAATCTTCTGTGTTATTGGCTTTTGCAAATCAACTTTGGCACAGGTAACCTGACAATACTTTTATATTAAATTCTGGGGTCTATTAATCAGAGTTTATAGCGGTAAGTGGAGTCTTGTGGAATGACTTGCACTGTTGTAAATCTAGTGGTGTGAAATGATGCTCAAATCCTGACCATATGTGCTCTGTGCTCTAGCCTGATCAGGCATTCCTCCTGGGGACTGCACCTGAGCCTGTTTCAGCCTGGCCTGCTTTCTGTTTCAAACCTTTTCAAAGATGTCTGTTTCAGTTCTCTTACTCAGGATTAGATGTGTAGCATCAGACAAACAACACGTTTTCTTAATCCTTTTTTTAAGCAAATTAATCATTGAGAACAAAGATGATCTGGAGAATATTTACTGTATGCAGCAAGGCATTTACTGGTGGAATTTGAGTGAATTTGAGTCGACAATATTACAGCAGCTTTCTACCTGACTTTGGATCTACTGTATGTTCCATCCAAAGCTCTTACTACTACTCCACAGTGTTGCTCCATTTATACTAATAATGCTATCAATTACTCTTTATTAGTTTGCTTAAAGAGTATGTTGTGAAATGCTGATGCATATAGTATGGTGCTTCACTGCACATTGCTGCAATTGTTAAAAGAGAACGCTTGCATTTTTTTACTTCATGTTTTTTACTTTTTTAGTTCATGCTTCTACTTCATGCCCTCCATGTTCTTTTTCACTGAAGCACTTTTGTCTCTCTGGAGGTGGGAGTGCCTGCCATTGGCATTACTCCAGGAGTGGTGTGTGACATCAGGCAGCCAGCAGCCTGAAGGACTTAACCCCCACTGCACAAAATGCAATCTGGCACCTCGAATGTAGGGGATTTAGAACTAATAAGTTTAAAAACCCGTCAGGTGAACAAAGATGAGGACAATTACCGGCATGTTGCTGAAACAGCTGTAAGAACATCGCCTGATGTGTAATACCAGATATTTCTGTACCCTGCTGCTTTCCATTTAACACCTGTGCACACAGTAATGCTGAAATTAAAGGGTGACATAATTGTATGTACAAAAGACACTCTTTTAGTATTTTAATTTAGACTCCATCCTCATCTTTCCTGCTTTATACCACTCAGTTTTGGAGAGTAAATCCTGTATTCCACCTGACATCTGTGTCCAGAGAGAGCTGAAGATGATATATCTGTGCCCTCCACAATGTGTCCCTCCAAACCATCTGCCTTTTTCCATGCTGCTGACTTAGAACAGTGTTCTTGCCATAAAGGCAACTGGATTTGTCATGATCTAACTGGAGGTTTTCACAGTTAGGGTGACACACTGTCTCCTGACAGTTTCTCCAAGTCATGCTTTGAGTTAAAGACAAATTGGGAAGAACAATAAAACTTTAAAGGGGAGTTTAAGAAGTTCCAGTGTGACTAGACATTGTCAGTCCAAGTAGGAGTCTTTAGCCAACAGGGAAAACTGGCGTCAGGTGGGCACCAGCGATCCCTGCGATGTGCTAGTTGCCTGTGTGCTTATGCTGTTGTTAGAGAGAGAGCTGTAGCAGTGTTCCAGTCTGTGTTGGCTCTGCTGCAGATGCTGTAGGATTAAAGATCCCGATGATGTGTGCGTTGAATGTAGGAAATCACTTAGGGCACACAAAAAAATAAAATAAATAAATAACGGCTGATTTCAGTTTATCTGAAACATTAAATTCAATTGAGTAAGAAAATAAGTCTTGGTTCCCCACTGTTTAGGATAGGTGCTTCATCAGCTTGTTGGTATTTCCACCTGATCTCTGCCCGCTGTTTCTTCAGGTCAACGGCGTGCAGCTGTATGGGAAGTCCCGGCGGGAAGCAGTGGCCTTCCTGAGAGAAGTTCCACCCCCCTTCACTCTAGTGTGCTGCCGGCACCTGGTCGAAGATGGCATCGAGGCCTCAGTGGAAGAGCCCCCAGAGAGCTTGTTTCCGCCTTTGAGGAAACAGGTGAAGAAAGAGCCCCACAATGGGATTGTACACACAACCTTTTCACATGTTTGAAACCTAAAATGTTTATTAGATATTAATCGAAGTTCTAATAATATATTAAGTTAACCCAATGAAACGAATGACACAAAACACGGTGCCCTTTCAACATTTATTTATTCTCTAATGATGCAACATTCAATATCCATGCGGGATAAAATATGTAACTGGTGGCACCCCCTTGAGCAGTGTCAAACATGACATTTCTCATCGAGGCCAAAGAGTTGTGCTTTTAACTCTTATTTCCAGAGGACATTGTTCCAGAATCCTTGTGGATCATCTGTGTGCTCTTCAGTTGAGCATCAGATGGATATAAGTATTCTTTTTGGAGAGAAGTGTTTTTTCTCCTTGCTATCCTTCCATGAAAACCATTCTACTTCAGTCATTTTCTGATGGTTCAGTCATGAGCAGTCACATTAGTGAAAGCAAGTGTGGCCCACAATTCCTTGAATGGATCAGCTTCCTCGATGATTCTCCAGTTTGTTTAATACAAATGGATATAATATCCTGAAGCTGGTTTTATATTGTGCCACATGTTGGATGGAGCGGGTCATTTCTTCATCGGTAATGTTCAAATATATTTTCTCTAAAGGTTTGCACATGATAGCATCAGGTGGGTTGATAGCCTCACTCCCCAATGGGTGCCGCAGGCACACTTTGCAGAGCCTGTTGCTGTAAAATTGAAGAAGCCAGCAAGTTCTTTTTGAAGACCTGGGAGGAGCAGAGAGCTTCCTCACTAAAAAATTAAGTGAGGCCAAAAGGGGGGAATTACATGGAAGGAGTCCATGCTTAGGGAAAGTAGGAGAGTGGAAATGTCATGATGTGGAGTCCTTCCACCAAACACCAAGTAATATGTCATCACTCCCCTTTTCATATGAATTTGGATAATTGATCGAGAGTGAATGAAAATACCATGGTAAATGAAGTATATTTGAATCTTGAGACAAAAATGTAGTTGATTTCATTTTTTTCTCTATCCGTAAAAGTAACTTACTTTGCTCCCCCAAGCCATATATTTGCAATTTCAGATAAGACACAATTTCTCAGAAATGTAGGTGCCAAACATCAGGTACTCATCTTCCATTTTGATTTGCCAAGTGTATGATTCATGACAGTATTCGTATCTGCACCCAGAACCTCATCAAACTTGGCGAAATCTGGTTCAGACATCCTAGAGGCATTAGCTAAATTTATATATTTTTAAAAACTAGAAAATACTGGTTTAAATAAATCCATGTTCCTTCAGTTCATTACTCCCTTACCGATTTAAAGACAATTTCTTTGTAATACAACCAAGGCATCCTTTGTTTTGTTCCCTGCGGAACAAGAGGCTGGTATATTAGCACATGTACAAGCGTCATGCTTCAAATGAAACTCCTGTATTATAACGAAATCTACAGATACTGGACAAAAAATGGAAATACCAATGTAAGGTCACTTAATAAGGCATCAGGCCACCTCTTTGTAATTATTGAATGAATATTATGGTACTGTAATATGCATTTCTGCCCACTATTGCTCTTTGCTGATGATGTTTTTCACTCAGAGTTCCATGGTGACATCACAATAGACACTGTTGCTTGTGAAACATCAGTAAGTTACATTGTCTTGGTCACTGAAGCTCCTGCCGAGCATAAACCCCAACAATCGCCCCTCTTTCAAAGTCCTTGAGGTTTCCTCTTGCACCCATGCTAGACTTAACTATAGGCAACCTGGCCTGTCCAGTATTTTATATGCAGGGTTGTTATTTAACACATTGGACACACCTACAGTATGTGGTAGCCATTACTTTCAGTATATTTGATGTCCCTTACTTACCTTATTTTGGTATCAGTAACTAAATGTAATGTCAAAGAACCATAAGTCTTGAAAGAATGAAAGATACACAAAAGTTGCTAAGTAGGCTTCAAGACCCTAGTGGCAACAGAAATGATATCCTTAAATTGACTCTTTAACTAGAAGTTAAGGAGACTCCTTGACTCCTTAGCTGTCTCCTTAACTAGGCTTATTTCTGTCTGTTGCTCCTGTTGTTGACTAATAAACTCTATAGCTTAACTGGTAACAAAGTCCATCAATATTAGTTTTTTAAGCAATTGTCTTTAAAGTGCAAACCGTAATGTTGTGTTACTAACGTTTGGATAAAGAGGACTTTTCTGTTGAGAACTGTGTTCATTGAAGCCAGCAGAAATTGTTCCATAGCACAGTGAATATAAAAAGAGCTGGGTATAAAGTCAAATTGACTCATTCTGCAGCTGGGAGTTCAAAGTCTGGCAAGAGTCAGAGGGATCCAAGAAAAACATACAGATGGGATGAAATGACAGTCGAGAAGATGAAACGGACGCCACAGTGCCCCAGTGCTAATGCTGCAGTGAAAATACAGGGTGGCTAATGACAGCCCTACCAGTAAAGTAGCCAGGCTATTAGAAAGGGACATAAACCTGCTTCATCTCGAAACATTTGTTGTATAAGCTTTGCTGGCATGCAGATGACATAATAAATGATGGTTTTTATATAACCATGAATGACTGAGTGAGTGTTGGGAGCTCAGAGTTGCTCTTCTGTTCTGACTGGTGCTCTGTATTATAGCTTCTCAGAGGGCTGTTCTCCAGGTGTCGTGATGGGAGAGGTGAGGGCAGACGTGTGTCTGTGATTGGCCTTGGCAAAATAGATCCTCTCTACGTGTCTGGCTGAAAAACTGCAGTTTGCAGGTCTACAATTAGTCCTCTTGTACTGTGCGGTACGTTGTATTTGTAGCAGTCTGGATGTCAGAGAACATGGGCTCCACAGAGAATGAAGCCGGCGTGGTTCAAATGATGCAATGAGTTTTCTTGAGCCCAGCCACAATGGTGTTGGTTGACCAGTTGGTGCCAATCTTTCTTCTGGGCTAGCAGATTCAATCCAACTGCGCAGTGTGTTGTAAAGCAGACGTCCTTTGGTGTTGCCATATCTTTACTGTTAATAATGTACTGTATTGAGAATATTACTAACTAATTAATAATATTAATCCCAGTGCCCTCTTTGTAACAATAGTGGTGTTAGCACCTGGTTACCTAGCATTGTCCAGTACAAGATGTTTAAAATGTAGTGCTATTTTGCACTCAGCTTGGTCTTCCTTTCTCCAGGAACAGGTGATCCTTGAGGAAGATGAGTGGGAACAGATGGAAGTGCTAGCCAAGCGACAGGAGGAAGATGAAGAGGAGGAAGAAGAAGGGGAGCTGGCAATGTGGTCACCGGAGGTCAAGGTAGTGGAGCTGGAGAAGGAAGACCGAGGACTTGGCTTCAGCATCCTTGATTATCAGGTACTATCACAGCATGGGAATCCAATCTTCAGGTACTTCACACACTCCTAGTCATCCAGTTAGGCCTCTCACAGAACTCGGTAGCCAGCCTGAGCAAGCATGAGCTTGTCAAGCCCATTTTCAACTGAAATCATTACAGGATCCCTACTGGATCACTTGAGAAATTGATTCATGACGTGCAAGACTGAAACTATGAATAAGGTTACTTATTTTTGATGGGACTGCACTGATCCAACATGGAAAAACAATCAAGGTACCCAGTCCCCACTGTAACTATTGAAGAAACACCCGGCTGGTTTGAAACAGTTACTATACAACTATTGACTATTAAAACTGTTGGCAGACCTGGTTATAACACTAACCCTGGATGTGGTCTAAAAGCTTCTTCATAAACTGGTGATCTTAAAGAATTCTGGGTTCTGTTTAAACTGGACACCATTGTATATTGAATGTTAAAGTTCCCTTCAACTGAAAAACCTTAAAAGGATCTCTCCTGGGCTCAGATAAGCATGTTTTAAGCATGAAGCATGTTTTTTTTTTGCTTTTCTGGGCTGAGAACAAAAAGAATGACTTAATAAAAGTACCTTTCACAAGAGCTTGATTTACTTGGAACATTACCAGATCTGAAACATTGGTCTATCTGATGAGTTGAAAATAAATAGCAATTTTCCTTTACTTCATTGACGTTGTAATAAGAGCATTGCTCTCTTTTTCTAGTAATTATGAGCAATCACAGAGCCGTAACTAAGACAACAGTTACTGCCAAACCTAGGGTCTAATACCTCAGCTCCAGTTTCTACTTAAGTGGGGTCTTTCAGTGGAATGTATTGCACTTCAGCATCTTCCATATAACATGAATTGCAGTGATATGTATGTACAACATTGATATGTTGTATCAATATCAATGAAAGGTGTTTTCAAAATAATTTAACTCATAAAGTTTCTTGCTTTGAGTGTAGACGTGCTCTTAAGAGACATTTCAGGAGTGGGTACGGCTAGCTCTATGTGACTGGAATTTCTAAGCTATGCCTCAGCATCCCATTAAAGGGTAAGCATTATTCAACAGTGGTCTTCTCTCTTCTTCCAAAAAACAGCATCTTCTCTGACTTGTTTGGCTGCTGACTGCTTCAGTGACATCAGCAAGATGTGCTTGTCAAATCCTGAACCAAGTCTTAACTGAGTTGAAACTGGGTGTGAATATTTTATACTGTATATACTAATGGCAATTCCTAAACTTCAACCATATGTTATAATGATTTGCAGTAAAACCCGAGTACTAATCTGCTGGTTATTCTTTCAGAAAGACATAAGACCACTTACAAATGAGAGGAGCCTTTCGGCCTGTTCAGTTTTTCTGGCAGTTAGTAGCTAGATGATCTAAGGATGTCATCTTGCTGCCTTTGAGGTTTGCAATTCATAGAGCTCAGGGGAGCCATTCATTGAAAAACAAAATGCATGCAGCCTGAATGATCTTTGTGCGTACAGCTTCTTATGACCAAACAAGTTTTCCACTGGGCATTATGTAATTAAGGTTTCACATTTTTAAAGTAGAACCTTGGAGGCCCAACACAGCTGTTCTGATTGGTGTGCATTCTCTGTTCAAGCTCAACAGGCTTGCAGCTCTGTACAGAACTCTGCCTTTCTACTGTGTTGTGTGATCTAGAGGAAAGAGATTTATTGACATTCATTAGGAAACAGTTGTTATAAGCTCACGTGATAATCTTTAGGGGAAGAATTGTTTCTGGTATGAACAGCAGAAGAGTTGACACGTGACCAGGTGGTTTTGAGTCCTATGCGTCTCTGTAAAAAAAAAATGTTGAAATTATAATAAAACTTGCTGATTCAGATACTTGGCTTCTTGTGCATTGAGAAATGTGTTCTGTTTAAAAGATTCCTTCCTATTTACACTAGAAATATGTGGTTATCTCATTGTGGCATCCAGCAGTCATGGGCACTATGACAAAAAATGCTTGAGAAACTTCTTCCTTCACATTGTAAGAGCAGGTATCGGGATCCCAAAAACATAATATTATACATCTACTAATTATATACCTGTTTTAAATAATTCTTTTCATTGTTTGCATCTTGGTGGGTTTCTAATTTAAGTATAGCACAGTACATTTCAAGGTGTCACCTTGACTTCAGTGCAGGTCTTCTTCATGCCTTGCTGTGATAGATGCACCTACAGTACATAATCAGGCTGGCAAGACACTCCAGGAAACACCCCTGCTGGAGTGAATGGGAGGAGGGACCTTAGTGGACAGAGACTAGCAAAAAAAAACATCCTTTTGAAAGCAAGGAAACAAAACAACAGGCATAAGACCTAGACCATCATAGCAGTGCATAGAAATGTCTAAAACTCTAGTTATCCTACTTCTCTTTCTTAAAAGACTGCCTGGCTGCACATTCCCTGGATTAAACCCTCAATTAATCTGAAAACTGCTTGTTTTTTTAGTTTTTATCACAATATCATGCAGATCTGAACAGCTTTGTATGGGGATGCATAAATCTGCTCATTCACCAGCATTTCATCATTACCCTGTAGACAGCTAAGTCACTTAAACCTCAAGCTCATTGACAACTCAAGCTGGAGAGAACAGACCACTCCTGTTTGTTTTCCGTTTTACAGTTAAAATCCAGCATTTCTGTTCTTAACACCATACAAATGGCCCCCTTTTGACACCCTGAAGCTGAAGAGTTTTTCTTAATGGCTACCCAGTCAGTCTTGCAATCATTCTGCTGCTTCTCATGCTATACATGTGTATATGGAGACAGAGATACACTGCTGTGCAGTAGTTTTGCATATTTTACATTGTCTTACTCTTTTCAATACTTTTTTCTCCTTCATACAGAATCAATTAATAAAATTTATAAAATCCAGCATTTTAGCCTTTGTATAGTGAAATGCATGTAAAATATTTAAATGAGGAAAATATGACAAGTCAGGAATTACATCTTATTTGTAAGACAGATAGAGTAGACAATATGACACTTCATATCGGCTGCTTCTACATGGTTTACCTTGAGTTGCTCTGATAACATACTTTTGAAAAGCCTGTGAATTAACGATGCTACATGACAAGTTTTGTTTCTTCTAACAGCTAAACTGCTTTAGTCAAGGTGGTTGTAATAGGTGAAAACACTAGAAAAAGCATAGAATGTTGTTGATCTCATGACAAACATGTAGTAAGTCCTGTGTTTAAGATGTCTAGGACTTTGCAAGCTGTGTAAATGAGCATACTGTATGTGAACATCACACATTCAGTTCTGCAATGCATACGTCTCCCTAGTAGACAATTTAATCATTTGTTATACACAACTCTGTTTTAAAGATAACACTGAGAGTGCTGTGCAGTCTAACCCTGAACAGCACCCCAAGGTGCTGCCCTGTAAGGCTGATTATAGGATTTCATTTAAAAAATGAGGAAAGAAAAACACACACCTTAACTACTGTAAGTATCTGGTTCATCCTATTACTCTGAGGTTTTTAATTTGACGTCAAAGTTGACTTGTGAGAATTCAGAGTAACAACTTTTGCACATTGTAAAAAGCCTTAAACTAGAGGTCTCTGAAGGTTTTGATCTCCTTTCTTTTATGCACAGAAATAAATAGTAATATCCGCGGTGCTGAACTGAGTGAGCTTCTCCTTTTAACCTTTTGCAGTATCAGTGATGTGCCAAGGGCTTTGATTAAGCATTGCAGATAGTCTTGGCTTTGAGGATGTAGAGCAGTTTCAAGCTTGGCATTACATTTTATGTTTTTAATAATAATCGCAAAAGCAAAATCCACTGTTTTTCCTTTTTATCATCTTGACTCATTGCAACAAACCTCTGCCTTGCACAAAAGAGATGAAGGCACAAACATCCCTTGTGATCGAGATCTTTGCAATATCTTCTTTATAGGCCACACAGGTTCAGTGAGGTCTTTTTCAAACTTGGGTCTGGTTCCTTGCTCATTATAATTACTTTGTACACAATATGACTATAAGAATCTGATTATTTTAATATACTAAGCATCTATGAGATGTAAGACGTGATCCACGATCAGTGAATCTGCAAATGCTCAAAAAAAGGCTTCAATTGCATTTGAGAAATTTGACAAAAGTTGCAAAGAACAATCCCTCCGTGTAAAGACTATTACAGTGGAAATAGGCAACAAGAACACCTTCTGCACTTTCACTTTTTTTGGTGCAAAACCGTCCTGTTTAATCCAACACCTTTCAACCTGAATTCTGAATGGATCAGCTGGACACATCGCTGGGCAAAAAGGGAGCCACTTCCTAGCTGAGATTATGAGAGGATTTGCTGGACCTAAAATGGTGACCCAACTTGTAGAGATGATTAAAAAAAAAACAGAATAAGAACATTACCAGTAATACCACAAGGTCCCCACCCCTTTTCACCACCATTGGTGATACCCCAGTTCCTTCACGTCTCCACCCAAAGGATTTTTCATACTTAAAGCAAGAATCAGACAGGTGTCACAGGACACTGTGCGATCATCAGATGCAGCTGGCACCTTAGATCTGAGCAGGTATGAAGAAGGAACAGAAACCACACAAGGAAATGCAAAGACTTCCAACTCAACAGTCACATTTATTCAGTCATGGTGACAACACCTAAGCCAGAATATCTTTGCTGCAGCTGGGAAGAAGAGGCAACCTGTTTTCAAAATTTAACCACCTCTTGACACTCCCAGAGTTGCCCAGAGTGCCACATGAACAAACCATACCTAAAGGGGACAAGATTTGGCTTGTGCTAGCAAGGGATCAGATCAGGCGTGCTCTGTGAAGAATGTTCAAGTCAATCCTTCAGTGGTTGTTATACTTTGCAGTTGAATTTATATTGCCCCAGTAAATTTCTTTGTAGCACTCCAATCTGTTTTCCAAACAATAATTAATTGTACAAAACAAAGCAAGAAAATCTGAGAATGCAGAATGAGAATCGAAGCCCTTACCCCCGGGGGTAAGCTGCACAGGCAGAGCTGAGATGAAAGTAAAATCGAAAGAAGCCAGGAGGACCCATTTGGAGATTGAAAGTCACGGAAGGAGCAGAGACCCACCTCATTTAAAATATCTGCTCTGATAATCCCATTATCCAAAGTGAAACAGAGGAATTTCATGTAACCACTCAATAATTGTGAGAATAGGGCTGGAATGTGTATTTGCAGGGAATTTTGAGTCTTTTCACCAAACACCAGGTTGTTATTAATTGTATATTAGACTAAAATCTACACATTTTTGAAGACTTTGTAGGAGGGATACTAGAAGGAGTCTTGAAGTCTATATGGAGAGTCGAGAGAAGCACCATTTCTGAATGGGGTCCTCATTTTGTAATCCTAGTACTCTATGTGGAGGAGATGCTTTCTTAACTCTCACATAGCAAAATGAGCGGCTTTGTTTAAAAAAATGTGGAAAGGTTTTCTGTTCTGTAATCCTTTTCTTCGGGGCGGTTAAGCACTTTGTAATTTAAATCACGGATCATTCATCACGGCCGAGTAAAACAAAAGGAAAGTGAACAAAACACTGGAAATCGCCCTGCAATTCATCATCGAGAACTGATTAAAACTTGAAAGATATCAGTTTCGGCTGAAGCCCTGCTATGATAGTGATGGATTTTAGACAGCTGAGCACCCGCAAAGGGGTGGTGATGCTGGTTGGGGTAGTGGGGAGTGAGGGGGATGATGCAGGATAAATAGCCTCTTGCAGTTTCACGTTAAATTGCATTTTGTTAAATCTCATGCCAAATCTCCCCCCTGACACACACACACCTCCCTACTTGCTTCAGTCTTAAAACCCCTTCAGCCTGAGAACAAAGACTGTCCAGAAATCCAGAGATGACTGGATTAGGGGCTTCTGTCTAGAGTAGTTATAAATGGTCTTCTGACAAATCCTAGGACTAGAACAAGCTTCCCTGGTCTTCCATGGACCCCCTGCCTTTTCCTGCTCCTTGTATCCCTCGTCTAGATATTGGAGCCCTAAACCTGCCTGCTAAATATATTTAAAAGCATCAACCCCATGTTAATCGGGTGCAGAATGAAGTGTTTCTGAGGCACTGTACATACTGTAGTACAGTATGTTAACTTTCCGGAGCCTTTAAGAACAATTTTAAGAACACAGTTCAGTTGTTTTGTAATATATTTCTGAAGGCCCTTTGAAAATGTTATGGTTACATTTTATTACTTTTAATTACTTACATTAATATATTGCTAGAATGTCTACATTTTGAAGTACGTTTTTTAAAGAATGCACTTATAACCTTGTTTGTTATATTTGTAATTACTGAATTCATAGTTACAATTTGCTGTACGACGGTATTGTACTACTACAAATATGCATGATACTAGAAAAGGATGAGATTTGAGTTGCTTGACAGTGAGTGAGGTTTAACATTGTGAGCTGAAAGAATAAACACATTTTCATTGGGTTAGCATGAGGCATACAAGTATCTGGGACACTTTCAATGCTTGTTATGGTTCGAGAAAGACTGTGGTTTGCTAACTTTTTCAGAAGACTAACATAAAGAGAATTGACCCAATAAAATAAAAAAAACAGATTGATTAAAAACTTCAAACCACTTACCATTCGCTTATTACAGATAAGGTAAGCTTCAGACGTTAGCCTGCCCTTCTTGGTAATACTTTAGTTTGGGGGTTGCAAATAGCACTTTACAAATGCATGAGAAGAACTTGGTGTTAATTAATAAATGTGAGATGAATGATGAATTAATCATTTTTTAGATTAATTCCTACCAAAATTACAGACAGTCTATTAATGCTCTGCTAATCTATTCTCTGTTATAAAGGATTTATGTTGATAAATGTTGTTGAAGCCAGTGCCCTGAGATTATGAATGCTTGAATCAGGTCCTGGGACCAATTAGCTCCTAGGAACATTAAACGTTAGATGCACTGCATTCTGCAAGTATTCACTAGCATGCATACAGGTGCGGCAGACCCTGTGAAAGAGCTCAAGGTGTCAGTCAAGTAATTCACACTCATTAAATATACACTGTGGAACTCTGATTGACAGCCTAGGCTGTCATACTGAAAACCAGGTTTGTCAATTGCTCAGGTGGCTTCACACTGTAATTTGCCATATCTAAAATCTTCAGTTTGCACTGGAACTTGAGGAAGGTGAAAAAGAAAGAACATTTGGAAGTGACTTATTTTCAGAACATTGCTTAACAAGTATTAATTCCAGACAGCTGGAGAAATGTAATCCCTGGTTTACCCCTTCCCAATGACAGAAGTGAAACACTTGAGCAGGGATTTGAACTTTGGTGGGCCTTGAAGTTTTCAACAAATATTACATTTGCAGCATGATGCATCACATGACGGATAGAGGTATTTATAGTTTATCCTGAGTCAAGTGATACGAAGAAGATCATTATTCATCCCTCTGTAACAAAATGCATTAAACTTCGTGAATGTTGGATTGGAAATTTAAAGTATTAACTGTGACGCCTCATTAAAACATTACCTAGTTGTTACTTGCTAGACTGTGGTCATGGTCTTCTTACTGAATAGCAGGTTCTCTTATTAATTTGATGGAAATATTATTGGCATATGGGAGATATTGCCATATGGATGGAAGACCTCATGGGAAGAATTAAGGTTGCTGCTGAAAGAGGTATTAGAGGGGCCATTAGGGGGCGCTCACCCTGCAGTCTGTGTGGGTCCTAATGCCCCAGTATAGTGACGGGGACACTACATTGTAAAAAGGCAACATCCTCTGGATGAGATTTCCCATTGGCCTTTACCAATCTGGGATTCTTCATAATCCCCATCTATCAATTAGTTTAGATGATTTGTGTTAAGCATTCTGGCGCACTGTGGCTGCCATAGCACATTGGTGGTGGTGGAGGGGAGTCCCCATTACTTGTAAAGCGCTTTGAATGGAGTGTCCAGAAAAGGAATTATTATTATTATTATTATTATTATTATTATTATTATTATTATTATTAATGCGCAGGATTAAGTTAAGGGTGTGTATAGAAAAGTATGGTTTTACCAGCAGAGACAGACCTTTCAAGAGTGTTTGGAAACGTGTAAATTTAGAACCAGCACCTGAAAAACGGATCACGCAATGGTACAGTATGTCCTGCTTTAACTCCGAAAACCATCCCCCAGTCAGATAGCCTGTCCATTCTTTTGGCAGATACTGATCAGCAGTGACAATGTTCATTTCTCCATTTATCTGTGATAAGGCAGTTTTGGACACTTGCACAAGCATTGATGTGTCAGTGAGATGGTGTTTCCCTCTTCTGTGTAAGTATTTCTATGGGCAGTAGAGCCCATACTACATACTCCAAAAAACAACAAATGTTTTATTTGCTCTGAAGAATCTACATGGTACCACATTTAACTCTGATTAGGATGCCCCATTTGTTCATTGGAGAAGATGACTGGTGTCAATCCTGCTTCACTTCAACTGAGCCACTTGTCCATCTGCAATGTTCCTGAACCTGGAAGGGATTTGGTGCAACTCATACTCACTTCTACGCCTCCTCCTATCATTATTTGAAGCTGTGAGAGTGGTTTGAGGAGAAATTTCTCTTGGAAAGTCAAAGTGTGATTTTGTGTTTGATGTGATGGATGAAAAGCTTCACCGCTCAGAGCTGTGATCGCCCTGGAAAGAACCTTTCCATGGCAGCCGTGAGCTAATGGTGGGAAATAGTTTCAGCATGTAGTGCTGGTTTCTGGCCTGCAGTGTGAGTCTCCTCAGCTGGGGTGTGTAAGACACCTGGCAAAATGCTAAACCGCCTCAACCATTAATTTCCAATTGTTTTTACCACGGTTGACATAATAGAACTCTAGATCTCAGAATCATTACAGTAATAGTCCATGCTGACATGTGAAATTTGAAAAGAAATGCTGGCTTTGTAGTGAAGCCACAGGGATTCAGATAGAAGCCCTTAATGTTACCAGATAAAAGATGTCTGTTGGTACTTTGCAGAATAATGGAGATTGATGAAGGAATTTCCTTTAAGTAGAATACCTGAGATGTGTGGTGGGGTATTGAGATCAAATAATGTCCTAGATTGAATAATGTCCTAGATACCATGAAACATTTGTTTTTTATGCTTTCATCACAGTAATAATCACATAGTATAATGCAAACTTTTCTGAAAATAACATATCAGGGCTTCTCCAATTTATTATGGCCGCATGGTGCGTATGTGGTTTAAATGCACAATAAGTAGTGCCTTGACCTTAACTCAGTCTAAACCTCATAAAGGGTTTATAATCCATGGCTGTATGGATGCTTTCTATATCTACCTGTTATAAAACTAAATTGTGTCCATTGGTCTCTGTTGTCAAGGACGAAGCCTCCTGACCTGGTTATTAAACATGAGAATTTGTTCTTAATTAAGTTACCTGATAAGACAGTGACTATAAATAAACTGTTCAGGACCGGCTCTGGTCATAGGGGACTGTGTGGCCCAGAGCCTTCCTTGTGGACACCTTTCAGACATGTTTTCATTACCACAGGGATGTCAGTAAGAGACGTGGTGCTGTTCCATTTAGAGACAATTGTGCCATAACACACTACAGAGCTAACAATACATTGATGACAAATAACCTTGATAAACAGGAGCATCTGAGGGTTCTCATTTGCACTGAGCAGTACAGCCAAGTAGACTGACAATCAGAAATTCCAAATCAGAGGGTGTAAATGAAAAAAGAAGTTTGTGAAATTCTGCATTTGTAAGAAACACAATCTTGGAACTTTCCCTTGTTAGTGCACTGACAGGCTGGATAAGAAAGCAACCCTATACCATATCAACTATTTCAGTATGGGTCAAAACCTACCATGCTTTACATATGTTGTGTTTAGTTTAATCTTTTCATAAAACTTTGTTCCAACTGTTGTGGCTCATCTTCTCTGCAAATTCTGATCTGGCATTTCTGTTTCTAGTGCTGATGAGAGGTTTGTGTCTTGCAATGTAGCCCTTGAAATTCTCATGTCAAGTCTTCAACACTGCATATAGTGAATTGAAATACTTAAACTCCTGCCTTCTGCAGATTGTTGTCTGCAATTTCTTTGGCTGTTTTTGTAGGGTTATTCTTAACAGCTCTGATGATTTTTAATTACCTGCTGTTATATTCCTTGGATGACCTGGTCTTTGCTGATTGAGTGCTCCTCTTTCAATACCATATTGTTGATTTTGAGATGCCTCATCTCTCTGCAGTGGTTCTTATTTTGCTTATTGTAGTTTTCATCTTGGTTAATGCCTCCTAACTCAAGACAGACCCCAAAAATCACACAGGGAAGTAGAGTAATTTCGGTTGGTGCCCAAGAGATATATGCACGTATTATGGACATGGTGAAGGATGCTCAGTTGTCCATTGCCTGGGTTTGTTGCAAAACTGGATTTGTGAACCTGCAATGCCAACAGATGAGCAGATTCTGCAAAATGAATGTGAAATCTTCCTCTGTGGAGGTCTTCACAGATCATTTTTGATTGAACTGGCTGCTCATAACCCATGAAATGTTTATTGAAGTAATCTGCAGTGTATTATCTGTCTTGCCTTGTCAAATGAATGCATGGATATCACAGTTCTAGAGTATGTGCTTATACCTACAGTTGCTCTTTGCTGCTTATGTCTTTCCTTTGGAATTCCATGGTCACATCACCTTAGACATTGTTGCTTATGGTCCATCAGCAAGTTGAGGTGTCTTGTTCACTGGAGCTCCTGCCACACACATCCTAACAATCACCTTACTTTCAAAATCGCAAAGGTCTCCTCTTGCAGCCAAGCTATCAATACATATAGGCAACCAGGCCTGTCTGGCATTTTGGTACGTCACCCAAAACATGTTGAGATTAATGCATTGGCCACAATGTATGGAAGCGCTTTCTTTCACTCTACTTAAAATGTCTCTCATTTACCCAGGTGTTTCCATTTTTTAATGCACTACCTGTACATGTGAAATGTCAAAAATATTTTAAGGGGAAAGTAATGACCAAACAACTGTAAATTTGAACGGTGCCCAAGTGTTCTTTCTTTGCTGAAATAGCTTCACAATGATTACATAGAAATGTAAGTATGAAATGGACTTGAAGTTAAGTGAATGTGGTCTAGGAGTGGCTTGAACGGAATCATTATTAAGGCTTGGCTGCAGGCTCCATTTTCTGTGTCCCATTTGGATCTGTTTTTAATTATGTTGTATATGCTGCCTTGAAGGTTCTTGTCATATTCATTTTACCGGGAAGTTAGAGTGAAAAAAGAACTGAAAGAACACATCTAGCCGCAAAGGCCCAGAGCAGATTGGACGGTTAGAATTCTTTTCCTCTGAGGGTACAATTCGCCATAGCTTGAGAAGTAAACCAGGGCGAAAGAGGGCAAAAAAGCAGGTCTATTAAGTTGAAAAGTTGGGTTTTCAATAGCAACATTCATAACCTTTTTAAACACCTTCCGTCATGTTTTGTCCGTTTTCAGAAGCTGCATTTTTATTGCTCCGGTATATTTATATTGTGAAGCCACGTACCATGATATTGAAAAAGAATAGGTAGTGTTTGACTGCCCTTCCTGACCCCCAAAGATAGAATGTTGCTCAGAAACCAAACTGTTGTGTTGCTTGGAAGAATGTTTGGCAGTGTTAATCCACAAAAGACAGTCTCTTATTCTGTAAGAATCAGTTAAGGTCTTGGGTCTGCTTATTATTTGAAGGATACCTATTCTTTTTCTCTTCTGTTTTCTCTGTATTTGTATTGGACGTGCTTGCCAGTGCTGTATTGTTTTCCTGTACGGTGAAAGCTAAAGCTAAAGTTATTGGATGTTATCATAAAATAGTACATAGCTGCAAATTTTGTTTTTTTTTGTTGAATTGAAGTAATTGTTGTTTGATACCAGTGGTACCAGAGATTAAAATCTCATTTCCTGAAAAATATCTCTGATGCACAAATTGCTCACATGGAAACCTGTGCAGTTTGGGGGGATTTTAGTGCAACTCCAATAGTGTTTTTAATTTAAACACAAAAAAAGGTTACAATTTATCAGTCAAATGATAGGTGCGGTAATGCTGCAGGAATGTTCTGGCAAAATTCCGAAGTCTTAGGCAAGAGGTTGGAAACTTGTGAAGCACTTGTTAGCATGTTGCTTTTAAGCTTAAAATTAGGTGTAGAAAAAACATTTGCTTAAGCTGCTGTAGATGCTTTGACCAGAGTTAAGGAGGGTGCTGAAGGTGGTGGTATACTGGCAATTCAGCATGCTGTGGTTGAAGTCTGGAGTCTTCCAAGAAACTTCCAAGGAACCGCACTGCCATGCTAATTCCAAAGAATCGCGTGTACTGTAGAAGGATGGTACTTTAGACCCACCTGTTAAAGTCTTTTTAAAAAATGCAGTGGAATCAGTAAGTAGGAACTATTGTATATGACTGAGATGGAGGTGCTTGGCTTTCTCTATAGTAAGAAAACAAACAAGCAAGTGTCTTCTTATGCTCCTTATTAGTAAGAAGTTTTAACTTTCAGTGCGTTTGTCATTTGGATCAGCTTTCATTTTAGTATCATTGCAAAGCAAATCATGTCAGTTGACCCCACGAATTATAGATAATTGAAACATCTTGCTGAACACTACAGCTTGTTCCAGTTTAATAGGTAAAGATCAGAAAGCCAAAGTATAGTGCAGAATGCATTGTGCACAGTGTTTAATTTGGCCTTTGTTTCAGTCTGTTTAACTTCTGCTGTGTCAGCAAAGCCACGCCAGCGAGCAGGTTGAGCCCGGAGCAGACTTTTTTGAGAGCTGCTAATTTCTCTGCTGTTCATACAATTGGACTCCTACCTAACTGCCTTGTTTAATAAAGCCTTAATTAGTATTGATTTTCTCACAGGATTATGACAAAGCTTTGAACATGGGCCTTAACTAGGCATATACATATTCAAAAGAAAACTAGGAAAGAAAGCTCGCTAGCAGGATATTGGAGGTTTTTCCAGATGAAAAAGTGGTAAAACAATGCTTCTGCAGTGAATGCTTTTAACATGGTTTTTAAATTCTGCTTTGCAGATACTTGCTGAAGGCACATAGGGGCACATTTTAACATAGCCCCATTTCTTCACTTTGATTTATTCAGTGCTTTGGAGGGCATTCTAAGGTGAAACACGTTTGCCTTGATTTCTCCAAATATATTGAGGACACGTGCCACGAAAGTCCGGACTGTCTGATGCCAGTCCCAGTCTGCCTTCCTGTGCCCACTTGTCAGAAACAGTGGGCTTAACTGCCAGGCACAACTGTAGTCTTCATTTTTGCCAGATCTCCAATTTGTCATAACACTGAGACCAAAGCCTGCCCTCTCTCTCAGGAGGTCCTCTCTCTGGTCTGTGGCAGTAAGCATGTGGCCACTTTGTCTTTTTTCAGCCAGAGGGAAAACTTCAGCTTTTTTTCCCCCATGTTGCTCACCTTCTACAGTAGGTCACTTGAATGATGGAATATTGAGTCCATTAAATAAAGCATAGAGCAGATGTGTGTCTCTCAGTACACTTTACCATGTCATTTCTTTTCTCAAGAAAAGCACCGCACATTTCTCCAGCTCTCAGCTCCACAGTTTGCCCTGCAAAAGGCATCTTGGTCAGGGGCTGGCCTTTCCCACAGCACCTCGTGCGTCTGATTAATCCCAGCTGGAGCGTGAAGCCTTGTTGCTGTGTCTCTCCAGCGCTCGCTTGGCTGGGGTTCAGCAGAGCCGGGTTTCCACATTCAGCAGGATGCCTACTGGGACTAAATGGTTTTTTAAGGTCATTTCTAAACACAGGCAGAGCAGCCACAGTGGAGCCCCCTGGACAGGCAGGGAGGGAGTGCTGGGCATGATGTCACCGCTGCTCCGAAGATGTGTCTGCAGTGAGGGACCTTAGAGGGGAGCGTGCTCAGACGCGTAAACAGGCTGTGAAGTCTGTTCCATTTTATTTCTGTTGCTGGGAATGAAATCTTTGTTTTTTTTTTTCTGGCTTGAAGCTAGCTGATGCTTTTTTTCCAGGGTTTATAATTTGTTTAAATAGAAATGTGTTCTGTATTAGCAACATTATGAAGTCGGGGAAAATATAAGCCACATAGCGCAATAGCAAGTACAGTAGTTTATGAGGATCAACATACATTAAAGTACAATTTTATATATATATGCATTTCTTTATTTCATGCTGAAAAGAGAAGAAAGAAAACACAGCGGGTGTCAGCTTACACCCGAAGAAGGCTCTTTTCACCATGGAATAAACCTATTACTTGTTCCTTTGCAGCCTACGCATGCTGACGCAGCTACCCACCTGAACTATATATATTGATTAACTGGGGGTAAAATCACCATAAATATACAGCAGTCAGTAGTGCAATCTTGGACTTTTCATTCCTTTGCTTTTGTTTTTGGGGATTTTCCTTTGCTTCCAGATGAGTTTTCTGTGAAGATGGACTGAAAAGACTCATTCAAGCTGATTTGCCAGCAAGGTGAAATGGGGGAAGATGGTTTCAGTGGTATGTGGGTGATGAAAAAATTCTCGACTAGCTAATACAACATTAAAACCCTTCCACGTCCCCTTGACTTTCTCAGGTTCAACAGTTTTTTAGAAGGATGGTTTTAAAAACTGTGCTGCCTGCACTCTTCCTGGTAATCAGCTGAGTGATGCCTTTGCAAGATTTACAGTATGTGCTACCATAGCACAGAATAATTGAATTAAAACACCACCAGTTTCACAGAACTCAATAAGACATGCAACGAGTAAGAAGTTAATTTTTTTTTATTTTGTACTTACTGTCTTTAAGCTGAAGCATTAATGTAAAACAGTTTTCAGATGCCACAGCTGCACAATCCCTCAACAGATTCCACAGAGTTACTTCTGTAGCTGAGCCCTCCATTTTGTGTTTTGTTTAAAGGATTGAACTCAAACAGGGTTCAATAACTAATGCAGGGTGACATACAAAAAATCATCAGCACACCTAGTGAAGGAGACAAGAATGCACTGCTAAAAGACCCTGCACCTCTCCCAAAAGAATTGTATCTGTCCTCATACATAAGGTAGGAGAAATAACAAGTAAGGTGTTATAACAATTACAGTAGGGAACAAACAGGGAGCCCGCACTCCAAATTATCCATCTGTCCAGGCCACAGGGAAGCCGGCGCCTATTCCAACAAGCAACAAGCACAAGACAGGATACACTCTGGACAAGAACACTAGTCCATTGCAGGGCAGACAAACGCAAACATGCATACAATCGCACCAAGGCCAATTTTCCAAGAAGGTGATTAGCCTACACAAGGCAATCTTTGAAGTATAGAAGGAAAATAAAGCAATATAAGGAAATCCATGCAAACCCTGTGAGAAAATCCAAACCCCATGCAAGTAGAACTCGAGGCCTGGAATTGAACCCAGGGCCCCAGCACAGTGAGGCAGCAGTTCTACCCACTGCGCCATTATGCCTCCTTCTTTATAATCAGAATAAAATAACAACATAATCTTCAGTGGATAATGAACAGATTGAACAAAGGTTAGCACATACTGTACTCTTAGAGAACCTATGTCATTTTCGTTCTAGTCCATGGAGAAACGCAACACTTCTGAACTTGATTTTTCTGTTGATATGTTTGCCAGCTAAGTTTGAGGATCTCAATTTTTGAAAGAGCCGGTGGAAAGTATATCCCTGGAATTCTAGTCGGAATGATTTAGGGAACAGTACACAGAGGAGAACGGATGACTTTTTAAACCAATATTACAGGAGGGTCAAGTAATTACCCAGCTTGGAAAATTGAGATTTACAGTCAAACTCATAATAAAGTATTTGAACATTTCAACACAGTGGGCCCTGCTGAGGAATGTTCAAGGCCAAGTGTGCATTTTCTGAAAGGAAATAGGGCCATTAAAGAGTGTAACTAATAGGGAAAGCAAATACATTAGTAGTTGAAATGCTCTTAATGAACTGAGCTATTTCTTGTCAGGTTGATCCCAGTTCAACAGTTCAGTTTTATCCTTAAACTGCATTGTATTGACACAGGGCCAGTAGCCGTCTGCTGTTTCTGATACTGAAATGTTTGTGCACAGGAACATGCTATTTATTGTATTGAAATCATGATAGTTTAATGGACCATCAGTGGTTTCCACCACGTAGTTTATAGTATATTTGTGTCTTTCATTCTGCTTGTGTCATATAAGACCAATCATTTTAGACCAGACTGCAATCAGGTGAGGTTTAGACATTTTGTGCTTGAATGCATACAGTATGTTGTAGAATGACTGTAATTGGGGATGTTTTAGAATTGGCAACTAATTGATTAATTATGATTCAGATTATTCCGACCAGTTAAATCAGAGTGGTTTCATGACTGTTTTGAGTTTTCCGACAGGAAACTCCATCTTGTGAATTGAACCTGTGAATTTTGTAGGGCTCTGAGTACAGAAGATCACTTGAGTTGTCCACCATTCCTTTTAGATAGAGCGCAGCACTGTCCGTGGAAAGTTGAAAGGGAAACTTGGAAAACAGTATTAAGTATTAAGCTCTTCCCTGACGTAGGTAGCAAAGCCTCCAGGCACCTGTTGTGCGAATGCATTCTGAACGGCGTTCTGTTCAGATTCCTCCATCTTCCTCCTCCCAGCTGCCCACAAGGTAGGATAATGGGCAAGGAGCTGTACTCTGTCCACTGCGAAGGTGTCACGCCGTGTCCTAGTCCAAAAACGAGCAATAGTCATACGCAATGTAGGAGGAATTCACAGTACATCTGCACCCCTTAATGAGTTTCAGAGAACCCTTACATCACTGTCACTGCAAAGCTTTTATCTTAGCTGTTTGTTTTTAAAAGCAGTGAAGGTTGATGACAAGCTTTTTTTGTTAATGACCTTCGTGTTTACCCCCACAGATGTGCTTTTTTCTTCATCTGGCTTTTGCACACCTACAGCAATAGAGAATGAAAAGGCAAGCTCACCGTTGTTCACAGTGTGACCTAGTCTTTTCTGAGACTGTTGTCCCATTTTGAAAAGTCTTTTCTTAGAAGTGGGCTTCATTAATACTCTAGACATTCCTAATTGGACAGTTTGCCATGGTCTCAAACATGAGGTGACTTGACTTGGTGATTAAGTTTCATTTGCAGCAGATGCCTGAAGCTCTGACTCTTAATAATAATAATTATAATAATTGCTTACACTTGTATAGTGCTTTTCTGGACACTCCACTCAAAGCGCTTTGCAGGTAATGGGGTCTCCCCTCCACCACCACCAATGTGCAACATCCACCTGGATGATGCAATGGCAGCCATAGTGCGCCAGATCGCTCACTGCACATCAGCTAGGGAGGAGAGCAGAGTAATGAAGCCAATTCATAGAGGGGGATTATTAGGAGGCCATGATTGGTAATGGGAAATTTAGCCAGCATGCTGGGGATTTTTTAAGACCACAGAGAGTCAGGACCTCGGTTTTATGTCTCAAACGGAGGACAACGCCTTTTTACAGTATAGTGTCCCAGTCACTATACTGGAGCATTAGGACCCACATGGACCGCAGGGTGAGCGCCCCCCTGGGGGTCTCCCATCCAAGTACTGACCAGGCTCACACCTGCTGAGCTTCTGTGGGTTGCCAGTTCTGAGTTGCAGGGTGATGTGGCTGCTCTTGTTTTGCTCGGTGATTGTTTTTGATGCAGCTCGTCCTAGAGGATAAATGCGTTGTTCTCTGATACTGTGTACATTATGTAGGCTCTGTGCATGTTAAGTCTAAAGTGGCCCTTAAATTTAAGGTGTTTATTTTTCAGCAACTCACTTGAAAGGAAAGCTACAACCTTCCTCAGTGAGCTAGACCAGATGCTTATAAATGGCTGCACACATGCTCAAAGAAAGAATACAGATCAGACTGTCATAGTGTTGTCAGTACTTGTATATATTATAAAGTCCCTGGAGAAATCAGGATTTAGTTGTGCATGCTAGTCAGCCATAATGTACTGCTCTCTAAGTGGGTAACAATTTATTTTACCAGTACGATTTTCAACAATTACTGTAGTATTTGAGCAATAGCACAATGTACACACTGTAGAAGGGTTGTACTTCGATAAACATGTATAACTTTATCTTTCAAATGGCTTGTTTGTGGCTGTTTATCAAATCTAGAAGCCCCTATAAAAAGGATGTTGTAAAACCTTAGTCCAGATGTTGTCCAAAGTACTGTCCCAAGTGTGGACAGCTAAGGACTAGGGAGCCCTGAAGTTGACCAACAATGATTTAGTTCAAATAAGTACACTTTGATGAAAGATTAGGAGGCACAAAGGCATCTGAGATCTGAGATTCCTCAGGGAAATGGAAAGGCTCATTTTTAAATTGTATCTTATTATTTTTAATAATTAGTTGTATACTGCTACTTCCAGTGATAAGAGATAAGACGGACAAACCATTGCAAAGAAAAGTTACTTACACTTCGCAGAGAGAATAATTTTTATTTCCTCTTCAAAACTATCTCCTCCATCGACTCCTAATAATCTCCATCTATGAATTGGACTCATTACTCTGTTTTCCTCTCCACTGATACAGTAGCTGATGTGTGGTGAGCATACTGACACACTTTGACTGTCGATGCATCATCCAGGTGGTGGAGATTGCTTGCTTGCTTAGTCATCAGTAGTTCACAGGAGGTGCCAGTTTTTAAAACCAGGTCACCTGTAAGACTGACCTAATTGGATCAACCCTGATCTATTGACTAGTTGCTCCTAATATTTTGGCCAGTGGGTACATTACATTTTTAATTTATTGAATCTGAGATTTAGTAAGTCCTCAGGTTCAGGAAACAGAAACCCAGCTTTGGAGATTGTGTTTTGTCTCAGTCTTTCATGCAGATGAAATGCAGTAAAGCAGTTCTGGGGAGACTAAAAAAATCCTTAATATGGACGTATAAATTGTCTATGTAATTATGGTAACTCAGGATTGATTTTATAACTAAATAACCATTTATTAATCGCTTTATATTGTCGCTCGTTACATAAAATTAGCCCATATGGGTCATCAAATATATTGTAAAGCGCATGAAATCATAGCTGACTCTCAGTTTTATGGCCCTGCCTGCTCAGGACATGATTGAGTTTGTGATCGTACTGCTGACACGAGTATTTACTGGGTTTGGAATGGAGTTATTTCAGCAAGCTGCTGGTCCTGAATGTTTGAGCTCAGGCTTCATTCTCATGAATCTGCTGTCTGCCACCAGTGTGAGCATTTTTCCTACTACCCAACGTGACAAAATTTATTTTTGTTGGAGATACTGTTCACGACTAATGGATGGGCAAATGGGATTGCTTTTCTGTTACGATTGCTTATGATGTTTTGGAATTATTTATGTATGATATTAATCGTCAGTGTTAGATTTGTTTCAGATAATTGGAATTATTAGTTCAGTAACGTACATTTCATTTCAATTATAAAATGTATAAATTATAAGGTATACAATTTTGTCTAGCTCAAAATACAGATTGATTTGTTTTAGTGTAGGACAAATAATTTTAGTTTAGTTAGTACTGTTTTTTAACCCTGCTTCTCAGTTAAACCTTTACAAAGCTAGTCCCCCAGAAGCAGTACAATAATCTTTGAAACCATGTTGTCTTACTCTCTGGTCTTCCCTTAAGGCCATAAATGACAACTTGAAAAGATTTAACTCGCAGTGTCAGAAGACAGTGACAAATACCTGGCTTTGGACTGACTTGATTTTAATTTAATATTTATTTCCTTACGTTTTTCAATGGCTGCCTAGGGTTGGTCGTGCTCTGTGAAAACCCAACCAATTTCTGTCCCTGGCATACAAGAGTGTCTGTTTCAGAGAACTGCATCATGCAGAAAACAATTAAGCGGCTGCATGACTCCTCACATATACTACACAACGGGCTGCTTTGAAATGAGTGAATAAGCATCAAACAGGCACACGTGGAGCTGCAGAGCTCAAGGCTGTATTTCCTCCTATTGCAGAAAGTGAAGCAAGCTGCTGCCCTGGCTTGGGCTGACTGGGTCCCTAAGCTAACAAACCTTTCAACGTGTAACATATTGCACACAAGTACCAGTAGGCTGTTTACAACTGTCCTGTTAAAAGTGCATTTGTGAGCTGTATCCCATCGAAGGCCTGTACCAGCAGCTCTCAGCACATGGACTGTTTTAGAAAATGCCAGTAAAGGTGTGTCAAATCAATCAATTGAAGCAGGAAGTCCTCTTGTGCGTTGAAGCCAATACATTTGCCTTTCATTGCAGGGAGTTTTGGTGTGATTGTGGTTAGGGACCTGTCATAGCTGTGTAAGAGACGAGCAGGCCATGTAATGAATGCAAAGAAGTGACGATGATGTGAACTTCCAAGTATTTGACTTGGAACAAGAATACACATTTCATGTACTACAGTTTCCAAAGAAGCTGTCGGTTGAAATTATAAGCAGTACTAGTTGTGATGACAGTAAGCACTTCACGCACACCAATGGAAAAGGAATAGTTCATTTTCTCCTCAACACCAGCTCACCCAGAGCCAGCTTTGAACTCTGTTGTGCCTGATCATTTATACTTCATCTTTTTGAGACCGAAACATGCCTGTTGTTTTCTTTCCTTTTTTCTTCTTCGCTCCAGCCACTCCAACTAAATTAGGTGTGTTGCCTGTAACAGTAGAATTACTGATGAATAGATATCAGTGTAAACCATTAAAAACCGACTAAAATCAATGCATGCAATCAATGTTTTTTACATTTTTATTCACTTTAAATCTGGAAGTTAATTCTTTTAGGGATACAAGTGGGAATAGGATATTTAGGATAACATGCCACAGGTAAAAAGGCTGTCTCATTCAGTTCTGAATGATTTCCAGTGTAAGCATGACATTTAAAGGGTAAATTATCCTAATAAGTGACTGATTCAGGCAATTTGTATAATTCATTTGACACTGAGGGCAGGGAATGTGACTACTGATTGGAGATTCGCAAATGTAATACCTGTTCAGAGAAGGGAGGTACAAAACACAGCAAGTAATTTACAGACTGATCAGTCTTTAGCTTGATTACAGGCAAAATTCTAAAACGTAATTTAAACTTAAAATAAAAAAAACACTCTTGAGTTGAGCATGGACTATGAAGTTAACGTGGCCTAATTAGCCTTTCCTATTACATTAGGTTGTTAGATCATTTAGATTTCTTTGAGAAAATTACTGCTCACATGGGTAACTCAAGGGTGTGACCTAATATATATTTTTAAACTGAATAAATGGCATGAGAGATGTCTGCTCAAAACAAATGTGGGAAATCATGGTGCTGTGCATGAATGAAAATGTTATTCATAGTGCAGAAACAGGGGTTTTAAAGAGAGCTACTATGGGGATCACTGTATTTTTCCCCAATTTTACCGCAGTAGTTCCCAAGCCTGCTCATGGGGGTTCCCATTTCTTTTGTTGTTTTTTAAAAGTTGAGTTCTTAATCCCAGGTGAATTTATTTGGGATTTCTGTTTTGGGGGACTATTTTAAAATGTGCTTTAAGGTCCTTACAAAGTTTGGGATGTGTAATCCGCAATCCCCGCACTGATAGTTGACTTTTTGAAGCCAAGGACTGAGTGCAGAAACAGGTCAACAAAAGTCTAAATCAACAAGCCGGTGAATTAAAGATTTTAAATAGCTTGAGTGATGAATAGCTCAATGGTCTAGACTCGGGTATAGTCTATAATGGTGCTACATTTGCACATGATGCAAAAATGAGTGGAGCTGGAAATACTGTGTCCGCAGGACAAGCAGTGCAAGAGTTGAGATTCCAGGCTATTGAGATACCTGGCAAATGAAATTTAATGAGAATAAATGTAAGGTAAAACTGAGCTGTGAGAATATCAGGACTAACATTTGAAACAATGCCTCCGGAAGAGACCAAGACTCAGACACTGAGCCTTAGATCACTCGGCCATCCTGATTTGTGGTTATGCATGCAGCAAACTGGAGTATGCTTTGCAAGTCTTAAATGGGTGTCGTTGAACTGGAAAGTGCAGTGTGTGTGTGTGTAATATGTGAAAGACCTAGGACTTGCTTAATTGTTTTAGACTTGGGAGACAACATTTTCCTTATCTGCATGAATGTGGAGAAGCTATAACCAGTAAGCCAAAGGAATAATTAGATGCATAGTTAAGGATGTACCATAGGATTTAAATCCTGGAAGTTAGACCTCACTTGGTATATTGTTTTCAGTGTTGATCGCCAAACTTCAAGAAAGTTGCTGCTGCTCAAGAGGCAGTACAATGTGCATGAGCAAGCATGCATGTCTCATGCAAACAGACTATGCATTGAACCCAAATCTTATTAGCCAGGAACAAGAAAGAAATTGATAATTTACCAAGAGTGCCTCGTCAAGATCCACAGCTGTATAAGTGATAATGATAATGATTCTTTATTAGCCCTATACAATTTCTTGCATTAGGAATTCGTCTTTTCGCATACCCCAGCTTTTCTCCATGAGACACAAACACACAGACAGGGAGAGAAGCTTGGGGTCAGAGCACAGGGTCAGCCATTATACGGCGCCCCTGGAGCAGCTGGGGTTAAGGGCCTTGCTCAGGGGCCCAACGGAGTAGGATTCCTCTGCCGGCCACGGGATTTGAACCGGCAACCTTCCAGTCACAGGCGCAGATCCTTAGCCACACCGCTCCGCCCCTGGGATGTGGGGATTACATTTCAAAGTATTCAAGAATGAAGACATTTCTTTACATGGAGAGTTGTGGTAGTCTACATTTACGTACCAGTATGTTGACTCAATAGTAACACTTAAGAAATGGCCTAACAGAAGTGTTGGACCAGGAAAATACTAACAAACCAAATGGCCTCCCCTTGCTTGTAACTTTTTTTGTTCCCATTTTCTAACTCTATTGTTATGGTGAATGCCTCCAGTACAAAG
The DNA here is from genome assembly GCF_059453375.1 of Lepisosteus platostomus. Classification (NCBI taxonomy): domain Eukaryota; kingdom Metazoa; phylum Chordata; class Actinopteri; order Semionotiformes; family Lepisosteidae; genus Lepisosteus; species Lepisosteus platostomus. The sequence continues at coordinate 31,223,636 of NC_142621.1, forward strand.
CAGAGATCCCTCAGAAGGGTTGACGCTATAGAAAAAGGCTAACCCCTTCTGAGCATGGCCTGTGTTCTATTACAGTAGGATTTCATAGTGCATTAGAATTGCATTAATGCTTTCATTAGTCAGATGACTGTTTTGTTGAGGCAGAAAAGCAATGAGATTTTGACTGTCCAAGATAGCAACAGATGAGGGTTTCCGAACTGGCTCCAGATCAGCCAGACTTTTTGAGAAAGGACTGAAACAAGTTACATCATTGGTTTATTCTTTTTGTCAACAAAATCTTTCAGATGATCTGAACAGCTGATTAGCATTACTGACATCTAGGAGAGTTAATTAACAAAGGCCAAAGCCAAGTTTATAAACTTTAAATAAAGGTGCAGTAAAATAAGACATACTGCAAATCCAAATATCTAATAAACTGTGTATACACTATACTGTTTATATACTGTGAAATATAACATTTTTTTTCCCATTTAACAATAGTGTGGATTTGTTTTAATGATGCCTAGGGAAATATAGTGAAGGATTAATGTTGCACTTCAGTGCTGATGTGCTTTGATTGAGGTGAAAAACCTGTCTGAAAATGTCTAGCTGATCTAAGGCCAGTTGGCAACCCTACAACAAGTAATTACTCTGGAAATGTTAACGCAGAGCAAGTGTAGTGCCTTCTAATACATCATTAAGGCAGGTTAGTCTTTAGTGTTCCGCTGATGGAAATATTAGTTACTTAAATGCACTCGTTTTTGCATAGCATTTCAAGTAACACATAGAACTATTTCATTAGCTTCCAGAACCCAGTTTATGTTGCCCCGTCTTATAAAGAAGGACCTGCAAAGAAATCAAGTTTTGTCCAATTGAGAAAAGGATGATGTTCAAAGTCTGTGCTCAAAAAGTCCAAACATACGTTAAAGCCCTGCTTTACGGGGGCCCAATGATTTACTGTACTCATGCCCCTTTTCAAATATGCATTGAAGAAATCCAAAGCAGAAAATGAAATTTTAAACGTTTTCAGCTCATGGAGAGAAAAACCCTATCTTTACAACCCCTTCTGTTTAATATTTTTTAAACAATACATTATGATGGCCTTTCAGGATTAGGCGAAAGTCTCTCAGTGCTACAGCTGGCAGTAATCAGGCCTCCTCCTGGCCCATGCATGCAGCTGATTTCTGCTTTCTCTCCTTCTGTGGGAGAGTGGGTTCTGGCAGCTGCGGCTGCTCTTTGTACGGCCGTGTGAAGCATGACGTGCTTGCGGTGGTCTCTGGTGCCCTCTACAGGATCCCGAAGATCTGAGACGCTCTGTGATAGTGATCCGGTCCCTGGTGCCGGGAGGGGTGGCTGATTGCAATGGGGGGATCCTGCCGGGAGACAGGCTGGTCTTCGTCAATGACACTCACCTGGACAGATGCACCCTGCCAGAGGCAGTGGAGGTGCTCAAATCAGTGCCTCCTGGGAAGGTCCACCTGGGCATCTGTAAACCTTTCGTGGTAAGCACCTTTCTTATTAAGAGCTAGCAAGCAGCTTCTGTACTTTCTGCCTTCTCTCTGGGCATGTTGTCTCTTAGTAAAGGGGTCAATGCTGACTCGTAGAGTGGAGAAACACGCTGCTTTGCAAACATTCATCATCATTCACTTTTCAGTGTGCTGGCTTTGAAAATAGCCTGTGTTTTTTAGCAATCATCACAGGTGCTCTTTCGCTGTTATTCATTGTTGATTGAATATAAAAGGAAGAGCCTCTGGCGTGCCTCAAGCATGGCCATTCTCCAGTGAAAGAGCACTTTGTATGGGCACTGGTAGAGGCACTCTCACATCTCTGCAGCTTAATCTTGCCTGACTACCTGTGGGATTGTTAGTGGGAGTCCCTGAGAGTGTTCTAGTGGAACTAAACTGTGACTGTAAATCTCACTCTACGTGTGGGTCTGATGTGGTTTACCCTGGGGAGCTCCAGCAATCGGCAGGGAACCACTCATACTTGTGCATGTGACATCTCCCTCTGGCCACTTCATGACTTTAATTAGTACCACAGATTTCATGTGTGAAAGCTTTTAAATAACTTATGAACATCTCTCTAAAACAATTACTGCCTCGGAGCTTCAGGATCCGAGGCTGGGTCAAAGTTAGGATGCCTGTCTGTGTGGAGTTTGCATGCTCTCTCCCATGTGCCAATGGGCTTTCATCAGTTTCCTCTTTTCACAGACATGACATACATGTTAGCTTTGATTAATTGTCCATTTGGAGATTTTCCACTTTGCGCAGAACTGGTTTATGTGACTAAAACGGAACAAGACAGGATTGATCACCCAAATGGCCAGTGATTTTTAGTAGCTCTGATTTTCCCCATATTGGAAAAGAGCTGAATATTGAAAAATAACTGAAAATCACTTGCTTGATATTAACCGAAATCTGCTTCCTCAGCAATGGTCATGTGCCACCTTTTTCCTGGCTGATAAGCCTCTCCATTGAAAACTTAAATCTTAAATTTATAAAAAGGACAAACTGGGAATCCCAGTTCATCACTGCTTTCTGAGCACTTTGAGCTCTAGGTGTTGTGTGCTGGGCTGTTGAGCAGGTGTGTGTGATGCGCTGTGTTTATCCCGTTGTAGCCAGAGCAGATGGAGGAGCAGAAGACTGAAGTGGAACAAGATCACCAGCCCTCCGGCACCCAGATGAAAGAGATGCTGGGCAGTGAGCCCCTTGTCAGCACTGTGCTGGACCGGGCTGTTCCCCCAGTCCCACAGGTACCAACAATTCACAGGCTCAACCACAGGGTCCGGACCAGACTGTTGTCCCAGTTTTCCCACTTCCACAGACAAGCACAACCACAGGGTCTGCTTGCTGTTGTACTGATTGTACTTCCGCTTTTCATTTTACAGGTTTTTGTTTTTCAACATTTTAGCTGCTGTTCTCTCTCAATTCCAATACTATTATGAGATCAAAATCCATTGTTTGGTCAGGACAAGTGCTGTCATCAGCTGGTAAACTCAGAGAGAAGTCAGAGTTTAGACATGTTTAGTATCCGCACAGGAGCTTGGTATAGCATTGTTCACAAAGGTGCTCCATTCAAGAATACAGTTACTTTCCCCTTTCCACCTGTTAAAATAAAAGAAATACAACTTTTTTATTTTTTTTACTCTTTTTGTTTCAGTTCAATCAAGATTTCAATCAAAAATGAAAAAAATCGTAAGAGCAGATTTTTAGATTCTTTTTTAGTTGCAGCATGTATGCAGTGCCCCTTTTTCTGGACGGCCAAGTAGCTAACTCCATGATCCTTTGTGTACACACTACACTACATCACAGCTGAATAACTGTCCTTAGCCACTGCTCAGAAGTGAGGACAGTAATACAAATGCAGTACAGAGAAAAATTATTTAATGCATGGATTTGGCTCTGTGTTCCAAGGGTGGTAACACTTTTAACTGTCCTTGTCAATGCAAGATGCTAGATGATCCAGTCAGTAAGGCAGAAGGACTTATTTTATATCTTTCCATGCAGTTCTCGGTTAAATGTCCCAGCTCCATCACTGATTCCAGAAAGTCAGTTATTGAACCTCCCTGTACTCCAGCCCTCAGATTAGCGCAGAAGTGCAGTTCTGTTGTTAGTGACACCTCAGCAGCAGTGGTGGATGTGTGGCGTATTGCATAAGACTGAAAAGGTACTAATCACATTGCATTAATATAAAAACGATGGCTGACATTTTAGTTTCCAATGAGCCATGTACAGTAAGTCTACAGCCACAAATGTTACCACAAATACAAAATGTTTGTCTCAGGTGTGTTTACTACTAATAAATATTTACAGAGTCAGTACATGTTGAAATGAATATCCTAGATATCCCCAAATACATTCATAACAGTATGCTGTTTATTTGTTTAGCTGATCCCTGAGTATCCTTGTTTATTCAGTGGTAATGGGCTGGATTTGCAGTACAGAATCTAATAATTGTTTAGTCTGTATATATTGATTCTTAAATTTGTCTGCTTGTAAATTTTACACAAGCTCTGATTTAAACATGTAAATGCTGTTTCTACCATTTTTCTCCTAGCCTGGGTTTAAATCTATTTGTTTCTGTTCAGAACATCTGATCTTTTAAACGTTATCTAGGACTTTTGACAACTTGAATCTTAATTAACCCTTCTGTTCAAGGCTAAGGAGATTTTGTTCCTTGTCTGTAAACATTCTTTTGGAATCAGAATTCCAATCTCTTGCAGGGAAACAGTTTATTTTTTCTAACAACCAAAATGATGAACAGTGTTGTAAATTAGGAGTTTTTAATACTTTATACAACTTTAATGTTGCTTCCCTTGTATGTACGTATGTTCTAGGTTAGTCTTTTCACTCTAAATGTCTGCATTTTGTTCATTTGTTGTCAAGTAACACAGAAAGACGTCACATTTTCATAAAGACATAATGCTTCCTTATCACTGTTCACAAGTAAAGATAGTTATGAAGACATCTCTAGAAAACCATATCTAGAAATATTAAGGAAACCTACTTTCCTTAATATTAAGCTATTCAAGAAGAACACTTAACAAGAACAGAGGAGATCTCCAATACTTTTTAATTATTAAAGTTCAATTGAAATGATTAAAACCAAAATGTAATAAAACTTTTAGAAGCTAAAAAAATATGAGAAAGAGAAGATGGTTCATTTAGGACACTTTGCAGTGATGCATGCCTCTTTCTTCCTGAGGCATATTATCCTTGGATTTTAGTGAAGATGTGCTAACTGCAGCGTGGAGTCAAGTGCTGCAGTAAATCTACCAAAAACGAGACTAATTGTGCTATTAAGATTTTAGACTCTGCACATTTTTCATTGCAAATTGGTTTGGAGCTGTTCAGAGTTGACATGCTGGAGGTGCTGAGTCGACTGGATTGGGGGCAAGAAAAATGCATTTTCAGCTTTTATTATATTTTAAAGTGTCTATGTCTGGGCAGCCTACTGTAAGGACAGACCCTTGCTGCTGAGGTGATAAAGTCCCTATTTGTATTCACAAGGCAGGGAGCATTTGTTCTCAGATTGAAAGTTTCTGCTTGTGACCCAGTGAGAATGTGAACAGATTCGGAGTGTGCTGTTAGCTCTCATCAGTTCTGTTTTGTGAGAGCTCTTCTGTCATTAGTGTTTTTATTCAATACTAGTGTCACATAATACTGTCCTGGGAGGCTCACCGACCTTTTTAAGACCCATGTCTCTAGTTACGTCCTACGACAACTCTCTCATGGTGGTTCTGTTGATAATTTTATCCAGTGTGACTCAGATGGAGTCAAAAAAACAACAATCAGAAATCAGTTTAGAGTACAGTAAATCACAGGGATTATGTGCAGGAAATGTTTGGGTAAATGCTGCATGCAGAGACGTGGGCCAGCCACAGCACAGAGCTGTATAGCAACAGGTGTGAGGTAGGAGCACTGAGAACTTCCAGGTGTGGTCTCAACAGTGAAGTGTACAGATCACCCAATTCACAGATACAGTCTGAGTAAAGGAGATTTTACAGGCAACCAGCAGGGATCCCAAAAAATCAGTTTGCGGTGAAAAATTATGTAATTTGCCCTTTTATGGAGACTCTGTAGTTTAAAAATAATAAATAACATCGACCTAATTTGTTTTGCATTTTCCCAGGAAGGGCTGCTATCTTTTTAGTTGTGTATTTGTGGATTTTGAGACTAGACTAAAAATGTAGTAGTCACCGGGCCTTCACGGTACTCTGTGGTGTCAGGTTAGGTGCAGGTCTGCTCATTCTCTACTTTACCAGTTGCAATGTTTTTGGAACAGTCATCTCAAAAACAGCAGCAAATGTCAGACACATTTGCTGAGGTTTAAAACCTGCTTACCTGTTGTATAAAACACGACACTGGTGGGTGGCTCTTTGTGGTTTGCAGTATCTACGATGTGTGGTTTTACTACAACATCGGTTAAACTTATGTTTGCACATCTATAGCTGTGGTCTGAACTGGGCAGTGTTGAGGATCTGTGGTAAAATTTGGGCAATGTTGAGGAGGTGGTCTGTGGTGAGAATTGGGCAGTGTTGAGGAGGTGATCTGTGGTGAGAATTGGGCAGTATTGAGGAGGTGGTTTGTGGTGAGAATTGGGCAGTGTTGAGGAGGTGGTCTGTGGTGAGAATTGGACAGTGTCGAGGAGGAGGTCTGTGGTCTGAACTGGGCAGTGTTGAGGAGCTGATAGATGATGAGGTTATGTGGTTAACTTGGGAGGTGATGTGCTCAAAAGCAGTGAGCAATGGTCCCACCAAAGGTCAAAGGAGACATGTGTATTGATGATTGAAGAATAAGAACAAATTGCTGCCAGCCAGCAGAGAGGACAAGAAGGGATATACTGTAAGAAAATAGTAGATAATGTAATACAGGAGCAGAGCTAGCCTCAGTTCAGTGGATAATGTAAATATCACAGTACTGGTGAAAGCACTGAGTTACAAGGCAGATAAGTGCTGTACAGGCATAGTTGGAATAATTTGGATTTGAGGAAAATGGTCCTGGCATTCACAGGTACAGTCAGTGGTGGAGAACAATTAGAAGCAGACATTTAGAGAGTATATTTCACCAGCTGACCAGCAGAATATGAGTGGAGAACACTGGAGAGTAAATAGGAAGCAGATTGGAAATCAAGGAACAGGAAAAACTGAGTAATTGAGGGAATATTAAGCAACTTAAAGTTCTGCTAGCAGTTTTAAATTGTAGTACAGTGACACACTAATTCCAAATATGATACCCATAACAATGTGTTTAACATTAATCTACATAACACAACTATACACCATTCTGAGCCAAAAAGAGTAAATCCTGCTGTACAGTATCTGATAGCTTTATTATTACATTATGATGCCACAATCAATGTAGTTCTTGTAGTGATTTCCTCACTGAACATTCTACTGGGCTAAAGATGAAAGATTTGCCAGGAGTGACAGTGAACAGTCTAGCCTCTTAATCTCAAACAGCCGTGCGTAAATGTGTTAGAATGCCCCCACAGCTACTGTAGCCACAATAATTTTTGCAAATGAAATCGGTGCCCACGGAAAATTGTCACATTTCACAAATGACCTAAACATGTTACACAAGCAATTCATTTAGAAATAGTGATCAGAAAGAAAAGATGAGACATGGTAGAAATACTTGCTTGCATTTCTTCAACACTTTTCATCCCAAATAAGCCCAAAGTGCTGTAACATATAGGAGGGAAACCACTCTCCACCAGCAGCACCATTACACAGGAGATTGTGTGGAGAAGTCAGAAATTGCTTCACCAATATTAATAAGGCAGAACTTGTCAGAGGCCAGGTTGTGCCAGCCTAGAATAGAACTGAGCCAAGACACAGAGGTTAGCACCACTAGCAGTGTGAGGAAAACGTTTGAACATGTCCTTTAAAGGAAGGACAGCAGAGCATCCTCAGTCACTACACGGGGGGCATGGTATGGAAATTATCTTCCAGTGGGGAACAGAGTGTGACATTCTTGTCCACCAGCAACTCTTACAATTTAGCAGCTTGGCTTTCTTTAAATGTTTTCCATCCCTGTTCTGATAGTCTTGCTTAGCTTCTGAGTTCTGACAAGGTCAGTCTATAACGGTCCAACATGACAGAAAGTTTGGGGTTTTATCTGAATTCAGATGCCTTAATTAAAAATCACTTTATACCCGAGGTTTAAGTGTAAGGGAGCAAGCCAAAAAGATACCAAGCTGCATCTGATGCCAGAATAGCATTTTACCACATGGTAAAGTTATGAGATGAGCTTGCAGATTTGTTTCTTTGTTGAATACAGAAAGGTTTGGCATCACAATGGGTCTGCCTGTTTCCTTTCCTGGCAGTGCTTCGATGACGAGACTCCTCTTCTGGAGGAGCTGGTAGATGAACCAGAGGTGTACCTACGCAGCTCCCCCTTCCCCTGGAGGGGGCCAGGACCGGCTGGTGGAGACACCTTGGAGCTGCTGCAGCCGAGTGGCGCTCTAGGGAGGAGTGAAATGATGGTAGACGAGGAGGAAGAGCAGCAAGAGGGGATTCTCACGCAGGAAGAACTGGTCAACCCTGCTGACCTGCCTCCTCCTTACAGCAGATTACAAGAAGAGGTGAGCACAGGGGTGTTATCTTCCAGTCTGGTCTTTCAAACCTGTACACAAAAAAGCAGATAAGAAAACATGCACATGGACCAAGGTATGGGGAAACCTCAAGAAAAACACATGGCATGCATACCACTAGATCTTAAAACTTTGCAGCCAGACTCCATGCTGTTCTTCTTTAACAGAGGAGATTGTGATGAGGTTAATGGTATGTGGGATTGAACTGCTCAATGGCTCCACTCGTATTCAATTTGATTGAGATCCATGGGTTGTTCCAGATAGACATTGCCTGCCACTGAGAATGTCTGTTCATTTGACTGGGGATCTTAATATTGTGGCTAGCGAAAAAATTTTAAAAAAGAAGAAACGGACTTTAATCAAAGAATCCGCCATCATGTTCGATCTCTGCATTGCCTGAAATTCTAGCAACAGCCTTTCTTTATATCTCACATAAATCTGCTTTTTGTGGAAGAGGTTATTCTAAGTAAATGGGGTGGGAATCACTCCGTATCTGTTATAGTCTCTCCAGGCCAATATAGTTTACTTCCCCATGTGGTTTTGCAATTTAAACATTTTAGTTTAACTACTGTTCATGTGGTTCCAGATGTTTTTTCTTAGTTGCAATAAGTACAAACACTTGGTTTTTGTGCACTTCAGTCAGAGAAAGACCCCAGAGACAATTCTGTGCCCTTGTGTTCCACAAACTGTTTAGGGGGCTGTTTGCTACACAAATCTGATGTTTCAAACACTATTCTTTTTTTCCGTTTTCGGTATACCTGTCTGTGCCGTATAAATGTGAAGTACGGGTGTTTGCGGGAAAATTTTTGAGTTTGGGAACCAATCAGAGATCATAACATAGGATGTAGTGGGAATTTAATTTAACTTCCCTGACGAGCAGTTTTCAGTTTCAGACCAACATCAGAACAAGGGTGAGGCAGTCCTGCCATCATCGGTCCACAGATAACAACTTCTTTCATCAGCTCTTAAGAAAAAGCAGATCAAATTAAGACCCCTCCTTAGCTCAACCCTTCATTTGCATTGATCCCTCAGTGATGCAAAGCCTACTATGGAAAAGCGGAGCTTGAACTCAATTATTTAAAAGTGGTTAAATGCTCTGGAGAAGAAGCTATAACAACACCTGCCCAAGCGTGTCCATCAATTCCTTTTCTTTTCCCATTCAAAGCAGTTTAATCGCAAATTAGTTCATTTAATTGCTGTTTTATGGATTTTGCAGTATAGCGATGAGAAGCAGACAGAGTTGGTGGTTAAGTACTGACTCATTTCTGAGCAGAGAAACTGAAAACTGAGTATATACACAGAAGAGAACTTTTGGGACCCATAGAACCCTCTTTTATTTAACTCCTGAGCTGTTAGGCTTTTCTGTAAACCATTATTGAACTAACAATTAACTGATTTATTTGAAGTGCCTTATCTGTTCGATTGAGGGTTCAATGAAGAAACTTAAAGTGAGTGAATGAAACACCCGAAAACAGGACATTTTAGCACTAATTACAGGCCAAAGCCTTGCAGTATTTTGTTTTCCAACACACAAGCTCCAACAAAGACCTGAGATTTTCTCATGAAGTGTTGCTTCACAAATCCCCATGTAAAACTGTTGCAAATGTGAAAGAGAAGTTATGTGCGCTTGCGTTTTAACACCTCCAAGTGGTGGTAGGGCTGCTGATGTGTGTCTATCAGCCCCGTGATTAAGTTCATATAAAAAGGGATTGCTCCAGTTCCCTATGCCAGTTGCCAGTGAAAATTGAATGAAATCATCAGACATTCACCGTACTGTGTTTTTTCACAATGTGTCAATTCTGACAAATTTGTAATAAAACAAATTCACTTCATTGTATTAACAATGGTGAGAAAGCAGGCAGTTCCATCACACAAACAAAATTAAACTAGAAAAATATACATTTTATTTAAAATATTGTAATGCACTCTGTAGATTTGCAGGATGAGCATATAGATGCATGTACCATTTGGGCAATTAGCTCACCTGTGCTCTGATGGTAACCTGGTGCTTTAATTCTAGAACTGTACAAATAATTTGGATCTGCATTAGTCTCCCCTGGACCTCCTCAAACACAAGATAATAGTCCACACGCTGCTTTCATCTCCATTTCAGTGTTTCTTTGTGCAGCGAGTCACATGCCCATGCCACATCCCCTTCATTTTGCAGAAACTCAGTGTTTCTCTATTTATTAACGATTCAGATTTGCACTTTTGCATAGGAACATCAGAACAGGTGAGGGCTGATGATTTGTTGTTGGGCGTAAGGGTAGTACCATCCTTATCATCTCTGAATGTCTCCTGTCTCTCTTGACCTCTGACCTGCCAGGATGAAGACAAGGACCATGTTTATGATAACAGGATGGCGCCAGAGACCAGAGCACCCCTGAGCAGCCCTCACTCCAGTGAGTAATCCAAGTCCGCACTCTAGTCTCTCACAATACTGGTTTGTCAGGACCTTCCTGTACCTCTTGTGGCTCTATCAAAATTCTCTCGAAACAACACTCAGGATCACCAACGGCAGAATACAATTGAATTAAAATGTGTCCTAGATATTTTTGAGTTTCATATTGCCCGGCATGGCTTAAATTGCCGAGACCTCCGATCTACAGTCATGGAAGATGTCTATCAAGTAAGTCTGTATGTTTTGTCATCATTTTAGTGTCTCCAAAAGCACGGGTTTTGTGTTTTACAAAGAACAGAATAAGGACACTTTTTGAGAATCTAAATATAGTTTATGACACAGAAAGGATATTATACCTAAAGCTGTGAGAATTAAGGAATTTAAATTTATTGGAGCTCTGCTGTGAGATGTGGAATCTGGTTAGGATATGGAGTGTTGAAAGACTAGTTAAAGGCCTTCCATGTCCTGCACAAGTGTGCTCTATACTCTGTTCTTCCAGGTCCCCACATGAGCCTAATCCTGGAGGCCCCCGAAAATGACATGGACTTCGAGTGGCAGCCTGAAAGTGGGGGTGACTTGACCCCTTCCAGGAACAGCATCTCTGAACAAACTGAGATGGAGCAAGTTATTGAGTGAGTCTCTTAAATTTTCACCTGGTTAAATGGACCTATACTGTCAGTATGGAATGCATGTGGAACCCAGCACGAGGACAAACTGAAAAACATTGTGGCAGAGTATTAAGAAATATTGATCCACAGGAAACATGAATCCATCTGACCATTGCAAATACTTGTTTCCCTTGAGGTTGAGGGTGAGGGTACCTTTGGCAGACTGAAACCTGTCATTAATTGGATTGATATTAATTTTCAGATAAAAGTCTGGTCAGAATTTTAAGCTTGGCCCTGTAGCAAGGTTTTAGGAAACTCCACTACACCATTTCTCTGTGAATGGGTTAGGGTTAGTGTTTAACCACCGCCAGTCCTGGGAAGCTCATATTTCCAGAAATAGAATTCCAAAGAAGCAAACACTCTTTCTCATTGAGAAAGGAAGGTTTTGCGGAAATGTTCTGATTTTTAATTGAGGCCATTTATTTGTACAAATGTTGTATGATCATTTTAATTCAACACTTGTTTTATATTGCATTAAAGTAAATAATTGGACAATTTCTGTAATGTAGATCAACCGTGGGCTTAAAGTATGCAAGCGTCCGAGAGTGTACCTTTATAAAAAAGGTAATGGGATACCCTCGCATGACATTACTCATTGGTTATGTCCCACAGTGAAAATGTTTTCTCTTGTTGCTGCTTCCTTTCCAGTGGCTAAATGCATGGCGGAAGAAATGTTTTAAAATAATTTTTAATTCTCAAAACATTATGAAACCTCACCGTGCCACAGGAAATGTGGGATAATTCCCCTTCGTTAAGTCCGTTCTGATGTGTTCTGATGATTTCTTTAAAAAGGTCCTTGAAACCTGGCCAGATTCGTTGCACACTCTTGGCCTTCTCAGAAATCTTCTGATCAAGTCCCCAACCCCAGTTACCCATGTTAATTTGTGATACATGTGAAGGTGAGCACTTTGACCCCTGAAGAAAGTTGGTCTGAGAACTCGCTGTGCCTTTTCATCTAGGAAGGTTTGTACCTGTGCTGTGTTTGTATCCAGTGGTGTGTGTTGCTGGTGTTTGGTGGCTTAAGCTGCCGTGCCTGTCCTCATCTCAATGTGTAACACTGAGCTGTGACTCGCAGGGAGCCTCTTTGCAGTTATTGTCACTGACCGCTTGAGACTTGCAGTGTCCAGATGGCTTTAACAACCCGGCATGTGAGAGGAACACTGGGATAAGCGTGATCATTGACTCCAGATTGTGAGGTTTATTTCATTGCCAATGTTCATCAAAAAATGGAGAGATAAGACATAGGAAAAAGATTTCAAGCGTTACTATTGTGCTTCTTTCGCAAATTCTCATACAGCTGCATTTCTTGCAATGAGTTGTCCATGACACTGTATAATACAAAGCAGTTGTTGCTGTTGGCAGATTTCCCATGTTCGTTATTTCAAACTTCAACCAGGCTGTTGCTTGTGTGGTCTTCAGTAACATATGCTACTCTACTGTTTTTTTGTGAAGTACCTCAGTTCCTAAAGACTTTAATCAGAAGTTCGTTCTCTGTGCGTGCTGTTTTGCCTTGGAAGACAACCCACGCACAAAGTCCTTTTAATAAGATCAAAGCCAGGATTGTTAAGGCAGCAGCATGCTGTGGAATTCATTAAAGTCCTGCAGATTTGCTGGCACATTAAAGCTTAATGTACACAGCAGCCTGTACTGAGATGTATATGTCTTGTATAGAGCATTATTATGTGGCTCTTTGTAGTTAACAAAGTGATCGCAGCTCCACCTGCTGATGAAAATGGGCTAAAGCATGTGAAGAACATGCTCCTCTTGACAGCATTGCTTTTGTCTCTGGGTTCCCATCCTGGCAATCCTTGGACAATAATGATTTTTTTTTTTTTTTTTTAATACCTGGGGGTGTTAAGAGACACACCATTGCTGCAAGTGGTGTGTAACTTGTCCTTCTTTGGTCTCTCATTGCTCATTGCTGTCTTTAATGCTGATAACATATCAATCCAGGGAATCCAGTCACGGTTCACATTGTATTTGTTATTGTTCACTTGTAGCCTGTAGGCCACAAGAAATGCAACATTTGTATTTAATATTTCTCTATGAGCACCACAGGAACAGGAACCACATCCATTCATTCATTCACACTGCTGTCATTCTGGTGTTTTATTCTTTTTTTAGTTCTTTGGAAGCCTTGTTGGTAAGTTTCTGCTTCAAGACTGGAAAAATGATTTTCCATTTTTCCAGTCCTTCTCTCATGCTGCAATTTAAAAAAAAGAATGAACAGTTGCCAGAACAAAATAAGTCATCATTTAAGCCCGGATGTTGTCAATTTTCATCTTTGAAGACAAGGAAAGGTAATTTCCTTTCATAAAGAAAGAGGATAAAAGAACATATTAATGTCATAAAAGGGCATTGAGAACAGGAAGCACTTCTTTACTTTCCGCTAAAGATGGTAGGAGTCTGTAACAAGCTTTTACACATTGTTAAAGCTGATACCCAGCTTTCTCGTGTGCAGCAACATTACTGCCCTGTAGCCAGATCTCACTGGGTCTCTGCTGCTGAGCAGCGCTGGGCCTGGTCAGTCCAAGTGTGGAAAATCATGTTGCCGCTGTAAGTGAAAGGCACCAGTAGGTGGTGCTATTCTTGCTGAACCAGAATTTCCAAGGCCAGTGCTCCAGTAAGAGGTCGAGGGACAGTGTGCTGTACAAGGTGCCATTTTTCAAAGAAGACATTGAACCAAAGTCCTGACTACTTGTTCATTAAATATTAATTTAGAATGAGTAGTAGTGTTACCCTATTGTCCTGGTTAATTCTACTCTAGGCTTCTCCCTAATCCACCTAACCAGATGGGTTGCTGAACCTCCTTCTCTGTGCGCTGTAAAGCACTTTGAGGGCTACACACTACACCTATGGCAAGAGCTCAAAGCTCTTACACCAGAACAAAGGTTCAATTTAAGATTTAAAGTCCAGAGTTCTTATTCCTGTTTGACAGAATTCTGCACCCTTTCCTTTGCTCAGTTCCAGACAGAAATGGACTGTGTTTTTCAAAACACTGTTCAAGCGGTAAGAAACAAGCACAAATAATAAGAGTAAGAGCAAAGTTTTGAATCATCACAGCTTAGAAAGCAGGTACTGCTTTTCCAGAATGCTTCAGCCTGTATGTTTCTTACTGATGAAACACCACTGGCGTCGTAATATTTCTAACAAGTTAGTTTTCTCTGTCCTTTTTTTTAAACAGTGGCCTTTATATAAATGTGAACGTGTCAGATTCTTTTTAACTTGTGTTACTTGGTGACGAGTATCAATTGGATAAATGATGGAACACTGTGTTTTCAACACAAATTAGTTTTTCTTAAAAGTATTTTTGTAACTGTTCAGTCATAGGAAGTGTCAGTTAAGGAATGAAAGAAATTGCTTTCACCTGCTCTCAACAGTTTTGATCCTGATTTTGAGGCAACTTCATAGATTACATCTGCTCCAGGCTGAAGCCACATTGATCACAGCACGCAGCAAATTATAATAGCTCTGTCATTCAGCTGTTAAATTGTTTATTTCTTTATTTTTTGTCAAAATTGTTTTTCCAAAGTCATTTTCTCTGTAAAAGGAGGAATTGTTTGTGCATACTGTTATGCCTGACTAAATATTTTTCTATTTGTGCTCTTCAAGTATTGATGGAAAAATTTTAACTTGTAAGAGGACTTAAAGCAGAGCCTGGAGGCTGAATTCATAAAAAGGAATGTCTTTCTACCCATTCCTCTGAACTGATAAGCTGTCTTACACTATCAAAAGGGTGGTTCTGTAGGTCTCATCAGTATTAATTTTGTTACCACCTTCAAATGTGCTTATTTTAAAAACATACAAAAAATACAAAACACTGCCTATGTGGATTTTCAGATGCAGATATAAAACATAAATGCCACTTTTAAAGATAAAAGCCTCTTGTGAAGAAAAAGGCTGAATTCTACTAGCATGTAATTACAGCTCTCTGTTGTCCATCCTCAGATCCTGTCGTTCTGTTATTTTGTCCTCATACTGAAGTAAATGAGTCCTTTATTGTGAGCAGATAAACATCCCCATTTCAGGGTTACTGCAACACGTTCTTTTAAAGGAAAATTAAATGAAAAACCTACTCTGAAACGCAGCTACTTTAATCATGCTACCTTAAACCACGTAGATTGGCTTTGTGTCGATGATTAGAGATGAACATGAATGTTTAATTTTTCCTTCCTTTTTAACTTATGTATACTTAATTAAATGCACTATTTACAAGCACGGGGTTTTCAATTATCCTTATTTTCTCTTTCCATTTTCTCCACAAGTGCATTGACACCAGGTATGTGACAGGGGGCACTGCTGTACTGCAATTTGAGGAAGCCCAGCCAACAGCAAACACACCCAGCCCCTGAAGAGCACAGTCCAATTCCTGGTCTTCAGTGAATTTGCCCAGATTGGAGCCAGAGGTTAATTTTAGGATCCAGGCTCCAGCACTCTTGTACTTGTTGTATTGCTGTGAGTCCATCATGTCTTATTATGGAAGTTTAACTGCTTTTTCTCTTCCTTCCAGGACGCCATTAGTCTTTCCATCTGGAATGGAGGCAGGGAAGAGGAGGAGTCAAGGGGCAGTGCCCTCTTATTTAGGAATAACCAGGTAAAACTATGGCTATGAAAGTAATATTGGGCTGACACCTTTATCCACGAGCATCCTGATATATAGCTGGTTATTTTTCTACAATTTGTTCAAGGGTACAACAGCGGTATCTCTTTAGGGACGTAAACCCACAACCTTCTAGTCCAGAACCCTAACTGTTGCTGCTCCACACGGGATCCAGCAGACCCCTGTGCGTCACTGTGTTGTGAAGTTCTATAGGCTTTGTTTTACAGCAATATAAATGATACTCAATACAAGCCCCTTGAGGAAGCGTGCCTGCAAATGCAGACATATTAGAAATGAAATGCTTTATTTAATATTTATTGTATCAGGGGATAAAAAATGTGAAAAGGCAAAAAAAAATTCATTACGTTTAGGAATTAGTACATTTTTCAATGTTAAATAAAATCTGTGGGATTTTATAAGTTCTTAAAATTTATATAAATGTATTTTATAAATATTATGTAAAGTAGGAAACAGCAGATTAATTATATTGTTTTCAGAAGTACACTATAAAACACATCAGAATTTAGTGTGAGATTCACATTTCATAGAAGTTTTCCTATCACAAACCAGAATGAGGAGTACTGTACAAACCACAGATCACTGAAGTTCCAAATTTTTACAATTTAAATAGTCAAAACCTTTAAAAAGGTTTAAAATGCAATAAATACAAGAACTGCTCAATTGGTTCTCGGTGCAACCTGTACCTGTTTAATGACTTCACTTGTCTTCTGCAGTTCAAAGTGTCAAGACCTGAGATGGTGTTAGATTGACTTGAATATGCCCTCATTCTTTCAGCACATCCTACATGTAATTCTCCATTCATTTTCCTAAAATCAGCAAAATATTTATCGGAGAAAAGTTCAGCAAAGCCAGTGGTTTAACTAGTGGTTTCACTAAATCAGGCTGGTTTGTTGAGAATGTTATTTACAAATTCTTTGTTGACATCATCATCATCATCTTTCTCATTTATCACCTCCACATTATCAATGTTTCACAGTGGAGAGGAAAAAGTGTCAAATTGTGTCAAAGTGTCAAAGATGTTTTGATTACATAATGTGCTATTTGAATTTGGGTGCAGCCTAGGCTCACTGCAATGTTTTTTTTTATAGTAAGGTGCATGTTACAAAAATACATACGTTGAACATCTCTGTCCAGGAGCCTGTAATTTTAATTTTATGGTATGCTGTAAGAATAGCACAGGGGCTCACTTTCTAAGCTCACCTATTATGAAAACTCGCATACATACAGTCAGTGATGTCAGCCCAGTGACATTATGCCTACAGTAGTTCCCCGGAGGCACTAGGTCTTCTGATTGTCAGAAGTTGTTAGTAACGGAATTAGGTGAAGTATTAACTTATATTAAATTAATATTGGAATTTTTTCAATGTTATCAACGTTGGATTTTAAAATTAAAATTTAAAATCCATTAACAAGGTATTATACATTGTATTAAATAATCCAGATCCAGTAGGCTCCAGAATTATAAGGGTCTAGTGGGTTGACAGTAGATTTCTAGAGTAACTCCAACTAAAACACTGATGTTACATACATGTGCTGTCAAATTCAAAGGAGCCCCTTGTGAGAATAGCACTCACTGCAGAGAGAAATTGTGCTTAGTTGGCTGTTTTGATACATTGTGATCAGATCTAATCAGTATGGAAACTGCAACAGGAAATAATAATAATAATAATAATAATAATAATAATTGCTTACACTTATATAGCGCTTTTCTGGACACTCCACTCAAAGCGCTTTACAGGTAATGGGGACTCCCCTCCACCACCACCAATGTGTAGCATCCACCTGGATGATGCGACGGCAGCCATAGTGCGCCAGAACGCTCACCACACATCAGCTATCAGTGGGGAGGAGAGCAGAGTAATGTAGCCAATTCATAGAGGGGGATTATTAGGAGGCCATGATTAGTAAGGGCCAATTGGAAATTTGGCCAGGAAACCGGGGTTACACCCCTACTCTTTTCGAGAAGCGCCCTGGGATTTTTAATGACCACAGAGAGTCAGGACCTCGGTTTTACGTCTCATCCGAAGGACGGCGCCTGTTTACAGTATAGTGTCCCCGTCACTATACTGGGGCATTAGGACCCACATGGACCGCAGGGTGAGCGCCCCCCGCTGGCCCCACTAACACCTCTTCCAGCAGCAACCTTAGTTTTTCCCAGGAGGTCTCCCATCCAGGTACTGACCAGGCTCACACCTGCTTAGCTTCAGTGGGTTGCCAGTTGTGAGTTGCAGGGTGATATGGCTGCTGGCTAAGTAACTCAGAGAAACTAAGAAATCAGAGAGGGCAGACCCTGGGGATTTCAAATTCTTTTAAGACTGGTTCTGTCACGACACTGTCTGTTCTGGAGTACAGGCAGAGTGTGCAGTAGGGAATAACTGAGCAGCAGGGCAGAGCAGCTTGAAGAAGGCAGGGCTTGCCTCGCACTTTTCACTCAGACAGCTTATCAGGGAAGCTGGAGCTGCCCCTGTGTATCTGATCACTCATTTCCTTATTGACTAGACATGGTACAGTACATTAGAATAGGGTAGAAAAATATGATCTGAGCATTGACATCTAATGGGCTTTTTCTTGCTGCCGCTGCTTTTGAAACTTTACAGTTACCTTGAAACGTATATTTAAATATATGCTCCATTTTTAGAGTGTTTTTGGTTTTGTCTGTCATCTGATGACACAGCACTCTCCACTTCTGTCCTCTTGGACACATCGCCCAGCACTGAAGCTGAATCTCTTAACATTCAGTTTGACCAGCTTTAATGTCCTTGTCTTCCTCCTGACTTTCAAAGTGCCATTGCCTGTTACCTGATCTTTCTCATGAGTCATGGACTTTTGCTTTATCTAGAAAGCTGAAGAATTTGGTTATAACACTTGCATTACGTTGATTGTATTAGACTCTATGCTTGCATTAGCATAGTTATTAGATTTGTACTGTTGGCAGAACCGTGCAATTAATTTAATTGTTCCATCTCTTGATCAGCGCCATGTCATTCGCCACATGCCATTTGCACATGTAGGGAAGAAAGCTCGAAATTCAGATGTCCTCTTCCTACTTGCCTGTCTTGCCGTTATTGCACTAGAATCAGGCTTCATCACCTTGCAGGATGGTAGAAGCTCACATACTAGTAGTACCTAGCACCTGCTTGAACTGACAGCCTCCACCAAAGAAGGCTGCAAAAATCAAGAGAGTTCAACTTGGAGAAAAAACAGTTCAGTCAACCATTTCAGAAAAAAATCAGAGGTTCTGTAGAGCCTTGGAAAACACAGTTACCACAAGCGTCTGTTTGTGAAGCACCTACAGCGCTAGTATGCACTCCCTTTAAAATGCTAAACAAACGTACAAAAAATAAATGTTACTATAAAGTACATTTAGTTCTCAATTTACCTAATAATTGGCACTCAAGAATACTTATCACTTCTTAGTTTAGGACTTTACTAGTCCTCACTTCAACAAGCCCAGTAACAGATGATTTGTGAAGTTGTAGAAACAGTGCATGCTGCTGGTACCCAGTTGCACAAGGGGATGAATAGTGTCGATTGGGCAAGAGACATGTAGGAAGATGATTTTAATCTCGGTATTCTTCCAGACTTCAGGACTGCTCATCCTTTACAGTACTAAAAGACACTGTTCACCACCCACCACTAGCAACAACCTCCCTTCACATTGTACTGGAACATTAACAACCGACTGTTGTATAAACGACTTTTAGTACACCTGTAGAATTGTTTTTCCATGAAGAAGTGGAGTTGGTTTTATGTTTGTGCCCGGCTCTGTGAGATAAGCTGTCTGTGTTCCTCAGCAGCGAGCTGCCTGAGAGAGAAGAAGGGGAAGGGGAGGAAACGCCTGCCTACAGTCACTGGGGTCCCCCCAGGAGGTCAGACCCTGCCTCACTGTCTTTCTCTGCTGCGCCTCAAAACACACCTTCTCAAATGTTTATCTTTGATGGGCTGCCCGAACAGCTCCTGTAACGGTCACTCATTCAGTAGTATGAATGTTTGTGTTGCCTGTCCTTCAGAAGTGGTTTTGTGCTGTATATTTATTTAACAGAGTAAATGCAAAAGAAAACCCTCTACTTCTCCAAATGTCAGAGTCTCCAACAGCTCAGCACTTTCTGAATGCTTTTCGTTTTGGATCGTTTGAAATAATAGCACTAGAGGCCGTTTTGAGTCCATCATCAGCCGGACTCTCCCCGTGTTTTTCTGAGATGTTCCTCCTGAGGGTGACAGCTGTGGTACCTGTGTTCAGGGTGGAGGTGTGGCGCGAGCCTGCAGAATCTCTGGGCATCAGCATCGTGGGTGGCCACACAGTCATCAAGAAGCTGAAGAACGGGGAGGAGCTGAAGGGGATCTTCATCAAACAGGTCTTGGAGGACAGTCCAGCCAGCAGGACCAAGGCCCTGAAGACTGGGGACAAAATCCTAGAGGTAGGTCGTCGAAAATAAAAAAAAACAAACAAGCTTTCACAGGAGTGCATACAGCAACTGGACACAAATAATGTCACAAACACTTTTCTTGATCATACTGGACTCCAACTTCAATTCAATGCTAGCCCATTGTGAATCTGAATGAGATATGCAGGACTCTTTCAAACACATTAAACATAAGACATGAATGAAGATGACACATTATCGGAGAGCCTGTTCAGACACTTGTGTAAGTGGGTGTTTCAAGGTGATGAGGAGATGGTGAAGAGCTCCATGAAGTGAGAGAGTTTAATTAACATGAAGCCATTCCTAGTTGAAATCTAAACATGAAATGACATTGCTTCACTTTTATATGCTAGTCACTGTGATTTGAAGGAAGGATCTCGCTGAGAACCACTCACATCTCAGAATGAAGAGCCCTCGGCAGGCCTGTGAGGTGAAGTTGTAATGAGCTCCCTAGTGGCCACTTGCTGTTGACTGTGCTTGTCTGCTACCAAGGCTGTAGTGGTCACCTAAATGGGAGATGACATGTGTTCATGTACTGCATCATAAAATAATAAAATGCAGCATTAACAGCTTGCAAAGTTGGCAAATAGCAGAAACTATTGTATAAATCTTGCTAATCTGCTGAAATGAGTCAAGAAAGCACTCGGCTCTAAAAAAAAAACAGCTGACTCAACTATTGTACTTGCCAATGTTTTGGAGTATGCTTGAAGTCTAGCATCAGTCTGCAACTGTGCTGGCCTGGACCAGAATGATGCTGGTGTATTGGAGATATGATTCACTGGATTCACAGCAGCATTGCCATGCCAGGACTCCCTGACCAGTTACAAGAAGCACATACAGTTGGCTTCTTGTATCTCATTGGTTGTAGATTTCCATCAATAGATGGATATTCATTTATGGCTATTGTTGCATTTTACTGCTAAACCTTGTTAAAGAAACTTTTGATAAAGCTCCTTTTAGATCGGTAATTGTAAAATATCAGGATTAGAATAGTGTAATTACCACAATAGTACCACAGGGATATGTATTAGGATCACTGCTTTTCCAAATTTATTTCAAAGATCTAGATTCTGCTAATTATTAGAAAAAACAGCTGTTCTTATGCATTAATAAATGTAATCTTCTAGACTATGTAGGGAAGCAATTCAGAAGGCAAAAGCATTAGATATTGTGGCAGGACAGTTTAAAAATGAGCTGTAGTTACAATAAAACTGCCACTAGATGACACTATTTGGTCTCTAATTACGTGCAAATGGTCACACCGGGGTGACTGAATTAATTGGGAAATGGTTTAGAATTTCACATTCTCACATGGGCGTAGAGTTCTATATGGTATTTAAAAGACATGCAATGTGCTAGTGGTAGGTTTTTTTAGTTGTTTTGGGGTTATGAATCCTGAAAAAGTGAAATAAAGCCTCCTAGACTTCTCTAGGCCATCATTTTTGTATGTGCAGACCCTTAGGATTTAGGAAGGGCAGGGTCTGTGAGATAGATATATGTAAATATAGATAAAAGTGTAGAATTTAAATCAAGGGACGGAACTTTGAAATTGTAGAATGCACTGGTGAGACACCATTTAAAATTTCCTGTACACTTTTGGCCACCTTTTTATATCAGAAGATTTTGTTGTTCTGAAGTCAATCCTAAAGACAGCAACATTCAGCAACATACATTTTGGGTTGAAAGTAATATTGTCTGACTGATAGGCTGCAAGACAGAACCTTGAACCTTTTAGACTTGAACAGAGACGACTGTGATGGGAATGCTCAGTAAGCTTCTTCAGAAGTTACTATGAAATCTGAAGCACAGAACATGTGCCAGAAAAGTGTGCTGGGTGGAATTCAGTGTGCCTGGTGGAGGCTTAACAGCCAGACTCTTTTCAGACCACCTTTTTGCAATGGGATCTTTAATGACCAAGTAGTAACGTCTTTGGTTTAACACCTCATCCTAAGGATGGCTCCTCCTATACGCTAGTGTCCCCTATCACCATGGACAGTGGTTTTGAAAATTGTTTCTGAAGTTTTCAAACATGTCCAGCAAGACCACTTACAGCAGAAACCATGTTTTCCTTGTAGGTACCCATTTCTAGTATTGACTGGGCATGGTCAGTGATAGTTTCGTTTCTGAGATCTGAGAACCCTAGATTGGAAGGTCTGACACTGCTGTCATGTCGCAATAAGATGTTGGAGTCATTTTAGTCTTGTTTTGTGACAGGTGTCAGGGATGGACCTTCAAAACGCCAGCCATAATGAAGCGGTTCAGGCCATTAAAAACGCGGGGAACCCAGTCATCTTCACCGTGCAGAGCCTCTCAGCCACACCACGGGTAAGATTAAAGTGCACATTTCTAAAACTGTGTAGTAAACAGAAATAAAGGAGTGGGCTGCCCTCTGATACTTAGGCTATTTGAGATATTCTCATTACTGAGTTTTGTACTGTCATACTACTGACTATGCTGTAGCTAGGGCTGGGCGATATGGCCAAAAACATTATCACGATAAAAATGTTCATATCAGTTCGTATCGATAATTATCACGATAAATGTCAAATCATTATTTCTTTCAAGTTTAAAGGCAGATTTTTTCTCCTGAGTGAAAGTTGAAGAAACCAGACAGTTAATTGGTAAATTAAACAACTCTTTATTTTAAGAACACAACTAACACTTGCCAAACAGCAGAAACATTAAACAAATCTGAGGTAGAGAGTATTCAAGTCTTTTTTATGTCAAAATATCCATGAGTAAAATTTCTTAATAGAAAAATTAAATACTGCAGTGTGATAAAACACACATAGAAGATGGCTCAGACAGACTGCAAAGTGCTCTGTTTTATGTCTGATCGTAAAAAGCCAAAATATCTCCAAATTACCGAAGTTGAATGACCTTTTCTGTCGACGATGTCATCGTCCTTCGAGCTGGTCGTTGGCAGCACTACATTTGCTTCAGTGTCGCTCATTTCTCCACTCTAACTACAATCCTGTCAGCCACCACCATGTGGGTCAACAACACCACGTTAGCTGCATAAACATATATCTAGAA
The DNA here is from genome assembly GCF_059453375.1 of Lepisosteus platostomus. Lineage (NCBI taxonomy): Eukaryota > Metazoa > Chordata > Actinopteri > Semionotiformes > Lepisosteidae > Lepisosteus > Lepisosteus platostomus. The sequence continues at coordinate 31,246,859 of NC_142621.1, forward strand.
AATTTATCGAACTTTTGTTAAAATTATATCGCGATAATTATCATTTTCGAATTATTGCCCAGCACTAGCTGTAGCTAATATTTTTAAAGGAAGAGATGGGGAAAGTTTTACAATGATCTACATACTGTTTTTATTAAATACCTTGACGTTTAATTGTGTGGGTCATTACGTTTGGCATAGAAAAGGGTTTAAATATTTGTGGAATCATGATGACCTTTCCAGTTTTCTTTCATATTACCAATTCATTTCTTTTTCCTTTTTTGAGTTGAATTTGTGGAGTAAGTTGTTTATATTAAAAATACTATTTGCTGCTTCAAAGTGACTGCAAGCCATAAAGCAACAAAATGTGAAAACTGTGGGAAAAAGTCCTTCTCTTCCTCTGATGCAAAACGTAACAGAGGATTAGCTGTCCTTTCACACAGCAGATCAAACCAACACTGAACCCCTCCACTTGTTTTTAAATATCATCCGACCAGATGTCATACACCAGTTGGTCAGATGATGAAGGACGGCGGGTCATTCTCCGTTGAACAATGTGATTCAGACACGAACCTCAATTTGGGTACATTGTAGAATTATATAAATTGTTACATTATAGCATATATATTTATTTGGGGGTTTTAATCATGGACATATCCAACAAATAAATTAAACATCTGAATTGTGGAATGCATTACCAAATTGTTTTCAATGCACAACCCAGTAATGTCACAATACAGTGCGTTACAAATGTTCTATTCAGTCATCAACGTAATAGACACATTTACTAACGTCATAAAGAATCAGCTTGCAGCTGAAGTAATACTATTAACTTGTAGTGCTGCCAGGGGATGACATCTGTCTTCTGCATCATGACTTGCTGATGGACCACAGCTCTTTAGGGTCTTTATGTATTCTTCCATTTGCCCAAGATGTGGCTTGTTTTTCTATTTATCCAACTAGTGAGATTTATGAAGATATTTTCCATTCCAGCAAAAACAACAGTTCGGGTTTTAATAGTCTTCTAAATGTTCATTTATCAAAACTTTTCACTCTCTCCCTAGCAGAGATTTGATTTGATTTATATCAAATCAGTTTACATTAATTAACTGTTTGAAAACAGTTAAGCTTCTCAAATGGCTGCTTCATTGCTCAAAACCTGGATCTACCGATACCATTTTTAAAATAAGTAAAGGCCTTAAACCACTAGTCATTTAGTTTTATGGATCATCGCAACTGTTCTTGGTTGGAATTTTCTATACTAGTGTAGATGCACAAATTCTGTCTTGTTAGTATCCTGCACGGTCTGTACTGAGTGGGCTTAAGTCCCAGCAATTTATATTAAAGCGTGATCCTGGATCAAATGTTTTATCCCATGAAGAGCGGGGACCGAGAATTTCCAAATCCCCTTAAAGCAGAACAAAAACACCCACTCCCTGTCACCAAACACCAGTCTCCTTCAATACATTCTCTCTAATAAAATGAACTGCTCCTTTCCCGACATGAGTTATTACTCTGCTCACAATGAGCAGCATGATTGGTTACACCGTATTAAATTGCTCTAATAATCTCACAATGTTCCCTTAACATGGTTATCATGCTGGTGCTCTCATTAACACCTTAGGGATCCTCTGCATGGCTGAAATGTTCCCCACAAAGCCGCTTTGATCATTAAATCTGGTAAGACTTAGAAGAAAAGGAAAAGAAAATATTAGAAAGAGAAATAAAAAGTAATGTATTTGTGGGTGTTATACTTTACCAAATAGTCTCTTATACAGTGTAATGCAGCAGGTTTCAGCAGCCATGTGATAATCACTGAATGGTTCCATACTGGTGATGAAATATGAATGATTAGTGGAATTAAGGATCATTCCTGTTTTACATGTCAACCTCACACATCCATGCTCATGTAACGTTGCCATAGCTGAAATGTAAATGTAGTGGCTCTCTGAAGGCACCAGTTCTGTAGGGTTTGGGCATTTACTGGGACAATTATTAATTGTAGCAGTAAATCACGAAATTGATTCTTTTGATGGCTTTAGAATCCAACCATGCGACATAGCTCAAACAACGCACACACACAGGTACTAATACACGAGGATACATTTATTAATACATAGAATATGCATGTAAAACTAACAGATCTTATTGAGAGGGTTATCAGAATACAAAAGGTATATATTCAGTCAGTTAAAAAGTGATACACATCAAGAGGACATACGTTCAGTATATCATTCATTAAGACCGTTTCATAAATGAACTTGGTTATAACGTCTACATTAGATACTCAAAACAAGTACATAACTCTTAGGAATTAAATTGATATCAACTAGTTGGGATAACAATTGAATTCTCGAGCAGTAATGCAGTGAAGTTGAATACTCATCCAATCTCTGGGGATTCAGATCTCCTGCGGGCACAAAGAAACAGTTGCAGGCTGTTGCTGTCCAATCCGCGCTCTCTGGCTCCGTGCCAGGCTGTGCTGTGCGGCTTGCGACAGTGCGCTGCTGATCCTCACTGGCCGGCTAGTTAGTGTTGGCTTTAACTAGCAAAGTTTGTGCACAGGAGAAAAGATGACTGTGGGTCCCAGCAAGTCAGGAAGAGGACCGGTTCGTTCCTGATGAAGAGCTAGTTCTGAATAGTGATTCAGCTGTCCACAGTTCCGACCTGTTCACGAGGCCTGCTGCTGGTGCTAACCTCGGGTGGATCCTCTGGTTACTCTCTGGCAACCTCCGCTCTAGACTCTTAGAACAAAGGAAAGTTCTGGCACTCGGACACACTGGCCGTTCCGTGGTTGTCCGGGCTGAGTCTCAGGATGGTCAGGAGGCGCGCTGCGAGAATGTCCTGCCCTTGGGAGCCTTCTGCTCCTGGGCCGTTCTGCCCTGGAATTCTCCTTTTTTTTTCTTTAGAATTGTCCACAGAATTCTCTACTGAATCTTACTGAATCTCTCAGGCTCTCTGTGTTGCCTGTTTTTACCTGGAGGAACTTCAGCTCGTTGATTGGCTGAAAGTTCCATGGGCATCAGAGTCCCACGTGGGTTACTCAGCCCTACCAGTCCCTGATTGGTTGATCAAGGTGAGATATGAGTCACTTACTCCTGACACTTAGGAATGCAGTCCAGATGTCCATCTGGCACTCCCTAGACAGATAGGCGCCAATGGATGACCATTGATCATGATAGCCAGGCTTAGCTAAGTGCATCCCCCTTTGGGAGCTGTCCTAGGAAACCTCATCAAAGGAACCTTAAATCAGCCTGCATGAATAGTTTCTCTGTGGCTGCACCACAGAGATGAACAGAGAGATGGGGCCTCATTTGGGAAAGCCCAGAACACTTAATTCTTTCTTATTATTAAGCCTCGCCGCTACACTCAGAAGCATCTGAAAGCTGCCTGTGGCGTTGATGGTGAACTGGGGCTGACTCCGGAAGCCAGTCCATCCCAGGACTCACACGCTCACACAAAATTTGGACACACAAGTAAACCCAGCCAGTATGGAAAAACCCCACATCAACAAGCCAGCTCCACATGGACGGGTCTCCTGTATGAATTTGCACTCGGGTCTCCAATCAATCAGCAATGCCATGCCACTGTGCTGCCAAAAAATCAAAATGGCAAAGTGGTATCGTTAAGTCTTGATTTCCTCCCTTTTCTCTGTATGTATATTCAAAATAGTTCACATTTACATACAGTAAAATGTTAAAAGCTTATACCACCTGTTTTCAGAGTACTTTCATGGCACTAGATCCTGGCACTCCTGCTATGGTGCTGGTGGGAGGTTGGGAAAAGTTGAGTACTTTGATAAGCGGATGGTCTTCAGCTGCTTTGTGAATTTATCTGGGTTATTATTTAAGGGAAACTCCTGTGAAGCCATGATGAAGGTTTATTAGGCAGAGGTGATCTGTTGAGACAACAGAGCTGTGTGAACTTCCTGGGTCAGAAAGGGCTGACTGATTGGCATCTCTTCCGACTTCACCATGATGTGCGTTATTTGCTGATCTGCATGAAAAATGCAACAGCATAATTGGAACAACAGAGCAACTGAAGTGCAGAGAAAGCAACACATGAGCTCTTCCCAGCCCATTGTATCTGAATTCCTCCCAATAAACCCAGTTTAACTAAATAATCCTTTCATATGGCCCACAGGCAGGCCAGTGGGACAAATGCCCAGGTTTCTCTCAGAAGAGAGATGTGATCCACTCCCTGAGATGTCTTACACTCTTTTATGATTTTGGTATACCTCTTGTTGAGGGTTTTTTTCTCCTAAAGTGTCAGCACTAACGTGGTTAAGTGTCCCCCGGTCATGCGGTTTTGACCGAGACGTTTATGTGCTCTGATGCAGCTGTTGCAACAGATCCTTATATCACACCCCCCAGATTTCTACAGAGGTCAACTCTCCCTCCACAACGGCTTGTGTTTGATACATGACAGTGACCTCACTGCTAGCCCCTGACCTTTCCAGAGCCCCCCACTTCTGGTCTGCTTAGCAAAATCCTCGAGAGATGAAAAGAGTACTGCTGTCTTCCTTTTATACCTTTTACGGATCTGCAAGGATGTTCATTCTTCTCATTAACACACAGTGGCTCAAGAGGTAGCCAGACCATTTGTTTCATTTTATTTTCGCTTAATGCCTTTCCTTTACCCATTATTTTTCTCATGTTGTTGTACTTCCAGTTCCCAATAAGCCAATTATTATTCCACACAGCCTCTGGCTGCAGCCCAGTGCCTGTCTGAGAGATGGAGAAGGGCTACACAAATGTGTGCTGCCTAACCACGCGCTGTTGGCACACTGGGAGTCTTACACCCCAGAGATATTTATGTGCTTTTTCCTTGCTAGAATAAAGTTTCATTAATGTAGTTGTTTCAGTTACAAAAATCTTTGCTCAGATTTTGAATTAGAATATCCGCCACACACGGTTGCAGGCCTCTTTATTTAAATGTGTTCGGGAATTAATAGCTTTTTAGCTATGTTTTGCTCAAATACAATGTATATTTACACAGTGCGTATACTTCAGCCTGATAAATGTTTTCAGAGAGCTGTCCTTCTCAATAGGTTACAAATGTTCACTAAACAGGAAAAAAGCATCTAGTGAATGGAGCCACTATTAAAATCAGACGCCTCCTCACACAGCCCCTGTAGCTGAGACCTGCTGGAGGGGCTAGTACAAACAGCTGAATGTGGCACACAGACTGTAAATCTGTTCAAAACGTTATGGAGCTCACCTCATGTAGCACCTACCTCAGCTGCACAATGTCCACATTATTAAATACCATTTAATACCAATAAGCCGTAATCAGAATTTCTGTTCTCCATTCTGGAGTCCCCCTCTGTTCATGAGCTGGGTCACTGCTGCAACTCTGTAGGCCCAGGAGAGGATGAGGTCTTTGCATACGTCCTTTTGGGAAGATGAGCTTTCATTTTGCAGTGAGGCCTGCAGTGGCTGGTCAGTGTCCAGTGAAACCAGACTGAAATTACACCTGGCTGTTGTTGAACAACTGTTAGGAATTTAACATTATCGCTATGAAGTGTCCAGTAGATGACAAACAGTCCAATGACTGACTAAAGTACTAAATATAGCCTCCTCTCGTTTGCTATATTTATGTTCTTATTTGTTTAACGTTTAATCACATTGGAAAAACCACTGCTTTCACAGTTCTTCATCGTTTTTAAATTTGCTTGAAGGCAGTGAATGTGGTTCTAGCTCCTTGTGTCTCAGAACTTTTTCTGCATTGCATCTCAAATCTAACTGTGTGCTCTTTGTGTCCTCATTTCGTATTGTTTCAAAACCTTGGTGCTAGGTCCTTAAGATGTCTCTCTCCCAAATTATATCTGTTCCCAGAGACATCAAGGGTATTTCTACAATAGATCAGTTTAAAACCCGAATTAAGATCTTTTTTTTCTCAATCTGGACTTATTGTTTATATTTTCTATATTTGAAAAGCTATTAATTAAATCAAGCACTACACAGTTAGAAACAAAGGTGATTGCAGCAGTGTGAGTAGGTGGGCGGTGCGGTGTCTCTCTGGCTAAGGATCTGCGCCTGTGGCCGGAAGGTTGCCAGTTCAAATCCCGTGGCTGGCAGAGGAATCCTACTCCGTTGGGCCCCTGAGCAAGGACCTTAAACACAGCTGCTCCAGGGGAACTGACCCCACTGACCCCAAGCTTCTCTCTCCCCGTCTGTGTGCCTATGTGTCTTATGGAGAGCCAGTTGGGGTATGCAAAAAGACAAATTCCTAATACAAGAAATTGTATCTGGCCAATAAAGTGATCTGATCTGATCTGATCTGATCTAGGTTTTGCCTCCTTGTAGTTCAATGTGGAAATGCACTTTGTTGATTAGAGGTTTGGTCCCAGTTCATAATAGTGGTTCTTTGGAATGATTCTCTTTTGGACTACATGCAGTTTTATTTTTAGATCTTTAAAGCACTGCTTAATGGCTAAGTGGTCTGGCATTAACCAATCATTGGTTAATAGTCAATGGCTAATGGGGATTGTTTCTTGTTACTGAGAGTCTGAAGTATCTTTTCAAAAAACAAATCTGTACCCGTGACTTTTAGATGACTACACCAAGCTCATTTAAATAATTGTTGCACAGCATTTTGGACCAGCATCAAACCTTTAAAAGTTTCATTTTAATTCTTATTGCTGTAGTACTCCCATGCTACTCATACAGTCAGATTTCAAGCTTTTGCTTGCATTTTGTTTGCTCATAAATGAGGTATCACTCAGTCATGCAACCTTTCCTCATGCAAGAGAACATTTCTTCTGTCTGAAACCCCCTGTGTTCCTTGAGGCTTTCCACACTCCAGGGTGCAGTTGGGTCTCGCTAGAGAACTTCGGCCCCTCTCTCCCCTTTTGTAGCTGTCAAAAGTCTGCTTCACTTCAAGCAGAGCTGATTATATAGGCCAAGAAAAAGGTAATAGCCAGGAGCAAAACAAAGCAGGTCTGAGAGGCATAATCATCAAAATGAAAAGCCCAGACTTTTGCGCAGTACTCCAATTTTGTTACTGTTTCTGGTTCTCCCTTGTGCAGTAGGTCAAACCTCTGTTTCTCTCCCCCGTGTGCAGCCTGTGTCAGTGATGGCCCCGAGCTACAGCAAGCACAAAGCCAAGAGCAAAGCCATGAAGGTAAGCCCCAGAGACTCATATCCATACACTAGGTGGAGGTGAACATTATTCTTTGTGAATGCCATTTTTCTAAAAATAGATCTACTGATGTCATGTTTTAATTCCAGTACCAGGGAATTTTTGGAGGCTCCATACTAGAACATGATTACCATTGAACTAAAGTGAGATCATCATTGACAGTGGTTTACAATTAAGATACTCACCTCCTGCTAATATGACAATACTGGAGTAGCAGCGTTTCTTCTACAGTAAACTGCAGATTGAGCTGTAACAACAACATTGCTGTCTTGGCAGCAGATGCTAATAGCACCTTCCAGCCTGTGCTCAGCAGATCTCCTAAGGTTAAATGTAGTCATTACTCAGTTGGAAGACCTCAAAGGAAAAACAGATTTCTGTTTTAATTGGTGTTGGAGGACCAGCATTTCTCCCTTGGAACACACCAGTGTCATACTACAGTATGGTGACTGAGAACACTGTGCTGCTTTGGCTGAGGTATCAAAATGAAGACCTGCCTGGGTAGTCATTAAAAATCCAAGGGGACAAGCTAATTTCCACTCTGGTTTAAGTTTCCCATTAAACAGATGAAGCACTTTCTCACTTTGCCATTTGATCTACTGTGTAGTAGGGCTGTGTAGCATCCAAATGACTGCTGTACTTCAGTGGCCCCCTCCTATATTATAAAGCACCCTGATATTCAGTGCAAAGATCCAAGCAATTATTGTTACTATTACAATGCCAGCTGAGGGTAAAAACATTAAAGACCAACCCTTAGCGTCTGTTTCGTCATCCTAATACTTATTAGTTACTAACATAGTTTTTTCACTTTCTAACAAAGGAGCGCTTGAGTTGAGTGCTTGCTGCTGTTGAGCAGTTCAGGGTGCTATTCAATCAGTCATACTTTTCCTGAGCTGCCTGTGGGTTTTCCCTGTGAGTGGCCTCTTCTCTGTTGCTCCCCACTGTGCTGTCACCTCTGCAGCTAAAAACACATGAATCTCCTTCCACCCCATTTCGCCCCCAGCACTTTGATGAATCGGGAATGTGATTTACTGTGTGTGATGAGAGCACACCAGTCAGTACAGGACGCAGGTGAATCAGATGCAGTGTGGGTGGCAGTTGGCTAAGTCTCAGCTCAGGTTTGGCAAGGAGTCAAAAGAAGGACGTTTTTGCTTGGCTGTGCTTTTGGGTTGTTGATTGCAATATTGGTGGACTTTTATTTTTTCTCAGAGGTATACCTTATCATGTTCAAAAACTGTCAGAAGAAAAATCTTGTCCAGGATTTGATGCTGGGGCTTAGGGGTCATACAGTATGGTTACCCAATGGACATAAACTTCAATAATAATACAGGCAGATTTACTTGTTGTTTGGACTTTTCTATCCTTTGAAGAATCTTTCACACAATTTGAAATTGCAATTATAAATGTTGTAACTATGTAGAACTACAGTATTGTTTGTCAGGGATAGGAGATGTAAAGAGTTAAGTGTTACTCTTGCTTTGGCTTGTAGTGAGTTTGGTTTTAAATAATCAGGTATAAAAGACATTAAGAAAAACTTATGTTACAGTGTGTCTATTTAAAAAAATAAGTTGGTTAACTTCTCACCTTGGAACAAAAATCCGAAGATACAAAAAACAGGAACAGAAGATATTGTTATAGACACATGAAATGTGTCTCTGATTTATACTAATTATTCGTAAGTCAAGCCTGTGTGTCTGACGTTTGCAATGTAAATGACAGCATCATGTTGGTTACATAAAAATGTAATTATTTTTGATAATATTGCTTACTTATAATACTAAGCACTCAGTCTGTTATTTTCCTTTGTTGTAGGCAGATAAATATTAAATTTTACCTATCCAGCTTCACAGCTGCTAAAATGTAGACAGTGCTGCCCTTATCTAAATATCACTTAAGTAAATATTTGTTTCATGTGACACCCTTGAAACTACTTATCCAGGATGGGTAAGGCTTTCTAAATGTGAATTAGAAATAGTAAACCAGTCCACACAAGCAAGGCCAGATAAGTTGTAATCAAGATACATGGGTTTCACATTTCTAACTGTTCCAGCGGTAATGAAGTCTTTCGTCTCTATTCTGTGATGTTACTATGGTTTGAATTAATAAGACGAATTTGCTGATAGCTTTGATTTCCAGCTACTTCAAGTCATGACTTGTGCAAGGAAATGTTTGAAAACAATGAAATCTAACTTATATCCTTATTTTAAGCTGAATTTCCAGGATTCTGACTAACAGCATGATCTAAATTTAAATGTGAGATTGTTTTATGCAAAGTCTAAAGGCAACTAATATTTTTTTTAAAAAAGCTACTTGGTTAATTTTTAGTTCTGCTCAGGTTTATCATCTAAACTCCTTTAGATGAGTCTTGGAATTAAACATGCCTGTCTGCAGAATTGTCTTTGGACACAACCATAAATACAATAAGTTAAACCTAATTTTTAAGTGGTTTATAATTCTGCGCTTGTTGTTACCCCTATACTACATTAGTATTGGGACCATGTAGTAAAAGCTTTATTGCATGACGACTTGCTTGTCTTGATATCCTCCGTTTTTGGTGAACTTTCTGCCTTAGCTAACTTTTTACCTGTAGAAATCACTCATTGATCAGGTTCTTGAAGTGAGCAGGAAAGCAGAAATGTATGCATACAGGAGCACAGTACAGAATACAGTTCTGTATATAGCTCAGACTGAATACAGCAGTGTTTCCCCTTTTATACATTGAGAGTCACTAATTTAGTCATATACAGGGGAAGAGGAAGCTAAAACAGTAGCAGATATTCCAGCAGAAAAGCATCTACAAGATATTTTCTTAGGCAGTTCCAGTTGTGTGCGTACATTGATTGAGACTCTGCTCTCTAATAGAGGTGATCCCATTTAAGAATGACATGGGATTGGGCTTTGTGTGTTGGCTTCTGTTTTCTGAGAGTCCTGGTTACTGACCTCTGCTGAATGACCACTGACCAAGAGAGCAAACTCCCCATTTGTTTTGTTAGCATCTAGCAAAATCTTACCTTCAGACTTGCGACCACAGCAAAGTAAGATCATGGCATCTGAGATCCAAGATCTTGTATTACTACATCTTGCCAGAAGATATTGAGGGAAACGTTGAAAGCCCTTTGCACATTCATCCACAGCAGACTGTCCTATACAAGGAACATTCTTTTCAAACTGCCTTCGTATACAGTATGAAGGGAAGTCATATATGAATTGTTCTGTTGAAAATGTATTTTTACAAGGATGAAGTATAAAATGCCCCTGTTTTCTCTCTAATAAGTAAAAGCATGGATGATTTGTGAGGCCTTTAAAGTCTTCAAAACCATAGCCTGCTTGGACAACTCAAAAACTGTATTAAAGGTTGCTTTGAAATTGTGATCTTTTTGTTTTAAAACAAATGTGTAACAGACTAAATGTAGATCTGTTGGCATAAAATGCTGACATTGCTAGTGCAATGTACACAGGACCGTGTTAGCTTTAGCTTTTGTCATTAACTCCTGAAGCTAACACAAATCTTCAGGCAACATTATTCATGGAGGTGGCAGTGTAATTTTGTGCACAAGATGATTTTTCTATGTTCGGTTTGCTTTTACAGCTGTTTTCTGCCCACAGGTTCTGTATGCGGTGATAAATCAAATTGGCCTTCAATTTGCAAACACTGCTAGTCACTCTACAGTATAATATTTATTCATTTAAAGACATAAATAAATCTTGACATTTATTATGATGTATCATTCATTTACATGCCACCAAAGAGAGGGTTGTGTTTGTAGAGGGTTTATTGGTTTGTATTAGAAAATGTAACATTTTGCATTTGACACTTACATTTCTTCTGTTTTCAGTTACTACATCCCACCCTGTTTTCTTTATCCATGTATCAAGAGCCGTGCTCTGCTGTAGTTATTCAGGACATACAACTCTATATGTCCTCATCAACTGATTCTTGAATCTGAACCAATCTTTTGTTTAATGTCATACATTGTTTGGAAAGTGCTTCATTAAAGATATTCTGTAATACCTTGAATCCAAACTAGCGCCAGCCCATAAAACCATGTCTAATTAAATTCTTAATTCTTATACTTTTCTCTTCTTGGGTTGGCAACTTTTGTCTGTGTTACTCTTGATCTCTGGTCCAGAAGCCAGATGATATTCTACCTAGGAATGGCAGAGCACTTCTTTGAGTGGACTCTTCATAGTGTTATGCTGGCATAAGCTGTCATTGCTTATGTTGCTCAAGCAACATTGTCTAAAATCTAAGGTGATATCATGGAACTCTGAGGGAAAGGCATCATCAACAAAGGGTGCCAGTGAGTGGAAGGGCATACCCCAGGAATGTGTTATCTGTGCATTAAGCCCTAAGCGCTTGGTTCCAGCAGTGAAGGTGGTTCAGTGATATTATTGGGCATGATTTGAGTACACTCATTCCATTAGAAGGTTAGGTCTGCACCCATCTCAACTTAATGGGACTTTAGGTACCATTGACCTGAATGTTTGATCTTTGTAATTGTAGTACAGTATAATGTGTGCATTTTCATCGATCACAAACAAATAAAATGCTATGTGGGTAATTATATTTATATATAATCATGAAAATGAACTCTGATATGTCTTGTAGGCATTTCCGTTTTGGGGGACTTCGCATTATACTGTGAAAATACTCCGTATTCAGCTGACACCACATATATTATCAAAGCTAGTAAATACTGTCCTGTTTACAGTATTGCACAAGGTACACACTTGAAGCTATTGTAAATGCAGTAAGGGAGGTAACATGGTGAACTGACTACAGTTCTTTATGTTCTTTTCTATTTCTAGCTCCCTGCCAGTTAATGTTCTTGACTCAAGAAGACCTTAAAGTCTTCAAAACCATTTTTATAAAAGTTTATAAAAGTTGGAAAATAGTCCTGATCCAAATTTAATTGTAAAGCCTGCAGCTGTTCTGACACAACCTCCATTCTCCTATGTGTTTGCTGCATCTACTGAGGAATAAGGAAATAAAACTATTTTCTAACTACATTTTATTTTCTCTTGGCACCTACTGTGCATGTCTCCTTGGAGCACCCAAGTGTTTACAATGTGATACCTGTTGGTTATTGTTCAGTTACATGAAACCCTGTGGGTTAAACATCTGCTTAACTCATTGAAGACCTCTTCTCATGGAATTATTCCATTTTAACAGAGACAGTGGCTGTCCTGTTCTCATAATTTGAAGATGTCAGTCCTGTGATGAGTTTAGTTGTAAAGAGAGTAGGACACTCGCTCAATCCTGCTAGAGCTCTGTGGGTGACATATCTACCACTATCTTCAGTTTGTCTTGGCACTGTACTCATGTGGGTATGATATGCCATGCCCATTTGTTTCTATGCGATCACATGTGATTCAGAGCCAAAAAGGTTTGTGAGTTTGTGACAGTCTCACTCACACACATTTGCCTTATATAAACATTATGTCTTATGCCCTTAATTTCAAGATGTACTTATTCCTGAGTTGCAATTTAAAATCTAAATTCTAATTTAGAACGCTGCGAGCCTGGCATTTTAAGCATTTTTAGCATGTATTTGTTCAGGTGGATAAATAAATACCTAGCTCATATTTGCAGTGGCATCCAATTAAATGCAATTAGTTTTGGTCCAAGCTCATTTTAAAAATGTATCAATATTTATTGCAATGCACAATAAACCAAATATCGCTTGCTTATTGCATTAGAACACTGTGTTTACATCACTTTATTAAGTGTTTTTTTGTGTGCAGTAATTACTCCCACCACAGTTCTGTTTGAAGTCACTCCTAAATTAGGACTAAATATGCCTTTATTCCTTACTTGACACAGTTTATAAATAAGCAAGAACAAAAACTCATTAAAGAAAATGTCTCTGTTGAAAACTCTGTTGTATATGGATGTTACATTGTAACATACGCAGGTTGAGTCAGGAACTTCACATTTACATTGAAAAGGTTTGATTAAAAGGACAGTGGGGGTGAAACTGCAGAAAACATTAACTAGCATGAAGCGTACAGAAACCGGAGCACAAGAAGGTAGGAAGGTAGATTAAGGTATTCCAAGTTGCCAATCAATCAAAGATCTCACTCTGATTATTACCTCCCATTTCTCATTGGTGAGCAACTTCACACACCAGGTTTGAGCTATAAGTGTGGCAGTGCTGCTGGTAGCCTGTGTGCAATGTGGCTGAGAGAAAGGAGTAAGATGGAGGGTACTTCAGGTGTAACAATAATGAACTTGCCAGAGTTGGTGTCAATTTCAGTTCCCTCTTTCAAAACAATTCTCAATTCATGTTTTTACATTAAAGCAATGGAAAGTGGCCTTTTTCATACTTCCAACTGTTCCTTTGAATTTAATCCAGCACAAATAAATCCACAGATTTGTGAAATATATAAAGAAAGAAACACTCAACACTAAATCACTTTCTGATTTACAAGCCCTGGGAACAATATGTAGATCTCTAAAGGATTCCTGTTCCTGTGGGGTAAAAATGGAGGTAACAAAAAATAGTAGCAGGCATCATCATGGTTAAGGACAGCACACAAAAAGATGAATTCACTCTGTTGTCCATTCTTAACAAATGTAGGCTTACTGGTATTTTGGGAACTGATAAGATAGAAGTGTAGCTTCCCATCACAGTCTGAGAGACAAATGTGGGAGGCAGCCACAAATCCAGGCAGCAGTAGGAGATTTCTGACACAAAGTGGCATCTTCAGGCCACAAACTGTGAAAAACTATGATTCCACATTCCCAGCATGAATTTAGCATTCATGGCTGGGTTGAATAGAACAAGCCACAGAAAGAGGGCGCTTTGAAATTGCCAGACTACGCCTGAATGGTAACAGGAATCATGTCTTATGAGAATAGAGCTTTTTGGACATGCTCAACTGTTTGGTTAAAAAAGAGGTAGAGCTCAATGTTAGAAACTCACATGCCTGCTGTGAAATATGGTGGGGTTCGGTAACTTTCCTTAAGTGAGGGGGCGTCTAAACTCCGACAGTGATCCAAAGCATACCGTACGGCCAAATCGATAATGAAATGGTCAGCTTTTCATAGTTATCAGGTGGCCATCTCAGTCTCCGGATGTCATTCCAATTGAACTTTTCTGGTTCTAACTCAAGAAAGCAGTTCACTAATGAAATCAAGGTGTCTGGAGGATTGAGAGCAATTCTGCTTGCAGGAATGGTCAAATCACCCCTCGGAAGAACGTGTAACACCTTGTGCTTGTAATCCATGTCAGAGTTGTATTTACAATAGACAAACTACAGAAGTGTTCGTGTATATAACCCTCATATTTTCTCGATTTCAGTTATGACAAATATGACTTTGTTCTGTGCAAGGCTAAGCTTACAGTATATTTTTAACAATAAAGCTTTCTGTTATGTTTTTTTTGGTCCTGTTTCATCGGGGGTATAATTCTGGAGGGCACAGAGTGTGAAGAGAGTTCAAGATTTACAGAGGTAGAGGCTGCTGTTTATAATCAAGGCTTGAGGGACACCTTTTGTTTCCATCATAATACTGTATGCAACATAGTGTCTTGTGCTTTTGCTTCACTTGGAACAGGCTTGTTTTTACTAAGGGTTATCCCAGCGCTCAGCAGCTCATAGTTTACAGTGTGTGGGTGTGGCTGATTATAACTCAGAATGCAGGAATGCGTGGTTCTCAGTGATGTTCATCTTCTTAGCTGTCAACTGCTGCACACAGCGCTGTATTTCTTATGCTCCCTTCTCTAGCGGCTTAATTACTCCTGCTCATCTCAGAGCAAAGCTGTCATTTTCTGGACCTTTCGAAGACAACCCCCCCCCCCAAACAGACCTGCACACACTATCCTTATAAGAGGTAATGAGATTATAGTGCCAAGGCTGCAGCCAGCATAATGGGGTGCCAGAGCTCTCGTTCCCGGGATCATAATGAGTCTGTATTGCTCTTTTAAAGCTACACGTCTGCTCTGCACCTCGTATTTCTCCGTAATGGGATTTAATTCATGCCATTGCACAGCAGGCTGTGATTGCAAGCTGGATAGTGGTGTTGCACTCAGCCAGCTCGATTAATAAATGCTGCTGGATGGCTGATAGCAGGCTTCACACACAGAGTTTCTTTGATTCTGGTTACAGATGCAGATTAGCAGTGCTGACGTCTGAACAGCTCTGTGATTGTACGTTATAGGGGTCAGAGGGGATGGCTGTGTGTTTTGGCAGTATGAAGCATCTTTCTCCTTTGTGCTGCTACATAAAGATACTTTGGGAAGAGACTAATTCTGGCTGACAAGGCTGGTGTGGGTGTCCTCGCCAAATTGCTAGATACTGTAGTTCCGCTTAAAAAGTCAAAATCCAGGAAGCATCCCAGGAATACAGAAGCAACATTTAAGTATTTCTTTGCTAAACAAACTGACTTGTCATTCATCAAAAGCAGAACAACAAACGGACAGTTCATTTAGTAATTTAAAGACAAACCAAACATACAAAACCCAACTGGTGTGTTGAACATTTAAAAATTACTTTGTACTGCATATATTTAACATCTAATACTTTTACGTGTTACAATTATGTTAAGCTGTATCCTATATGCATCTCTTAAACTATGTGCGTGTTCCTACTGTATGTTTTATCAATGACATCTGTTACTCTCGTTTATTTTCATTCATTTATTGGATCTTAAGGTTGTTTTCATTACCTTGATTAAACAGGTTTTTGAATGATTTTGTACAGTATGTAATTAGCTCACATTCAATAACTGCTGTTGTCTGTAGTTATTGAGCCTTCATATGTAAACTGACAGAAAGCCCTTATTTTGTGCAATGAAAAACATTTTTTTTTAAATCAGATGTGAAATTCCTGACATTTTTAATTAAATTATTCAAAGTCTTTTTGTGTTTCTTCTGTCTTCATGTCAATATATGTAATGTGACTGATGAAAGACTTTTGTCAATAGAGAAATGTTTTTTGCGATAGCAAAGTTAATCATTTGCAGAGATCAGAATTCATGCTCTGTAAACTGAATTATTTAATTCGGTTGGGATCTTAGTTACCACTTGCTCTTGCAGGTCTCATAACATTTACAGTGACTCCACCCAGAACTGTGTTCATAGGGAGAGACTGGCTTTTTAACAAGGGAAACATCTTAGCTGAGGATGTAGAGCTGTATCCCAGGCAGGAATTAACATCAAATGACACTCTTATTATTAGAAATGAGTCCATTGAGGCATTTGCACTTAATAAGTAGGTGAATAAAAGCAGAGAATCCTGACTTTTGTGTCAAAAGCACAAAGCTTCTGGTCTTGTGTGGAATTAAAGCCTTGTTAGGTTATGGACAATATTAGCCCTAACCTAGAGGATCATTAATATGGCTATAAGATTTTTGGGATAGTCAACATGGATTTGTAAAAGGGAGGTCTTGCTTAACTAACTAGACGTCTTTCAACTTACATTTTCAGAAGGCTTTGAGAATGCTCCTCATAAAAGATAAGCATCCCAATTCTAAACTTGTACCTGATAAATATTCAAGGTAATGTTTGTACAATGACTGAGGACTGGTTAATGGGTTCCCTGGTACTGGTTAATAATCCCTACAGAGTGTTCACATAGGGGCAGAATGCTCTGATTGGGCTGATATATTTAGTGGAGTACCGCAGAGATCTGTACTAGGATCACTGCCACATTCACCAATTTCAATAACTACTTATAAGTGCAGCACTCCGAACCATCACTCAACAGATTAGCATAAGGCAGGTCACACTATGGACTGTGTCAAAGTTAATGATAATTCCAAAATGGGAGACTTTAGAACCCACAAGTAAAATTAAAAAAAAAAAACCTTTGACAACAATGAAGACTGGAAAACTTTCTTTCTGATTTCATTTTCATGATCATAAACAGCAGCACAAACCGCAAGACACGACTGAAAAATTCATTGAAGTGTATTTATGACTGATAGCAGGGGCACTTTTTTGCACAAAGAGTAGTGGGAGTTGTGTTTTTTAAGCCAATACCATGGCTTCTTTCAGGAGGGGGCTGTACCTGTAGTAAACCTGTTCCTCTTTTGCCTCTGCCCATCAATTTTTTTTTTCTTCCTTGTCACAGAAATCACCTCCAACAGGCGTCCCTCCGCCAATGCGGCTTCCTCCCCCCTACAGAGAACCCGGTGGAGACACAGAGGACAGAGAGGAGAAACGAGGCCCAGCCTGGGGTGAGTCTTGAACCGGACAGGTTTTCTGTCTCTCTTCTTCCTTTTCAACTGCAGGATGTTGGTCATCAGTTCCCTCCAACATGCTGTGCTAAAGGGGTTATGGTAAATTACAGTACTGCAACATCAAACCTTTATCTTCCACTGGCCAGCCATCATTGTAATTGACCACATTCCTGCTGTACCTGCATCCCATGAGCTTCTGTTCTGTGCTTGTGTCCTTTGCTGATTTTGAAATAAAAAAGTTGAAGCAGGAATGAAACAAACATTGCAAATGACTTGGATAATCCTGGGTACTAGATAAACAGGAATTGTGTTGTAGTACTGAAGAATATTTGATCACAGAGCTACTATTTAAGATTATTTCACTAAGGATTCATCTTGCATTGTTTGATTCATATAAACTGACACTGGTACTGTTTGCAATTGTAGACAGGGGTCACTAAATCCAATCTTTTGATGTGCAGCCTCTCTGATACCAGCACACTTGACTTCAGTGTTAAGAAGTGAAAAAGGTTTTCTCCAGACCTGGAAAGATCCATAGCAGACATTGCAAACACAGCCACTGTTAGTGAACTACGAAGGGCATTTGTAAAGTACCTGGATTTTTAGCACATGAAAGGCATTATCCAATCAGTGCATCTCAGATACTACGAAGTAGAATGACTGTCATCTGTGAATATCGAAATGGTATTTGCTTTAGCTGGTTTTGTGCACAGTAGTGATGTCCTGCAAAACCAAGACCAGGATGATAAGAAGTGCTATGTGGAGTCTTAAAACATTTTAAAATGTTTATATGACCTAAATGCCTTCACTGCACACCTGAAGCATGGGAACCATCATGATCATATTCATTGATATCACTCATCCTTCTTGACACAAAAGGGAATCAGCATTCCAGGTCTTGGCAATATTTTCTGGAACTGGCAGGGAATGCCCTCTAGATGGGATTGAGAATAAAAATCCAGGTTCCATCCAAGCACCCTTGGTAGTTTTTGTATTGTAAGAGTAATGGTATGTTTCCTGGCAGCACAAACAACTGGAGAGGGCTGTTTCTGGGAGGGAGTGTTTTCTGTGCTCATACTGTCAAGCCTAGGGGGGTGTGGTGCTTGTTAGTTTCTGCGAATTGCACAGAGTGTTCTTCTGTATGTTGAGTAGAATTGGTGACTTACTCTTCACGATCGCAGGTAGGATCGCAAAGCACTTGACGAAAGAGCAGAGTGTACAAGCACATCAGAATATATCTGACTGCATCAACAGCTTCAAAGGGAATAGAGCAGGATACAGGCTGGACTATATTTTAGGAAGAATAAATGTTATGCCCTAATTTTGCAAAGTGTCCACAGGGCACATGTATCCTTCCCTAAATATCTCTCATTCCCTGTGACAGTTCACAGTGGCAGCTTTGTTTTCCAGGTTTATTTTAAACCACGGTAGCTTCTTGACGTCTTGACTGACATTTGATCACACAATCTTCCTCCGTTTCATCATGGCTGTGTGACAAGTGCATGTTATTAGATTAGATTCTGTAGTGAACTCAATACTTTCTTCATTTTAAATATTGCAATGCAACTCAGAAGTACAAATATCAAATATTATTTCCTGTAAGACAACACAAAACCTGTATAGTTTTAAAAAATTTGGGCAGTTTTTAACTTATTATTATTATTATTATTATTATTATTATTATTATTATTATTATTATTACTTTGTTTTTCAAAACATCTCCTCAAAGTGAGTAGATGCTGTGTTGTTGATGATAACCTTATTAATCAGAAGCACTCCAGCAGTGACCAGAAAATCAGCTGTGCTTAGTGGTGTCTGGCTCAATAAGATATCACAGGCCCCTGGCTTATCTCCAGATTATCTTTTATATCTCTCTCTGGTTTGTGTCTGCCTGGCAATGTCAGACCCTGTGCCCTTTTCTACACAGCTCTTCTGTGGTAGACTGATTTATGGTTTGCTGTAGGAGCTTGTCTTGGCATTATAAGACTTTGAACTTGTTAAAAAGCATTGCAAACATGCATTTATTCAGTCCTAGCTACTCAATGTGAATGCTATTTTTTCCAGTGAATACTGTGATTTCTGAAAAGTAAATATTAACATTTTCTGTGATTATGTAAAGCTAGACTTTACCAAGTATATTTCCATGCAAGAACCATGGTTGTGATCGATTAACAAGTGTTGTTATAGATGAGTAACAAGCCTTTTAAGAATTGGATTAGGTAGAGCTGTGGATCAGAATGGAGGTGTTAAACCTGGCAGTTACGCAAAACAGGTAAAAATGAAGGCATTGTGTCCTAAACAAATGGAATTACTAAAACACTCTGCAGATTAAATTAAGAAAAGGGTAAGTGCTACACATACAATATTTTTGTCATTTTGTGTAGTATGGCCTTGATAGGATGAACTTTTGAGACACACAAAAAAAACATGCAGGTTGTGATCTACCTAGCAGTGTGCTCCTTGAGAGAGTGCTCCCAATGTATACTTCAGTGCTTCTGAAAGAATGCCATCTTCAGTCTGCTTTTTCACTATGCACTTCCTCTGCTATTAATGCTGATTTATTGAGGTAAAAACCAGTCTTCTCTATGGTTTTATAGGCTTATTGTGGTTTAGTCCAGTAGACAATGACGATACGGTGATTTCCCATATATAAGGCTGATGCCAAACATTTCCGGTGATATGTCATGGTATAATAGTCTGATGCAGGAAGAACTGCAAACATCCTTGTGTTACTAGTGTGAAGCAGGGAAAGCAGTGATTAAACTGCACATTTGCCACTGTTACAGTTTTAGGTGTTCAACCAGTACAGACCTTGGTTGACAACATGGGTTGGGTCATCCAGTATGGTCTAAAGAGTGCACAGGGCTTTGCTATTAATTGTGACTGGCCACACAGTCCTGCCAGGGTTAGCTGGATTCAGGTCAGCCAGGATTGACCCCTGCAGCCTGCTCTGAGCTTCATCATGTTATCAACCACAGTTGAACCACCGTGAAGAGGGATGGGCTGCTATATTTAATGATATTTTAGATATGGATTTCTCTCTTCTTGGTAGATGCTGATAAACATACAGTAGACAGTGCATTTGAATGGGAGGTCGGAGCTGATTGGTTTTATGCTGTGGAGCTGCATATCCTAGGGATATAAGGCATTCTGAGTGAATAAATAATACTTACGTTCAGTGCTTTGTGCATTTATATCAAACAAAATCATCCAACATCCAAAGTCCCTGTATGAAAAAGTTAACATCCTCCTTGTACCATCAGTTTAGTTAATTCAGGTACTACTTTAATACTTTATTAAACAATCAGGGCTGATTTGGGCCAGACCCTGCTCTAAATAAAACTATCAGACTTTGAGTCTCAGCATCACAGTGACATTCTCACCAGACAGAATCTAGAATCATACAGTATATTTCATTTTGCAATCTTTTACATAAGGTTATTTTTAGTAACAGAGTAGTTTGACATTTCCATAGTACATTGACACTAAACTGCATGGGAAATATGAACTTACATATATATATATATCTTATTACTATAAAACAACATTAGATATGCAACTCCGCAGATTAAAATTCTCCAAATAAAATTTAATTTTGCTGTAAACATTCTTCTGTTGTGGAAATGTTTAGAAAAAATCCACTTTCCATGTAAATCCTAGAAAGTAAGTTTAGTTTTCTGTCAAGTAAACTGTCTTCTGTCATTTTAAATATCGGCTTTATTCCCCTTTACAAGTTGCTGTAGTCTAGAAAGTTAACAGTGTACCTGACTGAGCCCTGTGGAGAATAATTTATTGTGCTATAAAACAAATCACTGCAGGCACACACTGTCCTGTGAAGCAGACATACTTAAGAACTAAAAGTATGTCCTGCATGTTAATCACCTTTCCATTTACTCACTATTGCATATTTTGCTTCTGTGTGGTATACATCTCTCAGAGGCATTGCTAAAGGTCATTGTTCAACATACAAACGTGGGAATGGACAGTCAGTAGACACAGGTTAACGTCTCATCCATAGGATCACAGTGTCCCAAAACAAGATGCTGGGGCTCTAGCTTGGAAATTCTGGCTCAGGGAGAAGAGTGCCACCTACTCGTCCACCACTTAAAACAGACCTGATTTTCCTTAGAGATCTGCTATCCCAGTACTGTCTAGGCCAAGCCTATCTCACCTTCTGAGATCTAATGAGATCAGACTACAGGGTGATAATACTGCTGCCAGGATTCCAGACATCAGCCGCCGATCAGAGTGTGAAGCCTTAGTCCCCAGTATTGCAAGTAAGCATCAGTAAGTAAGAGGTTATTAACACTGCTAATAAAGCTTTTAATTTCCAATTCTAAAAGCTAAAATCTGTCACTGTTATGTTCTTGTGAACAATTATTGATATAATATAAGTAAAAAGGAAAGGGGGCAAAATATTTCAGATTATAAACCAAATGTAGTTGAAGCAACACAGCAGGAATGAAGTCTGGTATGTAAATTATTTTTAACTGATCAGTCACACTTACAGGTAACATTTGTACATGAGTAAAAATTGATTTGGGCTCATACACTGGAATGTAGGACATTGTCAGTTTTTATTTTATTATCGGTTGAGAAGCAAAAATCTGTTTTCAATGCTGTTCTTTGACTCAAAATTTAATTTCCACAATATCCCTCCACTTACTCTGTCAGGGAGAAAGCCGAAGTCCTAAGTTCCCCAGAAAAAAAGAAAATTGAAAGTAAACCTGTCCGATGTATAGGGACAGAATCCTTCTGTTCTGGCTGAGCTGAATTGGAAAGGCTTGGCTCTTGGGTCGATGAAGCTTACCGTGTGCCAAGTTTTTTTTTTTCCACTCTGCAGTGTGAGGATTGTTTGATTGCCTCCAGGTGAATGTTCAGTACATCACAGCACTAACTAATGTGAAGTGAATTAAAGCCTGTGGTCCTGCTTTGTTCCACTTTGGGGAACATTTTGTTAATCAGATTTGCTTAAATTAATGAAGGATTTAAAATTAAAGATGCCATCTGCTTTCCCTGGAGGCCTGTGCTTTGATTATGAATAGCGAGGAATGCCGCACGCTCTGTGTTGGTGTTGGGCCATTTTGTGTAGAGGTGAGTGGTGAACCCGACCTGTCTGAGCATTGCTGACAAGCTCAGCTAAATAAATGGTGCTTAATGCGAAGGCTCACTAAGTGATACTTCATCTGCTTTTAGTGCCACTCCAGCAAGAGAGCTAATTTCTGATGTTGCCTGACAGCAAAGGGCTTTTTTCTTGCCAGCCCAGATTTTTCTACTATAATTTGCTTTGAGCTATGTCCCAAATTCAAACTTTCAGTCTGTGGCTGGTTTGAAGGTTTGATTTGATAAAGAACTAGGATAAGAAAGGTTATCTGCGAGAGGAGGCCATTTGGCAGATGAGACTGGTTTGGTTTGCCAGTATCTAATTGATCAGGGAATCATCCACCTGCTTTTTGAACAAAACCTGAATGTCAGATTTGAGCACATGACTGGGTAGACTCCGACAACCCTTTGTGTAAGGAAGTGTCTTCTGTTTTTGAGTTTTAAATGAACGTCCAGATAGTTACTATTTGTGTCCTCGGGTTATTTCACTGTTGGTTCTGAAGAAGTCCTTTAAAGTTTGAGTGCTTGATTCATGTCTCCCCATGGTCATTGCTGTTTAGGAAAAGGACAATATCAAATCATGCTTTAAATTAGGAAGGGCAGTGGTCCTAATCCCAATCAAAATGCATTCATTAACCTTGAATGGCCACTGCATTTAGTTTAACAATTAATATTTTGTGTGGATCGCAAGCTTTTTTGTATAATTCTATCAAGTGCTTTTGTTTCCTTAAATCATTTACCAAAATACTGTATATTAAGTCATTTAGGCAATTACTTTCTAGACTTTGATATAGTTATTTAGGGATGTATCTGTTACACATTTGAAGCAGTTTTTATAATGCTGTCATCCATTCTAAAATATAAAGATAAATATAAAGAATTCTTATTAATCTCATTAATTAGTCTGCTTTCTTAAAAATGTAGACCTTAGTTCTGACATCTAACAGTATATTTTTAAAATTCATTATACCTAATAGCTCAATATATTCAACATATAACCTTGGTTGCTTCACTTTTTAACCTTTTCAAATTCAGCACATGGCTGTATTGATTTCATAGGTTTTTCTTATGGTTTGAATTATTTCTAGTTTTTCTTATACAGAGATGGTGAGCAAAAATATGTCAGTAACATTTAGCCAATAGTCCAAAAGCTGTGTGAGTATATCTTTTTTTGACTGAGAGTGGAAATGATGGATCTGTTCAATTGAAGTTCATCTGGGTCAAGTGTACAGTGAAAGCTGGCAGAACCATCTTCTGTATCTGCTCTAACACTCACAGACACTCAGACACACGAGAGCCAGACTGTTCTGATAGCTCCGTGTGTTTTTTAGGTGAAGTGTGCTGGCTTGTTCCTCTGTAGTTTGTCTCACCAAGAACAGTGACCACTGCTCTTCGCCTGCTCTTGCTTGTCTGGACAATGTTAGGACCTTTGAGTCCAGAGACACTGAACACTGTGGTTATTTTATCACAAACAAACAACCAGACTGGGCAGTCTCACTGGAGTCAAATCTTTATACCTTTAAAGTGGTTTTTCTACACACTTAAAAGAGCTTAACAGGCAATGCGGACTCTTCTCCACTACCACATGTAGCACCCACCTGGATAATGCGATGGCAGACAAAGTATACCAGTATACTCACCACATATCACCTATCAGTGGAGAGAAGAAAGTAATAAGGCTAATCTATAAATAGGGATTATTAGTAGGTCATGATTGGTAAAGGCCAGGGGGATTTTCTGGCCAGGGCAATTGGTTAACACCTTAATCTTTTTGAGAAATGCCCTAGGAGGTCCATCTTAAAATTTCCCAGGAGTTCCCCCCTCCGGGTACTGGCCAGGCTCGCACCTGCTGAGCTTCAGTTCATTCGTTGCCAGTTGTAAGTTGCAGGGTGATATAACTGTAGGCACTTATTTAGGATCCCAACTGCATATACAGTATCTCACTTTCAGTGTACCTGAGAATAGAGCTTCCAGCAATACACATTTCTCTTTTTCTTGTGATTGTGGTGGCACTGGCACTGACCCAAGTTGTAACTAGTGTGTGAACATCATGATCTTGAGTGGTAGTATCCCCAAAGCCTACTAAGTCTTGACTGTTTCCACATCCTTCTCCATTTTAAAAAAGTTAGTGTAGCTTGTATTGCAAAGTCACCTCTATGAGTCTTTTTACAGTTATTCCTGATGGACTAAGACTGCTAAATGCTATCAGACAGAGTCTGGGAAGGTTTCTGACCTAATTGAAGTATTTCTGATAACACACTGAGAGTGATTTGTACCGAGGCCTGCGCTGTTGTCACTGACCTGAAAGTTTACAGCACAACATCCAAAATCCACTCAACCTTGTCTGTGAAGAAAAGGACATGGAGCAAAGTGAAAATAACTGTAACCTTCACCTGATTTTGCAACACACAAAGAGTACTTTTGAGGTTTTTAAAATGCAAAGTGTCTAGCATGATGTAAAAAAGTGGGATTTGAGCCCAGGTAACTTGTTGTTTCTTATAGTGATGCCTTGGTATTGGCTTTATCTCTGCTTCCCAGACAGTGTTTAACATCATATGTGTTTGATTAATTTAGATTTTTAAATCAAAGATGTGCAAATCATGCTATGTAGGGTTTTTGTTTTGATAGTGAGACCATGTACAAACTGTTTTGTTAGGAACTGGGTTTTCTGACAAATGTGTTAAAAAAGGTATCTATAGCATCCCAGCCCATTTTCCCCCTGTTTAATGTAACAATGTCCAGTGTTAGAAATTGTTACACTGGCTGAAAACACTGCATTTACACTTCAGTGTGCCTTTTTCTTCCATCCCCAAATTTGGTGGGCAGCTTTTTTAGCATCAAGGAGAATATACCCATTCTTGTCACTTAATCTGTGAATTCTCTGATGATTAGTGATTATTCTAAATGACGGATTTCTTATGGGGGGCGGGTTAACAAATTGAAAGATTCTGTGGTTCCAGTCTGAAGACCGGTAGAAAGAGAAAAGGAATCCCCAGTCTTGATATAGTTTTGATTTTATTTTTGTTCTCTTCTCTCACGACGACATGGGGCTAATTGATGACCCTCTGTGTCTGTTACAAGCAGGTTAGGGGGTATCTGGCATAATTAGTCACTTAGTTACACTCCTTCCATCAGTAATAACAGAGCTTAAGGTCAGGATTCTGCAGCTGGCAGTGACATCATTACGGCTCTCAGATCAATTTGTGTTTGTTTCGAACGCAGCTTGGCTCTCTCTCGGAGGAGGGAAGGGGAGGGCAGCCCAGGCAACACGGGTGAATCTGAATGCAGTCTCTCTTTATTTTTCTGACTTCATGCTGTACACTGCATCGGTGCAGGAGGTAGAACACCCCCACACACACGTGCGCGTCAGCTTGCCTGCACACACATACCCCCCCCCCCCCCCTCCCTGATTTCACAAGCGGTACCTTTTGAGCAGCAGAGTGAAGGGGCTGCGCCAGCACTCAGCAGGGAGATAAGTGAGCCAAGCAGTAAAGAGGAGAAGGAAGGAGAACTCTGCCTTGCAGCTGGTGCTGAGGAGAAGCCACAGACGTGCGTTTTTGTGCCAGAGAGATGCTCTGAAGTGCTCGTCCCAGGATGGTGCAAGGGGGCTTTCCAGGTAAGAGATGTTTAGCAAAGTGAGTGGCGTGCTCTTCTCTCGGCCAAGACTCTACGTTGCTGAGCGGGCTAGATTAAAAGTGTTGTGGAATTTCAGGGGGAAGGCGTCTACTCTTTTCCCCCAGCCCCTGTGGATGCGAATGAGAAAATTGAAACTTTTCCAGGATCGCTTGAGTCAGCTAAGCTGCTTTTATCAGAGCAGAAATGAACTTGATGTGCTCTTTCATATGCAAAAGATAACCAGACACTATGAAGGATTCAGTTATTATAAGGAATGTGTTTCATTTTAATTAACAATGTCATCATAATTACAGAACAGAAGGAGCAATCAGAGCTTCTAAATCGAGATTTTCCTGTTGCTCAGTAATTATGGCCGGTGCTGTAGTATTTCTTGTTTTAGAGTGGCTGTGCTGCTCAGCATCTGCAGTCTGAGACTGTCTGGGGAGAGAGTGGATTGGGACATTGTGTCAGGAATTGAAAAGGACTCTCATGGTGGCTAATGAAAACTACAGACTGGTTTGATGTTTACCTCAAGTAACACCACCGGTATTTGTCTTTTCTGTAAGGAAAAGCTTTTTAATATTAAAATGGCATATTTTTGCCCATGGTACTGCAGTTCATTAAGTAATTCACACTTTTTGATGTTTATCAGGTTATTATGGTCATGGCATACTGTATATTAAGACTAATCATTCCAATAGTTATTGTGATAAAGGATTCCAATTTTCATAATATTTACTATGAATGTGTAGATATGTAAATTCTCTTAACTTTGTTCTAGCTCCAGAACCACTTTTCCTGGCAAAAGGCTATGCGATCAAACAAGTCAAAATTGAACTAATTGAATAGTTAAAGTGCAAAGTATTATCTCTGATGCCATCATATTACAGTCAGCGTCAACCATGCTGCCAATATGTTAGTAACAGTGTTATGTTTATAGTTCTTCCTGCCCGTTAGAAGAAAAAATTGGATCAAGTCGGTATGTACAGCGACAGAGCCCTGAGGGAGTGAGACTGTACTACAGCAGAGAGAGCCCTGAGGGAGTGAGACTGTACTACAGCAGAGAGAGACCCTGAGGGAGTGAGACTGTACTACAGCAGAGACAGAGCCCTGAGGGAGTGAGACTGTACTACAGCAGAGAGACCCTGAGGGAGTGAGACTGTACTACAGCAGAGAGACCCTGAGGGAGTGAGACTGTACTACAGCAGAGAGAGCCCTGAGGGAGTGAGACTGTACTACAGCAGAGACAGGGCCCTGAGGGAGTGAGACTGTAGTACAGCAGAGAGAGACCCTGAGGGAGTGAGACTGTACTACAGCAGAGACAGGGCCCTGAGGGAGTGAGACTGTACTGCAGCAGAGAGAGAGACCCTGAGGGAGTGAGACTGTACTGCAGCAGAGAGAGAGATCCTGAGGGAGTGAGACTGTACTACAGCAGAGAGAGAGACCCTGAGGGAGTGAGACTGTACTACAGCAGAGAGAGAGACCCTGAGGGAGTGAGACTGTACTACAGCAGAGAGAGAGACCCTGAGGGAGTGAGACTGTACTACAGCAGAGAGAGAGACCCTGAGGGAGTGAGACTGTACTACAGCAGAGAGAGAGACCCTGAGGGAGTGAGACTGTACTACAGCAGAGAGAGAGACCCTGAGGGAGTGAGACTGTACTACAGCAGAGAGAGAGACCCTGAGGGAGTGAGACTGTACTACAGCAGAGAGACAGACCCTGAGGGAGTGAGACTGTCCTACAGCAGAGAGAGACCCTGAGGGAGTGAGACTGTACTACAGCAGAGAGAGAGACCCTGAGGGAGTGAGACTGTACTACAGCAGAGAGAGAGACCCTGAGGGAGTGAGACTGTACTACAGCAGAAAGAGAGACCCTGAGGGAGTGAGACTGTACTACAGCAGAGAGACAGACCCTGAGGGAGTGAGACTGTACTACAGCAGAGAGAGACCCTGAGGGAGTGAGACTGTACTACAGCAGAGAGAGAGACCCTGAGGGAGTGAGACTGTACTACAGCAGAAAGAGAGACCCTGAGGAAGTGAGACTGTACTACAGCAGAGAGACAGACCCTGAGGGAGTGAGACTGTACTACAGCAGAGACAAGAGACCCTGAGGGAGTGAGACTGTACTACAGCAGAAAGAGAGACCCTGAGGGAGTGAGACTGTACTAAGTATGATAATATTATATGGTATTAGTCAGAGAATTTGCTGTATTCTTTGTGTCTTGAAATTCATATTAAAAGTCATAAAGTCGAGGAGTGTTTTGACCATTTTTCTTGTTTGACTGGTTATTGAAGCTTCCAGCTCCCACAGTCTCATTGTTTTACCATAAAACAGAAAGACAGGTTTCAAAAATGGTTTCTGACCTCTTTGAGGGTGTCCCTGAATGGCAGGTGTGTGGACAGAAAGCTGAGAAGCCAGCGGGTTTGTTTCAGTCTACTCCCACTCCAGCATTAGAGTCTCAGTTCCAAATGATGGAAGCTGTACTTTTCAACATCATACAGAAGATAATCACAGAGTCATGACTGACTGTGTTACCCTGATACCTCTCCAACCCTATCATGTAACCACAGATATTTAAAAAAGAGACAGTTTACATAGTGTTTTTGTTGTTTAGTGATTTCATAGTCATATTCATTATCTTTATTCAATCTACCCATTTAATCTGAGGAAGGCTTTTTAAATCATTGAGGTTTTTAGTAGACTGATCTACCGTCTATCAGGTTTTTTATACTTGATATTTAGCTGCTTGGGCTTAGAGCTGAGGTGAAATTGCGGTCTTTTCTTTCTTGTTACTGATGTTGGATCTCTTCCAGGAGTTTCCAGTTACTTCAAAGCTTTTGAGTTCTTGTTGTGTGATCCAAAGCTTATATGGGGAATGTCTAAGCTCTCTGGTGGCTGGGTGCTCTACCCAAAAGCTTTGAGGTGAACAGGAATTCCTGCAGGTCGTCTTTGAATGTGTTAGGCTAGCTCACGTCTTGTTTAGGAGCTCATACTAAAGAAACAACCTCCTTCATGCGCTAAATTGCATGATGGATCATCTGCAACATGACATCAACTTCACTTTTTGTCAATTAGCTATCACTTCAGTCCTTCCACTTGTAGGCCAGGCAGAAAAAACATTTTCAAATTCGCATGGGCCTACCTGGTGCAAGAGGTGTTATTTCTTGTTTGAAAAGCTGTGCATTTTGGTCATATTCTATACTTTGCAGGAATGGTTTTCTGGTGATGGGTTGCTTTAATGGTTATTGGTATTTGTGACTTTCAGAAGACTTTGGTATTGGATATTTCTTTGTTTCTAAGAAGTAGCCCGTGTGTTAACCACCAAATTTTAACAATTTGTTTTAAAGGAAAAAAGGAAATGGTTTTATGAAAAGGATTTCCAGGAGACCTGGCTGACGAAGGTAAAGCTTTTGAAATAAACACGGGGAATCTGGACTCTATATTCTATAAAATATGTATACTGTAAATACCCATTTTTTCTATAATAAAGACTCTATACTGAATGATCAGATTCTGAACTGGAGCTTTAATGGAACGTTTCCCTGTCTTCTTGTTCTAACTCTACTGAAAACCAGTGAAACAAGCCATGGGGTAGCTCACTGTTCTAGGACAATCTTAGGAACAGCGGATGGCTTGCGTTTGCTGTGCGTTTGTGACTTTCATCAGAATCTGTGCCGGTGATTGTGTTCAGACCTGTTCCCACTGAATCTAGAGCAGCATTAGCACATTGTGGTTTCTTGATCACAGCCCAATTGTCTGTTTTCAGTTATTTTCTGGTTGTGCTAACACTCTCACTGTACCATTATTTTATTAGACTTTTCACTGAATTACAACGTTTTTTCAAACCCCATAAGAGTGGTTTTGAAAAAGTGTTACAGGTCCCCACTTTGTGAGATCTGTTCAGCAATCTGCCAATTAAATCAATTGTAGTTACTGACATGGTCTATCATGAAAAAAACATAAGTGATAAAGTGCCTAGATACTGTAAGTGGACACTGCAGGGGACAAAGCAAAACATAGACTAATCACTCAATTTAAGCATCATTGAGAGTTTCCTCAGGCAATTCCGATGCCCGAGTCAACAGAATAAGCATAAAAATGATGCTTAGTTTCTTCGAGAGAAATTTGAATTTCAGAGCAAAACCTAACAATGAACAGGATGGACAGGTACCAAGGCTGCCTGTCAGGCTCTCCACAGGGCTGCAGGGCCAGTGGGTTAGTCACTTCGCTAGGGGCCACCCGCTGCATGATGAAATTGGATGGGAAGTGGAGCTTCATGCATTGTCGCTGCCCCCTCGGGTGCTGCCTTGGAGGATGTTGACTGTTCTTCAGTCTTCATTTGTCTTTAATTAACTTGGGTAATGAGCCTCCCAGAATGTGAAAAATGTGTCAGTTTTCGCACAGTTAATAAAGCCTAGCCCCCCGTACATAGGTCTTCATACAACAGGGTTTCAGTGCTGGTTTCTAAGGAAACCAAAACAGAATCTTGTGAACTTGATCTGTATTATGCGAGTACTGATTTCTACATTGCACTGTGATAATAAAGGGGGTTGGGTAGGAGTAGTCCTTTAGACATCAAGTTAATGGATTGCAATATGCAAATAGATTAAATCACCCCATTGCTTTTAAGGCTTCATTTTAATACGCAGGACCACCATAACCTGATATCCTGTAAACCTGCCAATTGCTCGTTAAGTTAGACATGACGAGTCACTAGCAGTTAACTGCAATTGTGTAGGAAAAAGAGTAAGTTAGGCATTGGGCACATGTCGCTGCAACCAAGCTTGTCATTGACGTGAGTACCATGGCAACCCTTTCACTGGCCACTAAAACCCTGAAACATTCAGTTTCCCAGCTACACAAATTTATGGGAATTTAGCTGACCTATGGCTGTGTATTTCTTCTATGGTCCCCTTGCTTCACTGCTTTGGGAACGTCACCTAAACGTCTCTTACGTCTCTTAATCTCATCCCAGAGCACACAGACTCCAGGACTGGACACCCAGGCAATGGTCCTGTGGGGAGTATGTTGATAGCCATAACTTATTAAACCTACTAGAGTGAAATGTTACTTTAACCATGACCTTCAACCATCAAGAAACCAACAACCACCAAGGAACACACCATCATAAAATGTTTATCACATAACTGTCACTCCAAACATAACCATTAGCCCATTACCATAAACCATTAACCATAAGCCCTCTAACTGTAAAGAGAAGGGTTCTCTTCAGTATAAAACCACTGCTAGCCAAGTTACTCCCACAGCGAAGCACTTAGGCCAGGGAACTCATCCCCAGGTGACCAATCCAGGGAATGTGATCTGATACCCTTGTAATGGTACTCCATTTCACAAGAAAGAAATAACCCTTTATCTCTCCCTTGTTCTTATCCTAACCAATAATAACCATCACCTGTTATTATTATTTCACCAAGACACTGAGCTGAACTCTGTTCTTCATGGTTGTTAATCTCATTTTCTCCATGCTTGACCTTTCCTTCTCTGTGTCTGTTTCAACCCTATTTTGCTGCACTGCGCTGCACTGCTTTCACATGCATACATGTGCACATTTTCCTTGGATCTCTCTTATATTCTTAAGCCCTTTTTATGGTTCCCTAGAAACCTCAACCAACCAAACTCCCCTTGTTATAACAGCTTCCCTGTTGCGTCATCTTGATATAACATCGTGAAATGCTAGCCCGTTAAGAGAAACAGCTGGGGTTATTCTGCCATTATCACTATAATTGTGACTGACATTACTTAGTGAGGGGTCTACAAGTTTGAGACTGGGGTTTTCAAGAAACACGTGACATTGATGTGTAGGTCCTGTAGAGCAGGTTCCCTTTATGAGTCATCAGTACCTGGTGTCTCCTCCATTAATGCAAAATGACAAAGCATAGACTGGCAGAACCACTGCGCTTCTATCTACAGTAGCTACCAGCGGGATGCTATTAGGTAGCTGTTGCCACAGGTCCACAGTTGTGCTACAACCTGGTGATGTGGGGTATTATGCTTTTTCTTTTATAGTGTATCCTGTATGGACTAGATAAGTGACCCACTTATCTCCATTCATTAGAAACTTTGCTCCTTCTGAGTAGCCAGGGGCATGTTGCCCACACTCATGCTGAAACTACAACCATGTAGTGCAGTAATGTTAAGCCCTGGCGTTACTGCTGTACAGAACCTGTATTGCATGTTAGCAACTCCGAGTCCCAAGAAGATAACACTTTAATGACACTCTCCGGATGAAAATGGTGAGGTATAGTGAGTTATACCTGATGAGTTAGTCAAAATGTCAGACTCATTTTGTAATAAAATATTTTGTGTGTTTCTGCAGATTTGCACAATGACTTTATTACACCTTGATCATCATGGTCAGGTCACCCAAACTGTAGGCATTTTTGTCTTTAATGAAAACTTAATTATTGTGTTGGTATAAGCTGCATCCTTAGTCTGTCACTGGAAGGGAGTGGTCAGATAGAGGCTCACTGTGTTGCTTGAAGCTGAGGCTTGATCTGGCTGATGTTCCACTGGGAGTGATGGCTAGGTCTGACAGAGGCTCAGTGCCACCTGCTCCACCGACAGGTCTCACTCAGGAGGTGCAGTATCTCCACTGACCTATAGTACCACTCTGCTCTGATTATAAACTGCAGCACTGATTCAATTAAAAGTCTGACCATTGTGATCTTCTGAAATTATAAATCCAGTGTTTAATCCAAAATGACAAAGTGTAGACTTAAGTTTATGTGGCAGAGACTTTCTTACATTAATCTACTGGAACTCATCTGTTAGATAAAGGGCTGATTTGTGGATGTCTTGTGATCCCAGATAGTGCATTGCTGTACTGTTGAAGGAAAAATTGCTAGTAGCAGCATAGGTTCCCCACTGATTCTCTCCACCGGAGATGTGCACCTGCTAAAGCTAAGCCCCTCTGTACATGAGTCATTGCAGTTTTTAAATGTTCTAAATTTCTTCTACCTTAAATCCCTGCTAGGGCCTTAAGAGGAATTTTGGATACCATTCAAGGTTCAGCACTCCTCTTATTTCAATTGCTTTGCTACCTGATGGCTGATATCCCTGGAGTTCTAGTTGTTCGCTGCAGTTCCCTTTTCCGTGGATCAGTCTTTGGTGAAAGGAGCTCGATGTCGGTTTCTCTCCTGAAAAAAACAACTGGGCAGAGAACCCAGAGAACAAGTATTCGGGGATGTTGATTAAGTCACTGAAACCTCAGATTAATGTTTTTTCTTTCTTTTTGCAGGTTAAAATGGCTGACATTGTAATGCAATGCCTCTACACTGTTGGGAAATTACTGTATAGCACACCTGTGACTTCTACTGTCTCCCTTGACTTAATTCCACCAGGCTACTGGAATGGATTTCCCTAGCATCACTAGCAAATACTTTTTTTTCCTTACTCCCTTGCTGGGCTTCCTCTAGGGCTCTGATGCACTGGGGGATTAGTGGTAGGCTTGTGTGGGGATGTGCATGATTTTCAAGTGAACGCCACATCTAAATTTTACATAATAAAGCACAGGCTAGAGGGATTATCTTTGTCAACGAATTGCATTAAACGGCTCTGTAACAAATCACTTTTCGAGACTGCATTTCCGGGCAAAGGTATTGTTTCATTTGCCTTTGCTGTCTTTGTTTGCATTTGCTTGGCAGTGTTTCTCTGTGTTGGGGTCATAGAATGCAAATTCTTTACATTGTCTCTTAGGTAAAGGCATTACAGAAGTATTAACAAATATTACATAAAACTCTAATCTGGATACTGGAGAATATCTGCCACTAGACATGCAACACTTAAAAACACATTTTTGGGTGTTATATTGTTTATATTTTTTCATTTAGTACAGCAATGGAAACATAATTTCATGTAATGCTGTATAAAACAGCTTAAAATAAATATCTGCTTACTTTTCTACTTATGTGTTCTTGGTGTTGAATGTGAACAAACTGAGGACAATGCTCTCTTTAAAAGCGTCCAAATTTAGTCATTTAAGTTTGTGATACTTTTAGGCATGTTGTGGTTCCTGGGCCTCTGCTGTAGGCTATTAGAAAGTGTGTTTCTGATCAATTTCAAATCTTTATATTGAGAATCAAGTTTGTTGTAATATCTTCTGCAACAAATTTGATGCTTATATCATCCACAATGCACCTGGCTGGGAAACCTTCGGTGTCAGAAGCTGCCATGCTTCTCTCGTCCACTTTGTTGCTTTGCTCATGTCTTTCCAATGAAATGAGGTGGTCTGGCTACACCCTCACCCCATGCCCAAGCTGTCTTCTCTCTTTCCTCCCCTTATTAAAAGCTTTTCTTTATCTCTGGCCGGTCACCACTTCTCAGCTCTGTTGCCCGCCTTTTCGGCCTTTGGTGCAGAGCTCCAGTCCCTAAACGCTGCAGTGCCTTCATTTTGTCTGACTTCTGAACTGGGGAAACTGAGTCACTGATTGGACAACGAAAGCACTTCTCACAGTTGGTTCTGTAAATGGATGCCACCTATTATACCTGCTGGCCCGTTGCTCTCAGAGATCGGCGTTCTAAAATTTCCATTCGTGCTGCACTTAGTCCTAAGTCCCATGTAGTAAGAATGTAAGAAGGGTTTCAAATGAAAGGAGGCCTTTTTTACCAGTCTAACAGGGTTGGAAGCTGCTCATTGAGCCAAGATTTTCATCCAACCCCAAAAGGACCCCCGAGTGTCGGCTCCAACTACATGGTTGTGAAGCTTGTACCTTGGACTCCTTTCATACGTGTCTGGAGATGATCTTCACTTTCTGCCCAGTGGGATGGGTAGAATGGCTTCCTCTCCTTTGTAACCTTTCTGACCTGCCTGTTGTGCATACACACTATCGTAGTCCAGTTTAGTGTAGAGTTCCTCAAAAAAGGCGATATG
Source organism: Lepisosteus platostomus (assembly GCF_059453375.1). Lineage (NCBI taxonomy): Eukaryota > Metazoa > Chordata > Actinopteri > Semionotiformes > Lepisosteidae > Lepisosteus > Lepisosteus platostomus. The sequence continues at coordinate 31,281,769 of NC_142621.1, forward strand.
ACCTTGCACTATTTTGCAATAGATATCACTTTGTGAGTGAGGCAATGAATTTTTCAGTCTAAAAATGGCTTTTATTCTGTCAGAGGCAGCAGTCATCTTATAAATCATGAAGATCCTAGTAAGGAAGACATTTGACTTGTACAAAATACTGATGCAGTCTTTTTAGCCAAGCAACTCGCGTGTTTGGCCAATTGTAGAGCAAGCATGAAACAGTGTTGTTCAGCACCATGTGTAGTTGTGTAATCTGTGCCATGTGTTTCTAAGTGCCATGCTTTACGTTTTAAAGTGTCAGTATTCATTGAGGACCAGGGTTTGTCCTTGGGGCTGCTATCACTCATCTGATGTCACTCACAGCTACAGGAGAAACATTAAGTGCAGGTTTTTCCATGTGTCAAGAGTTAGGATAAAGTACATCTCACATGGCAGTGCTCAGCGCCACACCACACAGAGTGGCGTTTAGGGAAACTTCGTTGTTAGCACTATGAGCAATAGTGTGTCACTTATTGCTAAAATCCACCAACTATTAAATTTGTTATAACATGGAACAATTCCTTATGGAAAAAAGGAAATTTTGATTTCTGATTTCTGATATATTAAAATACTAATAATAATAATACTAATAAAACTAATGCAATAAAGACAGGAGGACAATTTGATCATGATTGAACTCAGGACTTATGTTTAAGAAACGAGCAAAGATGAAAGCAATGAACAGGGAAAATTGCAGACATGCTCTATAAAATCATGGTGGTGTTTAATGCTATCTGGATCACTGCCGTTTGATTGCAGCCACTCATTAAAATTTTAAGTAGAGATTCTGTGACAGACTAAGGGCAACCATCAGAATAAGGAATGTACAGTAAATATCTAAGAATGTGAAGCACATTCTGTCAAGGAAATTTTTCAATCATTTTTCTAATTTAATGAACTGTTTCGCTCTCTTTATGCAATAAAAGGCTAAATTACTGAGATATTAAAACGAAATCTACTGTATTTTAGCTTTGCAGTAAATTAATATATAACCTGAAAGAGCAAAGGCAGCAATTATTGTCTAAAAGGTCATATTCCAAGAGAACATACACAGGGGAGTTTCTAACTGTACATTCAAGCTCTTGTATTATTGAGACATTAATTTGTAATTAGCATTGGTCTTTCACATGGTTGTGTCTTGCATTTCTCTGATTGGTATTTTCTGTGCTGAATGGGCAATGTGTGAGAGACCTGCTGAGTTTGAGAGTATTTATTCGTACTTATTTAAAATATTTTAAGATTGCATATTGTACATGGAGCATAGTTCATAGAATTTGTTATAGGAATGTTGTGGCTCAACCCATGCCACAATCTCTGTGCTACAGCAGTTAATTTCTAGCTGCTGCTTAACTTAATAGGTAGCTTGAAGTCTTTAACTTTGAAGACAGAAAGTCCATTAGTAATGTCTCATTAAATAAATTATTTAAGTAATTGAGAGGTCTTCAGAATTAAAACCAGGAGAGGTTTTCCTGAGGAGACAGGAGTGGGACTAATTTTAGAAAAAGAGAAAATTGTCACATAAAAATCGTTGTATGTTTTGTTACTTCAATATCAGGAGTTCTAGAATAATACTGTTATTCAAGGAAGGTGTTATCCCGTTTGCAGAAGAACATAAGCAGATGTTTGGTTTTGTTCCAAGTGTTTGTATGTGTAATATAAAAACACAATATGCACCATTTTGCTGTGAAATGAAAAGGGGTTTATATTTAATTAAAAATAAAATGCTCCGTATGGCTTTCTGTGCTGGGAGCCTGTTAGTTAGAAAGCACATATTGTACTTCCTACTGTATACTACAACATAACATTAGTGCCATTTAATTTAGTAACAAAAATATCAATTTCTCATATTTTAGAATGTGAGAATGCATAACTACAGCATTATGTAAAACCATTTGGCTTACAGCAAAGTAATAAAAAAAAGTTTATTCCTATGACATTCCTTGTGCTCCTAAAAATTAAACCATGAAAAGGGCGCTTTTCTGTGCCATCAGCTCATCCTTGATCAGGTGTGTGATGTGAGCATTTGTAGTACTATTAAATTGTTTATTGCTGTTAACGTGCCCAAGGGGAATGATGTGCACAGAGCTGTATTTTACTTACTGTCTGAATCTTCTTACATTTCCTAGGTGATTTTCCAACTCATTGTTCTTCTGCTGCAGTCTTTTTCAGTTTGTAAGCCTAATGTCTGCAAAAGAACGCTGAGCTCCAGAAAAAATATTGACAGAATAAGAAGAAAGGGCATGATTCATAGGTTCTTTTCTTTCAGAATAAGTATACAGGGCTATTGACCAGACTTTGCTCAGGCAGAAAACAAGATGTTCTTTCAAAAGACGTAAGGAGAATTGGGAAAAAATGCTGTTTATTTTCTTTCAGCATTATCTTTTTGCTTGTGTAATTCTGCAATTCTCTGTGCTCTCAAAGTCTTCTGGCAATCAGAAATGCTCCTATTTTGAGAGCACGGACCCTTGAAATTCAGGAGTCAGACGCTAGCTGTGGGAAATGGCTCATGACTGTCCACTTTCTGCTTCCATTCCAGCTCTTGTTTCATAGCATTCTAAGGCATATTAAACTGTTTCAATAAGAAAGCTGTTGTTTATTCATCTTTTTTTTAATAAGTGTTTTCTTAACTTATAGATTAGAAATGAATATTAACACACTGCATTTGTACAATGCTTTTCACATGTACAAGAGGACTTCATCCTCAGCAGAATGCATGGCATTTAACCTTTTTTATGGCTTTTATGGTTACAAATGGTTGTCAAGAAAAGTTGGTTTGTTTATGTTTTGTATATGAATACTGGAAAATAAAACAAACCCCTTTGTGTTATTATAACTTTTCTTTAACCAAAGCCTGTTTCGTAGGGATAGCAGGCACAAAACACCCTAGCCCAACATCAACTATCCAAATACTTGCACCTGATTGTCTTCATTATTGTGTATGCATTGAATCATGAAGTTGTTCACATCATCAGATTAATAACGGAAGCTCTCAGCCTTTGGACAATTACATCTATCAAACTGGAATTCAAACATAGCCTGCAAAAGCAGCAAAGTCAGTGGAAGTTCAGTTTTGAAGCACTGAAAGATTAAGAGCATTTTCAAAAATGTTTTAGGAAAAAGCTCTCTGTCCTCGAGCAAGAACAGAAGAAAAGTGTGCATACCACTTGGGGAGACCTTCAGACAAACATCACAAATGACTCCATAGAGACACCTGGATTTTATGCAAGACCTGGAGCACCTGGAATGGTGTGATGAAAATGACAGTTGAACAAGAGCAAGGCTTTCTCTGCATGGCAGAGTGGTCCAAACTCAAAATAGAAGAACATGTAGAATTCAACATCTTGCACGCATAAACAATGTTTGTGATCTCTTTCCTAACACAAAATTGATTGTAGTCCAAGTTATTAAGGAACTATCCCCTCAGAACCTAAAGAAGAGGGAGCACGTTGAAGATCTATTTAATTGAGAATGTCTAATGTCAACGATAGATTTTCCATTCATTCCCAAAACACGCAGTTAGAAATGAACTTGGAACTCTTACCACCATTTAATGAGGTGATGATAGCAAAATGAAGACAATGCATCAGGAAATTATGGAATTTTGTAAGATGGTGAACAGGAACAAACTGCCACTACACGGTGTTCATCATTAGGATATGGAATTTACTCATGAATCAATTCAAGGATGCCATGATTGTCACTTTCTTCAGGATTACAGAATGGATTTCTCCGTTATCCTCATGGTGTACAATCATTACAGATCATTAATTTCCCTTGAACCATCTCATTTCTCTTGGTGAAGAACGTTAAGGCCTTTAAGCAGCACAGCCAACATCATGAATTACAGGATAAATGTCAGGAACATCACCAATCTGACTTCTGGGTATTCTTTGACTTCACATCCATTTGATTTTAATTGTGCGGCGCACTGGAAGATCCACTTCTAACATGATTGTTCTAAAAAATTGATCCACTTTTTTTGTCTGGCAAATGATTAAATGCATGTGGTAGTTCTCATTAATGGATCCATTAAAGAGTGCTTTGAAGTCCAGACAAGGGTCAAACAGCGTTGTCATCACCCTAACTCTTTATTTTAAGAGTCCATGCTCCATTTAACAGACAAGGTTCCCGCTGGGGGTGCAGTAGACTTACCAAATGGACAGTAAATTATTTACTGTAATCTCTAATGAGATTCCAAAATTAAAACCACGTTGACTTCAATAATTCCAGTACGCTGATGATGCTGTATTTTGTGTCTTGATAGAAATTGTCAAATCTTCAGACATTGTCAACACATTTATTGAGGAATATATGAAAACAGCTGTTAATGGCAACATAAAATATTCAGTATTAGTAGGAGCAGATAGCGCATATCATACATCCATCATACACCTACTGTATAAATTTGTAGGTCTGATGTTAAAACATAATCTACTAACGTCAATATACAGTACGGAAAGATTGAATTTATTTCTGTGCTCTCTGGAGTATTTTCGCACTGCACAAACGCTGCTGCCTGCTGCTTTTGAAGAGCATGGCTGTGATGAATGTTTGAAATCTTCCTGCTGATTTTTAAGTGTATAATGTAAAGCTCTGCAACACAGGCCATTTTTTTCCTGTCATAATTCCCTCAGCATGCATCACCCCACAATTAGGCTGTGTTTGATTAGGTACGTGGTAAAAATATTGACTTCAGGGTGCACTGGAGTTAAAATCTAAGAAAGGGGGATCAATATTATTAAGGTAATGAAGAATCTCACTGGTGTGTAGAGCACAGGATTCATCCATCACTGCGGCACAGCCTGTCACAGCTTAAAGCTCGTTTTTCATTGGGCGTGCTTCTGGTAGGGATCCAGGCCCATTTACAGAGCTATGATTAGCTTTACCAAGCTGTTAATACTGCAGGTGGTGTCTTCTTTTGATAGGACATTCTTACAACTGTAAGAATGGTGAGTGGCGGTGGTAAATCGCCACAACATTAGTCGGATTTCTTTTCAATAGTTTCTTTCTTCTCAGTGATTTCAATGATTTCTTTGGATCTTGTTTTCAGTGATCGCTTGAAAAGAAAAGTCATATTCATGGAATCCATATACTCTTTGTTTCCCTTTGTAGTTAATTCTTATTGAAAAGGAAATATCAAAATATATGTTTGAAACATGTTTTGCAGTGCCTTTTAAAATACCACTGGCAGGGGTACTCTTTATGGTGCAGCAATATTTTACATAAATGTTGCACTAAAGTGGTGTCTGAATCTCCAGAGCAGTTACATTCCAGAAATATGGCTGAAACATTCCTTTCAAGATGCACATTCATGGTCGATTATTGACGTACAAGTGTTCTCATTTATAATATTTTTTAAAAAACTTTTTTTTCTGTAGTACTTTGCCAAGCCTCATATCTTTAACCCAAATTGAACAGTGATGGTCTTGGGAAGATCAAAAGTGATGGGAACCAATTCTACATTCTTATTCAAGACCATCAATCTTTTATATGGGCAAAAAACAACAGTCTGAAATACTGCTGTATAAATATTTGACAGTAGTTCAAATTGTAAAAAAATAAAAACTGAAATCTCTTACAGTTTGCAGTTAACTTCCCATATCTGATCAGTCTCTATTTAAATATGGTCAGTTTAATTTTGTACTGTGTCAAACTATGGTAAAATTGAATATTATAGGATGTAAACTACTAATAATTGTATATCTTTGAATGGGCATTGTGTGGTCACATAAAGTACAGAAAGCAGATTTTTTCACTTTTCTTGTAACAGATTTGTTTTACCAGAGTTCAGTGAGGTGGAGGGTTGTACAAACTGGGACAGTGATGACTTTCAGAGAGTATAGTGTTGTCACTGCAGTGCCCTCTGATTGATTTAGTCATCCTTTAAATGAAGGGGGACTGTTATAGCAATTTTCCAGTCACTAGATATTGTTTTGAGTAGCTGTTGAAAGAGATTTGTTGCCTTATGGAAATCACTTTTGTTTCCTCAAGTCCAATTGAGAGTATACCATCAGGGCCTAGATATGAGATGTGTTTACCCAAAGTGGTTGTTTCATATTTTGTGAGTATAGCACCTATACTTTTTGTAATAATACTAATTAATATAGAACATTGTCTTTTATCACACTGAGACATGCTGTTACTATCTTACTTGGTAAATGTCTGTGAAAAATATGCATTTAATACAGTAGCCAGTTCTCTTACATTGTCGAAAAGTTTTCCACTATTATTTACACCAATTTTTTTCCTCTTCTGATACTGTTATAAGAACTGGGGGGGGGACTTCAAGCACAATATTTTTAAACTGTTGTTGTCTGTTCTCTGATGATTCTGTGGACATCCTATCTCATTCCTTATTAGTCTACTTTCCTATTATTGAATTTCACCTGTAAACTTTTCTAAAATTTTGAACACAGTTGCTTAAAGATTATCTCACCGCTGTTTTTTTCTTGAATCTGTTCTGATTGTCTGAAAATACTAGGTTGATATAAGCATTCCCTCTTCCTGGTATTATGACAATGTGATTAAGAAAGCATTCTAGTTAATTATGTCGACCATTTCTACTGCTGATGGTGGTTTTACCTAACCTAGTTAGGAAAATTGTAGTCTACCATGATAACGATAATAATAATTGCTTACACTTATATAGTGCTTTTCTGGACACTCCACTCAAAGCACTTTACAGGTAATGGGGACTCCCCTCCATCACCACCAATGTGCAGCATCCACCTGAATCGAACAGAGTAATGAAGCCAATTCATGGATGGGGATTTTTAGGGGGCCATGATTGGTAAGGCCCAATGGGAAATTTGGCCAGGATGCTGGGATGCTGGGGTTACACCCCTACTCTTTTCGAGAGACACCCTGGGATTTTTAATGACCACAGAGTGTCAGGACCTCGGTTTTACGTCTCATCTGAAGGACGGCGCCTTTTTTACAGTGTAGTGTCCCCCTCACTATACTGGGGCATTAGGACCCACACAGACTGCAGGGTGAGTGCCCCCTGGTGGCCCTACTAACACCTCTTCCAGCAGCAACCTTAGTTTTCCCCCAGGAGATCTCCCATCCAGGCACTAAGCAGGCTCACACCTGTTTAGCTTCAGTGGGTTGCCAGTTGTGAATTGCAGGGTGATATGGGTGCTTACAGGTATGTTCCTGACCCAGTTAATCCTTATAGATTCTTAGAATCTAAATTATTCTAGGTTAAATTACTATGCATAAATTCTTTTTGATGCATAGTGCAACCTGTCCATCTTTCCTGTCTTACCAGGAAAGATTGTATATCACTGTATACAGTCACTTCATACTACAGAGACTGTAGTCCCACTATTGTTTTGTTTTTAACCATCAATGTTTTGAGCATTTTTCTGTTCATGATTACATTATAATTGCATGTTAATCCTGTAAATATGGTCATTTGCATGTAATTACTACTAGAGTTGCAGTAGGTATACTTTAAGTAACTTCTTGATAATTCTTAATTATCTGTTCTGGTGTCCCCATGGCCATCTTTACCTGCAGGTATCTAATGGAAAACCCTGTCTTCTGTCAGATTGGATTGGCTATGGACAGTTATTTGGTTTATTTGGCACTAATAATAGATCCAAATAGCCCTATGATTTTCTTTAGGAAGGAACTTCCATTTTGGAGGAAATTCTTAAGTGACATTTGTAGATTGAGCTTCAGGCCAAGGAAAATTATTCCAGAATAATAAAATAAGCTTTTTGCCTTAACTTGCGATCCATGTTACCTTTCTATCAAAGACAGCTATCCTTCGCCAGTTGATTAAGTGAGATTTTTATTGTAAATTCTAATGAAGCTGTACTAATTGTAATAGGTCAAAGGGCTTAAAGCATTGCTTTCCTGCAGTAGTTGTGTTATAATTCTGTACAATGTCCAGTTGGCCCTGTAAACTTGTTAGCTCCTGTGAAAGAAGGAGACATGTATAAACATTTATTTCTTGTTGGGTTTTTGTATTTACACACTGTGGTATTGTTTTTTTACCCTGGATACAAGAATACTGTATAAGAATGTGCATTAATTTGGATTAGATGAGTTAGACAAGGGAATTGATTATAGTTATGAAGCTAAATATCTCGGAGGAAACCTAAGTTAAATATACCCATCAAAGAGGAGTTTTTTTTTCTTATTAGAATTTCATATGAAATGGTTTTCTGGCACCAAAGATTTCTATTCAGAACAAGCTGTTCTTGAGCTGGCAGAGTTGAGGATAAAGAATATATTGTTTTTTGTCTTTTTGTTTTTTACTGTGGTGATTGAACCAAACATGAATTCTTAAGTATGTGCTCCCAAGCAGTGAATTTGAAAGCATTTGTCTGATCTTTGCTGAGAAGCTTAGTCAGTAACAAAGGATTTAAAAAACAGGTTTGTGTTTGGTGTGTACAAAACCTGGTGTGTCCATTTGTACCCCATTCAGGCTGTAGAGCAGGGAGGAAACAGGGCCCCACAAAGGCAGGCGATGGGTTGGGTAATCCTGTCCCTGCTGGGACCAGACTGGAATCAGAACTTGGACCTTGATTGTAGTAGTACAATGGACAGAATAGTTGCAGATGCAGGTACCACCACATCCAATGCACCTGTTCAACATTAAGATTCAGAACAGCAGATCTGATGATCTATCAGAATTCTTCAAAGAGATTTATTTGATTGATTTACATTATTAATCATTATTACTATGCTTTGCTTCGTTTTTCTTCTGGCATGAGAAAAAAAAGAGCAAAATGATATTCCTGACAAAAAATCAATGTCCTACCTCTAAAGCCATAATCTAGAAACTGAAGCCCCTCATTGTTTGCTTCTTGACTGCCTTTTTCCTCCCTCTCACACAATCCTTTTGGGCTTTCTTCCTTCTTGGGAGTCCTCCGTGCATTCTTTCACTGTGAGAAACAGACTTTGCTGTGTTTTCAATCAAACAGGGTCCCAGAAAAGAATCGGACATCATGATTACGATCAGAACTTGTTTTTCCTCTTTCACCCTGCAGACTACTTCTAAGCTTGTGTCTCTCTCTGCCTGGCTTTGCTTAAAGGCCGAACAGATTTCTCACAAGGTTTCAGAAACATACAAAGTTCTTTTCTTTCTGTTTTTCAAATTTCCACAAATGGAAAAGATGATTACAGCCGTAGTGACTGCAAAGCTCTTCCACTCTTTTTTTTTTTTACTGCACCAGCCTCTCTTTAATGCAGCTCTTGCACCGTGCCTGCTAGTGCTTGCTGCCTGTGCTGTGGTGTCAGTTCTGCAGTGGTGGCGCACTCGCGCCTCTTGTGTGGTGCAGCAGCCCAGTGTACAGGCTGCAGTACAGCTCATTGACTGTGCTCACCACGACTGCTCTCCGCAGCAAAAGATTTCAGAGGAGGATCGTGAGTGGCTAAGAAAGTCTTTTATGAAGTCACAGTTTCTTCAAAGCCAGTGAGCCTGATAACCTCCTCAAATTAAAGACTTCCTTTCTCCATAAAGAAAAGCCAGCATGGCCTCTCCTGTAGGTGGGACAGCTGATTTGTATAGTAAATATTTGTTTGGTGATTTAGTGTTTTTTTTTTCTTTAATTTTAACACCAGAGACATAAGACGTACTATAGTGAACATAAGAAGTGTTCAAGCAATGAGCGGACTAGAAATGCATCTGAAAGTGTTTTGATGCCTTTCAGGATACGAAGTTTCATGCAGCACTGCTCTCCCACTGTACTTAGCAGCTGTGTCTATTACCATAAGTCCAGAATGCAACACTATATTTTCATTTGTTCCACATCTTTTCCAATGATATTTTTTGGGTACAGATTAAAGACTGGAAAAAAACGCTTTGAGATTTTTTTTGGTAAAAAAGAAAAATTGCAGGAAAGCACAAAGCAACTATATTCCTGGATGATGACCTCTAATACTGGGCAAACAAATATTTGTATACGAATAAGCTGTCTCACCTGCAGAAGAGTCTCGTGCTAATTTTTCTTTTTGGAGAAAGGAAGTTATTAAGTAACACATTGAACTTTATAACTTCCCAAAATAAAGTGTGATTTTTATATTGTATAGTGTTTGACCTCGAGCTTATTTGTTTTCCCATTTAAACCTTCAGAACAAACATCTAATAGCACAGAAATTCTCCTTTGTGCAATTCCAGCTTTTTTATGCCTGAAGGAAACATACTGTACGTATTGAAAATTGTTAAGAATACTCAGTAATCAGAATTCCTTCTGAATTAAATGTGATTGAAATGGCTCTTGTTATTGTTGCTCTGATCATAATTCTATTTCACAGACTTGCCTTTCCAGGAGGACCAGTCCAGTTTTTCCCAGGCATAAAATATTTAAATCAGAACTCATCTTAAATCAATACATTTCTTTTTACAAAACTGAAATTATGTCCAGCAGGTTTGTCAGTTGATTGACCACGATCAGTCTTTTCTGAGTTTTTTTTTCACCCACCATTAACTAGCAGACCTTTGGAACATGTTGATTGAAAACTGCTGTGGTTGTATCTTAGTCTTTATGGATGGACAGGCAGAGATGGACACAATTTTTTGTATCTGCACTGACATACAGTACCTGTACTTCAGAAACCCTTTTTCTAAGCTAACGCAATACTAGTTTGCTTTTTAGAGTATGAGAGCTTCATTGTAGAGCCTGTAGAGCTTCTTTCTCCTCAATGAACTTCTGAGTGTGAAGTGAAATTGTGACTCCACATAAGCAGTACGAAGTGTGTACTTCTGAACCTCTCCTAAGCAAAGCTGGCTTTTGCAAATGTACAGTAGAAGGCAAATACTGTAGGTTCACTATTTCACAATGCAACAGAAAGCACCATTGATATGTTGCTCTCTAGGCAGAGATATCCCAATACTGAGTTTCTAGGATGTCTATTGTAAGTCTATCCAAATTCCCTCATTAGATGCTAGCAACACCTACAAACTGCCAGAGAGAGTGACCCTAGCCCTGTCAACTATGTGTCACGACCAAGAGACAGGTTCATCACATCAAAAGGCACGTAGGGGTTATTGTAGTAAATTCTCCTATTTTCTTAATTTACCACTGGACTACCACTAACATTTTTACTTGTCGCACAGAACAATGAAGTAGTGTCACTGCCAGTCTTATAGAATTCGATGGAATAAAGTTAGGTGTGTTTTGATTTTGAATGTGCAGTAGGTTTGTGTTTCAGTATATCTCCTTCTGCTAAATTAGCATTAATGTTCTGTACAGTGTTGCTCCCAGAACCACTATCTAAAATACCCACTTCCTGTATTTTAATTTTGTTTTCACTGCTTATATGAAAGATCTTGTTTAGTTCCAAGGCCTGTTTTGACATTTTGAATTTACTGTTAATAGACATTCAGGATGATAGCTACATACAGAGGAATTGGTTACATACAGGCTAAGGAATAGCTCTTGATGTCCTTTGTCCTCTACTTGAAAAAATAATTCCAGGCACGAAAACAACTCTTAAAATTTGATTTTGCTGTCCTTGAGAGCACCACCAAGTGCTCTGAGTTGTAGCTGAACACTCTATCTCTAATTAAGCTCGACCAGGTCTAGTTTGTAAAAAAAAGATTAATACTCTCAAGTGGTTTTCTGGTTTTGAAGGAATAGAGAACTTAATCACAGTTATTTAATTAAACTGAATTAAGTATAGTAGACTTTATGATCTGGCTTCTCTGAGAAGTATCTCACTGCTACCCTCTGGGGCCTGTGCAGACTTTTATGATAACAATGTGCAACATTTTAAATAAGGTGGGAGAAATTCAAATTGTAATTTACATAATCTCCGTTTCAATTAGCTGTATCCTGAATTTAACTGCAGAAACTTCATTCCTCTCTGCAGATCTTCCTGGCAGTCAGTCCTAGATATCTTCATGGGTGACACATTTTTGATTGGAACAGCTGGCTTTCTAAGTCTCTGTCTTTAAGATGTCTTGCCAGCAGTGGAAAATCAGACTCGCAAATTTAATTCTCTGAAGACTTGTTTTGCAGATTTACTACTGAATTTCCAGATTATCTAAGGCATGGTGACTAAACGCCATTACAATGTGAAGAAGTTAAATAAATCCCATTATAGTAAAGTGAAAAATACACATACTGTTTATTAAGTGTTATTGTACAATGATAAAATGAGTTTGCCCTGCTATATTTGAGCAAATTATATCTTTATTTTGATACATATTTGGAATTACTTTTTTCTGAGAAGCAAAAGCTGGCATTGCATAAGGGTTGTACTACAATCTTATTGACTAAATGTGCATTATGGTTCTCTGTGGTCCATTTAAAAAACATGAGCCTTATGTAATTAACTTACTTTCCCACCTGCTAACTAAAGCCCAGGCAACATAGGAACATAAGAAAGGCCATTTTGTCCAGCTAAGTTAGTTAGTTGGACAGTAGTTAGTAGTTAATCATCCAAGGATCTCATCCAGCCCTCTCTTGAAATAAACCAGGGTATCACCTTAAACAACATGGCTGCATAGCTTGTTCCACACTCCCACAACCCTGAAATGACTCTGAGGATACCCATTATTCTAAATGAGGCCATTTCTAATGTATTATACAGTTTTAACCTAACATTCCTTGATTTATATTCTATGCTTTAACTATAGATCCTAACATTGTTTGCCTTTTTTATTGCTTCCCCACATTGTCTAGAAAATTATGTAAATTATGTGTCAACATAAATACCTCCATCTGTTTGATATGTAGCCTCATTTAGCTCAGCGTTTCCTGTTTTGTGTTTATAGTGTTTATCTTTTTATTAGCAGCATGCGAAACCCTGCGCTTGTCTACATTAAATGTCATGTGCCAGGTGTCCGTCCAGTCTTGAGTATCATCTAAATCTTTTTTTAATTTTATTGGCTGCTCCTACTGTATAGTGTTTGCTAATCCTCCTAATTTGTTATGATCTCCAGGCAAACTGTTGTTGAAGGGTCTACATAGGAGTCATGCTCAGCATTGACCATCCCTGTTATGTGACTATTGGTATCTCTGGATGAATGCAGACCAAAGTACAGCTCCTGTGCTAATCTATCTTTCACATGTCTTTGTCTATGCGATTCTTCTGTATCCTACTATGCAATGCGATATAAAAGCTGATTACCATGACATTTTCTTGAAGCCCTGACCCTTCCGGGAATGCATCTTAATGAAGTTGGAATGGATTTGATGTTTCTAAGCTTGTTTAAGATTGGTAAATAATTAAACATTAATTAGCCCATTTTTGTACTTCAGAAGTCAAACATGAATAAATAAACAGTTTGACACACTTGGTGTGGCCCTGGGGAATAGTTTTGACTAGTTTTACTCACGCATGAAAGATAGGCATTCTCAATTGAAATTTGATACGCTTGAACACAGAGGAATAATAACTCAAGTACCTTATTCCCATAGACTTGGACTGGCTGCCAGTCTTGAGGTGAGTTTCTCCGCATTGCTCCTGACATCACAGTGACAGTCTGCATGGATTCAGTGAAAAGCCTGCTAGCATGTTAATGAAGCTCGTGGGCTTCAATGTTTTACAAATGCACACAATTTGTATTTATTGGGGAGACCATAGTTTGTACTCTGCAAATTGTGGTTTCCCCAGTGAATACAAATGTTTATCGGGGAACCACAAGCCTGATAAACACAACAGTAGAGTCCTGTTTATTCTCTTTTTCTGGGATACCAGTTAAAACAGTGATCATTCCAGATAAAATAATAGCACCCGTTTAACCAGAACATAAAGCTGAGAAAATATGATTAAATTTGTTTTTGAGTAAGCTCTTCACCCCATAAAATATTGAAACAAACTCCAAGATCACACTGCCTTCATGTCTATTTATCCATAAGCCACTTTCAAATACTATATTGGAAATTGTCTGCAAGTTGTGCTCAGCAAATTGATAATGCCAGTTGTATGCCAGATACATTATTGTATTAGACTGACAGCCCTTATTATATTGAAATGTGATCAAATTAGATGATAGTAATACGCACTGCATTCAAGAAATGGTCCACAAGAATAAGGTCACATGCTTGTGTGGGTTTTGTCTGAGAAGACTATTTCTGTGATTGTCTTGTTTGTCAGAACAGCAGCATTCGCATTCCTCTTTTGTTTTCTTGATCTGATGGCAAATAACTGGAACCAGTCTGAATTCCCTGGGATCAGGATGCTTTTTGAGGGCCCAGCTGTCTCTTATGACATAAACAATGTGTGATCAGACGTGATGGGATTTCTTTTGTCCCAGACCGTAATGAGTGCTAGGTATTTTATCCTATTTGTTCACCAGAATAGAAAAATTGTTTTTGTGAAATTATGACATAGCATTAAAAGGTCTCAAATTTAGATGGGCTACACCCTAGTGTTTTAACATATTTTTGTGCACTTGCCAAACAGTTGTGGTATTTTATATTCTGTAGTGATCTGTGCTTACCAACACGCTGTTCTCATGGATTGATTCAATATCATGATAAATACATCACTAAAGTTTTTTTTGTAAATGTGGAATATGTAGTAATGCTTATAGGAATAATGTTTGAATACCACTGAACACTTATTCAAGTATAATATTTGCAGTGCATATTTTCTCCAAATGTTGGATTTTAATTTTACTTTTCTTCATTTTCATTTAATTTAATACAGCCTGTTTGAACTGACACTGCAGTTGAATTTAATTGTATTACTTGGCACACTTCTGTTTTGATAATATTCTTTTACAGCATATTTGAATACAGTACTAGATGCTCCTCAGAGATCTGCAGAAATGTAATGTAGTTTTAAGTTTGATGGAGGTGACTGTTTTCTGAAGTTATGTTTTTTTTTTCCACATGTAAAAAGGGATTCAGTTTGTCACCTCTTCTTTCAACATTAAAGATAACCTGTACTGTATGTGCAGGAGCTCTGCCGAGCTGTCATTTAGATGAGTTTCATTGATTTATCTCCCCCTCAGCTGCCTTTCTGCCAGTATAGAGCACCAGGGGGGTCCATGGAATATTGGAAAGACAGTGTTGTGACAGAGGTGTTTCCCACCTCACTTAGTAATTTTATCTTTTTTTCAGGCAAAGCTGTCCTTGGTTTCTGTCTCTTGCATCTCTGGGGAAAATCTGTACAAACTCTCCACAACCAGGGTTGTCAGAGTTTCAGGGAAACAATCTAAAATCTGTCCTTCTTTTATTCATCAGGTTTTACTTAAGCTGCCATTAATTTAACGCTCCTCGTCCTTCTTGTGTAGTACCAGCAGTTTATATAGAAAATCAAAACAGGGAATAAATATGCATACTGTTTTTCTTTGTTTACTAGGGAAGCCATCTGTTTGTAAATATCCCAAATTCAGTACAGTATGTCACAGAGATTTGTAGATAACGCCAAAGGCAATGCAATTCACCTGGTGTATATGGAGAACAGGTTAAAAGGCAAAAGTAAAAACATGTTTACTTGAAGTGGTTTATTTTCTGTTTTCTGTTTTTTTTTTGTTCGCTGGTAAACAGAGTTTTATAAGAAGTCATTTTTTAGCATGTTTTCTTTTGATCTACAAGATATTTTTAGATCAGAGGTTTTCTCTGTCCAGTAAAATCTCATTGCTGTTTACAAATCAAAAACATCTTTTTTTCCACATGAAGTGCCAATGTAAAATTGCTCTGTGATTCAGGAATGCGCAGCCTTAGAAGATCTTTGTTAATCACTTACATATTGGGTGGAGGCCATGCATTTAATTGCATTCCGTTTAACAAGACTGTTTTTGATGGAGATATTTTGTCTTAACTAAGATAATCAAGTGTCTGCATTTTGCCTATCGTATCACACCTGCTTTACACAGCGAAGTCTTAATGAAAGGTCCTGATTTTCCAGGATTTCTAACATATTTTAGTCATTTCTTTTTTGAAAATGTATTACATTTGCACTTTATCACTGTGAACCGTGCCTTATATTAATGTTAATCCATATCCGAAAAGTCCTCTGCTTCTGACAAAATCCCCAAAGCAGCTTGGGGCTAATGGGTGTTATTTCCTTTCACAATACAAGGAAAATAAATGTAGTTTTTAGAAAAGGTTTGGGAGGGATGACAGAACCACTCTCTTCCTCACTTCTGCTACTGTAACTTCTCAAGCTCCACGACGTCCCTTCCTGAGAAACCTTACAGTAAATCTCTCTCCCACCCTTTTATTTCTCTTTCCACATTCCTCCTCCACTTCATCTCCACATGTGCAGCTGCCCCTTGTTTAACTTTTCTCTCTGGGGTCCTCACTCCTGTCGTATGGCCAGGGCGTTTCCATCAGACAAGCAGGTTGAGCCAAAACGTCTTATGCCTGACTCCTCAGTAAAGATTCCTAAATGCATTTTCTTCTTGGATGATGTATCTCCCCCTAAATCTATACAACTGCCATTAGATGCAGTGCATGCAGCATGTCCAGTACCACATTTCAAAAAGACATCAGCACTGAAAAATTGCAGAGTGTCAGAGTCAGCCCTGTTACGTGGACAAGGTGAGACTCTGTCGCTAACCAAAATCCTCTGAGCTCCACTTTAAGCTCCCCAAGCCTTTCTCGCTCCCTCCCTTCCTTTTCGCTACTGCCCTTGTCCCTCCAAGGACAGGCCTGCTGAACCCTGTAAGCCTCAATTAGCCAGCCCAGTTCTCTCTCTGTGAGTCAGCGACACCCTGCACTTCAGTTACATACACCGCCTGTGGCTTCAAACTCAGCCACTCGAGAAGGGAGAGTCTGACCCTGCAGCCTCGCGTGGGGCTGGTGTCTGATGTTCTGCCGCAATCCCTGTACTGGCATTAAAAAGAAACAGGAAGGATGGAGAGAGGACTTCTCTGAGAAATGGGAGAAGGAGAGAGAGAGAGTGGCTCAGGGCACCTGGCATTTGTTTCTCAGCAGTTAGTATGTGTGCGCGCGTGTGCGTGTGTGTGTGTGAGAGAGAGAGAGAATGTGTGTGTGTGTGCGCGTCTGTGTAGCTGAACACCGGAGCTGAGAGCACTTGCAGGCTGAGTCGCAGGGGCTGAAGAGACTGTGCTCACTGTTGGGCTCCTCTCTGGCCCTCAGGCCAGAACCACCTCCACAAACATGACTTCTTGCTTCCTCCTGTGTCGCTGTCCGGAGTAGCTGAGCTGAGACCCCAGCCGCACAGGGGGTCAGGGCAAAGGCCGCTGGGATACACATTCACTGACCTTAGTGAGGGCTGAGAGACGCAGCATGGACCATGTTGCCAGGTTAGTAATCCCCAAGTGGGCTTCAGATAGATGTATCTGTACTTTGAATTTTTTGTCCTTACTTTTCTACATTGTGGCTGTGTGTGTCAGAGATATGGTGAACTCGGGTGAGTCTCTGTTTAGAATAATCAATTTGAAATAAAGTGGTATCTTTGCTTTTGCCATAATATATCATTGCTTTTGGACATTGGCCATTTGTCACCATAAGGGATTCTAGAGGTGCAATCATTACCCTTTATGTTGTGTGCTTGTGTTGACCTACCTGTATACATGCTTAATAACAGCACAGACAGCTGTTAAGGCTATTTTTGTATTGAATGGTACAAAAAGAGGATGCTGACTCCTACCAGGACTGCACTTAGGAGGACTTCTGTATGAAGTGAGCAGAATTTGTCCAGTGTCTGCTTGGTGGTGCCTTCTGTAATATCAAGGGCTTTCATTCAGTTAAAAAGGTAATGTAACAGGTGGAAAACAGTATCATTTATACCTCTGCATATGAGAGAGTGTAGAACTTGTGCCGCAGACAGCTGTGTTAGATGCACACTTTGGGAGTGCTCCCTAAGTAATGTCATTAGGAATGACAGATGCTTCCAGGGACTCTGAAAATTTCAGTCACCAGCAAAGAGTAATCGGTACTTCTTTCCTCAACACATCTTGGCAACAAATTATTCCTGCCTCTGCAACATGTGCAGCTAGTAAACTGTGAAAGGTGCAGTTATACGGTCATTGTATCTGTAACACAGAGTTAATGTAATCAGTGTAGGGTTTTCAGGAAGCAGCATTTGGGTCAGTGTGAGAGCAAATGGCCCTCCTGCTATTGCTAAGTCCTGCCCTTTTCTGAACTTGCATTGTGAAGTGATCGAAAATCAGGTCTGTTTGTGTTCCTTGCATTAGCAGATTGTTCGGCGGCACGGGGGCTATCAAGATAACGCTGCAAATTAAACTCCCTGCAGGTCATTGAGACCGCTGCGTGCTTGCAAATCATTTTCGCCCTGAGAAAGGCGTCACATTAACATGCGTCTGCAGCAGCGGACTGCCTGCTGAGCGCTTCTCTCGTGGGCTGGGGAGTGGAAGGTAATATTAATTCCCAGCTCCTAATGACAGTGACTCTCTTCTGCCTGCAGGTGGCACTCTGTCGCACGTTTGTACTTGGAAGATACAAATTTAAGATTTTGGTGTCAGTTCATCATTTATTTCTTTGGGAATTACTTCAGACATAGCAGAGGCCACTTAATGGACATTCTTAAGGCTGGCCACATTGTTGTTAGGTTTCAGTCTTTAACTATTCATAACATTTGTAATATGTGCGAGTATAACTGGTTTCTATATTTAAATCTCTGATTGAATGAATTTTAAGATGTAGCTGCCTGAATAGCTTCTTGCTTTTTCTCTGTGTTTATCTGAGGAAAGAGACTTACCCTGCTCTCAGTGGAATTGTTGACGTACACAGTAAGCTCCTGTCCATCTCTTTAGAATGTAAGCACCAGCTTCTAGAATCCATTGGAACAGGCGCAAACCTCACAGAAGACATTTGGATTCCTTAAATGTCCCTTCAACCTTATAACAGCAGTATTGCTGATCCAGGCCAGGTGAATAGTTTTCTCTTTGTGAAATAAGATTGATATTCCAAAATTATTCTCCATTAATATGACTAAAATAAAATTGGTCCAGCCAATTTTAATTTCTATTTTTTTAAGTATTCTGCATAAGCCCTCTTGCAGCAGAAAACAGATTTGCAGTGGAGGAAAAGATGATACAGTTTCAGAAACGTGCAATCCCCTTAGTTAAAAATAGATGTGAAGTAAAGCATTTAAGAAAAGTTCATTTCTCTTTCATTCTCTCCCCCAGTTTGGTATAACCAGTTGTTCAACATTTTATCGTTTTGCTAAAACCCTCATTACAGAACAAAAGACATTAAGAGCACACCCATATTGCATAGGTTTGTATAACCTGTGTAAGTACAGCAAAACACACACTACACAGTCAGGTCATCTTGGCTTTTTCACACCACAGGCTTGCAGTGCAGACAGAACTGAGGTATCAGGAGGAAGACTGGTGCCGCTATCATTGATAGTGCTGCAAATTCACAGGCACCGAGCAAACCCAAGCCTTCCCCACAGACGTAATCCACACTAACTGGCCAGGCTTGCAGTACAGAACAATTCTACAAGCACAGAGTCACAATAGGTTAATGACATAGTAAAGAAATGGAACTTAGATTCCAGCCTGTAGGGAGCCCTACAGAGTTTTTAAGGAACAACCTTGAAACATACAGTGGATTAAGGGCACATTCTGCAGGAACATTGAATGATTCAAACACAGCCTGATAAATCTGGAGATTCATTACTTATTTACTCCATGGCCCTATGGTCCTTGAAGGACCTTGGCCTCTGCTAATATCATCTTCCATTCCTTTAATCCTCCTTCTCTTCCCGCCCAGCTCTCTTGTGTCTGCCTCCCCATCTTCCAGCCATTTCAGTCTCGGCTGTCCTCTTCTCCTCCTTCCTCCTGGGTGTCTCAGCTCTTCAGGGGCCTCGACCCCTCTCCGTCCTTGGGACGTGCCCAAGCCATCGTAGTCGTCCTGCCTTAATCGTCGCAGCCAGATCTTGGTCCTGGTACAGTCTCCTCAGTTCTTTGTTCTCATTCTTCTTGTTTCTCTCATTCTCACAGGCCCATATATCTTTCTCAGAATTCTCCTCTCCCAGGTGTTTAGGCGGCGTTCGCCAGCTTCAGTTAGAGTCCACGTTTCAGCACCATATGTAACCACAGGTCTAATGACAGTTTGGTACAGAACCTTCTGGAGATCCCGCGACAGGCTACAGCTCCTAAGTTGGTTATATAATGCCCTATAGCTCCTATTGCCAGCCGCCAGTCTGGCGCTCACCTCCGTACTGATCTTATTGTCTGCTGTGACGAACTCTCCTGAATACTAAATACTAAATACCGGAGATTCATTACTGGTGTTTATTTTGTTTTAATAATAAGTGAAACTGCTCCAATCTCTTCATTCACTCTAAATCCAACGACAAGAAGTAGCTGACAAACTGTCAGTCGAATGTCACTTCACTGCTCCAGGATTTCAAAACATTTTACACACCACAGCAATTCCCTTGAGAGGCTTACATTACTTTAGCATTAGGCTCTTGTAGTCTTGACCGTGATTTAAAAAAAAAACATATATGGGATTATGCATTCTTACCAAGTTCCATGTTAAATCACACTTTGCACCTGAGCACCTAATTGTTATTTTTTTAGGTTGTTTCCATATGTGTATGTGCTTTAAGTTTTGAGAAACGTGTTTGAATTTAGATTAAGATAAACAAGTGTCATCATTCCTCAGGTTTTTCTGGATTTTTCAGACACTGCGGGCAAGTCGTTGCTATGACCCCGGTCTCAAGTCAAGAACAAATACATTTTTTTCTGCTAAGATTTTCTTATAACGGGGGTCCTCGTTTGTAATCCTGGAGGTCTCATGTGTTTGCAGGCTTTCCACATTTCTTAATAGCACGAGCATCTGAGGAGCTGGGAGAAGCTGTTAAATTGGTCCAATTAAACCAGTAATGAGCTGTTTCAGGTCATTAAGATCCTCCAGGGCCAAGATTGGCAATCCCTTTCTTTAAAGGATGTAGACAGTGCACACTTAATCTGATGTCATAATGAAACCTTAGCTAGGTTTTTAAGAATTTGCATGTAATTTTTTTAATAAAGGCCAAGCACAAAGGCACGGTAGTCAGTGCGGCTCCTTCACAGCTCTTCCATCTATTTTCTGCCTGGGATACATTCTGAGTGGAGTTTGCATGTTTCCTGCACAGTCCTGTGGATTTTTGATGAGTGCTCCAGTTTTCTCTCATAATCAATATTGTCCCTATATGCGTGTGTGAGTGCACACATACTGTGGGTGTGAGTCCTGTGATGAACAGGTGTCCTGTCCAGGGTGTGCTTTGTGCCTTTATTGGGCGGAGCGGTGGCTCTGTGGCTACAGTCTGCGCCTGTGGCTGGAAGGTTACCGGTTCGTATCCCGCAGCCGGCAGAGGAATCCTGCTCTGTTGGGCCCCTGAGCGAGGCCCTTAACCCCAGCTGCTCCAGGGGCGTCATATAAATGGCTGACCCTGCGCTCTGACCCCGAGCTTCTCTCCCTGTCTGTGTGTCTCATGGAGAGCGAGCTGGGGTATGCGAAAAGACAAATTCCTAATACAAGAAATTGTATATGGCCAATTAAGTGATCTTATCTTATTTTATCTCTTATCTCTCTATCTGCATTGTCAGGCTGCAACTCACTATGACCCTGTATTAGACTAAGCAGCCTTTGAAAATGGATGGATGTATTGATAAAGCATAAAGCTTTATAGATCGATTATTAACTTGCAGCTGCACTATTTGAAATCATTACTCATCTCCAGTCATTGACATTTATTCAAATATTGTCTTTATTATCATGGTATCTCCTGTTTAACCAGTACAAATTCCTTCTTTTTTGTTGTTTTAAATTTAGCTGTTGCTTTTAATCAAAGTGACTTAGATTTGCTCCTGTTTGTACCTCTGGGTATTTTACTGGAGTAATTTGTGTCCTGCTCAGGGATACAACAGCAGTCTCATCTGGGATTTGATCCCCTTTTTAAATTGTTAGTTTAATTAACATTTAGGAATTCATTCGTGCACTGTATCTACTTTATTAAACATATTTCCTATGCTTTCAAAAGGTCCTTTCCTGCCAGCATTAATTTAACCATAAAGCAAAGCAAAAATAAACATTAACAAAACGAAGAATCTTACACTCACACAATCCATAAATCCTTTTATAACATCATCTCAGTCTGGTTAAGTCTTTGCAATCTTAGTAATAAATATAATCTTGGTCACTTCTCCATGTAAAACAGTTAACTAATTACTGAAATATTACATTCTAAATAAGGAGACAGGATCATTAATCGTTCAACATAACTGGATCGCAAAAATGTTTAAATTGTTTAAATGAATTCACTACTGAACAGTGCCCGGAGCATGTAATTAACTAATCGTATGTTAAATATTTATAGAACACTAATTTTACCATGGTGTGATGCATTAGCTAAGTCATTATTTTAAAACCTGTCTATCACTTTCATTGTTCATAAAGCAGAACTATGTTTGAGAAAGCTTAAAGACTACAGAATGCAACTATTTCCAGTAGATTTCAGGTCACTGGTTCAAACAGGAGTTTGATTATTGAAAATTATTCCACTCAAGATATGAGTCATCACTGCCTACATCTACAATTTTTTAACCTAGTGATAACTTTGAACACACACAATCTGTGTGTGATATAAACAGAACTTTGTCTTCTAGTGCCTGTTCTATACTAACTCCTAATAGTTATTAGCTTGGTGATGTAAAAGAGTTATTGGTCTCTCTGTACAAAGCTTTTGGGTTATCTGTGAGGGCTCTGAACCTGAGGTTTGCAGATGAACTCACTGGAAATGATTTAAATTCACGTGTGACTCTATTGACTCTATTCTGTAGGTTTTTCTGACAAGCTCTAATGTCCAGGGACATGCCTTACACTAACCCATTAACATTTTGTTAATTTGTACATTTTGTTCCTGATAACTTTGGAACCACTGTGAGGTAGTATCAGGAGAAGAAATAGAACTTGCATTGTACAGCAGTTTCAAGTTGTAATAGAGAAGCTGTAACAATTTACTTTGCTCAAAACAGTGCAGCATAGTAAAACGGACAAGGAAATTGTAGTGTAAGAAAAATGAAGTAACAAGAAGTACTAAAATTACAGGAAGTATCGTACATGAGTGCAGAAGAGTAAATGTGCAAATGTAAAAATACCATGTAATTGTTTTTAAGGAATTTTCAGAAGGAAGAATTGTATTCACATTGCACTGATGAAGTGGTGTTTTCATGGACTCTTGATTCAGGTTAATTACAACACCTTGTTACCAGAATTGAAATACTATGGAATGGGAGTCCAATTTACATTCAGACATCCTTGTGGGTTTGGTAGTGATATCATGGAATAGCTTTCTACACAGGAAATAGCTGACCAACTATAAACAGGGGACCCCAGGACAGGAACCTAGGCAAACAGGAAGAGCTAACTTTACAGTCTTTATTCCTGGTCAGGCTGGCAAACCCTGATTTGAATAAGCTCAGAATATTGAACCACACCAGTTCAGAAAACAGGTGGAAAACAAAACTGTAGACAGTTTCAAAACTGTTAGACTTGCTTTTAAAAACATTGATATATAGCAATATATCAGTATTCCTATACTGATATATGCAGTATAGGAATGTGTACAGAGAGGGTAGATTTTGTTTCAAAGTGTATTTTGTTTAGAGATGATTGTAAAATGTGTGTGTTTGAGTATAGAGGATTTGGTAAATGCAGTGAACTGCAGCAGAAATATAGTGAATTCACTGAGCTAAGTCAGCCATATGAGAGCTGAGATGACTGTTTCTTGCGTGTGTTCCTGGTACATGTAAGAGGAGAAGGAATGGGATTGTAGATGCAAACAACTTTAAATGTGAGATGTTTAGATTAGTGTGCAATCATAGATGGCTTCTGTGTGTAATTTAAAGTTGCGGAGAATTAATGAAATCATCCATCAAGTGCCGTGTTACAGCACGGCTGCCCAGACAGCACTTCCCAGCTGAAAATCTGTAAGGCTTAGCCATTAATCACCTACCACATCACTGCTTTATTGGCACAAGCATGTGTGTGCTTTCTGCTTTGCAGTAGTAGATGTAGAACTCAAAAACACTAGTAGGCAATTCAGGGTGACAGCACAATAATTTGTTGCAGTTGAACATACCTGAGAGTAATCTTTCTGTGTTCCTTTAAAGCAATGGGAAGATGTACAGTTGATACAGTTGAGCTATGGAGCCTGAGCCGTTGTAAAAACTGTATTACCATGAACAGTCCCAGTAGGGATTGCATCATATGCCTTATATGAACGGAGTTAAATCAATTAGTGTCAGTAGTCTGAAGGTTACAAACCATATTAATTGATTATTCCCCCTTTTCTCAACGGTTTTGTCTTAACTATTCCCAAGGGCTGTTGGCTGTAAGAAGCTAATTCCTAAAATGCTCCTCTCTCAGTGGCCTGCAAAAGGAAAAGATTTCTTAGAAAGAAAAATGAAATTAAACTTTTACACAAAAATTATGTTTCTTTGGTTTAATCTGGAATCCTTTAGGAGGAACATGAAATCTGTCGTATTGAATGTGTTTATTTTAAGTCATTCCACTAATTAAATGATGTTTCCTACAGTATCTTTATCTTGATTAAATAATGTAACATACTGGGGGCCTGGGTACAAATCAATCATTTACAGTACATCCATCACAACAGTTTTCCACAGAGTGCTTTACAGCCTTGTATTGCAGATTGTAGATGAGAAGAGGTGAAACAAAAACTGCCAGTCGGAGAAAATAAGACTGCGTAGGTCTCAGGCCCTGTGGTTGTTTCCCTCCAGACAATGGTTTTGCGGGACATTATTGTAGATCATAATCTCTGTCTGCATGTCCGAATGTGAAGGAACTCTCTGTTTGCATGCTAGGAAGTCCATGACACTGAGTGAGTGTGTTGTACCATTATGCCATGACATTAGGTGACATTTCTTGAGAAACAGAACTATTTTTTGAATCATTTTCTCGTCCATTTTTCAGTCTGGATTCTTGTCCCCATTCCTTCTTAGAAAAACAATTGTCAAAGTGTAAAATTTCCAAACCAAAATGAAATGAAATCAAACTTATCATAGTGAGAGTCTGAGAGCCCCAGGGCTTACTGCTGTAGTACAGTCTCTCCCTCAGGGTCTCTCTGCTGTAGTACAGTCTCACTCCCTCAGGGTCTCTCTGCTGTAGTACAGTCTCACTCCCTCATGGTCTCTCTGCTGTAGTACAGTCTCACTCCCTCAGGGTCTCTCTGCTGTAGTACAGTCTCACTCCCTCAGGGTCTCTCTGCTGTAGTACAGTCTCACTCCCTCAGGGTCTCTCTGCTGTAGTACAGTCTCACTCCCTCAGGGTCTCTCTCTCTGCTGTAGTACAGTCTCACTCCCTCAGGGTCTCTCTGCTGTAGTACAGTCTCACTCCCTCAGGGTCTCTGTCTCTGCTGTAGTACAGTCTCACTCCCTCAGGGTCTCTGTCTCTGCTGTAGTACAGTCTCACTCCCTCAGGGTCTCTCTCTCTGCTGTAGTACAGTCTCACTCCCTCAGGGTCTCTCTCCCTGCTGTAGTACAGTCTCACTCCCTCAGGGTCTCTCTCCCTGCTGTAGTACAGTCTCACTCCCTCAGGGCTCTCTCACTGCTTTAGTACAGATTCACTATAAACAGTCCAATTGAATCAGAGCACCATTGTTTAAGTGATGAGTCTCTCAAGGGGCAATTTCTGTATCATCATTCTTGACAAACACATCATCTACCACCACACATTTTGTTAAGAATGACAGATCCCTACTGTCATTAACAATGTTGAGCAGTCTATCCAAGCTAAGACTTTATCTTCACCTTGACAGAGTTGAGACAGATTCAGACTGACATTGTACAACAAATCAATTAACTGTTCCACCAGTGTCACTTACAGACCTGTCTTACAGTGTCATTGAATGGAAATGGAAGTGTGTATGAGTGCTGCTACTGGCAGTGGCATCTGCTTCCGTATCACACCAGTACGTTGTCCTGGCTGTATTGCAATGTCATGTATTGTCACACAGCTTTGCTAAGTGCCTTGCGGCAACCTTGTTGTGAAAGGCGCTATATAAACATAATTTGAATTGAATTGAAATTGAATTATGAGGAAGCACATAATGTTCTGTCGCATTAAGATTTACAGGATTTACTCCTTGCAGGTACTTAGTACTGAATCTCAGTGAAGACAGAAACTGAGCTCTGCTCAACTCTCTGTCAGTGAAGCTGAGCATGAAGCTCATTTGTATGGCAGTTTGAAGTTTGTTTGATTGGTTCATTGCTTTTGAAGGCAGCATCTGAAGTTATGTGGGACAGTGTGCTGTGGCTAAATTGTACAGCAGCTAAGACCCCCCAGATGGAAAATAACTGGTGGAGGAATTTATACCTTACAAAAGTGCTGAGACTCTAACTACACTAGCCAATATCAACAAACCCTGACAATCTTCCATCTTTTTAAATACTGTGTGTTTGTGCAATTTCCCTTGGTGTGCTCCGGGAAAGGCGGACAGCTGTTCTCATTCTAATTAGATGTCATTCAGCCTTTTAAATGCAGGGAACATGTTGCCGTAGGGGAAAGTAACTAGTTTATGAATAGTAAGTTGACTTCTGTGGCATGTGTAGGCGGGATTAATGTCTGGGGGAGCAGTGAGCTGCGACAAGGTGGTTCATCAGTCATTGACCCTTCTTGGCTTAAATGCAGAAAACCGATAAGCCAATAGGCTGTTCCTCTTGGTTCACAGCCGAGGGCTGTTGCTCTTGGCTATTAAACATTTCAAGGTCACCTCTGAACCACAGGGAAGTAGCAAAGTGAAAAGTAGACTTGCAGCAGCACACGGGGCACGGACAAAACTGCTTTGGAAGTAATCTTGAGAAATTTTGCCTACTGTATTAATGTTATAAATATCAAAGCTGTTTGCCTCTTTTTGCTTTTCCTGCAGCATCTGGTTTTTACTGTACTTTTCCCGAGAGAAAACAAATGAAAAAATGTGCCCTGGAGATTTTTTTACTGTGGATTTGCACTTTTGTGAATGTGAGGCCCTCAGCAATTATCAGAGGACTCTTGCAGGCCTTTCCTTTGCTGGATTAGGAAGAGTGCAATATCACTTCTGTCTGATTATTAGGGACCTGAGCACAGGGAGGGATCAGAGCCTTACTGCAGTGCTTTATTTGCAGAAGATTTTATTACAGTTCTCCATCTTGGAGAGGAGTATAGTGTTCTGCCTGAGTAAACATTCCCTAGTGAGTTAGAGGGGCACTGTGTGTATCCCTCAGTCAGTAGTGTTTTGCCTGTTTTAGAGCCTTGGCAATTTGAAATTTGCCCGAAAGCTAACTGCTAAGTGGACGAGAGGCAGCTAATTATCTGCCCCAGGTTTCCCGTTGCAATTACTTCAGCTCTGGAGTGGAGAAATACAGAATGACGTTCTTTAAAGCTTTCTACACTGGAACAAAAATTGTCTTCCAGCCTACAAAAGTAACACTACCAGCTCAAACGTTCAATTGAACAAAAAACACCACAGATTTGTGTCAGGATCTAGAGATAAAGTGGAGCACGTTTTATACAGGGAATATCTATTAGCTCACATTCAGCTTTGTTTTGCTGAGAATCATAGGCTAACAAAAGATGGAAAAAGACTGTAGGTATCTGAAATATTTTACAGTGCTTCCGATTTCCCTTCCTTTCGTATATATCCTTCCAAGGATATGCAACTATGCTACCCATTGCCTTTTGCACAGTTAAAGTGGGAAAAAACATTTAGACCTTCTTTCTAACCTTCTTGTAACATTTATTCTTCTCTTCTCCTGAGAACATTCTGATTTGTAGCATTCCAGTGTCAATAAGTAAAGTCAGTTTTACACCTTCTCATTTCCGTTTCACTCAATGTTACTAAAACACAGTCCGTCATAATGGAAGTGTTTCCACTTTGTTTAACAGTTCAGGAAGATTGCTAAAGATTAGAATGACATGTGTTGGCAAACAATTGCTTTCTGATGTCAAGCACAGTCTGACAGCAGAGGAAGGGGTTCTCAGCTGAATGGAGAGATTAAAAGGTGCTTTGCTTTGGTTCTGGAAGCAGTGAAGCAATATACCTACTATTGGATTCGTTGTAAACCAGTGGTATCCAACTTACAGCTATAAGGTGAATGGGATATTCCTGCCTAACCACATTGGAAATCTTTCAGAATTCTGGGCCCATATGGGTATATTTTGGCATTTGTATCTTTAGTTTTAGGTTCTGCCCTTTCTGTCCCCTGAAACACTGAACTTGTCAGTTCAATAAACAGAAAACTCACATATTGAGAGCCATCATATCACTGTTTACAAATAAAGATAAAAATTGTATGGTTTAAAAAACCTCCTTTGTGCTGAACGTACAGGAAGTGAAGAGACCAGGACAGGAAACCAGAGCTCTGGTTTGAGTTGTGGGGTTTGATATGGACCTTTGTGAGTCGTGTAAAGGAAAGATTACGGTAGGCACAGGCATATCCCACTGCCATCTAGACTGAATTTGGCTGTGCTGTCAGAATAAGTGCAGGACAGGTGAATTTACATAGCTTGTTGCCAGGAGGTTACTGGGTCCAGCCTCTGACCCACTCTGTCACATAGATCAGGTTTCTAAAAGAGAACCTTGCAGCATTATACAGTTCTAAACCTCTTGTTTCAATAAGCAGAATTTGACAAGAGAATGGCATTATTAAGGGCCTCTGTGAAGATGAGTGGTTGGGTTCTTCTTCATCCATTAGAAGGCAAAAAGGGTGTGAAGTGAGATCAGTATTAAAATGAGTTGGAAGTGCTCAGACAACCTTAATTCCTGAAAGCAAAAAACACCATTGTGGCCTGGGACAATGTTTGTGTAGATTAGGTACTAAACCCATTGCTAGACATACTGGTTGTGACACTTCCTATCACAATGCATTTTTTAAAAGCTGAAACTTCTCAAAACCCAATAAAGAGTGCAAATACATATTCTGTTATTTAAAATGGAATGGAAAGTTTGTGCACTTTGTATGAGGCCAGGGGAGCTGTCTGATAAGCTCTGATATTGAGTTAGGTGCTAATATATTATTTCTGAATCGCAGTTGCTCCTGGCATTTTCAAATCGTACCTGCCATTACCCCAGTAAAGTGCTGGATCTCGGTGGTTTACCACTTTAGATTTATTGAAAAGTATTAAAGGGTATGAGCATGGCAGGGACGGGTCCAAGCAGGATAAAGCCATCTGAAAAAAACTAAAATACTTTACAAATGTACTGTGCTAACTTTTCTTCAAAGATATTAGGGAAGTCTGGATTGGCTATTCTAAAGGATAACCCATCAAATGATTCACATTCCATTCTTCAAAATCAAAACCACTGAAGATTTCAATACTAGTTAAGTTTGCTTTGTACTATATGTTCGTATCCTCCAGCTGACTAGCACAGGTAATGACGGTATGCCAGTTTTTTAAATGCTTGCATATCCAGTGACTGTAATTCTCGGAAATTATAACAAATAGAATAATGACAAAAGACTTAACATCTAAATGATTGCCATGGTTCTAAAAGCGGACTAAAATTAAAAATACTTGAAAAGCCAGAACCCCCTTTGGGCAACATGCCTGGATGAAATAATGAAGAATAATAAACGATACAGCCTTGATGTAGAAATTGAAAACAAGATGGTCACTATTTTACTTTGACTTAATTTTTAATCTAATCTAATTCACTTAGCCATTCCAAAGTGGGAAGGTATTGTAGAGGAAAATCAAGACAAAACCATGCCAATACTTGAGAGGTTTAGCTGCTTTACACTGGCACTGGAGTGACTGGGCCATATTTGCCAAAGGGCACAGCCTGATTATCATCCTTTTATTTCCACATTTTGGGACTCTTAATCCTGCTATCCCACTAGGGAGCCACAGCTCTAAAAAGACAGCGGTGCTCCTTTTCTATGATGCTAGAAACCCTGTCAGCATATGTCTTGGTCTGCTGTGCTTGGTTTTTTTTTTCAGACTGTCTTTTGAGTCCAGGTGGGTGGCTGCTTGTCTCTCTGACAGGGCTATGATGAATGAGGCTCATTGTTTCCTTGTACGCTGGGGAAACACTGCCTGTCTGGCTATGATGTGGGACAGACACATGGCAGGCTGGAAAATGGATAGAGCAGAGAAGGTTGCTGAGCTAAATGGATAGCTAATAGGGATTGTTCCTTCAAGTGATAGTCTGGGCTTACCAGAGAGATTTCTCTTGCTCTTTTACAGCAATCCTCAGCTACTGTTCTAATGGTGTTGTTTACAATTACGAACAATTACTGCCGTGTTGTACATTTAATTAATTTTGGCACATGTGGTACAACTGTAAAATAACTTTTGTCTCTAATAAGCTACCTGCTCTGCCAATTAGAAGAGAGGAATGTCCTTTACAGAGGTCGCAGCATGCTGACACTGTCAATGTGTGCTGTTCACCAAACACTGGGAGAGCCCTGGTAGACTAAGCTCAACACACCTGCCAGTGGCACTCATGACCTACTGTTTCTGCGTCACCAATCATACACAAGGGTATGTAGTAAGAACACAAATTGTACAAGGTACTTGTACTTAATTAATCCAAGTTGGTACCAATTGATTCATATAACATAGATCTTAATCAATCCATCTCATCCATACATTTTTGAAAGAAACCAGGGTATTGGCTTCAACAACATGGCTAGGTGTCTTGTTCCATGCTCCTGCTTTTTTACCTCTGGGTAAGAATTGCCTTCTGGTCTGAATTTTAAATGTACTTTCATGTGGTTTCCACTTGTGTCCTCTGGTTCCGATCTCACTGTTCATTCTGAAGAAGTCCTCTCTGAGGTGACTTTGATACCTTTGAGAATTTGGAATATTTATTGTGTATTAGGACCCCTAATCTTTTTTTTCAAGACTAAAAAGTTTCAGTTGTCTCATCCTCACCTTTAATTCCTGGAATGTACCTGATTTCTCTTCTCTGGGCACATTCAAGAGCAGCAATATCGTCTGAGAAATGTGGTGACCAAAACTAGTGTGTTTTACAATTTTAACATAACATCCTTTGATTTAATTTCTACTATTAACTATGTATCCTAGCATTTTGTTTATCTTTTTGTTTGTTTGTTTGTTTAGAAAATGTAAATAAAGTGTCAACATAAACACCTAAGTCTTTTTCAGAAGTAGCCTCTTCTAGCCCAGTGTTTCCCATTTTGTGTGTTCCAATTGTACAATCTTGACTTGTTCAGACAACTCTATCAAGTTGTGTAGGAATACATTTTCTAAACCCATGCCGACAATTTCCTAGGAAATGGTAGGTCTTGACTACTTGAAATACTGGCTTGAGAAATTCTAAATATGTGAAGAAGAAAGCAAACCATCGACTTATAATTGGGCTTACTAAAAGTGAATTACATACAGTAGTTTCTAACATTTTGTTAACACTCATCTCCCAAAAATAGTAATATCAGGTGTTTCACAAGAATACATTCTGGAGCAGTTAAGTCTTTAAGCTTTCAATGGGTTAGATTTTTTGTAAGTACAGTTAATTTATTTGCTTTTCATGCTCATACGTACACATGCACTTATAATCCTGATTCTGCTGTGCCCACATTAGCATTCTGCTTGAGAAAAGTCAAGAGCTGAGATACCAGCTTTTTACCCTGGTAAGACTGAGGTAGTTCCAGCTGGCTCCTCATATTAGCTTCCTATGTGTGAAATCTCAAGGTCATTGATGCAGTTCAAATATGGTCTGGTTTATCAGTAAAACACCTTGCTCTTACTTCCAACCCAGATCTGGCATTTTAAGAACACAAGGTTAATATATTTTCTCTGTGTTGCTCATCTTCAGTCCTGACTGATGCTGCCAATTAACTAAGGCCTTTACATATTATTTTTTTGTATGAAAGACTGTAATCAGTTCAGAAGCTGAAACATGTCCAGAGCTCCTGTTAATGAAATGTAGCAAAAATAAGTCTTTGGTTTTGGTTAGCCTGCACTGGTTCCCAGGGCAGTTCAGAGTAAATGATAAAAAGGTACTCTACACCTTTAAGACTCTTTATGGGTTATCAGCTAATTACACCCACTCTGCTTCAAGCTTCCGATCTGTTACCTCTGACTTCTTATCAGTACCTAAAGTGCATTGGTTGCTTCAGCAATTGAGCCTTTTCCTTTTCCAGTGACTAAAATCTGGAATGACCTCCCAAAAGTCATAAGTGGAGAGTATTTTAAAAACAATTTGAAAATTGTTCTATACCTTGCATTTAATGATTTCGCCCTGTTTTTGCTTTTATTGTATTGTAGCGCTTTCGGGTTCACATGGGTATGCGGTCTCGCCGTTGCCGCCTCAGGTCAGCCCTCTACCGCTGGGGCTCAAACCCGGGCCTCCGGCGTCATTCAACAGGGAACCAGCCAGCTGAGCTAAAGGGAGACCTCTGTTCACAGGGAAGGGCAGTGACGTCACCGCGCTGGCAAGCTGGCTCGCACAACCTGGAATGTCGGCCGTATGCGTAACGGGATGTTACCTTATGTCAAAGTTTCATTTTATCATATGTGTTCTTTATTTTATCTTTAAACTGTCAAGAGCTTTGAGGTGTTGTAACTGCAAGGTGTTGTATAAAGATAAAGGTTATTCTTCTTCAGTCAGTGAATCCATTTTCATTTTACAGAGCAGCTGTGTGTGGTGAGCAGCATCTCAAAGGGCTTTAAAGGACCATGTTAATTTAGGGCAATGTGAATGATCAGTACGTGAGTGATATCAGTTACAGTCTAGTAATGTTTACACAAACATAATTAAATGTTCAAGAAGCTCAGAATTTTTAAGCAATGTCATAGGCTCTCCCTCTCTGCTGCTGGGTGTCTCTAGTTGAGGAGTGAGCATTAGATCTGGTGTCCAATTGAGAAGCTGGTTGTGTGTTTGATTGTGTAGGGGTCTCTGTTTCCTTAGTCACTTGGCAACTGACCACAATTCCTCCAGTGATTTGCTTTCATTATATAATGGTACTATTTAGCTTTCCAAAGCCCCCTGTGCCTCGTTAGTGTGGATGTTCAGATAAACAGACAACTCATCTGGTGAGCCCATGCCTTTGAAATGCAGACTCCTGCTGAGCACAGAATGCTGAGTGCTTCTTGTGAATTAATCGACCTGTCTAGTGTTATTGAGCTGTGTTCAGCTCTTGCCCCTGACAGTATCACTTTCTGCCTTGGTTTGCTGATCCTGGTTGTCAAAATGTATTGGCCCTGATTACATGTTTCACGTGTCTAAACCCAGCTGTCTTTATCTTGAAAGTGGAATTTGATTATTTAGTTTGTGATTACATTTACGAAAGCACATGAGAAAACTATATGTTTTAGGGAGCGTGGCTGTTATTAGAGGTCATCACATCAAAGTGGTGTAAAGCTGCAATGATGACGGACACAAACTCTGCAACCTGAAAGCCCAGTGATAGCCAACCGGATATTTATCTTCCTGTGCATTCAAAGGGAATACTGCGTGAGCACAAGGCCTAAGGAGTAAGAGCAGGTGGTTTTTGACCACTAGTTCATAGAGCACATCTTAATAATCTAAATATGTCTCTGAAGCTGCAGATATAAGTATAGGCAACATACAGTATATCTTAAATTAGTCAATTCCCTGGAACACCTTAACCACCACATGTTTGAACAAGTGTCCAATTAACATAGGAAAGGTATCATTGACAAATACAGCTTGACAATATTTATTGCCTTTAATAATTAGCAAATACTGTTTCATAGTTAGGGTTCCAATACACAGGACTTGTAAGTGTCTAGTAGAGTACTCTCTTTGCATTCAGTACATCTATTTATACACTGAATGGGTCACGCTAACCTACTAAGCACTATCAAAAGTCCTGTAAAAAATGAGTAGAGTTACATTGCTGTAGATCAGATAAAAGTTAAGCAAACTGTGAGATTCCAAATTCAGTTGCATAACATGAAACCCCAGCGATAAGCAGTTCATCCCAAACAACCTTAAATATCCTAAATTTTCCTAGTGTGTAGAGAGTAGAGTCTTTTATTGCCATATGTACACGTGCATTGGAATTCTTAATCGCGTTGATCTCTCAGGACATACACAGTACAACAGACAACACTGTAGACAACAGGAACAATAAATATGTTGTGGAAAAATAAATAAATATGTAGTCACGAGACAAAAAAAATGGTAGATCATGTAAAAAGTGTGTAGTGCAGATGTGTATTAAGGCTAGTAGTGTTGAGGATGCGTACTGCAGTGGGATAGAAGCTGGTCTTGAGTCTAGTGGTCCTCACTTTAACAGTGCGGTGCCGCTTGCCAGAGGGTAGGGGGGGAGAACAGTTTGTGGCCCAGATGGTTGGGATCGTGAATGATGGATTGGGCTTTATTGCGACAGAGAGAATGGTGTGGATCTCACCGATTTGATGGTAAATCACATCCTATAGTCCTCTGTGCCATTGCCACAGCCCTTTGTAGTGCATCTCTGTCGTGCATGGTAGTATTACTGTACCACACTGTGAGGACACTAGTGAAGACACTTTCTATGGTGCTGCGGTAAAAGTTCACGAGGAACTGCTTCCCCATACCACCTTTCTTTAAGCACCGCAGGAAGTGCAAGCGCTGTTGTGCCTTTTTCAGACTGCCTACAGTGTTCAGACCAAGCCAAGTGGTGGATATTCTTATGGTTCTGAACAAAGGTACAGTTCAAGAACAATTATTAAGAACAGTATTCACTTGTGACCAGAATGAGGAAAGCATGTAATTAGTTATGATAACTAAAAGGTATGTTAGTTCTTAATTATCCAAAAATAAAACTAATATTAATTACAGTTATACTATAAAAAAATCCTCACAAATATAGAGATATACATCACTATCATCTCAGTTGTTTTTATCAAACAACAAAGAATTAATAAAGAGTCTTTCTGTCTGTAGTCTGTATAAAGGTAGGGTGTGGCTTAATTATCTGTGTAGCAGCAATAAAGGAGTATAGTAACAAGGGGAAAATGTCTTTTGCAGATCACTGGGGGGGGTAGTAATATTATGCCGTCAAAGGTAAACTAATAAACTGTCTAAAATGTTAGATCTCCAAACATTTCAAAACAAATTATATAAATTAAATATCTGAGATAATACTCTTAAAAGGGTATTAGAGTCTTCTAAAAGAGATCAATGAAGAGCAAAAAAAAGATATAAAAAAGAAAGAAAGTGTTAGAGTACTTATAGAAATAGGATAATGCAGCTAAATCACTTCACCAGAGAGCAAAGGAATAGAATTTAAAGGAGATTTGATGCAAGTATGTAAGAATTACGGGGTTACAATTGGGTTAATGATGGGAATATTTCACACTCGGTGCAAGGGTACAGGGTCACAACTGGAGAATTAATTCAGGACAGCACAGTAAATATGTTTTTACACAAAGGACGTGTCCTAAGTGCCGCACTGAGCCCTAAGCTCAGCGGGCAAAATAAAATAACGAATATTCGGCAATACCGCTCTCGGTTTATTCAAAGCTTTGTACTGTTAAATACATTTCATCTCGTCTATCCCAGTACAAAAATGACAGTACAAGGAGCATAATGCGTTCAGTAAGGACTGATTCAAAGTAGTCAAAGTAAACTCAATAATGTAAACTTGGCAACATCTCAAAAACTTTGTACAGTACTATTACGTATTTGATCTATCCAAGTACAAAATACATTGTAGGTAAATCAGTATTCATCAGTAGAACTGGGGTGACTAGATAACTTTGTTAACATTTCGAACCTAAAAGATATATGAAACTAAAGTAGTTTAATAAAATATTGTTTTTAAATAAAATGCTATGATTTGTAAAACTGTAAAAAAGTTCAATTTTACTAGCACTTGAATATTTTTTTCTCCTTGGCATCTTCTCTTCGCTTTGGAAGGTACTTGAAGAGATAAGAGAGACACCCGGGAAGTAAGATTATATAATATATATAATTTCCTGTTATAATATTTTTGCAAATTATGCAGTCTAGTGGCTTGAAGTTGGCTTTGTGCTCAAATATATAAAGACACTGCCTGTCCTTGGTCACTAAGATAAAGGGCATGTATTTGGTAAGCTGGCTGTACGCCCAGAACGTTAAAAGAACTAGCTGTTGTCTAGTCTGCAACTTAGATATAATTAATTGGCATGTGTTGCTGTCTTATCATTTGTTTAGAATGTGTCACTATGACAGTCTCTTTATTTCATAAGCATATGGAAGTCCGGCTTGCAACCACCAGACTTAAAATAAGTAGCTGAAGATGGTGTTTTATACCTTAAAACAAACCAGTTACTATGTTTGCTTTAAGGTATAAAACACCATCTTCAGCTACTTATTTTAAGTCTGGTGGTTGCACGCCGGACTTCCATATGCTTATGAAATAAAGAGACTTCTGCTTCACAGACACCTGAACTTTGTCATTTGTATGACACAACATACTGTATATAATATGAAACATCACCATTCCCCAAGGAATTCTGGGTGATTCCCTTCAGCGAAGTCTGCTCCGATGCCGGCTTCAGAGAAGGGTGCATTAAGGGCGCATTGGGGGCGCTCATGAGCTCCCTTGTTAAACACAAATTTACAAATGGGACACCCCAAGCTTACGGCCTAGTGTGACATCTGGGACACAGCCATGTTATTTGGGACAGGCACTATGTAGTTTAAGAAAACTGCTGGACGACATTTTAGTTTCACTTAGGTTCTAAGCTACCTACAAAAAAACTACTAAAACAATTAGCTGTGGCCAATGGTATTTTAAATGTAGAAATCAATGCAAGTGGATGGACATCTGTCTCAGTGAACAGAAATTCATAAACTCTAGGATCTCTGTTGCAAGGATATTGATATTGTGGAGATTGTATATGGATTCAAGTCCAAAATACACAAGGACTAAAATGCACAGCTCCTCACACCACAACTATAAGATTCAGTGTAGCAACTGGAATCTGGAAATAAGACACTCACTAAGCATTTTTATGGTGGCATAAAACCTTCAAAGCAGTTATAGCCTATGTTCAAACTTTGATGATGCACTAAATCTAAAAAATAATATTGCTTTTTAATTCACTGATGTTTCCTAAATGAAGCGGAAAGCCTGGTTAATGGGATGTTGGCTTTATCAGTGGGAACAGGAATCGTTTTTGCAGCTGTGCTCTACTGGTTTGCTCTTTTCTTTATTACAGATACTTTCATCTGGAAGGGGGAAAAATCATTACCTTTTCTTTGCAGGGATTTATGTACCTCTTCAGCTTTAATTACTTATCACATCACTACAGCAGTAACATCTCCCAATTTGCTGCGACTACAAAAAGAAATTGAAAATGAAAACAGGGATGCCAGTGTCATCACAGCAAATCAGAAGGTCATAGAGCCCCCTCCAGTATCTAACAGCTGGTGTTTAATCAAAACATGTCCAGTACACTACCACAAACTGAGTCATTTCCAATAAAACAACTGTGGAGTGCCAAACAATGTTATTTCACTTTGAGTCAAGGCCAGCACAGCAGTGAAGAGGGACTGAGGCCTAATCAAAACCATAGTCGCAGAATTGGGAAGATTCTTATTCACAAGAATTTAAAAAAAAATTATAGATGAGAAAAAGATATGCAGCCTGTCTTGTTCATTTTGTTTCTCAATAGTTTATTGATTCACAGACCTCATCTTGGCTCTTGGCTCCTGAGAAACAACAGTGTGACTAAAGTTTTTTTTTTTTATAGACAGCTACAGCACTGCGCATAAAGAAGTTGCTCCTGGTTTCAGTCCTAAATGGAAACATTTTGGCTTCCATTTTGGTCCCTGTTTTTCTATTCGTCCAGAAGTTGTCATCTTGCTTAACTTAACTACATACTTGTATCAAGTCTCAAGAGACTTCATTCCTTTAACCTAACAAAAGACAGAGAAAACTATTTCCAGAAAATCACTATGGATTCCAGTTAAGCACCCAAACACAGTTCTTAGAAGCTTTCAGATGGTTCTTGCAGCTGTCTCTTTCAAATCATGAGCATTGACATGCGGAGGTGTTTACAGTGATGCAGTGGAAGACATGAAAGATACATTTGTACATAATTAGGTAGCAGAGATAAGGCAGTGCTGACAGAATCGGTGTTGTAGTGCAAAGAGATCAGTAAGTACTGAATGCATTTACAATACATTAAAATGAGACTGAAAAGAAAAAAAATCCTCCCATTACCTGAGTTTGAAATTGTGGTGTTGTGAAATGAGATTAGATACTATAGATTTCTTATTCATACTAAAGATCTGGTGTCTTAGTAGGATGCTTGGGATTTTGACATTCTGTAATGGTTTTGTTGTCGCATCGCTGCCACATTATTTCCTAGTCTTAACAAACTTTCTATTCACAACATCACCTTGTTTATTTTTCTATCACAGCGGGCATCGTACCCATTTCTCAGACTACATCCATATGTGGTTGAATTCTAGCTTCACAGCAAGACCTACTGCACCAAAAGATAGGTCCCTTGCTGTGGAGAGTATTCAGTGCTCTTGAAAGAAGTGAGCTGCAACATTCCCTTACAGAGTAGAGGGAAAGATGAAAATGTTTTGATAACAGCACCTGTTACAACATAATCCAGGAGGAAAAATTGCTCTTTTTCCCCTGAATGGGGTGTTTCAGGAACCTTCTCCAAGGCAGCAGTCCACACTCTCTTTACCTATTTCTTACAGTCCTTTGTCTTCTGACTCTGGCTCAAGGAATGGGTGGTTAAGCTATGAAACCCAAATGATGCAGTGAAAAACTGGACACTGTGATGTATTAGGCATCTGCAGATTCCATCACAGGAAGTCCCATCTGCACTTTAGGTATTCTCCATTTAAAGGAGTAAAATGCACAAAATTCAAAATCATTAAAAAAATATTTAAATAATTCTAACCCAGTTAACATGTCTAAACCGGTTATACTAAAGTACGGTTATACTGTATGGGGGAAACCCGAGAATTATAGAACAAATTATGTAATAGAAAAAAGAAAATATTATAGCAAAGCTATAATGCAAAAGGAAAAAATATATAAAAACATTTGTCATGATGTTTTGCTTTCGATAACCTGTTTTGAATTGTAGTGCATTATTTGCTGTATTTACAGTATGTATAATTTGTGTCATGCTGTGATTGCAGATGTTTTGTCACTGGGGATATCTAACCTGCTGTTGCACATGCAGGTGCAGAGCAGCAACAGGCAGGCAGTATCCTATTGTTCTTCAGGGGAGTGTGCATCTTCCTCACTTCACAGGGGACACAATTGAATGAAACATATTTTTGATATCTCGAGTGTCATTTAGCTTGTAAATTCTACCAGCTGAGCCGATATGTTAATGAACGTGCAAATAGCACCTTTGAAAATTGGTGAATATAAATTAAAGCCGTAGATCTCAGGACACTTTTACATTCCTTAAAATACAATATTTAAATTGTTCTTATACACTTGTAAAGAAAATCTTATTTGAAAGGTTTAGTTTTCCAAAAGCCTATAATCTGTGTCCCTTTTGTGTAAATGGAAGCTTAGTGAGGCTAGCGTACATATTATATGTGTGCAGCTGAGCAAAAGAATTAGAATCCCAGAATGTGCAGCTCTGCAGACATTAACAGGGGTCTTGGCCCTTTCAGATTAAATCATGAAATATGGATCAGACTGGCACCGAAAGAATTGTAAAATATGTTCTGTGTCGCAGTATGCCCATACTGAAAGCAAATTGTAGCATTCAGAAATTGGATGCTAAGCTGAATTCTAACAACCTGGTTTTGCATGGTCTCATTTTCCTACAGTCTAAGGAGCAGCACAGGCTTTAACTGCATAGAAAGGTAAACTGTATAAGTTAAACTAATGTTATAGAATCAATTACAGTAGATAATTAGTTACAAATGTTTAGTCCTTCTTGCCTTTTGCTGCAAGGGAACCTGCCATCTTCCTGATTAATTAATTTAGTTAAGCTATCCATTATTAAACAATCTATTGGCATGCTAAACAGTTCTAACATGTAACATATAAAAACGTTATATGACTCCCCTGAGCGTATGGTTAGGATAAGGCATATGCCTTGGTCTCTGGTCAGGGATAGATTTTTGTTAGTAATACGTACTGTATTTAAACAGCAGATGAGGTTGGTTATCATCACATTTATGGTATCGTTAATACATTCCATTTATTAAGTGGTTGTAAGGGGTGTTTGTACATATTTGTACATTTGCACTTACAAATCGTGCTTATGACAACTGCATGTATTATAGTTTTCTGACTGCTGTAATTTTTTATTACATTAGCTTTTTTGCAATTTACCTACTTTGTATTATCCTCTACCTCATTGTCTTGCTTTTTTATTTCAATGAGTGTGGTTTTGATGATGCTCCCTTGAGTGTTATCACGTGTATTTTGTTGTGCTTGACAGCACGAAGAGATTAATAGTCCTCCTGCAGAGGTTAGAAAGGAGAGCCAGGCTCTGATTGACAACCTTGTGTTAATTAAGCCCTTCATCAGACAGGGCTATTCTAGCACAGAGGTTTGTCCTTGTGAACTCCGAGCTACGAAATTCTACAGATCAGTGTGTGTGTATTTCATTGAAGTTCTTTTGTTTAAATGCCATTAATGACAGGAAATGCAAACATTACTGTGCTAATAAATTAGTGCATGAATAAGAAGATTTCTCAGTCCTGAGGCTAAGATGCCTATTGGCTGTCCACAGAGAGACAAGAACCTTGTTAGAATCAGAGCCTCTGGGATTTGTTTTCTTAGTCACCTATGGACTAAAAAACCATTAATCATTCTTCATGGGTTGTCAGCATTTTAGAGCTTATAATGTCTTCCCTATATCATTAATATGTAAAAGACTTCGCTGCTTCTTTCAGGCCCAATGGGTAATTAAGGAAAAAACCTTTTGTCTACACTTGCTGTCTGTCTTATCTGTTATCCTGTTATAAAGCTGAAGTTTCCTCTTTTGCAGGTGAAATGTCTCATGTACTATTGAGCTGTTATATTATGTTACAGTTTATTTTTGTTTTCACTGTGTACAAACATATATACCTCATCTCACCTGGGTCTCTGTGAAAAAGCAGAGAATCTTTTCAAATTATTTTTTCCACAATAGCTTTCGTGGTTGGCAGCACAATTATTGATTAAAAAGCTAGGCCTTAGTCTCTTTAAGTGAGCACAATCTCAATTCCAATTGAATTCCACTAGCTGGCTGCTGTCCAGTAACTAATGGGCTTATGTTGTGTTTTGGGTATCTTTGATGTGCATACAATGAAGGCAGCTCTGTAAAAATGATCTCCTTGGATCTACTGTAAGTGTTCAAGGTTTTCTCATTGTATTTTATTAATGGAAAAATTGAAAATGCAGATAGTCTGTGCTCTTGAACATGTGAAAAACTCTAAAGTGATGATTCTGTTTTGTAAGTGATTGTAGAGAATCACACTTGGTACTTTGAATAAAGAAAGATCAATATGTTCAATTTTTCCCCATGGACAAAGAGAATCTCCATCTACTATGTAGTGGCAGTCCCCACTCTGTTTTACACAGAAAGCATAATGGCCAGGTTACTGCATGGGTTTTCCTTTTGGATTGACCCACTACACCACAGACTGCTGTACCTTGAGACATAAAGACCCCTTCCTTTCTTCTCTGTAGAATTTTGAATGTTTGCCCGTCAGGTCAAGTCTTGACAGCATAGTCTCGACTAGCAGACTGATTGTCATAACATTTTCAGAGCATTTTTATAGATGTAGGTTGGCTATCCAGCCAGGCACATATCTATCAGAATCAGATACTATATCTGATCCAAGAGCCATTGTAAGATAACATTTAGTTTATTTGGAATTGGGTTGATACTAGTTTTTCTATTCTGTTTTGAGGAATAGACGTTTTTTGAGCTAGTAGCTCTTGCTGTACAGTTGGCTGGGATTTGTCATGCTTTGATAACGGTTGTAATGGAGTATAGGTTCTGGAGTGTTTAGCTAAGCTCAGACTGCTGGAAGCAGTGTGTAAACACTCAGGATATTGAAAATTAGTGTGCGTCCCACATGTGGTTGTTAGATAAATCAGCATCAGCTGGGGTTGCGCTGATTTCTCTTTATAAAAGGAAATTGAATGATACAAAACTTGTCTACACTTTGTGAGATAGATTGGTAAGAGTGTGAGGTGAGAAAAATACTATGATTAATCTACAAGACATATTGTTTTATGTGAAGACATTAAAAATGCCATTTGTTTCTATGTAGGGTTGTCAGGAAAAGTCCTGGCCAAACAGGATCCGCCTGTTGAATAAGGTATAAAAGATCTATGAAGGGAATGACTATGCTTAAAGACCAAATAGAGAGAGAAGGTTTGAAACAATAGGTTGGTCCAACCATATTATTCTGTATATACAGGAAAAGTATCTTACTCCTTTCTCGTATGCACAGAAAAATGTGGTTTTATGTATGTGGGTCTTCGAGACCATGCTACTTGAAGGATCTGCAACACTGGGGCTAGACTTTTTAAATATTTTGCTATTATCACATTATTTGCTATGATTTTGCTACTATATTGTCTGAAATGTAAATAAAGTTTAAGCTGATCCCACTGTGTTTCAATTTTGTCTCTGTAGAATAAAGTCACCTCTGTCTCTCTCTCTCCCCCCAGAGAAGATAAAGCAGAGGTATGGGGAGCTGCCTGGAGAGCTGCACATTATTGAGCTGGAAAAGGACAGGAATGGCCTGGGCCTCAGCCTGGCGGGCAACCGTGATCGCTCCTGCATGAGCATCTTCGTGGTGGGCATCAGCCCGGGTGGGCCAGCTTTCAGAGACGGGCACCTGCGAGTGGGAGACGAGCTGCTCGAGGTAAACGGGGAGACTGTGGTTATGTTTCAGTGTCACTTTTCATTGCAGTGATTTCGGAAAACATGTTAATAAGAATAAGACCTTGTAAAACAGAAAGAAAGAAGAGAGTGAAAGAGGAGGTTCTGAAGCAGTCAGTGGTGTTAAAAAAGAAAGAGTGTGACTGTGACAGGAACTCCAAGTTGTGCTTCTTAGCTTTCTGGCAAACTGTGATTTGCCAGACACCTGCAGGCTTGCTGTGCCATCAGTAACACCACACCTGTGAGCAGTTACGTTTTAGAGCTCAGAACATGTGAAAAAATGAATGATGCAACAGAGCATTGTCCATATATCTCGCTCTTTCCCAAGTGGTGCAGAGGTCACTGCCAGTCAACCAGGTCTTAGAAAACAAAATGGCAATTCAAAATCATAAGAACATGGGAAAGGTTACAAACGAGAGGAGATTGTTTAGCTCTGATGGTAATTCTTAATAACCAATTGACACATGGATCTCACTCAGATGTTTCTTGAAATAGGCCAGGATATCACCTTTGACAGCATGACTGGGTATCTTTTTCCAGTCTCCCAAATCAGTGTAGTAAGAAAATGATTGGAAATTCCACGTTTTAAAAATAAGTAAACAACATGTGGAAGACTAAAGTCACCCAAAAGATTGAATAATAGATTGCCAAAGTAGCAATAATAGACTGCCAAAGCTGGCAATAATAGAATGCCAACAGTATTGTTTTGCCAAAGGTCTGAAGCCAGAAGCTTGTGTTCTGCGCTCAAAGGTTAACTGGTTAAAGCCATCCCTGAATGCAGGGGAATTAGCCTGGAATCACATGGGTGTCAGAAATACTTCTGAGGAAAATTGCTGTGATGCAGAATCTTCTCAGGTGCACAGGGTCAGATCTTCAATTTGCTGCAGTCTGCCTTTTCAACATCCAGTCTTCTTCACAGCTTTAAGTATAAAATATATTTTTATGTTTCCTTTTACCATACAAGGAAACTGAGGTACAAACAAGATGTAATATAATATATATATTTCTTTCTACTATCCAGTGGGGAATTAACCTTTACTTGCACCTTTGCAGCCGGCTCATACTGACTCAGCTTCCCACATAATACACTGTATACTGTTTGATATTGCTTAAGGTTTTTTTTTTGCTTTTTACAGTATGTCAAAGATCACTCTTTTCCAGACCTTCCATCCTGCATTTCTTGTAGGATGTCAGTACTGTCACATATCCTGATCCCAATATGATCTTACTGTGTGGGTTTTCTTGGCTAGACAGTTACAAGTGTATACAGACATATATTTGATACCTAATAAACTTTTTAAAAGGCTTATTGGCTTGCTATGTTGCTTTCTTAAGTGCAGTCCTGCCAATGGCTGAGAGCTCTCTTTGTGCAGTTCCCGAGCAGCGGTTCTGACTGTTGAGCATGTCTCATCTGCTGGGGAAAATAACTTGATTCTATCATTGTCACTTGTTACCAGCCTGCTGGAAGGAACTCTGCTGGTCAAGGAGAATGTGTTCAAATTAATG
This sequence comes from Lepisosteus platostomus, assembly GCF_059453375.1. Taxonomy (NCBI): domain Eukaryota; kingdom Metazoa; phylum Chordata; class Actinopteri; order Semionotiformes; family Lepisosteidae; genus Lepisosteus; species Lepisosteus platostomus. Next base: position 31,325,988 of record NC_142621.1, read on the forward strand.
ACCGAAAGTGTTGAGTTTGTGTCCCGGGGGTTGGTTCAGTAGAGCCTGTCAGTAGTGAAGGTCAGCAGTTTCAGCGGGATGCTCTGCAACTGCAAGCTGTTTTTAATATTTTTACATTTTTAAATGTATCTTTCTGAATTACCCAGTGGCTTATTGAGAGTTAACAGTAATCGCTGTATATTTTGTAAGGCTATTAATCCTATAACTGCAACACTAACCCTAACACAGAGCCCCTTACTCTTTGTTAGAGTTTGTTTTATGTGAAATCCCTGATTCAAACTAATGACCTGACAAACCTACATGCCAATTCAGTGCCACACAAACCATTCACTGCTTAAACTTTGAGTGGTCAATATACAAGTCTGGTGTAGAGGAGTTAAAAGGATTTTTCATGCTGCATTTGTCTCATCAGAATAGATCTAACTGAGCTCAGTTAAATCTAGATTAGATCTCAGTTAGACTGAGATTACCTGTAGATCTCAGTTAGATCAGAGCTCTGGTCCACAGACGTGGTCAAATTTCAGATTCAGAGTGGTACTATTTCTGCAATGCAATGATTTATGAATCTGACTTTGTTTTAAGTTTAATTTGTTTAGTGTGTAACGTCACTCACGGAGAGCAGTACTGTATATGACATGATACCGAACACCTACAGTAGCGGTTCTTCACTGTACTTATTGATTAAAACTAAATACATTTTCAGATTATTGACATTTTATGTTTCAGCCCAATCAGGCTTAAATTAATGCTTCGGGTAGCGCTTTGAAAGTCCATATTCTGCGCACAATATGTCACCCCCACAGTATTCCCCCCCCTACCCCCTAACTATGCCTCTTAATGGTGCAGAAGAGGATTGGAGTGGGAGGATGAAGCGAATGGCTTCATATATCTGCCTGCCTGTAGCCTGTTAATGCTATTCTAGTCTCAGCTCCTGAGGGCACCAACTGCAGATTGTTTATTGATTTAGCCCCACGCTGCAGCGAGCACAAAGACAATCGGGTGAAAAATGCCCAAGAAAAGTGTTTAATGGCCTGTTAATAATATCCATCTCAATTAGGCTTTAATGTGCTGTGACATCACTATTAAAAGGCTGCCCATAAATACTTCTGCACAGTTGATCTGCAGAAAATTCTTTTGGTATGGATGCAAGTACTGTAGAGTATGTACACAAGACGGCTGTGACTCTGTTCTCTCTATATTATTTCTATATAGAGTCGTTGCGTACCCAGCAGTATGAGCACACCGCTAGTCAATAAATACTACATTTTATCAGCTACATAGACTGTACAATGCAAGTATTAATTGTCATCGTTTTCCCAGTCTTGCTGTTGGCCTAATTAAATAGTGTAGACAACCCCCCCCCCCTTACCAATATATCTGTTGGAGATTTTTTCTTCTGCAGATCTGATTATTTCAAACCATATCAGACCCTTTTAGTGACTTCAGAAGCTGTCAAATATAAGGAGCTACTGAAAGCAGTAATCTGCTGTTTTGCTGTTTGTTTGGGTACTTTTTGATCTCCCCAGAGTGTATTTCTGATAATGTTTCAACTCATAGTTCTGTTCATTCCCTTTCTTACTGCTGGCTCTTACCCAGAGAGATTGGGTATTTTTCTGAAAGTGTGAGTTCGATAGAGGTAACTTCCAGATGAGGCAAACAGCCTGGCACGCTTTCCTTGCACAAATGTCACTGCTGTAGAGACAACAGGAAGTGTGAAAGACTTGCAAGTGCAGTGACGAGCATTCAAGTGGAAAAGGTCAGTGGGAGTTCAAAGACAGGCCCCCAGTTTTCAAAGAGCATCATCTTTTACTGAAAGTTTCGTGGAGGATGATTGGAATCTGATTGCCATTCAACCTAGAACTCTCAGAAATGTAAGTCATGTGTCTGGTTCTTGAAAACAAAGGAAAAAGATTAAATAACAACCTATGAATGAATGTGCTGTAGCTGCAAATTCATATAACATTGTTTTATGAAAAGTTCAAATGATGTATTGCTTCAGTTCAGAAACTGAAGAGGTGATAACCTGCAGAACAGCAAAAATGCTGAAACTATTGCGGCAGAAAACTTTTTTGACATTTTTGAATTTTATTTTGATTTTCTGTTTTAATATATGACATACAGTACAGTAGAGCATTTCATTTGTGCACCTAGCAAATGTATGGACTCATGCATTGCAAATGGGACCTGGCTTGTGCTGGATTTTAAATAAGTTGCCATTTGATTTATGTATTGACTAATATCGATTATTGTAGTTTGATCCTAGAGTATCATCATTAAAGTGTTTTCTTAAAGCTCCAACCCATTGAAAAATATTTTTGAAGCCAAAATCAAACTGCGAATCATGATCTGCAGAATCATTTTAGATGCTTGTTCTGTGTGTTAAAGAATGATTTCATGATCAGTTTTTGGTTTGTCCCAGAGACTCACAGATTAAGATCTATTTTCAAGTCTGGTGTAGGAAATGGACTGTAATTTATGGTTAGGGTTGGGCTAAGGATTTAAGGCTTCTGACTTAAATCTAAATCCAGACATAGCTTTTTATTTCATGTTTTCTGAAAACTATTACACCTCTTAGTTCATACATGATAATGTCTAACCACTATAAAAATATTAAGGAAGCAGGTAGTTTTATAGCACTTTGCTGCTAGATTTGTTGCAGGTGCTCATTATCAAACCCACTACTGTAATTTCTTCACTTTGATCAAACGGCCACCTCTTCAGACCAGGCAATGGGTACATGTTCACTTACATAATGTCCACTGGGAAAACTCCTTATCTGCTTAATGCATTACATCAGTTTCCAATTTAAGGTCTAGTAATCTAATTAAACTACCGTATCCCCGGGTTTCACCATTTGTTCATTCAGTTTACTGTTCATGATGACTGGAACCAATTACAGCAAATGCTAAAATCAGTCCATTTTTATATGCCTTTGGACTGACTGTAGTAATTCAAACTGCTCCTTATCCTTTTTATTTCTGTACTGGGACTTCTTGTCCAGAGCCCTTGTTCCATGTGCTGTAGTGCTAGGAGGAGCATCTTCGTAATGTTGTCTTTAGAAATGAGAATCTGTGCTGCACCGATTGAAAATGTATTAATGGATTTGGTCCTGAAACAGCCTTGCTCTTGGGAATCTGATTGTAGTCCAATATTTCCCTTCTGTCTCCTTCTTGTTATATTGAGGCATCTATGTGAATTTTTTGGACAAGAAAATGAGACCAGTTCCACTTGAGGCTACAGCCAGGATTCAGTTTTCATTAAGGCTGTTCATTCAAATCCTGACCAGGCCCAGTTCTGCTCAGTTTTTGAGCTCTGAGCAGACTTTAACAGTTTGGAATTTATCATGAGTAGAGATGAAGCATCAAAATCATAGGATATAAAAGCAATGCATAAACACTGTGTATATGTTATCATGAGATTAACACAAATAAGTACAATATACATTTTATTTTGTTGTAATTCCATGCATATTTTTTCTCACATTAGAATAAGATCATGCTTTGTGTTCAATGTGGTGAATTCAAGCAATCATAATTGGAATTACATTGGGATACATTCAATGAAGTGCATTTCAGAGTCAAAAGTCAGTATTTAGATGTATTGTATATCCTTTGAGGCAAAAACTGCATTAAGTCTCTGATCCACTGAGCGCACCAAAGTCTTTTATTCATTTGAAGTGCTTTACTGCAGCCACATAGAGTTTTTTGCTAATTCTTGGGATGTGTCCTCATCATTCCTTTCAAGATAAAAATCTAATTATCTCTTCATAACATGCTCAAAAGCAAAAATAATTTTGACTTGGATGTCCCAATACGTTTGCAGGGAACTGTTAAAAAATTCACATATGTTTTTTGGAAAGGCCTTTAAAACACACTCACGTCAGATTTGATGATTTCTTGAGCCCAGGCATGTCAACGGAATGCAGAATGCTGAAATAAAAACTAAATAAGGCATTTATGAATGCCACATCTTTATGATCTCTGGGATCACATTGGCTGTCAGTTAAGAATGATTGTGTTCTATAATAATCATCCTTGTCTGGTGATGGTAGGGCCTGATGACAATGGATCTGCAGATGTTTGGGATGTTTTTATTCTATAAGTGTGTAAACTCTGTATAATGTTAATAGATTGCATGAATAACATAACAAGACTGAATTTGGGGATACCGTAGGCTAGATGCATACTGCCATATATGATTAGAGGTCTCTCTAATGGATGGTTATCTTGTCTCCATCTCACCTGCAGATCAATAACCAAATACTGTATGGTAGGAGCCACCAAAATGCCTCTGCAATCATCAAGAGTGCACCTTCCAAAGTCAAGATTGTTTTTATCAGGTAAGAAATGCCTTTTGAGCACACAGCACACTGACAGGTACTGTCCATTGCAGATGTACTTTACCTTGTATTTATATTCCAAGGCACATCTTCTACAGGATATGGAACTTTTGTATCATGTGCTTCTAGGACTGCGACAAATGTCTGTTGTTAGGTTTGCTTGGTTGTGTTTGACAACAAGACCTCCCCCAGCCCAGGCAGCCGAGGTCCCTGCTACGCGCAGGGAGGGCGATAACATCACCGTGTCCAAACTAGCTCCGCTACAATTAGAAACCATTTCTCTGTATAACATATGTGCACATTAAGCTATTCAAATACAGCTGTTCAAATTCTGCATACCTAGCAAAAGATATATATTTAGAATAGGTGAATTAACACCATATGCTGTGTGATGATGAGTATCTAATGGATAGTCTTACTGAAACAAAGAGAGAGTCAATATACATTATTGATGCTGTTGATTATGTGAGAAATTACTGTCATTAAATACAGTGTAACACCAGATAATTTGCTTTCATATTCCTCTTATTATTCAGCATAGCTGTTCGTATTGGTTAACCTGGATTGGCAGTGTTTAGCTGTCTGTGTTCATCCTGCGATGGTGCACATCTGCCAGCTGCTTTCTTTTCTATCGCTCTCCTGTTAGGCTCACCACAGACTCATGGGGGCAAAGGACAGGAGACGTCTGAATGCCTCTTGAAATAAATTCATGCAAGAAAATTCGGAAGAGTGCAGTAAGGGCACAGAGCCGCTGACATAATTAAAACAGGGTGAGATCAGGTGTAGAAAAATGTAAAGTCACGACCATCAAATTATAATTACATGAATAATGGAAAGTATGTTAGAAATTTGAATCCCATGGCCTCAGGCTAGAAAAATTATCTCTGGTATGGTCATCTTTTTAGCAGAAGACACTCTAAATGAATTCTGTTCAATAAAACATTCCACCATGAAATCACAATCACTATTTCCAGACTCACGGTTTTGAAATATCTAGACATATTGCATAGTGCTTTAAATTGAAACAATCTAAAAGTCAAAGGAATACTTTCAAGTTTAAAATGCTTTACTTTATTGCAACAAATCTTGCTTTTGTGCATTCCTTTATTATTATATTAGGTTAAATGCCTGAATTTCCTATCTCATACAATGGTGTACAGAATGACATTAGGCAGTTCCCAGAATGGCCTCTAAAGCTGCCATAAGGTTTATCACTGACAGACAAATGCTTCACTGGTTTCATTTAGAAATTTCTAATATGGAAAACACCTTCCTGTCTTTTGAATTTATTGCAGTTTTCTGTGCCATCTTACTCTTTAATATGTAGTGCTTTTATCTGCTTCCATCTTCCAAGAGTAATGACCAGCTTCGGCACAAGTCATTTCAATGTGCTGCTGCCAGTGACTGGAACAGTCTGCAGAATGAGATGAAACTGTCCACTGCTGTATCTGAAGGTGCCCTCAGTTGTGTGAACTCACCTTCTCTGCCTGACTCTTGCACTCAGTGACATGTCTTTTTCTATTAGATACATTGTTCTGATTGCTCTTCTCTTTCTTTCACTACTTTGTCTTCTGTGGTTTAAGCCCCTGACTAGACTCAACATTGCTATTGAGACTTTTTTTCTCAGTTGACTTAGCTGATCAAACAAAGACATATCCTTATCATTATTATCTAGGCATTGTGTGGAAGCTTTGCAAAGGTAAGATCTCATTGTATAGGCAGTTCCAGATATACAGTACGTTGGGGCTAGAGACTGGAAAATCATTCTGTATAGCTAAATGACATATAAAGGGTCATTTTTCCTCATAAGAACAATAACAGCAGGTGTCATTGGTTACACCTGCCTTTGGAGTGTCCATTGTATGCATTTTGATGCCCTATTTATGGTGGCCACAAGTAACAGGGACATGGTAATCGCAGTCCTTCCATGGGACAGTCTGTCACAGAAAGTAAAAGCTCATTGGACAAGTCAAGTACAGCTACAGTATGTAATAGACCTGCACTGGGATCTGGGGTGAGAAATCGACAGCCCCTCTTGCTAACTTGGGAGAGTGATGATCGAAGGGAGCATTGCCTGAGTGGAAGAAGAAGTGAGAGTTTCCTGATTGTGTTATTATTGTAAAGAAACATCCCACATGTCACTTGATTCCTGCTACACAATGTTCTCCCCTTTCCACAGCATATTGTGGTTCATTATAGTAAACCACTTTAGTAAACACAACATTATAGCCACCCCATGACTTCTGTTTTCACCACCAGCTTAAGCAGCCTTCCCTATCTACTCTACTGTTAGGGACCAGCTTATTGACAGCTCCAGTACTGGACAAGGTATTCTGGTGATCTAAAGAATTTTACACATATGGACGCCAGTCCATCACAGGGTACACATAGACACGCACACAAACCACGACCACTTTTTCCAGAAATCGATTCATTTACCAGCATGGACTGTGGGAGGAAACCGGAGCACTCAGAGGAAACCCCCACAAACACAGAGAGAACATACAAGCTCTCCCTCCCTCAGACAGTACCTCCGCTCCCAGACTGAACCCAGGACCCCAGCAGTGCTGACACCTATGTGCTGCCCAACCCTGTATCTTCTAAAACATAAGTTGACAAAACATCTTAAGTACTGTTTGCTTCGATGAATGTGAACTTCAAATGCTTAGAGCGTGTATCAAATTAGGATACTCTGACAAATATTATCTGTTGCACCTAATTAATTAGTAAATAGTGTTTTTTTTTATAAAGGATGCTGACATTTACAGTATGTCAGCAACTTTAATTATGTAAAGGTTGTAGCAGTGAAATCTGGAGCAGTTTGAAGGACAGTGTTTGTCCCCTGCCACATAAAGTAAATTAAATAGTTTGATAAGTGACTTACATCATTACACTGCTGGAGAGGAGCACTGTTAGAATCAGATTGGCAGTGCAACCACAATGCCCATAGTCAGCATAGTGTGTAAGGTCAGGCTTATTTTACTGATATTGACCATGATGTCATTATGCTCTGTAATCCCTCTGACATCGTAATGATGTCACCATGTTCTGAAACCTCTTGCACATTATACATTCATCTGTTTACAGTTCTTGCAGCATCAGAACATCTTTTTGCTTCCCTGATTATCAGTGATGCTTGATGATCATCTTGGTGTTACATTGACTCCTATAGGGTAGACTTTGTTTCACCTGTCAACATCAGTTTCACCTTGACCTCACCTCGGGTGGGTCAGAATACACCATGTGTTCACACAAGCAGTCATTTGAACCATAAGTCAAAGCCAAGTGGTCTGTATTGCTGCAAATAGATCTCACATGTGGAATTTATTTTTGAAAGCTTTACTTTACAGGTTTGGTCCTCCCCAGTATTGATCAACCAGCACTGAGAGGCATTCTGTGATGTTAATTAATCAGATATACCCAGTTTGATTGTTCTCTATTTGTGCTTATTATGGCTTCACTTCTCTAAAAAAATACTGCACTTCAGAAACACTTATTTATAAAAAATTGTAGAAGTTAGGAGTATTAATTAAAAACAGTGAACATCTGAATTTTTCTTATTGAAACAGAATGAGACCAATGATAACATATATTTGATTGGAAGCCTCGTCAGAAAGGTTTGGAATGAGGGATGGACTGTACAGTTGGTAGTGTAGTTCATAGTGTTTTTTAAACATCCCTGTGTGCTTGATTCTCGCTTAAAATTTGGGGTGATTTTCTGGAAATCAAAGTCACCCAGTATATAAGAATGTAATGTGCTGGAGGTCACCTGTCAGTGCAGCAATGAAAAGAAGGACTATATGCTTGGGATTGTAGGAAGACCAACCCCTGGCAGATTGCCATGGCAACACCTCAGATTGGAAGGCAAAAGGACAAACACAACAAATCAAGAATTGCTTTGCTATTTCCTCCATGTCATCCACAGTTCAGGACACATCTGTTAGTGGTCCTCTGGGAGGGTTGACCTGAAACCCAGAGACTCCGCCACTATTTAACACAGTGCGGCAACAAAGCAGCGACCTTGTCAGCCTCACAAGTTTTATGGCCTTTGGGGACAGGAGAGGAAGAGATTATTTCTCACCACCCTCCAAAATAAAAGCATTAGCCGTGATTGGTAAGGGTCACTTACTGGGCAGGCTGAGAGAAAGGATGGCGTTTGCGCTGAACACACCAGGCAGCAGGACTCTTCAGAGACAGAGGCTGCCTCCTGGTCTGTCTTTTCCAGCTATCTCACTTAGGGCACTCATAAAAGCGGGGAAGGGGAGAGAACAGGCCAAGGAGAGCACCTATGCGCTGATGAAGCAGAAAGAGAGACTGGGGAAAAATCGATCCTGCTAGCAACACTACACTTTGGTCTTCTTTCCACAACAGCAAGACAGCAGCAGTACGACTGGGAAAGGGACAGACATGCTGGTGGTTTCATTTCCTGTCAACTCCTTGACAGCGTGTTAATCTTTTCCTCCTGTGTCCTCCCTGTGCTCCTCACTGATGCACGATTGCATGTATCAGATTGCTTGTCAGTATGCTTCAGGACATGCACAGCAGAACAGGTGTGCTTGTGTGTAAATCATGTGCACATATTTCTCAAAGGCTTGGTTTGGTGTTTTGTCAACAGGCATGGTGTGTTGGTTGCTAGTGTATTTGGACGTGTATATTTGCTCAAATTTAATCTTAAAGCAATTCTCTCTTTAGTATGATACTGGCTTCAACCTGCCTTAAAGTAATGTGTGTCATTCTACGTGTAAACTTGGAAGAAATAGTTTAGGGCTGGAAACAGTTATCCGCTGTGGGAGTAGAGAAAACAAGGCAGTTAGTCTCCAAAAAGCTTCTGGTGAGAATACCCCCAGTGCGGGTTACTAGTGGCTAACATGCCTTAGTGTATTTTTGTGGATTCTTTGCAAAATCTTTTTTTCATGTTTATTTGTCCTGTAAAATAATCAATGTGCTGCCTCAAGATATGACCTCCCTTTTGTGTTGAACGCTGGATACTGGGGGAGACTGCCATATTTGAACAAAGGGGAAAATCTATGCAGAGTAATGACAAGGTGAAGACATTTGTATTACTTATTCTCAGCTATAGAGCTGGGCATTTTACTGAAGCAATCTGAGCAGAGTACCTTGTCCAATGGCTCATCGGTTCATCAGCAGTGTCCCACCTTGGATTTGAACAGGCTTCCAGTTACGAGTCCAGTATCCTAATCACTCTCCACACTACACCTTACACGGCGTTGTTTCAGATGGAATATCACACTGATATCCTGATTTCTGATGATCATTTAAATTCAGTGGCAGTATTTGGAAATAGTATTTCTGAATTATAGTTGTAGCTTTCTACATCGGGACAAACTGATTCCATTCTGCAGTTTATCTAACTCAGATTGTTCCTTCCTTCTCCAGCTGTGCAAATGAGCTGCTGCTGCAGAATGAAGTGAGGTCACTCTCATCTGTACAATGCTCTGAGATCCTCTGTGTGCAAGGCATGATAATTATGTAGTAACAATGAGATCTAATACATGCTTTTGGCAGTTTTTATATTTTCTTTTAAAACAACTTGCCCTTAATAATTGAGCCTTTAATGAAATGCATTACAACAAATGAATAAGACATTTAAACTTTCTGTTTGTTTCATTTTAAAGGAATGAAGATGCTATCAACCAAATGGCTGTTCCTCCTTTCCCGACACCTCCAGCATCTGTTTCTTCCAATGAGGTAAACTAGCTCCACTTTCAAAATCATGCAGGTTTTATGTCTGCTTTGAGCAGCCAGGTGAGTTACACCCAAGCCTGTTGTGCCAAGGAAGAAGAAGACATTGTATTTTTTTGCTACACTGAACATATTAGGATAGACAGAACATCACCTGTTATGGTAGACTAGAGAACCATTAGTCCTGTGTTTGCCTCTGAAGTCTATCCGTTTGCAACCTTACGTTAACAGCTTGTCTGAGGGCTAAGTACATTTCTAGCCACTGGCTGAATAAGGATCATTTGGCAAGATCAGCTGTTTCCACCATGTGTAATTGCCTGACTCAGCTGAAAATGAGAAAAGAAAGTCTGTTCTGCAATGATGGCTATGTTAACATTAGACCTACTAAAGTCTAACCAGAGAACCGAGTGCTGTGGTCGGATGGCTGACAGAATTCCCTCATGTTCCCAGTGACTAATGTTATTGTGTAAAGTCTTGTTCACATTTGAGGTTTTCTGGGGGGAGGGTGTTAACCATTGTTGGCTTCCCTGAGGTAACCCACTGTGCTGTACCTCTGTGCTCATGCAGCTCGTTATGAAGAAGAGGGATGTGACTCAGGTTGCTGGAAGATGGAGGAGGGTCACGTGACATTGTTGTTGACGAGACCCAGGCGGTATTGACCTAAGAGAAAACCCTCTGGGTTTTATTTAATGAAAATTGTTTCTGACACAGCCCTCTAGATTTGTCTGAATCAATTTGTCAGTCTATATGCTAATCAGCTCCAGTGTTTGACTTTCAATTTGCAGCAAGTAGTTGATTAATTTCATCGCAAAAACAATTTTAACTCAAAAAGAAATAATTGTGGTTTGGCAGTCCTGGGCGTGATTTACGCCTGAAATTACTTACGTATGAACAAATTTTGTCTTTATAGTCTCAGAAATGCATTCATGAAAGCCAACATACAGTATTAAATCGTGCGTTAGGCTAGAAGCACCCAGTCAAAGTAGTTATTATTGAGATTCAGGAGCTGTCATCCTGCGCCTCTAAATTAAAAATATAAAATTTGACAGGAATCCAGTGCAGATACAGATAAATGTCTCCACACCTTTTTTTAAAGTGGGGTCATCCACGGGTGTCATGGGGTGGCATTTGTTTAATGTCGTTAACATTCTGACCTAGACCTAGAGGTGGGTCCCTAGGTTCAATTTTGGACCTAGGGTGTTATCTGTGTGGAGTGTGCATGTTTTCCCCACGTTGAAGACACAATCCCCCTTTTACTTAATCCCTGAAATCAGTATAATTGACTGTGAAGCAGATTTCAAATAAATCCTAAATAAAATAGTAAATATTTTATTAAAGGAGTTTCCTCTGGGTGCTGGGTTTCCTCCCACAGTCCAAAGACATAGTGGTAGGTTAATGGGTATTTGGGAAAACAGGCCCTGTTGTGTGAGTGTGTGTGTGTCTGTGTCTTTGTGTGCCCGGCGATGGACTTGTCTCCCATCCAGTGTGTAGACTGCCTTGCACCCATTGCTTGCCTGGATAGGCTGCAACTCCCCTGCAACCCTGTACTAGATAAAGTGTTTAGAAAATGGATTGGATCATCTTAGTAGTTCGGCCTCTTATTGTATGAATGTTATGAATATGAAAATTATTTTATACTCCCAACTTGTCAATAATTCCGTCATGGTTTGTGAATTTGAGCGTCATTCCACAAAATCAGCGCAAAGTAGAGTGAGACTTGTGCTGTTCACTGTGGTCAATTTGAGGAAGAATCCACGGTAACAATTTGTGAAAATGATCTTCTCTTTCATGGTCTCACCTGGCCTTTGATATACTAATTTTACTGAGACAGGAAACGCTTTTAAAGATGCCACTGATGTGTAGTAAATTATTTGTATATACTTTATATGGCTCTATACACTGCATTGCCCTAAATGGGAATGTTTTCTAAATTGCCCCAAAAGCAGCAGTTTCAAAGAAAGCGGTTAAACCTTTCAAACTGTTGCATTTGGCATTGAATGCACTGGCATTTTAATCGGCGTAGCTAATATTTTTGGGGTATTCCTGACTCTTAACCTATTTAACCCTGATACCATGCTCATTCAGAGCACCATTCCACACGAAATTTCCAATAACAGAATACTGGTCAAAAAATGAATTCGTACCACAGTTGATACATTTTGTATCACGGCTGCTTAGTCTTTGCAGACTATTATTTTGATGCCCTGGGTTACATTTTCTGCTTAAATGAGTGTTAGGTTCCATTAATTCTTTGCAGAAAATCTGAACTCTAACCCTACCCTACCCAAACCCTTAGCTAGGGTTAGGGTTAGGAGTATTGGAAAACTTAGGGGATGTTTGATGGCATGGCTGTGTTTTAGGACAGAAGTGAAATTTAGGAACAGTAATATTTTAATGTTGTCTTCACATTTTTTTTCTTGCATATATGGCCCTATACACTGCATTGCCCTAAGTGGGAATGTTGTCTAAATTGCACAAAAAGCAAAAGTTTGAAAGAAAGTGGTTAAACCTTTCAAACTGTTCCATTTGGCATTGAATGCACTGGCATTTTAACCAGTGTAGCTAATAATTATTGGGTATTCCTGACTCTTACCCTATTTCCTGCCTATCGTTTATGCATCAGCTAATGATTTTAGCATGTTACTCAAATAATAAACCAGGAATATTATTGTTTTCATATTTAGATATCATTCTGTATTGTATTAAGGTGTGATTTAGGTGTTTGAGGGAGCATTTGTGATTTCTGGAACCAATTAGAGATTATAACATCAGAATTTAATTTCCATTAAATTAAGTTTCTCCTTATGAGCAGTTTTTTGAGGAACAAATTAAACTTGTATAATGAAGGATTACTATATTTACAAACACATTCATAGCCGTAGTTTGAAACAAATCTAGGCTTAAGACAAGACTAATAAATGTTTTTTTTATAAGTAGTTTCAGCCAAGCTATTGTACCACAAGATATAAATACCACTGAATTTTCCAGAGCATCCCAAACTTTTTGTGTAAATAGTCTGTGAAGGGATTATTTATTGAACAAGTCTACACACTCTTTCCAAACTAACACATTTTGTGGCATAACAGCCTGAAATCAAGACGCAATAAATCAGAATTTATTACCTTTATTTCCACACTGTAACACACAAACAAAAGAACAATTCTGCAAAGTAATTACAAACAGGCATGGTACTATGTATATTATCCTTACACCATTTTTATGTTCTTTGATGCAACACAACACAAGGTTTCAAACTCTCAGTATGACTCTGGGACCATGAAAAAAAAACAACAACAATATTCAGCGTCAATCACTCCATTGCTGAAGGCTGTAAAGCAGGGGTCAGTCTTGGTTATGGAGGCCACTTATCAAGCTGTTTTATGTATAGCCATTACATCATCAATTTCTGGAGACCTAGAAAACCAACTGTAATATTTTTATTTTTTCCCTGAAACTCACCTTCTTCTGCAGGTGGAAAACTCCTCCCTCACAAATGCAAAAAAGATTCCATTAACTGTGATTGGTTAAACAGTTGTTTTGTGCAATTAATTCACTTAGAGATCGTTTGGCAGAAAAATCAGAATTCCATAACATAACATCACTTTATTGGCCACACACATTTCTTGTATTAGGAATTTGTCTTTTCGCATACCCCAGCTTGCTCTCCATGAGACACGGTAACACAGACAGGGAGAGAAGTTTGGGGTCAGCCTTTGTACAGCACCCCTGGAGTAGTTGGGGTTAAGGGCCTTGCTCAGGGGCCCAATGGAGTAGATTTCCTCTGCCGGCTGCAGGATTTGAACCAGCAACCTTCCAGACGCAGGCGCAGATCCTTAGCCACAGTGCCACTGCTCCGCTCCAACTCTCAAGGGTGCAACTTCCAACTAATTGAGCAAATTACTTGCTTATAAGAGTTCCTAATGTTTATAGAACAGGTGATTTAGAGTAACCTATAGGACAAAACAGTTTTTCTTTTTCTCTTTAGTCTCATGATTTCTCTGGGATGCTGACAGCCAAGGAAATGTCCCAGGGGACCGAGGAGTTTGCACACAAGAAGAATATCCCTGAGGTGTCCCTGGGAAAGGTAAGGGCTCACTACGGGGAAAATGTGGTGGGAACATCAGCCTTGCGCTCAAGTTTCTGTTTTGGTTGCTTTGGAAAATGCTTTGTGTTACTGGAAGTTTGTCTCATTAAACAGCCTGAGCTGTGTATCTCCTAACAGAAAACTACCCAAGCGTCTAGGGGGTTGTATTCTCCCCGGTTTTCTCAGACAGAACCAAAAAAGGACAGATGGAAAGAACCAAAACCACAAAGAAATGACACAAGGGAATGCAGATAGTATAAACTCGCAGGATAAGTGTTCTAAAGCAAAACACAGCAGCAGGGATAAGCAATGCTCTCTGAGAAGCACTTCTTCAGTCTGGGGAAGCTGTGCATTATGCTTGTCTTTACTTTGAAATCGCAACTGTGTCTTGAAACCTGATTTTTAGAAGTTGGTAAAAATTCTCAAAAATGTTTAAGAATATTTTTACTGATTACAGTTATAAAAGGCAACTTAAGCTTTTAACTTGGATGTTCTCACTCATCAGTAAAATCTTTACCAAAATACGTAATTGGAGACCTGAACAAAATATACATATAGTATATATTTTTCTTGTGTTGGAAGGTAGGCTTTGATTACTGGACTGAGAGACACTTTACTGTACATAGGAATATTTGTTGTTGGCTGAACTTCAGTTGAGGACACCCTACACAGAACTCATTACTGTCCCTAGACTAGAGAACCTGCTGTACAGCACTTCACTTTCCACAGCCAGACCAAATGTTCGCAGTTAGTTTTAGCAATGACTCAATAAATCATGGGGAATGTATAAAAATGGGAAATGTAAAGATTCCTTTAAATCCTCTCAAGCAGTGTTTGCATTGATGCATTGTCGTGTTGATTCAGTAAGTGATTGTAATTTGAAACTTTAGTTTCTCATCTGCACTCAGAAACACCCTCTCTGTCCCTGCTGTCCCCAGGAGCAGACTAGCCTGAAAGCAGAGGCTCAAGGGACAGAGGTGGTGCTGAAGAGTCTCAGTGAGGGTGAAGCCACATCTAAGGTGAGATCTAAGGATACAGGGCTGAACTGTCTCTTCTGACTGAAAGAGCCTGTTCAAATATAATAAGCTTTGTCTTCATCTGTAAAATGTAAAACTTAGCAGTGCGCATAAACTTATCAGGAAACTTTGAACATGGGAGTAGTATTAAATTAGATGGCAAAATATGTGTTCCTTTCAGGTTAGGAGTTTATTTGGAGTTGGAGGAAGTAAGAAGGTTTTATTTTGTAAAATAAATGTACAGAACTTGACTTGTCGCTTGACTTGTAGTGCACTTTCTCAGGGTGCAATGAGAGCACCTTTGAGTGCCATTTCTCCAGTTGATGCTGGTAGCTTAAAACAACGCTGGAATTCTAAGTCAAGCTGCTTTCAAGTCAAGTTGTATCATTCGCCACCATTCAGAAAATAAGTGTTTGGTTTAATGTGACAGAGCTCAGTTGGCATTGAGGCTGTTACAGGAGGTCACACTACCCTCCTTGTCTCCTGGGAAGTCTGAGATTCATTCTCCTATGCCAGGAGGCCTGGCCTTTTGGAGTAGGGGAATTCTCTGCTGTGGAGGTACTGTTTGTCTCTAAAGCCCTATGAACCCAAGAGTGTCTGAATTGTGGTGGGGGGCTAAGAGCTACGCTATTCTCCTTAATAATACTGGCAACTCAACAACAGGCATGTTGCCATTATCTCTCCAGAGCAGAGTGAGGTCAAGATGAATCACATGTTACTATTAGATCAGATCTCCTAATTTCTTGTACCCCTGTTTGTCCTCATATTTCCTGGATTCCACATATCTCCTGTCACCCTAACTTCCCTGTTGTATAGCTTGTATTTCACAGACACAGGTCGGTTAGTCATTCCCGATTCCAAACTACATACTCGGAGTGACAGCTGACACGCCATTGACAGTTGAGCCGCACTGTCAAGGCTTACTAGAGGGTATATTGGCTCTTTTCAGTCTGCTTTCAGAATACATTATTTTCTTTAACTTTTTGGGCTGATAGAATTTAGAATTTTAGATTTGAAAAAATAAATGCTAGTGATCAGCTGTTCAGTGATAAATTGTAGAGGGTGTCAACACAAACCTTTATTTCTTCAGTAATTACAAAATGTCAGTGTGAAGAGTGCAATGAAAAAGCAGGATTTGGGGAACTATTTTAAATGTGTCTTGGCAGTTATATACTGTAACAGTTTATCACTATCAAAATAATTCTGGTGTATTATATAATACTGTATGTTTTAGATTTTTGCAACATTTTAAATGTCACACTTTATTGTTCTTTTGCACATTTAAAAAGCAGCTCATTGCTATTCCAGATGCCCAGGGCTTCAGTGAGGGTAATTCATCATTCTGGCTCTGATGCTGAATCTTTTGTGCAAGTGGTGGTGGTGAGGAAAAAACGCACCAGAGCAGTCATTAAAGACATTTTTTATCCCCCAAGAGACAGGCTCCACTAAAGCTTGAAATATAGATACATAAATCAGTCAAAAAGACTTGCCACAAAAAGTGAAATCCTGTTAGAAAATGGCCATGGATGTAACACACAGAGTAGAGGTCGGTCATCTGTATGTTCAAATGTACATCAGACACATTTCTCTCAGTTACGAGCTTCTAAGTCATGATCTCTTACAGTTGCAGCCCACTTTTCTCATCTTGCTCTGAATACAGAGAGGTATTTTGCTGGTCTCAAATCAAATGCTGAAGGCAACTGATATGATTTCCCATTTGACAGCTTTCGAGTTTTTCTTTGTTCACTGTTCAATTCATAAATCTCTGTTCTATTGAAAACCGTATTGTCAGGACATCTTTAACATTTTGTTGCTTCAGCATTTTCTGTTTACTCAGTTATGGCACTTCGAAGAAGCAATTAATATTTGTTACATACTTCACACATTCAAATCAGAAAACAAACAAGGGAGTAAAAAGATATTGTGAAAGAAAAATGGAAAAGTCATGATGGCGTAAGTATACAAACACTTTGCAGTGGCACATCTGGATTAATGTATATGCACACACTCATCTTAAAAGGCTACACAATTGAGTGGCCCTTGTGTCCCCTAATAGTGGTTCACTTGTTTTCACAATAAATCAATCTGTCTCTGCAAGGGCCCTCAGTCATTGAGTTCCAAGCAAAGATTCAACCATGAAGACCATGGAGCTTTCAAAGCAACTCTGAGATAAAGTTGGAGAAAAGCACCAAATCAAATTTGTGGTCAGACAAGACCAAATTGGAACATTATGGTCTGCTTACTATAAGTGCAAAGTGTTACATCTGATGCAAATCCAACTTAGTGCATCATTTAGTCAACACTATCCCTGCTGTCAGGCATGGTGTTGGCAAATTATTATACAGTTCGAGTCATAGTCGAATGGACTCCGTGCCTGCTCCTTCTTAACTACTCTGTCTGTTGTTCTTCTATCCTTATTATTCAGCTGCTTTCCCTCTCTCACTCACACCTGGACAATGCTCTACAGCCAAGTTTCTTTTCTTTACCTTTCTACATGGAATGAACCTTTACGTGTTCCATTCTGTTATAGTTCTGAGCACCGTGTGCCAAGCTCCGGATGAACAGGTACTCCATTTCTGGGAGCTGTTTAATAAAAGCGGGAAACTTGCAGAACTCCATCAGCAAAGGGCTTTATGACAACTCTTATTGTTCAGTGACATTTCATGTTAAGGGTCTGCTTACTGCTAGGAAGATAATTTCCTGAACAGTTGGTGCCACACTGGTGTCACATTTACCGGTTTTCTGTCACTTTTTGCAGAAAGTCAAGATATATGAAAAGGATGCGGAAGCAGAGATCAAGAGTCCTAGAGGACAGCTTCATGAACAGGTACTTTTCTCATATTGTGACTCACCCTCATTTCTCACCTTTCTACACATTGTTCTCCAGTTACCATTTGTTATTACCTGAGTATGTACAACTTAAATGAGTATGTTATTAACTGTGATATAATTTGTCTCTGTTACTCATGATCCCCAGAATTTCACCTGAGTCCTGATGGCTGCTCATGAAAAACAGAATGAAGCATTGCTAAAATTAGTTTGTCTTGGCTTCTGACATTCCTCAAAGCTCTTAAATGGTGCTCCTTTTTTGACCAATCAAATAACTTAGTTTTAAAATCTTCCCTCCCCAGCATCTATAGATACTGTCCAATACTGTCTATTTATGTAGAGCATTCAACCAGTGAGAAATGTAGACAAACAAATCTGCTCAATATACTGTATATACACTAGACCTGGGTCTTGGCTGTTAGACTGCCTGTTAACATGGTCTTATACAGTTTAAAGTGGCTTGTAAGGTTGGAGCATAAGCTACTTTCTGTAGCACTGAGAAAAGCAGAGAGTACAATACCCTTCTTGAATTATAGGCCATCTTGGATTAACCCCACACACACAGCAGGCACCTCAATTATATGCTTTGGCAGACTGAAAAACTTTGGAGTGTTTTTCAGTGTTTACAGTATAACCTGTTTTATAGCTTGTTTCTTTAAGAGCAGATTCTCCTATTACCAAGGTTTCCTTGCCCCCTGTATATTGCTTCTCCACAGTGCCAGTCCTCATCTATGTCAGTAAGACAGATCAAAGTTGCAGAACCTTAGAGGAATTGCTGTATATGTGTTTAGTTTGTATGTTAGAAATTGCTACAAAGTTTCAATGTTCAGCCTCTGTCAGAGGTCTTTTATAGTCGAATACAGTGTTAGATTATGAAATAACTGTCTAATCCATAAGAGAATCGTTCCTTTATCAAGTGAACATTACTTTTGGCTTCTGTTATACATTTGCAGGAAAGAATGGGAAAGTGGGCATCATTATTAAACCCCTATCAAAGCAAACTGCCTTGTGAGAAATAGGATCTTTTCTTAAGCCTTGCACCTGACGTAGCCTTGAGATGCAGACACTAGATTCCTGAAAGTATGCCGTCTTGTTCAGTCTGCCAGCACCCCAAAACCCATCTTCGCCAAGATGGCTGCCAGCTCTCTGGACAGGACTGTGGTGTCATCTGCTGCTCTTCCGCCTTCTGGCAGCCCCCCAGACTTCGAGTACACCGGCCGAGGTACCCCGCTCTTCCCTGGCTCCTCCTGAAAGTCCATGTCCTTGACATGTCCATCCCATGTCCTCTGTGTGCCTTTCCTCAAGGAGTCTTCTTGCTAGGTTGCTAGGCTGCTACAGCAGCGGTCGAAAGGAAATGTTCAAACAGGTCAATACAGGGTTGGATAAAGAGAGAGCGAAACTGTTTTTTTTTAAGCATTCTGTCAAAACAAGATCTATTGCCTCAGATCTGTGATAAGTAAAAGTGGAATTAAAACCTTACTCAGGCCAGCAGTTCCTTGGGCAATAATCACAATGCTGACTTCAGGCTGATACTTTTCAGATGTTGACAATTTCAGCTTCACTCATGAGTTTCTAACTTTAAACTGTCCTTGAGGAGTTGCACGCCTGTAATTGAAGCTGTGTCTAATTGTGTCAAATTGCCAACAGGTGATAATGAGTATTTAATGATTAATGGAAAATGAACAAGTCTAAAAAAAAAAGAATTATTTTTTTTATAAATGTTTTCCATATGAATCCTGTGTACACTGCGTAGTATACTGCTTTCAAGGTTGGTGATTTCTCTTAAAAATAAATCTCTCGTGGCAATTTTATTGTTTCTATTTATAAAGTGAAATTATGCTTGTAATATCTTTAGCATTAGATTCATTCAAAAAGCCACTATCAGATGATTTTATGACAACTCCTGATGTATGGGAGGAATAGTTTTGCAAAGACCAATCAATAATTAATTAGTTATTTGTTGTTTTCATTTATTAAAATAAATATCTAAAGCTCACATCTGAACATAATAGAAACATGTTTGTCTTTAAGAGTAGCTGGCAGTTTCTGTCGTGCTCTGTTTGTAGTATGATAAATTTACTGAGTTCTAAGCATGTTAACTTACCTTTTCCCTTACTAAAAAGTAAGAGATCAGATGCTTATTATTTGATCTATTATTAATGCTTATGATTTTGTAATGCTTATTATTACATTTAGCTTAATTCAAACTTAAAATGGCATACCTATGATGTTTAAGAACAAAAAATAAAACCTGCTATGTCAGTGGTACATACCAGAGAATGAGGGAAGACGAGACTAGTGGGTTGAGTTGTTGAGTTGGCAGCTGACAGTTTGACCGTGAGTACAGTGATTCTGGCTACAGTCACACATTCACAATTTGTATATATTAGGAATGAAAACGTATTTAAATTAAAGATCACCCTGAAAATAATTTTGTTTAACTCAGTCATAATGTAGCCTGAAAAGAGAAACTATCCCAGTCCTCAGACGTCGGTCTTCTTTGTGAATTTAGTTCCCTGTTCCTTGGCGGGGAAATGAACTTTACTAGGAAAGAGAATGTTGCTGCAGGACAAGTGATGTTTGTCCCCTGTCCATCCCAAAGATCCAGCCACCTGCCCCATCGTCCCGGGACAGGAGACCGTTATTGAGATCTCCAAGGGCCGCTCCGGCCTGGGACTGAGCATCGTGGGAGGAAAAGACACACAACTGGTGAGCTGCCTGTCACAGATCTGTCAGAGACAGAGCTTGCAGAAGCCATAGCTCACATGTCATCTCTCTCAAGTAGATTGAGGGCGTTGTGTCCTTGTGTGGTTTTCTTTAGCAAAGTGTTTGTGATTTGTAACGCACAAACATTATGGGCTTCTACCAAAGAGTTTGCAGCAGGCGCTGGGCAGTGTCACTGGCTCCAGCCCCATGTCGTCTTCTCCTTAAATCTGGTGTCTTGTCGGAGACACAAACAGATTTGCACTTGAGCAGAGGGATCAAAGTCCCTTAACGCTGTGAGGAACTTTTAGATTTTCACCTAATTAAAAGGGCTTTTTTAATTAAGTGATTTATTCTTTATACATCAGGGAGTTATGTATTATTGGAGAGATCAGCAAGGTAATTTGTATTAGGAGCCTAATGTAATTGAAAGCAACAGCTGCCTTCAATTTTACGAATCACGCTCACTCTTCTTGTAATCTCTGCTCTTTTCACTCTGATCAACATCTCTTCTGCGCATTTCTCATTTCTAATGATAATGACAGGGTTTATAGCTGAGCTGTCTTAGGAAAAGCTAACTCAGCTGCATTTCAGTCCCCTAGCCTGTAGATGCCAGTATACATCTAGGTACCTTATTAAATTGTTATGTAATGAACTTCCTTTTTATGGTAACTTATCAAACGTTCTGGAAAAAGAAGGAATTAAGTTAATGTAAAAAGAAAATATAAGACAAAAACGATGGATTCATTTAGGTAACTAGACTGAAAGCCCTGAAAAAGTGAAAAAAGATAAGCGATTACGGTGGTAAAATGGGATTATCTACTATGTTCACTGACAAAAATAACATTTTCAAAATGAACAAAACATCAGAAGTCACCAAACAAGAAAAGTCAGGTGATCAGGTCATTGATTTAGACTCTACTAACAGATCAATAAACCACCAAAAGAAAATGTCGATGAAACAGTCTGTGGATCTGTGATAAAAGTAGACGCTATAGGTCAGTTTGTTTCATGCTTTTGTTTTTGGACAGGTCTATATCAACTGCAAAGGTTAGTCAATATAGATGTATCCTGGGATGTTTTTAAGGCATCAGTAGGTTTTTGTATTATTTTACATGACCATTGCAGGCAGTGATGATCCTGGAGAACTGTTGGCCTCTGTCAGATCTCACTCCAGGCAGGTTAAGTCTATGCAGAGCTTTAATCTTTTCCATGCTGCCCGAGGAGATGCAGTGCTTCTTCTTTATCTTCTGATAGCATTCACTTTGGCCAGACCAGAGAGCTTCCCCCTTTCAAATTCAGTTCACTGTGATTTTTGTCTTTGGCTTGAGAAGTCCATTTTCGAGTGATGGCTGTCAGGTTAGGGGATTAAAATGATCAATGGTCTGAACAAGAGCTCCCTTGTTCACCTGCTATGGATATGTGAGATTAGAGGCTGCCACACGCAACCCTCTACTGAGCTGGGAGCCTGCGGGCAGCCCATTAGTCTCCTTGATGTGGTTTACAATATTTCTAACTGCAACCAGCTTTATTATTATGGTTATCAAGGGCAGCAGAAGTGCAGGCAGTTTAAAAGCCTGACTTCACATCTCGGATGAGCAGCTTTGGGGTTCAGAAAGGTTCATTTTATTTCTCCCATCTGAACATTGTTCTAATATTTCACGCATTTCAGTAAACTGCACCAATTAGTAAACGAAATACTGTATTGCACGCTTTCATTAAATAGATCAAACCCCAATTTTTCTTTCAATTAAATACTGTGTAAAACTGGTGGTGATATTTTTCACGAGGGCTGCAGAGTGCTGCTTCTCAATGTGTCTCTTTGCAAATGCTGTTTTTCCTGTCTGGGACCCTGGTCCAAACCCTAATTCTAAACCCAAGCCTGACTCTGACTCTGACCCCGACCACAATCAGAGAGCCCCACACCGACTTATCCTCAGGACTTCACTGCTGTGCTCCATCTGAACAAGTCATTATTGATTGTCTGTCCTGACGGATACTATTCACATAAGTCTAATGTGAATGATGACACATACTCATAACTTCTGAACAGCACAGTTAGCAATGTTTATATTGCACCATTATCTGTTATGCTGTGATTTTATCTAATTACCCACCATAGTGACAGTATGTGTACTATGTGAAAGAGCTGTACACAAAGAATACCCCATGAGAATATAGCAGCATTTCCACATTGAATCCCCTTGCTCTGCTATTATGCTATTATTTAATATCCTAAAATAGCAGTTCAGGATGTTAGTGAGTATAAATAACTGCACAAAGATATTCCATCAGAATTCAGCTGCTGTGGGGGTCCTGTAGAATGGATGGCAGTGATTAATACACCTCTCTTGTTTGAATTAATCACCCCAGCCCACCTCAATGTTTCATTTTCTGTTCATTCAATTTCGAACATTTTGCTCATTTTGCAAACACAATACGTGGCTAGAAAACTCTACATCATCATCTGTATGTGTGTTTTGTTCCCCCTTGCTCTTGCGCTTTGTGAATATTCAAAGAGCCCCGTTCGAGAGCAGAGCCGACCGCCGAATTATTACAGCAAAGCTGTCCTTTTGTTCTGCTTGTTTGTGGAACTTGCTGAGAGTGGGCAGAGACCGGAGAGAAATCTGTAATGAGACATGAGTTAGACGGGACTCCAGAACTGAACAGTTTTGGTTGTGGAGGGTACTTTCTATTGAAACATATCAGTGGATTGGATTTGCTCTAGCGTATGAAGTGTCATATACCTGCTGGTTTAATTACAGTTTTGCATTACAATTCTGTAAGGCAGGGCCTGGGCTGAAGAATGGACAACTTAAACAGTACCTGTGTGACACAAGGGAAAATTTGCTTTCTTTGATTTACCTAATTATTTAAGGTGTCCTTAGAGCCCTCGACCTCAACTTCAAAAGAAGCCACAGGGTCTCCAAGATATTGACTTTCCTCACAAATTCGATTGTCCTAATGAAGAAGAATATAAAAATAAGTATTGATCTCTACACCAGTATTACATGTGCATACATGTGTCTGCAAAATCAGAGTTTAGGAGCCACAGGTGTGTCAATAAGTGTCACCGTGTGCTTTACAGCCCAGAGAAGAAGTTGGAGCAAATTCGAGAAAAACAAAGAGTCCAGATCATAGCAAAATCACAGAGGTGCACAAAAATGAAATGCAGCCCAAGACTGTCATTTCCTTTTGGCAGTAGTAACCCTCTTTGGCAATGCCTGTGTCAGCAACAATAATTTAGTTATCAAAGATTGCCATTTGCAAGGGGGGAGGGTTGATGCTGCATGTTACTACTGTAGGTGAACATAGAGCAAAGCATGTCGGGATCTCTGGTAGCAAACCAAAAGCAAACCTGGCTAATAGGCACAGGTGTTGAGAACAGAGGGGGGTTGTCATCAAGACAACATTATCACAGCTTGCATCTCTGGAAAGGCAAGTGGAGAAGCACCACCTATATAAAATAGCTGTGCTAAGGTGGTCTGCATGTTGGAGTTGCCATCTCTTGCTAGGGTATAGCCGGGGTACCCCTTCCTTTGGGGTCAAAAATCTGGGATAGAGGTAGCAAATAGTTTACTAGGGTGTCAGCCTCAGATTGTTCAATATCTGCAGAATTAATATCATTATACACATTATACTGGCAAATTTCCCTTGCCTCTATGTATGGTACCCTTGTGTCTCACTGTAGGTCAGTATGTCATTAAATAATAGCAAAAAAACAAATGTAATCACAAGATGGAAGAGGGCTCTCTGAAGATTCAAAGCAGATTAAAATGACTGAGTTACATTTTGTGAGAGGAGGTGAGAATTATTTGGAGGGTTTGCACCTGCACAAATACCAGGCAGAATCCTAACATTTCATTTTCACTGTTTGCACTTCTTCATCCAGACCCCTGCTCATTCCCACCCTTTATTTTTCATTTCCATGGGTTTCAATGTAATCTGCAATTTAGTGCCAATCCAACAGCAGCTTTAGAAAGCCTGCTTAGCAGCATCATTGATGTACTGCATGTGACATTATTTGCATTCATTAAATTGACCATTTTGCCGGTTTTCTTGCCATATTAGCTGCAGTATCTCAGGGTTGTGGTTTCAGTTCACTGCTTCTTTACAGACATCAAAAAACAAATGTATGTGTCAAATATCTGAATCAGCCGCGATGGACTGGCCTGCTGGGCAGAATGCACTCCAGCTCCCCTGCGACCTTGAATTGGAAGAAGCAGTCAGAGAATTGATGGATGGGTAATTTAATTGACGAACGAAGGCATTGTAGGTACTGGTGGGGAAAACAGAAATAAGCTTTGATCTCTTATGAAGTAGAAAAGGCCATTGTAAATGGCAATCACTTCGCAGAGACTCCAGCTGCAGAGTGCTTTCTTACAAGTGCACCTGTATATAAGCACAGTGCCTGCGTTCTGTGCACCCGAAGCGTTGAAGAATCTGCGAGAACTCCAGTCATCCTGGCGGGGCTCTTGATGTGGAGGCCCCCCCTTTACTCAAAATGAATTGCTGAGTCTCTTTTCTTTCCAGGACGCCATCGTTATTCACGAGGTGTATGAGGAGGGAGCTGCTGCTCGGGACGGCAGACTGTGGGCTGGAGATCAGATCCTGGAGGTGAGAGCTGCAGCTGAGCACAGCCTTTCCAAACAGACTTGAACTCACCACTGGCTGCTGCAGAAGAACTGTAAAAAGTTGACTGTATTGCTTTAACAAACACTGCTGTTCCATGTGCTCTTTCAAATTACCTTATATTCTCATCTTACATGTTTTAGGGCTAAAACTTTCTTTGTCACTTGTTGCCTTTCTTTTGCTCATCACCCCATTCATTGTCCTGGTTTGGCGTTTATACACCATATCACTCTTTTTTTCCCCATGGTTTGCATCCTGTTTTGCTATACTGCAGAAGTTAGATCTGTGGATTTAACAAGGATCTGATGCAAATGTTCAAAGTCTTGAAAGGCATTAACAAAGTCAACCCATTACATTTCTCCCGAATGAACGGGAGAGCACAAACTAGAGGACAGAAGTGGCAACTACACGAAAGTGCATTTAAAACTGTGAGGGGCGGGGGGGGGGGTTGAGAGCATGTCTTTGCACAAATGGTTGTGGGAGTATGGAACAAGTTACCCAAGTCATGCTGTTGAAGCTGATAGACCAGATTCTTTCGAGACACAGCTGGATGAGATTCTCAGATTTTTTTCTGTCGACTAAATGAATTAGCCTTGTATGTCCTCCTCTCATTTGTAATCTTTCTGATTCTTATGTTTCTTAACTTAGTACTCCTTTGGGAATGTACTGCATCAATTCAGAGACTCGGGTCCTCAGCGAGAAGGTGGCTAGTTCTCAAATCGCCAAATCACTCGCTGCTGGTACAGCTATGAAGTGAATAGCACAAATGAACACATCTTCTGTACAGTATAATTTTCCAGAACGTTATAGCCAGTGTAAGGCTTTTGCTAGAATAGTGAAGTAAACCTCATGTCATGGCTTCTGGAAATAAATTGCCTGATACTTTTGTGATGAGACAATAAAAGATACCACGTGACATTAGAGCTTTTAGGCAGTTTTGAAAGCATTTGCTGTCATAAATAAATACATTCCAATAAGTGTAGGAAACTATCATTCACCTCTAGTGCCCTTTCTTCTGCCTGCCATTCAACAGACTCTGAGTACTTGGGATTTTTTAGTTAAAATGACAGAAAAGGCTATTTGTCAGGGTTGATGTCTGTTATTCTCATTGAAAAGCTTTGACGGAGCCTCTTTATAATGCTGGTGATGCATGGGAAAACAATCGGATAACTGTGCCCACTTTATAAAAAGCCTTTAATGCATTTATGGACCTTTTACCAGACCCCTCGGATTTTAATTTCTTATTCTTATATTTGTATAAATTACTTCAAAAAAGTTCTGATGTATTTCTATTTTAGTCTTTGAGCTACCTATAACTCTGAATATAGTAATCCATTTTCTAACCACTTCATCCACTTCAGGGTAGTGGGGGAGCCAGAAATGGGCTCAAGGCAGTATACACCCTGGGCAGGGATGCCAAATGCACGAGAAGACAAACAATCAAACTGCTCACAGACAGCACCCAGGTCTGGAATTGAAGCCAGGGCCCCAGGACAGGGAGGCAGCACTGCTAACCACTGCAACACTGTGCTGCCCATTAATTCTAAATTCCAAATATACCAAACGTAGTCAGCTTTTTAGGGCACTGTTAAAAACCTTTTGTATTTAACAGAGGTGTTCAGGAAGAGACAGTCATAGAACCATGAATATGCAGTGGCAGGACAGTGCCCTGTGTGACACCTGCAGTTCTGATATCATCCAAACAAGCTCACCTGTCATTTTGAGTTTGGAGAAATCTTGAAATGTTTTGGCTACTTAAAAAAGTAGGCTAGGAGGCTTTGACCTAACATATTAACTGATTAATCTTTTGCTTCCCCAGAAAAGAATAATATCTAGTGCTGTTAAAGGGTTTTTCTCAATCTCTGTCACAATGGACCTCAATGGACCTCAAAGGTTCTTTTTTTAGTGCAGCTATGACAGCTTGGTGATAGCACCACCTGCTGGGCAGATCGCACATTGACTTTGTGCTGATGCTTTGCATCTTTTTTTACCCTCAAAATATTGGTACAGTGTCTGACTTTGGCATTAAACCTAGCATGCATTTGTTCCTTCAATTTTGGAATCAGCTGTTTAGTGAAACTAGAAGAACCAGAAAGCACTGACCTGTGTAACCTATGAATATATTCCTATATATGAATATATTTCTGTATATATTCCATATAGTCCTTATATGAAGTGAAACAACCTAGATCCCCTTAGCTCTCATCATAACCTTTGTCTTTGCCTGGACTGGGAACAGTTGAGCCCTTACATGTTGCACACAAGCATTCTCTTACATCAGCCACCCATTAGTGTAATCAGTCCGATTCCCATATGAAGAGATTTTCAGAGCACAGTTAATGAAAGGCGCTGATGTAGTTAGTTTCAGATGTTGTGATGGAAGGGATAAAAGGGATTCAACAGCACGTTCACACAGAATGTGCCAGCAATGAGGTCACACTTCTCCTTATCCTATCGCCACAGCACAAGACTGTCCTAATCCAGGGGTGTCTTGTCCTTTCCGGGAGGGCTGTTGTGTCTGCAGATTTGCTCTTAAAAGCAGTTCAGCCAGTAACCAGCTGGTTTAGCTGATTGAGAATGAAAACCTGCAGACACACCAGTCCTCCAGGACCAAGATCGGACACCACTGCTTTGAACTTTTTACAGAGCCTGACGTTAAGTTCCTATGTCTTCACCCTTCACAGATATTTATAAGTTGTATTATGCAGTACATAGTAGTCACGATAAAACCTTTCCCACTTTTCTGCTTAATATCTGCCATTAACATTTACTGTGTGTTTGGCACAGCAGACGCATGAAGCTGTGTTTTACACGGAGAAGATTTATGGAAAACATTATAGCACAAATCCACAAGATGCGTCAGCCATCAAGCTCCAGCTGGTTTACTGAGCCACAGTTTATTCAAGGAGATAATATGCTAACAGTTTTTGTAATTTGTGGACTTTTTCCATCCTGTTATTTCCTCTTTCTGTTAGCCAAAGTGTTTCTGATAATAGGTTCTTGTTAGTTGAGTGGGGCATTTGCCACTAACACATTTGCTAGAGCTAAATTGAAAGATCTGCCAGAGCACATACAAGTTGCAGGAGTGTTGCCAGTCATAGTTTACAGCACACTCTCATAGTGCACATCAACATCAGCTAAGATAAAGTAACAATGTGACTAAGCAGGCAATGGTCTTTTCATACACCCTTGTCTTTTTCAGTAATTGTGTAATGTTGTCCTGAAAAATAAGTGCAATTTTGTAGACCAGCTGGATTGCGTAACAATTTGTTTGATTGAAACTGATATAACAAGAGAAAGCAGTCTGAGGTATGATTTTCAGACATGGAGAGGCAGCAATAGAGCATTGGCTACACTGGAGGTAATGAGATGTCTCATTGCATCTTTGGGTTGGTCAGCCTTGACTGATGATGAGCAAATAGAAGCCCACAGTTTTGAAGAGGGTGTGCCCTCTAGAGTCTACTGTAGCTGGGCTGTGCTTCTTTCCATTAGCTCAGAGACCCTGCATCCTGCCCGCTGACCAGAGCCAAGGACAGAGAGAGTGTGGGTCTGGCTTTGGAGAGCAGAGCACACAAACTGAGCCACAGTTAGGATCTTGGCCAGCATTGGATGAAACCCAAGAGGAGCTCAAGAAGGAGACTATTCCTTTTTCCATGATTATAGTATAGTATAGATTTCTGAGTCTCACCAATCCAACAGCCCATATAAATAGCCCTGCTGCTCTCCAGTTAATCCTAGTTCAGAGGTCATCTGAGGCTTCATTGATGGAACCAACCCAGCAGGGGCCAGCGGTTGGAGAGTTTAACAGGAGAGGTTAACAGGAGAGGTTAACTCCAGTGCACTTGGTAATTCAGGGCTGTTCTGTGGGAGCCATCCCACTGACAACTCATGTACAATGGATACAGCTAAACATTACTTTTCTAGTAAGTGGGTGCCTTTCAGTCTCTAGAAATAATCAAAAGACTGAGGTCCCCCCCCCCCCCCCCCCCACAATCTCTTCTGAAAGTTGTTTATTTCAACCATATCTGTGCTGGGTGGTCTGATTCTGTGAGAATAAATAAGGAGCACCTGCGGGTGTATAGCACCACAAATGCAAGCCTCATTCGACCATGAAAATCCTTCTAATCACCAAAACACTGTACCTGAATAAATACGTATATACCAGGAATTGGATTTTTCTTTCTCTAATGAGCCTGGGAGAAGTGCAGGGTGAGTGTGGCTTTTATTTAGTTTAATATGCAGTGCCACCTGCTGGCTTGTGTGGGAGGTGTCGCTTCTACATTCACCACCCAGCAGTTATTTATAACTGTACCTCTAACAGAATAGTTTTTGTGTTTGCTTTTTTATTTCTTTCTTAGAATTCATTAGTTTGTAAATACAGTACACTCTTTTTATGCAATCGAGCTATTTATGTTTTGTAAGTTTTCTATACCTTCAGAATAACTTCAGCCCTTGGAGACCGGAACATAGTTTGCATAATTTGTTTCATGTTTTACCTTTTACTTCTCTAAGCTCTTAGTCAAGTCACCACTGGATATGATTTTTTCTACCCTGTTCCTAGTTAAATTACAGACAGTTTTTCTGCCATAAAAGCTTGTCTTTCTCCTAACAGAAGTGACAACGGAACCACAGATAAAGTGAAAGGACAAAACAATCCCTCTAGAATAGCAAAACAGCTTTTCTAAGTCTGTTAAGTCACCAGCATCTTAAGAAAGCATTTTAAAGGTTTCACCCTTTTTCTGAGGCCTTAAATTTAAAAAGCCTCAGAAAACCTTTAGGCCTGTAGCTGTTCAAGGCTTAGATCATGGAGCCTTATTTGAGAACATTGTCTTGTTTTAACACCAAGGGTTCGAGGTTGTGTCTCTGAAGTACAATGACATTCAAGATGTGTTTTCCGGACATTTAACCCTTTCTTTACCATTTCATACAAAACAGCTGAGATCCCTTTCATCCGATAGATTCCAGGCCACTGCAGCATGTGAGAAATGGTATGAATATAGAATTCCAGTTTTGAGCTCTTTTTTGGAATTTAAGTTTTCATTTTCAAAATGTGTGA
The DNA here is from genome assembly GCF_059453375.1 of Lepisosteus platostomus. Classification (NCBI taxonomy): domain Eukaryota; kingdom Metazoa; phylum Chordata; class Actinopteri; order Semionotiformes; family Lepisosteidae; genus Lepisosteus; species Lepisosteus platostomus. Next base: position 31,356,350 of record NC_142621.1, read on the forward strand.
AACATACCAACTACAAAAACGAATGTTTTAGAGCTTGGAAATAAAAATAAATTGGGTCTAAGTAAGTTGTAGTCAGAACCAGGTGTAAGTTTAAGCCCTTTACAGTAGTTCCCTGTTCAAAATCAGTACAATTTGATTGTTTTGTTGGTTTTTTGATGTCACGTAATGTTTTTGTTGTAAAACTTCTAAAGAAATTCTGCAGCGGAGTGAAATGAAATTAGTGGAGCTGAATTTCGAAAGCCTGACTCAGTGATTGTAATTCCAGATGGAATTGAGGAGGACATGAGACCATTTGCAATCTCTGAATAATTGATGGACAAATCAATTTATGCAGAAGTACTCTTCTCCTGAAGTAAAAGGGCAGCTTTTGACGGCTTGATTGTAGTTTGATTGACTGAGAAAGAGCTTACTGTGCCATCCAAAATAGAAGTCAACAGGAAAATTACATTAGAAATTGAGAGCTGAGAAATGCAATATCCCTCTTAAATGTGGATTTTATAATTACTCACAGACACAGTGTATGGGTATCTGCATGTTCCTTTCTTGTGTGAGTCTGTATCTGCATGCTCATTAGCTGTGTGCCTATATCCTCGCTAGTTGTGTGTCCATGTAAGTGTGCTGATTGTTCATGTGTCTCTCTCTGCACACTCGTTGTTCATATGTCTTTTTTTCACATATTGGTTTATTGGCTTATTGGTTCTGTGTGACAATGGTAATAGGTACCATTTGTCCATCCACTTTCAAACCACTCCTTGCAATTCAGGGTCACAGGGGAGCTGGAGTCTGTGCTGGCACGCAACAGGCGCAAGGCAGGATACCCCCTGGCCATGACGCCACTCCACCACAGGGCACACACAGACACAGCCACGAACACACTCACACCAGGGCCAATATTTTCAGAAACCAATTAAACACTGCACTGTGCCACCATGCTACCCATAGTAACTGCCATGGACAACAATTTCAGTATACAATACAACAATATAAGACATATACTGTATATATTTATATTTTATCCGTTTTACACGGTTTAGTCTTTGATTAGCTTCCCTATTAATCTGCAGTGACTGAAACATATTTTGGTAGTTTGCAATACACATACAGTGAACCTGTACCAAAGCTTATCTTTTTTTTAGGATTTATTAATGCAGTTTGCCTTGGTATCTTGTATTTTATTATAGTTTGTCATATGTGGCAAAAATGTAATATTAGAGTTTATTGTCATATTGTTGCCGTGAAATAATCACCATAGATTATTATACCTTATTGTATCAGGTGTCCATAGTGTGCTGCAGTCTGTTCTAGCGTGCAGTGTGGTGTGGATTATGGATTGATGCACGTGCACCAGAATGATTGTTCCAGTGCGGTCACATGGGTGTGTGCGTGACCCCAGCGGAGTCCCGTGAGATCTCGGCCTGTGCTCCCGCTGCAGCGCGGTCGCGAACAGTGCCGCTGACGCCCATTGTCCCCTGCGGGCAGGTGAACGGGGTGGACCTGCGCCACGCCTCCCACGAGGACGCCATCGCGGCCCTGCGGCAGACCCCGCCCAAGGTGCGGCTGACGGTCTTCCGCGACGAGCACCAGTACAAGGACGAGGAGAACCTGGACGTCTTCTCCGTGGAGCTGCAGAAGAGGGCCGGCCGCGGGCTGGGCCTCAGCATCGTGGGCAAGCGGTGGGCACCTCGGTCAAGCGCCAATCCCCCCAACCCCCCCACCCCCTTGTCAGTTTGGTTTTCCAAGTCTCACGCAATTAGCACAGAGCACCGGCAGCTAGGGTGAACAGGGCGTATTTCAAACCATCTCCGGCTGTAGAACAGGCCATTTCTAGAAAATTCTGCAGGTGCTTAAATTATTCAGCTTCTTTTGAAGTCATTTTGTTTCTTTTTTTGTTCCTGAGGCATCCTAGTGTCATTCCAAATAGGCTGGCCTGTTAACAGACTAGTCTCGGAACGAGTTTGTGTTAAGGATCAGTCCATGATGCAGTGGGCAAAGACAACAGGAGACAGAGTAATCAATCATCTCCTGTAAGTGAGTCGCCTGACAGCACTGAATTCAAGAACACAGGCACATCCAGAGACATTTCTCAGCTTAATCATTCAAAAGGGTGTTCCTTTTAACAGCAGGGACTGTTGAAGTGTCTTTATGTGGATTTCTAACGGTGATCTTTCATGAAGGCCTTTTGGACTGTATAAAAATAAGTATTATGTTATGCAAATGATAGTAGCATATTAATAGCATTTAACAGGTAATAGAACCGGAAACACTGAAAAAGCAGGTTTAGAAACACAGACTCTGAATCTCTATTGGCATTTGGAAGTGCTTTCAGCAATCTCAGGGCTTTGCAGTCCAGAACCTACAGACTGCTGGTAGGAAAGGACTGCTGCAGTGTCATTGCTTATAGTTGCCCAAGATGGTGATGCAGCTCTTTTGTCTCTGTTCAGGAATGGAACAGGGGTCTTCATCTCTGACATCGTCAAGGGTGGGGCGGCTGATCTGGATGGCAGGCTGATGCAGGGAGACCAGATCCTGTCCATCAACGGGGAGGACATGAGGAGTGCCTCTCAGGAGACGGTCGCGGCCATACTCAAGGCAAGGACTCAAAACCACCTTGAGCAAAACAGTCATCAGAGGATGACATCTGCAATTCTAGGGATATCCAACAGAGCTGTTGTCAAAATTCTGTCCATTAAAGGCGGTACTATAACATAGACAGCACGATAGTACTATAGACACTATAAATTTTAGATTTCTGAGATTTAAATACAGCATCAGTCATACAGCAGGTTGAAGTGTTAGTTCAATCGATTTTATAGATAGTTTATTTGTTGACAGTTTATTTCTCTTTACACATATGTATATACAGTATGTATGGGGTTCTAACACATTCTTGAAGTGCAAAATTTATTTTTCCTTTAATTTCTATGTATATACAGTATGTCTGTAGGTGTATAGTGTATGAGCAACTCACCCAGTCAAATTCCTTGTAAGTGAAAACTTACTTGGCCAATAAAGTGATCTATCTTTATTTATTTATTTTTTAATTTTTATTTATGCTTAACAAAAGAACAAACATTACAATACAAACAAGAGTACATATAACAATTCAAAACATAAATATCGTCAGGGGTACATACTACTACATCAATTCAAGTTATGAAAAAAGATTAAACAAATTAAATAAAAATAATGTCCACACCGCTTTCATATTTTTGCATTTTGAAATAGACTGCAAATACCCCTTTACTTCCATTTTAAAATACTCAAACACAGGGTACCTCCCAGACCACTTCATTTTATGTATGTGATAACATGCCAGTATAATAATTAAATTTATTACAAACGAAATTTTTATATTGTTTTCACTGGGGCTGAAACTTAACATAACATCTTTTTCAACAAAACAAATATCAAAATTGGTCTTCTATCTTTATTTATGAAGTGTTAAGGTTTTTCTTGCCATCTAGTGGTTAGGAATGGAATTGATTTGAATTGGTGCTGTCACAGTCTTGTACACAGTATGTTCTCTATTGTGCTGCAGTGTGCCAAGGGGGCGGTACTGCTGGAACTGGGCAGACTCAAGGCTGCTTCCTGGCTCTCCTCCAGGAGAACATCTGAGGGCAGCCAGGTCAGTAGCAGAGATGCATTCAGAGGGACTGCATCACTCTTGAACAGTGTCATCCACTCCAAGGACAGTGATGCAGTCCCTCTCTCAAGTTTAGAGTTTACTGAATAATTTAGTTCTGGGGGGGGAGTGGTCCTGAGGCATTGCCGGGGGTGTGCTGTGAATTGAGCCACATGAAATGCCACCTGCAATCATGTTTTTGGAGACTTGATGGTATTGAAAGTTTGCTAAGGTGAATAATGCTCAAGACAAAAAAAACAGGGAAGAAATGTGGGAAGAAATGAAAAAAGCCTGGAACCTGGAGAAATGTAGAGAGAACGTCAGAGTAGTTAAAAACAAGAAAAGGCAATCTGGGTAGTTAGCTTCAACTATATGGCTGGTCAGCTTGTTCCATGCTCCCACAACCCTTAGTGTAGTGTAGTGCTTATGTTCTAGGTTTTTAATGTGCTATGTGGAAAGGGGAAATGTACGAAGGGGAAGGATTTCTTCCTGTGACTGTTTTAATTTTTCTCATTTCCATCTTAATCAAAGACAAACATATTTAATTAAAATCTTGTTTAGGTGATTTTAAAGTTGGATAACCTTATGAGTACAACGCAGCAAAATGAAAACCAAACTTTGCTCCAGCTGGTCACAGACTCCTTGTGTTAAGGCATGTCTAGGTTGTCTAGAAATACTCTCAAGCTGCTGTAGTCGTGTGACTAGATGGAGGAGCCCCTGTTTTTTTCACTCAAGAAATAAAACTAAGGCAGGGTCCCGGGGATCCCTGAGTCCTTGTCCTGGAGAGCCCCAATCTGTTTAGTCTTACAGGAACCCATTAATTAGGTGCTTCCAACTGTGGCCCTGTAGAGCCCCAATTACGTTAGTCTTATAGGACACCTATTTTGAAAGATTGGCAACAGCTGTCAACTGTTCATGAATCAAGTAAGTAATCTTTTTGATTAAGAGAAATCTAGTCCTTGAGGGCTTTGGATATTTAAATAATATTTATATGTATAATATATGTATTCCTATCTAAAATTTATGTAAGAGTACTTCAGATATTAGTCCTTAATAATGATCTGTAAATTACATAATTTAACAAATCACCAGTTTAATTGATCAGAACGGTTCCATATCTTTAGAAATTGGTGATTTAATGGTGAGCTACAGGCCCTCTTGGTCTGGGACTCTCCAGGTCTGGGTGCTTGGAGATCCCTGCACTAAAATAGCAGTGTTCAGTTGGTGTGCTGTTGCTCCCACCAGTGCTCAGAGGTATTGTAATATCGGGACTTCTCTTCCCAGGTAAGCCATGCCAGTGCCAACAGTGTTCTCCTGGCGTCCAGTGGCTCTCACTTCCACAACAGCAGCAAGAAGCTCCCTGTGGACCCCGCCAGTGGAAACTCAGGTGAGGAGCCAAGAGCAGTTCTTCACCGGTCCCGTGCTGAGAGTCAAGGAGTTTGTCACCTATAAGACTGAAGAGAGAGCTCCTAGAAATGTCACACTGCACAGTTGTTTTTTTAAAGACTTCTTTAGTCTTGATAATATAATTGAGAGCATTATGTAGAAAAAATTAAGGTCACTCACACTAGGTGGTGCTGTGCCCTTTTTGTACAGTAGTAGCCAGTTCTCTTTGCTGACTGAATAAGCTGTGCACAAACACGCTAGGTACAAAACATGTGTGTCTTGGAATGTCCTTTTTCAGACATTTTGCTTCTGCAATGTGTTTCAGAGTCACTGTTTTGAGCTTTGACTGGCTAAAATAAATTATTAGAAAACAGATCATTATAATTCATTACAGTTTTTAGTGCCTCCTGTCTCATAATTTCTCTGTACTCTTGATAGATTCAGGTTGTGCTTAACACCTTGGCTACTCCTATCAGCTGACGTTTTCCCTCACGTGGGGTAGCAGAGCCCTCTGCTGGTCAGAGAGGCCTATGACATGTGTCTGTATGTAAAGCTGAAGACTGACAACCTTCAGATGGTGAATTTCCTCCCGGGCAGCAGTGTTGCTTGTCCTTACACTTAGCTAGTGCTTTTCTGGACACTCCACTCAAAGCGCTTTACAGGTAATGGTGACTCCCCTCCACCACCACCAATGTGAAGCCCCACCTGGATGATGCGACGGCAGCCATTGTGCTCACAGTATGCTCATCACACATCAGCTATCAATGTGGAGGAGTACAGAGTGATGAAGCCGATTGATAGATGGGGATTTTTAGGAGGCAGTGATCGGTAAGGGCCTAGGTAAATTTGGCCAAAACGGTGGGGTAACACCTCTACTCTTTTCGAGAAACACCCTGGGATTTTTAATGACCACAGAGTGTCAGGACCTCGATTTTATGTCTCATCAGAAGGATGCCGCCTTTGTACAGTATAGAGTCCCCGTCACTATACTGGGGCATTTGGACCCACACAGACCACAGGATGAGCGCCCCCTACTGGCCCCTCTAACGCCTCTTCCAGCACCAAACCTTAGCTTTCCCAGGAGGTCTCCCATCCAGGTACTGACCAGGCTCACACTGCTGAGCTTCAGTGGGTCGCCAGCAGTGAGTTGCAGGGTGGATATGGTATGAAGAGTATCTGTCCCCCTTCAAATCTGAAAGTTAAAACAAAATTTTTATTTTTAAATTATTTTGAATTTTTATTGAATTTTCACCTCTTAGTGTTTCGGGATAGGATTGCGATAGGAGGTATGGTTGCAATACATTCTAAAAGAAGCATCTTTCTTCTTTCTCCGTAAACATTTGCTTAACTGCAAACAATCCTGATACCTGTTGGAGCACAACACTTCATAAATGAATAATAAATAAGAAGAAGAATTTGTAAAGCAGATCTCTCCGTTGACATTTGAGCTTTGCTGGTGCTTTTCCGTTGGATCCCAGAGAGCTCAACTGACGTGTTCCTGTTTCCCCTCAGGAGCAGAGCCTGGCTTGCGAACAGTGGAGGTCATACGGGTAAGGAAGTCCAAAGAGTCAGCCTAGAAATGAGAGTCTCATTGAGAATGTAACCCTTTAGAGCCCCTGCAGCTCTTGAGAATGCTGTCCTGATAGTAGCATGGAGGTGATTTTGCAATTTGGGCAAAGGGTGGCACGTTTTTTTCATTTCACTGAAAATGTACAGCAAAACATATAAATATATATGAAAACTTATATACAGTGATGCATATACATGTGTGTATAAACATATGGTTTCCATATTTAAGTGATAAAATGATTAGTGCAGCGTGCAGTGCTCCACACTCCTCGTTCTCGTTTCCGTCCTGTTCTCTATGACGTGATGTCCTGGGAATTCTGTGAAAGGTGGTCTAGGTGGTGATTTCTTACGGGCACATGCAATCACATTGTTTAAGGTTTTACAGCAACACCCCTCTCTCTCCCACCATGCACACAAAATAGACCCAAACACCACCACTTTAGCATCAATTTTATTTATTATTTTGTTTTCTTTTCATGTCCTGTATCACTTTCACGCTCCTTCACTCTTTTCCTCCATGAGAATAAACTAAGGGTGATGGAATCTCAGCAGGCACTTCGGGGACAGCCGTACACAAATGGGTGACTCCTATGTCCGCTGGTGTTACATTTAGTATCTGGGACAAGGTGCTATTCTGGGGGCAGGATTCTTATTTTTAGCTCTCTGGAGAAGTTGAGATTTGTCCCAAATGTTCTCCCTCTTGGCTGGGTACAGATGTCCTTGCATGTATTGTATACTCCCTGACAATAGCCCTCAGTGTCCTCTGGACTCTCAACTCGTGTCCACTAGGGGTCCACTGTGCCCTGACCTAAGAAACACCTTTTAATGCTGCGTGTAATTGTGGTTTTGTTTTTTTAAAAGTGCCAGAAATATTCTTGATCCTTATCTTTGTGTTTTCTGGGGTTTGTCATTCCTGCAGGGCCCTACAGATGCGCTGGGAATCAGCATTGCGGGGGGCAAGGGCAGCCCCTTGGGTGACATTCCCATCTTCATCGCCATGATCCAGGCCAGTGGGGTGGTGGCACGCACACACAGACTCAAGGTATCTTCCGTCCCCTAACATCAGAGCTGCTCCTCCAGGCTGTACTGTGCCCTGTGAGACCCCAGTTTAGAGCTCCCGGTTGGGCTCTCAGGCACCTCTGAGTGCCCAACCTGCGCAGCTCTGTTGAGAGTAATGCCAGTATCTGAACCCTTTTAGAGGAGTCCATGGGGTGTCTCCGCGTACTGCTGAAAGGCTGCTCGCACATTCATTTTCCTCCCAAATTTCATTGACCATGTTCACTTTTGCTTTTTAAATAATGTCAAAATTCCTAGGCCATTAGGAGAGCATGAAATTTTCAATTGTGAATTTTTTTTTTCCCTACTGGAAATTCAAATATTTGTGCTCCACTGACTTTGCTCTATGGTGTGTATAATTTTAGATTCATTGTGCCAGTTCTCTGGGTTTCAAAGGCACAATGAATGAACTTAAATAACTAGACCCTGAACACAGTAGGGAGGTATATGGATAAGTTGCTAAAGAAGACACTTGCTGGGGGAAGAGTTTCACTGTCACCCCAAGTGAATACATCAGCCTGTTAGCATCACAGCTTCCTCCTACATATGAAAAAAAAATCCAGAATTTTCATCCAGATTCACAGTAAATCTTTGTAATTTACAGATTTATGGACACCTTTGCTAATTGTACATTTGTGGACAGTTGTCAAACCTGGTTATAGCATACCTGAAATGCTCGGAACAGAAAAGGATGTTCAGTCACCCTTTTCTCATTCTGTTAATTACCTCTGTATCTCATATATTATTATAATATATGAGATATATGTATTGTAATATATATATATTATATTACATTAACCTCTTTCCCTCCTTGCCCTCACCCTCAATTCTCTTCTCACTTCATTCTTTCTTCCTCTCTCTCGTCCCCTCTCTCCCTCAAGGTGGGGGACCGGATTGTAAGTATTAACGGGCAGTCTCTGGATGGCCTGGCTCATGGAGAGGTGGTTAATCTTTTGAAGAATGCCTTTGGCAGCATCTCCCTGCAGGTATGTAGATAAGGGGCTCCAATGGTATAGCTCCAGATAATACAGCCTGCAGTCACATTGGGAGTGACAGAAGGGACACTGAAAGACACACACTGTCACTAAAGCACACTTACACACACTCACTGACACTGTGGTACACTGACACACATAAGATCACTTTATTGGCCATATACAATTTCTTGTATTAAGAATTTGTCTTTTCACATACCCCAACTTGCTCTCCATGAGACACACAGACAGGGAGAGAAGCTCCCTGTGATTTATATGGCACCCTTGGAGAAGTTGGGGTTAAGGACCTTGCTCAGGGGCCCAACAGAGTAGGATTCCTCTCCCGGCCGCGGGATTCGAACCGGTAACCTTCCAGCCACAGGCGCAGATCCTTAGCCACAGGGCCACCGCTCCGCCCCATCCAAACATCCATGGATCCTGAAGAACACTGACATCCACTCGTTGACACTGAAGCACAATGATACACACTGTTTCTTAGGCACACTGACACACACTTATTGCCACCGAGTCACACTGACACACACATTCATTGACACCAAGGTACGATGATACACTGGCATGACTGTCACTGATATAGACAGTTGTAGGTGTGTTTTTTTAATTGAATTTAGTTCAATCTCACCCAAAATGTAACCATGTCCTTCCACAATAATGTCAAGTCCCATTCAAGCCCCAATTCAAATGTTATTTCTTTGATGTAAAGTCGTAGGCAGGAGTAGTGTTTTTAGCTTTAAATAGGATCAAAATGGGTGGCTTCAATGTTATGAGTGTCTCCAGAGTGGAACTGGGATGTTTCAAGGAAAATTAGATGCAGTCGGGGGCTGTTCCTCAAGCAGTGATACACAACTGGCCAACATTGTATCCAAGAGGGACACACATACCGACAGTGTTTGACAAGAAGCACAAGGTGTCAGAGAGGGATTCACAACCCCATCACAGAAACACGAGCAGCAGTAGAAACTGATACGGAGAAACTGGCATGAACACGGACAGATACAAAGACGCAACTGAAGATAAAGAGCTTCCCAATCGAAAAAAAACTGAGGGCCACGCCCTCTTCCTCACAGAAGGAGAGAGAAAGCATGGTGACAGGAAGGGAGAGCTCCTTATCAGGCGAGGGTTTGAAGGCCCTGTGCAGATTCCATCGTTCACCTTTAGTGAATAAACGTCAGCTTTGAAAAAAGTAGAACAGCAGAGCAGAAGGAGAACTTGCAAAATAAAAATTCCTCACCTTCATGTTCGCTCCTCCAGGAATCACTGTGGTCTGTACAAGTATGGTTCACATATCCCATTGGGAAAAATCGTACTGGGCCAGCAACCCCCCCTCAACACTGCGTGTTTTCTTTCCTCCATTTGCAAATGATGACAAGTAAAATTCACACCATGTCAGCTGGAGGTTCTTATGGGTGTTGAAAGTATCAGCCCCCATCCCCCCCCCCCCACGGACAATTGAAATCATTTTCATGCATTGAAATGGGTTTTTCCCCTTGATTCACAGAACATATATGACAATTTCAAGGGCAAAAATATTGTTATTGTATAACAAAAGTAAAAAAATGCATAGGAAAAATGAAAAACTGAAAATATATTGTTTACTGACGCATTCACTATCTTGATTCAAAACTGTGGAAGCACCTTTTGAAACAATTACAGTTTTGAGTCTTCTTTGGTATGTCTGTATCAGCTTTAGACATCTCAATTTGGGGGTATTCAACCATTCTTCCTTGCAGATTTGCTCAGGCTCTGTTGGACAGAGGAGTCAGTGAACAGTGATTTTTAAGGGGATTCAAGTCTGGCCTTTGACTGGGCCAAACGACATTCAGCTTCTTGGTCCAATGCCATTCCAGTATTACTTTGGCTGTATGCTTGAGGTCATTTTCCTCTTCAAACATGAATCTTCACCCCAGTCTAAGGTCCTTTACTGACTGAGGCAGGCTCTCCGAAGGATTTGCTTGTATTGGACTCATTGTTCCCTCTATCCTGACAAATGCCTCAGTCCCTGCAGCTGAAAAGCACCCCCAAAAAGATGATCCTTCTGCTACCATACTTCATGGAAGGGATAGTGTTACATGGGTGATGTGGAAGCTGTGTCAATGAGGGACTTTACATAGACAGGTTCATTTCTTCTGAAATCAAGTCATCCAACTGAACTGGCCATACATGGACTCCATTCGAGTTTTAGAGTAATTTCACAAGTAAATTCGACAGAGGCTTACTTCAGAATGTTATAGCAAAGGAAGTGAATACCAATACCAATTCTTCCCTTTAAAAGCTTTGCAGGATATTTTTGTATCCCAGTCTCCCCCACTTTCTGGTTTTGCATCAGTGGGTTTGACTAAACCACACTTATGTCTGTCTTTTTTAGCTGCGAGCAAATCCATTCAATTGAGGTTTGAAGGTGAACATTATTTTCATTTTTCAAAAAAACCTACTGCTAATTAGCATCATTCAGGATTACCATTATGTAAATTATACAACAATTGCGATTGACCTTAAGTGGGTTTGAATCATCGCTTTTCCAAGATACTGCCTTCAGAGAAAAGCAATACACAGAACGAGAGACTTTATCTCCTTCTGAAGCATATTCACTGGTTCAGTACTGGTTCCTAAATAGAGACACGATACATTTTTATCCAACAAAAATTTTAAGCATTTTCATGGATATATATGATTCATAAATAAATTTCAGTCTTCAGGCAGCAAAAGTTATATGAAGGTTTCCAGTTCAAACTCTAGCTCTGGCACTTTCTTTGTCACTTTGAGTGAATTACTGACCTTTCTTCTGCTCCATCCCCTGGAAGAGATGTACAGTAAGCTGAAGATCTTTTGTCAATGACTGTGCAACACAAGGTGCTTGTCCAGTGCTCATCTCGTGTCCTCTGGAAGTCAGCATGGCTACAAAGGTCTGCTAGAGCCATGCTTTAATGCCCAAACTTTCAGCTCATGGTCCCTCATGATGGTACAATGTTAACATGCTCCAGCAGTAGTCCTTCAAAAATAACATTTACTTTTTAAGAAGCAGGCAGTTGTAACTTGTACCGATCCCATGATGCTTAAACCAATTCAGAAGCTACAGAAATGCACGGTGTGGAAAATGGAGACTACTTCTTTTACCATTGGACATGGTAAAAGAATGTCCTAAGATGTGTGTTTGCTGAGTTTCTCCAGGTCTTTTGCCATCAATTATTCTGGTTTTGGATGGTTGTTAGGCGGCACTTCTGTATGTGAATAAACCCAGTGACTCTTGGAACTCTCTTTCCTGAAAGTGTTATTCCTACATGACCAAGTGTCAGTTTTGCACAGGCATTGATACTATACTGGGTGATTGAGGCTCTCTCTCTTTTTGTAACTTAGACTGAAAATCTCTTCAAAAATCTTTCTTGCCCGCTTTTTTGTGAATTTCATTTTTATACTTCCAATTAAATGGGACACTTCTAAAAGTTAGTGCTGTTTTATTTGAGCAATTTCAAACCCTAGGAATGTTTGTTATGCTGTGGTGGAAGGCATGTTTCTGGGAGGAGGGGGGGAGGGAATTTGAATCTGTTTTAAAGAAGAGCAATACACATAATCTAGGTAACCCCTAAGACCAGAGGGGAGGTCTTATGTCTAGGGACTTCAACAAGTATTAATGCTTGAAGGAAGAGGTACGACTTTGAATACCTTCTTTAATTCATCGCACAAACAAGCATTCCTCCAGCCCCCATGTGTATAGCCACACACACAGTCTCCTTTCCGCCACCTCTCCTGAATCCCAGTGACGACTGATGTGTGCCTGTGGAGATACAGCCTAGTTGGTTGGTGCTGTGTCACTGGGTAATGCTGTACTCTGGTATTATCAGCTCTGTGCAGCTGGATGACTGCTCAGTGGGCCCAGCATGATAATTTCAGGCCTTTATGCAAATTGCCCATTATCAGCCAGTCTCCAGGAGGAACTTATAGGGCTTTTAAAAATGGGAGCTGCCTGTGAGCTACTGATTAGAGAGCCCAGGGGGGCAATTACTGTCCGTCTCCCCCTACACACACAGACACACGCATAATACTGTACTGTACAAACACAGCCCTCTCCATCTCTCTCCCTCTCTCAACTCTGCAGCTCCTAAACACTTTTTTTCCGTTTTTTAGAGCCGTTTGTTCAGCAGGTGTGTTACAGAGATAAGGAAAAGAACTAGTCGGATGCGTTTGACTGGCTTGTTTACAAACCAGCTACCAATTCATTAATAGGGCTTTGTTTGTTGTTGTGTTTTTGATGGTCTCGGTTAATTATATATGCTGATGAGCTTCGCCGTGCAAAGTGTGCACTCGCGCGGTTGGCAACGAGTTCCATCAAAGCAAAAATAGCAACAGACCGGCTACAGAGTAAAGACAGACAAAATGAAATTTAAATTGGTCGATTCTGGAAGTTTTCAAGGATCTGAGGCAGTTTGCGGCCGGATGAAAGGGTCCTACTTTAAGAAATTGATTTCAGACTTCCTCTACCATCTTCAAAAATGTGTCTCCTCTGCAGATGCCCTCTTAATTCCCAGAGGTTGGAATAAAAATACAAAGAATATTCACCTGGATTTTGGTTGCTCTGTTGTGGGTCAGTGGATTCCGGTGTATTTGCAGAGCTGGAACGAAGTCCTCAGTAACGGGCACTCTACTACCTTGCCCATTAATACGTCATAAATTCATGTACACCTTTTGTTACTGTAAGACTTCTAATTCCATCGTCAACAGTTCTTTGAATTTCCTGACACATATTCTTCCAGCAAAAATTCCGGTCTCTCACTTGACAGTGCAGGCCACAGCAGAAGAGGTACCAATCAGAAGGTAGCCATTTAATTCAGACTTAAAGTGAGTAATTGTGCCCAAGAGTACATTCTGGGTATACAGATCTCAACACCATGTCTCCTTAGATAACAGTTTGTTCAGGGCGTTCTCTGCAAGAAACATCAAGCTTTTCACCCCAGGACTGGAGGGGTGTAAAATCCCGCACTCTTTCACAGTGCTCAGCCTTGTTTCACCGATATTTCCAGTCATATTTCTATTTCTAATAATAATAACTAGGCTGCGCGTTAGGAGTTGCTCTCATCTGGTTGGGGAGCCCCTCTGTGCCAGTGCCGGCCTCCTGCTTCCTGCAGGGGAGTGATGTGGTTCCCACTGTCTCGCGGGGCTCACTGCCTGTGTCTGTGTGCTCGCAGGTGGTGGCCGACACCAACATCAGTGCCATAGCCAGCCAGCTGGAGAGCATGTCCGCCAGCTCGGCCCTGACCAGCGCCTCCGAAGTCCCGAGCGAGGAGCCAGAGTGAGTGCCAGGCCTGCCCGTGGCTGCCAGCGCTCGGAAGAGGAAAACATGCAGGGATCTGGCATGCGATTGAGTGGGAGATCGCTGTCCAAATGACTTCATTTGTGACCTAGTTTCTTTGGATTGGTTCACAAATATTAATTGCCAAACTGTTAGGTGCATGAAGATATCACTTTAAAGCTTGTTTAGTCATCCCCTAGTTCCCAACTAAACATTCAGGAATAAGCAAAGAAACAACTGAGAGAATTTTAACTAAATTTGCATTAAAGGGGGCTGTTTAAACAGGCAGGAGCCAGTAATGAAAAAGGTGAAGGAGTGTAATGTGGTCAGGATGTGGACAGGTATAATGATTTTTTTTTTCTGAACAACACTATCTACACTTTCAGCTATTTACCAGTGATATTGATCTCACTCACTAGCTATATCTGCTACTTTATTCCCTGAATGGGTGGTGGATTAAAAGACCAGGTGTCACAATAGTTGGTGATGACACTTTTTTAGAAGTTCTTTTTTCCTGGAGATGTAAGCTATATGCACGTAGCACTAAACCGTTTTTAAAGACTTTTGAAATTAGCGGTAATGTTTGCAGTCGAGTCGAGTCCTTGTTGTTGATTTGTGTTCCAGGCCCAAGGCAGGGTGACGTGTCTTGCGGAGCTGACAAGTGCTCTGAGAAGGAGCTACTGTACATAGAAATAAAGTAGAATGACTGTTTGATTGGTTGGGTGACTGGCTCTGTTCTCTGTTCTGCTCCCCCTGCCAGACCTCCTCAGCCTAAAACCATCACTCTGGAGAAGGGGTCAGAGGGCCTGGGCTTCAGCATCGTGGGGGGGTACGGGAGCCCCCATGGAGACCTGCCCATTTACGTCAAGACTGTATTCAGCAAGGTGAGTCTCTTGATTCCTCGGGACATGGGGTGTCCCTGCTCATACACCAGTTTCCCTGCTCACACACTGGGGTGTCCCTGCACATACACTGGGGTCTCCCTGCTCACACACTGGGGTGTCCCTGCTCACACACTGGGGTCTCCCTACTCACACACTGGGGTCTACCTGCTCACACACTGGGGTCTACCTGCTCACACACTGGGGTGTCCCTGCTCACACACTGGGGTGTCCCTGCTCACACACCAGGGTGTCCCTGCTCACACACCAGGGTGTCCCTGCACACGCACTGGTGTCTCCTTGCTCACGCACTGGGGTGTTCCTGCTCACACACTGGGGTGTGGTGATACCTGAACCAAACTGGAGTTCTGGGACTAGGGTGAGCTCAACAGGTCCTGTAGTCTCTGTGGTGCAGTGGTTAGCATTGCTACTTCACAGCAATTCCAGAGCTGGTGTGCTAGGTGCATGGACATAGAATGTTCTCCCCACGTTCAAGTGGGTTTCCTCTCATTAATCTGGTTCCTCCCACAGTTCTGGTTCTGGTAGGTTAATTGGCTTCTTGGAAGATAGGCCTTGGTGTGTTTGCCTGTGTTTGTGTCTGTGTGTACCCTGCGATTGACTGGCGTTCCATCCAGGGTGTATCCTGCCTTGCGCCTGTTGCTTGCCGGGATCAGGTCCTGTTCCCCTATGACCTTAAATTGGATGCAGGACATAAAAAATGGATGGATGGATATTTAGTAAATGAAAAGCCCTGTGTGACCTATAAAACCTGTGAGGAACAATATGGAGCTTCTCCTGGCCTCGTTGGCACTGTGTCTGTCAAAAACAACACATATATTGCAGTTCACAGGTGCTTTGCTTTATTTTCCTAATAACTGTAGATTATGGGTTTTTCATCTTGTTGAATCTTGCTGAATCCAGTACAAGCCTTAGATTGACTACAAAGACCCTGGGGGTCTCGATTTTTACTCCACAGGTTGTTGGATCTCTCTGTTTTATCCTGATTTTCAGTCTAGTAAGCACTCTTGACCTTCAAGTAATTCAAGTTTTTTGGTTGCAGTGCTGTTATAGTTTTTTAAAGCCTTCCATACAGCTGTTGTTGTTTTTTAATACAATATGTCTTAGAAAAAAATAGAAGCCACCTTTTTCATGTTACGTCTAATTGCTGCTTGTTTTTTTATCCGAAATACCCTGTCCTCTGCAACAGACTAGCATCCCTTCCAGGGTACCTTGCTTGCTTGCCAGGATAGACTTTGGCTCCCCCGTAATTCTGTACTGGATAAAAGCAGCTAGAAAATCAGTGGATTGATGGAATATCCCATTATGGTTCATGTTACATTTTTACTTGTTATATTTCCGTGGGTGTAAGAAGAGGAGAGGCCGGGAGCTACTGTAATCAACTAGTGGAGTTTTGTTCTTGGCCACCAGGGGGCAGTAAGGGCTTTTGAGCAATGGTGAAGCGTCACATTTCATCCGTGACTGACCAGATCTATCCACGTTAATGAAATTCCCTCAGGGTTTGTAATAGTTTAAGAATAATTGTAGAATTTCAAAGCAAAATCTCTGAATTCAACAAGTGTGTTTCCCACAAACGGTTGAAACGGCAGTAGTTTGTTCTTCATGACTTTTGAGTCAAGTTCTGGATGGTAATGTTTAATGCTTCTTTAAAGACTCATTCTAGTTCAGAACTGATCTGGATGCTTTGATAGAACCACTTAATACACCTGTATGGACAGATGATGAGCACTGATGACTAATTATTGCCAGTGGCTTTTCTAATGTTCTTATGAAACTGTATTGAAACATATCCCTTTTCTGCTCCTTTTCTACACAAGTAAACCATAACATCTGTCTCCCACAGTAAATGAAACTAAATTTTAATTGTGTTTGAGAGACAGATGCATCCTACTGTTGAAATTGAAAAGGAAATGTTTGACAGAGCAAA
This sequence comes from Lepisosteus platostomus, assembly GCF_059453375.1. Classification (NCBI taxonomy): domain Eukaryota; kingdom Metazoa; phylum Chordata; class Actinopteri; order Semionotiformes; family Lepisosteidae; genus Lepisosteus; species Lepisosteus platostomus. The sequence goes on from NC_142621.1 coordinate 31,373,088, forward strand.
TTATTAGAGTGGGAGAGTGTTGTCTAATCATCTAGTTTGCTCATATTCACCCCGTGAAAACCCATTACCTGCTTTTATCGGGAAAGTCTACATTTTTAATAAACACCGAACGTTTAGCCAGATATTATTATCTTCTGTCATTAAGGTAGCTGGAAGCAGCATTGTTTTGTGACCTCACAGTAACTGGAGCCATTTCAGTGCGACCAGCCTATGAGTCTCAGAAACAGTTGGCCTTGTTGAGTGGAGTGATGGCACGCCCAAGCTCACATTTCCCTGTCCCAATCTGTGCTCCAGGGGGCAGCAGCTGACGATGGCCGGCTGAAACGCGGGGACCAGATCTTGCTGGTGAATGGAGAGAGCCTGGACGGGGTCACACACGAGCAGGCTGTGGCCATCCTGAAGCGCCAGAGAGGGGCGGTCACCCTCGCCATCCTGTCCTGACCCCACCCCCAGGTGCAATGCCAGGGCAGGTCAGAGGGAGTTTGCCTTAATCGGAAGGGAATTGGAAGAGTCCTGAGGGGATCTTCGTTTGTGTGCCGCTTTCTCAGAGAGGCCTAAGGAACCCGGAAGTTGCCCGCAGCAGTTCTGAGCGTAGGAGTCTTGGCCCGACCCTCAAGGTCCGCAAATTCAGAAAACACCACCTCCAAAGTACTGTTGGAAATGTGTTTCAGTAACGTTACACCATAGAGTGGTGATTAAAATTGCAAATTGATATTTTAATTGCACAAGACATAGAACATTACAATAAAATGTTTTTGAAGGAAGTGTCCATGGATATCTACTGGCCATTTTTCTTTTTGTCACTGCAAAAGAAAAACTGAAGGACCTTTAGAGTCCCAAATGTTCTCACTAGAATGTGAGATTGGGTGCCTCTTTTCACTCATTTAAGTGAGCTGTTAAAACATGGGATCATCCCACATGTTTGTGCCGAGATCACATGTTTCTTCTTTCTGCTGTTACAGAATGTGGACTTTTAACTAAGAGAGGTGTTGTGTACTGTATGACGCATATAAAACCCATAGAACACATTAGCATCAGTTCAAAACATTAAATTGATTTGTTACTACACGGAGTAGCATATGCATAACCAGTTATAAAAAAATAAACTTCCACTTTTAGGAGTCACCTGTAAGCTATGTGTTAATTTTTTGTGAATTACATACAGTACTACCATGTGCTTATTAGTCTTAATCGCTAATAATAAATAAACCTAGGCTGTTCCAGTAGAAAAGTAATAAGAGGTGTTTTACAGGTTACAAGTTAAAATAATGTTTTAAATAAATAGGGTATAAATCACGTTTGACACTTGAAAATTATATGCAAAAAGACCTTATAACCACCTATCCCAGCCTGATTAAAACGCAGCTCTATTGCTTTCTGTGCTGTGAGCCTATAAAGTGTTTCAGGTAGAAATTTGTGTTGACTGATGGTTGTCTAACCTTCCAGTGACCCTTAGATGATGACATTTCGACCAGTGAAACAGGACACAGCGAGGGTCTCTGGTCAGTAGACCAGTGGGCAGGGTGTGAGCCATTGAAGAGCGTCAGTCATTTCTGCAGGGTTAGCAGGCTAGAGGTGACGAGAGTAAAGCCTGTAAAGTTTTTCCTTCAGGGATTTCATGCAGAGATATATGGTCATCAGTACTTCTGTAACCCCTCCTCCCCCTTCACTCTTTGTTCATTATTATTAAAATAGCCAAAATGTAACAACCGTAACCTTTCCTGAAACTCGAATCAGAACAGAGCAGTTGTAGTGTTGCAGCATCAGGTCTAAATTTTTTTTTGTAGCTTGCTTTTCTTAGTTTATATTTAGTCCTAAGTCTTCAATGGTGCGTAGAAGTGTCATTTTGTTTTTCGCTACAATTCTCTTCTAAACACAAAAAAGTGTATCCAGTAGGCACGTAACACAGAGCCACGCACACCAATCAAGAAATTGCTTTACAGAAACACTGGATCAGAGGACACTGATCCTGATTGGAAGAGGGGCTTGTAGCAGTTCTCTGCCATGCTTCAATGAAACTCAATGTAATTGAAATGATTCCTGGGAGTTTCATTAGAGCTAGCAAGGTCTTTTAAATGCAGGAAAGTGAGAGCAATTTGGTTAATTGCAATCTCAATTAATTGCTACCTTGATGCACGTTTGCTGTGAAAAGCACCTCAATTTCTCCTTGCCTTATTTCCTTGGAATCAGCCAGTGTGAAGCGTCCATTGTAGACGGTCTCAGAAATAGGAGCTACCCTGGAGTTTAAGAATGCTGACTAATCCAGCGGTCACTTTAAGACAGGAGCTACAACCACTCTGCAAACTGTGGGTGATCACTCTGATTCCAGCAGGTGGTTAAACTACAGAGGCCATCCCCATTCTGGTTTGAATGGGTTCAGTCCACCCTGTCTCTTAGTGGCACTTCCATTAGTGATAGGGAGGAGCTACTTTGGGCAGGTGTCTAATCTTTTTATGGAAAATATCCCACTTGCCTTTTTAAAACTCATGTTTGTTCTTAAAAAATATTTCCAATAGGATATCGATGCCCTTGTAAATAGTTAAATTATTATATTTTCTGTTTTATCCGCCTTCATTTTTGTCTATTTGTTAACTGTGGTTGTTGTGAGCAGTGAGGGCTGGTGTCCCAGACTAGCTGCTGTCTCTAGCATTGAATTCTGGAACTGGACTGAATGCAGGAAATCTGCCATTTCCTGTCTGATGTGTGCCTGTACACAAACATGATTTAAACAAGTTCCCATCCATGTCTCAACATCATTTCTTGAAGACCTAAGAGTTTTAACAGGAACACATCAAGTCAGCAAAGCGTTTATGAATATTAAAACTGAAGCTGTGACCTTTGCAAACGCTTTGCCCATGCCTGTCGGCCCAATCATGTTGTTTCTCCTGGATGTTGCCAGTTCAAGACCAGGCTGTGCCACAGGTAGGGCCCAGTTCTACCTGCCGTCACAAGGGGCAGTGTAATAATGGCAGCAGAAGGACAGAACCTCCCTCTAAAATACTGCAGTAAGGGTGAGTGGTAGGGCACAGTTCAACAGAGACTGTTTCAGGTGTAATGTCTGTGTCTCCTGAGCTGGCATCTGGGAAACATGCCCAGAATAAGGGAGCAGTATAGATTTTCTTCAACGTCCACATGTGAAAACTACACATTCTATAGAGCTTTTGTACTGTTTAATTGATCTTGGTTTTCTAATATCCATTCTCTGAAGCAAACCTGTTTCTGTTGTTAGCATTGCAACTTTTTATTGTTTTTCTTCCCCATGTAACTGAAGTTCCTACTAAGCTGCCCAGCAATAATACACACAGCATGCAAAAAATTGTCAGTTCATGTTCAAAGACTTTTCATCATTAGCAGTCCTAGGTTTTACCATTTTGCAAAAAATCATGTTGGTAAAAACGTAACACTTAATTGCGTTGATTCTTTCTAACGCACACAATCACTTTACTCTGTTAGCTAAGTGATTACTATGTTTTTTTTTCAAACTGCTTTAAAAAGAATAAGGTTGTTGTATCTATGTCTGTTATTCTCCTTGTAAATCCATTAATAACAGTTATTATGTGCCAAAAAAAAAATCAATCATCTTTAGGATTTTTTCAGGAGGTCCCTAATTTCACACTTCAGTGGATGTCTGCAGAATACAAGTTGAATTGCAGCTTCATTTTGACTATGTCAAGCCAAGGAAATTATTTTTTGGAAACATAAAATCTTAGTGTTTCAATGCAGAGCACAACTTTGTTTTTTTAGAGTCAGAAAATGGTCCTGGCATTTTTCAAAAGCCTCCCACGGGTTGTTTTTTTTAGCGTATGATTGTAGAAAATGTGAAAATGAGAAAGGCCCCAAGGAACATTTCAGTGCCATTTCAGCGTTCTGGTGGTCAGGTTAGCATTGTCTGTTTCTCTGCAAACCGTGAGCTGTAATCCTCCTGTTTCAGACCTGGCATTGTAAAACTAAATCACCTTCAAGTAACTGCAGTCGGTTAGTAACGAAATATGTCTGACCAGCAAAAACTCCTTTTCTTGTCGGCAATAGAGATGTAGCAAACAGACTTTATATTCAATTCCGAGTTCTGAGGAAAATCATTGTGTGTATCTCCGAGCTGTGTCAAACACAATGCTTCCAAGCTGTAATAATGAAATGGGTCTCCGCACCCCTTGCTAACTGTGTCAGTGTTTCATTTTTTGTCCTCTTATTTCCGATGTTTTTGTGAGCGTCACTGTCGCTGTGGGAGTTCTGGGATTTCCATGGTGGTGTCTTAGATGTTCATTCTAATTGTTTCTACTGTATGTCAGTGAATAAAGGAGTAGCTGGACCGGTGCTGGTGGCCTTTTGTTTGGTGTACCCAAACAAACATGTGTTGAGATACACCTTCGGGAGACAAGGTGGTGACTGCCAGTCTTCTGTGGTACGAAGGAAACAAAGCTTGTATGTGTCACTAATCGATGTGTAGTGTTTTTTTGAAATCCAAAGAAATTATCACAAATCAGTTAATAAAGCTGAAATGAAATTGCAGAAAGCTGTGTGGAGCCTGAATAAGATGAATCCCTGAGAGCAAGATTATGAGCTATAAGGTCTGTGAGTCAAAACACTGTGCTTCAGTGCTACTCTTCTCTTGTTTTTGGAATATCCTCCTCTGTTTTATAGTCTAGAAACAATTAATTTCTAACATGAGACCTTTAGAAAGGTAACAAACCATGCCTCCTAAAGAAGAAATGAACTATGCCATAGACCGAATACAGGCTCATGTTAAAGCCTTTTTGTAGAGGTATAGGGACCTTGACAATGATGGACTCCTTGAACACACTCCCTCCTTAGCACACATGTTGAAGCCATGAGTCCGTACCAGAAGGGCAGAGGAGCTGACGAGGTGAGTCTACTGTGGTGATGGGCATTCAGTTGAGGAACGGACCAGATTTGGGATCTGCAGCTCTTGAACTCATGAGAGCGGGTCTTCGGGTTGTTCAAAGCAAAAAAGATGATCCTACCATTAAAATAAATAAGGCCATTAATCCTGTCTTGCCCCATGCTTTAAGACATCAGCTTCAACCACATGACCGGGAGCTGATTCCAGAATCCGCGAAGGAGTTGCCAGATGAAGTTGCCTCTGGTTTCTGTTTTGAATGTTCTGAACATACGTTCCATTGTGTCACTGGATCCCTCTGTTGCTGCTGACCTTGATGACTGCCTGAATCATGTGCAATAAACAAATTATATTAATTTGACCTGTGGTAACAAAGTCTATAACATCTATAACTAATCAAGACCTAAACTGAGAGCCTGGGAGCAACCAGTATAATCTGAGGTGCTCGCTTAACATCAGGTGAACGTGCAGGCAGGTAAGGCAAAGCATTTCAATTTTCACGGCTAGAGCATTGTAGGTTTCTGGGTCTTGTAAACCTCTGAGACACATTGTTTTGTGTATAGTGTAACGTGTAATGTTGTATGTTGCATAACATTTAGTGTTGTTCAGTTTGTGTTTTAAATTATTAATAAGTAATTGTTTTTTGTGTATCAAACTGTAACACTAATTTTATGACTCGTTTGCTAGGGCTGTGCCATAGAATGAAGCACTCACTTGCCTCAAATTACACCTACCACTCATGCCGTTGTCTCCCTAATTTTGTGACAAGCATTATCCATTCTGCTTCAGTGGGGTGGGATACATACAGTGCCCCCAAAATAAGCCTAAATTACTTCATTTGGAAAGGATAGGTTTGACATTTAGGTTCTTATCTGACCTAATTGCTAAGATATGAGATTGACAGGTGACAGACAAAGAAGAACACAACAAGCACAATTGTGCTATGGGAGCAGACTAGGACTGAATGGACAAACAGATGGTGGCACGCCATCAGTGTTGTGAGACAGGATGCTCAGCGTACATGCACCTGTGATAGCTAACAAGGTGAGTTTGCCGTGGTTAAACAAATTTCAGTAAAATGCCAATATATGCGATACGTTTCCTCCGTGACGTGGTCTTCTGAAAATGTCAAGGCATGGTTTCTGTGTTTTTTAGCCATCATTCTTAATGATTGTCCAGGTGAACCCATTATTATCATTGACCATTTAATTGAATGCTATTGTTGATTTAATGTAAAAGAAAATAACACTTTACATACGATGCAATAATCTCAAAGCCAAACAAGCCCTCATTGGTGGATAAGGCTAACCATAGTAACTCCACTACAGTTCAGATCTATAATGTGCTAGATCTGCAGAGCAGGATAAATCTACTCGAAGGTACAAATGCAGTTTTGCCCATTCTGCAGGGGAGTGACGATGTGATTCCCTTAAAAGACTGCTGTAGTGAGAATAACAGAATGTAATGCAAGCCAATACACATGGACTTTGTATTTTTTTATCATTCTTGAGTGGTAACCATGGCAGAGAAACACAATCAGTAACACGAATGGTGTAAATATATAGGATCATTCTAAGCTCAACTAGAAACAGGACGTGTAGGGATGCAAAATTCTCGAGTGGACCTTTGACCTACACCTGTGTTTTGCTTGCTTTATCCACTTGTGACGTTTTTGTTTCCAGCATTTTAGTGTGCTCTACAGACTTCCTGACAAATGTTGAATCCAAAGAGGCTCAGTGAGCTCTCTTGTTTTGATTTGGAATGGGAATTTAAAGAATTTTATCTGGGGGGGGTGGAACATGTCAGGTATTTCAAGACCTGGACAGTTAATTTCTTGGGTGTCATCAAACTTCATTTCCAGTTAGCAATCTTCATTTTTTTGGTGGTCCAGAAGATTAATAAAAGGGCTTGGTTGCCAAGATCCCAGTGGAAGCCCTGGCTCTGACATCCACTTGCTTTTTAAAACTCAATGGCTTACTGATTCTCCCTGTGCTCTTTGATGAGACACAAACCAAGTCCCAAGGTGACACAGCAACAGCTTTTGTTCCTCCATATTTCACTCGTTTGTCTTTCTGATTTCTGGAGCATTATTACCTCTGCATGACCCATTATCCTCAAGGCTGTGGTCATCTCTCTTCCTCATAGCTTCCTCTTTTATCTTGTTCCTCCCAATTCCTTCCAAGCCTAGACCTAATTCCACCCCTGGAGACACCTTGCTCCAGCTGGTTTTCATCACTCTTATGAACTGATTGATTAATTGATTGAGTTACAAATTGCTTGATTGGGACTTTTTCAAGATTTTAATCTACCCCACAGTTGGGGGGTTGTAAATTACCTCTAAAAATGCCTTAGTTAAAAGGCATCCTCCAACATCTTCAACAGAAAGAAACAAAGAGCTCAGATTAATCCTATTATTAAGTCAATTAAAGGCTTAATTACATAACTGCAAGCCCAGCTGGACCAAAACCAACAGGAAAGCGGAACCAGCTTCCATGGTGGTGAAATGTGGCGATAGGGCGCCGGTGAGAGATTTACTTATATAATTAACCACTAGTCAGCAAGGTTGGTTTTACGTGCGTGGCTTAATTGACATTTTGGAAAGGAAACCAGAATTTCCAGCACTTCAAGTTCTCCTGCAAACTTCATAATACAGGCACTGACCTTCCAAAAAAACAGAATGAGTGCAAAGTAAGGAGAAAACGTGAGAAAAGGCTCAGTGCTCATTCCTGGTCGAGGATGCACAAAAGACCAAAACTATTCACTGCAGAGACATTCTGCTTTGAGTAGAAAAAAAACCCACAAATATAAAAGCTAGAAAAAGCAGATGGTAAATACAGATGTTATTTGACTGTCCATTTAATTACAAATTTTGAAACTGTTCTCTCCTGCCTGTGTCTTATTAATAGTTAAGAGTTTTAAGATTTTTTACTTTACTCCTGCACTAGCATCCCTGCAGTAGTTACCTGTTACAAGGATAGTGCTGACCTGAGGTCTATGGAATAAACAACTTAGGCATGAGTTCATCATAAAGTGATTTGATGGAGGAAGGGGAGACATACAATAATTTAACACAAGAGTTAGCCAGCCAATACTTTAATCATCTACTGGAAAGCAATGTGCATAATCCACAAGATTAGATATGTATTGGAATCAGCAGTCTCTCTAAGAGGGTGGGTTTGCTGTTTTCAACCAATCTGTTATTGTGAAGTGCTTTGCTCTGGCAAGCAGGAAAAGTGCTCTGAAATCTTTTAACAGCTTGTAACTGTGGGTCGTGTTCTTGGTTTAATGTTCTGGGTTTTATTCATTAACAAAATCATTAACAAATCATTTACAAAAAACCTCTGAAGCACAAAGAAAATTGCACACTAGATTTTGTTACTTCTTGCTGTTCCAAGACAGAAAAGTGCAATAAAACATCCTACTCATCACTAATGTTTTACAATTTAACTGTCATCATTACAAAAGATTAAATATTAACTGGTAAATAAGCATATTTTTGTAGACTTCTAGAATAATCCAACTACATCTGTTTATGCAGATATTTTTATTGTCACTCTATAATCATTAAAGAATAACAAGAAGCCTGCATTATAACATTGTCCTAATAGTACCTTACAATGTGTCCCTCTAAATATGTAATTATACAAACCACCTGGGACCTGTATGGTTAAATATCTGTTAGGTTGATCAGTGACAGCATCGACAGATTAGGTTGGGGTTTTGGTCTCTGGTTTCTTTCACAAAGGATCATGTAAATCATTTGTTTTTCACAAGATTAAGAGCAGAAAAATATTTTGGAACACACAAGCCTTCACATATTAATGTGTAGTTAAGAAAGAGTTGAGCAGTAAAGAAGAAACACATAGCTGCTAAACTGTAAACTGTATTTTCACGTATTCTTTGCATAGAGACAGTATTGTAACAATAAGAGGTTAACCTATGATTCTTCCTCCAGATTTTCCCCCAATCTCTTGATGCCAAGTGACTGATCTGCTGCACTGTCCTTGATTTGCTACACATGTGGTAAGAGAAAAATATAAGAGCATCTAACAAAATCAGTCACCGCTTACAGAACTTTGTGACCTTATGTTTCCACTGAGAAAAAGTCATGTAAAAGCTGCTGCTGGCTGCTGTAAACCTCTTAAGTGTTACACCTCAGCAATCACTTTAAAGCAAATTTGATTATATTGTTGCAGTGGATGAAACCTTGACTGTCAGAACTATAGACATTGCAGCTGTGACATGAATTCTGCAGCCCCTTTCGTTTTATGCTCTTCAATGTAAGCAAAGTGTAAAGCCCAACTACGGACCATGCATCTGGATAATTAATGTCAGCAACCCGGAATTTCTATGAGGGCTCTGAATGCTGAAGTAGTCTAATCCATCCATGTTCTTGACTGAGCACTCACACACGCTCGGGCCTGATGTCACTTGTCGACTCCTTCACATCAGAAACATCAGAACGGTTGTAAAACAAGAGGAGGCCCACCTGCCCCAGTTGGGTAATTCGCAACAAACTGTTATTTCCTGGACGGGAATTCAGCATCACTCCCATGCTCCTATTTGTTCCTCTCGCCTGACGTGTCTGTCCGTTCAAATCGACGCTGCTTGCCGCCGCTTGGCGCGCCAGGAGTCTTCTGAATCTGCACAGGTCTGGAGGGAGCGACAGCCGGGCGAGTGTCTTTCGTGAGGGGGGCCGATGGCGGATTCTTAGCTGGGCTGGTGTGTTGGGGGATAGCTGGCCCCAGACCTGCCGGGGGCTCTGCGTGCAGGACAGCTGGGTGCAGAAGGCGAAGGGTGTGCAGTGAAGACAAGAAGATTGGACGCTCCTCCCAGGACTACATAGCCGTCACGGTGACTTCACCCGTCTGCATGGTGACATTCTCATAAGCGTTCTCGTGCTCAATGGATCTGCAACACAGACACGCTGTGGGGTTAAGGCACACACATCTGGACCTTGCCAATCACTTCCCCAGACACGTATTTAAGTATTTGGAGTTTTCTTTGCATGTGTTGCAGTGCTTATGTTTCCCATAAAGGTAGCTGTGGAGTTCTGTTCAAAAACACCTGTTCATATACCATTTCAAACGGGAATCTTGCATTCAGATTATTGGAGTTGTTAACTGACTGTGACTCAATGAAAAAAAACAAATTGGGACTAGTCATGTCATCCCTATTGTATTTATTTTGTGGTAAGTTATTAAATGAAATGAGGCAATGATTAGCATTACTTAAAAGGACAGTTTGCGATTGTCATTTCATCCTGACACATTCCAAGGGGTAAGGAAGGGCAGTGGTTTCTTAAGAGCTGCATTTGTAGAAATGAAAAAGTCAGATTTAAATCTCTCTGAATAGGGATCTCCCATTCCCCATTCTCCTAGAGTTGTTCCCAGCTCTCCAGAAGCATTTCTGCTCATATCAGCATCAAACCTGTGCATGAACCCAAGAAACGGGATACTGGTGAGTTTTTGTCTGATTGGTTTAGTCCTACAGTACATGTTTTCTAGTATAGTCTTTTTGCTGTGCATCTTAGCTCATTCTCATTCATTCTCATTCTGTGAGGGTTTCTGAAAGATGTTCACAAAATTATGGAGTGCATACAAAATCTACTGAGTTACTTTTCCTGTTAATAATTCAGTTCTAGCAGACAAATTGAAATCCCTTTTCCACAGTGTGATACTGTAGCTGATGCCGTGTCTGCAGAGAGAGTTGGATTACCTGACCGAGACCAGTCTGAGATCGTGGTTGGTGCCGTTGGTCATTGTGTACTCGTTGACCTTCGTCTGCTCCAAAGCACCTTCCTGGCTGTCAAGGAACACAGCCCTTTAGTCTTGTGCATTACTGAGTCAGGAGGACAAGACTGTCCTCATCAGATGCATTATTTCATTGCAGTGCTCTGTTAAAATACTAGTCTTAAGTAAAACGATGGAGGAAAGACAAATGACATTTGCATTCATTGTTTAATGTCCTTAACAAGTGAACATTTCAATTAATAATTCAATTTTTATGGACAATTTAACTTTCTGGAATTTTCACACTACTAAGAGAAATACCGCCAAATATCCTAAGTTCAGCACAAGAAAGACAAAGTATAATAGTTATCAAGATTTTTCTCAAATTATTGTTTTGACACGCGATTGGCATGTATTGTTATTGGGGCCTTTTGTAGACTTCAAATTAAGATTATAACGATGCAGGAATGCAGGAAGGTCCCTGAGACGGAATTAGAAGTTATTTGAAGCAGCACGTGAGCAGGGCAGTGGGATTGTGGGAGCTCACCCGGAGTCCTGACACCACACCTTGTTGACGATGAAGGAGATGAACACGAGCGACAGGAAAACTACCACAGCAATGATTCCTGTCAGCCACGGGGGCAGTGCTCTCTGCACCTTTTCTGAAATCCGAAAGACATAGGTTTTAGGTTTTATAATATGCAGACTTCCTGTCGATCTCTCTGACAAACCATTTCTCTTTAAGCATCCTCTCGGGGAGATCTGCAGCAAGTCACACATGGAATTTATAGCAACAAACCCCAACTAATTTTGACATAGTTAAAAAATTAATGAAAAATAAGATTGCCATGGTCATTCCTTTGTGTCTGGATGTAGTCTACTGTATTTACATATGTATGCATTCACCCTTCTACAAGGTATGCCTCAAGTCCCCATGTGTCTTTTTCACCAAGTCAAAAAAAAAAAGATGTATTGCAAAACTTATATATAGTGAATCATACCTGTTGAGAAATCTGCACAAAAGAAGATGCAAACAGGATGATTTATAAAAGTCCTTATTTTCTGAAACGTACTCTCCTTAATTTTTAAAGTAACTGATTTTGGAAAACATCCTTGGAAAATATGATTCTTCGAAATTCCACTGTGCTTTTCATCCCAAGGGAGGTGAAAATATTTGTGTAAAATATAGGAGGGGATATAGTTCATGAACAACTTCACCACAACTGAAGTGCAACATCCACCTTGATGAACCACAGTGGTTGTTATGCGCCAGCAGCCTCACTGCATAGCAGATCAGGTAAAGTGAAAAACTGCTTGACCGTTTGAATTAAGTGGGGACTAGGGAGTCTAGTGTGGAACTGAAAACACTGTTATGAGATTAACAGCTCTACTCTTGCTAACAGTCATGGGATCCTTAATAACCAACTCATCTCACCTGAGAGACAACACCTCTTTAGGCAGTGGTATGGAAATTCTGATGGAAGAGAACCGCCTACTAGTCCTCTAGTCCCACCTACAGAAGCAGCCTGGTTGTCCTGGACAGTTTTCCTTCCAGTACAAATCAGCTTAGCTTCTGAGCTCTGAGGAGATCAGGCTGCAAGCGGGCAACACTGTTGTTCCAGTGGAAGTATGGGTGAAGAAGAGTACAGATTTTACATACAACCAAAACAGGCACAGAATTTGTCCCCGTCATCTGATTCGGTTCAGCAACCAAGAAATTTCCAAAAAATAAAAACTTGTTCTGAACTGCGTACTTAAATTTGCAAAGTTATACATGTGACTGAAACTAAATTTTAACAAATTAATGGATAAAATTTCCAGCATCCATTCATAAAATAAGAAAAAAAATCCTCATTTAGGTCATCTCTTCCCTCAGAAAGGTTACAGAGGAGATCTTTCAGTCCAAGGTCATCTCTCTCCACCAGCTGGTTGATTCACGATCTCATCAAGATCCAGTTCGAGGCACCAACCACTCTAACACTTACCAATTAAGTTATCTTTTGTCCCGATGTCACAAAGTTGATGGCAGAGTTGTTCATTGTGTTGACATAGTACTAAATGTATTTTCAAGACCTGCTCCTTTCAGAACTAAAGACCTAGCTCCTTCATGCCTTTATCCAAGGGTACTGACATACCTTACAGACCAGGAATGAATCAAATATCGTTTCTTTTGAAAATTGTATTTTTTTTTAAGAACACATTATTCCAACAAAGAAATCTCAAGAAAATAAAAATTTGACATTCCTTTAGAATTGTTATCCTTAAGTTTGTTCTCAAGTTCTTCATACAAAGAAGACAACCACATCAAAGTGCATTAGCCCTTGGCCCTTTTTTAAATAATAATTCATTATCGAAAACTGTATTACATGAAACCACACAATTTTAATGTAGAAATGGCAATAGTATCATTATTCTGAACTCCTGTCACTAAACCACAATACACACTTTTTTAAAACATACAGTTTATGCACAGTTGATAGACAAGATCATTAAAGTTAATTAGCTTAAAATCCCAAAGCACAAAGAACAGTGATGGATTTTGGGCCATTTATCATTCTCTTGTTGTTATAGTTTGGTAGCACTTTACCACAGAAATCATTCCAGTTTTAAAAGATGACATGAAAACGATGTCTGAAAATGTCAATGCTATACGCAAATATGATTAAGTGATTTGGACCGTATTGTGATCATCAATACTAGATTTTAACAAGCCTAGTTAAACAGCAAGCAAATTCTGCAGATGAAAAGTGCAGTAAATTCCTACTGATATTAAATGCTGCCAGAAAATAGTTTTGTATAAATTTCACTGATAACACAACACATAAAGCACTCTGTTTAAAACTGTAATTATTGAAAAACAGTTGTGTGAACCTAGTCTCGAAAAGAGAGACGCATGGCTGATCGTGCCTTTGGTAGACTTATTCCACAGCTTTCTTCCACCCCATTAATCATATAATATGACACCTCTTACCTTGCTGAGCTGCTACTGGCCCTGAGATGTGTAGGATCCAGAGTAACATAAAAACTATTCTCTGCATGGTGATCTAAAACTAAAGCTAAAAACAGGTTTTCTTTTTTTCTTACAACAGAAAGAGAGTCTGAGCTGTGAGAATAAAGAGCAGAGCGAGCCTGACTCTGGCCCACGTCCTCTTGATAATGACTGACACTCTCTGCACCACTAAGAAACTGCTCAGTACTAACTGCTGGGTACTCAATCTCTGCCAGCAATTGGTCACCTATTAGAAGTTGTTTTGAAAGCCGACAAGGAACAGCAGTCTCTCAAATAAGTTTAGGACAGATCATATATTAGGACTAGACTGTAATTTCTTGAATTGTATTTAAGTAATGTATATTTCCCTTTTCTGAATTCAAAAGGACTGAATGGAGAAAAGAATAAAACCAGAAAATATTTCTATTGAAGGACAGATTACCAAACTGTAGTCATCAAGGACACAAATGAAAAAGAATATTTTTAACACTTTTTGAGGGTTATTTTGCCAGTTAAGGTCATTCTTTATTGAAATGTTTCAGAAATGTGTGATGATATTTTGCCCTTTCATAAAAAGGAAGCTCGATAAAGAGCTCTGCCTAACTCTGTTCCCATCCGAGAAATCAGATTGTAGTTCCTGTATAGTAATTGCACACACAATCCAGGTCAGAACAGTGTGGAGTTTGTTTTATATAGCTGAGTATTGCAGACAAACAAACCCGGAAACATAAATTGAATATGTACTGAGAAACACAGTGAAAAATGAAAACGCTGGCTGGAAGGCGAGGCTTTTAAGTAAATATTTGTCTGATGCTATGGCACAGGAGCCGGAAGTGAAAAATGAGTAGATTGCTCAGACAGCAAAGACGGGGCATCTACAAACAAACTCAGCTCCTCTTGGCTCTTTGTTTATTAGGTAGGGATTCAAATAACTCTGCCACATCTGTGAAAGATGGAGACCATTGATTACCTGTATATTGAAGTGCAGGGAAAGTGTTCATACAACCAGATTTGTATTGGAAGGACCCAGTTAAAACAAAAACCAGCAGTTAACCACCCATGTACAGAACTGACAGTTGTCCTCGACAAAGGAACAGGTAAGGGGTTTTTCCCATGCTGAAAAGAAAGGAAACAAAACGTTTTGTTTGTCACCGCCACAGTTGAAACATTGTGTTTCCTTTCTTTTCTTTTCAGCCAGGAATAAACCCGTTACCTGTTCCTTTGCAGCCTACACATGCTGACACAGCTCCCTACTTGAACTACGTTGCCCTCTACACTCCACTATATGCCTGCTTCTGTCACACCTTTCCATGTCTTTGAATAGCCCTTAACTGGTATACTGGTTTGGCTTACTGGATCTTATGTTAGGGTTGAAATAGTTTTAAAAGGCTCCTTTCCCTTTTTTACTCCTTCTGGATATTGTGTAACATCTATTCTCGCCCCTTCCATCCTGACCTCAGGCTTCAAAGTTGATAAAGGTGCACTTGAGGAGTACCTCAAGTGGAGGACTTCCATTTAATTGACTTTAATTTCAAGTTTTTTTTCCTTGAAGATGTACGGCTGCTTGCACTAGCAGTGACACTAGCTATTTACCAGATAATTACAGGCTCCATTTGAAAGAGGGAGGTTAACTGGGATATTAATCAATGTAACCAGACAATGCCGTTGCCAAGGGAACTGAAGTTTAAAAAAACATGTCTTTGTGTTAAGCTCTCCCTGTAGTGGACCAAACACCTCTTCAGTCCCCTCCAAGAAGGAAAGCAAGTCCCACGCTCGTGACTCCCAACACCACAGTGCCCTTGGCACTTTTTATTTCTTGATGAGCTGTCACAACGTACAGTGCAGTGACTGATCCATCTGAAATGGCAAGGGTGATGGCCGATAAAAACTTTCCCATGAGAAGGTGGCGGCAGTGTCCTCTGCCTCTGAGGCAATGTCCCTAGCCGACACAGGGAGAGCATGGTGAGGCAGGTTCATTAGCAGGGGTGAATGGGAGTGGGCCCTCCCTCTCCACTCTGGGGAAGAATAAATCAGCCTGTGAAAGACGCCCTGCGCTTCCTCTGTGTCCAGGCACCTTATTGTTTTCCCACATTGTACAGTTCCAACAGAATGAGAAAGCCCCCCCCAACTCAGTCTCAGTGCCTCAACAGCTATCTGTGCAGTCATCCCTTGGGGAGCCCTCAGTGATTTTCCAACTGATTTACTGACTGATAGCGCTGAGATACTCCCTGATGGAGCCTTTCCACTGCTTCACACCATAGCTGAGAATTTTTGCACATTTTACTGTTGATTGGGGGAATCCACTGGGAGCTCTCCAGCCCTGATTAGCAATCTGAGGACTAGAGAATGGCATTATATCTACTTTGTTCCCAGTCATTCTCAGTATATTGGTGGGGGGGGGGGCTGTGAGAAAAGGGGTCTTATCGGTTTGCATCTCGATCTTTTCCAATTGGCTCTGGGGATTCCCTAACTAGATATTCAGTTCCCATCAAGGAATCTGCAAGAAAGAGAGGTGGGAATTCTGAGGAAATAAAACAGCACCCACAGCCTGTAATTAGAAGGTAATTCAGTAGATTGTGATATTGTGAAACCTTTAGAATTTGGCATTTAGAGGACAGCAGTTCAAATGGCGTGTTAGTTTGGGTTGTGGTTGTGGAACTTTATTGTGTTTTCCAAAACATGTGATTTCAGGTCATTTGTCTTTGTTGGACATATTAATGTCCAGTTCGACATGGAGATTCAGATGCTGCTGTGATTGTGGCTTTTCAGTTGTAAAAGATTCAGACAGCCAAGGCATCCCAGCTTTCTTCACCAATGCAGTTTTGTTTAAACTAAAGCTTTGCAACACTACTGCCTGGTGCTTAATTGGAGGACAAAAGAGCCTAAGAAAGGTGATAAATGAGAGCGGGCCATTCGTCTCATTTTGACTGTGCCTGTGCTCTGGAAGAGGATGTTTTCACACAGCATCACAAGGACGGAACTGTGCAGTAGAGGTATCCCAGCACCTTCTTAGCATTCCATACAGAAAGAGAAATACATCAGGAAAGATTTAGCTTTTACTAAATAATAGGGATTGCTATAGTTAACTATATACAGTATTCTGCTTTGTACTATAATACAGTGCCTTGCGAAAGTATTCGGCCCCCTTAAACTTTTCAACCTTTTGCCACATTTCAGGCTTCAAACATAAAGATAAAAATTTTTTATTTTATGCGAAGAATCACCAACAAGTGGGACACAATTGTGAAGTGGAACGAAATCTATTGGATTTTTGAAACTTTTTTAACTAATAAAAAAATGAAAAGTGGGGCGTGCAAAATTATTAAAATTAACCTGCAGGGGGTTAATCTTCCCCAATAGCAACCTTCTTATCCCAATTCATAGCATCAGCCTCACAGTACTGTAGCCCATGTTAAAGCGATCTGGAGAGGTATTTCAGGATCTTTCTGATCTTCCAGTCCTTTTCAAAAACATCCAAATGACTCTGAATATGGAGTGTTCACAGGAGTGCTCACAGGAGTGCATGTCTCAATTATGCCAATGAGTCATTAGATATGAAAGACTGTGACTGTGGAAATCTAGCACGAAGGATTGCTACAGTTCTTCAGAATTTACGGAATACTGCTATGAATAGACAGCTAAAGAATTAAGTCTCAGAGCTGTGTTGAACTATATCAGAAATTAATAAGAAGAATTATGAAGGGTATAGCTAATCATGTAGCCTGGAAAGTCTCACTCAAAAAGGAGGAAAAACTTACAGAAGGTGAGAAGTCACACCGCTGATGTCTTGTGACTACCCACAGTACAGAGTGGTAAGGGTGATGTAAGGCATCTTTGTCCATTTACTGCTTTTGAAACTGGACAATATATTTGAAATTAAACAACAGACATAATACAGTATTCCACCTTCAGAGCAGGATTCATTCTAAAAAAATCTCTCTCTAAAAAATATTTTTAAAATATTGAGTAAGATGAACATACTGAAGTGGTGCTATAACTGCTATAGAATGTAAAATAGGTCAAGGGCACCGGCCGCCTTTCAGCCAGCCTGCAGGTCTGTCCAGACACCACTCACACTCTTCAGCAACTTGGCAATACTCAGAAAGATCACAATACTGTTCTGAGGTTGCAGACAACCTTCTGAAAGACTTGACTAATATTCTAATACCCCCAGACCAGCTCCAGAAAGACCCAAATATAGATCTAATATAATAGGCTTCAGAGAAACACGTCAACTGTTCTAAAATAAAATTAGTTCCTTACATTTAAATAGCGCTTTTCTGGATACTCCAGCTTTTTACAGGCCATATAGGAGAACAAAGTAATGAAGCTAATTCACAGATGGGGTTTATTAGGAGGCCATGAGTGGTAAAGGCAGGTGAAATTTGGCCAGGACACCAGGATAACACCTCTATATTTTCAAGAAATGCCCTGGGATTCTTAATGATCACAGAGTCTCAGGACCTCAGTTTTATGTCTCATCCAATGGATGGTGCCTTTTTTAAAGCATAGTGTCCTTATCGCTATACTGGGGCATTAGAGCCCACACAGACCATAGGATGAGCGCCCCCTGTTGGTCCCTCTAACACCTCTTCTAGCTTAGAGAAAATCTCTTCTACCTTAGCTTTCCCAGGAGGTCTCCCATCCAGGTAGGTACTGGCCAGGCTCACACCTGCTTAACTTCAGTGGGTTGCTAGTTGTGAGATGCAGGGTGATATAACTGCTAACTACAAGCACGAAATAAGACAACCCAGAAAAACAGTTATTGACCTAATATAACAAACCAGATCCAGAAAGGCACAGTTAATGGTCTAATTTAACAGACCAGCTTGAGAAAAACTTGAATACTGTTCTGACATAATAGACCGGCTCCAGGAAGACCTGACAGCAGTGGTTTCTGGACTATTCCAGTTGCGGTAAGTTTAAAGTATCTGCAAGGTTGGACCTTTTTTATACCTTCAAAGATTTTCGAAGCTCAATCACAGCAATCTGCAGCCTTTGCCTGGTGAGACTAAAGAGATTTGGTTCTTTCCATCTTACATCGTTGCTCATGTCTTTCATCCCAGGAATACAGTAAATCTGACTTCACGCTACGACTACAACATATCCCTCCAGTCTTTCCTTTGTGTGCTCCTGGGCTCGTTCCCAAGCCTCCTGTTTGTGAGTTTAATGTCTCCTACACAGTGCCTACATGATGACAGCGATTAATTCATTACAGCACCTAAATCAGCTTGCTGCTCAGCGCCAAACAGCTCTGTAGCACAGCTTATAACCCCATTTCTATTCCCAACATGCAACCTTTTGTATCAAATAATATGAAATGTCATTTTCCATGAATCTGCCCATTTACATATCTGTGCCTGTCTTCTCATTGCCCTCTTGGGAGGTAGCAGGTATTTCTTTTTATCAAGAGGAAATCTTAATTATTGTTTCATTGGTGAATTAATTTTTTTCATTTAAGAGTCTTCCCTGTGTTACGGTTAACTCATTAGAAAGACTAGAAAAAGTTATCTGGCTATTTTAATCCGTCCGCACAGAAACTCATGGAAGCATTAAAAACCGTACAGGGAAAATAAAAATGTTTTGGTGTTTTCCATAAAACTTGCTTCCCTTTGAAAAATAGCATGAAGGTTTCTTTACTTCGTCCCAGGTTTTTTTTTAGTTGTGGCTCTGAAATTGGTTTTAATGTTGTATAAAAAATGTTTTTTTTTTCAAGTTAGTAGGATTATTATAATAGAAGACTAGTGATGCCTTTAGCTGTTGTTTAATGTTTTGCCCACTTTCACTACAGCGTCCTGTGGTGAGAGGAGATCACTTAACCTAATTCATTTGTTTGCCTGTATCTTATTGATGATAAGATCTCATCCACGTATCTGATAATGGATCTTAGGGTATCGGCTTCAACAACATGACTGAGTGGCTCATTCCAGACTAAGACAGCCCTTTGTGTAAAGAAGCGTTAAAGAAGGCCTCCTCTAAGTCTTCAGCCTCAAATGCACTTTTACGGAGTTTCTGTTTGGTAGCGCTGAGGAACTTGAATGCTTGAAACAAGCTCCCCAGTAGTTTTCTGTTTTTAAAAGTGAATCAGTTTTTCCATCTGGTGTGGGAGAACTGATCTCATTCTGACCTTTATTGCAAGAGATAAACCTGTTCTGTAGTAAACGTTACCCTGCTTTTATTGCGGAGTTTGTCATTGCAAAGCCAGCTCTGGGAGATGATGCCCTTGTCAAGTCCTGTGTGTGAGAGAGATGGTCTGGCTGGGATGTGCAGGACGCAGGAGGGGTGAGATAGAGAGAGCCAGGGCAGTCTGTAGGAGTGTGTGTGTGTGTGTGTGTGTGTGTGTGTGTGTGTGTGTGTGTGTGTGTGTGTGAGAGGCGGGGGGGTTGGTTCAGGTTTAGTCAAGAGGGTGGGAGCCAAGGTGGGGCGGATCAGCATTAGTGAGGCTGCTGCCTCTCCTGATTGCTGCCCTGTGGGGAGAGGGGGGGGGTGTCGCCTGGGAACGAGGAAAGACTCCAGTCTTTCACACCTCTCTATCTCCCACCGGGGCCTGGAGCAACTGGCAGTGCTGTCCTGGAAATACTAGACTTTCCTGGTTCCAAAAAATACACAAGACCCTAATGAACTGGTTAAACGGGCTAGTACTTCAAGAGGAAGATATCTACTTTTCTTTTCAAATATTCATTTTGGCCAGTTTTTAAATTAGCAACTGACAGTATTTATTAAGAAGACAACGATTCATATAATCTGGAGACGTATAACTCTTAAAATTAATGTGGGCTTGGCTAATTAATCGATTACTCTGCGGTCTCTCTTTAAGAATTTCTAAAGAAAAATATGGTCTGAAGATTTATGGAAAAAAAATCAAACACTTAACTTTTGTTAAGGAAATGCTTGTTAATGCTACAGTATGTTAATTGTAGTTCATTATTATATGATTATATAATTGATAATTAATATATGATTATACAGTGTTATATCATTAAAATATTGAACATATAATTTCCTTATTCGATTTGCCATTTTATTGTAGATATTTGATTTATCATTCAGTCATTAATAAGTTATTTATTTTGAGATTTTCTAAAAGTATAAATGAGTGTGTAGAGTAAAATAAACATTAATATGTTATGGGTAACATTTCATTGAGTCTGTGTATTTTTATTGTTGGTTTTTTATTTGCCTTTGTGCTCAGATGTGAGCAACGGACATTGGTTACTAGGTAAGGTTGATAGCTTTAATCTCTGAATAAATTAAGCCCTAGTCCTCGTTCATCAGGCCGCCCGAGTCTTAAAGATTTGTAATTACAAGTGACTGATAAGCAGTCTCTATTTTTCTATATTAGCAATTGAAATTATACTCTATGTGAACATCTTGTACAACACATATTTTGTGAAGAAAATGTTACGTTTTTATATTTCAGAAAAGTATTTTAACAGCCATGTTAAATTTCACACAGTTTGCTTTATTGAGTGCACAATGCTATCTGGTGGTTAAGTATTGTAATTGCTCTGTGTCTGGCGCAGTTGAGTTCATAATGATGTGTTTTCAGTATTGTTGCTGCTCCCTAAAATCAGAAAGTTTGAAATTTTGCTTTTCAGTGATTATTTTATTGCTCTCTCCTGACAGCAGCTGTGGTTAAATGCGATAAAGCAGAGAGTACATTCGCATGTCAACATCCTACTTAATAATTGCCAGGAATATTATCCAAGTAAGGAAAAAAAAGCTTTGGCAAAGTGTGCAGGTCACAATGAATGTGGTTAAGAATGGTTTTTAGCCATTTATTATTTTCCCTAGCCTTTTTTTGGTATTCTCCTTTATACATTTCTCCATTTATTTTCAGAAAGACGTGTATTCCTGGTTTGGGCTGTGGCCACCCTTACCCATTTACTGTATTACCCATGATAACACGTCTATCAGTTTGACAGGGAAAGACAAGACAAAGCCTTACATTCTAGAATGTAAAACAAAATGGAGGATGCCATTCAGTCCTAGCCTGTCTGACCAATTAGTAGCTTTAGTAGCTAAGTGGTCCTATGCTCCAAACTAACTAAAGGAACAAGTAATAGGTTTATTTCAGGCTGAAAAGAGAAGAAGGGAAGGACAATGTTTCGGCTGTGGAGCCTTCTTTGGGTGTGAGCTTTTTTTCATAGCCTGAGGAACTGTGAAAAAAGGGAGAGAGTTTTTAGTATGTTTGGGGTGAAGTGAGCTGTACAGAAGATAGTTGTGTGAGTCTGTGTAAGGCTCCACAGCCGAAACGTTGTGTTTCCTTTCTTCTCTTTTCAGCATGGACTAAACCTTTTACTTGTTCCTTTGCAGCCAATGCATGCTGATGCAGCTACAGCACCTACTTGAACTGCTTCAACTAAAAAAAGTTCTGCTGGCAATGACCTTAAAGTGGGTGAGTATATTTAAATATCTTGGAATCTCTAGCTCATAATCACCAAACAGACTCGTGCTTTTCTGCTACTGGTGGTTTTAGATCTCTGTTTTTAACAAATTCACACTATGATATGTGTGGAGTCGTAGTTAGGGGCACTGCCATCATATCTGGAAGGCTAGGAGCTGAAATCCCAGACGGAGCCCTACTGTTGTACCCTTGAATAAGGCCACTTCACTCACATTGCTCGAATGAAATGTCCAATTGTATGAAGGGGTACAAAGGTGTGTTCTGGGGAAAACAATCAACCCCCATCAATGAAAAATGAAAAAAAGTCAGTCAGTCCTAATACTTGTGAGCAGAGAGTGGCCCAGCAGCTGAAAGGCAGAGGGCGGAGTATCTGTCAGTGTATGAATTGTATTTTCTTTAAAGTTCTTGTGAGATACACTAATATAGCAAAGGTTGGATACTAAAACTATAGTTAGGACAATAAATAAAAAACAAGTGATTTTTTTATGTTTTATTTTTGTATAAAATTCTGTGAGATATAACGTTGCATATATTCATAGATATATATTTATAGTCATTTTAACAACAAATGTGTTCTACTGACTGGTACATTAAAATGTCCCCCCTTCCTCCCCACCCTTTTTGTCTAGAATGTAAAAACGTAAAGGTACCAGAACTAGTTACTCAGACGTCTGCAAAAAAGCAGAAACGAACATGATCACATACAGTACAGTAAAAACACTTACTGAATGAAGGCGTGGGGTGGAAGGGCTTATCTCTTCCACAGATGGGAGAGGGAGGAGGGGTTGTGGCTAACTTAATGTACCATATTAATCCACAAGAAAGGGACAAACTGACATTTTTTCATTGTTAAATACATACATCTCGGGGTTTTTTCATAAGTACACCAAAGCAGATTGCTTGTACCTCTTATGTTTCAAAATAACCTTCCCTTCCAAAAAATGAAAACAAAGTTCTTGGCACTAGCACACAAACACTGTTTGCTTTTTTTAAACAAAAACTCCTACTTTGCATTCAAAGCTATTAGGAGAATAGGAATTTTATGCAGTTTTTTTTAAATTAATTTATCATTTGATTACCTTATTTTTGTAAAAGGAGTGCTTTGAAAAGCAGTTGGCTCTACCTCTTGCTTGTCTCAAGAGGACTACACACAACACCGGCATTTTTTTCATCTTTCCTCTGGTTCATTCATAGCTACATGTCTGGCATGAGCTTGTCAACTGCTTTTTGCTTGTGGAAATCTTCTGGTGAAATTTCAAAATGCACGAAACACCAAAAAAATCATTTTTTCAGAAGGATTTCAAATGAGTTTTGTTATGTTGTGCCTGTGGAAAGGCTACAGTTCAAGATGCTGACTTGAGGCAGTCCTAGAAATGGTCAATAAGCTTGTTTCCATCTCTCATTGAAAACAAAGATGAATCATCCAGAATAACTGATCAATCCTTATGCACCAAGAATCCTTGAACCTGTAGAATGAGATGGCTTGTCTAAAGAAAACTGATTTCCCAGCGTGTTCTGTTGATACCGTGTCTGCCTGATCCTACGAAGCAGCTCACAACAAAGAATGCAGCTGGGAAAATCAGACAAGAGGACAGAGTCAAGTAGAAAAATGGACTCTAAAAAAACAGCCAGTTTCGCCATAACACAAATGCGTGAATTTTACATAGGAAATATGGTCATTTCAAAGTGTGGTTAAGAGTTTGAGAGTTACTGATACAAAAAGATATTGTATCTTAAGTTGAATACAGTTTTTGAAATAGATAAGTTGGCTTGTTCCTTACAAGACCTCCTTGTAAGAACGGACTGCTCTCAATAATAAATACAAAATGTGAAAGCAGGTAATTTTTCACCAGATTCCTTTGTCTAACACTGGAGGGTTGTCTGCACCAGATGGAGTTTCTCAGAGTAAAAAGTAATGTATCCAATATTCAGACGAAAGCACAAAATAAGTTGCGAGGGGTTCCTTAGTGATGGCACAAGATCAGTTTGTACAAGATGATCAGCAGCTCCAATCAAGCTCAGGAAGGGGGACCCTGCTGTTGCTAATATAGTGGTACCGTTATTTACACCTTAATTATTAAGCATTCCTTTATGATAAAATATACTAACTGCACTCGGATATCTTAGGAATCTATGCAGTAAAGTTAAATATTCAACCAAAAAAACAGTTTAGACTCATATCCTATGGTAAAGCATATCCTGTGTCAACACTAATACTAAACAGTTTTTTTAAAAAAGGGTTGTAAAATTTGCACGCAGATATTATAATATCTGTTTATGTGTACATCCCTTATGAGATCATTTCTACCCTTAAACAGGACGCCATGTCCTGTTCGTAAAAAGCAAACTGCTCTGGCCATATATTTACATTGTACCGACGCGGCACCATTCAGTAGACATCTGAATGTAGCGTCAGATTCATTTAAGCACTCAAAGTTTAGCTGTACAGTGTACCCTTTTGGGGGAAATTGAGGAAAGGGGCAAGAACAGGTACCATTTAAGACAAAAAGTGTCCCGTTTTGATCTGGGCTCCATTGGTATCCCGCTACAATGTGCCAAAATTCCTGGCAGGCCGAGATCTGCTTAGAACAGCAGCCGAAAGACCTGTCATTCAGAACCAGTCAGAAGGGCCAGGGTGTTGGATACAGTTCTTTGTATGCTGTCTCCCTTCTGGCCTTGTCCAAAGTGACCATCATGAGTAACAAGTACCACTGTCCACTGTATTAGCCGTTCAGGCTCCAAGAAAGGAAAGATTGTGAGAGAGAAAGAGAAATTACTCTATAAACACAAAAATATCCCACAGGTTTAGGAATGTGTCAGGTGGTCACTGGAGCAATCCTAGACCGTCGCACTCTGTCACTAGAAAGGTTATCTACAGTGCCCAGCAGAATACCTTAAAGATACAAAATGCAGTTGGACTTGCTGGTTCTGCCAGGGGCCTTTTTACAGCTCTTTACTGTTTTTTTTTTCTTTTTCTTTCTCCCTCTCGGAGGCTGCTGGGAGTCCATCATCGCTGAGTGCTGCCCTCCAGTGGCATGATAGCGTGGTGCAGGTTCCTCGCGGCAGGCCGGGACTCCACAGAGTCCTGGTCTTCGGTGAAGCTCTCCGGGCTGCCGTCCCCGTCCAGCAGGCTGCCGCAGCTGGAGTTGGGGGACAGCATGTCCTGCAGCAGGTCCTCCCGGACCAGCCCCGCCTCCCGGACCTCTCGCGTGCGTGACCCCGTCTCCTCCACGTCCTCCTGGTCGCTCAGGAGCTTGGCCAGGAAGTTGATGTACTTCATGGCCAGCCGCAGGATCTCGTTCTTGCTGAGCTTCTTGTCTGGGGGGTGCGTGGGGATGAGCTTGCGCAGCTCGGCGAAGGCCCCGTTCACGTTCTGCTGCCGCCAGCGCTCTCGGCTGTTGGTGAAAATCCGCCGGACGATTTTGGGCTGCGGGCCTGTAACAGCGGAATAACCAAAACAACAGATGAGCGAGCTGTTCATCCTTCCTGTCTTCTGTTCCTCTGCGAGCAGCCATTTCTATCTCTCTAAGATGCTATTCTGCATCTGAGGTCACAAGGAAGCTAAGGAAATGGCTCCAGTTCCCTATTGAATGCTATGGCCAACTCTACCGCGACTCTCTGCTTATGAAATCTGGTAATGGTCGGTACTGACTCTAAGGTTAAATACTAATTCCAATGGAGTTTTACTTATCTCAGCTTGGGTGAAATTTATCAGTAAACATTAAGCCTAGTAGACTTTGGCAAATTGATTTGATTGAGTTTTTAGGTGTGCGATTAAGTTGATTTCCATCTGGTGTACAAGGTTCACACGGATGGA
The DNA here is from genome assembly GCF_059453375.1 of Lepisosteus platostomus. Lineage (NCBI taxonomy): Eukaryota > Metazoa > Chordata > Actinopteri > Semionotiformes > Lepisosteidae > Lepisosteus > Lepisosteus platostomus. Next base: position 31,398,891 of record NC_142621.1, read on the forward strand.
AGAAAGCAACAACACAACTAGACATAGATAGTCATGGATGTTCATCTAAGAGAGGCTTCATATCTTTCGGGTCTAAGGGAAGCCTCCCTTTTTCCTTTGTCTATATGCCTGAAGCTCTACTAACGCATAAATGTTACATTAGAGCACAAGTGATGCACGGCAGACATTCTGCATCAGCAGCCCCAATACACAGCTGCAAAAGGCAGGAATATTAAGGAGCTACTGCATGCAGTATACTGTACGCATGTGGTTATGAGCAGCAGATTTGCTCCAAAACCCCACTAGTGATTTCTACTATTTTACTACTATTAATACAGTTTAGTTTGAGGTAGAAGAAACTAAGCTTGTCATTCAACATTTGTAATTTGCATTGATCTTCCAAAGCTTGTGATCAGAACTCAAGGTAAACTATAGATTATCATCCAATATGTTGTGTCCTTGACAAGAATTGTTGTTAACTAATCTATTGCATTTATTAATCAAATACAATTAGTTTATCATCAAGCGTTCCTCTTCTTTTTTTTGTAAAAAATCAATCAGGATTAACTGTAAGCTTAAAACAAAAAGGCTAACATTTCATCTGGAATTCACCATAAAACTATGAATTATGAAAGCATTTCTGTGTACAGACGGGAAAGCACTATGTGAAACGGTGCACGTCCTTTAATTATCAAGTTGTGGTATCCGAAGCAGAATCATCAAGTACAGAGAAACATCTTCAGTAATTGACAAACCCAGGACTGGAAGACCGAAAGAGCTGCCTCACAAGCATGAGCAATACTGGAAGATAATATCTTAACGCACACAATCATTCAACTGACACCAGAAGGCCCAGGCGCTGTCATCAAGTCATCGATAGCCAAAAAGTCAATGTCATTGTCAAAATAGAGGTCGTTTTTTTTAAATCAGGACATGGCTATGTGGTGCAATAAAAAAAAACCTCTTTTAAGAAAGGAGAACACTTAAAGTCTAAAATATTCACAAGAACACAAGCAAGGAAGTATGCAAGAATGGTGCAAGGTGCTTTGGACAGATGAGGCACAGTTCCTGTTATTTGGATGTTATCAAAGTCAGTATGTGAGATGAGGTGAGATGGGAGAGAATGGAAACATATAAAGAGCTTTGCCTGAAGCCAGCAATCAAGCATGCAGGGGGAGCAGTTTGCGTATGGGGTTGCATACCCATCCTGCAGTGGTGTTGATATATCATTTCATGTTAAAAGTCCTACTGGCTCCAACTTCACCTTTCAGGAAGATCATTATCCGATTCATTCAATTTATCCAATACAGGGTTGCGGGGGTACCATGGAACCTATCCAGGCAAGCAACGGGCACAAGGTAGGGTACACCCTGGTTGGGACGCTGGTACATCACATTGCACACCAGGGCCAATTTTCCCAGATGCCAGTGAACCTACCAGCATGGCTTTTGACTGTAGGAGGAAATCGTAGACCCAGAGAAAACCCACACGAACCTGGGGGGAACATGCAAACTCCACACAGACAGCACACCAGGTCTGGGATTGAGCCCAAGGCACCGGCGCTGTGAGCCAGCAATGCTAAACACTGCACCACTGTGAGCTTATTCTGGGTACAAATGTCATAATACTTTATTTCCACAGATGTATATCTGGTTTTAGTTTCCTACTTTACAGTAAAACTGCAAACTGAAGAGCAGGTAGCACGTGCACAGCGGCACCTATAATTGTCTTGTAAAAACGTACCGTTCCCTAGATACATAATTCAATTCAAACGTACTTCTCATGTCTGGCAATGCAGTTAACTTGTACAAGAACCTGAATATTTCCACACAATGGTGTGGTTCATAACCATGTAGGTGCTTGCGATTTGTGTTTCTAATTGATGTTATGCAAAGCCCCTGTTAAGAAAGAGAACTGTGTTTATTTTCCATAAATACACATGCAGCTCTACCGTCTACCTAATCCTCGCTCTCTCGCAGTAGTGGCAGGCACAGCACAGAGCATTTGCATTTTTATGGGCAGCTACCAGCTATCTGTGCCAGTTGCTGTCTACTTGCAGTTTCTGCACAGTCGCCTCTGCCCCCTCCCTTAGCCCAACGTCTAAATCTCTCATTGTAGTAAGAGCACTGCAGGGGTTTTAATAGGGAGGTAGAAAAAAACAGGTACCATGCTGTTATTCTAATACTGAAGATTAGTCCTCAGATTTTTGTTTTTAAGAACCACATGTCTCTTTTTTTTTAGATATACTTGTGTACAACAGTGACAGCCATTTCACAAAAACAGGTTTCTGAAGTGCCTTCTCAACATATGGTGAACATAAAGTAATATCTAACTGCACTGCCTATTTTGGCAACTCTGAAGCGTAAGACCACTTGTATGTTCTGGTACTCGATAGCTCAAAAGCTAAAAATGTCAGAGGCTAGTTCTGTACCTGTAGTCTGTAGTACTCTGTACAGAGATACAGTGTGTCTCATTGACCTTGAACCAAGTCAAAATTATGACACAAAGATATACTGATAGTTTTCAATTCTTTGGGTTTTAGAAACATGTATTTAAAAAAGCTTTATAAACATCTGTTCTTGTTCGGCTTGGCTGTTTTAAGACTGCAATACCATGGTAGAGGAAAATGCATCTGCTAGTACTTTAGAGACTTTAAAATGGATTGCTGCCGTCTGCAGTAGAATAACACGCCTTTAGCAAAAGCAAAAGGTAGTGGTAATATGGGCGGTGAACCATTCTGGTTCTATTAATAAGACTGAAAGGACATAGATTGCAAAACATTTAACCTAAGGAACAGTGCACTAAAATACAGAGGATAATTGTGCTCATCGGTTTCAAGTAATCGGTGCAATTTCTGAGCTGTTTTCTCTCAAACGAAAAGATCTTGTTTGATGTGCATTACTCGGGAAACGGTGTAGTGAAGACTGTGCCTAAGGGACTAACTGTTCATTTAGTCACAGAGAAGCATGGTTACAAATGTGTCTTCTTCAAAAATCGACAGTGTAGCCTTCTTATTTTATGCTGTAAAGTTCACAAGAGGTCAATTTCCTTGGCATAACTGTATCATTCAGGTGGCAACTAGTATAGCTGTATTAAACTGGAATCTGAAACCAGTTTAGGTGCTCCAAACACAAATTATTGCAGAAAGCATTTCAGCATTTGGACTGAAATAAGGGTAATACAGGTGCTCAAAATATTGTATCCATTACAGTTTTGACAAGCTCAGTCTAATTAAAGTTAATTTAATTAAAAATAAATATAGAGGAACAACATGGAAGTTTCTTTTAATCAATTAATAGCTTCTCCATTAAATTCAAATCTGCTCTGTCAGTCTATATAGTACGAAGCCTTTTAATCATGATCGGATAGGTGGATCAATGAATCTAAATTAATGAGCGAGTAATAATAAATTGAAGAATAGATGAATAGGTGTCAGCACTAATAAGACGCAGAAAAGTGCATCTTACCATATTTATAAAGATCTAAAAAGCGCCTACCATCGCTCATTTCCACTTCATAGGGCGCCGGTCTGCGTTTCACCCGGTTGTTGGGGAACATGCCGTATTGATCAGGCTCCCCACCAAAAGCGCTATGAGGGACACGAGCAAGAAAGAGGAGTAGTTAAATTAACACATAACACGTATTGATAAAACACAACACAACGAATGTTTTCTAAGTCTTTCATATAAAAGTCACAAAATCCAGACCTTCACGATGTAAACTCTTTCGTGAATATTATAATCGGGTTTATTATTATTATTATTATTATTATTATTATTATTATTATTATTATTATTATGGTGTTATAAGAATAAACTAGCTTTTATTTAAGAACATTATTCCAAAGGAATTTAATAAAAAGACTCATCGGTTATATCGATTTTTCTGACAATTCGTTTTCCTTCGTTAAACAGTGACATACTAATCTACTAAAAGATTATTATTATTATTATTATTATTATTATTATTATTATTATTATTATTATTATTACAGGCAAAATAAATACACAACTGTTTACAGTGGAATAGTGCAAAAGTTACATAGTGCAATCGGAATAACGACAAGATTTCTACAATAAGGAAAAACGAAATATAAAAACAGGTAAAACGAATGGTTATTGTTTTTTGTTGTAAGTTCCTATCTACGAGCTAAGACGGCGTGGTGGAGTACAGATGACGAGAGAAAGCTGTTTTTCAGGTAGCCGCTACATCAGCTTGAAAAGTTTCACCAAATCATTCGTCTTGGTTAGCTGCCGCGAGAAAAGGGTGAGGTCTCTTACCTGTTAATGGTGGCGAGGGGCTGCGCCACGTTACTGTATAGCATCGCTCTGGCCGGGAGAGGGAAAGCGGGAGGGCTCAGCTGCACCATCCGAGTTTCGCACGCCGGATCCCGCGGAGGCAGAGGTAAGGGTATCGGCGGTCTGCACAGCTCGGTGGTCTGCACCTTCTGGGTGATGTCTCCTTTCTGCTCCCTTCCTTTTATATCCAAGCTCCCTCCTCTCCTGGCCAACTCGATCACTGGCATTTCCTTTTTGAGCTCGTTGGCAGGGTAAGCCGTTTCCTTGGTAACTCCGTTTATGAGGATAGTCCCATTTTGATGGTCCCCGGGGACGCCTTCGCCAGGTCTCTTGTCCGGGTCGGTCGTGCTTTCCTGGTTTTCACACGTCTCGCTGGCCTTGTGAGAGTCGTGACGGGGAGACTCGCACTCCCCTGGGCTGTTCTTACAAAGCTCCAGTTTCAGCTTTTCCATCATCTCGCGGATTAAAGGAAGGTGCGGCACTGCATGAAAGGTTAAATTAAAAGAGCAATGGAAAGGCTCCCTGCTGAATCTATAACTGAACAGGAAGATGTTTCCTTGAAGTCACCTGGGTTAAAGGGACGGAGAGATACTGTACGTAAGAATGTATCAGAGCACATGATTTAAACTGGACTGTGGTGGCGACATTCGCTGAAACAGACAAAAATGCACCTTTTCTGGCTGTGAGCGCTGCAGTGTATAAGTATCTAGTGCTCCATACTGTACAGTACAGTACGTTGCCTATCTTGTTCTAGCACAAACCATTTCATTTATTACCCAGACCGATGTAGGCTTGGTAATTCACCGCCATTTTTTCCAGCTTCTTATAATAAGTAAACAGGCGAAATAATAAACAATATTTTTAATTAATGGTTTGTGCCATTGTTTTAAGGCTTATCTATTTATTTATTGATTCACTTTTACGTTTTTAATTGTACTGGACCTAAATCTTCAGATTAGGTACAAATGACCATTTATTCCAACGCGACCTGTAGGAACCACACATGTCGCGGATGTTAATATAGAGGCTTCTTTCAAAACATTAGTAGAAACTTTTTAATAAACTGTGAATACAAAAAATAACACAACCATATACATGGGAATGTAATACACTTATTTGTACACATAAACCTATAGAATAACATACCTAATCTAACAGTACCGTTCCTACCTAGTCTAAAACATTTATGCTCGAAAGTAAAACCAAATACGCCATCCAGCGATTCTTGCGATGAGCTTGAACTTGGCTATTCCAAGCAGGCATGTGAATAAGTGTGCACCAGGTGACATCACGGTCAAAACGAGTAATTGGATTTTAAACCTTGAAAACAGAGGAACATAGGAGACAATATCGCCCCAGCGTTCACAGAAACAGTGTTCTTTTTCAAATAGGTGCTCATCTCACTCGACCTCAACAAACGCGACTTGGCGTCACTGCATTTATCTTCTTCTGAAATTACCGTCAAGCTCTAAAGATCGGGTTTTAAGTATAGGGGAAGTCACGTCAGTAACAGATGAAATTTTAACTTTCCCTGACAAACAGTATACCAATTTACAACTTAAAAATAAACACGTTCAAAAATAAAGATGTGAAGATCACTGAAGATCAGTTAAGAATATTTCGATTAATTTTGACACCTACACTGAATTATGCTGTTTTTCTTAACGATTTATTAGCTTACTATAACTGGAATGTACCTTACCAATTCAGTATGTATTTTGTCAACAAAAACAACAGGATTAGTGATACTCCAAACAAGGATGTCATAATAGTTTTATTTTATACGAAGATTTAAATCTTTTGGTGCGAAATGTGATTTTCAAGTGTCTTAATTTACTCATAGTGCAGAAAGTATTGTTAGACCCTAGCTGGAATTCAAGAGCGAAATAATTATGTTTAAAAAAAACAGCTAAAAGCTAAATTCATTCTAACATTGAAACACAATAACTATTTTACGAGTTAAATCTAATATCCCGCAGGTTGTTACTACGATGCAGAACTGGGTTTACGGACACGCAAAACGAAAGATATTAGCTATATTTTCCTGAGCGCTTGATAATGAACATGCAACAGTTTCTAAATAATTCAGATCACGGAAATATAGAATTTCTTATTCCACGCAGTGCACGGGAATTCGAGTTCTGTGTATAAACCGTGGAAGTAATTCCACGTTGAAATCGTTTTACAAAAAAAAAGGAAATACGTTTATTTTGTAACGAATCGAGGAATATTGTTCTATTTCACGCACAGGGTCGTTTGCATTTATTCGTTTTAAATCACCAAAATATTTACTTACTGGCGTTTGTGTATTGCTGTTACCATTGTGTTATTATTAGGCAAACCTAATAGAAACAGAATTCTGTTTTCTCGTCTCCCCATTTATCTTACAACAAAGCGGGGCAAAATGTACACGGTAAATCCATAGAAAACCCGTATGTCAGCTATGTTTGGAGACTGAATATTGCTCAAGTACATCGAACAATGGAAGAGCCCCCACCTATATATCGCGGGCATTCCCAGAGTTAATTAAACCAGCCATGGAAGAGTTTTGTACTGTACGGAAAATGTATTTTTAAAACATCCGTGTTGCTTAAATATTATGCACCCGTTTAATTTTTAAATAACACTATCTGGATAATTTAATTTCGGGAGTGTGTCATTTAAAGACATTTAAGGGAACACTTCCCTGCTTCCCTGAAGGATCTCTTGTATTTATGTCCGCAAGAATCGGAGCGTTATTATGTTTAATATCCCTAGACCCCATCCCAGAACACCTCTTCTTTCTTTTCATTTCGCGATTGTCCGTACGCTTGTTTACGTTTTCGATAAAGAAAAGGGTATTTGAATTTAAAAAGAGATTAAAAATTGAATAGGCCTATGATGGTTGGCTTATTGTGGTCCTCTAAAAAATGTGTTACGGAAGGCGTTAAACGGAAAAAAAACAACAACAAATCGAATGATTTTTAAATGTATATATAAATCTATTATAAATAAAAGGAAAGGCCCGACTACACATAAACCCGTTCATAACCCACTGTTGTATCTGGGAAAACAACGACGAAATACAGAAAACGATCAAGTATGAACGCTTGAAAACGATATAAAATCATGTACTATGTCTTAAAATAATCCAATAGCATTTTTTTAACCAACACATGCCCGAAATAACGTTTTTCTTACCGTTTGTATGTTGATATTACACTATGCGTGGAGCCATTTTGTGGAAGGCCATCCATGTCTGATATTTTAGAGCTCTAAAGTGCTGTCTGGAGTTGGAAGTGGTTGTATATAATTCCACATCACGTCCAGTTCGCTGCTTAGTATGGAGAACGGAACACTACAGCAATGTGACCAAGAGAGATAAGCGCTCAGCGCTGGCCATTCGGCCATGATAAGCCCCTAAACCCATTATTTATGAAATGATTCATTATTATTTGGCAATTTTATCGAAGAGAAAGCGGAAAATATTGTAGGGATATGCATAGGCATAACTTTAGAATACATAGCTTTATAGATCCTTAAAAAATGCGTTCCCGCACCTTTCGGGTTTTTTTTTACCCCAAAACGTTTCAGAGTAGTTACAAGCGCATCATTACGGAACAAATTTGAATGTTTAGAAGTGTGTGGGTTTATGAAGTTCGTGTTCCACAAATTAATAAAAAATAAAAATTAAACGGCAAATATATCGGGGGGGAAAAGACGTCAGGAGTGAAAACAAAATCTTGAACGTGTTCTTGGACATGAAACGGAATCCCCGAAAAGTTGACGCCGGCTCTCCGACACATAGCGGAACAAGACACGACCCAGTACCTTGGGGCGGCCAAATAAGAAATCGTCTGTGTTATCCCAGACGGCTGTGTGGTGCTGGAAGTTTGATTTAAACAGATCGCAGTTATTAAAATCTCGTTAAACACTTCTGTTACGCGTAATGCCTAATAACAGTCTGTGTGGGAGGTGCTACACACGAACGTCGGAGTATTTTCAAAAGGACACATGTATATTATTGATTTGATAAGCCTTGATAACCCTAATCGATTGAATATCTCACAAAGACATTCACTTTCAGACTTCTGACCCCAGAGAACCCGGAGGAGGTAGATTTTAGCCGTGCGGGGCAACTTGTAGTTTCATTTTCATTAACAAAGAATTTTAGGCACTTGTACAAATGCGCATAATTTAGCTTGATGTGGGACTCTGAGAGGTTATTTATCTGTATACGCAGTATTGGTTGCAGTTCTGGATTCGGAAGAGAAAGATTGTATTGCCAGATTCCCGAAAGGACTCTGGTTTTGCAACCTTGAGCAAGGTAAATTCCTGTTTCGGTAAATTCCCAACTGTATAAATGCGTCTCCAGGCAGTCGTTATAAATGAGAATTTGTCTGCGTTTTTATTTTTACGTACTAAAATACAAGAATGAAAAAGAAAGATATAGAACGCAACGCAGCTAATTATTATATGGAGCCATGCCACCTTATTATTCTTAACAGCAGCAGTGTTAATCATACAAATAAAAAAAATCAATAAAAATAAAGAAAATCGCAGGAAGGCGAATTAAATGCTTAATTTTCCGAGCCTTTGAAGTAGCTGTCTTTTTATGTGATGCGGGGTTTATGCTTTCTCGGAAGAATGCCCAAGGAAAGCGAGCCAAAATTCATAGAAACCTCAGAGGACCACCTTGCAGCGAGAGATAAGACCTTATCGCTTTCCCAGTGACCTTCAGTCAGCCGGTATAAATCAAATGGGGATAAACCCACCGCCCAGCCAGGGGCTCATGAACCTGTGGATGATGCGGGACTTGTGGTCTCGTATTCCCCCTTAAGCATAGTGTTCTCGGTGAATTCGCATCGACAGTACAGATGTATAAGCCCTTCACAGCCACTCTTGAGGAATGACTCCATCATAAACTGGAACTGCATTTCATGAGGCGCGTATTCATTCCGACTTGAAAATTAATTATCCTAATCAGGTCGTTTTATTACATCGGTGTCTTTGGTTACATATTAATTTGGGAATTGGATGCAGAAGCTGCATGCGCTTCCATATTCCATTGCTAAATGGAAAATTGATCAGGATTTTTCATCTCTTATTGAAAATGATGACTGTGTTTAATACGTTTAAAATAAGAGCACATTTCTATCGTCGGAAACGTAAGGTTGGGTTATACAATGTCTAATATCCACCCCCCCCCCCCCGTAAGGTTGGGTTATACAATGTCTAATATCCACCACCCCCCCCGTAAGGTTGGGTTATACAATGTCTAATATCCACCCCCCCCCCCGTAAGGTTGGGTTATACAATGTCTAATACCCCCCCCCCCCCAAAAGAACTTTTTATTTACAGTTAAGTGTATGACTGCGATTATTTGGAGCTTCGAATGTAAAAAAAAAAACAGCTGCCTTCAGAAAACCGAAATAATAAGCTTTCGTGCTCCGACATCAATTGCTTTGACAGTTCATTCTCCCCAGTAAAATTAATACACGACTGTCAACTTCCATAACATCGTCGCTAAAATGATTAAATGTGCATCTAGGATCCTGACATGCAAGTCTCTGCGTTCTTCGCACTCGCCTACAACGTCCTTCTCGATTTCCCTCATCCGTTGTCAATACAGTCTTTTACTGTTACGAACACTTACCAGCTCACAGATTGTGAAGGAAGAACGCGTTTCCTGTGGACTGTTTCATAAGGCGAGCAGAGAGTCAATGCAAGTACAATGTACTATACGGTGTGGTGCGGTATATTCACAGACGTGTTCTGGTTTCAGTTTAAATGTATATCTCAAGTTATGTATTTTTGGTGAAGGTTTTGTTGTGTACCGGATTTATCTACAGAGCCTATGTGGGTTGTATTTGTGATCCACGCGAAACCAGACTATTAACTGAAAGTTATGGAATCGTTGAAAAAAAAAAACTTTTTCATCCTTCATTGAATGTAATATTCAAATGATTTCATAAACGAATACTGTAAAAAATCACTAATGATGTTTTTGGAAATGTGTTGTGGTCACCATCTTCACAGAAGGGCTAGATATAAGAAATCATAATTTTAACAGTATCTCAATCTATCCGATATATGCGGGGAAAGGCGCGGTTTTATATTCAGAGAAAATAATTGACCCAGCAACTCCTACCACAGTTTTTAACTAGTGGAACGTAAAATGAGCTCGAAAAATGCTGCTGTCCTTTATAAACGATTAGCCAAATTGTTTTTGTTTTCGAGAAATGCGGCAGAGAATGAGACCAATTTTATTACCTAGCCTCCGCTCTGGGGACGAGGGTGTTTGTGGGTCACGAGAACACGTTGCTGGTAGGATTCTTAGGAAGGACAAGGTTCTATCTCAGCGATAGACATACACCATAACATCTCCTAAACCGCTCATGATCTCAAAGAGCCCATGTAGGGCGGTGCGGTGGCTCTTTGGCTAAGGATCTGCTCCTAGTGCTGGAAGGTTGGCGTATTCTGAGCAAGGCCCTTAACCCCAACTGCTCCAGGGGTGCTGTATAAATGGCTGACCCTGCGCTCTGACCCCCAGCGTCTCTCCCTGTCTGTGTGTCTCATGGAGAGCAAGCTGGGGCACGCGAAAAGACGAGTTCCTAATACAAGAAATTGTATATGGCTAATAAAGCGATCTTATGTAGCTGCAGAACCCCGCCTCGCAGTCCTCCTCGTACAGTATCAGGTCTGGGTCTTTTGTCTCCACACATCCCCAGATGTCTTGAATTAGTATTTACGGTTTTCTTTTGTTGGTAGCTTCAAGGGACTGATCTGGTGGATGTGAATCTATGGGTGAATTTATCAGATACATTTAATTTCTTGTTTATTTTTTAGATGCTGGGGTAACGTCAGAATATTTTTTGGTATAAAATTGATTTTTCCCCCCATTACGACTGAGTACACTGTGCGTGTGAGAGCATTAAAGGTACAATTAATTTAGACCTACATTGCTTTTCTGGCCGATCTGTAAACCTTTACCGTTGAAACTTTACTTCCCCCTAAACAGACGAACATTCTATTAAATTAACCTATAAAGATGTGTTGGGTCCTATACGAGGCCACTTCATCTGGTCCAATTCGAGGAAGTTCTAGAAGATTCCCTCTGTTTTCGCAAGTGTATTCGTTTGTTTACGTTCAGACCCTGTTCATTGTCTATCATTAAACTTAGCCATGTGCTCCTGTTACTTCCTTCCATGTGTAGGCAGTTGGTCACGACCACCATCCTGTGCGCTCTGCGTCAGCCACAGAGGCGGACAGTGGCGCGCAGAAAGTCGTGTGCTCCAGGCAGGAAACCCATGCCCGATTTCTGCTAGTCATCGGTGCGGTCCTCCAGGAAATGCAGGAGGTGTTGGGAGAGGGATCCGTGCTCGCCTGCCTCTGTTGATGATCGGGCCGTCGTGTATTTTAGCAAAGCGGCAAAGGATCTTCGATAGAATCATCCCGTGATGTATATCGGAAACGTAACTGAAAATAAATTATTCCGGCGATCCGGGGGTCACTGGGAATACACCGTGAAAGGTTTTCTTTCCCAAAGAAGACCCCCGGGCTGATAATGTCAAGAATTCACTAAGTATAACCCCAGAATATCATTACACGTTCACTGACCTTTTCTGGATCTATGTGTACAGGACCCATACAGTATGTATAGTATATCTTACTAACGGCTTTAAAAGTACCTGAGTGGTAATGTAGTTCATTTAAAAATACAGCTTAATAGATCTAATTTAAAGAGGGTATCAAAGGTTACCAATGGTAATTATTAACTTTAATAAAGCAAAACCATAAGGTAGTTTACCGGGTATCGGTTTATAAGAGATAGGATCACTTTACAATTTCTTGTACTAGTCATATACAATTTCTTATATTATGAATTTGTCTTTCCGCATACCCCAACCCGCACTGCATGAGACACACAGACAGGGAGAGAAGCTTGGGGTCAGAGCGCAGGTCAGCTATGTATACAGCACCCCTGGAACAGTTGGGTTAAGAGCCTTGCTCAGGATACGAACCAATAACCTTCCAGCCACAGGCGCAGATCCTTAGCCAGAGAGCCACCGCACCATCCCACACAGTAATACCTGATGTAGCTTACTGTAACTTACTGTACTTTGGAGTCACAAGTAGTGGTGATTATTGTAGCCTACAGCATTGTCGGGGGATCAGAGCTGTTGTCTCACAGCCCCTGGGGTCCATCAGGAAAAGGGATGCATTCTGTATGTAATCCCCAGCGTCTGCGTGATTTTCCTACCTGTGTTCTCCTTTCCTCTCCCCTTCCAAAGACGCGATAGCTTGGATGATTGGTACTGTATCTCTCAATTGCCCCTGCATGTGTGCATGCGAGTGACAGGCACTGTCCAGAGTGCAGTACTGCCTTGTGCCCCTCGATTCGGGTATTTCTCATAACGAGTATATTATTGAAGTACTTCTTTAGGTTCCTGGCCATTTGATGCACATTGAGATACATGTACTTCCTAAAAGCAATACAATAATAATGCCAGAGTATTTCTGTGCCCTGATGAACCGCATGCCCATGTTATACATTGCAATCTTTTGTAATGAATTGTAAATACAAAAAAACAAACAAAAGGAACGTAGGCAGTTGTACTGTATATCCGGAAAATACGGTAATGTCAAATGAACTACAAAAGAGAAAATCTGCAGTTTGAGGCGTTATAGAGCTGTCAATGTTTGTGTGAGATTTTGGCTCCCCCTAGTGTCCATTCAAGGTTAAAATTCAAATTCAATTGCTCCCATTGGCGTGACCGTTGAATTACATCGGTGACTCCGGTTACAAATAATCCATAAAAATACACGGTTATAAATAATCCATATATCGCCCCATAATTAGAAAGATCGTTATTCCTGATAAGGTTTCCGAACGGTTAAAAATGCCATTCGTTGTATGTATTTCACACTGTCCATCCAAATAAATTCAAAGCACTTTATGCACAAGACTGGCCAAATGTATTCAAAGGTCTTTCAGTTTTCTGAGGTTCTCGGCGACATGCCGGCTGTGCCTATTGGATAATACAGCCGTATACAGGTGCTCATACCAAGTATTAAAACAAGGCCAATTTTTATTTGTAATTAATGAAATATGCTTTAGAGTTGTTTTTATTTGATATTGCAGAGTATGTTGTGTTGATCAGTTGAACATAAAGAAAACGAAAGAGCTAATAGTGGACTTTCTGAGACACAGGCCATACACTCACAGCCCACTCAGTATTGATGGAACGGAAGTGGAAACAGTCACCAGCTTTAGGTTTTTGGGAATTCACATCTCTAAAGATCTAACCTGGACTGTGAACACTGACTCTATCATGAAGAAGGCTCAGCAGCGCCTTTATTTCTTGAGGTGCCTCAAGCGATGGGGGATGCCAATACATGTGTTGGTGAACTTCTACCGCTGCACTATCGAGAGCGTCCTCATCAACGGGATTACCGTGTGGTATGGCAACACCTCTTCGCGAGAAAGAAAGGCACTGCAGAGAATGGTCAATATGGCCCAGAAGATCATCGGCTGCGGTCTCACCGAGATTAAACAGCTCTATGAGGACCGCTGCCATGGTAGAATTCTGGTCATCACAGAGGACAGTCACCACCCCGGGCATGAGCTCTTCACCCCACTGCCCTCAGGCAAGAGATATAAGAGCATACGGACACTTACCACTAGATTCTTCAATAGCTTCTATCCACAAGCAGTGAGACTGGTGAACACATTTAGCCATCCCCCTCGGACCACACCTACACCATCACCATCTACCTCTTTATGATTTCTTATCTATTGCACATCTCCAGTCATTGTTTACACGTCTGTATTGTTTACATTCAAACTGTCTACATGTTTACTTGCACATTGTCTATTGTTTGTTTGTACATTGTCTTGATGCACTGTTTCCACTTTGTTTTGTTTTTTACACTTGTTTTACAATCGAGAGACTTTCTGTAAGTAAGAATTCCATTGTACCAGTACCGGTTACATATGGCAATAAAGTTCAAGTTCAAGTTCAAGTAAGAATTACCAAATAAATCTATTTTGATTCCATGATGTAAGAAAATAAAATGAAAAAGACGCCAAAGGGGATGAATACTTTTTATAGCCACTGTAACCCCAGTGGGAGATGTATTTTTTTTAAAACAGAAGAAATGCTCACATTTTCTTCAAAATATTTACTGTAACTAGCAACTCTTAATGCTTCATAGCTGTGTAGTTTCAACTGCCAATTGCTTGCGAATTGCATATTTAAAATAGTTTAATATGAGCAAACTAATGCAACTTCATAGATTAAAATACAATTTACTGTAAAAAGCATTTTACTGTGGTGTTTTGTGCTCCTCTAATATATAAATGTGGTATTAAAATGAATACATTTTGGCATGTTCTAATTGTTTTTTTTTAATAATATGGTTTACCAGTAAGTAGCGCTACTTCCTCTTGACCAGAATTACTCATCAATGTCCAGTTTGGTGACCTGTATGTACTGTAGGACGTGCCAGCTTTCTGATGAGGCTAACATTGATTTCCTAAGGTTCACTGGCAGTTGCAGCAGCTTTTCCTCCAGGGTTTGTCTATATCTTGCCCTCTATTTTGACACGTTTTCCAGTCCCCATAGCATTGAGCTCCCACCACCATGTTTCAAGATAGGGATAGTGTTCTTGGGATGATGCATGGTGGTAGTCTTGCACCAAAAATACAGCCTAGCATTGAGGCCCAAGAGTTCAGTCTTGGTCTCATCCAACCACAGAGTCTTCCTCCACGTGGTTTAGGAATCTCCCACCTGTCTTCTGGTAAACTCTAGGTTACATTTCATGTGAGTTTTCTTCAACATTGGTTTTCTTTTTGCCACCCTCTCTTGAAGCGCAGATTTGTGAATTTGTGATCTGTGTGTGGCACGGAGCTCACTGATTTTAACCTGAAGATCCGCCAGTCACCACCAGAGCGCACAGAAGGACCAAGAGCCACACTCAGACCGCAGTGCACTGATAGCCACGTGGGAATCCTCTATTAATGAGACACCCATCGGCTGCACCTCCTGCTCGAGACAGCTATAAAAGATGGTCATGCGGCTACTTCAGCGTGTAGTACAGAGCCTCGGAGACACAGTTGTGACCTGTTTTCCCTTGCAAAAATTAAAGAAGAGATCAATCAGCTGGTCCTCTTCCTCTCACTCAGAAGGTATAGAATGGAGACCACTGTTGAAGCAGGACCAAATCTTTAAAGTACCAGAACCTTGTTATATGGGCTATTGTTGTCCCATAGACAGTTTCTCCCATCTCTGCCATAGAAGACTGTAACTCTGTTGCCTCAGGACTCTTGGCAGCCTCTCTAACAATGCCCTTCCTGCACAAATGATCAGTTTTGGAGGATAGCTTGTTCTAGACAAATTCACAGTTGTGCCATATTCTCCCATTTCTTTTTGAAGTAGTAGACGGTGCTCTGGGAAATATTCAAAGTCTCTGAAATCTTTTTATATCCTTCCCCTGACTGGGCTTTTGCTTTGAATTTAATATTCATGATAAAGCTCTGGTTTGGACATGTCCTAACCAACTTTGGGACCTCTCACAGATAGGTGTATTTATTTTGCTATCAATTGAAATTATTTAAATGGTTCATAGGTGGACTCAGTCAAATAATTATGTGACCTCTGAAGACAGCTGATCGCACCAGGGTTTATTCAGGTGTATTTTAGCAAAGGGGTGAATACTTATGTAATCAGTTATTGTCTGTGATTTATTTGTGATGAATTAAGAAAAAGCTTTAGAGCTGTTTTTTTTCCATTTGTCCTTATAGTTTTTTTTGTGTTGATCAGTGGTAAGAATCCCCAGATAAATCAATTTTGATTCCATGATGTAATAAAAATAAAATATGAAAAATGCCAAGTGGGGGAATACTTTAATAGCTGCTGTAAATTAAAAGATCTGAGACAGTCTTAATTTTATGATAAATTCACACATGCCCTCACATAGAAAATAATCAATATCACTTCAAATGGAAAAGTTCCCCTACCCCTGAACAGACTGTAAGACATCAACATTGGCTAAAAAAACAATATTGAATTCCTTTCAATATTTGTGTGAAGCAGTGGAACAGTGCTGAGCCTCCTCATAGTAAAGTAAAAAAATCAAAAGTAAATGGATAAAACACCTCTATATTTTTCTGCCTAATAACGGTTATTAGTAATTACACAAGTACTTGTTTTGCTATCAACATTTGGAGTGTTCTATGGTAGCAGCATGCCCACATTAAAATCTTTCTACACTTCACGTTAACAAACTTTCTTGGGGAATCCCTTTCCAAAACACAAATCTCTAACATCTCAGAAACTAAAGAAGCCAAAATGCTGGTTTCATTGTCACAAAAAATGAATTGTGAATCCACACAGTACTCTATATTCTACCTACTGTACAGAATCCCAGGATTACAGTGAAGAAATTCTCCACAATCTCCACGCGGAGATCTGCCATTTCCAGGACCAGGGGAAATGTGCTGATTTGCAGAGACCTCAACACATGCATAGTCACACTTTACCAGCACACAGATGAACCCTCATAGGCCTAGAAAATTCCCCCACACAAGGAAAACAAGATTGGGCATGAGCTGCTCTCAAAGGCTGGGCCTTCCCATTGTTAATGGGAGGACCAGAGGGGGCTCTTTAAAAAGGCTCACTTACAGCTTCAGTTCTGGGCTGTAGTGTGGTGAACTACAGTATGCTGTTCCTGACCCGTTCCCCTCCTCTATCACTGCATTCACTGTCAGTCCACAAACTCCTCTCTCTGGCCACAGTTCAATCACAGTGTGTGTCAACAGAGCACACCGGCCCAGAAGTGCTGACACAGCACAGCAAGCTGGTCACACAGATGCACAAGAAACAGCCTGGATGAATCAGGAAATTCAGACATTATTGAGCCCCTTCTTGAAAATACTTAACAACCATTAAAACAGACAAACATTTGTCTATACAAGCTTTTTATCACATATTTGGGAAATTAGATTCAGTTCTCCGGGGTGATTGTGGAGGGCTGGGAGACATCACTCTCACAAATGGAGCACAAACGAATGCAGTGGTATGGTGTTGTGGTGGTAGGACTCATTTGGGCAACTTTTTCTTTCTTTCTTCCTTTGTCTTGACGGGGACATAGAGGAATTGACATAAACACACAGATTCCTTGTGTATAGCCTCCTGTAAGTTCAAATCACCCTCGTGACATGCTTAATGTTGAATTCCTGTTGATCACTTTGCACTTATAGATGTTAAATTTCATTTACTGTGTCTGCCGATGTGGCTATGTGTAATTCCATTGCTGCTGTCTGCTTTTGTCATGCCCCCTAGTTTTGTATGATCGGCAAATTTCACTAGTTTGCCAACTAGATTCTAAATCACTGATGTAGATCAGGAAGAGCAAAGCACCTAAAACAAATCCCTCGTCTACCCAATCAGAAGCTGTATCCCCACCCCCTTAACATGAATCATAGATTCCTGGTTGTTAACCAGTTCTCAATCCCCTGAATGTGGAGCCACTGACTTGGATTACATTGTCTTTTAATTTGAGAATCAGTTAGGGACTTTATCAACAGCTTTCTGGATATCAAAATATATTATGTTTTCCGCTATTAGTGTTATCAAAGTGGTTTGGTTATCAAACTTTCCTTTCTAATATCATGCTGCCTGTCTTTTGAAATACCATTGCTTTGTAAGTATTCTAGATAACATCTCACAATTGTTTCCATGCCTTTACCAAAATTAACACTGATTGGTCTATAATTTCCTGAATTTGTTCATGCCTCCCTTTTTACAGATTGATGTTAGATCTGCAGTTCTCCAGTCTACGGGTACGATGTCTTACTTTACTCTACCTATAGGGGGTGCTAACTAGTTTCTTAAACTGTTTTGAATTTACATCTCAGCAGAGGTCAGCAAGCTGGGCCTCAAGACCATGGATCTTGGACAGAAAAGAACAACAATTTACATACGGTCTTTTATCGTTATTTTATACTGCAAAGCATTGAAAACACACTGAAAAGTGCTACTGGTCCCAACATTTGTTTGTTATGGTTTAAAAACCTCTCAGTCTACATGTCAGGAAGTATTATAAAAACTGACAAGGACTACCAAAACTATGTGAAGGTTTGCAACTAAACTAAACTCTGACTTCCTACCTGATTTATACAAAACAGGTGTTGCCTGGATTGCAGTTAAGAAGGTGGAAAGCAGTACAGGACCCCTCAGAGAGTCCTTAATTGCAGACTGAAGGTATTAAGTCCCTTTCCCCACCAGGCCAAGACATTCCTATCAGGCCAGGACAGGAGTTAAACTAGTCCACCTTTCAACTGGTTCCAGTGCTGCTGTTCTTTTTTAAATGTGGCAGCCAAACCATATGCAATAAACCAAATGTGGTGATGGAAATGTTCTGCATAATTTCTGCAGAAAACAAAAGCTGCAACCTGAATTCCAAGCCCACACACATTGTATTTCTGATATAGATTTTTACTGTAATAATTTACCATACCTTTCCTATTTAAGTGTTTACTACAGTCATGGCCTGTTGGTCATCGTGTTGGTCATGACTTAATTAGGCTAAAAACTGGAGCGATTGGAGGAAGATTGGAATAGAAACCAGAAAAACCCCAAAATGTGTGTTGGATCACCAATGTGGACTTTCCCCCAGGTGTATTGCCCCTGCACTGTTATACCACGTTGTGATCAGTATGGATGCATTGGACAAACACTATTCAGTGCTGGACCACACCGAGGCATGGAAGTAGCAGGATAAACGCTGATCACTAGTAACGGTAATTAAAAAGGGTTTAGCTGACACCTCTATCCAAAGTGCTGCATGTCTGGACTCATTTAGACTGCTGAGTGCGTCCCTGAAGCAGTGTGAATACAGAACCGTGTCCAGGCTCCTGGCCCTTGCAGTTACAACTCCAGAGTCCTGATGTCTGTAAGGCATGTTTACCGCAGCAAAGCCTGCTGGAGGGAAGACCCCAGTGTCCACTGGATAGCTGCATTGTCAAGGATTCAATAATCTTTCAATCAAACTAATAAACAGACAATCATTTTGTTTTTTCAACCAACCTTTGTAAAGTTTTGCTCCAGTTATTGTCTTGCATCATTGTGGCTTAAGCATTAAACGATTACGAATTTCAAGCTAATGAGCAAAAGTGTGATGCAATATGAAGTCTGCAACGTTTAGGAGCCGAGCGCGATGAAAACAAACTGTATGAATACGTTCTTAGCTCAATTCACTGAGAGTTCAGCTGGAAAATATAACAGACACAAAGGCCCCAAGGACTAGGATTAAGAATCCCGCCAGTGGTTAACTGAGCTGCCAAAAATATTCAATTCTCTTTCGAAAATGTCCAGCGTGGAAGATGAACGCGTTGCGTGCTGGTGCTGCTGCATAACCACGCGATAAATCCCTGAAGAGGACTGCTATCTCTCTTCACTGGTTTGTCAGAGCCTTTCGTTCACTGTTCCGTCTCGGATACTGTATTGCCTTTATTTGATGTTTAATAAATCCTGAAAAAAATCACTCTTCACTCGAGCATTTTCATATCAGGACTCAAAACCTTCCTCTTTAGAAGGGCTTTAATTTAATTGGCTCTGAGTCTGCCCTTTTGCTTCCCTACTATATTCCTAACCCTAACTGCAATTGTGTAATTTAACTCACCCATGCCGCTGGCACCGGCTCGCAATCAGTACGAAGACTGTCAATTCAATTCTAAATTATATTTTTTTTAAAGAAAAAGACATCGTGCGGGACGTAATTGTACGTAATTTGTTCTCATAAAAAAATAAAATATTTTAATAACTTACGAGAAGCGGAGTAGGTTTTATAGGTTTTATAGGTTCTAAAATTAAAATTGCTCAGCGTAACATTCCAGTTGGAAACGTATCAGATGTTGCCACTAGATGGCGCAACAATGTTACTTTAGAGCACCTCTGTACGAGTCGCTTTTAAAACGATCGGGGACTGCTGTCAAGCAGGTGCGGTGGCTGAGTATTCACGTGACATGAGAGTGCAGTGCAGATCTGGACTCAATGAAATGAACAGAAGGAAGATCCTTACCGGTGTATAAAATATTGCAGAGATTCCTCAAAGAAAATATACAGTATGTTCTTATTTTTGTGGAGAGTGCTGTGCAGTACAGTGCAATTCCCTTACAGTAGCTTATCTGGCCATTCAGAATTCAAATCTTCTTAATTGTCCACATATAATGGTCATTTGCCTTACTGAGACAACAAAAGCAGAATACATCAAACATCCAAATGACTTTACAAGTTATCTACAATCAATGCAATACAAACAGCAATACAATACAGTATATAAGATCCACGTATTACACATATATGACAAATACAGTGATTTGAAGGGGCTAATACATCAGAGCTCAAAAGAGTATAAGCACTCAGAATGATGAAAAATTATGCCTTCGGTGCCCTAGAACCTCTATGAGATTGTCACGTTTCACACTGGGTGTAGCATATACACCGGGTTCAGTGCGGTGGCTCTGTGGCTAAGGATCTGTGCTTATGGCTGGAAGGCTGCCAGTTTGTATCCTGCGGCTGGCAGAGAAATCCTACTCCGTTGGGCACTAAGCAAGGCCCTTAACCCCATCTGCTCCAGTGGCTCCATATAAATGGCTGACCCTCACTCTGACCCCAAGCTTCTCTCCCTGTCTGTGTGTCTCATGGGGAGCAAGCTGGGGTATGCGAAAAGACAAATTCCTAATACAAGAAATTGTATATGGCTAATAAAGTGCTCTTAAAAGGAATCATTTACCATTGACACTGCTTTTCTGCAAACATTCTTAGTGGTTCAGCTAAATGTTCTGATCATAATTAGTTATTGATTATTAATAATGATTTTTGATCATTTTGGACGCCTGGGTTAAAGGATGTGCTTGCTTGTGTTTGTCAACGCTCCTCAACCTTCTCAAGAGACATCATCTCTGCATGAATTAAAAAAACACTCCGTGTTGTCTAATAGGTTTAGCTCTTTATTAATGGATGTTCCAGATACTTAAAATAAGGAACAATTTCCACAAGCTGACCATTTATATTTACAGGCTGATGTAGCGTGTAGCACTCTCTCTTTAGTTTTCAACAAACAGTGGACTGCCTGTGTGTTCCCAAAAATTGACCAACCTTAACCAGTAATCTTTCCAACAGTTTTTGCAGTTTTATTTAAACAGTCTGTTAATTCTTTGTTAGTTCTAAGTGTTACTTGGTAGCGACATTTCAACAATTTCATAAATCAAAAGTTAATTTTCAAATTACTGTCAACACTGTGCCAGTTCCAAAATGCTTTCAGTATTGCTGCCTGACAGCTTACCAGTTGGACAAGAGCTGAAGGCAAAAACGCTCAGTGTGGGAGAGATTTTAGAAAAAAAAAATCATTTGTCCCACCCGTGACTGTTCATTACAGATTGATTGCCTGTCAAGAACTGTTGACATAAATGAGGGGAATGCGGAGAGGTTGCTAAAAGTGGCTGCTTGTCAAAAAACGTATTTGTTTTCCCTCAAAATGTCTACGCCTCTGTGACCACAGGAGGGCAGGTTTTACCACGCGTAACAAACAGCGCGCGCGGTTTCGTTTGGTTCGGGAAGTTCAATTCTCGCTAGATCACACTTTCTAATGAAATCAGGTTAGCTCTCTTACTCCAACATCAGTAGTTTCAGTTTCGATAGAATGGTAGAACATTGAACATACATCAATTAAACATCCGCATTTTCTATTATAAACTACAGTACGCAAACAATCAAATCCAAGCTTACTTAGTACACCTCCTGAACTGTTTTGCTCTTCCAATGACACCGTAGCAAATTGATTCTGCGTAAAAGAACAGGCACAGACTGAAGTCTGCAAATAGTCTTCTTTCAAACAGGGAAGTAATTCGTGATCGCAGACTTTGAACGAAGGTACACACAGTACCCTGAAAAAGTATTCACCCCCAGCAAGGCTTCCACATTTAGTGACCAACTGAGCTTGCAGTCACAGCACTGACAATGAGACTACTCATTCAGGTGTGAGAGCTGACGAACTGTATAAGCCATTGTACTGAAACAGAAAGAAAAATACTGACTCACTGAGAGAGGTTTCTGACAGTCATTTCCACCTGTCTATTCATCATCAGTTGATCATCTTTTAATGAGACATAAAGGAGGAATTTCTTAATAAGCAAATTAGGGAAAGACAGCACAAAGGTCTATGAGCTGAAGATGAAGAAAATAATGCACTCTAGGGGATTTTTGAAAGCAAGGACTGGATACTGAAATAAAATAGCAAGTAGATCAGTTCTAGGACCCCATTAGCACAGGTAATTAAGGCTGATTAAAATAAACAGTGGACATAGTGGGTCTCCAGGACCCAGACTGTAAATCCTGTTTGCAGACTTTCAATCTCCTTAACGTTATGTCTTCAGTTTTTGTTATTTTTATTAAATTTATTTTGTTATTGAACAAAACGTGATATTGCTAGTAGGAGGTGTAGCTATAGGATGCTGGCAGAACCCAGTTAGAAATCCCCAAAGTCCCACCTTTTCTCACACTGGACATACAGTACATTGGCCTGGCTCTTTTCCAAGGTTAGCATTGCTGTGAAAAAGAAAGCATCTGCTCTGATATATGTTGAAAATAAAAGTTTCAGAACATTCAGTCATTTCTTTTCTACACCGATTCAGTCAAGATCCTTCTACAGCAAAAGGACCTGTTTTGTGTTTTGTAGGAGGACACCAATTATGGCCTGAGCTGTTTCAGCACAGGGAGATTTCACTGACTCAACATTAGCCTGTTCTTGGCAGTGCTGTCCGAGTGCTGAGCCGAGTCTGTGTTGACCGTCGTCTGGGGTTCCTGTGCTCTTACTGCAGCAGGAAGAGCTTGTGTGGCATCCACATCTCTGTAATTACAGGAAAGACGAGTCCAAAGGCTCCCTCTGAGTGCAGGCAGCTCAACCTCTGTGGTCTGCAATGTACGAATCAGGCAAACAGTCACTGTGATGCAGGGTGAGATAATGTTTCGGAAGTGGCAGTGCACAGCATGTGCCATACACTTTCAAAGAAACGACTGCTTACAAGCAAACCCTAGTGTCAGTGGGGGCTCTTCTGAAAAAATGCTTTGACATCAACGCGGGTGCTGAACTGATTAAATAAAGTGAACCGAAGAGCTTCAATCGAAAGAAAAACTACTTCTTCAGTCTCAGAAGAGGTCAGAACCACGCCTCAGAAATCAGAAGAACCACCATAATAATGTCTTGTTGAAATGTCATATTATGTAAAAGTCGGGAAAAACTGAGTCTGGCGAGCTTGAAAAAATAGAGCGTAAGAGGAGATTCACTTAGAGCGTTTAAAATCACGGGAGGTAATTACACAGAAGTCCGTAGACTGTCCTACGCTGGACAATGATAGAGGAGCCCTACACAAGAGGAAATCAACAGGAAACACAGGCTAACAATAAGAGGCACCTTTGTCGCAGCGTGCAGGATGTGTCTGGCACAAACTCCCCCTCCACCCTGTTGAAGCTCTTTGGTGTCTTCTGAGAAATGTCTGAATTGGGGTGCTTAGATCTATATGGTATTTTAAAAAAAAGGGATTGATTGTGCTAGCCTAAGTGACACGACAATGTCTAGTGGTTCCACATCAGTAGTGACTAATCAGAATGAAGCAGGTTTGAAATGGGTATGATGGACTGGAAAACTGAGATCACCTGGCAGAGTTTCAGCTTCGGAAACCTCCACTGTTAAGCTGTGCAGGGGTGGTTGTGACGCTGGGATATTTTTGGCAGCATGAAGACACAGCCTGCGCAGGAAAGATCTTTTCATCCAAGTGTTGATATGGATATTGCACCCAGAATGTAACACAGACTAGAACATCTTATCCATCACAAGCTAGGATGACGTAAATACATTTAGAAAAGGTACTGTTAACAAGGAAGAGCACTTTAAAAGTAAACTGCAAATAAATGTAACTACCTTAAACTAGTGAATACACTTGTAGTAGATACTGAGGCTGTCAATAGTTATATACATATCTCTATGTGCATCATTTTCAGGCTGAATGTACATTAGTACCAAAGCCAGCTCCAACCATAATATTAAATAGAAGCTGGATGTGTCATTCTTATGATCCCTAGTGGGAGGTGAGCAAGCTGTCTTTGACTTCTAAATTTGACTTGATATATGCAAAAAAGCAGAATCAGAAACCTTCTTAAAGTGACCTGGCTTTCAGTGTTGTGAAATGGCGAGAGCTAATTAATGCTCATTCCTGGAATTCATACATACTGCCATGCCCTGGGCAAAGGGGCCGCTGTTGAGCTGCAGAACAAGCTCCCTGTACCAAATGCACCAAAACCCTTGGCCTGCCTTGACAAACGACACAGCAGGAGCTCAACACAGTACCTCTTTTTGCTATAGGGCACCTCCTGCATGTTCAGGGACTCGGGAGGTATCTCTTTCAAAACTGCTACAGAGAGACAGCTCTCCATGGAGCTCTGTTTCAAGACATGAAGCCTGTGTGTGATTCAGATAGCTCAGGGCAAGCTGTCTGCTTCTTTCAGCTAAAAATAGGAACTGGCTGTGCTGGAAATGCGATAAGACAATCAGAATTTAATGCTTAAGACATCTTTACATGTGCGCATCACTAGGCACTGCAACGTATTTTTTTCTTGTCTCGGCTCCAGTGGAAAAAAAATCTAGGGACGGAACAAATGCTGAACTTGAATTAATGCAAAAAGTTTCAGCAGAAATAGAGGACAAAGCCACCCCACAGAAGCCTTCTATCATTCTGGAGGTCGGGTTCAAACCAAACAGCTCTCCCAATATGTGGAGTTAAAAGACCTCATCTTTCATTTCCACATTCATGTCTCACGAGGGCTCTTTGCTCGTTAGGTAGCACTGGCACGCAGAGATACTATCCATGTTGTCAAGCCTGCCCTCAGTGTGTGGATATCAGGGGTTCAGTCTTGCTGCAGGGGGTTCTCTCCAGTGCGCCTGAGGGAGGGCTGGGGCTTTAAAGCACCCTCTTTGGTATGGTTAATAAAATGGCTAAACATCAGACACAGACTCCTAGTCTTCACCCCAAAAACCATTTCACAGTCCTATACAGGACAAAGACCAAGGTGTTTATTTGCTTTATACATTAGATGTATAAAGATGCAGAACTTTGAATAGACAATTTCCCGTTTTATATCAACATGAAAGGTACAGCACCGAACCGAAAAGAGCTCGGTTTCTGAGGCTGAGTACCCAGTGTTCACCACACCCAGCAGCATTAAGGCAGGAAGGAACAAGCTTCTACGTTCAAGACATTGAACTGTTTCCGTCAGGCTGCGGCCTCGCCCGCAGAATCAATCCATCTGTTACAGCACTGCTCACAACAAAAGAGTGATTTATGACAATAAGGACAACATGTTTTCTGCATAGGTGCCATGCACCCTAGGGCACAGAGGAGCAAACTCACAGAGAGAGAAAACTCTCCTCTGGAGGCTGACAGCCCAATGGCCACCTCCCCTTTACGCCAGAAGCCTGGAGAGTCGATATAAAAGGCAGGCTACACGAGAGATGTGCCAGGCGATGTAAACACCAGGGTCGACTCCGCAGCTGTGGGACGTCTCTGCACCCACAGCTCAGGTGACCCAGGTGCAAAAACGCCATCTAATCAGCTTCTTGGCATCTGAAAAAGACACATTAACATGCACGATTAACACCTGGGTCTCCCAGCCTAATCCGCCGCTCACAGAAATCGTTTCTCAACGGTGCACAGCCCCCCGCCAGCCTCCCTGCAAACACGCACAAGTGCCCCAAGCAGGCCACTCTGAGCCAGATGAGCTGTGGTGCCCCCAGGGGAGGACACAGGCACACAAAGGCCTAGCCCAGGGCTTCCAAACCGGTCTGTAAGGAATTCCCCACTCTCCTCCCTGCTGGGACATACCCCTCTCTGTCTCCCACCTCCCTGGTGACTGCACACAGGCTGTTGGGGGATGGGGGGGGGGGGGGTGAGACAGCTCACTGGACCTTCTGGGTCAAGCCTTTGTCTTACGAGTGTCATTGATTAACAGCACAGCAGCTCTCTAATGAGTCCCTTGGAAAGCCTCTAAGCTTCTAGCACCACAACATGAGCTCTTGAAAGAGACCCGCACAAGAGGCATGAAGGATATGATGTTCACATTTATTGGTTTATTTAGAGCAGCCTTTTGTGTACATTCACTTCTATGGTGAAATAGAAGAACTGGAGAAATAGGACAATGAATTAAAACCTCCCTGGAGATCCATTTTCCAGGTAGACAGGGTCTCTTTAAGCAAAATACCAATAGCTGTGTGGAATTCTTTATTCTCTTATTGTTCCTCTTTTTGTGATATTGCTCTGACTTTACACATAGCTGGGAATCAGACTTAATCGGGCATGATCAGATTATTCTTCCTTTTACTGGCTCACATTTGTGCTGCAGGTACCCTTGTCCCAGTTAGGGGAATTCTGACTGACTGAAGAGCCAGCATACATTTCAGAGCAGACAAAGACATCCAATTATTAATAAAGATTACACAGGAAGGTCAAATGCAAATATTAATTTAGCCTGTAATGTTAATAGCCTTGGAGCTGTTAGTTAACAGATTCATTTATTCACCACTAACTATTTAGTCATGACTAATAATAGGCAATTTATTCTCCCAGGGGAACATTTAGACAAGTTAAAGCCCCAAAATAGCCTTATTGTATTTTTTTTATTTCACTTCCTGCCATCAAAGAAACCCATTAGGAAGTAATAATACACTAGAACAGCTTGCTGTGTACGAGAGTTCTCTCAGGTCATCGGGCTTATTCATCAATAAACATTTACAGATCATTTTCCCCAAAAGCCCTTTACCCAACCAGTCCATTAAAAAAAAAAAACAGTGCCTTCTGTGAAAAGACTAGAATCTCAGGAATGGCTCCCTGCTCTCTATGCCAACCTGGAAGTAAGCAGTCACCCTGGCTTTTGTCAGCCCCTCAGAGTTCCGAGCACTCCCCCACACAAGGCAAAACCCGTTTACTTTGTAAACAAAGTTGACCCTTCGCATTTGCTTAAGCAGTGACCTAAATCTATTTCTTTGTTGTATATCCCAGATGGGATGACTTCAGTAAAAGGGGCAATCGCACCAAACCACAAGGGACTGTATTCCAAGTATTTGTTTTTACGATATTTAAAATTAGGCCATTATAAATTGAAGACAAACCCTGCAAGTGTAGGAACCACTCAGAAGGGGCCCTTCTTCACAGGAGAGGCCCTTTCCCCATAAGAGACCTAGTACTGTCTAGCTTGCAATTGTAATGGGTGCTCTTGATCAACCTGCCTGATGTAAAGTTACACATGCCTTAGTGCACTCATACCCAACTGGGCATCTCACAAGGCAGTAAGTACCCAAAAATGTAGAACCCCCCCCCCCATGTATTAGAAATTCTTTGTATTAGCCTGCTACTCTGTCTCCTGTAAAGTGCATAGACTTCTGCAATAGTCTTGACTTCATACTTCTGGTCACAGACCAATTAGTGCATTGGGCGCAGAGTTGGCACTGCGGCTAAGGATCTGCACTTGTGGCTGGAAGGTTGCCAGTTCAAATCCTGCAGCTACCAGAGGAATCCTACTCCGTTGGGCCCCTGAGCAAGGCCCTTAACCCCAAGTGCTCCAGGGGCACTGTACAATGGCTGACCCTGCACTCTGACCCCAAGCTTCTCTCCCCATCTGAGTCTCATGGCGAGCAAGCTGGGGTACGCAAAAATTCCTACTGCAAGAAATTTTATATGGCTAATATAATGATCTTCTCTTATCTTTAAAACCTGGAGATAGTCCACCTCTTAACTTTAGATCCATAGACTTGGCTCTTCATAGCCATTCAAGATCTAGGGTCTAAAGTGGGCAAGAGACTGCATGGAGCATCTTTTTGGAGCTCCCTACCCAACTAGGCATTCCCATAACTTGCACCAAATCCAGTCATGAATTTGCTGTAGCTTCTCAATGTGCTTTTAGCACCTTGAGGCCATGTAAATACACAAGGCCAAATGCAACTAGAAGAAAGGTTAAGCCTATGCCAGCATGCAGTGGCTTATCAGGCCAAGGGAAATTTTAAGCCCCAGTGCATTCAAGTGGGCTGACAGCATACAAATTCAGATATACATTGTTGGACCAGCAAAAAATTGCTCCATTTGTTTAGGAATCGAGACCTCTTATGAGGCTATAAAGAATGCTTGCATTTAACTAGATGTCACTTTATACCCAATAGCTATTCAATCTCACCATAATGAGCACCAACTCAAATTTGAGTTCTACAAAATAATTCCTTGGTGTCCTAGCCTCAGGAACAGAAGTAAGATTCTTTTAAACAGTCATTACAAGTTTGGTTTATTGAAATCTGAGCAACAAGAACGACAGTCAAGATGCACCAGCTGAACAGGAAGGGATTTAGAACTCTCCTGGCAAAACAGGTTAGGCAACAGTTTAAGCAGAGACTTAGATTTACTCCTGCCTTCCAGAGTGCTGGCATCTCCATCCAGGACTGAGGGATCCCTCTGCAGGAGGATCTGCTTCCAGGGCTGAGGAGTCCCCCTTCAGATCCACCACAGGATCCGCTTCCAGGGCACTGGGATCTGCTTCCAGGGCTGAGGGGTCCCCCTCCACTGGATCTGCTTCCAGGGTACTGGGATCTGCTTCCAGGGCTGAGGGATCCCCCTCCACGGGATCCGCTTCCAGGGCTGAGGGATCCCCCTCCAGATCCTCCACGGGATCCGCTTCCAGGGCACTGGGATCTGCTTCCAGGGCTGAGGGATCCCCCTCCAGATCCTCCACAGGATCCGCTTCCAGGGCACTGGGATCTGCTTCCAGGGCTGAGGGATCCCCCTCCAGATCCTCCACGGGATCCGCTTCCAGGGCACTGGGATCTGCTTCCAGGGCTGAGGGGTCCCCCTCCAGATCCTCCACGGGATCCGCTTCCAGGGCACTGGGA
This sequence comes from Lepisosteus platostomus, assembly GCF_059453375.1. Taxonomy (NCBI): domain Eukaryota; kingdom Metazoa; phylum Chordata; class Actinopteri; order Semionotiformes; family Lepisosteidae; genus Lepisosteus; species Lepisosteus platostomus. Next base: position 31,428,137 of record NC_142621.1, read on the forward strand.
TCTGCTTCCAGGGCTGAGGGGTCCCCCTCCAGATCCTCCACGGGATCCGCTTCCAGGGCACTGGGATCTGCTTCCAGGGCTGAGGGGTCCCCCTCCAGATCCTCCACGGGATCCGCTTCCAGGGCACTGGGATCTGCTTCCAGGGCTGAGGGATCCCCCTCCAGATCCTCCACAGGATCCGCTTCCAGGGCAATGGGATCTGCTTCCACGGCTGAGGGGTCCCCCTCCAGATCCTCCACGGGATCCGCTTCCAGGGCAGAGGAGTCCCCCTCCAGGGCCAAGGGGTCCCCCTCCAGATCCTCCACAGGATCCGCTTCCAGGGCTGAGGGATCCCCCTCCAGATCCTCCACAGGATCCGCTTCCAGGGCCGAGGGATCCCCCTCCAGATCCTCCACAGGATCCGCTTCCAGGGCACTGGGATCTGCTTCCAGGGCTGAGGGATCCCCCTCCACAGGATCCGCTTCCAGGGCCAAGGGGTCCCCCTCCAGATCCTCCACGGGATCCGCTTCCAGGGCAGAGGAGTCCCCCTCCAGGGCCAAGGGGTCCCCCTCCAGATCCTCCACAGGATCCGCTTCCAGGGCTGAGGGATCCCCCTCCAGATCCTCCACAGGATCCGCTTCCAGGGCCGAGGGATCCCCCTCCAGATCCTCCACAGGATCCGCTTCCAGGGCACTGGGATCTGCTTCCAGGGCTGAGGGATCCCCCTCCACGGGATCCGCTTCCAGTACCGAGGGGTCCCCCTCCAGATCCTCCACGGGATCCGCTTCTAGGGCACTGGGATCTGCTTCCAGGGCTGAGGGGTCCCCCTCCAGATCCTCCACGGGATCCGCTTCCAGGGCACCGAGATCTGCTTCCAAGAGGACCGGTGCGTCTCCTTCCTCGGTCACGTCACTCATCGCTTTATGAAGAAAATTCGTTTGCGGAGTTTCTGGAGACCGAGCTGAACGGGACTCAAACAGCAAGTCAGGACCAACCAAGTCTCTCTGCAGTGCCACTGGGTCATCGCCATCATTCTCCCACTCCGTTTCTCCAGCATAGAATCCTCTCGCCGCGCGATCCACTAACGGAACTGCCACCGTCAGTCCCAGTAAGCACAACTCTAGAAGAAACCACCGCATTTTTTTCCACAAAACCATTTCGGCTCGGAACGCTCATAGGGAGAGCTGCTCTCTCCCACTATTTATTGAACAGTGAAACAACCCGGTGCTTTCAGGAACATCCTCACGGGTGAGGATTCTCAGGAGAGTCAAATTGAACACACCGTGAAAAACAATTTATTTCAGGTGCGCATTTGAACTCGTCTTCTGATTTGTCGCCCTTTTTTGGTGCATGCCTTTGCAGCAGCTGTGGAATCAGCTATCACGTAATTAGGACTATTATTTCGATTTGAACCTGGGTAACTCTTCAGTCTTCTGAGGAGTCAAATACGCGTCACTAAATCCAGTGTTCTTCGGTCTGTGTTCTCACTAGGAGTTCGTTACGTGACTCTGTATTTACGTGCAATGGACTTATGCAGCATTTGGAGAGTAAAAATGATTTCCCTCTGCAATCATAATTTATTTTATTTATTAATAGAATTACTGTCTCCTGTAAGTGTCATTGTGAAAGTCAAACCTTAACGTTCTACTGCTCACATATAACGTATTTTATTATCTAACAGTAGGTTAAAGGTTTTGCTCATGAATATAGTCTAACTGCATTTCTTACTCTGTCAAAGATAAGATTTTGTTACTGTATAACACTTATTTTTAAACACGTTTAAAGAAAGTCTGAACACTGTACAATAGGACACTGTACACAAAGGAATAAGAAGAATATGGAAGAAATAAAACATAAATTCTTTTCCTGAATAACAGTAAGACTGAATTACACATTAGAAGGCTGGAGTAAAAAGACAGGTCTTTAAGCAGCATATGATAATGTTATAGTAGAGGAGTCTCAAATAGATTTGGGAAGTCAGCTCCGCAGAAATGTTGCCGCACTCAAGAAGGCTCCAAAATTTACTGTTTTGAGACACAGTAAATCTAAGGTTAGGAGCTTGACTATATTCACACAGTAAAGCCTAAAGATTTTATTGAGTTAGATAATGAAAGTGCTTATAAAAGAGTGGGACAACTTTCAAGACCAGTCTAATTATCCACAGGGAGTCGACACAATTTACAGAGGAAGGAGGTACATGTAGAACTTTTTCTACACGGGACATTGAGTGTTGGGTGTACAGAAGCCTTCTTAGTGTCCACAACACAGAGGAACCAATTTAAAGAGTGTAAAATGTGAGCTGGGAATCTATGTCTTTTCCTTCAAATATCAGTGTACATGCTGTGTAATGCTGATCAAGCCCTTGGACTATCTGAAGTATAGAATTGACTCTATTCACTTCTGAGCTTCTGTATATGGATGAACTGAGAGCCGCTGAGAGGACTGAAACACACAGAGTCCTTATGAAGTGAGCAAACCTGACAGCACAATGAGATAACATGGCAGCATCGACAGTGAAGCTGCTCTGCGTTCAGCTGTTACATTATTAAAGCCTGAACCAGCTGTGAACGCCAACCTAAACTAAAATGTTTGTTTTGTTTGTTTCAGTTGCCACTTTTTCTTTTCGGAGACCTGTAATTAAAAATGTTGAAAAAGAAGAACCAGGTAGGTTTTCTTCTTCTGACCTCCCGCATTTCTCTCTCAAGCTGTGAGATTAGACCGGAGTCGTGGTTATAGTGCGCGCGCTCAAAGTTGGGTTTTCTGGTGGAGTGTTTTTCCTGGCTAAATGCTGACAAACCCTCGCAGTTTCCTGGAAGTGGGGCCAGACTGAGTCTGGAAGTCTGTTTTCTGTCACCAGTGATATATCTCTTGGCCTATGGCCCCTCTAGAAATCGTTCTACATTACAAGTCCTCCTCCCCCACCACACACACCCACGTTTTTCAGCGTCTCCTGGCACGGACTCCAGGACTACACACAACACAGGAAGTCACAGAACACAGGTCGAGTCTGGGATGGGCTTGACAAAGCTTTAGTGACACTACAGTAGCCTGAACTGCACTCTTCTGATTTGTAGGGTCTGACTGTCTGTCTTGCAGTCTGACCTTCTCGTCATATTCAATTTTTTTACTTTAGTGAACTGATATTAGTTCCTATTCCTAAGAAAAAGGCACCATCCTTCAAATGCAAACTCATCATCTAATCTAGAAGAATTAATCTCTCAATTTCCTTGAGGGCCTAGCATTTTTGGGTTTGTCTGCCAACCAGATTAGTCAATTAAGCCATTAGTCTAATTCATGTCTAATTCATTCATTTCTAATTCATTTCAACTATATCAGGCTATATCACCCTGCAACTCACAACCAGCAATAAGCAGATGTGAGTCTGGCCACTACTTGTATGGGAGAGCTCCTGGGAATGCTAAGGTCATGTTAGTGAGACCAGTAGGGGGCGCTCACCCTGTCGTGTGTATGGGTCCTTATTCCCCAGTATAGTGATAGGGACACTATATTGCACCATCCTTACAATGAGACATAAATGTGAGGTCCTGACTCCATGGGCATTAAAAATTAAGTGTGTTGGGGGCCAAATGTCAAATTCACCCCCCTGGCCTTTACCAGTTATGGCCACCTTGTAATCTGTATCTATGAATTTGCTTAATTACTGTTTTCTCATCCTCATTGTTAATTGATTTATTATTATTATTATTATTATTATTATTATTATTATTATTATTATTATTATTATTATTATTATTATTTTTACAATGTGCTTATAAGACAATATGAAAGAATATATAACTTGTAAATTAGATTTTAATGTTCCTGTTGTTAAAATTGCAGACTTTTTATCTCCAAATAATGGATTGCATGTTATATTGTGCCAGATAAAATAATAATACATATAAATGTCTTTTTACATTTGATAACATTTGTTCAGCAAAGAGCCACTTTTACAGTTCTCCAAATGTCTTTTTGGACACAAAGCAGCTCCCAGCATATTCATCACCACACTGTCAGACCAGACATTAAGATTTAACAGGTCAAGATCTTCAGGAACCAGAAATTCTGCCTCCTATCTTTCTCAAACTTTAGGATTGAAATTAGTTCATAATGGTTTCTCTGCAAGGCTCATGTGTCTAAGAAAAGAGGACTCATTATTAGTTCAGATGTGAGTAAAAGGCTTAAGTTATGTCTGGGAAACTAATTAATGTACCCTTAACATAAGAAAACACCCCATGCCTGATCTCCCCCTGATACCAGAGCACTTGGAACAGCCGACTCAAGGCCACCCTCTCCCCAGATATCCACACCATGTGGTATATTCCACCCTTGTCACCCTTGGCCCAGTTCTCTTCATTTCAGATCAGTTTTGTGCAGATTTAGTCACAGACAACACAGAGACAGTTGCCAGGGTGCAAAACAGCCAAGTGCTGGAAGCAATAGCTCTCTGAGAAAAAGCAATTATGAGTTCATCACAAGAACACTAGCCCAAAGTGCACTATCATCCTTAAGGCCAAAATTAACTCTGCCACCTGTACACGTCTTTAAGAAAACAGGAAAGAAGCACCAGGACATCTTCCTGCAGTAAAATGTCCACTCTGGAATTCACATGCAGTGCTGGGAGAGCTGTACAGTCCTCTGAAACATTATTATACTCAAGCAGCGGCTTGGTAAACAGAAACCATCAATGAATGCTGACTCCTCTTATCAGTAAAGAGTGAGCTCTGCCTGGACGAGAGGTGACTCATTCTCAAGTACCTGTGGAACAGCATGACTCACTGGTCCAGCCAGTTTCCACCTTCATTACTCTGCCTGAGACACGTCTTTCACGCTGTTTTCTCCTTCTCCCTGGCAAACGGGGGAGGGGAAAGCGACAGCGTCTCCTTTTCTTCCCAGGGCTCCACGGCACAGATCCTGCACCAGGGACGAGCTGTCTGCCTATTGTGTCTTCCACTGCGTGACAAGAGTCTCGCGTACACACACAAACACAAAAGAAACACTGTATTTTTCACTTGCCACATTTGGCCGTGAAATTCGTGGTTTTAAAATGGCAGAACTCAAATATAATAAAGCTTCCCCACTTTAAATGTCTGTTTACTCTGAACATGCACATTAAAAGGCAAGGAGGGGGATAATGGCGTTTTACCCGTGTATAGAATACATCCAGAATACATCGGAATGAGAACGATAATGGCAGGGCTACAGTAAAGCACAGGTGAGTCAGTCTACATCTCTGTCTTCTCCTGGTGCTCTGGCACACACAAAGTCATGGACACCTCTAACGAGATGTGCAGCCCTCCAAAAAAACAGGAGGAGCTGCCAGTGAATTTGGGATGTGCCAGCTTTCAACCATTAGCAAGTAGGACTTCTATGGATGGGTTTTCCCCTGCTATGTCTGTCAATCATTTTTAAAAAGTAATCAAATAACAAATGATGGAAGTACAAATGTGCAAGCGCAGATGTTAGTAATGACATTTAGCTTTTGTTCGGCTGGGTAATGGGAGGAGTATTTTGTGCAGATCTATACAATAGAATATGGCTGATGCTTTGATCCAGAAAAAGTCATATTCTCACCCTTTTATATAGCTGGGAGAGAGCTGGGTATTTTTACTGGAACAGTTCAGGCGCGGTACATTGCACAAGGGTACAACAGCAGTTTGTTAGCTGGGAATGAAACCCACCATCTCCCAGTTATAAATCTGGGACGTTAACCCCTGCTCCATACTGCTGCCCATTGGAGATATAGACTCTTGGACAGACTCATCCACTCAGAGACTCTACTGATTGGGTTGAAGAAAATATGTTGAAAAATGTTTTTTTTAGATGACATTTCCTAAAAAATATTTCTATAGGATACAGCTGAATCTTTATCCTATGAGCTGTGACTCATATGCCTATTAAATGGGTGTGTACTCAGAGGGGGGCTGTGTTGAGTTATACCCACAGTAGTGGCACCGTTAATATCGCTTGAGGACAGGCAGTGTTTGTCTCTCACTGTGTGGTATTTATTCTGCAGAGCAGGTTTATGATCCTTTTGGAACATCAGTGTATTTTATACATAATGTTATACTTACACAGAACAGAGAAAAAATTCCACAGGGGTCTGCACTGACGTAAGTCGTGCACATATGAATTCCTAAAAACGTTGCAATTTCAGATAGTACAGAATACAAGTGTTCAAAACATTCATCAATAAATGACTGAGGACATTTCTATAACAATCATCAGTTGTTCAAGCATCTAATGAGTACTCATTTTTGCTGTTTCAAAAGGACAGAGTGGAGAAGAGGTTATGTACTATGGCACAAGCATTGAAGTGAAGTTGTGACCTAGCTATATATATATGTGTGTGTGTCTGTGTCTTTTTATAAATATTTGTAAGTACTGTGAAATAAATTTCATTGTAAAAAGACAAGCATAAGCCTTCTGTTAAGCGTGTCACCTTTTGGAAGTTCCACAGCTCGCCAGATGTTACTAGAGAACACTCGGGTTCAAAGGAAGGACAGGATCTTTCTCTCCCTCCGCTGCAGCCTCTGTACGTGCTGTTGTTGCTGGACTGCAATTATGAACGCTGCTCTGGTGTGTTTGCACACTTGAAGGCCCTGCTGCTCCAGAGGCGTGCCAACGAGGAGGAGAAGAAGAAGAAGATCACATTATTGGCCATATACAATTTCTTGAATTAGGAATTCGTTTTTTCGCATACCCCAGCTTGGTCTCCACGAGACACACAGACAGGGAGAGAAGCTGGGGGTCTGAGAGCAGGGTCAGCCATTTAAACGGCGCCCCTGGAGGGGTTAAGGGCCTCGCTCAGGGGCCCAATGGAGTAGGATTCCTCTGCCGGCCCCGGGATACGGACCGGGAACCTTCCAGCCACAGGTGCGGAGCCTGAGCCACAGAGCCTGAGCCCTGCCCGTGCCCTGTCCAGGCTGGTCCAGCCGCGGAGGATACACAGTCTGCCCCAACTCTGAGACGCCCTTGCCGCCGCGGTGACCGTGTTGCGCTTCCCCTGGAGGCCAGGGCGCGTGCCGTGTCTGATGCCGATAACGGAACAAAAGCGAAGTGGAAAGACAGGACATGTACTGGAAGTGACGGCAAAGCGCTTCGAGTCAAGCCCCGTGTGAAGCCTGCCCCCCCCCCCCCCCGCCCAGCGAAAGCCCCGTCTCAGACGTGGCGCGGCATGGCTCCCCTGCTCCCTCCTCCACGGCCGAGGGGTCTGGGGTCTGCGGGGACGTGTCTTGACCGGTGAGCTTGGAGAGGCCAGGGACGCAGTATTTGTCTTACTCTGATGAGGAATGGAGAGCCATGCCCCAGGAAGTCAGGGGGATATAAAACTGTAATAGCAGGCTAAGCGCAGACCAGAGGCCCCGGCGAACTGTCTCCGCGGTGACGGATGAGTCCTGAGGAGCTGTCTCCACGGCTGGCTGCAGCACAAGCAGGAAGGGAGGAGTTAAGCCCATTTGCCGTTTGGCAGATTAATGGACTGTGACCTCAGGATAGCAGTGCGCAGCCTCAGCTGCTTAGCTGTCATGATTGTGGCTGTCACCTCAGGCGTGTGCGTGTGTGAGAGAGAGAGAGAGAGAAGCCGGGAGAGGATGCGCTGGCACTCACACACACATACACACACCCTCAGTCACACTCCTTTTCACAAATGATGGCAAACAAGGCCATACACACCCTCCCCCTCCCCCTGCACACCACACAGACTCCCTGGAGTCATGCTGGGACAGCATCTGTCACTCCCCCACTGCTGTCACTTCCACCTCTGCCACGTACCACACGGACCCCCACAGCTCCCTCGCCTACCTCTTTTTTTTCATTTGTTAAAACGATCTGCCTTCTTATTGCTTGTGCAGTGCTGCTGTCCTGTTGCAGACCCTGACAAAAGTACAGAGCTCACTGACTATAGACACTGGGTGACACAGACAGATCTAGAGTCCCAGAGAGGACGGGCTTGTTCACCATACCCTGGATAAAAGACCTGGACATAGACAGACCTAGCTGCCCAGAAAAGACTCGGTGCCCACAGCCTGGTAATAGCCATTGGGTGAAACAGGGCAGACCTTGTTACCCAGAGAGGATGGTGTGTGCTCCCACTGCCAGCAGGGAGAAGCAGAGACAGAGATGCACTTTCTTCTGCAGTGCAAGAGCTACTCAGGGATTAATGAAAACATTTTCTGCAGAATGAGGAATCTAAACCCAGAATTCCCACACCTACCAGAATCAGATCAGGTTCTGATCCTAATGGGGGAGGAAACTCAATAGAGCTGCAGCCCAGTATGTGATCTAGTGTCACAGCCAAGGGACTGAGAATAAGCCACTCAATAATGTCATTTTCCAAAATGTTTGTAAAGGTTTACGAATTGTTATTGGTTCGGGAACACAATAATTAAGGGGTCATGCCAATAAAGCTCTTTCAACTTGCTTCTCTTCAGAGAGAGTACAGCAGAGAATGAACTCCTGTCTTCTTATACGTGTGTAGATCTGCCATGCTCCTGGCATTGCTGTACACCTTACAGAGAGGGGTTTACTCAGGTCCCCTGCCACTCCACTCCTTGGAAACTAATGACCAGTCTAATTACATTGTGTTTTGCCATGTGGTCCACTAGTCAAAGTGGACTCCACAAGACCTTTTCCTGCAACAGGACTTTTTCCTGCAGCATGAATCTGAATTGAACAGGATTTGATCACAGCACAGCAGACTGGAGAGTCTGAGACGACTGAACCCTTTCTCTTCTGTGCACTGGTCTCTGGTCTGTGGCTTTCAGGCAAGCGCTTGAAACTGTTGACACAACCTTTTTAAGGGCGATTTTAGTTATCCTTAGAAATGAAAAGCGTACAATCTCTTTCCATAAACAATGAAAAGGACGGTTTTATGTTGTACACAAGGCAGGGTTCAAAACGCATTTGTTCAGAACTGAAAAGAGACATTTAACTGCTTTATCCAGAACAGGGCTAGAGGGGAGTCAGAGTCTATCCTGGCAAACAAAAGGCACAAGGCAGGATATACCCTGGAGAGGATGCCAATCCTTCATAGGGCACACACAGACACAAACACACACACTCACACCAGAGTCAGTGTTACACAGGCCAGTTATCCTACCAGCATGTCTTTGGACTGCGGGAGGAAACTGGAGCACCCCAAGGACACCCACTCTGGGAGAACATACAAACTCCACACAGATACCACCCCAGGAATTGAACCCGGTGCTGCAAGGCAGCAATGTGAACCACGGCACCACCTTGCCCCCTTTGTCAGAAACATTCTGAAATAAATCATTTATTTGTACACTGCAGTCCATCCTGCTTATGTATCTGCCCATTCATCAATTGATCTATTTATTGATCTGTTCATTCTACAGCTGGTTTTGCTAAGCAAAATTAACAGCAATTTTTTCTTAAAGCTCTGATTGTTCTTGTTTTCTGGAAAATCTACAGATATTAAAACTTAAAGTACTGAATTTGGAAAATATCCTTTTATATACATGTTATTTTCTTATGTGGCTTACAGTAGGTGCTCAAATGTGTGAATGCATTACCAATGCGTCTCCCCACAGCCCGTCTAGGATATCTGGTGCTGCAGAGAGGTGACAGCAGCCAGGCCAGTTGCTCACAGTACCCCTGGGGGGGTGCCCTCAGCTCTAAACAGCAGACACTTCACTGATCTGAGCTCTCTGTGCACCTGAAGCCTTTCTGTGGGCTTGTGCAAAGCGCTGGCACTTCTCCTTAACAATATTATTGATCCCGTATGCATGTTGAAAAGGTTATACTTCACAGGTAACATCATCCCCCAAGAAGAAAAAAACATCTAGGAATGTTATTGTAGAGTCAGGCATAAGATGTTTTGTTGGGCTTAACCTGCTTTGTTGAGCGTCAGTCCCCTGGCCATAGGCTGAGGCAGTCAGGACCCCCATACAGAGAGAGAAGTTAACCTTGGAGGAGCTGCACAGGTTAATATAGGGTGGAGGAGTTGTTTACAAAGACAAATGGAAAAAGACAGGAAACAGGAAAACAGAGTGGCTCACTATGGTTTTTCTGCCTTTTCTGGGAAGGCAGGTCCTGGAGGACTGCATGTCAGAGGAGCGGAAAAGAAGGAGTATTTGGTTGCTGTCATCCTTTCAGAACATACATTACAAACTCCATGTATTATGGGACTGAACATTAATTATCTCTTACCATTATATACCACATACCTGCATGCTCTTAAAAGCACATAATGAACCTGAATGCTGTTCCTTTCAAGATATATACTGTAAATATTATATAGTGCCTTCAGGAAGTATTCTCCCCCTTGGAAATATTCACAATTTGTTATGTGGCATACTCAACTGGAAATACATTGTCACTGATCTACACAAATTACTCTATAATGTAATGAAATGGAACAGACTTCCTAGAACTTGTTTTTCCACGTAGGTCAAAAGAAAACACCAAAATAATAAGTATTCACGCCCTTTGCTATGACACTCAAACTGAACCCAAGTGAATCTAATACTGTTTTGAGAAAATCTACAATTGCTCAGGGATGTCACTCACCCAATTCTTAGAGCATTCAAACATACTGTGCTAATAGGCCTAGTCTTTAGAATATGTGAGGCTAGTGCTTGTGTCCTACCCCCAACCTTAAATGCTACAGTACCTGCTAATGATACCTGTATGATCAAATTTGATTTTGCTCTAAGGATACAGGTTGTTGTCACATTTATGAGAATATGGACTTTCTAGTCCTGCAGAGGTGGGTGATTTTGCACTTAATATAATTAAATGTTCAACTGAAGATTATTTATACAGACGACATTTTATAGCTTCTTGTGTAAGACAGATCTGCACATTCCATAAGTTGCACATTCCATAATATACTAAATGGCAACCTAATCTTCACAGCTAGCAAGAAAACAAGTCATTGCCTAGAGGCGATCAAATTAGTACATTTGATTCTATGATGTTTCTTTGTGGTGCAGGAGACAAAGTGTTGGAAATCGTGGACACTGAGCGGCGCAGCATAGCGAGAGCCTGTGCTAGCATGTGACTGGAGCACCAGAAGCCATCAGGAGGAACGGCAGACGGAGCAATGCTGATTGGCTGCGATGCGCTTGGTAGGAGGTGATGGAATTACTACGGCTGTGTGTCAGAGAGCACTCAGGTCAGCAATGTGCTCAACAAACATGTTGACTTTATTTACAGCCCCTGCTTGTGGCTTCACACTCATTTAGACCCTGGGTGCTGTTGCCACTCAGCTGCCAGCAGCCTGTCGGAAGAGAGAGGTCTCGTTAACATTTGGCAGACAGTGTAATTGAGTGCTTGACGTTAATGAAGACAGAGAACCTTCCCAGTGCTGGGTTCAGGAGTGAACTAGGAACTAGAGAGCCAGCTTGGTCAAATTCCCCTCAACCACCGGAAGATGTTACAAACAATCAGGACTGTGCCGTAAGGTGCACTAAAGGCTTCTAGGGACCAGTTTCGAAAAACCTTTCTAGCGCTTAAACGAGCTGAAGGTTCAGAAAATCCATCTGGCCTTTTCCTGACCTTTTTAGACACCAATATTTCAAGAGGAAACTGAGCTCTTCCAATAGGTCCAAGATTAGCAAAATAATTTCCTTGAACCCTACTAAAACTGGCCTCGACTGATTCAAGTTAGACGTTCTTTGCAATGCTGGGTGCTGACTGTCTCCGTTGTGTCTGATGGAACTGTTAATCTATTCTGAGCATCACAGTATGGTTGAGAATAGCAAGCAGCAGGAGACAATACTACGAGAATCCTGATGGTAGGAATGCAGATTTTCCGTGGAGCAAATTTAGAGATTGGTGAGCTACACTCCAGTTTCAGGAGAAATACTCATTTTGTATCCACAGCTTCGCTATCGCAGCTGAAGAACAGAACGTTAATTAGGCCCTTTACATATAGACATAACACCTAGTAATATAGTAGTATACAGACTGAATATAGTATATAATAAATTTAGAAATAACATCATCTAATCCTAAACATGAATAATAGACCATGTTAATCATGAGAGCCAGTTTTGCTGCTTTTTAAATCCTATTGCAATGTGAAGAGGGCAGCTCACTTTCAGTTCTAGTCACCTGTTGGGCTTGAAGTCACAGTGGCCTGTCAGCGGATTATTGTCTATACTGTGTATTGCAGTGCTCGCCCTGCACATTTACCTGTCTACAGCAAACTTGCTCTAAAGCCTCACAACTGCCAGGTCTAGGAAGCATGAGGATATGAGTGACCGTTTGCACTGCCGTGCACAGCCTGCTTGCCTGCACGAATCTGTACTCAGCAAATGCAGACCTTAGTGCTTCAGATTGCGTGGAATCTGAAAGTGATCAAACACTTCGCTGGCTGATTCGCAGTTCAGCAGTCCTTCCTCTCAGGACAACATTTTGCGATTTTGTTACAGACGTGAAGCTGCTTTACGAAATCCGGTTCCAAATCATCACGTTCTGCCTCTAAGGACAGTGTGCTCAGGTTGAGGCTGCGTCAGTTCTGTGGATGAATGAGCACACCATCCCCTTGCCCTGTACATAGGCTGCTTTTAATCCAAAATGGCTTGCTGTTGCTGCTGATGATAGCAGTGTGGAAGGGCAGCTCCAGTCATGGATCCTGCCCTCTTTGTTGGTTCCTTTGTTCTTCCTTAGGCCATCTGTGAAGTGGGCTCCTGCCAGGAGCGAGGGGAACTCAGGCCAGTCTCTGCTGTGGGTGCTTCAGGGGCGCAGTTGCTGAGCAGCTGGATGGTATTTCGCCAGGGAGCAGGCACCTCTGCGGCCCCAGGTGCGGCTGTTTAGTTTGCTGAAGTAGGCCGGCCCTCCAAGAAGGTCCTCACGACCGCAGCATTCAAACCAAGAGCATTCAGTGACAGTGCAAGGCTGTGGGGTGGACAAAAGGAGAGGAGCTCTTTGTGCACTGAATGTCTTCCTGAGGGCTCGTGAATGCACTGTGGTCCCTAGCACACACAAAAGATAGGCAGCAAGACGCTGGCAGAGCAGCTGATAGAGTCCTACAGTTGCATTCAAATACTGAGGTAAAGAGAGATGCAACAGATGGGCTCCTCCACACTATGCACTTGCATAGTTCAGCAGTATCCTCCGAGAGTCCTTGTTATTCTAATGAAGACACATGCTTCTAAATTAGACAAGAGTAACGTACTTTCTGGTCTTCTTCAGGTCTCAACAACTGCTGTATTGAAAATGGCTGTGTTCCCCTCTGGCTAAATGGATGTAGAGGCCAATTGCGTGCTGAAAATAAGACAGGAAGAAGGTAAAAGAACATGTTGGCTTTGGAGACTCTGTAAGGGAAAGAGGAGTAAAAGGAGGACAAAAGAAAGAATTTGAGAACGGGTGTCCAAAATCTGGGAGTTGAATTTCAGAGGATGAATCCCATGATCAGAGAACCTTTTGTTCTTGGAAAGGGTCATGACAGCCGGGAGCCTGACTTGGAAGCACTAGGCACAAGACAAGATGGGGCACCAGTCCATCACAGAGCACACACACAACGCCAGACACCAGCTAACCTATCTTGAGAGGGTTGGAGGAGACCAGAGACATCCCAATCAAACAGGGCAGGAGCATGCAAACTCCACACAGGGGGCTCTATTGGCTGAACTCAAACCCAGGGCTCAAGAGCTGTGATGTTAATTCACTTTGCCACCAATGCTCCCCTCAAAACTGATTATTTTTTCATAACACATCTGTAATCTGACTCTCTTTTCTTGACAGCACAACAGCGCAGGAAGCTCGCCAGCACCCGTCCCTACTTGAGGCCCTGGCCCACAGCGTAACCACCACAGATTCCCTGCCGATTCCCCTCACACTTCTTCCTATCAGCTTCAAAGACTTGGCTTGGGAAAGGCGCACTTTATTCTCAGCTCCAGACCCCCTGTCTAGGGCTTGGACTCTCCACTGTTTGAGAGTCTCATTGCCAAAGCAGCCTGACTGCGGGAATGGTGTTTGTGTGTGTCGAGGGGTTGCTGTCTTTGTTGTTATTGTTGTTGCTAGGCCATTCCTCACTCGCACTTGGCAACGCTGTCGGGTGTTCCAGGGTTATTTTGTCTCCATGGCAACAGGCTCGCTCTCAAACAGACACCGGAGAGCAGCCTATATTCACCACAGTCGTCTTGCTTTTCTTTTTCTTTGTGATTTTACTTATTTCCTTACTTGTTTTGTTTCCCCCTGAAATGATTCTCATGCAATTACATTCTTCAACAAAAATCGGAATTTCAGTACCCTGATCCCAGTTGCACTCGCATGCGCAGTAATTAAGGAATCGATCAGGGAATTATCAGCTGTGTACTACTACGTGCTACTATACGTTGAGGACCAAATACTCATGGAGAAGCTACTGCTTAACTATGAAGTCGACGCTTAATTAGAATTTACAATAAAATAACAAACTCCATTTCAGGGACTCCAGTGAAGTGACAAATGTTTACAGAATGTGATGAAACTCTTGAGTTTGACGTTGTGTCCTACAGCAATTCCCTTGTCTGTCCAGGGTCCCATAATGGTTCGGAGTAGACCCCTGTATCTGTATAGAATACACTACTGAAACTTGCTTTATATGGAAAAGGAGATGTGTATATTGTATACGTACTGTACTGCAGGGGCACTGTTCGGGGAGTCAAGTGAGAGATTCCAAAATACCTTTGTCCCACTCATCCCCACCACCTCCCCCCAAGCAGTTAACAAAGTGACAGATGCAAACTCATTGAACCCCCCCCCCCCGAATAACTGACCCTGTGTGTTTTCATCTTCACTGTTGACTTAAGACATCCACCGGATTGACTTGATCAGTGTCCCTGGGGGATTGGAAGACTTTAATGTTCAAGACTTAAAGAGTTCAGTTCTTTTAGCCTGTCAGGAATGGATCTGCCTGTTCGTCTCTGAACTGATTACAGAACAGCAGAGCAGCAATATGTTTTGCTAGCATCATGACTAAAATTGTACACGATATTCTAAACAAGGTCCATACTAGTGCATTGCAGAATTTTAACCTAATGACCCTTGATTTAAATTCTATAGGAATTCTGACCCTATAGGAAAACATTCTGTCTACATTTCCATTCCACATAAACACCCAAGTGCTTTTGCTGTTATGATGCTGGAAATATATTTTTGTTATTCAGTTTATTTTCCATTAAAATTTCTTTCCCTATATCTTGGTGTTTCCATCCTTTCTGTTCTTTTTTACCTTATGTTATGTTATTTTTAATCATTTTACAAAGGGCTTTTCCTAAAGCATTCTTCTCCACCCAGTCATTTCCAGTGTGCACTGCGTAACCAATGATCAGGTGCTATTTGAATCAATTCACCACCTGGATCATCTGTCACGCTCCAAGCCATGCGAGACGACTGAGTGGTCACTGCAGCTGAGTGCTTGAGTTTTAACTCACTACCCATTATGTGCAGAAATATACAGTAACAGCCCGAAGTGTTCTCTGAACGTTCACTGAATAATAGTTTATTTTATATCTGCAATCTCGCTTCTTTAGTTAAAATATATTAAAAGTCATTTTATTTAAAATTTCTACATATGACCTTTTTTACCGAAAGCCTGTCTTTGTAGTTTTTCTTGGTAAATCATTGCTTCCAAAGTCCTTTGATACAGAATCATAACTTTTCTTCATTTCATACAGTGTGACATGGAAAGGAATCAATGAATACAGTGGTCCTGGTGGGGTCCCGTTCTAACTGCACCTTAACTATTAGTGCTGTGAGATGTATTTGCGTTAACATATTCAGTATTTTGTATGTGGTCATTTGTTTGGTGCGAGTGAAGTTTTATTTAATCTCTGACCCAGGGAAAAGTGTGGTGTGGATGGTTGAGGCAGGCAGGCTCGCGTTGTGTCCCTTATATTCTTTTTCTTCTTCTTTTTTGGTCTGCTGTTTTTTGTTATCAATAGAGTTTGGTAATTGGCCAGTGAAAGCTCTGTTTTCCTTCATATGAATGCCTAAACTGAGCCCTGGATTTTACAGCTACTCGGCGCCAGCAATTGATCTGCTGGCTGGTTTAAAATGTTTCGGCACTGAATCCTTGGTTTCCAAAATATGCTAGTTGAAGTGCTTTATTTCCAACACCTCCTGCACAAGAACTTCATGCAGTCTCTCCTCAGCTTGGTAATGATACATTTGCTCCCTTCATTTTGAGTAAAGGGCAGCATGGTGGAGCAGTGGTTAGCATTTCTGCTTTGTAGAGTTGGGGCCCTAGGCTCAATTATGAACCTGGGCTGCTATCTGCAAGGACTTTGTACATTCTCCCCATGTTGGTGTGGTTTTCCTCCCACATTCCTCATAGTATGTCTTAGCCTGTGGGAAAATTCGTCCTGGTGTGTGTTCCCTGCAATAGACCGGCATCCCGTCCAGGATGTATCCTGACTTGTGCCTGTTGCTAGCAGGGGGGGCTCTGCCCCCCCCAGGTGGATGAAGTGATTAGAAAATGGATGTAATTTTGACTAAACATCTCTTAATTGATTATCACTCGATAATGAATAGACACAGGATAAAATTACTAGCAAACATCATGCATCAGACAGGCCCACAGTGAGTGGATATTTTTTTTTAGCTTAAGTCCTGTTGGTTATATGTGAGATTTTTTAAAAAGAGGTGCAGTAGTGTGATTAAGAGCATGGCTGAGGCTCAAACTCCTGTGGAACTGCAGTACATTTATACAGCAGCTTACCCATCAGCAGTGCGGTGGCTAAGGATCTACGCCTGTGCCTGGAAGGTTGCCGGTTCGTATCCTGTAGCCAGCAGAGGAATCCTACTCCGTTGGGCTCCTGAGCAAGGCCCTTAACCCCACCTGCTCCAGGGGCACTGTATAAATGGCTGACCCTGCACTCTGACCCCAAGCGTGTCTCTCTGCCTGTGTGTCTTATGGAGAGCAAGCTGGGGTATGTGAAAAGATGAATTCCTAATGCAAGAAATTGATGCCAAAAAAGTGATCTCTTGGATCCCCACTCTACATCTTGGAGGCCACTGACACAACAGAATTCTTCATTAACCTTGAATTATTTATTTTGGCTTAAGCGCACAAAACACAAAGTAGTCTTTTAATATTATCAGGTAATCTCTATTCACAGGATTAATCAAGACAGGATGAGTAAATAATATTAGTTGTTTGCTTAGTTTATGGATGTTTTAGTACTCTTGGTGATATAGAGGGCCTGGGGAGTTTAAGCCTCTTGTAGACCTGAGCTGACATCTATGAGGCAGAATGACCCGATCTTACAATCAGATGCCGCTGTGATGGTTTTGGGTAGAATCAACCATATATGGAGCAGTACTGAGCTTCTGGAATGTCAGAACTGTTCCTCATAAAAAGATTAATTCTTAAATTGCTGACAGCAGGTTTTCTAGGTAAAGCATGTGTTTAGATTGAGAACTGGGTAGTGGACAGAGAAGAGAGTATAGTTAATGAGCAAATGCTCATGTTGAATTGATGTAATCAATGGAGTACCACAGGGACCTGTATTAGGGACCTCTGCTCTTCCAAATGCATATCTAGATTCTGGGATAATTAGAAAACCGGTCAAGTTCATAGGTGATTCCAGAGGATAAGAAAACACCAGAAGCTGCAAAAGACATTCAAAACACCTTGGGCTAAATTTGAGGTTAAGTAAACACCTGACAGCTAATATTTCAAGTACAGCGGGTTATATACAGGCAGCAGAGATAGCCTCTATATATAAAATTGGATACATTTAGAAGTTACTAATGAAAAATAATGTTTTTTCATTTGAATATTTAAGACAATGTTGGAAAGCAATAAAAAGGACAAACAAATTGGTAGGATATATACTATAGTTAAAAGTGTAGAATTTAAATCAAAGAGCATCATGTTAAAAGTTTATAATTCACAAACAAGGCATAATTTAAATTATTATTTTAATTTCAGTCTCCACTTACAAAAAATCATGCTGCTCTCGAATCAGTCCAATAAAGAATAACCAGATGCATTCCTGGGTTTAAAGGAATGTCCTACACTGAGAGGCAGAAGGAACTGAACTTGTTTTGAATAGAACTAAACCTCTGTTTTTAATCTTGAACAGGGAAGACAATGAATGGACGTGATCCAAGAATTAAAACCCTCAAAGGCATAGACAAATTCAGCCCAGTGAATTTCTTTGGAATAAAGAGTGGAGCAGGAACCGAAGGACACCAGTGAGAACTACAGGGAAATGTAGTTTATAAACAAAAACAGGTGGCACTCCATTTGCCGAAAGGGTTGTGGGAGTCTGGAACAAGCTACACAGACATGTTGTCAAATCTGACATCCTGGATTCCAGAGAGAAACAGCATGACGAGATAACTTAGATCAATTAGCCAGGAACAGGCAGGCAGGATAGATGGACTCAGAGGCTCCTCTGGTTTCTCACTGTTCTTCTGATTGCACTGGGTCAGTAGTGTCTGCCATGTTGGGAGGAGTACAGTGAGCCTGGACAGCAGGGGTCCTCCCAGATATTAGACACGAGCTGCTTTCCTCCTGTACCACTATATAAAACAAAGAGGATTAATGGGGCGACAAATACATACCAATTATCAAGTCATTATTGTCCCACAAACCCTGATCCCGAGACAGTACTCGCAATATTGACGAAAGCTCCACTCTGCTAGCTATTACAGCAGCGTCTGAGGTTTGGTTTTCATCTTCCCTTGCCTCTCTGACAGCCCTGAGGTTTTGGGGGTTTTTGTATTGAAAACTTTGGGTCTTTTAAGTTATATTCCTTTTTTAATGTCAAATTTGGATTTTTACATTTACTTTAGAGCATGTGTTTGTAAGACACAAAAAATCCAAATATAACAGCATAGAATAAAGAAACGTATTTTAAGAAAATCTTTTTGACCACTCAGAATGGAAGATCCTGTTCCTACTGCTTAGAGTTAAACACAGAGGCACTTTTAACAAACGTCAAAAGACACCAGGCCCTCCAGGAATTTGAAACCTTGACATTGCAGCTACTTCTCCAACAGTTACAATGCAGTAGTTGTCCGATTACAGGAGAATATCTGTGAGCACTTTCTCAAAAATTAATGTATTTTCTAATTAGTGTATAAAAGCTTGCAATTATCCTTAAATGAAATACTGAAAAAAAAACAAATGATCATAAATTAAATGCATTGCACAACCATCTGCAAAAATAGCCTTTCTCTAAGGCTGGGATCTCTTATCCTGGTCCCAGAAAGCCCCAGTTCAGTTAGTTTCACAGGACACCCTAAAATCAGTTAGTCTTATGGGTGACTTTTTTCTCATGATTGGTAAGACCTGAAAGGTATTGATGGATCAAGGAAGTCATCTGTTCAATTGTGAGAATTCTGGTTCTTGAGGGTTGAAGAGCATTTAGTAGTTCTTTAAATAATTTAATTTATCAACTCACCTCTTTAAGCGAGAACTCTGGAATTGTTCCATGTCTTCATAAACTGGTGATTTAACGGTGATTGGACCAGTAGCGGTAACAGGACCAGAACTGGACATCCCTGCTTAAAGAGATTTTTGTCACTTTTCGCTGTAACTGGGGTATGAGTCTTCCTTTTCATATTCATGTGGTGCATTCTTTATTTTTAAATTACACTAAGATAAATCCCTCTTCAAAGGGACAGAACATTTGCTGACAGGACATCAGCTCCCTGTTACAAAGCTGAGATTTAGGAGGCCGCTGGTTTCTATCAGAAGCACCAGCTCTTTCATACCAGTGCAGTTACATGGGCAGCCTGTGAGCCGCCTGCTTGCGAAGCAGATGTGGCAGTTTGTCGAGGACGCACAAGGAGAACTGAAGTAGCAACTGCAGTCCCAAGGGTGTGCCTGGGCTTGTTGAGACTCTGGCTGAAGGCGTCACCTTCTGAAGGCGGGGGCAGGGTGGCAGGTGGCAGTCTTTCAAAGTCAGGCATTCACTGCCGGCAAAACCAGCAGGCAGTAGGAGGGGGACTATTCTCACCTGAGCGGATCTGAAATATTTGGAGCAATGCTGGGAAATAAGGAAGAAAAAAGAAAATCAGTGTCCCATGACTATGTCACTCGTCATAGTCACAGAAGCCAAAAACTCTCACAGCTGTGGTTCAACTAGTGATGTAATAAGAGAAACTGAACCATAAATCACTCAACTACAGTATGTTATGACAGGGTTGTTAAAGTTAAACTGCAATACAAAAGTAGAGTCAGAAACGCAAACAGTATCACAGTGTACGTATTTTATGAACGTGAACAATTTTCTCAAAGTCTTTTAATATTACCTTTGACATTTATTAATGCAGCTTAGTTGAGGGGGGAAGAAACTTATCTTTCCATTTATCATTTTTTTTCCAAAAGGATCATAATCTTCAAAAACATGTGATCACAACAGCACAAGGTGAACTAGATACAAGCAGCTAGCTTGGGGTGTTGCAGCAGCTAATGCAGTGCATTTTCTAGTGGAATCCAATTAACTCGTTTTCAAGGGTTTCTGTACTTTCTGTACTACTGATCTGTCAGGACTAACTGTGAAGCTACAGATTTCAGCAGGCGATTACCATAGAATTCTGCTTCTACTGTACACAAATAAGGGAGATCACTGAGTGAAATGAGTAGAATAACGCAAAAATGTCATCAACTCTGGCAAACGATGCAGGTGGTTCATTTAGAGAGATGATTGGCGAACTACACTGTCAACAGAATAGCGCCCCTGTTGTGACAAAAAGCTGCAGTCAAGCAAAGGAATTTGCAGCACAGATTATTTGGGTTTCCCACTGAGGTTTGCCCAAGGCCATCTCCTTACTGCTTTGCTGAATGACAGCTGTATTTCAGCTGCTACAGTTTCATCTTTATAGCATTGCTCCTGTTTAGCTCTCTGTGGAAAAAAAAAGTGCTGCCTGCTTCCACTTTATTTCCATTTGTGTTTATTTGCCCCTAATCCTGCCATTGAAACATGTTTGACTTCCCTTGCGTCATTCATGTAAGGACTCAGACACACACCTATTGACTGTGTGAGTCATGACTCTTTTTTTCACCCTCATTTAGGAAAATTCACAGCATGCGATCCCCACTGTAAGACGGTAGACATTGCCTTTTAAAGTACGTTGTGCTTTTCTTGGAGGAGCGCATCCAGTAAGAATTCTGTGCTGGAAGTTGAACATGTGCCTCACAGGCTTGGTATCTTTGCTAGGAATCTGACCTGTGCCCCTTTAAAATTGTACTGGAGGTACATCTTCGCCTCCAGGCAGAGATTCTTAACTGGGTGATCTCTTCCAGCAACTCATTGCTGTAAGATACCCATTTTCTCAGCTAGAGTCACAGTTTAAAAAGAAAAGGTCAGTCTGAAAAAAGACCATCACGGAGAATCTTAATGTGTATGTTTGGCGATCTGAGGCCCATGCATCAGATGGTTGGGTTTAAGAAAGAGCTTTCCTGCTTACAGATGGAGGTGTTCACTGGCTGGGTGATGTGAAGGCAGTGAAGGAGCTTCAAGTCACAGTGTGAGAAGAACTAATTACTGCCTTTTGGGCTTCTGTGCGTTTACTGTGTTGTCAGGTAGAGCCAACCCCTAGCTTCTGTTAAACATGATAGTGCTGCTGTTAGAAATGAACATTTCCGGGCTTGCAGTGCAAAAAGATCCTGATACAGGTGCTGATTTACAGTATTTCTGCAGTGAGCTAAACAGCCGATCAAATAGAAGTTCCAAGCTGGTGTGTCTAATTTGGAAAAGATATGTAGATTCTGTACTGACTGAGGAATGAAACAGAAACATTTCACACAAAGCTCACATTAAATACCTGAAGAAAGGTCACCCAGCAGTCACCTGCACACTCGTTAAACACCCTTCTGAAAAGGCCTAATCCTAGGAACAGGTTCAGTACTGACGGTTCTGATGTCATCTGTGCACCAGTGCCTGCAGGGAAGCAGCATGTGTCATCCCTGTCAGAGCATGAAGGCCAAATGTTTTTTTCTTCTGGAGAGGACTGAGCTGTCGGAATGCTGGGCTGTGGTTTTTCCAGGACACGCCTAGACTCACTGGGATCTGTGCAGACTAAACACCACTGCTTCTCAAGACGACAGCCTGACATCAAAGCCTTAGGTATTTCTTCCTCTTGCTCACACACACTCTTTCTCTCTCCGTCTGAGCGGGTTCCTACCTGCAGGATACGCACGAGAGTCCCTCATTAAAGGAAATCTGAAACGTGCTACACCCTCCAGAGACCACAGAGCAGAGACTCAAATTCTACTCTTTTGTTATTCCTGGCTCACACAGTGTTCAGTCCTACTGCCATAGTGATTTTTGTATTTCCTACTACAGTTGCTAATGTAACATTATTTGTTGAAGGTGTGATAGTGTTTCAAAGGAACCAGCTGACTGCTTGGCTTATACACAACATTTTTAACATAACACATTTACTATCAATTAAAAAATATTTTATGAAAATATTCCCAAATTATTTATATTTCTTAAATGAAGCTAGTTCCTGTGTGTGGAGTGTTGATGAGTGTTCCATGAGTCTCCAGTCCTGTTCAAAATCCGTTTCTGAAAGACAACTTGGGACACTCGTCTATACATCCCAATTACCCCAAATTACCCAAACTGTTTCTTTTTCTGTTTTTAAGTACATGTTAAACTAGAACATATTAGAAGCTTAGCAGTCGAAATACAATTTGTTTTTAAGATTCCTGGCTCCATTTGTGTCTCAGATCCTGAAGGAAAGTTGTTATACTTTTTCAGGTATACTTGTTTGCCTTTAACAGGCTACTTTTTTGTTATTGTGTTCATGGGGAACGTTTCTATAGCAACAGCTCCTGTGCTCTCCTTATCGTCTGCTTCACTTTATTTTAAAAAAGGTAGGAAAGCTTTAAAACTGATATAAACGGTTAACTAGCACAAGAAGCCATTGCTCAGCAGCATATTAAAGGAAAAAGCGGACTTGCAGCTGAATTGCCGGGATCTGCACGTCTGTGTTTCCTGAGACTTGGCAGGCTGGGGTGGTCTGGGGGGTGTGAAGAAGGAGGAGCTGCCGGCTGTCGAGTAGCGAGCGGGTCCGGTGCAGACCGCAGTCGCGGAAGACACACGGCTTCAGGAAGTCGAGCCCCGTCACCGATCCCACGCTGGCGATTTTCCCAGGCCGCCCCTCCCCCTCCCCTTCCTGACCCTTTCCTTTGTAGCCGCCCCGCCGGCAGCCCGTTCCCAAGGTAAACAAAGGCTCCAGTGTGTTGCTGTGCCTGCGGGGGTCGCCGGGCTGAATGGCTGGCACAGAGAGAGCTCTGAAAGGGAGGCAGGACGCTTTCTGTGAGGGGTGTGGGGGGCGGGGCAGACTGGGTGTTGTCTACCTGTCAATACTGTCCCTGCTTCAGACAGGCAGCCTGCCAGGGGTTTCTATAATCTGCTTCCTAACAGCAAAATCGCCAATGACGTCTGAATAGGTTTTTTCATGTCATAAGCTATTTCAGAAAATGTTCTTTTCCTTTGGCGGCCTCCTTGATCCAGTGTGGCCTGCAAAGGTCAGATAAACATAGCCTTTTTTCCCCTCTTTGACATAATCATTTGTGCATATATCCGATAACAATTTTACAAATTGAGAGAAAAGTGCCCCGAACAGATAAAGAAAATAAAAAATAAATCAGAAATCAGAAAATACTTTTAATAACCATCGAGAAGTCTCCCTGTAGTTTAGCATTTTCCAGTGCCAGCCATGTGAAGGTAGATAGATTGTCTATTTATGAATTAATTTAGCAACAGTTATAGTTTAACTGCCAAAGATAAAGACGCTTAATATCCATAGTATTGTGACATATGGAATGACCAGACCCTGTGAGCAGATACAACGCACACTATTAGAAAATGGAACACCACTGGTCTGTGACGTTTCCTTCTTCCTTCAATCAAAACATCTTTCCCCACCCCCACCCTGCTGCCAGTATATGAACTAAAACTATGAACTAAAAAAGGCTAACAAATCACAGGATATAATTCAATGTAACATGGATATGTGTCACATTTCAAGTATGTGCAACATTCCCACAAAAAGTCAGAAATTAAGAAGAAGGTAAAGCAACTGTAAGGAGGACCTGAGGAGACCCGAGCCGCGGTTGGAGAGAGGCTCTGCTGTGACACTTCCCACAGCGACTCCAACAGAAAAGTCTGCGGAGAAGCCAGAAAGAGCAGATCCGTGCCTTGGAGCCTGCTCCTGCTCCACAACTGATACAAAAGGGAAACTAACCTAGCGGAGCGACCATTTCTGGAGAAGAGGAAAAAAAGGGAAGTGGAGAAGACGGATGGCGGATCAGGGCCACATCCCAACAAACCCTCCGGCACACCAGACACCAGGATGGATGTGTCCGAGGGGGAAGAGAGATGGATGAGACGAGTTGTTGCAGCCTACGATAAGGAAGCAATAAATCAGGAGCTGACAAAATCAGGGCAGGACCTGAAGGCTACGCTGAAAAAAGTTGACCGATGACCGAGCCTGACTCGAGAACTTGACAGATTTCTACTGCAATGAGAAGTTGTACAAGAAGGATGCAATGTAAACAATATTTAAAACAAACAAAGTTTGTCTCTTCTATTTCGCGTAGTTATTACTCAGAACGTTCTTATCTGGCATTTAGTTCTTTTAGCTTTTGTCATACAAGATAAGATATGTAGCCGTTATTTGGTACTGAACTACGTTATGCAATCATAGCAATCTATTGACTTTTAAAATCATAATCCTCAGTCTAAATCACTAAATACATAAGAAAGAGACCTGAATCATGAAGTCTTCTTCTGGATACTTTTACACAGCATAAGAGAGCGTAAAACACTGGGCTGTGCACTTCTGTTGCTTTACATACGCGTTCAGACAGAGAACCGGCTTCTTTGTGTCTTCGCTGGTTTGTCCTCTATGAGACTGATGTGTCCTTTGTTCTGTAGTAAACAGACAATAAAGGGACCTTTGTAGCCACTAAATCAATGTCTCCTTCTTAAAAAACGAATCTTGTAGATGTTATCTCTCCAGCGGCTTTACAACAGGAATCCGGAGAGCAGTTTCTATTCCCTAGAGACTCCCGAGCTAGTGGGAGGAGAGGGGGTTTGGGAAAATAACATCAGTTGACTAAGCACTTCAGCATGTTTAAATTAATTGATGAAGGAGGGAGACATCAGTAGGCCGATTTGAGGAGCCTGGAGGGGTGCCTGTCAAGCCCTGAAAGGAAAACCTGTCTTGCTGAGCTGGGTTTGGAGAGCGGTGTTTTGTTTTTGTCTTTCTGTCAGTGAACACCTTCCCCAGTCGCCCCCTGGGTGTTTTCAATTGTCACCCCCTTCTCTGCAGAAGGAAGACACCTGAAGTGTCTGGAGAGGGCAGGGCCTGGGTGCGATGTTATGAGGGCCTGAGGCTCAGTCCAGTCAGGCCAAGCTAACAGTTCACATGAGGCGTGAACACCGAGAAAGTGGGTGGGTGAGGAAGAGAGTCCACCTGGCTTTGGATTCTTTACGCACTAATAGCAAGGCGAGATGGCTGTAGGCTTTAGTGCGAGATGGTGTCATGAGAGAGGTTACTTTTACCTTGCTGTAATGTGTTGTTGCAAGAGCGATCCTGCTCAGAAAGAGAGGAACAACAGGTTCAGACATTCAGTGTCTGTGCTTTTCTGGGGAGCTGGTGGTCCGAAACCTGTGAGATGGTGACGTGTGGGGAGGCCTCACACAGTCCCTGGGCTTTGATGTCATGAGGAATTAACAGGAATTTGAGGACAAACATGAGAGGAAACCAGAAGGCTCCTTTCTGCTCCTTCTCAGTCCTCTATGCTGACTGGGAAATAACACAAATAATACCTCTATGGCTGTGGTTCTCCACCCTGGTGCTGAGCCACCCCTGTCTCTGCGGGTTCCTGCTCCAGCCAAGCTCTTAATGACAGACTTTTTTTCTCACATTAGTTTTCAGCTCTTAAAAAACCGATTGAGATTTGTTTTTGAACAAACCCTGTGCGAATAATTGAGTTTTAGCCTTGCCGACTTTTAGGTGTGCAAAATGAATTGTACCCAACTGTCCCTGAGACGAAGGAAAAATCCTTTCTTGACTCACTGTGAGCATGTGGGACACGGTGTCACTCCCACCTGTTTCCATTCATCATCCGTTGATCACCCAGTGTTAGTGGGGCCAGCAGGGGGCACTCACCCTGTGGTCCATGTGGGTCCTAATGCCCCAGTATAGTGACAGGGACACTATATTGTAAAAAGGTGCCGTCTGTCGGATGAGATGTAAAACCGAGGTCCTGACTCCCTGTGGTCATTCCTCAAAAAGAGTAGGGGTGTAACCTCAGTGTCCTGACCAAATTACCCATTGGCTTTTACCAGTCATGGCCTCCTAATAATCCCCTCTATGAATTGGCTTCATTACTCTGCTCTCCTCCCCACTGAGAGCTGATGTGTGGTGAGTGTTCTGGCGCACTATGGCTGCTGTCGCATCATCCAGGTGGGGCTGCACATTGGTGGTGGTGGAGGGGAGTCCCCATTGCCTGTAAAGCGCTGTGAGTGGAGTGTCCAGAAAAGTGCTATATAAGTGTAAGCAATTATTATTATTATTATTATTATTATTAATAATAATAATAATCACCTGTTAAGAGCTGTTAAGTAGGAATAAGGAAGCAAATTGTTAAACAGAAAGTTGAAGCAGTGAAGTGCGGATTGAGGAAGCTCTTAAAAGAAGGTGCGGTGAGGAGCAAGAGGCGTGAGAGGATGATTCATTTGTGCGCTGTCGTTTTCCAAGAATTGGATCGAGCTGGTGTCTGATTATCTGCGGTCGTGGGAATGCGCCGGTGTTTGTGAGATTTAGAGAGGTTAGGTGATTGATTACGTGAGAACGTGACAAGAACAGTCTCAGCCAGCAAACAGACCAGAACAGTTCCAGGACCCAGTTAACACTGGGGATTATGGCCCAATTTGAACAAAACCCAGCAGACAGAGGGGGCGTCCGGGACGAGGACTGAAAGACACAGTTCTATGGGATCAAGGCCGTGTGGAGGATTAGTTCAATCTCTCATCTCTGACTCCAGTCGAACATAAAGCGAGACAGGCCACCAGTAAAAAAATAAATGTAAGAAAGCAATACAAGAAAACATGATTTTCACTTTGCCCGTTTGCCAGTGGCATTGTGTTTTGACACGTGTAACAACCAAGGTGGCAGTCTGCTGCAATTATGGTTCCATACTTTACATGAAAATTGAAGCCTGTCCGCCATCTCACATGACTGAGGTGCTGTATTTCTCCGGTAAGTCCATGCTAATAGAAATACAGGCTTCCACAGCTGTTCTCAAGCTAGTGAACTGGAGGAACTAGACTTGCGTCTCCAGGAAGTGAAGCCACAGAAATTGACAGCTCTGCTTTCACTCAGTCTGATAGGGAATTAAGTGCAATCCGACATCGCCCACAGAACCTAACGCATCTATGTGGTAAAGCAAAGAGATTACAGCATTAGTTGGCTCAAGCTCATTTGGCTGAGGTACAGCGCCCTAGTTATGGGGACAAGGTCTGTGATGTCAAACAAGGAATTCAATGAAATTGTAAGAGGCATCGGTGGCTACCATGCGGCGCAAGCCAGGGCTGCTGTAACAGAGCTAAAGAAGGTAACTGAAGGACACATTACAAGGAATGCCTGGGAGGAGGAATTGGCCCATACTAATACAGGGTCAGGGACAGGAGATACAGGTAGCCTCCTCTTCTAAGTGCCAATTAGGTGGAGTGGTGGCTCTGTGGCTAAGAATCTGCGCCTGTGGCTGGAAGGTTGCTGGTTCAAATCCTGCAGCTAGCAGAGGAATCCTACTCTGTTGGGCTCCTGAGCAAGGCCCTTAACCCCAACTGCTCCAGGGGTGCTGTACAATGGCTGACCCTGTGCTCTGACCCCAGGCTCTCTCCCTATCTGTGTGTCTCATGGAGAGCAAGCTGGGGTATGTAAAAAGATAATTCCTAATGCAAGAAATTGTAAAGGGTTAATAAAGTGATGTTATTATCATTAGTTCTATTTCTTGAGCACTGGCATGAAACACTATTAAACCACTATTCATCCTCACCGGCAAGGAGAGAGTTGGATTTGAATAGAATTACAGCATTTGGGAGGCACCTCATCACACAAAGGATTTTGGGAGTCGGTTGAAGCTGATAGCCTGGGATCCTTCCAGAAACAGCTGGACGAAACACTTGCATTAATATGTTAACACCTGCCTAACAAACAGGTCTCCTCTTATTTGCAGCCTTTCGTATGTAATGGTGTTCTTAAATGAACATGAATGTTTTGTCTTGTGAAAAGTAGTTTCTTTAGTTGCTCATTGCCTTTCATAAGTAGAAAAGTAACCATATTTCAGGGAGAATGCAACATTGGGGGCTAACAGTTTTATTGAAAGCAAATGTGAAAAAATACAATAGCTGTCATATGATATCCTGTTGCCCAGACTGGCCCCCTTCCGGCAAACAGTACAACGCAAACAGATTGCGTTGTCACTATGGAATGAATGGATTGCCAGGAAATGGTTTCACAACTGCTTTTCCTGGGAAGAAAGCCCCTGGAAAACAGGCACCTGGGATCTGAACAATTATCCTTGCTCTGTATCTGCCTGCATTCAGCTCAGACATGTTCCTTCTGCATGGAGCCACTAGGTCTGTAGGTCATTAATTGGTTACTTGTTAGCAGTTTCACAGGGAGTCACAACAGCATTAACCCCTTCAGGAGATATTTGGTAAGAAACAGACCGCTGAATCTGCTGACATACAGTCAAACAAGAAACAAGAGTGGGGCTCTTCTTCCCAGCTGCATCACTCATTAGAACAATCTCAATGACTTGTCGCCAAGGACCAGGAGCTATCTTGTCTGCATTGCCTTTCTGAAGCAGCAGTGTCCCTCTTTAAGTGAAATGCACATTTCACTGGAATATGCTCTCACATGTCTACAAATCTTGGAAACCTGCTTCAAGAGCCCTGTTACTCAGACACTGGATCTTCCAACGCATGTTGCTGCAGGGCTTTGCCACCACCAATCATGTGATTCATTTTTAACTTAAAGGCTGCACTGGGAAGGTATGTAAAATAACCCTACTATGGAGGCTTTCAGTCTTCTATCCCACTCAGTTACTGTGCAGTCTGCTATAATACACTGTATCAATGTCCAAAGTCTGAATAATTCTTAATTGAGTAGTTGGGTCAAACCCAGTTAAGGCAGAGAAGAGGTAAGATTCGAATAGCAAGCTTTATTGATGTAGCTCAGCTGGCTGAGGAGGTTTTCAGATCCCTCTCTATCTTGAAAGAGTCAGGGAGCTGCTGTAAGAGTGCAGATGGGGGGAGAGGAGGATGAGAAAATGAAACCCACGAGTGAGCCAGGAGGCGGGCGGTGTGGTGTGGTGGCTGGGCAGTGCAGGGGCTCTGTGGCTAAGGATCTGTGCCTGTGGCTGGAAGGTTGCCGGTTTGTATCCCATGGCTGGCAGAGGAATCCTACTCTGTTGGGCCCCTGGGCAGGGCCCTTAACCCCAACTGCTCCAGGGGGGCCATATAAATGGCTGACCCTGCGCTCTGACCCCAAGCTTCTCTCCCTGTCTGTGTGTCTCATGGAGAGCAAGCCGGGATATTTGAAAAGACAAATTCATAATACGAGAAATTGTATATGGCCAATAAAGTGATCTTTATGTAGGTGGGTGATATTGTTTGGTTTCTAACTCCATAGACGGAGAGCTGAAAGTTGACAATTCTGTTTAAAAAATAGAAGTACGAATTGGCTAGAGATAGTTGCCGCCACGTGGCTGAAGTGAATCGTCATGTCAGGCAATAAATGTTGGAGTACGGCACTTCATTAAAGAAAGGCCACAGGACACTTTGACAAATAAAACAAGAGAATGCATTTGGCTGTAACAAAAAGGTTGTTAGGTTCTTGTTGTAAAAGGACTTTAAATCCATTGCCTGGCTCTTTCTGTCAAGTAGGGACCAATTCAGGACCAATTGAGGAAATAACGGTGAATGAAATAGAGACAGGGATGAGATATTTACCTTTGAATTAAAAAGGCATGGCTTCCAAACCAGCACAGACAGCCTGGATGAGAGATTTAAGGGGGGAGACCTGTGTCGGATTATCCTGTGTATCTTTGTGAGCCTGTATCCAAATGACCCTTGCTCAGTCGTGCCTCAGCGCTCTGGTGGTCAGGTGACCCTGCGCTCGCCCGGGAGGCCCAGAATCTGGGTGACCCACTTCTCTCACAGAAACAGGAGAAATCCGTCAGCAATAGCTGGCCCATCTCCGAGGAGCGCGACTATAAATAACATCAACAGCCATGTGAAAGAATGCAGCAGGACACAAATCCCCTCTGCAGCCTTTTTCACCACACCACTGAAGATGCCAGCTGCGAACTGGCTCTGTCGTACTCCACAGATCTTGTTCAAAGTTTCTCTAGCACTATCGGATCTGCGTTGGGTCAGTGCTTGGCTCAGAATTCAGGGACAGCCTAAATGAACAGTTTTTCTCTAGTCTTCAGATTTGAGGAGGCCTGGAAAACCTGCAGACATGCTGGCCTCCCAAGACCAGGACTGACCACCCCTGGTCTAGTCGCTACAGGACTCCACTTGCAGTGACTGATGGGAACTGCATGTCATTACACTGATCAAGTTCCTGAACTCCGCTTGCTGTCCTTCCAACAAACTCATCCTGATATGGATGCATGTCCTCATGCTGCTGTGTAAACTTGGCTTTCTGGTGACATAAGAATGTGACAGCTATGCTGGGGATATCATTCTCACTGGGCGTCTCACTCACTATCTGTGAGATGAGCTGGGAAACATGTGATAACAACAGCTCAAAGACCAGTGAACAGGCTCTTGCTTGTCCAATCCCCATAAGAGGAATGGGCCGGAAACCCACAAGACAGCATCTGCAACCTGGTGCAAAGTATTACGGCTGTTCAGCTTGTCTTGCTTCCATTGGTGGCCACACACACTACTAGCCTGTGGCTTTTACAGTAGATCACCCCTGCTGATGACAGATTCGAATCAGCATGATGTCATGTGTCGGTTCAAAGGGCGGCATGAAGGCACAGTGGTTAGCATTGGTGCCTTGCAGAGCAGAAGCTCTAGGTTCAGTTCTGGACCTGGTGTGCTGTCTGTGTGGAGTCTGTATGTTCCCCCTGTGTTTGAGTGTGTTTCCTCTGGGTGCTCCAAAGTCATGCTGGCCCTGATGTGTGTGTGCCTTGTAATGGACTGGTGTCCTGTCGACGGTGTGCCCTGCCTTGTGCTCGTTGCTTGCCAGAATAGGGGAATAGGTGCTGGCTCCCCCTGCTATCCTGTACTGGATACATTTTTTAAAATAAGAGACCTGTAAGAGTTACTGAATTGGAGATCTCCATTACCAGGGTTAGAGATCCCCTCTGCTTGATGCTCGGTTTTCCAGGATTAGTTCTTAATGTATTCCCAGTAACTGTGATTAACGAGAAGACAACTTGAGGCCAGAAGTGATTCTTCTCTGTTACTGTTGTTTCTTACAGGATTCACAATTGCAGCTGCCACAGCTCGATTGATTGGTACTTTGTCACAAGTATGTAACAAAAGGCTGCTGGCCCAAACCAGGATAAAACATGGATAAAGGTTTTGAACCTAGTAAATTTGTTTGTGGATAGATCCAGAATTTAAAAAGACCATATCTGCAAGAAAAATAAAAGCATAGTCTTAGGCTCTTTCAAGGCTCTGGTAAGGTTTGTGTATTAAATTTGGGAATTAAACGTGATGAGGCAGGTGATGAAAAAGCAGGTTACCCTTATGTGTGTGGCTCAACTACCATTTCAGCACCATGTCAAGTTCCTGAAAGCAGAAAAAACAGCTCCAGGACGCCAGTCTGGTAGTTATCATTCCACATTCCTCTTCTTAAGTGCAATAATGCTGACGCTGAAGAAGACAAATGCTAAAATCTTTCTTTCTTTCCTGTGCTGCATACAGATAATTACCCAGATCTGCTTTCCTGTCACAGTTGCTATGGAAACTCACTCCAGGCAAACCCCTAAATCCCTTTTGCCACGGTCTCTCCTGCTGCTGTCACATCTCAGGCCTGGAAGAGGGAGCACCTGGGGCCACGCTCTCGCTAGCCTGCCTGTGCTGCTTCATGGACACTGGCTCGGCGACTGTGGCTTGTAACCCATCAGGGAGGATACGAAATCAAGGGTTTAATAGCAAATGCTTGTCAAGCTGCCGGGTTAAAAGAGTGTAAGCCTTCACACTAGGTGGATTCGGACTCAGCCTAATTTGCGTGTCTGTCCGAGAGCGTACAGGTCTACCTCGTCAACCGAAGGCTTGACAAACTCGGAACTCGCGCATTCACAGCTTTCATATTGAGCACCAGTCTTCCCAGCCATGGGAAACCTTTCTTCACACATGGATCTGCCGGCTGAAATTTCTATAAAGTGCACAGCTTCTCCGCTGACTACCGGCTGACTCTGTCTTGCTTCACTCAGCATCTGCCTCACGCACCAGCATGTCCCCACCCAGCTTAGCGTACAGTTCTGTGTTTTTCACATGAGTGGGGCCTTTTGATTTCCATGCTCTTTTCGGTCCTGCGTATTCAGTTCCTTTCCTGTGTTTTAGCTATACTAATCTAATGACAATCATGGCTTTGAAGCATAAGATGAATGAGAAAAAGAACGTAGTGCACAAAAAGGCAAGAAATGTGATGACCTTGGATAAGAAACTGCACGTGTTACGAGTCTTGTGCCTCAGTGCGTAGGTTAATGGGTGTTAAAGAGTCAGCTGTAAGGAGAATAAGAAAGTGAGGAATTAATCATCCAGGTAGGATTGAAAGTGGCGAGCTCGTGTCATCATAAAGGCAATCTAAGCAAAGAAAAACCATTAAGGAGAAATCCGACACCAGTTTAAATCTTTGGATAGAGAGATCCTGAGCACATCACTGATCTATTTGCATCTGAATAATGCAGGGTAACTTGTGGCTGGGCATTACACCGTGCAAGGGCTGTGGGAGACTATTAAGGGCATGTTCGAGCTGACTGCACATCTGAACAGCTGGGCACAGGAGTAGGCCGTGCAATTAGTGATGAATGTTGAAGGGAGAGGCCCAGGATATGCTGCTAGATCTCTTCCAGAAGATATGGCTGATTGTTTGGTAGTACTAGTGGCTTTTAAACTCCACAGCTTGAGCATCTGCTTGGGCAGCTAGTGGAAACCGTAGGACCTTTGCAGCAGACCACTACTTTGTGCACTCATAGATCACTGACTGTGGAGCCCCAGTTTTGCTACTTCCTGTCTGCATAGACAGGATGTCATGATGGACAGCTGGAAATAGGATCAGTGGTCCCCATCATCAATCCCAGCCTCCTCCCACCATGTGTTCACCTAGAGTTGACAAATATGAGAAAGAGCACGACTTAGGGAGAGGAAACCCACATACAAAGGTGGACATCTGCAACCATGGAGGTAGAGCATCAACCAAGGAACAACAGTAGGTCATACAAGACCTTAATTATGGGATTGCATTTCCTCCAAGGGGCTGGTGCCTAATTGGATCCCTGCCAGTTGACAAAGTTGAAGCAGTGGAGCATTTCAGACATCACTTGGGCAAATGAATATCATCCCACATTTCCTGTATTTCAAGTATGACTGGGAAGGCTCTAGTTATTTGTTTTCAAGCATCCTAGCCCATCTAGAACCTCAGGATCGGTTGTGCTAAAATTACCCAGCTCACTCCAACCCTGAACTGCTGGGCACAGGAGTAGGTCATGCAATTAGCGATGAATGTCGAAGGAGAGGCCCAGCACATGCAGCTAGATTTTTTTGCAGAATATATGGCTGACAATTTAGCAGTACTTTAATTTCCAGAGCTTGAGCACTTCATTTGGCAGCTAGGTGAAAGCCTCTATATTATTCTTGAACTGTAATATGAGACATGTTATTGACGTCTTCCATTGTAAACACCTGTTTGAAATATTAATTGAGTATGTTAAATATACCTTTATCATCTTCCAATATTAATTTCCTATTATCTCGCCAACTATTCACCCATTCATCCATTGGAGTCAACCATTACCTGAGGGAAGACTTCAAATGAAACAAGCAGAACAGTAAGTGAAAGTCCTGCATTAATCAAACGTTGCTCCGTTGAAAGATCCTGGAAAGCACACTGCTGAGGTTCCCTACAGTGTTCGCTACTCCCTGTGCATTTTCATGTTGCTTCGAGGCACTGACAGATATGTGTGTCGCAGCTGGACTGGGCTCTTACTGACCAGACAGGCTGAGATGAGAGGAGATGGGGAGCATTCTGTCGCAAGTGTCCATGGCCTTGAAATCAAAAGTGGAAACGTTTGAAACAAACTCTGTGGGGTGGCCTCGTATGCCCTCAAACTTAATGACTCACTGCAAACGAGTTAAAAGGGAGGAAACTGTTGTTTTTTTTTCAAGTGGTGTTTGGTTTTCTTCCCTGTAGCCTGGATTCTTGCCAGAACACTCCCCTCCCCCCTTCTCTTCCTCTGTCTCTGTTTCTGGTGGTGTTCTCCATAAATAGAGCGGCCAGGAGTGTCTCTCCCAGAGTGGATTAGCTGGTTTCTAAGGAGGGGCGGTGGCAGGAATGTGTGTCTAGCATTCTTTGTCAGTGACTGCAGCGCAGTCCTCCAGGGATGAAAACTCCAAGGCATCTCTCTCCCCCTTGGAGGAATGTGGCCCCAGCCACAAACTGTTTGCGGTTGTCTTTGACCTCCTTCTTGCCAACTGATTCTCCTCGATAGCAACCTTTTATTTGTAAAAAGCAATTTCCCTCCTGTCACTTACGCGTTCGAGACAACGATTTGACATGATTGCAGGTTTGTCCGCCTGTGACTGCTTTGCAATTTTCAACACACTTTTGAAGAAGAATTCTGTTTGCCCTTTTTAATGCCGATCTGTCCTAACAAGTAAATGTACTTCTTCTTTTATAACTGGGTGACATGCAGGACATTTCCAAGTAAACTTTTCTGTTAACAGGATGGGTTATAATAGTACAGTGCGCACCAACAGGTTTGGAAAGAGAGAGTGTGACAAGACCTACAGTGCACAAAGAGTTTGTTATGGTGAAAACACTACTTAGGCAGAAGCTTTCTGGTGTTTCCAATCACCCCACTCCAGACCATACGACTTTGGGTACAATGGGTTTGTGCAGCTCAGAAACTCAAAGCTATGTACCAGTTCCAATTCTGAGTTAGATTATACATTATTGGACAATATACATGTGAAACAGACCTGGTCATTGATAAGACACACCACTCTATATTCCCATTGTATCCCTTTACCATAGTGTTCACCCTGACACCGTCAGACCATCGACAGAAAGAAAATTTCCATGTTCAATTTGCAATAATTTGTATGCTGAAAACACTGGCGCGAAGCCAGGCATTTATTTGAATAATTTGAATAAGAAAATACAACTTAATTTTCAGTTAGTGGGAATGTTTACAGTCTTGTTGGAAAAAATAGTGGAAGTCGGCTGCTCTTTACTTACCTAACTACTGTATAAACCCAAACAGGAGTCAACAAATAATTGAGGAACTGTGTCATCAGGCGTTTATCGCTGTATCAGCCAGCGATGTGCTTAAATCCTACACAGGGAAGGAATATCACATCTGTGCAAGACTGAGGTGTGATTTGATGATCCTCAGAAGACGTCCCCTTGAATACAGATTGAAGACATCTACTAAAACTAGAATAAGCAGAGTTGTTTTTTCCCACATTGAAAAAGCGTAATGGTTTGGCCGCAGACCCTGTGCGGTGATTGAGGGCGAGGAACCTGGGGCACAGAGGTCCGGCCACCCTGGTGCTTACTGTACCTGCTTACCCTTATGACAGAGAGGGAAGTCATCGTTCCCAGCGCTCTCAGTGCCTCAGTGCCCCACTGAGTCTGAGGCCTGGCAGAGGTCTCTGACCGAACAGGGCTGCTCTCCAGTCCTGCTCACTTGTACGCTTCGGGAAAAGTGGGCACACGCTGGGTATGAGGAGGATTCGGCTAAACACCGAAACTGCCGAACGGTTTTCAACCCCCTTCGCTGAAGAAAACGGTGAAGCCGTGAGGCGTAATCAATCAAGAAATCGATGATACTTACTGTAGGGTGGGATAAACAGCGACACCCAAAAAGACTTACCGTACAATTGACCTTGTATTTCTACTTTGCTTTTTTATTTTTGTTCATTTAAAATATATTTTCTTAAGAAATCACTAGGTAAGTGACTCAAAAGAGCCAGCCACACCCTCCACTTCATCTGATCTCCACAATCAGATCATTTGTATTGGTCTTCTTGTGGTACTTATGATGCACAGGACACGTGTGGCTTCAGCTTCTGCAGCGTGGTTTCTCTATACACCCACACTCCCCTTGGTGTACAAAAGTGCCTTCCTGTTCTCAGTTTTAATTGCCCTTTCCCTTAGTTTTCACGTGCACGCTTGGGTTTGTGTTTCACTGTTGAAAGGGAAGAAGTGGAAACTCTCAGTCTGGCTAGATGGGCTGAAAGGCCAGCTCTCACTTTAACCTTTCTTGTGTTGTTATAGGAGGGTTCTCTTTACTAAGCAGTAAATCCATCAGTGTTAATGTCGATCCGTCCATTTTCAAACCAATTCAACTGAGATGAGACCATCTCAGGGAGGGTACACCCTGGACAGGGCAGGGCATACAGGCACTCACACTCACACCACGGTCAATTTTCCCAGAAGCGAATTGACCCGCCAGTACGTTTTTGGATGGTGAGAGGAAATGGAGCACCTGGAGGAACCCAACATGAACACGGCACCCCTGGAGCAGTGGGGGTTAAGGGCTTAATCAGAGGCCCAACAGAGAAGGATTCAGCCATAGGATTTGATCAGTCGATCTGAGAACTACACAGTCTCAGGTTGCTCACATGTTTCCTGTTCTTCATTCTTCACTTTCCCCTGGTTTAATAGCAACGTGGCCAAGCAGGTCAACAACACTTCCTATATAATTTTGTCTGGAAAGTTTCCCCTGGATAATAATCCATTTGAAAAAGGTACTGTGTAATTTTGACTTAGACATTTGGAATCATGTTTCATGGAGGTGTGTATTGAATTGTTGAGACTTGTTACAGTATATAAGCTTAGAGAGGTCATTTGGAACAAAGGAGCGCTCATTATAGAAAAACGCGGACTGGTGACTTCTGAAAAACGTTTTCTGTTTTTTTTTCCTTTTTACATAACAAAATGACAAGTCACTTGTACCCCACTGTCATAGAAAGACTGTTTCTCACTGTCACTTCCTGATATCACCCGTCAACAAAGTCCTTTCTGCTCCAAGTCTGGTTTGTGCTAATACTCCCATCCCAGAAAAAAAACAAAAACAGTCTGCATTGATTTTTGTGCATTCAAAGGTGCATGTTCCGGGAAATTAACAGACAAAGAGAAGAATTGTGGCCTTTTAACGCTTACAATAATGCTTGGGATTTATTTGTGAGAATGCAAAAGGAGTGGAAATTTCGTAGCATCACAAAAATGTTTAGAAAAAATATTACAGCTGGGAAGTAATTTATTAATTCAATCAATTATGAATATATGTGACACAATGGTTAACATTTCTGTCTTGCAGCTATGGGACCCTGAGTTCAGTTCCTGGGGTGCTGTCTGTGTGGAGTTTGTATGTTCTCCTCATGTTTGTCTTGGTTTTCTCTTGGTGCTCTGGGGTCCTCCAACAGTCCAAAAACATACTGGTAGGTCAATTGGTGTCAGGGAAAATTGACCCCGGTGTGAGTGTGTACATGTCGGTCTGTGTCTGTGTGTGCCCTGTTATGAACTGGTGTCCTGTCCAGGGTGCACTCTGACTTGTGCCCATGGCTTGCTGGGATAGGCTCCTGCTCCCCCGCAGCCTTGTAATGGATGAGGCGATTAGAAAATGGATGGATGGCTGATTATATATTATTCATAATACATATTTGTCACTTACTGTACATGAAAGTGTCAGAGCTGCCCAGTTTATTGAAACGGGTAATGTATATAAAAGGAATAGGCCACTGCTGGGATGCAAGAGGAAAGGGTTTTCTCATGATACAGCTTCTGCCCCACTTTGTTTGTGCGGCTCCGTTTAGGACAGTGTGTTTGGACAGGAGACGGCAGTCGACACGTGTCTGCGAACAGAAGGAAGAAACCAGCACTCGCCACTCTTTGAACACAACCGGTTCGAATTGCCCCTTGATCGCCGACAGCTCTGAGCGGGGAAGGTAGAGGGACTGACGTGGAAGAGTTAGACGGCAGCTCCGAGTCACTAATTATTTTTTCAGACGGTTTTTCAAAACGTTTGACTGGCAGGTCTAACCAGTTCCACATGTCCAGCCCTGTCTCTTTTCCTCACACACTGCACACATTAAAACCGCCTTGGTTTCAGGAATAGTGAGGGACAGCACAGCTGCGAAAGCTGTTTCGCCATTGTCACAAGAGGAGGACTCGAATGCTTGAGTTGCCAGAAAGTTCATTTTCCAGCCTTGCCTGGCCTTTTCAGGCAGAAATCATCCTGCTTCCAGGATTGTTGGCAGTGAGGTCTCCAGTAAAGTGGAGTTTATTGCCATATGCACTTATTCACGCCAATCTCCCAGGACTTACACAGTACAGCAGACAACATACAGTGTAGAAAGGACATAATCGTGTACATTGTGTCTCTAGTCTAAGGATCTGCGCCTGTGGCTGGAAGGTTGCTGGTTCAAATCCCACAGCCGGCAGAGGAATCCTACTCTGCTGGGCCCCTGAGCAAGGCTCCTAATCCCAACTGCTCCAGGGGTGCTGTACAATGGCTGACCCTGCGCTCTGACCCCAAAATTCTCTCTCTCTGTTTGTGTCAGTGTCTCATGGAAAGCAAGCTGGGATATGCAAAAAGATGAATTCCTAATGTAAGAAATTGTATAAGGCTAATATGTTATGTTAGTCTCAGACTATTTGGTAGACCATTTTCAGACTATTGTCTGCACCGCAACAGAAAATACAGTGGCTACACTGAGAGGTTGTGAGCATTTATAAAATTATTGCAAGTCATCCTTTATTTGCATCTGCAAGTTTGTTTTTACTGTGCATGTTACAGACACCTGTATATCAGCCTGCACATCTTAAAACCGTCCCAGAAATGAAGAAGTACAGTAGAATTTCAAGTAACGAAGACAGATGACAGTATAATAATAGAAAGGTTAAGACTGATTCTACAAGCAAGATTTCTCTCCATTCGTGCCCCCTGACAGAAGCTCAGTCTGAAGGGTCAGTCCAGCAAGCTGCCCAGCTCTGCCTCCACAGGATGTACATCATGTACATTAGATTATCAAGATTTAGATTTGACAGATATCACCTGAGTCGAGCCCCTCCATTCTGTTGGTTCAAACAGTTCACACACATGTGTTAATAAGGTCCATAACACATAATAAAGGAATCTGCTGCCCTCAGGGGAAAACCAATTTCCAGTTCTTGCACAACTGCACACTGAGATGCCAGAGTAAAACCTTCCTGAAGAGAAGTGAAACAGCAAACCACAAAGCAGGGCTTGGAGACTTCCTGTCTGCCACATGAGTGACTTTGTATTCATGTGTGTTAAGATACAGCATCCCCGAGATATAGATATATGCACTCTGCAGATTCTATGTTATGTACAGCACCAGTTATATCTCTCTGCTCCTGACACCACAAGCTTTAAATAAACTGCAATAAAAAAGAGCACAATTTTTACCTTTACCTCTAACCTTGGCTTGTGTAAGGGATTGCATCAGAAACTGCTGACTTATTTGAACAACTCAACTGTCACATATGTCAAAGGAACAATATAAAAAAAAACACCAGTCTGAGAACCTTTAAAAAAAGGTGGTTCAGCTATTCAGTTGATTCAGTACACCACACGTTAAACTGCATACAAATTTCACCATCCTCTCAGGTTTCATACTCAGGTCCTTTTGGGCTGTAGCAGGGGTGTTCACCCCAGTCTCTGCAACACCAGGCCATGTCGGTCTCCAGCTAATCCTTAATCAAAGTGATTTGGGTCAATTAACCAATTAGGGATCACATCAGTATTCTACTTATTGGAAGCTTCAAAGTTCTACAACTGCAGGAAATGCAGGTGTCAAGGTTGAGTGTAATTGGCGTAATTACTTGATGAAAGGGGAAATAATGACACCTTCCATGCAGGCCAGAAAAGGTAGCAGAGCTACTATACCTTTAAATCAACTTAGAAAGACCTTGGTGTTTTTGGAAATATGTTCAGTTAAGTCAACAAACAGATCCCTTCAATTAGCAGAGAGCTTTCTATTTTCAATAACCCTTTGAAGTTTGGGAGAGCACACATTTATTAATTTGTCTGCTGCTTTTATCCAAAGCAACTTGCATGTGTTCTGGTTTGTTCATGTTGGCATTTCACTGGAACAATCTGAGTCAAGTTCTTTGCTCAAGGATACGACAGCAGTGCTCCACCTGGGATCATATAGTGAGGGAGGTACTGTTAGGCTTCAATAAAACCCTGGACAATTTCAATACCTACAGCTGCAGAATTCTGCTACTCTGAATGATCTGATGCAAGTCATGAGACAAGAACATGCCAAATGACTGTATCCGATTACTCAGAAATGAAACTTCTCTCAGATGCCACAGTTCTGATATCTCTCATGGTAATTACTGGAGAATTCACTATTCTATTAAAAGGGGAAGTCAATGATCAGATTGCTCCTAGAACTCACAACAGTATCTCTGAATACTCATATGATAACCCTTTTAATGTACTCTTTCGTGGACGACTGGAAAAATTCTAGCATTAGATTTATCTGGCTAAACCAAGGACCTGCTCATCTTTTTGCTGAGGTTCACAGAGTTTTTTTTCCTGAAGAGCTGTAAGCAAAATTGAATCCGAAGAAACACATCAAGAGGACATGAAAGCCAAAAAGACTCTGCTTCCCGTTTCAGTTTTTAAGTTTCATTGTGCTCTTATTTAACTTTAGTGATCCAGCGCAAACTCTCATTAATGATGTATGACCTGGAGGCCCATTACACTACAGGCCATTTAAAGGAGTGACTGTAGCAACAAACCCAGGATTTGAGCCCACAAAATGAACCACGATCATATACCGTAGCATTAGGAGTTTTTAAAAGTATAACGCTGGGGAGAGCAATTGAGTGACAGAAATAACCTAGAATGGCTTGTTGGTTTTCAGTTCTTTTACAGAACCTGAACATACTAAAACAAAACATTGGTGTGTGTGAAAACGTATCAGATTTCCCCTTGGGGATCCCAGCTTTCACCCTTTCATAAGCAAATTTGTCCCTTTTGTTGCTTCAGAGACCCTACTGGCAGTCTGCCTTAACATACACATACTGCCTCCCTAGCATTCAGCCAGAGATTTCATTTCCAGTATCAAGAAAGGTCTTTTTCATTTTGAAAGTCCGGGTTATGAGTAAATTACTGAAAAAGAAGCACAGGCAGACTTTGGGGGAATCCAAGATGTTAAAGGCCGGGCATGTCTTCATCGGGCCCCTTCAGAAAACCTCACAGCACAAAAGAAAATGTTAAAAATCCGAGGTGTGAGAACAGATCTCTTTTACATTTGACCCCCAACTCATTTGTTATAATACACAATCTGACTGAACAGGCGCCTTTTGGAATCTGCTAAAGCAAAAGCCATGCGATGCTTTCCTCTCTTGAGAAAAAGTGAAAAGAAATCCCAAGACACAGCCGCGATGTTCCCTGTAACATGCGACCGGTCTTTCCGGGCGTCTTGTCCTCGGTCCACTGACATCCGAGACGGGCACTGCCTCCCCTTGACGGCCCGGCGAAGACGTCACCGACAGACTGCTTTGCTTGCGCTCTTCCTCCCGCGGCAGCTACAGACACAACAGATGAAAACGGCGAGAAGAAACCGCGGCTTGCCTTTCCTCGATCAATAATGCAGGCGTCTCTCGCTCCAGCCAATTGCCTGGCGGAAGGGAAGCGCTCTTGCACAGATGAGAGGGCTATTTTTAAACTGCGCCTGGCTGTTGTGTTGACTCGTACAAGCACTCTCCTATTAAACATTTATGACCCGGCCCAGGTGCTTCAGCAGAATACAGTACTCTAATTACCGGCGATTAAGGGTAGAAACTACAGCAGGAAACAACACGGGTTTACCCCCTCACCAGACTTTTAAAGCCGGCTGTAGTATTTTTTTCTTTGTAACTTTCAGAGGAAACGCGAGTGACCAAAACCTCGAGTTAATCTATCCTCGGGTCTGGTTTCATTTACCTATCACAGCTTAGCCTTTTTTTAAAAAAAAGTCCAATTTTATCAAAAAAGGCAGAGGCAGAGGTGTAAATACTTTCACTATTGCTCAGGTCAATTTCACATTACGGTTTGTTTTTCCCTTAAGCGATTTCGCACGGAGAACCCGTATAGCCAAGAGAAAACGACGAATATTGCAACACAACAGTTTACACAACAGGACCTTGCTCCTTACTCCGTTCTCACAGTAAATACGGAAGTTCAAGACGTAAACAAGAATAAAGATGGGTAGTCAAATGGAGGATACGTGGCTTTCACGCCAAGGTTGTGAGCGGCGAGACCGGACGCTTTCTAATCCCCGAGCAGAGCAGCCTTTCAGCTGTAGAGCCCCGAGGCGCCATGACCTTTGCCCCCACAGAATAAAGACAGATGCATTCAGCACCCCCCGCTCCCCCCCCCCAAATACATTCCAGACTCGCAGCCACGTAACGGCCACTACAGATCACTTCAGCTTTAGTGCACTGGAGAGAAGAGGCAGAAAGCAGGGATTTCATGTTCAAAAAGGTTTTAATACGTGTGTAACACGCAAATAAAATCCATAATGAAGCGCAAATACCAAAATACAGATTCAGGAAGAAAAGAATGGTCTGTACAAAAAAACATACAAATATATACAGGTCTTTATAAAACAAAGACTTTCAACATCCCTAGGACCTCGCCTTTAAAACATGTGGCTACAAATGAGTTTAGCACCGATTCTTTGATCAAGTAATACATGTGAAATAGTAACAGCTCGCCACATACTACGCTTTGAGGTTTTTAATTCCTTGAACCGGGACTTCCGCAATGAACGACAGCGTTTAATTCCGGGATCGTTTCAAGGGCTGTAAAACAGTTAATCGAAATAAAAGTGCAAAGTTAC
Organism: Lepisosteus platostomus; assembly: GCF_059453375.1. NCBI lineage: Eukaryota > Metazoa > Chordata > Actinopteri > Semionotiformes > Lepisosteidae > Lepisosteus > Lepisosteus platostomus. The sequence goes on from NC_142621.1 coordinate 31,471,168, forward strand.
CAAATCTCTGAACACACTTTTCAAGCTAAAACGTACATCCCGATCCAATTAAACGACCCCTTCCACTCGAGATCGCGTCCACTTTATTAATCCCTGCGTCAGGACCAGCACCAGTTCACAGTCTACTGCCCGATTCAGGCATGCCCAGACATAACGCGAGTGGAAACATCTCCGCGCGGCTCGGGAAAGCCCCACGCCGCTCTCCACGTGGTCGGGCACAGAGAGGGGGCCCAGCCTCTTGGGCAGGGGGGAGGCGATGGCGCGCCCGCCTGGTCACAGCTTCACGACAGATCCCTCAACACATTTCCACACCGGCCAGGTGACCCTCCGTGGCATTAAAACGCCACGATCGCCGTGCTCCAGGGGTTCATGTTCTTGAGCATCTGCTCGCAGCAGATCTGCCCCGAGGCGGAGTCGCTGTCCCCGGCGGGGGGCTCCGCCTGCGGCGCGCTGTCTTTGCTCAGCAGCCCCGAGAAGCTGGAGCCGAAGATGGTGATTAAACTGGAAACGTTGCTAGTGTCCATTTCTTCCTCTCGCTCGGCCTCTTCGCTGGGGGAGGTCTGCTTCGTTTTTTTGACGGGGGACTCGGCGTGGGGCGCCTTCTCGGCACTTCTCTTCCTACAGCAGGAAGCGGCCGCCGAGTGATTTAATCTGGTTTCGGATGACTCACTCTCGCCACCCTTGACTTCTGCTTCCCCGCAGCCGCCCGCGCCTTCTTCGGGGGGTGTCGCTTCCTTGTAGGGCGGCGTTTCAGCGCCGTGGCTGCGGGCAGGGAATGGCGCGACTGGGGCACACGGCAAGTCCGCCGGCGCCGGGACAGTCTCCGCCAGCGGCTCCCCGGTCGGGCGGCAGCAGCAGGCGGGTGAGGAGGGCGCGCTGGGGGCGCTCTGCTCGCCAGGCTCTGCGGTTTCGGGTTGCCGGCCAGCGGCGGGGCTTTCCAGGGCAGTTGCAGCGGGCAGTGGGTGGGAGCTCTCGGGCGGGAGCGTAGAGCCGCTGTCCGGGGATCCCTGTGCGCTCCCCGCCGGATCGGAGCCGGCTTTGTCCTGGGTAGAGTCCACGATCGCCCCCTCTCCCCACTGCGGCGCCGTGTCCATGTGCTGGGCGTTAAGGCAGACACCCTGGTAGTACTCACTGAGATAGACCTGCCGGGCGCTCCGGAGGACCAAGGACACCAGCAGGTTTTTGTGCAGCTTGATTCCGCCTCTCTGCACCCGGGAGTTGTAGATCTTCCCCAAGGAGATGCTCATGATCCGGTGCGCCTCGACCTTGTACTCCATGGTCTCTGATCGTCAACCAGTCAACTGCGCGGCGCAACAAAGGCGACCCCTCCTGCGGCGGTCCTGGTCCGGTTCGGGCTGCTCTGGATCACCGCCTGAGCTCTCAGTTCAAAACAAAACCCAAGAGGCTCGTAAAACACGAAACTTTTAAAACCGGTGTAACTTAATACCAGCTACGGAAAAGTTTATATAGCCGCAACTAGGTATGTTGGCACTCTTGTTTTCGGGAGCTTTTTAACTATGATTTAAAAAATCTAATTCGTTTTTTTTTACAGTTTATAAATAGGAGGGATGATCTTTGCTCTGTATACAACCACAATAAATACTATTTTTTTAAATACTACAGACCACCCCTCTCTCCTGCGCGCTTCTAAGGAAATAACTGGACTTCTATTTTTAACGCGATTATATACCCCGGCGTGACGCTTACGACAGCCAATCACAGCGCGGATCTTCATTTACAAACGTTGAGAAATTACGCACCGCCAAGTCCCCCTCGACCAATAGGCGAGCGGGGTGGAGGCTCCGCAGATTTAAATACTAACGAGGGAGATTCTCTTAAAAGGGCAACTCCTGAACCCAGCCGGCGCGAAAGCGTCTCGCCTGACGAGAGAACCACATTCATAAATACACACCACCGCACTGGGGGAGGGTCAGTCAGACTGTCTTCACAGCCCACCTGCAGAGTGAAGAGGCAGGGCATCACTGCGGGCCTGTTTCACAATGGCCGTGTGCAAGGAAAATGCAGAAACTGATAAACGAATAAGTACAGCACCCTGCGGCACTGGAGAACTTGGCCTCACAGTTTAACATGAATTCGCCGCAACCCGACAGCCAGCCGGCTGCAGCAGCGTGCACACGGACGGTTGTCCTGGCTAAAAAGGTGGTCATGTAAAACTGGTGAAAAATAAGACACAGAGGGGAGATGAATCGAATTCTAATAACGTGTTAAAACGTCAAGAGACGGACAGTCCATGTGGTTGTGTGTCTTAACGTATGACGTTTTTGTTGAGAAAAAAATAAATTCCTTCCAAAGCCTAGGAAGTATCGGTACTCTCCACACTCCGTGGCGTCGCCCGTTTAAGAGTATTTTATTTTGGTGGCGGTTTGCCTGGGCTGATGTAATGCCTCGTCTGTTTCAGGGGAGTCACATGACGCTCTGTGCAAGCGAGCCCCGGACCGTGCTGTCTGGCCGGCGGAGTGAATGGAGCAGCTAGCGTGTGCGGGGGGGAGGGGTGTTTTGACACGGAGAGCTGTAATGCGGGGGGATGGGCTGGACTGAAATCTAACATTTCTGGGGGAGGGGGTGTGTGTGTGATGAAACAGGTCTGGGACCACTTTCCAGAGTCGCCGAACGACTGCGAGGCCATCAGACCTGACAGATGAGGGCTTCGCTCTGGGCCTCACCGGTCGCGTACTTGCGGGGAGGGGGGGGACAGGAGGCGATCGGAATAGGCCTGGAAGCTGTCGGCAAAATAAAAACACATCGGGAGGGGCGAGAGGTGACGTAGGAACACCACCACCAGAGGCACTCTCAGACAAAGAGCAGGAAGCAATTTTCCACTTCTGACTCAGGAAATCGCTTTGTTGTTGTTGTTTTTAATCTAGTGAAATGACAGCAGGTAGTTTCAAAGCGCGGCGGCTCGTTTTCGCTTGAGAGCGCTCCTGGAGTGCGAAGAGCCCCGGTATTGCGGAATGTGCTCCCGGCCGTATGAACAGCAGACACCGGTGTCCCCGTTGTCGGCTCCTGTTCATCCGTGACCCCTCAGCCTGCCCGGGAGACGCCGTCCTGCCCAGGACCTCACACTGGAGACCCTGTAAGACGAGGACTGGGTGACCCCAGGCAACCCGGCGGCGTACAGAAGAAGCGTCGTTGCGGTTTATTTTGATTTTTGTGCGTGTGGACAGTACCTTTTCACGCGCTAAGACGCTCGCTGTAACAACACGCCAGATGTATAAGGAACACTAAACGTTAATTTGCACAACAAAAGGTCATTTGTGGGTTTGTCACGTAGAGATCTAGGAACACCTCCGCCCTTTCTTAAGGGTGTTACTTTACTTTAACGTGTTAACAGTGTTTCCTGCTGTTTTCAGGAAAGCGCCTTCGATATAAACGCTTGGGCTAAGCGTAGAATAGAATATTGTTTTAAAAGTTATGAGCAGGATAATGTATTTTTTTCCCTTTGTTTTGGAGGGCTGTGGTACAGTATATTTTTAGGAAAATCTATTTTTACTTAACATCTTGTATAAGAACGGGGATATATTAATGGTTTATTATCGTGCTGTGATATTGTATCCTGGTATGTGTTTTAGGGGAAGAACAGTGAATGTGTTCATTTTCTTGATGGCATACCCAAAAATCACGTGAAAAGCATTACGCTCGCGTTCTTAAAGTTCACATTTATTATAGTCTTTTTTTTCCCCCTTCGGAGTTGAAACCAAGTTTTTGCATGATACGCCCAAATGAGCATGTAGAGATCCGAACTTAATGAAAACCTTATGAATTGCATTCCATGTAAGAATGAAACTGACTGCCAGGACTGGACGTCAAAGATCAGTTCTGCATTGTGTTTGTGTAAATTACCCAGAAGTAGTTTAAATGAAACTGATGCACCCCAGATGAAGGTCACTTTCATCTCTGTGACACATTCTTGGAAACAAAATATTGGTTTCTTCCCCGAAAAGCTCTTTTAACAAAAAAAAAAAGAAGAATCAGCCTGATGATTCTGAATAATCTTCAGACAAGGACAATTTGGAATCATGCATTCAAAGGCCTAGTAACCAACATAAGGTGATTACTACATTGCAGAAATTAGGCAACACAAATGGCGAATATTAAAAATATTTGGTAACAAACATGAATAAATGATTCCTCTCATTGTCAATATGTCCAATGTGAAAGTGGCTTCTGTCAAAATGTTTGACCTTTGTTCCTCAGTTAGTCTTACTAATGAAAATATTCAGAAACAATTAGTTAACAGTAATGGTAAAATATTTTGTTCATCATAAAAACATTATCCACCCATTCTTAGAAAGCCGCTTATTCCTGGTGAGAGTCACAGGCATCCAAAGACTGTCTAAAAAAAACAGGGTACAAAGCAGGTCTGCACCCTGGACAAGGAATCTTAAGTAGAGACAGGAGACGGTTTGCTTTTCTATATTTTATGCCTTGATGGATTTCTTCATGTGATATAATAAGTATGATTATTTTAAGCACTCGCACAGGATGTGTACATAGCTTCCAGATGCCGGACAATATGACTGTATATGCATACAGTTCTAGGGCATGTCTGTACATGCTGAGCCCAAGCCTGCTTGCCCACAAAGTATAGGTATAGTGTGGAGTAGTATGTAAAATGGAGGAAAAAAATCCTCTTCGTTTTTTATGATTTCATGATTAGGAGGTCCTATTCTATCATTTCAGTCATTCCTATTTTGTGCTTTTTAAGGTTTTATTACAAATTCCTCGAGCTGTTCAGACTACATTTTGTTAGGTTTAGGTAGGGATCTGAAATGTGCAAAATGAGAGGGCCCTCACGTTTCAATGTCTCTACTTCTCACCAGGGTTTTTCAGTGTTAATGGGTCTTGAAAAAAGTCTCTGTAATACTCAGGAGTCCAAAGAAAGAAAGCTGTTGCTTATTAGCACTGTACAGTCTGTACAGTACAGTGGAAATATGTCATCTGAGATTCTTCGGTTGTGTGCTTCGTGATCTGGACAAATTCCTAACTATAATTGGCTAATGATATCGGCTGGGCTCACACACTCTTCAGAACACTCTGGTGTTCAATATGTTAGGGCAGTAATTGAACAGAGTATCCATCTTCACTCCATAACCCATCCACCCATTTTTGTTCGCACCATTCCTTCCAATTCCTGGTCCCGGGGGAGTTGGAGCCTGTCCTGGCAGCAAGCAACAGGTGCGAGCAGAGGCACACTCCGGAAGGGAAGCCATTACATCACAGGGCACACTCACACAACTCACAGTTCTCCCGAAGCCAAATAACCTGCCGGCATGGTTTGGGGCTGTGGGGGGAAACCGGACCTCTTGGAGGAAACTCAGGGAGAACATACAAACTCCACACGGATAGCACCCCAGGTCCAGAATTGAACCCGGAGGGTCCCAGCAATGTGAGGCAGAAATGTTAACTGCTGCGTCACCACGCCACCCTACTCTACAACCATGTGTCACAAGTCTACAGGCTTCACAGGGTACTGCTCCTGTTACTTTCAAGCGCTCAGTGGCAGCTGTTTAAATAATTAATGGCAAGTAACTAATGAAGAAGACTTCCTGCTCTTGCATCTCTGCGGTGCTTTGATTGTGGCCCAGCATGCATTTACAGCTTTAATGTAATGAAGGGGAGAGCAGTCAGTCTCCCAGGTTTTTACTGCAAATTCAGATCATTTTAAAAACAGGATCCCATCTATTAATATATACTGTGTATCAGTGAAAGGGATTTGTTTTTAAGCCTTGAGATGCTCAGGCAGTGGTACAGAGAGGCATTACAAACACAAAATGGAAAGCTCTTTCACAAGTCAAAAAGAGAGTGTTTAGTCATATAAGACTTCAAATTCATCCACAGAACTGTGTTCCCTGTCAATGGACTATTCCAAAAATGTACACTGGCTCCAAATTAGAGCTTCAAAGCCAGACTACAATGGAGAAGACCACAGGCGCACAGAGATGAAACACTCAAGTAACCACTGAATAACTTGACATGTCCCCAGGATCAACACATTTGAAATCCTCCCCCCCCCCCCCCCCAGATCGGCAGCACTGTAATTACACCCTGCTGACAGGTCGCATGATAATTGCAAAATCGTCTGGTGGAATACAAGAGACCTCGTGAAACAGTGGGAGGATGTGATTCCTAATAAGGTAGTTCTCTTCAGCCCCTCTCAGAAGCAGCCTCCTAATTTGTCCCACTCAGATTAGAGTGGACAGCACTCATCCAGCCTGAGAGAGTCTACAGAGGTCTTCTACGGAACTGGCAGTAGAATGGATGGCTGCACTGTGAATGTGGGCATGAATTTCACACTTGTCTCAGATGTGTCATCTTCCACTGTGGAGAAAGTGCTTATGCAGAAGATGCACAGGGATTTTTGATTGATTGATTGATTAGGTTTCCCAATCAATTACTCAATAACAGTCATTGCCCGCCTTTGTTTTAAAAACACACACATGAAGATGATCGTACCAATAATTCACATAATAATTTGTAACTTTCCTGAGGCCGTGCAGGGTGTGCCGAAACAGTTGTCATGGCCAGGCTATGTGGTGAGACATTTTTATCTCCTTTATGACCTCACTTACACGCAGTGTCTAAAGTCCCAGCTCGATTCCAGAAAGGCTCCAGGCGCCCCTGCCACACCTCAGAGTACAGCTGTCCCGAGTCCAATATAAGGGGAGAGATTACTGACAGAATCGAGCTCCAGCCTTTCCTACTAATTAGGAGGAAGCATTAATATTTGATGAAACCCCTGTGATGAAGTCCATAATAAGAGTGAGAGATACACACTCACAGCAACGTGGCAACAACATCAGAAAATCTCTCTCATCTGCCAGGCAGGGAATGGCACGATAAAAATTCAGTACAGTACAATCTGTAGGGGCAAGCTGGCACACTGTGGCCTTATGTACAGGCTGCTGCCCTGCTCTTTTCTGAAACCAATAGATGCTAAAAAGCACTTCGCTTGAAGTTGAAGAGTAAAATATCAACAATACATTTAAAAGCAGAGGGAGTCAACCAATATCATAACTGTCAGGTACAACAACATACTCTATTTACAAACTGCATTTACATAATAAAAACACAATTTATCTACTATATCTCGCTGTCTCTATACACGTGACAGAGGCAAATGCCACAAGCAGGCACTTTGAATGAAATACACCACCATTTCCAAGACTGCTCAGCTGAAATCAAGGGCAGAAGTTGAAATCGTGAGTTATCAAGCTCCGGCCTCTGCTCGGTTATCACTGCATGTATTACAAACACGACTTTAAATGAATGCTCTTAATTATTGTTATGGCAGCTGCTTGTATATTGGCAATCAGACATCTATCTGTGTGCCACAGACGCTTTCTCTGCACATGTCATTTTGTGTTCAGTGTGTTTTCCATTCATTTGTTTTCTAGCCGCTTAAACCAATTCAGGGTCACCGGGGAACAAGAGCCTATTCTAGCAAGCAACAGGCGCAAGGCAGGGTACACCTCAGAAGGGACGCCAATCCAGCACACTCACACTCACACTCACACTCACACTCACACTCACACTCACACTCACACTCACACTCACACTCACACTCACACTCACACTCACACTCACACTCAGGCCAATTTTCCCAAAAAACAATGAACCTACCAGCCTGTCTTTGGGCTGAGGAGGGGTATCAGAGCACCTGGAGGAAACCCACAGGAACCTGGGGAGAACATACAAACTCCACACAGATAGTTCCGCAGGAATTGAACTCAGGACCCAATATGCTGCGAGACTGCAGTAGTGACCACTCTGCCACCGTGCCGCCCTCAGTGTGTTTTATTATTTTTTAAAGTAACTAAAGACACTGCGGTACTTCTCTATCAAATGCCGGCTGCATGTGAGGTTCTTTTCTCCCTGTATGGTATTGCAGTGGTAGACAACACCACCACCGCTACCCAGACAATATTTGTCGCTTTGGAATCTGCTCGATTGGCTTTTGGCACTTTCTGTTGCACAGGGATGCACATTTCTGTGCTAATCTGGCGTCTGTCCATGGTAGCCGATCTGTTTGTAAAGTGGCTGGGCAGTCTTGCCAAGTGCCAGGCTCCAGCATCTTTCCATGATTAACACACGCATTTGGTGAGCTAAGGGAGTTTCCACAACTCCTGAACACGCCAGGGGTGAGTGCAGATCTAACAGCCACTTCAGAGTTGAGCTGACCAATGCCTTCGGGAACTGGAATACTTAAACAACGTCCACCTGTGAACTTCTCTGTACCAGGTTAGGAAAAAAAAACTGCTCTTAGTGTGTCCAAGTACAACATTTCATTCAGGCCAGGAATTAACCTGGTAGCATGGAGACCAACACTTAACACATATTCCAAGTGAGGTCCAACTTAATAATTGAGTATCTTTACACTAAATATTGCTCTTGTGCTCTTGTAGCGTTTCCACTGACGTTACAACACCTATTTCTGAACCATCTGCAAATATGACAGGTTTTCTGTCCATCCCAGAGTCAGAAATCAATTATATAGATTGGGAATAGCAGCAGTCCAAGAACTGACCTCCGCAGTATTGCCCTACCGACCTATTATGTGCACATGAGCATATTTTTTTTTATTCATGTGCACATATTACACAGAAATTCTGAAATTTGAACTATCCATCCATTTTCTAACTAATTATTCCAATACAGGGTCATGAGGAAGCTGGAGCCTATCCCGGCAAGCAACGAGCACAAGGCAGGGTACCCCAAACGTAGATCTGCCTTCCAACGTACAAGCTGAAATACTTTAGGTACACAGCACCACAAAGGGTTAATGTGCAAGGGATGTAGATTTGTAGGTCACGGTGTGACTGTTCTCCCAAAATATCCCTCAAGCATCAACTCTGTCCTTGCAAACATTTACAATCAAGTCACTGTAGCCTTTGAATTCACACCTCGTGTAAGAGTATGCGCCCCTTCCACCAGCCCCAGTGCACGCCCACCTCTTCAGTTCTGTGCCACGAGAGCTTTGTTTTATCTTAAGCGAACATGACATAAACACTGAAGATTTGAACTGGAAGCTCAGAAAAGTTACAGGCTTGCCAAATTCCATGGTACTTTCCATCTTGTTCTAATTATTTGCCTTTTCTAGGAATTTTTTTTTGGGTTGCATGTTCTTTTCCAGGTCTTGCAAATGGCATTGATTATGGCATACAAAAGCAATGCTTTTGATCAGATTTCTGTCAATTTGGCAAAAAAAAAGCAAAAAAGCAGAGTCTGGTCAATATACTGGGCGCCAGTATTTTGTTGAGCAGCACGATTTTCCAAAGCCAAACATATTTTGCTACATTGCAGTAAAGGAGACCAACTGCGCATCCTAATCCATAAACAGAATCCACGGTCAAGAACATGTTGTGCCAAAGAAGACTACAACTGTCCTGGCCGCTGGAAACCTTTGTACAGCAAAAGGCCATCTGTACAGAGACACGCAGGATTATGTCGAAACGAGGCACCAGTCAATTTGGCACAAGGATCCACAAAGAAATTCAAAAGCATTTAAAGTGACAAATGAAATTAAATGGAACACAAAATGGAATCTATAGAAAATCCACAAGTCAGAAAGACAACCCAGAGGAAAAAAGAAACATCAAAGGACCAGTTAACTTAGTCGATGCTGGATTATTAGAAACAAAAGGGGCAGAAGTAACCATATTAGCAGAAGATAATGAAGTCAGTGGAATCACAACTACACGTTAAACAGAGAACAGTGGTAATACAATATCAGAGGAGAGAGAGACGGGATCACTGGAAGAGGGGGAAGTTTAGCACTATATGGCACAAAGAACATTCAAGTGCAAGAGCTTAATCTTGACAAATGAAGGATATATATTGGTTGCTTTGATTTAAAAAGCATAGTTTTGGGAGTATCCTAGAGACTTGCACAATCAGATGACATTAATAATATATCCTTTGGCATTTTATCTCAGGAATATAGTATCAATATTATAAGGAAGAAAGGATTAATTTCCCTTATATAGTCGGAAACTGAACTCCCATCCCTAAAACTGAAATGGTAGACATTAGCCACTGCTTTCTTACTCCATAGGAGTACTTACTAGAGAGAACGCCCTTATTCATCTAGTGTTCTCAAATAAGCAAGACAGAGTGAGGAAAACAAAGGTAAGAGAACTGTGATCATATTATGGTACGCTTTGAGGTAAAAACCTGTAACAGTACAAAACAAATGTCAAGAATTCCACAGAAGCAGACTGAAGGAATGAAACAGAGACTAAGAGAAGCAGAATGGAGTCGGACAATACAATGCAAAAAGAGAACAGCTGATGACAGTTAAAAGATATTCTGCTTGAAGCTTAAAACAGATTCAACCCGAGACTAAATCAAAGTCTAGTAATCAGTGGCCGTATGGCTTAAATCACTAACAAATAAAAATATAAGATGAAAGAAAGTGTATTACAAAATGATTAATTAGGTACTAGAAGCACTATGTTAAGATAACCAAATCACCAGGGCCTGATGCTATTCAATCGGCTGCATTTAGAGAAGTAAGAAATGTTGGAGTCCATTATATATGTTGTTACAAATGGGAGGTTATGCGAATGGGGAAAATTAGTAAATTAATTTACTAATTAAGCGGTTTAGTCAATACGTAAAATAAATAATCATAACCCACAACTTGTAAGGATTTTGCCAAGAATATACTTAAGTGGTTGGTATGATTAGAGGCACATGAGTTATTTGTTCTCTGGTACAGCTTTGGTGAAAAAAGTAATGATTCACACACAGTGTGTTAAGCAAACATTTATTTAAAAACTTACAGCACACTAAACATACAACGTACAAGTTACTGAATTTTAAAATTTACAGTCAAGGCATTCCAGAAGCCTATGTCTAGACCACCCAGAAAACCCTCCGACTGCTAACGTATTCAAACTCATAACACCTACAAAGGCCAGAATAGGATAAAGCTGCATTCTAAACCTAACAAAATACAACTTGTGGTTAAATCTCTCTCTGTAAATCCAGATGCCACCAAATGTAAGGGAACCTATCTCCCCATTCCAAAAATGCACCCACTACATAGGAGAGGCTGTTTTTAACAGATTTTCCTTCACTCCGGAAATAAGAATTCCAAAAAAAAAACAGAATAGTGAGCTCTCTTAGAAAGGTGCAAATACTTAGCACCAATCTGGTGTTTATGGGTGATGTAGACAAGGACCTCTCACCCGGCACTTGGTTTGTGTTCCGTATCCTAGTGTATCCTCTCTTGTTCCTGTTCTGATCCTCCCGCCCTCCATGTATCTCTGTCTTTTTATCCCTTTGACACTCTTAATCATTTTTCCAGAACGAAGGTGAACATCAGAACTAAGGTAAATTAGCTCAAGTAAACCAGAAGATTCTTTTGATCAGCATCTCACATACAGCACAACCTCAGAACTAAGGCAAGTAAGTAATGATAGATGGAAAATAAACATGGTTTGAAGCTCTATAAAGTGGAAATGACACTAGTTAGGTGCTACCAATTTGTACCTAGATTCTTAGAGACACTTACATTGTCACTTACCATAGCCTGTAACAATATCATAGATCATGAACACCCTTTTCTTCCCGAAGTACCACCGATCTTTGCAACAGTCAAGTTCGGGTTATACTTTTAAATACCAGATGTAAGTAAAATTATTACTATCATTTTTGTCGATTCGTTTACAGCGTGGTTTCGAATAAGCCTTTATGAAGTCAAAGCACGATTTTAAACTTTGACGGCAGAAATCATTTTTCGCCCAGTGCTGACACTGCAGTCGTGCTTTCGATTAGAAATGTTTATATCGAAACGTAACGTACTTGTTTCGCTTTCTAATGAGTCTGTTCCATCCGGTCTGTAACCACAAACTTCGCGCTTGCATGATGTTAACGTGACTCACGGCTAACTATCTTTTTTTTTCTCGACTACCCAGGAAGAAACTCTCACAACAACCCCCCCCCCCCCAACGCTGTACTCACAGTCGTGCTAATTCCGCCTCTTCCTTTTAGTCAGCTTTGTGACCTCCGACCCGGCAGTAATTTCAACCAACGATGGAGGAGGAGTGGAGAGAGCTTTAATTGTCTTTATATAAACAGAAAATTCACTGCAAATTCTTCTCGCAAAAATATAAACCGCAGAGCGACCGCTGTCCCTGGTAATCGGAGTATGACGGTACCGAGGCCCTGAACATTTTGTCAACAGGTGCAGGATGTCAATGGAGGACCCGTTTTTCGTGGTGAAGGGGTGAGTTTTGAGCTCTCTGCTCCTGTAACCTAGAACAATGGTGGATTGTTTTCCAATCGAGCCCAGCCAAAGTCTGGGATAACGCAGTCTCTGGGGAGAGACAAGGCGGTGTTGTCGCCTCAGGGTCTCGTTGAAGTCTTACCGTATTTTAGTGTTTTCAATGGCGGTTCTGTATGTTTTGCATACAAGAATGGTGAGCAGGATTGACCGTAAGGTCTGTTACACGTTTTAACATGATTTGTAGAGTAAATGTGATGGGGAACTTGCGTTTTGTTGTAAGACAGCAGCCATCCGCTGAGTCTCACTGCTTCCCCTTACGTTTTAAAATCCGCTTGTGGATTTTGAGACCCGGGCGGATTTGGCCAATGCACGGCTTGGCGTGTAATCTCAATTCAGTTTATTTTTATATAGCGCCTTTCACAGCAAGGTGGCCCCAAGGCGTTTAACAAAGCAAGGGGATGTTTTCTTTTGGTGGCAAAGGGTTTTTCTCTTCTTCAGTTTGCTCTTGTCGAAGCTAGTTCCATCGTCAGAATTGATAGTGTCCCACACCGTTTTCACTTGAGCCCGTAAGTCGTGACGTGCTATTGCAGGGCTGAAGACAGTGTGCTGACAGTGACCGTCCACAACTGCTACCTCAGACTTTTCCCTGGATGGGGAGGAAAGACCCATTGCATCGCATTATGAGTCACTGGTATTTTTTCCATGACGCGCTCCCCTGACCTTTGGCTCCATGAGTGGATTGCTCCAAACTCATGAGTAAACCCGCGGAGGTCGGCGATCATAGTTCTGCTTCACTATCGCCGTGTGCACAAAGACAGATGCCTTGGGAAAACATAAACATTGATTAAACTGCGTGAGTAACTGCTGCAGTTGTTTTTTTTTATATCTGTAAGCTATTTTCTTTTAGGATACATATGGGAGATTAATTTCCCCCATTTAGCACAAAATAGCGCATTAGTTGCTGCTGGCTAAAATACTACCTGAAATATTTAGGTGCCTACTGCGTGATGGACGTTCCATCTATCTAAAATAATCATCTAAACAAAAATGAAGCAAAACTAAACATAAAGATGTATTCCATGCTGAAAAGAGAAGAAAGGAAACAGTGTTTCAGCTGTTGAGCCTTCTTTGGGTATGAGGGCGAGCTAAACGTAATTTACTGTCTCAAAAACTCAAAACAAGACAGTTGTAAGGTATTGTCTCGTAAATAAGCAGCAAGGTAACAGACAATCCAAGACACAAGTCTATCGAGAAGAAAGCCACTAATTCCTGCAGAGGGTTGTGCAGTTTGGAGACTACCCTGGAAGCACAGAGCACAAGGCAGGACTACTGATGGGATGCCAGTCCACCACTGGGCACACAGGAACCATTACACACTCCTTCTGATCCATCTTACCCAGCCAGCATGTCTGGGGTAGGTGGGTGGAAACTGGCACTCACAGAACGAGCCCATATTGAAGTAATTTAATGTTTCAGTGAGATGACCTGATTGATACCATGAGGTTTTAGACTGAAACCAGTCTGTTTGAATTGAGTATGATCTCATTTGTAACTCGCTAAAACCAGGTGTGTGGTTATTTCTGCATGCTGGGGGTTAAATACAGTAGTGGATCTACAGTAGGGGAGGGAGGAGGAATATAGGAGCTTGATTACCAATTTTGTGGAGTGGTATCATCTTAACCATCTCCAGCTTAACACCAGCAAGACCAAAGAAATGATCTTTGACTTTCGAAGGAATAAGTCTCCGCTAAACCCTGTTTCCATCCAGGGTGAGGACATAGAGGGCGTACATTCCTACAAGTACTTAGGGATACACCTGGATGATAAGCTGGAGTGGTCTGGTAACACTGATGCCCTGTACAAGAAAGGTCAGAGCCAACTCTGTTTTCTTAGGAGACTCAGGTCCTTTGGTGTGTGTGGAACACTGCTACACATTTTTTATGAATCAGTGGTGGCTGCGGCCATCTTCTACGCTGTGGTGTGCTGGGGCAGCAGCATCATGACAAAAGATGCAAATAGGCTCAATAAACTCATCAAGAAGGCTGGCACTGTGCTGGGGATGAGCCTTGACCCCATGGAGGTGGTGGCTGAGAGGAGAATGCTGACCAAGCTCACAGCCATCATGAACAACACCTCTCATCCGCTTCATGGGACTGTTACTGGGCAGCGGAGCACATTTAGCAATAGACTGCTCCAGCTACGGTGTTCAAGGGAACGTTTCCGCAGGTCTTTCCTCCCGGAGGCTGTCAGGGTGTATAACGCTGCCCTAGGCTAGGACTTTTAGCCCTTCATTTGCTCCTCTATGGACAGCATGTTTACTCCATTGTACTTTTTGGACAATCAGTCTGTATAAACCTATGCACACTTTGCACATATTTTATTGTTTTTACAGTGACTATGATCAGCACATTTTGCACACCCCTATGTATTTATTTATTTTTATTTATCTTGTTGGTCTTTTGTTTTATAACTATTCTGATGTCTGTTTTGCTTGTCTTGGGCTGGACTGCTGTAACACATCAATTTCCCTACGGGATTAATAAAGTATTATCTATCTATCTTGAACCCAGCTGGTCCAGGAGCACCTCTGTTATCAACTGACCCTTTTAGACCCTTAATAAGGAGTTTATGAAGTGTGCACTAGGATTGTTCACTTATTCCTGGTTGTATATCTTGTCCTGCATGACTTTTGATATCTGTTAATAAGAGTGTTTGAAATGTATCCTTACACTTGTACTGCACTTTTCTGGATACTCCACTCAAAGCTCTTTACACGTAATGGGGACTCCCCTCCACCGCCAATGTGCAGCATCTACCTGCGACGGCAGCAATAGTGTGACAGTATGCTCACCACACACCAGCTCTCAATGGGGAGGAGAACAGAGTGATGAAGCCAGTTCAGAGATGGGGATTATTAGGAAGCGATGATTGATAATTTGGCTGGGGTAATTCCCCTACCCTTCTCGAGAAACACCCTGGGATTTTTAATGACCACGGAGAGTCAGGACCTTGGTTTTGCGTCTCATCCGAAGGATGCCAGCATTTTACAGTATAGTGTCCCCATCACTATATTGGGGAATTAGGACCCACACAAACTGCAGGGTGAGCGTCTCATATTGATCCCATGTGCTGAAATGTGTGATTTATAGCTCTACAAAAAAGAATTGAAAAGACCTCGTTCAGCTTTAAGAGAGAATGGCATCAGTGGGCTCCCTATCATTAGAGCAAATTGTGTTCCCTAGTCCTGCAACCAGCAAATATCAGACATTTGTCTTATTTGGTATCCACTCAGAAATTCAAACATAAGTAAAGGTCAGTAGTTTTTTGTTTTGCTTTCAGGTATCACCATCTTCCAATGGGCCTATTCATTCTGTAGTATTCCCCACAAAATATATTTGGGTTTCCTGCTTCAAGTACTTTCCAGTAAATTGCTTCCTGCATCTTGTAAAAAGAATTTCAGACCTTGATGTGCAGAGGAAGCCTCCAGAGTACATTCTCTACCCACCTCTCTCTGTCCACATCAATAAAGCGTTTAGTCTGGCAGGAACACATTGACACTTTGCTTCAGTGTTGATGTTGCACATATGTAACAGTTTGTGCAGTCCACAGAGGAAGTTTCTTTCCAGCATTACTCCTACTGCACATGTATGAGTACTTGCATGTTCCTGGACTGATCGAAAGGAAGCAGGTCTCACTCCCATTGTATAACTCCTTGATCCATTTCTTAATATTTGATAGGTTTAAGTTGCCAAGTTGTTTATTGGCATACTGTACCCTCGCGTATCTTTTCAAGATTAACTAAGGAAATAGATTTGAAACCTCCGGCATCTGGTGTTGGTTTCTACAAGAAAACTGTGGCTCATGGGTCAACATGAGGTACGAGGTTTCGGAATGCGTTGCCCGCGGCGTACCACACGAGGTTCGAGCTGATGAAGCACACTGTGTGCCGGCAGGGAGGTGCAGAAGGCAGTGAACACGGCTCAGGGGCTGTACCAGCGCTGGACCGAGCTGCTGCAGGAGCCTGGGAGCGCCACCAAGGAGGAGGTGGACTGGACCACCAATGAGCTCCGCAACAGCCTGCGCTCCATCGAGTGGGACTTGGAGGACCTGGACGAAACCATCAATATCCTCTCTCCCAGCCAGTGGCAGGAGGCTGTGGGTGAGAGGGTGGCGGTGCGCGGAAGTGGGTGGGGTTTATGAGCGCCCGAGGGAGGGAGCTTGGCAAGCAATGGTACAGTGAATGAGCTGCACTAGGAGGAATGCACTTTCACGTATAGCTGTGCAAGGTGAATAGTCATGTTGGAGGAGGAGGAGGAGGATTTGTGCTTCAGCTGTCTCGACTGGTTCACGGTGAACTGTGTCCACGCAGGATCCCCTGAATTCTGTTTGTGTGTTGCGGAGTCTTGCTCCAGCTGAAGATTACTTTTGATGGCTGATGACTTGTGAATTAATCGGCTAATGCACAGTTAGAAATAGCTCTTCATCAGAAAGCGCAAAAGACGGCTCTGTCTGATAATGGGGATGGTCTCTAAAGAGCACGAGTGGGCCCAATAACAGGAGACTGGGAAACCCAGATATGAGTGTAGGTTGGGCATTTCTAAAGTGGAGGTCAGCTGATCCAAGAGCTGTGACAGTAAAGTGTGTTATACACTTGTTGTACATAGCCCAGTCCTTGCAGTTTGGTTTAAATGCACACTCGAAGTCAACCACAAAGAGATGGAGTTGCTAATTGGTATGTTACATAATTTCATTAATGCATGTTTTTCAGTGACTGCTTGCCAGGTCCTGTGCTTTAAGTCAGGCTAGTCATATGATTTCTGTGGAATTTGACTAAAGCCATAGCAAACATGCGTGTTTCCTTAATGCCGAATGAACCTTCCGTAGTTGAAGGCGGTTAGTGATGCGTTTCAGATTCCTTGCACATTCTGTTAGGAACATTCCTCTCCTGCTTCACTGTAAACAATGTCCGTTTCACAGACAGTTCCAGGTTAATAACACATTGGAAGGGTGACTAAGCATGATCACAACATGTGTTGTGCCGTGATCTTTTTGTTCCTTAACTGTGGCGTAAGCATCGTGGAATCGAACCCGAGGAAATTCAACCTGGATACAATGGAGTTGACTAAAAGGAAAGCCTTCATCACAGGCACACGACAGACTGTAAAGGTAAGAGGAGACAGTGCAAACCCGCTCTGAGGCTTTTGGGGAAAGCCTAGTTTTTATTGAAAGAGGGCTCAGGTTGTTTCCAATAGTGTGCCTAACCACTTCTTTTCTACAATTGTTATATAATGTAAGAGCTATCACTCCTTTTCAAAGATCACTTGTGAAGCCAGTATTCATCAACAGCACCTTGTGTGGTGTATAATGTGTCAAGAAAGAGTTTGTGTACCTCCCTAGTTTACTGCACACAATTAAGGTGGTAATTAGAATCAGGTAGCTAAATAATGGAGTAACAAGTAAGAACTCCATCTGGAATGTCCTGTCCTGTAGAATGGTCAGACTTTGTAAGTTTAATCTTCATGAAGGTAAGTGGGTACGTGCCATGTCACAATCAAGAGATTTTTCTCTTTTCTGGAGGACCACAGAAAGGAGTAGTTGATGCTCATCAATCTGGTTAGTGTTGTAAAATTACTTCTCAACATTTGGGGGTCCGTCCTTCCACTGTCAGACAGTTTAAAAAAATAAATAATGCAAATATTTTAAAAAATCAAGACCATGGTGACTACCAGGACCGGTTATCCTGCCAAGATCATCCTAAGAGCAACCTAGAAATCAGCTGAGAAATCCCAAAGAACCCCAGAGTAACATTTTAGGATCTGCATGCATCTCTTTCTGTGGCTAATATCAGTGTCTGTGTCTCAGCCATTAGGAACAGACTGAGTGGGAATGGATTTTATGGGAGAATAACCAGGAAGAAACTATGACTCTCTAAAAAGAGCATTGCTGGCCATCTGAAGTGCACTAATAGCAGAACCTCACCCTGACCTTCAGTCATGGTGGTGGAAGTCATTGTCTGGGTCTGCTGTGGTATTTCATGACCTGCATGGCTTGCCATCATTGATGGAGCAAAACAGCCAATTCTGGAGGAGAATGTCATGATACACGTTTGTCAGCTGAAACTGTTTGAGGAGCAGGTCTTGCAGCTCAGCATCCTTAAAACGCAGGTAGATCTATAAGAGAATGGCTGAAAATGACATTTTACGTTTTGCGTTGGCCAATTCAAAGTTCAGACCTAAACCACAGGGAAACATTATGGCATGACTCAGAATCAGGTATTCGAGCAAGGAAACGCCCAAATGTCACGAACTTGTAGCAGTTCAGTAAGGAAAAATTGGATCTAAATTTCTAAAATGCAAGAGACTAATAAGCAGAGGAAACATCTAGTTTAAGTCACTGCTACTCAGGTGCCATTGTTTATTGAATCTAAGGGTTCGAATTATGGTTCACACTCGGACATTTGCTATTGGATTATTTTATTAAACAATCCAAATGCATCTTGTTTTTGTGACATGTTTAATTAGGTTGTCCTCATCTTTCGTTAAGACTTCCATGACTATCTGTTTTAGGTCTATAATGCACAAGAATGTGGGCTGACCTAGGTGGTTCACAGACCTTTTCTCACCACTGTACACCACTGACACCTGGAAACTTTAGTTGGCGTTTAGCAAAGAACATTTTACTTCAGTGGTTTAGCAGTGCTTTTGCCCATTCAGTCCAGAAAGCCTACTGGAAATTATTTTAATGAGCTACTTTTGGTCTCTACACTGTGAACCTTAAGCTGTGATGCCTTAGTGGGTGAAGGTCAGGAAAGTGATTCGCACCAGTGGAAGTATTTTAAGAGATGATGTTCCACTTCCTGTTATGAGCAATTTAGGCTCAGTGTTGCCAAGTGCTTAAGGGCTTTATGATGGTGAAAACTAAGTCCTTCACCTGCGGGTTGTTTTCCCGAGGCTATTGGAGGGTGCAGAAATGACTTGAAATTATTGTACCAGGATTATTCAGTCTTAAAAGAGAAAGTGTGATGCTGGAATTCTTTTAAGTTATTACATGAAAAATGAAAGAACATGATGAAGGATGGATACCCAACTTTGGTTTTTGGTCAGTTTTTGAACTGATGTAATAATCCACCAGACAGACTAAATTTTTTAATGTTGATTTTCAGGAAATGAAAGACCACATGTCCAGCCCAATGGCACAAGCAATGTCTGATCGCAAAAACCGGCAGGTAGGTGATGTACTAGTATATAATTTGGGGTGGTTGTACTCAGAATGGCAAGCCTCATATATCATAAAAAATATGAAGGGATGGTTCTTCAATCAAATCAGATTTTCTGTGTCTGAGGAGGGTAGTGGTATTGAGCACTGTCAGTCTTCATTTGTTTTTCAATTCATAGCAGCGGTACACTGCATTATTATTTGTATTTTTACATCATTGTTTAATCAGTATAATGAATTTTGGAAAATGCTATCTCAGTAGTATAGAATGGGGATTTGACCCAGTGTGGTTTAAGTGTTGTACTCTTGCCCACAGGCTCTGCTGGGAGAAAGTGTGTCCCAGGGACCTGGCTGGCATTCTGGGACAGACAAGTACACAAGGTTGGACCGAGAGCTCCAGTCTGCCAACTCTCAGTTCATAGAGGACCAGCAGGCACAGCAGCAGGTAGGATCAGCATTGTGGAGCAGTGAAGAAAACTAGTTGGTAGTGTTTCTTGTTCTGTTTTTGCTACCAATGAGAAGTCGATGCTCCCAAGTGCAATTAACCCAAGCTGTTCTTTTTAAGCTCCCTTGCAAAGGGAAAGTTTTGGCAAAATTAACAAAATGGTGAAAGCTTAAACCGGGTCTTATTTGGAATTTCTGTAAATCGCTTAAATAAAAAGTTTAGTTAAGTAGATGTGCCACATACATCAGCACAGACACCCTTGTGTCTCTAGTTACGCCACAGTGAATCACAAGATTTCCGCTCGTAAAGTGGCGATACCTTTAATTCATGGTCTGTCTGACACGCCACCAGGAAGGTTTGCTAAAATACGCATTCTTTCTCCCTTGCCGAGAGAAATTGTGTGTTTCAGGACGTTTTGTAATGTGCTGATCCAGTTGATTTTGTCATGACTGGATCTTCAACTAGGCCCTTGCTCTGGTGGGATTCTGACCCCTGTCTTGTGTGCTTGTGTGCCTCTGTCAGCTCATTGTAGAGCAGCAGGACGATCAGCTGGAGCTGGTGTCGGGCAGCGTTGGTGTGCTGAAGAACATGTCACAGAGGATCGGCCAGGAGCTGGACGAGCAGGCTGTGTGAGTAATGCCCCTGGGATTCCCAGGCACTGCAAGGCAGCAGACTGTTGTGCGGTCATCTTCAATATGCAAAACTATGAAACTGTGCAGACTAGTTTGTCAATGTGAAGCAGTGATGCAGCTATCTCAGTACCAGCTGTAGCCAAGATACAGTAGAAACACGTTCCTGCTCCTCCTTGTCCAGACCAGCCTGTTGGGCTATGTAGACTTTAGGGAAGCGGTAGAAAGTGTACTGTTCACTTCATGTTGCTACTTTAGCTTTGCGCCAATCTGGAAGAGAGAAAGTCCATAAGCTACATGTGAGCTATGTGTGTTTCTGAGCCATTTTTGTTTTGATCTATGGCTATTTAAGAAGAGCTGTAGAAAAACAGGCTTGCACCTTTTACATGTAATGTTCAAAACCAATTGCTGTAGAGTCCCTTCCAGAGCCTTCAGCACTCAACCAGGCTTGATGCTGGCAGCTCATGGCCACAGGTAGTCCTCATAGCCCGTGGTTCAGGCCACAGCTTTTTCTAAGCTCTGACCAGAGGCTTTTCCAGGAGGAGTCACTTAAAGGCACACAGACAATGCCTGTTTATTCACTGGAGAAGCAGTATGGTGCCACACACAATTCCCCATGGGATTTCGATGTGCAGCTTTGCCAAAGCCTTTTCATAGTTTTCTCATATCAAGTGGCAGTAGAAACAACATAAAACAAAGTAAGATACAAATAAAAATGCAGATAAAGTTTGCCTTCTCCTGACTCGGGTATATGCTGCGGCAGCTCAGTTTTCCTTGCGATAAGATCAGAGAACGTGCTGTGCAGCTCTGGGAATTGACTCCAGCACTTTCACATGACTGCTGCTCCAGTTCATCTGTAGCTCGTTACACAGGTTATGTAACACCCAGCACACTTGCCATTGTAGTGCTCCAGGGAAATAAATGAGTCCTTCTGAGAAATCCTCAAAAACAAATTAAAATAAACTCAATTAAGATGAAAAGCCATTATACAGATTTACTCTTTGGTGACAAAGACTTTATTTAAATAACTTGTGTGTGGCAGTCCACTTCAAAATCATGAGTACGGAGTGAAATGGATGTCTTAAGCTTGGTGACACTGGGTGGAATTTTACTTTACTTATTTAAATAATAACTCTTAACCCACTTTGTACACAAATACAGGCTTTATGGTATTTTCTCGGTATCTGGTCATTGAGTAAGTATTCCTTCTCTGTATAATAAGATTACATAAATGACTAAGAAAATTAGACGTATTGAGACAAATTTGGAGAGCATTGTGGCCTTAACATATTTACCCTTGATGTTTGCCTGGTGTAGCCGTTCGGAAGAGTGATCGCTGTTCATGAGCGAGACAGCCGCATATGATGTGTATGATGGAATAAGAAAAGATCTGATGGCCAGCTTGTTGAGATTTTTCCTTGTTTTAAGGATCTGGGAACATGCATTGATAAACTAAACTTCTTAGACAACACAGAGCGTGTTTTTACAAGAGCCATGCAAAGATTTTTCTCTCGAGAGGGTTGAGGGGCTTTGATGTAAGCAGACACATCCTAGAGCTGGCCTACACCAGTCTACTAGACATCTCCACTTGGTGTGGGAATCCTGGTGTGAGGGGCTAGAGTCAAGACCTCAAGGATTATCGCCACAGGCAGCAAAATATTTGGTCAGAAACGGAGCCAGCTGAACCATATCTAGACTAGGAGTGTTTACAGGAAAGAATTGTAAATAGTAAATGATCCACTACACTCCCAATTTCAAAAATGACCATCCGGATGATGTTTTAGAGTTCCGAAGGTTATAAAAACATTTTTAAGAAGTCATTTAATCCAAGTGCCATTACTCTTTGAAACTCTGAAATGAGCCCCCTCAGATCATTACATTGACAGCAAATATATGCCTGCAGCTTGAATCTGATGTTTTAATACTGTATGGTATAGTATTTCCACTATATATGCACAATAAAGTAGATTCTAATACTAATGGGGGGGGAGAAAAGCAGATCCTCAATATACAGTGAGTGAATGAGATGTGGTGATGGAATGTATGTTGGTCCATGTAGTAGTTGACTGATTTGGTGTTGAACTCCCTTCATGAGCACAGCTCCTTATGTTGATCTTGCATCTTAAGGGAGGTGGTGTGTGCAGAATGCCACTAATCATTCTGTTCCCTCTCCACCAGGATGCTGGATGACTTTTCACATGAGATGGACAACACCCAGTCCCGACTTGACAACGTCATGAAGAAGCTGGCAAAGGTCTCCCACATGACCAGTGGTAAGTCTGGCCAACATGACACCCCAGAGAGCTTTAAAGGTTGGCAGGCTACTCCTGAGGAAACGGTTGTAGCATTGCTATGGGGCTCTCTGCTGGATACCTGTCTTGTAATGTCTTTCAGCAGAGAAGGTAGCTATCTTTCTGAATTACCACTGTAATGTTTGTGCCCTCACAACCTATTGGGGCTTTGTTGTATATTGAAGGAGGCATCACCTGCTTTGTTTTTCTGTTTTAGGAAAGTTGTATATACAGTATGGTCTTGTTGAAGGTCCTGGTCATTTTTGAATGTGTATCTTTGCATTAGGAAGCAGGATGGCTTTGTTTGCCCAGAAAGTCTGACTGTACAGTTGTCTTTGCTGACAAGCTCACCTTGATATTTCTCAAAGTGGGTTTCTTATCATTTTAGTAGTTACTATTAATGGAGATTATGACGGCAAGATGTTTAGTGCAAGTACCTTTCTGCTTAATTTGGGGGGTTTGGGTTGAATCTTGGAATATGTTGTTTTTTTCCTGTCCTATTGTATCATTATTTCTTCTGCATTACTTAAGGTTTCATTAAAAAGTTCAGATTTTTAACAGGATATAAGGATCTGAATTGCCTTGAGGAGTGAATAACCTACTCCTCTATTTACAGTATGTTGAGAGGCCATCAGCCGGCTGGGCTGGCAACTGGCTCTCTGGTTGGTTTCTTGGTAAAAGTGAGAACACATCCTGCAAGACCTAGCTATGTCAGCGGTTTGGCAGGGTCGGAGAGCGAGAGTGAATACCTTGCTTCTCTTTTTACGCACACGCAGAAAGGGTGCTAAACACTGAATTGGGTGTTACAAAGTGGGTGAAAGGGGAAATTCTCAAGGTGTGAAAATGAACCGGGCCCATGACTAATAAACCAGGGCCGAGTGACAGCCTGCTACCTGGCGTGGAGTGGAAGTGAACAGTAGCTGCTGCAGCAAACCACTTCCTGTTGACAGGCAGGTGTTGAAGTGGGTTTCCTGAGGTTGCCCTGGGGCTTTCAGAGGGGGAAGGAAAGGCGGGGCTTTCTCAAGGTAGCAGCTCCTAATAAGGCATTGTTTTCAAATCCGGGGGCTTGACCTGGGGAAGCGTTCGGTACAGACAGGAAGCATGATGAAATCTTTCCTTTCCAGGAAATCCTGTCACCTTCACAAGTCCTGTCACAGGTTTGTCTTTTTGAGGGTCTGAGGGTTTGTTCTATAAACGTAAAGAGAAATAGAAGCAGTTGATGTGTACTTGGCAATGTTGGCATATGTGCCCTTTTGTTCGTGTGTGTGTTTCTAGTTTTGTGAGAGAGAGTTGGATTGTATATTTTCTCCTTTCCACCTGTGCTTTAAAATTTCATTTCTAATTGACCTTGAAAAACGATCTCTTTTCATAATCTCGTTAAAACCACAGATGCCGAAATCATCGGTGGATAGAAGCATATTTCATTTCTGTTTTTCCTCTTCGTGGCAGTAGTTGGAAGTTTAGACATGGCTGCGGCTTTCTGTCTGGTTATTTTTCTACAATCCATAATCCGTTGGTTTACACGGTAGCATTGTTCTCAGGCCTGTGAGTGGGGAGAGGCCGGCATCCTTCAGCACATCATTCGTGGCCTGTGTCCTAATGGGTCCACTCCAGTGGACTTGCCGGGGAATGACCATTTGCAGCACAAAGCCTGAATGTGTATTTACAGTGTGGTTGACATTTCCAAAGACATTACACTTGTTGGGCCAGTCCAGGTGATTGGACATCAAAGTTTGTCTGAAGGTTGCCATTGTGTTATGAAAGGTCACAACAGCATCTTTAGCACAGAGCTAGCTAGCTAATTGAATAGTTTGAAGATGCCTGAGGTGAACCTACATCAAGCAGTCAAGAGTAACCCCTTCTTTTGCTTTGTGTTTTTCAGATCGGCGCCAGTGGTGCGCTATCGGCATTCTCCTGGCCATCCTGCTAGTAGTGCTAATCCTCTTCTTTGCCCTGTGATCAGCGGGGCGCTGGACCGTACCGTGGGTGAAGGGCGTTTTACAGTGAAGGGCCAGCTGAAGAAACATCCCTCCAGGCTCTCTGCGCTGTAATAGAGAAACTTGCACAGGCCCTGGGGTGCTTTTCAGCTGTCTGATATTTGGTTACCACCAAAGTGTAACACTGAGCTTTTTATTCTTCTTTTATTGTGCTATTTTAATCTTAACAGAATGGATAACAAAGCTAGGAGAAAACAGCCACATGTATAGCGCTGTCTAGTTCAGCTGTAAATACTAAGCCTCTTCTCGTTCCTTGACATAGTCACCCAGCTAACCCAGATATGCCAAGACGTCTGACCACTCCTGGACATGGACAGTCCCATGATAACTGGCGCCTGTGCTCAGCTTTTGACGGAAGTGCTGTATCCTCTTGTGAAGAAATTGAAATTCCCCAAGCATCTCTTCAAGGGCACTTTTCCAGGCGGTTGGGCCTTAAAGAATGGTTCCTTGTTTGAGCTTAGGGGTTTGGTTTTGGTTTCTGCCGGGGTGCCTAAAGAGATTGAAAAGTATTTGATTCAGCCTCAACTGTGTTCAGCTCCCTTTAAGTCTTCTAATGCTGAATTTGGGGATGGAAACTGGTATTTGGGGGGCCTAGTGCAATCCCTATGTTTGAACAGGATTTTCCTGTAAAGAATTATTATGGTGGTACTGTAGCTGGATGGCTGGGTTAAAATCCTAGTTATTTAATAATTTCCTGAAATTGACATGGAAATAACCCTGCAAAGAAGCCTTTTGTTTTTATTATGAGAGGTAAAGCTTTAGGACCTCCTGGCTAAATTAAGTTACTCAGAATCTAAAATGGCAACACATGCATGGACTGTTCCTACATGAGCTCCTCCCTGCAGGCTAGATTAGAGACAGTGAGAGGCAGCCCCTGTTCTGTGGCTGGACCCTCATTCCTGCACCCCTCTCTCTGTAGCTGGGATGATAAGACTGAGCTCGTTAAGTCTGTTAAGAGTGGGCTCTAATCCAATACTTTCCTCTGCCTGGCTTTCGCCCACAATCTGAATTGAAATCCACTCACGTCTTTGTGCTGTTGTGGCACAGTATCTAGTGTCTTAATTGCTTCATTATGGTTTAAAATGAATGGGTGAATAAGTTGGGAATCTCTTTATGCTAGGGAAGCCAGCTCATCTTTGTAGATATCCACCATCGCTAGTCTCATCACTACATCACTGCGGTGTCAAATCTCCAAAAAGCAGTTCTGAGTGATAGCCACTAATGAATTAAAATACATGTCAAACATTGTAGGCGTTGGTACTCCAGGCCTTTGTACTTGTGACAAGTCAAGCAAATCTTTTTCGGCAGTCCTTGTGTCTTTGAGGGGGGTGGGGGGGAAACTTGTTGTCTGTGAGCGTTCTGTTCTTATTCTCGCCCCCTTGTAGGAAGAAAAAACTCACTTGACAGTCTGTACTGAAAAAGGATTTTTAAATAAGGGTGTTTTTAAGAAAATGCCATTCTGCATTAGATGAACCTGGGAGTAATAACTCATTAACTTGCACGTTCTCCCTTTTATGTCACACACTGTGCATTTTAGGAAAGTGACATTGCGATTGTACTGTTCTCGAGTTGGGAGTCTCCGAGCCTTGGCCAATTAAGGCTGTGTGTGGTGCTTGAATTCATTGTCGTTTTCTTTCTGGTTTGTTTTTAGTCAGTCAGATATCAGGAGAAAACAAAGGGACGGTTCACCCAGATTGATTATTTTTGTGTTTATTTCTTTTCCAGTTTTAAAAGCAGGTCTAGTCCTTTCAGTTTTTAGTCTGAATTCAACTCTATAGTTGAACAAGCGGTTTCATAATGGAACTGTGCTCTAGTGGTATGAAAACTGAGATAAAGCAACCTCTGATCTTCAGCGTTTGAAAAAGTGCTGCCATTAATTCAAATTGATCAAAATCCTATGTGGAGATGATTATTGGAAGTGAATGCAACACTTTATGTAATCAATGCATAGAAAGGAGATGTGACCTCTCTGATATTAATCAGTAGCAATAATGTCAGATGCATTCCCTGTCTTTGTGTGTATATTGAGGGAAAATTAAAGACTTTGGTTTGTTTTTTCATGTATGAGTTTAAAGTACTATTTCATGTCTTTTGAATACTGTATTCCAGCCTGTATATACTTCAGCTGTGATTAATGCTGTGTTACGTCACAAAATGTAGTCTTACAGTTGCTGTTTCTATCTGACACACTAAGAGCAAACACAATTTAGCTATTTACCACTTTCTGAGCTTGTTGAACAGTGCTTCCTAGGTGGCCTGTGTACTTCTCTTCTGCAGTATTAAGGGTCACAGCATTATTTGTGGTCCTTACCTCGATATCCGCAGTGTTACAGCCTCCATGTCTACATGGGAAGTGTGTTCTGCAGCCTTGTTTCTTCGCTGCTGTGTCAAATGGGGAGATGTGAGCCACCAGATCAGCAGGCTGTTCTGTGACTGTTCCTTTTTCTTTAAGGTCTTCCCAAGTACATTCAGAGCCCTAAGGCAAAGACCAGTTTGTTGTTCTATCCTGTTAGTGAATACTCTGAAATGTCTTAATGTATTAAGGCTGCCAGGTAGTTCACGGATGGGGACAAGTCTTGGCATTGGTGGTAGTTGAACACTCTGTTCAAAGTCTGGCTTTAAGAGATAATAAGTCTCTTTCCGTCATTATTCTTCTGTTTATTAATATTTTATTTATTGTCATGAATTATCAGATCTTTCCTGCCTTAGCTGGTACTCAACTTAAGTAAAATTTCAATCAGTCCCACTGACAGTGCTTGTTGACAAAACTACTACTACTGCTACAAACCGCACTTTGAGCCCCTTTTGTTGGGAAAAGGTTGTGAGGTGTTGTTGGAGTTGGTGAGGTAGCGCCGGCACCCAGTTCCGTGTGAAAGTACCCTCTTGTCACTGCACTGCTTGAGGAATAGGAGTGGGAGTGTGAACTCCGATGATGGATTTACCAGCTGTTCTGGAAACTTGCAGCGTAGTTGTTAAAAAGACAGGTTGTTGTGCCAGCTTCCTGTTTGAAACCTCTAAGCCATTTCATTTGATTTCTTCTATGCCAGGAAGTCTCTCACGGGTAGCCTCTGTCTCTGGCTAAAGTCACATGAGAACGTTTGTATAGGCAAGCTTTTGTTACAAACTTGACAAAAATTAGATGTCAATGGCTGTTTTTGCCTCCACTGCCACACATGTTGACCCAAAAGTCCCAATGAAATGCTTTGCTGGTTTGTTGTTTCACTTTAGCAGCAGGACCGCAGTCCGGACCCCTCTACAGGGCCATAGGGCCGCTTGTTCCCCTGAGTCCTGTACAGGACCGCAGGCTTCAGTCTCAGACTAAACTAAGAGACATCCAGATGCTAGGCAGAGTCTCATCAGCAATCAAAATCTCATCTTTCTAGTACAAAGATGAGAAAATATCAGTGGCGGTACGATGAGGATAACACATCTTCCACAATCACACCTGTGTCTTTCAGCAGATGGGAGCACATCTAACAATGGAGTGAGTAGCTTGGTTTCATTTTCCCTGTCTTGTGGTGGTGTGACGCTGAGTATTCCAGGGATGACCTGTGGGCTGTCGGTGAGAAAGACCAGGTGCCCTAGAGACCAGTAGGGAATGGACTACGTCTAGGTGAATCCTTTGCAATCGAGAATGTTGCTTCCCAAGACATTTTAGCAGCCGGCATGTAGAATCCACAGCAGTACGCTTCAGTCTTTCCTGCGTTCCACTGCCTGTCTAAACAGTTGAAGCAGTGTTCTGCTACAACACTCAGTGCTTCCTCTGTAACTCACTACCTGGCCAGAAAAGAGTGAAACCACTTCTTTATAAAGGCACATTACAGTCACCTGTTAGGAACAGTATGAGCTAAACGGGCTAAATAACCTTCTGTCATTTGTAACTTCTGTTATTTTAAACCTTGTTGTGTTCAGAACTAACTGTGACAACCCAAATCTTCAATAACCACTGTAACGAAATAACTGTAAACACTTTGTAAGACTTTATTTTTAACCTTGTTTGAAAATGTTTTCCTTTGTGTGCAAATTATTTTTTTTTTTAAAAGTTGAATGGTGTGTGGTCTCTGCATTTCCAGCTTAACACACGTATGCACAATGTGCTTTTTATCAGTGGAAAAAGAACAGTTACAGGGAAAGCTAGGAAATACAGCAGTAACATTGTTGAAGTAGGATAAAGAACTGGACAGATGCAACAATAAATCTTGTGTTTAAAAAGAATGCACTGTAAATGCTAAAACATGTTCTGATAAATTTGGTTTTAAGACGCAAATATGCCATGTTAAAACGGTAATGCACGTAATTGTACAGTCAAACATTTGTCCTGTTGAGCATTTTAAATAGACACTAACTGCGAGCTTGGAAAGAGGCCATGAGGAGGTATGGGAGTGCTTAACTACTGTATGCTACTCTTGTGTGGCGTGTGTAACTGTTGTGCCACTGGAGTCTGTCAACATGATTGCTCGCCTCTGCCAGACTCCCCTGTCATGACTCAAGGACTCTTGTTTGGCTGCCAGGGCCGGAGTTGACCTAAATAAAGCCACTTGCTGCAATTCATACTAATTCACTTCATACAATGTGCAGATGTGAAATGTGTGGTGTCATTTTCCTGGTGGTTTAAGGGGGCAGTGGGGCTGGTTGGTGGGGGAGGGGGTGCCTTCTAATAGGAACATTCTGTTAAGATCATGGGGCCTTTAAAGACCTCCCTCTCCTGGCTTTTCCAGTGCCAGGCCTCAGGGTGCCTTGTGTCCAGCAAAGATTTCAGTACCAATTTTAAACCTGCTCATTCTAGTAGTAATATGAGAAAATATCGGCAGTGATATGATGGGGATAACAGATCTTCTGTAATGTTGGGACTAAGTTTGAGAGTTCAAGTTAAACAAGAAAATTTAAAGATTTGAAATCTACAACATTTACCGAGCACTGAGAACTATATAGCGAATGCTTCTTAAGTAAATTACAGGGTTAGTCAAAATGCTGTCAACAACTATGCTTGCGTTTGAAACCTTTTTTGTAACCCATGTAATTAATTTGTTATAAGCTGTCATAGTTTCTAACAGTTACCTTACAATCCTTCGTTATCTGTGGAGGAGAAAACAAAACTTTAGTAAAATAATTGGCATTTATACTTGTCAACAACATTTTGACTAACCCTGTATTAATGGAAATACATGTCAAGTCTGGTAAGAGCTCGCATATATCCGTGAATCAATAGCTCAATGAGGTGCCTAGTTGGAAAGTCCTGACTTATAGTTTACTTTTGTGACTTTTAGGATTTCAGATTCAGGAGGCTAGATCTGCTGTCTATAATCTTCTCTATAACTAGTTGTAAAAAGGGCTGTTCTGTTTCTGTCCTGTGTGTTGTTAAACCAGGTCCAGCACTGTCCAGTTTACCTTCTGAGCATGCCCCTCGAGGTGCACAGGAGCGGCCAGCCAGGCCGACCGAGGCCCATGAACCATCTGCAGCTAAAAAAAAAACTTTTTTTTTATTTAAAAACAAAAAGGGATCTTTTGAAATGAAACTGAAGAGTAGGGGAATTCTAATGTGGGAAATTTTGCTTAGGATAGCAGAAAACTACCGTTCTGCACTCCTTGATAATTAGTTATGGCAAAGCCAGTCTATGCTTTTGTCTTCTGCGGTTTGAGTTGTAGCAAAACACTCTGCCAGACATTTAGACATCAGACAAGAGTGGGAGCAGCAGTGAGACGCGTGGAGGTAGCCTGGGGGTGAGGCAGCAGGTTTGTGTTGGAACAGCCAGGAGAGCAGAGAGTCAGAGGCGCCCAGATGCAAAGTGGCAGCTCTGTTATCAGACAGAAATAATTGATTCCGCCAGCGCGCTGTAGACTGCTCAATTAGGTGCTCTGAGCTGTCTGAAACCGGAGCGCCGCCGGGGAGAGGGAAAGCAGGAGCAGCCTTTGTAGTCCTCTCTCTTTCGTCTCCACCCGGCCGAAGCGGCGGGTTTACTGCGGACGTGCTGCAGGAGCCGTTGATCAGTGCGACCATGGACCTCGGGGGCCAGAGGAGCACCAGGTCCGCATGTACCCTCACGACCCCATCTGTCAGAACAATGGGGAACGACCCCTCTGTTGTCTGCAGGAGCTGCTCGTCTCTCCCGCTGTGCCTGACCTACACAGGTGGCTTCCAACTTGGACTGTCCCTTCTGCAGCCAGTAGCCATATCACTCTGCAACTCACCACTGGCAACCCACTGAAGCTCAGCAGCTGTGACCTGGTCAGTACCTGGATGGGAGACGTCCTGGGAAAAACTAAGGTTGCTGCTGGAGGAGGTGTTAGTGGGACCAGTATTAGGTGCTCACCCTGCGGTCTGTGTGGGTCCTCATGCCCTAGCACAGTGAGGGGGACACTATACTGTACGAAAGGCACCATTCTTCAGGTGAGACGTAAAACCGAGGTCCCAACTCTGTGGTTATTAAAAAATCCCAGGGAATTTCTTGAAATAGTAGTGGTGTTTTGCTCTGGTGTCCTGGCCAAAATTCCCCCTATTCTTTACCAGCCATGGCCTCCTAATAATTCCCATCTATCAACTGATTACATCACTGTCCACTCTTCCACAATGATAGCTGATGAGCACTTTGACTGCTGTTGCATCAACCAGGTTTGGGCTACGCATTGGTGATGATGGAGCTGGGTAACTGGTAAAGCGCAGACAGGAGAACTGTTCCCCAGGATGATCCTGAACTCTGGTGTCCATGCACAGTCTCCATAGCTGCTAAAAGCAGCACGCAGTTCAAACCACTTTATGTCAAGGGGAAACGAAATACTGTTTGTATGGATTTTCCCTTGCTTCCCTGTATGAAACACAAACCTGTTTCTGGCAAGGCGCGTGTGCTCTGTCTCTTTATTCTTGCAAAATTAAAAAAAACAACCTGCCCTGAGTCACAGGCTGAAGGTCCTGCTGGCGCGCAAGCAGTCTGAAGATGACATCACTCTGTCGTGTCAAAATGAGCATGACAACAGCAATGGTGAGTAAAGGGTAGTGGCAGTAGTGGTTTGAGCAAGGATATCTTTCGTTGTTAATCATTAACTTTGCAATCCAGCATTTTTTGTGTGTACAGTCTTAGATTAGTGCTGCACAGAACAGTTCTCCATAAAATCAGGAAGCACTAGTAGGGAAAACAAACACTGTGTACGTGTTTGTTAGTGGATGTCAGTCGATGACACTGATGCAGTGCTGCTATCCGGCGCTGCCATGTGACATCTTAACCACAGAGAAGGAAGGAATTGGGCAAAGGGGCTTTGGCTCCTAATCTCTGTGGCGGTGATGAGCTTGTGCCCCAGGAAGCAGGGGGTGGGGTCTTACTGTGGGGAGGAGGGGCAGGAAGGCCAGGGGCTGCTAAGAGAGGGGAGAGGGGCAGGTGGAGGCTGCAGGTTCCCAGCCTTTTATCCGCAGAAAGAAAGAAAGGGAGGCAAATGACAGCTGAGCACACGTTCCCATGGGGCACAGGAGCAAGCTGGCCCAGACAGCTGGGCTAATTAGCATTGCAATGCAGGGCCTGGGAAATGAGAGAGGGGGGAGAAGGAAGGAGACAGACTGCCTGGGGTCTTAACCCTTCCCACACCAACACAGGCACAGAAACGCAGGTAGACTAGTCAAATTCCCCTGTTACAATAACCCACCCACTTGCTCTACGATGGGACATGAGCATGCAGGCACACCTTTGTACATTGCTTCTCAGTCTGTGGTAAGGGCCTGGACAATTCTAACTGGGAAGCATTGCTGGACAGACGCACAGATGGTTAGCCATCTGAGATCTGACTTTGATGTAATTCTCTGACAATGCCAAGAGACAGAAACAAAGACAGATACAGGTACTGACCTGAAGCTATACAGAAAGCTTATGGCACATCTCACCCTGCTAGCCCCTTGACATATAGAAGTAAAGGTTTTGAATGAGTGAAAGGCATTCAGGCTGGGATGGAGAAGGGAATGACAAAACACACAAGGATTTGTGGAAGGCTGAAATGGGCTTCCCAGCCACACACCTGGGCTCTTTCAAGAAGCATTCAGGAAAAAATGTATATACAGTGGGTTGATGAATGCCCCTTCACTATCCACTTCTGACCCCATGTGTTTGTGTTACTCCTGAGAGAGTTCAGCTCTCTCAATTCTGTAATGTGTACAAATTACAGAAGACAGGTTGAACCCCTGTTTCCTGGTTTCCTTACATGAATTGGTGTTGCATGTTCAAGTTTCAATATGGAGAGATGTGAAGTTCAAACACAATGTTTTACTGAACATGAATGTATAACTGTCATGCATATTCAGTACAATTCGCATTCAGGAAACACACACACACACACACAGGCCTGCTCATCCATTTGCCAACACAATCAGCTCCCAGAGTGAGACAAACACCAGGAGGCAGGCAGACACAGATGTGAGCGGTAAGCGAGGCCAAAGACAAACGAGGACGTTACGTTTTCTGCTTGGCAGTGAAAAGCGAAGATCTAGAAAACCGGATGTGACATTATGGGATTCTCCGGGAGTAGCTGAGGCTGCTCTGGAAGATTGGATATTTAAAGTCACGGAGCTGCTGTAACTCGGCAAGGCTGCTTTTGAACTGCAGATGGTGCCGGCTTCAGACTTCCACGGCCCATGGAAAAAAGAACTCAGGTCTGTGTGTAGAAAAAAAACGATTTATTCTGAAGAGTAGAAAGAAGAAAATGTGCTGAAGGCTAGTAGGGAATAAACGATGCAAAACAGGAGATTTATCTATGAAGAAAAACGATCCCGTTGATGGGATTTACTTGCTTTCTGTGCTGTTTATTCTGTAGCAGACAATTACTGGCATCATAAATGCATCAGTTCACAAGAACTTCTTCATTGCCACTCACTAGATCAGTAAACTAGACCAGCACAGGTGTCATTGACAAATCAAAGTAGTACCGAAAATAATATTTACTATATTGTGAAATATATTTTCCAATACGAATTGCCAGCTGTCGGCAATTGTGGGGGGTGTTAGTTGACACTTTTTTAGATGCTACTGCTGCATGTCTATATTGGGGTAGGGGCGCCTTGCTTGGTTTTTATTTGTTCCAGCTCATAAACTCCCCACCAGTGGCTGCAATGAAACCTGCGTGCTCTTCTGCACCACCGGCACCTGCGTGTCGAACCCACATCAAGCATGTGCATGCGGGGCATTCTGACACGGCGGCGCACGCCACAGAGTATTTCCGCCTACAGCGCGCCCAAGTCAGACCGCCGAGGAGCGCAGCCTCCCCGGCAGGGGAGGGGAACACAAAGGACCCATTAAGAATGAACTTGAAGTTTCGTTTAAGGAGAGCGTGGTTGGGCGGCTCTGAATAAAAGGGGGGGTACGAGTGGCTTTGTCTCTCGCCTGTCGAATCCCGCTGTAATTCGTCGGTCCGGTCCCGGCTGACGAGCCCTCTGATGTCACGCCCACCTCAAGGTGGCAGACAGAAGACAGAAGACGCCTACCCCCTCCCCGGTCCCCCAAATCTCGCCCCCGCGCAGGAGCCTCCGCGGGCTGCCTCCCCACCTGAGGCCCCCCACGCATGTCTGTGCTCCTCGCATACGCCAGCCGCCCCCTCGGCGCCTCACTAATCCCCCGCCGCCCCGGGGCCCGGCCAGCTCCGCCTCCCGCCACTGTACAGGGCATCCCGCGGTGGGGACGAGGACCGGGTGGAAACTAACACATCGTGGAGATCCTGTTTCAAAAATGCATGGGTGTATGCTCTGTTGAGAAGGAAACTTTGAATTTTTAATCTGTTACATATTAAGGATTATGTTCCTTTTAAATTTAATGTATTTTTTACACTCTTCCCCAAGTAAATTACATATGGGACAGCTTGGTCGGAGTATTTTTTACACGCCTGTTCATGTTCATACTTTGTGTGCAGGTTTATAACACAGGCAGTGAGACTGAATTTAAATATATTGTACAATACAAATCATATAAATGTGTTTTAATTGAGCAAACTGGTAATGAGGCAACCTGATGAACTCTGCACTGAGTTAAAGGGAAGTTGTAAGGGTAATTGAATTAGAAAGAGCTCTGCACAGTGGAGCAGTGGTAAGATTAGCAGTGGTAAGAGTACCTTCTGTTTGCATGTGCATTGTATCCACGTGCCCTTTCTTCACATGCAGTAGGTTAATTGCAAATTGTCCTCTCACGTTCACAGGACATATGTTTGTGTTTGTGTGTGTCCTGAGATGGACTGGCATCCCATCCAGGGTGTATCCTGCCTTTGCTCCTGTTGCTTGCTGGGATAGGATCCAGCTCCCCTGCGATGCTGTACTGAATAAAGCGATTAGAAAATGGATGGATGTTTCATACAAAAAACACATTAGTGCCTGACTGAGTATCGGCATCTCCTTAAAGATCGTTCTTACGATCATGCCTGGGCACTGTGCTGTGCAGAAAACAACAGTTATCGTGGCCTCTTGAAAAGAGGAAGACCATGGGTTTTCAGGACAAATGACACATCCAACTGCATAACAACCTTTTTCTTTTATTTTCAAATATAAATAAATATAATACAGTTAAGCAGCGAAACAATGAGACATGACTTTTTCTTGTGCTTTAATACTGATGATGTGAGCTTGCTGCACTCCAATAACCCATGAAAAAAAGACGTTTTTAAACAATGAAATGCAAGTGCTGTCCATGTACCTTCTATTGACGATTGCATTAGACTTCTGACACTATCTTACAGGTGAGTGAGAGTGCACATTTCACTCTGATCACGGTCTCACCCCCTCTTTGCCTGCTGTTCCCATCGGTTTATACATCTGTCCCCGCTGTACACAAGCAGGAGCGGGCTCACTGGGAAACAGTGTGGTCACCTTTCAAACCTCATCGAGAGAGACTTTTTTAACAGGAACATTTGGTGTTTCTGCCTAAACGTTTCTGCAGTTGTAGCAAGAACAGCTTCAAAACCTCCCAGCAAAACAAGTTCCTGAATAGAATCGTCAAAGGTGAAATGAACGGAAATAAGAAGGAGAATTATTGCAGTTATAGACAGCCCAGAGCTCCTCATGCTTCACATATGACCTTGTGTGACATTAATTTGTCCCCCCCAGGCACTTCCTGTTAATCAGCTTTGAGCATATCCATTTCTGAGTTTTTTTTCCAAAAAGAGCATGAAAAGCACTGTAATTTTATGGCTAACTGCACGCAACTCATGCTGCACTCTGTTAATGTGGGGGTGGTACTTCTTGAAATCATGACTGTTTTCAGGGTAAGGCAGAGCATGTGATTGTAAATACTTGCAGATAAAAGCTCACTTATATTTGTAAACCAGGTCTGCCGTGATCTCAGTAAACTCAATAATACGACCTTCTCTATCGGAGACATGAGGTCTCAGTGTGCTACGAAGTGTCATGGGAGACGTGTTGCTGTTCAAGCAGAAATGACAGGTGATCAGCAAGAAGACATTTATTCACACACCAATGTGATTAAATAATGCAGAACCGAAGATGGTAAAAATGACTGTGGTCCCATTAAAGTCCTGGAATGAATGGTACTGTAACGCATACGGCCGACATTGCAGGTTCTTTGAGCCGGCTTACCAGCGCTTTGACGTCACCACCCTTCCCTGTGAATAGCAGAGACTGCAGCCGTTGGGCTGAAGGGAGATTTCCCTTTAGCTCACTGGCTGGGTCCCTGTTGAGGGACGCCAGAGACCCAGGATTGAGTCCCCAGAGGTGGGGGGCCGACTTGAGGCGGCAGGGGCGAGGGCGCATACCCACGTGAACCCGAGAGTGCTACATTGGTGTAAGAAGCGGGTTGGGATAGCCCTTCGCTGAGGATGGCGAATTAAGTGGGGGAGAGTGTAACGCATACGGCCAACATCACAGGTTGTGCGAGCCAGCTTACCAGCGTGGTGACGTCACCACCCTTCCCTGTGAATAGCAGGGACCGCAGCCGCCGGGCTGAAGGGAGATTTCCCTTTAGCTCAGCTGGTTGGTTCCCTGTTGAGTGACGCCAGAGGCCCGGGATCGAGTCCCCAGCAGTGCGGGGCCGACCTGAGGTGGCAGGGGCAAGGGAGCATACCCACCTGGACCCGAGAGCGCTACAGTACAAAACAATGCAACAAACATTAAAAGAAGAACACTAAAAGAAGTATATAACTGAGTGCTTTCAGAATGCATTTCAGTGGGTTATAGCCAAACACTTTTTGGTATTGTTTCACTGTGGAACTGTACTGTCACAGGACACACCCACACTGTTCTGAGCGGATAGACAGGGTTGCAATGGGTGAGGGATACACTGACCATTGAGCCCATAAATAACACAAGGACAACCGAACCACAGTCTGATAGTGAAAAGCTTTAACACCGGTCAAACATAGTAACAAATACAAACACTGCAGGACATTACTCTAGACATTCATAGAGTGTACAACTGGTGTGTTCATCACAAATAACGTACCTCCTTAAAAGATCCTCTAACTATGTCTACATATTAACACTGTTTGGCTGCTTCTTTATATTTTTGGCAAAGTCAACCGATTGTGGAGGAAATGACAGAGAAACAGAGCTGAACATTCTCCAGAGGGTGTCCACGGCTCTAACTCGATCGAGCCTTTCAGAATGGGTGAATTGACCTGGCCTGTTCGGACAGCTCTAGCAGGGAAGCTGTGCACCGCGGAGGGGTGGACATCAGTCCTTGGGTGATCACATTACACTCGGCAGGGCACTGATAATTTAATAATAATAATTGCTTACACTTATATAGCGCTTTTCTGGATACTCCACTCAAAGCGCTTTACAGGTAATGGGGAATCCCCTCCACCACCACCAGTGTGTACACCACCTGGTGATGTGAGGGCAGCCATAGTGCGCCAGAACGCTCACTCCAGATCAGCTTTCTGTGGGGAGGAGAGCAGAGTGATGAAGCCAATTTATACATGGGAATTATTAGGAGGCCATGATTGGTAAGGGCCAATGGGACATTTGGCCAGTACACCGGGGTTACACCCCTACTCTTTTCGAGAAACCCTCTGGGATTTTTAATGTCCACAGGACCTCAGTTTTACGTCTCATCCAAAGGACGGCGCCTGTTTACAGTATAGTGTCCCCATCACTATCCTGGAGCATTAGGACCCACATAGACCGCAGGGTTAGCACCCCCTGCTGGTCCCATTAACACTTCTTCCAGCAGCAACCTTAGTTTTTCCCAGGAGGTCTCTCATCCAGGTAGTGACCAAGCTCACACCTGCTGAGCTTCAATGGTTTGCCAGTTGTGAGTTGCAGGGTGAAATGGCTTTACTGCACCTGCTCAACTAGACGACAGCTCCGTGATGACTTCTGTGTGTACAAGGAGACACAGGAGCCTTCACTGCCTATAGGAATGTATACCCTGTGGTCTGATTTGTTCAAGCAGGTTTGCTGCAGTTAGCAGTTTTCATGATACACTTGTGTTAGAATCTTAAGCACTCTGGTTGTATATTTTACCCTGTATGTATATTTCACAGTATCAGTTCACAGTTCCTGTGTTTTACTCGCCTAAAGTCGAAAATACCGAACACTGAAACACTTACCTCTTTCACAAGTCATGTGGAAACCTTTAAATGTTACTATATTAATAGTAGTAAGACTTTTTATATTCTTCTTTTGAGAATAGGTTCAACCACTTAACTATACCGGAAGATCAACTACTTATTTTGAAAACTAAACTGAGAATTCTTTGGGCCTGAGTAAAGACGGAAACAAATGATATTGGATCATGTTTCTCTCGGATCATGTTCTAAAGGCTGGTACAGCTCACATTTCATGACTTTCCCCAGAATCTCATTCTGTTACAGTACCTCCTAGAGAGGAAGACTGAAAATAGCCTGATGATCCCACATTAAATAGTGGAAACCTCTGTCCAATCCAGAAAACAGTGGATAAAAGTGGGTTTCTTTTCAAATATCACAGTAAAAAAGAATAGTTTCTCTTTATTCATTTTCCTGAGGTGAGAAAATACTTGTGCCCTTTTGATGTACAGGAGGTGAATGATGAAGTGCAGTGTTGTGATTTTGGTTTAACTGCTTCATCAGTGTGGTCTTGATGCGGCTCCACACAGGGCTGTGTGTAACCCAGGATGTACTACAAGCACCGTCGCTGTCTGCTTGAATTTCAAGAAACACAATTTGCTGACAAATGAGTATCATCAGTTGGCATGCAAATAAGTGTCAGATCCTGAAAGCAAAAGCCTTCTCAAGCTGTCTGCCGTCTCCAGCTCTCCCAGTCTCTGCTGGTCCCCTGTGTTCTGTGTGGAGCACACTAATGAGGCGTCTTTTGATTAACACCGTACCAAAGCCCTTTGAATTCAGAGAACTCAGTCGTATCACAGTGCACTGAGGCGGTGTGTAAGAGCTAGAGCCTTTTAGTTTGCCTTTCAAAAGGGCTCATTCTAGTGACAACAGAGAAATCACTTTGCTTAAGATCTCTTTTCTGAAACCCAGTCTCAGGAATTTCACACTTCTAGCTTTCGTCTTTATTCAGAGCTTGTCTGCTGCCAGTAAATGACAAATAGGTCACGACTGCATTGTGGCAGTGTACTTGCAGTCTTGTGTGGCACTGTGCGTTTTATCTGTTATCCACACATTTCCTTCGGTACAACTCAAGACTCACAGCAGCCACACAGCTGATTCTGCTCCTGCGGTATGATGGGAGGTTGAACAGTCAGGATGCTGCAGGGGACCTAAGCCTCATCCAGGGTCTATATAGCAAAGTGCAAACCAATGAAAGGCGTTTTGCGAAAGAAAAAAAAGGCATGTGCACGCTACGTTGAACTGTCAATGGGTATGACAAGGCAGAGCTTTTAATTATTAACACTGATATTTTTTTTAAATAAATGGTGCACAGTTCAAGGTTTCTATGAGCTACTACTGCATGGTGATGCAATTCTCCTGAACACCTGCCCTCCCCAGCCTGGAATGTGTATGAGCTGGGGGCCAGGCAAAACCTAGATGCTCTTTTTGGTCTATTATTCATGACTGCTTTGCACTGGCTTTTCATTGAAATATGTACAGTATCTGTAACGTGTTTTCCACTGCTCCCAGCCTTTTGACATTGCTGTGTTTTTACATTCATTTCTTATGAAGCCCAAATGTTTTAAGCAGAAAAAACACTGTATATCCAGGAATAAGAACCGCAAGTAGTGTTGATCTAACTGGGTAGTGCAGAGAGTGGCTGGATTGTACTCCTCAGAAACTGCGTTTGATCTTCCCAGACACAGGGATTCACCTGCGGCTCACAAGCAGGTATTACAGAAAATAATGGTTTCTTTTTGGACCTCAGGTGTGAGTAGCACAGTGAAAAAGTACGCTGAAATTATTTGAGAGTCTGGGTTTCAAGAATATAGTCAATACATACAGTGCCGTAGCCTGGAGGAAACATCCAGGGCGAGAAACAGCTGAAAGCAATTGCTGTCCTTGAAGCTTTGTTCAGCAAATGACCTGGACTGATAATTCTCACTCCCCGAACGCCAGTGTCTGTTTCCTGCCCTGGCCTCCGCCTGTGGCTGTACCTTAGTCACCCCACCAGCCGAGGAGAACAGATGTGCTTCTGGGGGATCCGGGGACTGGTTTCTCTCCGTCTCTGCCATCCCCCTGGCTACTGCGGACTCCTCCTCTGGCGCAGCACGCGGATGGAAGTGGTGGTGTGCTGGGTCATCAGCCAGGTCACCTCCTCCAGCGTCAGGCCGGCCACCTTCTCCCCGTTCACTTCCAGGATCTCGTCGCCCACGCCCAGGAGCCCTGCGTACAGCTTCTGAGTGCCGCTGTCGCCCATCTCTTCCACATACACTCCTGGCAAAGCAAGGGACTGTTTTACTCACCAACACTTCGAAAAAGCCAATGTACCTGCACGGGAAAAAGCTGGCTCTGTCTTTGTCGTGCTGCCCTCGCTTGGTGCGGAGAAGGGAATTTCTAACTCCACAATTAACTGAACCTAGGGATAATTCAGATTAGGTGTACACTGCTATTGTAGCTTCGCTCACACTCGTTAACCTCCAGCACAAGACGATCCGGGGGAGGACTGAACGGGACCTGGAGCAGACTGCTTGTTTGTCCACGCCTGTTTGGTATTTTTCTTGACGTATCACTTGTTTTGGAGTGTAGCAAGGGCTGCCTTCACGGCGCCCCGGGTTTGCAGTGAAGAGGAAGAAATTTGGGATCCTTCCATCTTGGGAAAAACCCAAACTGACACAAATGGTACCTGAGTCCGGACGGCCTTTCCCCCGCGAGATGAGAAATCCGAAGGGTCCGTTTGCCGGCCGGCTGAGCTCCAGGAGCAGAGTCCCATCTGGGAAGGCTTGGGCAACCCGGCCCACGGTCCGCACCCCACTAGGACAGCCCACATCCTCCACACTGAGCGCTCGCTGGAGCCCCCTGCAGGACACACACGGATGCATCCACACAAAGGGATGTTGAGAGCCATAAACACACCCTCACAGAACAGCCCTTTAACAATAATAATTGCTTACACTTATATGGCACTTTTCTGGACACTCCACTCAAAGCGCTTTACAGGTAATGGGGACTCCCCTCTACCACCACCAGTGTGTACACCACCTAGTGATGCGACGGCAGCCATAGTGCACCAGAACGCTCACCACACATCAGCTCTCAGTGGGGAGGTGAACAGAGTAATGAAGCCAATTCATATATAAGGATTATTACAAGGCCATGATTGGTAAGAGCCAATGGGAAATTTGGCCAGGACGCCGGGGTTACACCCCTACTGTTTTCGAGAAATGTCCCGGGATTTTAATGACCAGAGAGTTTGGTTTTACATCTCAACTGAAGGATGGTGTCATTTTTAAAGTATAGTGTCCCCGTCACTGTACTGGGGCATTAGGACCCACATGGACCACAGGATGAGCGCCCCCTGCTGGCCCCACTAACACCACGTCCAGCAGCAACCTTAGTTTTTCCCAGGAGGTTTCCCATCCAGGAACTGACCAGGCTCGACCCTGCTGAGCTTCAATGGGTTGAAGTGGATTCAACGATCCGCTCTCGTAATAATCTCAAACGGCAAGGTTGCTGGGGTTGAATGACCTGATCTTGACATTCCTTCTACGCTTGGTTCTTTAAATCCAGCTGATACTTTCTTCCTTCAGTCATTCCGTGTCTGTATGTCATAGGGCATGATATGTACCATCTGTTTAAAATCAATAAGTGGTCTGGATGTTCTACGATATAATTTTGCATTTTAAAGCTGTCTGTCTGCTGTGAAGCAGCTGGGAGGGTCAGGGATGAGTTAGTCAGACGGAAAGGTGGAGGAGTGGAGGACATGGTCTGGGGAAACTCCCTGCCCTTTCATCGCTAGACCCTGCCAGAGAGGCCAGGAACTTGGCTGGTTAAAATTCAACACTGAGAGCCTGTGGGTTGTGAGCTTTGTGCCTCAGTCTGCTTTGCTTTAGATCTCTCTTCAGTTCCTCTTAAAACACACTCACTCTGAGATTCAGTTGAAGTAAAGCAGAATTTACTAAGTCATGCTGACCTCGTGTTGGTGCGGAGAAGGGAATTTCTAATTAACTCTGCGTCCAGGCGTAATTAAAATTAGGTTTGTGTCTGTATATTATTTGGTGTACTTTTGTGTTTGTACTGAAGATGGGCATGATTTTATCATGATTTAATAATATGCTCACTCTTCACATTCAGGCCTTTAACTGTAATTTCAATATAATTTAAGTTGCTTTTTAAAAAAACATCTGTCAAATGAATTCTAAAAAAAAGTATGTATAAAAAAATTCAGTGCTGCTGCCCCAGAAGATTTCCAGAGGTCTTAGTACCAAGTAACTTAGGACTTAGTATTAGCAAAACTACAACTGAATGGAAATGAGACAAATATACAATAAAAAAAAAACTCATCAGAGCAGTTTTTTTATGAAAGGCTGAAGAGGAGAGATCAGTGAGTGGGGGGCAGAGCTGATGTGTCAGTCTGTGACTGTGCTCATGGCTGTGTGTGACTGTGTGTGGGAGGCAGTGTGTGAGAGTGGGGCATTGGCCACAAGTATTACTAAATGAGTGAGGATCTATTTCGATAAAAAAAACACATCTTCACAACGAAAGCGAGTAACAGCTGCGCTCTTTCTATACATTTCTTTTATAAATGGTGTCTTTTTTTAAAACTGTTCAGTTCGGGTCTACTTTCACCCAACAGAGGACTTTCAATCAGTCAGAGTACAGACAGCAAATAAAAGCAGAATGAGAGTCAAAAGCAGGAGCTATGATGTCCTCACAATCGTGATATCCCAACATGTTTGAGTGGGGTAGATAGCAGGTGAGATTTCTTCTTTGAAGACGAGAGACAAAAAGGTGCAAAATGCATACACATCGGTCTCAACAATTCCTCTGCTGGGC
The DNA here is from genome assembly GCF_059453375.1 of Lepisosteus platostomus. NCBI lineage: Eukaryota > Metazoa > Chordata > Actinopteri > Semionotiformes > Lepisosteidae > Lepisosteus > Lepisosteus platostomus. The sequence continues at coordinate 31,514,334 of NC_142621.1, forward strand.
TATGGCCTAAAGATGTGTGCACAATCACTTCCAGTATCACTTAACTACTTATCAGTGTAAACAAGGGCTGCCTTAGCAACAGTATCAGAAGGCAGTAATTGCAAGGGGCCGGCTGTGGAAACAGCAAGATTGAAGACAAACATGCCACATGGCAGAAACATCCTGGAAGAAATTTAGGAGCAGATGAGGAGGGCAGTTAAACAGTAGCTAGCCCTGTGCCCTCTGGGCCAGGCTCCAGCCCTGGAATGAAATGCCTCCCACTCTTCCTCCCTTGTTTATTGTCTGCCATTTATAGCTTGGGGTCTCTGATTGGCCCTTGTGTGTGGTGATGTAACAGCAAGTCCAATCGGAGGGCGAGGAAAATCCCTGCTCCTTCCAGTCTGGTGCTGCTGCACTGACTGTCACCACACTGACCCCCCCCTGCTGTGGGAACTGTTTTTATATCCTGATGGAAGTGTGGAGAAGTGGGAGCAGGAACAGAGTCTTAAAGGGGCCATCGCACCCTTTTTGTTTTTTCTTTTTGTTTGCTTTGAGTCCTGGAATTAGCCTGCCAGTTATTCTTCGGCCAGTTGTTTATGCTTCCCATCAGCCAGCGGGCAGCTGCAGTGCTTCAGTTAACCTCTTGGCCAGGGGTCCTAACTCAGGTCCTGCGGTGCCACAGTCCAGCAGGCTTCAGCTCTGGGGAAGGGTGAAAGTAGCCAGGCCTGCTTTTCCTTTTCTTGAGATTTAACCACATTCTGGGCTTTGACAACTGGAGCCAGCTCACCTCTCCAGGCAGCACGATAACGGCAATTTTTCACTAAGTCCTAAGCAGCAGAGACACTTCATTACACACTACATACAAAGGTTCAAGTTTATATTATTATACACATGGATGGCTGTGGGTGTCTGCCAAGCGATTGTTTTCTAGCATTGGGGAATCATATTTAGATCCGCAGTGCAAAAGGGAAGAAGGTTTTATGCTCTTTTTTTCCACAACGCCTTTGACATTCCACAACTCAGGGAAGGCGAAGCTATTTTTATTCCCGGCAGACGCCTCCGCAGTTCCACAGCGGGAACGGATGGAAAATATTCCAGCGTTGCGCAACCCCAGCTGCTTCCACATGCCAGGCGTAGCTGAACAGCCTCACGCAGCACCGAACGGTCCGGCTGTCGGGAGGTACGTCCGGGCTGTCCCGGGAAAGCGCGTGGAGGGGCCTTGCCACGACTATCGCCGGAACGGTGCTTCCGCGCTTCGTCTGTGCCTAGGGTGTTGGTGGGAACCTGGGTGCTGCCTCCCCCTAACCTCTGACTTTCCTGTCAGACTATTTCAGCCGGGGCACGCCTGTGAGGCTACAGTCAGGTACAGGGTTTAGGTCTTTGACTTCAAGGCATCCTGCAGTAATGCCACTGAACTGAAGCAGTGAAATGATAGGTCAGTATAAGTCATTCAGCCGGGACAGAAAGCCGCAGTTCTCAAGGAACTCAGCTTGGCAGAGTGGCCTCGGGACCAGGAAGCTCTAAGGGTTGAGAAAGCTGGAAAAACAACTCCCAGCTCTGGGCTGAGCGGCTTCCTGTACACTCCCAGTGACTGCACACTGACTGAACACACCCAGCCCTGCAGGAAGAGGGGAGAAACGGAGCCCAGGCACAGAGGAAGGAGAGATTGGGCCAGCCGGCTCAGGATTAAAAATTAGGGGAACGATTACTTTTGTTTATTAAACGAGCAAGGAAATGTGGCAACTTTGTAACAGAGTGTGCCGAGACAGAAGCACCAAGGGACTTTTCACAGTGGCAGGTTCACTGCTGAACAGTTGAGACTGAACCACATTGACTGATAGGTTGACCAACTGGGACTGTTGTGACCAATAGGCCAGGCAACAGTCACAAGACAAGAAAGGAAATGTTGCTAAAAAAAAGTGGCTTTTCCAGTCACTAAAAATAATCTTCTGATCTTATTTTGCCTGAACCCAGCTCAACTGGGTTGGTACAAGATTTTTCTTTCTGAAAGTAAATCCCCCTTAGTTAGAATTAGGAATCTGAACAAGATGTTTGATTGGAAAGAGGATCAAATAAAGGAGTCGGCTCAGAGGAAAAAAAAAAGGATTATTCATGCTCAAGTAAAATTAAATGGAAGGAAAAAGCAGAAGTCAGAAGATTCTAAAACTGCAAGGTTAAATCACTGATTGTGGTTACGCTCATAATGACATACTGAAAGGGTGGACTTCAGCTCTTCCTCCTCCATGACCTCCAAAGCTGTCTGGATGAGGCGGGTAATTTGCGATTTTAAATGAACTGATAGATGACCAAACCACACTGTAATACCACATTATTTTAAATATAAAATTACTACTGATGTGTTATAAATGTTACATGTTGTAATGTGTTTTACTGTACATGTACAATAGAGTGATGTGCAATGTTTTTCTTATTTTTTGTAATAGAATAAGTGCAATGTTTTTCTTTTCTTCTTTTTTTTTGTTTGCATTCTATTAAATGTACAGGAGTGCTGGGTGCCCATAACAAATTTCCCCCAAAGGAGAATAAAATCTTTATCTTTATCTAAACTGAAAGAATCGATCCATCTGGTGATTAATGCAGTGTCATGCCAGTGTTCCCAGCTGTTTGCAGTGTTGTCTCAGTCTCTGTAATTTAGAGGGTTGGGAAGTGGACGTCGGTGCCAGTCTGTACCTGTGTGTCGGGCTGAAAGATGAAGGCTCTCCCACCAGATAGGCACTGGAGCGATCTGCCTTCCTCTTCGGGGACTGCAAACTCTGCACTGAGGACGCCTTGCGTAGCTGGGTGAAGGGAGACCCCTGGTGGTAAAAAGGTGAAATTACTGCTTTTAGAGATTGCTCAGAACGCGGAGCAGGCTTTAAGTTCCATTCAAGTGTAAATTTAATTGCAATAATTACTTGGTCTTTACGCAATACCTTTTATTCTAAAGGCCATACAGGAGGGGACTCACACACAGCAGATAAGGAGGTGGAGTGAGAAACTACTTCACCAGGTGAATTAAGGAGAAACTGTAGATATGTTAGATTGTGCAAGCCCACAATAGACTTTAACTGGGACACTAGGGTTACCTTCACTGAAAGGGATATAAAAATGGGCCAAAGTAAAATTTTCATTCAAATAGATTATTACTATTCCCTCCAGTGTCTGGTTCAGTTGCTATTATTCTAGTGCAGCTCTCTGCGGCTCTTGACGGAGATAAAAGATATATGAGTTTTTTTGTTTAACCGATTATTAAAAACCACTTCCAACAGTCAAAACTAGTGTCCTGCCTGCACAGTGATTTTGAACGCAGTGTGTGAGCCTTGATGATGAAGTGTTAAATCACGTTAATCATAAAATGCTTAAATGGAAACTCGGCACTATAGCACAGTTATGTTAATTGATTTTCAACTATATAAACATGTTATCGAATCCCACTCTAATCAGGATTCTTGGTAGCTGCGTATCGTGATTTAATAAGGGCCAAAACTGTCGACTTGTTCTCAGTTCAATGTTGAGCTCATCCTTCCTTTTGAATGGACATCTGTTGGAGCGATCTCTGAATAGGCCACACTTCATCTCCAGAGAAGAGGTGTTGTATCACGTCGTGTGACTGGATCTCTCTGCTTTGTATGCACACAGCCTGAATGCTGGCTGAGCACAAGCTGACACCGACTGTGCACAAGCTGAATGGCCGTTGACCACAATCTAAACATTGACTGAGCACAGGCTGAAGACTGGCCGAGCACAGGCCGAACTCAGACTGAAACACGTGCTGAGCACAGGCTGAACGCTGGCTGAGCACAGGGCGAACATCGTCTGTGCACAAGCTAAACAGCAGCTGAGCATAGCCTGAACACCGACTGAGCACGGGCTGAACACTGGCTGAACACTGGCCCAGTGTAAATGCGACTGCTTTCAGTGAGACATTTGTACAAAGCTGTCTCGTGATGAGGTGAATCCAGATGGATTTTTCCTCCTGTAGTGAGAAGGGGGCTTTGGCAGGTACGGTGAGCACATGCTAAGCTGCACACAGCACTGACAGCTTCACCTCTGATGAAGACAAGACTCGGCACTGGAATACACCTCTTGCGCCCCCTTTCCCACTGAAGGAGGAAACATTTTGCAGCTCTTCTGAGTAATGAGGTCGATCGTAATGTAAAACTGGATTGGATACAACTTTAAATCTGACAGGTGTGGCCACTACACTCCCATCATGCTGTGTCCACATTATTGGGTCACAAAACACACTTTTTTGTCTTCTGTGTGACACTTTAGCGAGAGCATTTTCTCAGGTGAAAATGAAGACAAATGTACTTCAATCCAAGGGCCAAGATGTACCACGAATAAACTGAAGCACAATTTTCTTATTGGCATGTCGCAGCAGGCGATAATAATTTCAATAATTTCCTCAGAGTGACAAGCACATACTTGTGACCTGAACTGGGGTTTGGACAGCCCTAGCATGAGGCTTAAGCATTACCATGTTGCTGAGAAACATAGAAAAAGCAGCTCGTCTGGCACAGCCATTTTAACCTTACCTTAATCCTAAACCACTAACTCTAAAACCAACTCTAACCCTATGTCTCCACGTCTAAACCTCGAACCATAACCCTATCACTAACCCTAAAACCACTGAACTGCTGAACTGTTTTGTAGCTGCTAGGCATGAGCACCACTCACCAGCCGCAGCGACTGCAGGGATGGTGCCTTCTTCAGCTGGCCGCAGGGCTTCTGCAAGGAGCTGGGCGAGCCTGCGCTGTGTCTGGGAGAGACACTCAGCTGCTCCATGCTACTGGAGCGGCCTTTGCTCAGCCTGCCCACTGTGCTGTGTCCGATGGCAGACAGGAACCTCCTCAGGGACAGCTTGGGCCGGCCATCTTTCATCTCGGAGCTCTCTGGGTACTTCCTGTGTGCCTCCACCCCGCTGTGAACACAAAGCAGGAGAGGTACAGTTTGAATTCTGTGTGTTCATTTTGCTGCTGGTTCTCTGTAGCCTGTGATTGCGATAAAGGAGAGCTGCTGCTCTGTGTCTGAGGTCGTCTGGACTGGAGTCACTGACACTGAGTGTAGGACTGGACTCACTCTGACTGATTGCAGGACTGGAGTCACTGAGACTGAGTGCTGGACTGGAGTCACTGTGACTGAGTGCTGGACTGGATTCACTGAGACTGAATTCAGGACTGGAGTGACTTTTTTCAAAATGCCAAAGATGACAGATAACTACACGACAGCAGCAGACACAAAAATCCTGTTCATTTTTCATTTGTGTTCTTTTCCAAGAGAGGGCAGCCTTGTTCTGAAGTCGGCTCTATTAGCATTCCATGCTGCTGTCAGAAATGCCAAGCTACAGTTCTCCAGCCCTGAATGTAATTTACTAATAAGAAAGTGAAAATGAAGGCTAGATGATGCATCTTTTTGACAATACTATTTCACCCCCAGCGTTACTGATTACCCCCCTCAAGAGCCCCTGAGCGCGGACTCACTCTGCACTGTCTCTTGGATACTCTGCCCTCAGCAGTCCCCTGTGTCTGGAGTCTCCACTGGAGAGGGGCTCCAGGTGTGCTGTCTGGAACTCCGGGCGTGGCGCAGCGCTGGCAGTGTGGGGGCACATGTCCTCATTCAGCTGACAGTATCCTGCAGGGCAAAGTTCTTTTAGGGATCTCAGAGCATTTGGGGTTTAGCGGTCCCATAAGGCTGTACACAATGGTGAACAGGGGTTTGAAAAAAAACCCCATGATGTGGACATCCTGCTTATATCCTTATCCTGCTCTGACCTGTGGTGTATGGATCTGTTATAGGAGTGAGGGCCGGAGCTGGTCTTCATTTCCTTTTGTGTCACCCCTTTGAGATTTGGAGTGTGCCCGAACAGTACAGTCTTTCTTCATCCACATCGCCCTTCCAGGAGGACAGGCTGTGCAATCTTGGAATCATCCAGTCCGCCGTGCAGTTGCTTCTCAGTCTGGCCACAGCACTGATGGCAGCTGATGTCGAGCATGGGGTCGAGCGTGGCCTACATTAACTCACAGTGCCAATTAAAAGTGCCTGGCATGAATGAACAAGCCGGGATTCTAATCAGGTGTTTACAGAAACTGTGCTCTCTGGTGGTGTCTGCCCAGTTTCCACCGTCCCCAGGTCTCTCTCTTTCTCCCTTTCTTCAACTTTCAAAAAAAGTGCAATAGATATACCTGTGTGTCAGCACAACTTCCACAAATGAGTGTGGCTGGCAGACTTGAATTACTGAAAGGCAGATACATTTTCATTCTTACGCTGGGGGCTGTTTTATCCTCTCATCTTCAGGTGTAGCAGAGTGTCCTAGAAAACTGTTACTCTATTAAAGAGGCAATGAAACATAATATCACTGAAAAGCTCCAGAGTGGTTTTGTAAAGAAGATGGAGGTGACTCTTATGCACTGTTGTGATTTTCTTCAGCCTTAGAACCAGCAGTTTTGAATGAGATGGGCTCTCTGCTGACAAATGGTACCTCTGCAAGCCAACAGCCTAAACAGCAGGACTAAGGCACCAGACCGAATCTCAGTGCATGCTTTGGGATCTCTCAATCACCGATACAATCCAGATTCAAACCTGCAACCTCCAGAGGTGCCAAACAGAGCACGCCAAATTAGCAGAGATCTGCAATGGCTGAGCGACTTGGGAGCCTACGTCTCTCCCAAACCTCAAAGAATGTGGGATTAGAACTGGACATTTTACATACTACTTACCAGCTTCAGAGGCAGTGTTATATAGCTGCAGCTCAGCCCCTTTGCTCAGGTCACCAGCGGTTCTGGCTGGTGTGTACAGGGTTGCAGGTCTGGTGCAGCCATTGTTGCAGAGGCTGGTGGACAGGCTTGGTGGGTTTTGTCCGCTTTCGGTGGGCATCTGCTCAGAGTCACAGCTCAGTGCAGAGTAGAGGTGTTTGCCTTGGGACTCAGCGGTCTGGGAAAAGTCTGAATTGTGGTCTTCAGGTAAATGGATCAAGCGATACTGGACAGAGGGCAAGACCTTCACAATTCGCTGACCACTGGGGTGATTCTTTGAGCCGTTTTTCAAAGCTGATTTCTTGGGCTGTCCAAGAGTGCCAAGATCATGGTTATGTTGGGCGTTGTATCCTGATGTTTCCTCTATGGCAGGAGAAGGAAAAGGGCTTATCTTGGAATCTGGAGGGTAGTCTGGCTCTGCAGTGTAAGGGTTAGGAGGCAAAGTTGAGTTCTTCAAGCCAGGAGATCCATTCTCAGCTCCGCTGGGTCGAGGCCTTGAATTTTCTTGAACTAAAGGTCGTTGTTGGCCTTTCGCATGAGCAACTGTCCTATCACTGTAGCTCAGGCCTCCCTTTGCATCAGTAGCTGGCTCATTACCTATGTAAGCAGTTTTGGTCCCTTTCTTGGCTTTGCTGAAAGTTGGGCAGGGTTCCTCTGTCCTGATAGTTTGCATTGCCTCTGAACGCTCCTTCAGTACACTTCCCTTCACATCCTGTATTTGCACAGCCTGTCCATGTGGCCCACATGTTCCATTACCTGTTCTGAAATCTCTGTCTTCAACGGGGGAGACTTCCCCTATGTAGGTTTCTTTGATGCATTCAGTTCGCACTCGGTGGTTTGATGGGGACACCCAGCATGGGATCATCTTCACTGCAAGTTCCTGTTGAGCCCGGCAGGGCGCCTGCTGGGGGGTGTGAGAATCGGAAAGGGAGCTGTCAGCATGCTTACTTGGTAATAAGCTTTGATCGAGCTCCTGGAGGACAGACCCGCAGGAGTCGCACTTCCTGCCGGCAGACTGGCCTTTGTCAGAGCCGCTCTCGCTGTTACTATGACTCCCGTCATGGGTCCTCCTGGTCTTCCTGCTCCACAAGGGGGCGCCCTCGGGGCTCCTGCCTCGCTCTGCTCTGCCTGAGCTGCCCTCGCTCTTGGAGGGCCCCCCGTTGACGTAGGAGGAGAGGTGAGGCTTGGAGACCAGGAGCCCCTGCCCGCGCTCGGCTGCTCTCCGTCTCTGCTGGAGGCGCTCCAGGTAGCGCACCTCAGCGTCTTGGGCAGATTCATCCTCGAAGCGCACCCTGGTGGGGGACTGGCCATGCCGCCGCCGCAGACCGCCGCTCGATTCCCCGCTGGAAGAGTCGCTCAGATTCCCGCATGAAGCCGTCGCTCCATCTCTTCCAGCTAGGCCCCGGCGCAGCAGGCCAGCCCCTGACGACTCCCTGCCAAAGAGAGAGAGAGTTTGGGTCATCAATCACTTACGCGCCCCCTTTTACTGACGGTTTTAAATCTGGAACCACCAGTTTTTCTTTTTGCATCACCCTGCTTTGGAACTGCCGATCTCATCAGTCTACTTGGCTCAACGCTCCAGTGCCAGAGGGGTGAGGATCATGAACAATTTCCTCCAAAATGTATAATGTCACAGCCACCCCCATTCCTAGAGCACAGTCAGCACTGGCTGGAGTGTGGCTCTCACTTACAACTGTCACGGTCGTAAACCCCTCCTCTTAAGGACGCTCCAGCCCTTCCTTGTTTTCCACTCATCTCCCGCACCTGCTCCCTGTTCCAACCCCCTTTTCAGTTCTCCTTAAAAGCCAGGCGCTCACTCTATTCCGGGCTCTGCACTAGTTTCTGTACCAGGCGAGTCTGGGACCTGGATGTGCCTGGTCCCGTCACGGTTTTAATTTCTGTTCCTGTTCCCGTGCCAGTTCCGCCCGGTTCCCGTTTTTTAATCTTGTTTGTTTTGGATGGACAGCCCGGTTTTGGACTTTTGCTTCTGCTTGGATTCCCCCTTGGACTTTCTTCTGGATTGTTTGCCTCTGCCACACCTCCCCCAAACACCAGCACACCATGGACACGCCCCCTGTTTTCATTCTCGACCCCTGCATGCTTTTTCCCCCGTGTTTTCCCCACTCATCCCTGGATTGTGTCACCTGCATAGGGTCCTGAAAGAACGCTTTCGTGACACAACACTGCAATCTCCCAGACTTCAGCCAAGCCACAGGGTCCACTGACTGACACTAGCCCATCCATCATCAGCAGTGCTTGGTCAGCTGTACCCCTCTGATAGGGGAACAATCTTCACAGAGGGCCAGGAAGAGAGCCCAGACTCCACCGAGGGATGTCCAGATTACAGGACTCAACATGGACTCTACGAAAACACCATTACCAGCTGGGCCGCTCAGAAACCTGAAAAAGTTTTTTTAAACTTAGATTTAGAAGGACTCTGCAGTTATGCTTATTGCCTTTTGTGAGCGGAACATTGTTTTTTCGAGGTTTTGGTATTCTGGGAATGTGTTTGGCAGCATTTGTTTCTGATTTCTCACTCAGAAGGATCCAATGAGCTGCTGATTGGATCCACCTGGTGTAACAATCCTTTAAAAGGAGAGAAACTGAAATTGCACTGATAGGGGTTGATAGTTCTTCAAACTGGCCTGACAGTAGGAGGCCAGAAAATGAATGTGTTAATGCTGTTCTTTCTGTTTTGGAGGAATGTTTTGTAACATTCTTTTTTTTGGATTATCATCACTTGTACGAAGACAGTAATTTCTAACTTAGCAATAAAAGCCTCTCCCTAACACTGGGGTAGATCAGCGTTACCACCTTATAGCCTGACGTCAGCAGACCTCAGAAGCTCAGTGTAGCTGGTCCTGGTCAGTATTAGGATGGGAGATCTCTCAGAAACACTGGGGTGCTGCTATAATTGTTGTCTGCAGATCAGTAGGTGGTGCTCTTCTCCCTGCACTAGAATTTCTCATCTAATATCCCAGAAAGGACACTGGGAGCACTGTTAAAGGCCTCATTCAAACATGGTTAAACCAGAATTACATATAACATTATTTAGTTGGTGTATGCCAGCTGGCATTTGCAGAAACATATCTTGTCATTTAATTTTAATTTGAGGTAGAAGTGAATTCCTCATTAGTGGTAGTTAGCTCTAAATGTGAACATATTAGGCAGAACAACAGAGCACAATACTGACTGCATTTTGCATTTTTTTTAAATGTGCCTTATTATCAAATAAAATGGTTACTGAGAAGAGAAACACGTAGGGGTGCTTTTCCGGTTTTAACAGACACACCCAATTTGGGGTTGGTGCACTTTTCAATAACCCTGTTTGGCTGTAATAACGTGTGTGTGGGGTTGTGTGCTGAGGGTTCAACTCCACAGCTGACCGGGGAACTGTGCTCGTGTCACGATCCAAAAGCTAAGGCCTCTGGGAACAGCAGGGTTCAGTCCCATAGCTCTCATTAGGTGAGCTCGTAATGCAGTGCCAGCGAACCTCTGAACATCTGTCTCTCCCAAGAGGGCTGTACACTCATACCTCCCAGGCTTTAAACATAATTTTGACAGTTCTAGTTCAATGCCAGGTACCCTGAACAGATATGCACAGTACTGATGCCAGAGCTGGCTGTCAAGTGAGCAGGTTTTGCCTGAGCGGGCTGGCGGTTCGCTTTCCCACTCCTGTGACTGAGGCCCCAGCAGAGCGGCAGGCTGTGCAGGAAACAGCCCAGCGAACAGCTGACTGGCACGGCGGCGCCCACTGCTCTGTCTGGGGGCTTTGATCTGCGGGGGTGACAGCTGGCGAGGATGACAGCTCCCAACGAGAAAGGGAGAAAGGGGGGAGCGATGCGTGGAAGCAAATTAAACATCCAGTTTCAGATGAAACAGGGGCGTCCAGGCCTTCAAGGTTCTGGTTGAGAATGTGAGGTGAGCGGGGTGGAATAGACTGCATGATGGGAAGGGGACAGGACAGTACAGGCTCCTTCACCCCTGTGGGTAATGTGAGCGATGTTGTCTAATGAGGCTCAGAAGGCGGACTGGCCATATCTTTCCACAGGAGAAGGGCTAGAGGCACACCCCAAAAATGAACTGCCCGTAATTTATCTTGAGGGCGCAAAGGAATGTCAGGAGCTGTAAATCCCCATAGGACGGGTGTCCCTGTGGTTCCTGTGCTTTCCCACCTCCCTTCGGATTCCTGTACCCTTGAACACCGATCCTGGTTCTCAAGGTGGGAAGTTTAATTAGACATAGAATCAGACATTAGCATGGTTGTGAGATCCACACTTTAAGCTGTTTTGTTCACAGCAGAAAAGGACTGGGCTGTTGTTTCTACTATGTGGGGCTGTGTTAAGTCGATTAACCTGATTTTATGAGCAAACACAATTTGTATATATAGTAATAATGCAAAACAATATACACACCATTTTACAAATAGGGAGGGTTTTAAGACTTCCCCCTCAAAACAAAAAAGCAATTGAACAGTGTGACAGATCTGTAGTAATTCAATATACTGTTGCTGATTTTCATTTTATTCTCCTCACTCATGTCCTTGCCAGTTTAGAACCTTACTTGAGAAAATTACAAACAGAATTTGCAGTTTGTGTGACTCTTGGCAGTGTGACTCCTAGTTGATAAAAGTCTTTTTAAAGTGCCACAAAATCTGGAATTAACTGCTGTTATTTTCCGGTTGAAATGGTGCTTTTTTACCATTATCTATTCCTTACAACGATTTTTCACACATGCTATCGACATGATAAATGCTTGCTGTTGGAAGCTGAAACATTTCAAAATAAGATTGTTTCCCGTTTGGAGCATTTTGGCTCCTCTTTTTTCAGGAAAAAGCGGGTATGGATCTTTGGGCAAGCTTTAAAAAGCCCTGGTTTTTAAATTAATTCTGTAGATTTTTGTTTGAAATTCCATTTTACACTGTTGTGTTGAAAAAGGCCTGTGGTATATCATGGTTTGGTTAAAAAGAAAACCTTTGAGAGACCGTCTTTACATGACGCAGAGACTGAAGCTCTGAGAAGTGGTATTTATAGCCCTGGGGAGCCTATGTCAATGTCCTGAATCTGCAAGAGCACTAATCTCACAGAGGTGCTCCACAACGCTGTGGAACAATCATCCCTCTCAGCTATTGCATAATTTCAGCTTGCGTAACTACTGTTCAGAAACAGACAGGGACCACTGAGCCTGGCAAGCGTTCATCACAGCCTGCAATTTGTGCCTGCTTTTCCAAAGCACTTTATGTGCATTGTTGCTACTTGTGTTGTCTAGCTTGTTTGTCTAATTATTATATCATTTTAATTACTCCCAACAAAACAAAAGCAGGATCTAAAATACTACTGGATCCACATTATTGCTAAAGTTCTGCAGTTTGATTTACAACCAACGAAATTGTTTCACCTGTATTTTTAGTATTTAAGCAAAAAGTTATTTTAAATTGTCCAACCCAACTCTGAAATAGATACAGTAGCCTTTGTCTTATTGAGATTTGTTTTCTGCACAAAACTAGGGAGGAAGAAAAAGGATCTTCCCTACCTGTCTACAAATCTACATGAAAGTACCAGTAGCTGCCAGGCATACAGTATGTCAAAGAGCACTGAACTCTGGGTCACTTAAACTTAAATACCCAAAGTCAAAGAATCTGCAAGAACAGATGAAGTATTCAGCTTAATATTGAGCACGAGTTGATTAAAACTACGAGAATCATCCTTGCAACACTTTCCAGCAAGGATGGAAAGTGTTGCACATACATGGTTAATACATGGTTAATACATACATGGGATCCAAATCTCTAGATTGTAGTAGATGAGGGTTGTTTTTAAGCAAGTTGGGGTTCTGATTGCAGATTTATCCCTGAGATTTCCTTATGGATGTTTTCTGTCTCCCTTTGTGAGCGTCACAACAGGCTGCTGCCACTGCAGCACAATAACAAAACAATTTGCTTCCTGAAGGGCACAGCAGTAGGCCACAACACCGCAAACAAAAAGCATTTAAAAAGAAAAGAAAATCCCACTCTCTTCCAATTGAAGAGGAGATGATCTCCAGCTGTTGGGACTGAAGAACATCATCTTAAGAAAACACCTTAAAAATAACACACAAGCTGTCCTAATGTGCAAGCGCTCTCAAAGCTAATGAGAGAAGCGAATGCTAAATGTATTTCACAGCAGGGCAGGGCTGAGGGCAGGGAGGCCGCCAGGGCCTCCACTGTGCCTAGAGTGGCGCAGGAGAGATGAGCTGGGGGAGCTAGCCTTCCCAGCTGAGCCCTGGCAGTAAACAGCAGACAGAGAGACAGAGAGACTCGCTGCGGCTCGAGAGCGGGTGACTTACGGCGCCTCCTTCTGAATGGGCAGGATGCTGTGGTCAGCCTTGAGAGGGTGCGAGCGGGCCTTCATTCGGGCTCTCTCCAGCAGCCGCTTGGCCTGCTCATGCCGGGGGCTGAGGGGCAGCTCCTCACAGGAAACAAAGGCCCTGCCACGGAGAGACAGCCAGGCGCGTGAGGGAGCGAGGGGATTAGGGCAGGCCGGCAGTGATTAGAGATTAGGCCGACGCGAGGCCTGACAGCATGTGGCGTCGGAGAACAGGCACGAAAAGGAGACAATGGAAGAGTGTTTCCGGTCACCTCTGAGGTATATTTGGCTTAAAGCGTTTTTTCACTCCAGTGCAGGACAAATGGTTTCACTTTTTCCGAAGTCCAAATAAAATCTAACCAAGAGACATGTGAACTCACACTTTGCACTTTAAACTCCAGAAGTCTGTATTATTTTTATTTGGGTTGCTATAATTGCATCTTATATGCTTTTTTAATTACTTTTCAAAGTTGGGAACATGTTCTTCTTATAGGCCAAAGCATTAAGAAAACTGCTGTTACCTATCTTGTATCTGAGCGGATGTTCATTCTTGTGGCCTAAAGGGGGTCAACACTCTAATTTAGTACTCAGTGTAATCAACCCGGCTTTGTCAGTGAGTCTGTTTCCCTGAAACCCCCCATTTAAACAATAACTGCTACCACAACGCACCCTTGGCAAGCAGCAACTACTAAATAAACACTATAAAGGAAAAAGGTAAACCACAGCAGAGAAGTGGAGGTAAATTTGAGGCAGGGCACTCTTACAGCTGGAAGGCTGAAATGAAACTGAGTGTGGAGATAAAAATGAAAATTAAAAGGTTATTTAGAGTGGGAATTCTAATGCAAATGATAAACTTTAATGGATTACATGTAGGACTTGTAGGACAAAACTGAGAGGAAATTGAATATATTTATTAGTAGAGGTGAAACTGGATTGATTTTTGGAATTTGGATCTGGAACTAAATCTGAATTTTTTTGGGGTGAGGAATTAAATTGTAGTTAATGTAGTGGAGAAGGGATGGTGACACAGTGGTTAGCATTACTGCCTTATAGCACTTGTGCCCTGGGTTCAATTGTGGACCCTGGGGTACTGTCTGCGTGGAGTTTGTATATTCTCTCTGTGTTCACATGGGTTTCCTCCAGGTGCCCTGGTTTCCTTCCACAGACCAAAACCATGTTGGTAGGTTAATTGGCTTCTGAGAAATTGTTTGCGTGTCTGTGTATGCCCTGTGACGGATTGGCGTCCCAATCAGGGTGTATTCTGTCTTGTGCCTGTTGCTCAATGGATGCCTAATGTAGTGGAATTTATCACACTTTATATTCATTTAACCTATTAAAATGAAAGTAAAATGAAATTTCGGATACTAACCCTGCACTTCTGCCAGATAACACAAGGACTTTGCTTGTGCATGATATCAATAGAGCCAGCTGGAGGAACATACAGTATGTACAAGCTCAGGGGCTTCAAATATGGAAATGTGCTGCAGAAACAATACTTAGCTGTAGGAAATAGTCTAGTCCAAATGTTTATTTCCATTTGAACATGGGACTAAACGGCAGGTTTCTGCCCGTTTTGGAAAACATCTACAATATTAAAGACAGCAGAAAGTATTTGCCGTCTGGTCCACATAAAAAAAATCCATATTGAAATATTACACTTCTGTGTCATCAAAAAAAATCAACTACCCAGAGTGTGTGTCCGTTTCCCCCTTATCTAAAGCTCCTTATGTAACATGCATGTTAACAATGTGCTGGAACGTTAAGCTCCTGCTGCCGGGCAGCTGTGTGGCTCTGCCAGTTCGTCCTGTTGGCACGGCTCTCTGTGACACTGCTGCAAGAGCTGTGGCATCGCCCACTGACTCGCAAGGGGAACAGGCTGCCAGCTTGTCTTTGGGATTAGTGCTCGGGAATGAAGAAGAATATGCGGAGATCAGGGATGAAAAACAAGCACTTCAGATTTTTCTTTAGGAAGGGGTACAGGGGGCAGCTCTCTCTGTAAAGGGGTAGGATGTACAGTAGGCACCTCAGCTGCATCAGGAGCTCAGGAAGGACTGAGCCACCTGCAGCTTTGCACATGGTATTGAGTGACACAATCATCACATGATTCTGTTTCACTTCACTAGGACTCAAGAAGGAGTTAACTGTGGAGAGTTTCACCTCTTTGTGTATTAGACTAAGGAATGATGGACTAAATAATTTTGAGACTGAATCAAAAAACATAATTGTAAACAAGAAGGAAAAGAATGACTTTCCTCTCATACAAAGTGAATAAAACCCTTCAATGCCTTCCAAATACAAGCTGACTAATATGTACAAATTCTCTCAGCTGTTTTTCGGCTATTTTCAAGTGTTTATGAATGTTAATGCCTCCGTGGAGGTAATTTCTATCCCTTCCCTGAAAACTTGATCTGGACAATTGAATGATGGAATAATTTCCTGTAATGGTAGTATCAGCTGATAGAAACACACTGTCTTCCCTTTATTTAATAACAGTGCAGCTCAGAGAACTGCTCTTACACTCACTGTAGTTGAGGAAGAGTTCGGGGACTAGGACGGGACAGGGTTACCTGTGACTGTGCTCACTGTCCTGAAGGGAGATCCCAGAATCCCAGTCGCTGTCATTCAGAGCAGACAGGCCTACAAGATAAATCCTGGGTTTAGACGCTGTTGTCCATCACAAACTGGGCTTCCCCTTCCACCCTGTCTCTGAGGCATATGTATTTATAGCTTGCATACCCCACAGAACACAGAATACAATAAGAACCCATAATATATAAAGGTACATATGTGGATGCAAGAGTACTATGTCCTTCTGGATAACTATTTCATATAGGATTGTCAAGGGAAGGGACTGAGTTTCAGAATACAGTAGGGTCTCGACATTAGCAAGGGATCAGTGCAGTAAACCATTACAAATAGCCAAATTTGCCTGTAGCCAAGTCCACCCCTACACCGTTGCATACTGTACTACAGTATATAGTATGTAAGATTAAAAGGCATAAGTAACCCTCCCTTATATGATAATTAAATTGTTAATGCATTGGTTTTAGTTTTATGAAAATAACAATGAACAACTAAAACAAACAACAGAAAATTCATAACTCATAGCAATCAGCTAAAATAACCAACATGAATCCCTCCCCCACATCCAGCGGATGCCTGCCCTTTCTCTCTCTTTCTCGACGATCATCACACCCCACTGTAATAAAATCAGCGATAAAAGTGTTAGTGAGTGTATAAAGTCATCTCCAGCCTGTCATTCCCCACATTGGCAACACAGAACATGGAGTGTTTGTTACATTATGAAAACAAGACCATGTTGAGATGCAGATGCTGGGTAGTGGGCACTAGGGCAGGAGTCAGTGAGGGGCTCGCTCACTAGCTACTATTCGTCTCACAAGCCTAGTCTGTTGCGCTGCTAATGTACAACATGCGCTTAGCAACTTTTGACTTACTTTCATCTCGTTCTGCTCTTTATCTATCTAAGACCCCATCGGCCTGACCAAATCACAGATAAGTGAATTTGCACATGTTAAATTTGCAGACGTAGTGACCCTACTGTATAGACTAATACGTAGTAAGCAAGTTGTGCCAGGGGGATAATTTAGGGGATGTCTGGGAACATCTTAAGATCTTCTCAGAAGGCACTAAGCTCCTCCACCCACCAGCTCTTTTGAGCTCCAGCTTGTCGGATTACTGTGAATTACCTCTGCCATTGCACTCTGGTAGCTCCTTGCCCCTCAGCTCCAGCGGGCTCTGAGACCTGCTCTCAGGCCTGTTCAGCATCTGCTTCAGAATGCCTCTGTTCATCTCTACACGCTCTGCCAGCGACAGTGTGCTGCTGTTGCTGCAGACGCTCTCCCAGCTGTCGGCCCTCCAGAGCCCCCCCAGCGGGAACTCCTTCCTCCCAGCCCTCCACAGGTGGCTCTCCAAGCTGTCGGACCTCTGCAGATCCCTCCGGAGTGGCTGAGCACCTGGGGTGACCTTCCTCTGGATAGGGGCCTCCCACAGCTGGTGCTGAGTGTCGGCCCGGAGAGCCTGCTCACTACCCGCCTGCAGATTATCTCTGAGGAAGAGTGTCTCTGGCCGGGCAGCCTTCCAGAAGCCCTTGGGAGGCGTCCAGGACTTGGTGTTGGGTTCCTCTTGGACGCCCACCCCATTGGAGAGGTTCTCCAGACTGGCCCCCTCACCAAGGCCTCTGGACAGAGCCAGGCTGGACAGAGGTCCCATCTTGTATGGGTCCTCGTACAGGTCCTCCTGGTCACTCTGCAGGATATTGTCAGTCAAGTAGGTATGGACCTGAAACTGGGGGTCCACCTCCTCGTCGCTGCCAATTGGCTTGCTGGCGACCTGCTGTCCAGTGGGGGCCTTGCTGGAGCCTTTTCTCTGCTGCCCCTGCTCGTGTGCTGATGGTCCCTTGTCTTCTTTCCCTGCAGCTCTCCTCTCGGAGAGGGCCTTCACTTTGGACTGCAGCGCGGACACGGCAGAGCCTGGGGCCTGTGGGAGAAGAGGGGAGTCCAGGCCGGACTCTGCGTGGGGGCCGCTGTCCTGCTGGGGCAGAGCCGCCTCTTGTTCTTTCCACTGGCCCGCTCTGTGTGGCACGCTGGGATGCTGGAGGACCTCGGCGCTGGAGACCTCTTCCATGGCACTCTGCTAATCAAGGACCACTCCTACGACAGAGGGGACGCTGTATTAAGGACATTAAATATGGACATTTCAGCATGTTCACACATTAACATCTTTATGAAACACGCTGATATAGCTGTACGGGAAAGTAGCTGGGCCCTGTGATAAGCTGTTAAAAATGTATTCTTATAGAAATATACTTACCTTCATTCACAAATACAATAAGTAAAATCTTAATAATATCTGTGTTATAATCTCCACATTACTCACATGCACTCATACACACTTTTGAAGCTTCTTATCCACTCATTATTTTACATCAAATTTCTGCCACTCTCTGTTTCAAAATATGTATTTGATTAGCTTCCTTATGTTGTGTCTATTGAAAATTGAGATTGAAGTGGAATGATTTTTGACATTCATTATTTTGTTTATTAACAGCACTGTTATAGGTTTGTACAAGAAAGCCAGTAGTTCTATCATGTGCGTGGTGCCTAGCCAATAAAGTGTAAAAACTAGAGATTATGTTATTCTTGACTAAAATGCAAAAACGTTTTTTTTTTTCATTTTTCTTTTCATTTTCATTGATATTTCAGAGGCCTGTAGCAGAAGCCAGTTTGACCAATGTAAGGACACAGGAGCTAACCCCCTTACTCTTACATAACCAAGTAGACAAGTTATCAGTTGAACATCTCATCTGAAGAACAGCACCTCCTGCCACACTGTGGTCCTGGTTACTATGGAAATTCCCTTTGGCAATTCTGGCCCAGAGAGAGGAGCACCACTTGATCCACCAGCACCACTTACAGCAGCAACCTTATTTTCACTGGAGTTCTCCCATCCCAGTACTGACTAGTCCTTGCTTAGCTTCTCAGCAAGCACTTCATTTGCTTTTCTAAAAAATAAATCAACATCAGGAGTCTGTTTCTCTGCACTGACATACCTACATGAAAGTCCTATCGGTTCGGTCTTTTCTAAAGAGACATTTGAATGTACTGCCCAATTTGTAAAATACACTGCACAGCTTGTGCATTCGTTTGTTTTGCTTTGTAATATTATAAGCAATCTCCATATGTTATTGGCCTGCCATTCAGCTACACAAAAGATATGTCTGGAAATTATAAGAATTTTTATATGGTGAAGAGCAGTTCTTGGAAAAAATAACAGCACCGTTACTCTTCAATTTGAATTCTCGCCTTAAAATCCCATCTTTCTTTGTGGGCAGGGATAATTTTGGCTTTCATTTTTACTGTACGTCTCTAAATAGCAAGTCGCCACAATACGCTACACATGACTAATTACTGCCTCTGTGATCAGAGCAGAGCGGAGGTCAAATTAAAGGGCTGCTGATGCCAGCAACAGGAATTACATTCTTGTAACCTCACAGGACCAGGAGCCAGCAAGGGCAATTCACATCATGCCTAATACAGCACCCATAAGAAAAGCTTTGGCAATCTCCAAAACACGCAAAGCGCACAGATAGAAAAGTATTAGAAGAATTAATACAAAAGAATTCAAACATTTTGCAGATGACGAAGGGCCATCTGTCGTCTCTGTGCTGGTTTCCAGCGGCAGAATCCAAAAAGTTAATTACAGAGACGTTACTTCTGTTGTGTGTTTTCCAGGAGTTGAGAATCGTTATTTTTTTCCCCCATTTCAGCTTGTAATCTGAATAAAAAGAGAATTTAAATTGGTACATGGAATGTTTTCATAAATATATAAGTATGGCATTTACAAGCTCAATATAAACGGATGTAAATTTCCAGATGTAAATCAGGGCTTTCAATGCAGTGACTGTGAAGTTGGTTTTAATCAGTTGTTTGATCATTTAGGTAATGAGTGTTGCCACAGATCTTACTCCGTTTTTGCCAAAGCCCCTAAAAACATCTCTAAATCTGTGCACAGTTCATCATTGATTCCTTTTTAAGTAAATAATTATTTCTGTCTGTAAACAGGGAGAGGATAATGTGCGAATTGTGTCAGGGGATGATCTATCAATCACTTCAGTAACCTAGAGACCAGCAATCAGCACTGACAAGACACAGGTCTGGAAGCTGGTTGCCACGGCTACACCACCTGCATTTCTCACTCCGTTGGCAACAACATATAGCCATGACGACACAAAACCATGATGTCAACTTCCATAGACATGTAGCCTTGACTGTATCTTCTCAGAAAATACGGTCTTCTGAGATTGTGCCCCTCACTTTATAATATTGTTTTTAAAAACCAACATACTCAAATGTGCACAAACTCCCTGATGTTCATTTAATGTTGTAGATATGCTCTATTACACTTTAAACACGAGATAACAAATTACCTTAAAATATTGAATATGTTTCTTTCATTTTATGGCAGATACTAGTGTCCATTTTTTTAAAACAAAATAAAATATTGTTAAACAAATACCATCTTGAGAACATAATTTAGGTTACAAATGACAGGAGACTATTCGACTCGTCTCCCCTGTTAGGAACTAGTTAATCTAAAGATCGCATCCACCCATTTCTTGAAATACACCAGGGTATCAATTTAAACAAGATGGCTAGGCTGGTTGTTCCATACTCCCACAACTCTTTGGTTAAGGAATTATCCCACGTTCTCAGCTCTCATGCCCTATCTTTTTCATTTTCAGATGAAGACTTAAAAGACCCTTTTTTAAATCAGTACATTCCTATCATAGGTTTAGAGTGACTTAACATTGGGCAGTTTGCTTATTGGGGTTATTTCTTCATATTTTGTCTGAAACAGAAGCATTTGGACTCCTTGTTGAACAAGAACAACAGGTTTTCATACACACAAGACAGTACATTCAGGCTTTGCTAATTCAATAAGCCATTAAGAAAGTATTATAATCTGAATTAATGTACTTCAATCTGTCTCTTTTTTGATGTGTCACTTAATTGTAAAATAAAACAGTTTTCTCAATGCTGGCACACTGAGCATGTTGTTGTTCCTCCTAAACCTCTTCACCTCTTTTCCTCTTAAAAGCTCTAACCTTCATCATTGATGTTTCAGATGCCGATGTGTCATGGCAGTTTTGCAGATAAAACTCCCATTGCAGAGCAGCTTGACTCATTTCAGGTTTTCTGGGTTCCAGGTTTGCATAAGCCTGCAAACCTGGGAGCTGGATATTTCAAGGTCACTACAATTGTTTCTGAGTGGACCTGAAAAGGCAAAATAATATTCGGCACAAGGCTTTGCTTCCTCTATACACATTGTTTGAGAACACGCCACTCATAAAAGCTGAAATAGATCAAACCGCTGTTCAAGGGTGGTCTTGTCTCTATCCCGTCTGCCTTGCTGTGCTTATGCTCCCTGTTTAATCTTGACTTGTATATAGAGTTGGAATATTAACTGAGAGATGCCGCTTGGCCTCAAGGCATGGAAAGACTTAGGAAATAACTAACGTCAACACTCAAAGCAAGTACTTTAAAAGCAGCCTGGTTATGCTGACTATTGCTAAGAGCCTGAATGTTTATGCTATGAGTTCTCCTGCCGGCCAGCAGTAATGAGGACCTGTCTGCACTGTGGTTTTGCTCTTCTGTAGTGCAGTGTTTCTCTATCAGCCACAAGCTCGAGAACATAAGCATGATTACGAACAATCTAGCCCACTGGGATCTCACCCAGCTGTCTAAAAGAAGCCAGGGAGTCGGCTTTTGCAACATGGCTGGGCTGCTTGTTCCACACTCCCACAACCCTTAGTGTAAATGAAGTTCCGTGGTTGGTTAATGCGCTTCCTTTCATTTTTCTCTAGCTGTGTTGAGAAGGGTGCACAACTGCAAAACGTTCCTCCCTGAGTGATGCAAACCCTTATAAACAGTTACTGCGGGAACCAATGGTAAAAGCAGGATCCAGTGTAATAAAGTAAAGCAAAAGCAGAGTAAAAGTGTAGAGAGGGCAATCAAAACAAAAGTCAGCCGTTGGAAACCATGAAAAAACAGCAAGTAAAAAATACAGATGGAAGCAGAGTGAAAATAAATGTAGGTTTTCTGAACTCTGCCAATGACTTTTTAGTTAAACTATACTTAAGTTTGGGTCCTGAATATCTTTTTTATATCAACTATTATTATAGACTGTTTATTATCCATCACCTTTTATTCAAACTGATTTTAACAGCACCAGCTCCAGGTTAAGCCCACAAGCATTTCTGAGTTCTTTACAAACCTGGGCTCCTTCAGTCACCTCGAAATTAAACCGCTTTTAAATTAGGCTGAAATACCAACAAGGCAGGCAAAGGACATCCTCTTTCCACCAGAATAGAGTTAATTCCAATGGAAGGAAACAGCAATGAGTAATAACGAAAAACCTACGAGAACTACAAATAGAATAAACTTGAACTTACTTAGAAACAGGATCTGCACAGTGGAGAAAGATTTCTAAAGGAAAAACTGTTTAGGTTCTCGATGATCAAAGATGCTCTCTGTAAGTCATCCTATGTGCACTGTCATCCCTCACTGCTCTGCTCCAGATGGGTCTAATTGTTTGCTGTTTAATCAGAAAATTAATCCACCAAGATCTCAGTCACTGACACAGCGAGCTCCTTGGGGAAGAAAAGGAAACTGGATGCACACAAACATGAAGCATGTGCAGTAAATACTGGATGTGAAGGAAAGGACATGTTGTGCTGGCAGGGAGGGGCAACAGAGCAGTAGTGGCAGGTAATTCGAAGCACTCTCCATCATTCCACGCCTCAGAGGAATTAATAGAGATGCCCAAAAAGCTCTACTGTGAATGGATCTGAGAACAGTCCAGTGCAGGAATGATGCCTTGGATCTTCAGCCCTGTTCATGGATAGCTTCTGGCCTTCAGAGCTTGGCTCTTGAAAGGTCATGTTAATCTTCAGCCAATAGCAGCTTTATTTCAGGGCAGGGATAATCTCTAGGGTGACTTTATAACTCTGCAGGACCAGGTCTGGAGACACCTGTCTTGGAGAAGTGAGTTTGATGGGCTCACCTCTTGTTAATGACCTCTTTCTCCTCCTTGTACCACAAACAGCTCTAGCATTTAGAAGATCAAGAAGATTTCTCAGCATTTTAGATAATTACATCATTTCTTTGTAAACAGCCCTTTTCACGTTAGTGGAAAACCCATTTTGTATGATCTCCCAGTGTTTGTGAGGGCAATGGTGGCCATGTTAACTGGTGTCTCTAAATGTCCTTATTTGCGTGCATTTCCTGCAATGAACTGCTGTTCTGTCTAGTCCCACATTGTGCCCTGTCTCTGTATAGTTATGCGCCTGCTTGCTGTGAGCTTCTCAGTAAGAAGTGGACGTGGGTAATGTATGGATGGATAAAGCGACAGCCCATCAT
Organism: Lepisosteus platostomus; assembly: GCF_059453375.1. NCBI lineage: Eukaryota > Metazoa > Chordata > Actinopteri > Semionotiformes > Lepisosteidae > Lepisosteus > Lepisosteus platostomus. The sequence goes on from NC_142621.1 coordinate 31,537,350, forward strand.
ACCGAACAATGAGCACAGAGTCGTGCCAGAGGCCGAGATCCAGGCGAGGGCACTGGAAGACTTTGCTGATCTACGCGGTAATAAACGCAGAGCGAGACTCATTAAGACCTTTATTGAAAAGAGCGTGCACCACCCATGGCACTTGAACATGTTTTAATTTTTGTGCCTGATCCACAGAGAGCTCCAGCCGCACAGACACTCCTTCCAACAAGAGGGGTGAGAAAACAGAGCCTTTTCCATAGACGCTTGAAAAAAAAAACTCTGCGTGATTGAACCCTAGATAATTAGTAAAGCTGGGAACAGAGAATAAGAAAAAATCTGAATGTTTCTCTACTGCCTGCGGCTCTCTCTCTGTGGAGGGGGAGCGGACAGCTCTGGCACGCGGGCCTTCTGAAACACTGCAAGCAGGCTGGCACTCCGCTGCCCGGAAAGCCTTGCAGTCTGACAGCGAAAGATTCCTATGAAGAGCCCAAGGCTGCACTTGCATTTCTCAGTTCAGACCTAAGTGCTCTTCATAGTGCTGACTTTGCTCTGGTTCATCCGGACCTCGACGATGACAAAAGCCTTAGGCGATAAATTCACAAAATCAAGCAGAAGGAGAAAACAAAAGCAGATGCTCCAGGACTCAAACACTCCTCATGTGCTGTGTCCCCACAGTTTGTGACATTTAAAAAAAAACAGTAAGAGCTTTAAAATATACAGTATACAGAAGTAGAATTCGACACTACTTTTCTCAAACCAGGCTTAACATCTGGTACCACATCTGTTCAATACCTTTTACGTAACTGGGGCAGCAACAAGCAACTTTTGTGATCCGGTATGTTTCTGTAGCACTGAATTTACTCACAACTTTGTACTGAGAAAGGAACACCCACTCTTACCTCTGTCTCCCATCTGCCAGAGATGAGTCTCCTCTCTCCTCTCCATCCACAAGTGACCTTAACAGAGATTCCAACACTTGTGCAGCTCCACTGCTCCTTCCACCACTTCCTGTTTCTTGAAACCCATCAGGACCAGCCAAAATAAAAAAAAGGAGCCGCAAAGAACTTTTTTTCTGCTTTGTGCCTTGAATTGGGCAGTCTCAGACAGCCTCCCTCTCCCTTTCCCTCTCCATTCTGTTGCAGCTGTGAGTAACCGCTGATGTGTCTGTGAGACCGCCTGTGCTCGGCTCTCCCGCATACCTGGGCTTCAGACCAACCCTCCCCCGATCTGCTCCCCTTCCTCCCCTTTGCTTCCAAAAACATCTCCCACAAGCCACTGACTGTAAAAGGTGCTACACATGTGTGAGCCCCTGTGGTTGCCTGGGCGACAGGCACAGCAAGCGGAAAGGGATAGGTCGCCCAAAAATGCCAAGACGAACTCAAAAACGAGTCCCATTGGGGGAGAGGCTGGTTGGACAGCCCCCCGAAAGGAGGGGCTTTGTAACTCTATGCTTGAATATATGGAAAAAAAGGAAAGGAATCTTGAAAACACGGCATAGAGGAAGTTCAGAAGTCTCCACAACATTTCCCAGCTGCCCAGGAATTTCCTTTGTTTATTTTTTTTTAATTTTAATGCAGATAATTGAATTATCTGTATTAGAATCCTGTTTTTTTTTAAAAAACACTCTTTTAAAAAGATAATCTTATAGCCTTTCAGAATTCAGAACTTACTTTTGTGTTGCTACAGCCCTTTACACGTCTTATTATTCCCAGAAGGACTGGAGGCCTGTCTTGAAGCCATTCCAACAGCCACAGGAAATACCCGAGGTAGAACTGGGACATTCCCAACGGAATGAAGCAAAGGAGAGCTAACTGAATAACTCCAGCCTGCAATTCAATACATTACAGATTAACCACCTTGTACCATGCACAGCACTTAACTTGTGCCTTTGTGCACAAGACTCAAACACAGCAAGCTCCATTTTCAAACCATAAAAACACCAGTCAGCCAATCCCTTACCCAGGTAACTTGTAACTGTGCTTCTGAAAGTAAATTTCTTCAACATGATACACTGCATTCTGCCTTCAGAAAGTATGCAACCCTCTTAAAGTTTTCACAACTCCTTATGTTGCAAACTCAAATAGAAATGCATTTATTTGGGATGGTTTGTCACTGACCTAACCACAACATATTTTAATTATAATGCAAAAGTGGAATGAAAGTTTTGGAATATTTTTACATGTAATTTAAAAGAAAACACTCTTGACTTGACAAATATTCACCCCCTTTGCGATGACACTTCAAACTGAGCCCAGCTACATCTAAATTCCTTGTAAGATCACTCTAAAACTCTAAAAAAGGGGTGTAAAAACATAAAATTCCCAGTTGCACAGTTTTTTTTCCTATCAAAATACACTATTTTACAATAAACATGTTACAGTAAGTACACGTTCTAAAAAATCATGCAAATTCTACTATGATACAAAAGTTCTGAAAAGGGGGTGATCGTCCTTCGACAATCGGAGCAAGGGGAAGCTGGGGCTGGATTTCCACAAGGAGAGAGTCCCTCCCAGCCCTACCGCTTGCTGTTGTCCCTGCCTTTTCCCTGTCCCGGCTCTGAAACTGCGGTTGTCCAGACCTCCGTAGGAGCCCCAAGGAACAGGGATTTCCTCTTTAGTCCCCGTTCAGGGCCCAGAGTCTCTTCCACAGTTAGGACCATCATTAGTAAATGGAACGGATACAGAGCCATCCAGCCTGTACTCATTTATGCAGCTGGGTATTTCACTGGGGTAAATCAGGTGCAGTTACCTTGTAACAGCAGTGCTTCACCTGACATTTGTATCCAAGTCCAGAATCCTAACCGATGCTCCATACAGCTGCCCGTTAAAGAGATCAGCTATTGGATAGGCCCATCCACTCTCCTGATTGCGCTGAAACATAACATATTTTGATTTTTTTTTCAGATGAGAGTATCTGATAAGAACCATCCAGCATACACAAGGAAATGTTATATCGGGAAGCGAAATCTGTTCCTTGTGCGCGCTGGCTTAAACTGCTGTCACTGTAATTGCTCTCAACATTTACTGGATGACAGGTTTCTCATCAGAAATGTTCCATGCAGGGCCCACAGATTTGCAGATTTATGAAATTTGTTATGTAAGGCAGCATTAGTCTGATACACCTGCTCTGAATACATGTGGTACTTAACAGCATTAAGCCCTCTGATCTTTCACCCTGTAAGCCATACACACGTATCAGTAATATAATTTCTGAAATCTGTCTGACGTGCTATAGCCATGCTTTTATTCATCTTCTTATTGGGACAGCTGTATTAGTGCTACATAATTCAGGTGTGGTGATGTTATAGATCACAGGTAATGCTGCATGACAGAACTCCATGAGTCTGGCTTTACAAGAAAGAGATGGATTATTTAATTGCAGAAGAGTTTATGAATTACTTTTCCTGCACATGAGATCATTCTAAAAAAAACATACAGGGAAAAAATGATTTCAAAACTTTTCCAGAAACAGAAATAATCAGAAAATACGGCTAGGTTAAGCAATTTCTTTAATTTCAAAGTCTTGTGTTTCAGTTTTCAGTGTTTACCCCTTGATCAGTGTCTGCCAGGAATCACCAGGAACAATTACTAATCATTCCATCCAGATCTGCTGATGGGTTGGGACAAAATGACAGATGCAATTTGCAAATAAAAAATTATGTCTAACCAGTTAAAGTAGTAGCACTACAAGACAGGCTTTGTGCTTATTAAACTACTGCAGATCGGGTTGTGAACACCCGTGAACTTCCAGGCAGGGATATTAGGAAAACCTTTGTCTTCTGAAGTCCTTAAATCAAGTTACCATTCATGCCATTCATGGGGAAACATCCAGGCCAATATGGGGTTGGGTTTTTTTACTCCATGTATTTTTCCTTAAATTGTACTAAAGGATTGTGTCTGAATGGCAACACGATGCTCTGTCAAAAAGAAAAGCACCCAGTGTCAAAAAGTGCAGCTCTGAGCTGAGACAGACAACTGTTAGCTAAGAGCAGAACTCAGAGCTCTGACCATCAGAAATCTGCAGGTCCAAGCGGCGCTCCAGTCATGTTTTTTTTGTTGTTTTTCATCGTGTAGGCAATAGTCGACAAAGTCAATATAAAAATGTTGGCAGTAGTCTATAAAGTCAACAGGGGCCAGAGTCTGTACCACGCAATCTCCACAGCTCCAATGAGCCCTTTGCCCCATATAATCCTTAAAGCAAGATAATTATGACACAATGCACTGGTTTCAAAGAGATTGTGCAGCAACTGGCCAGCTGCTTAACTACTGTACTTACCTAATACCCCATTCTATGACAGCAGGGGGACCGAACCTGCCATAACATTATGCAATGACTCCCTTAATCCAGGAATCAGTAATTCACCTGTGCAGTGTAATCAGAGAACACAAGAGACTGAGGTCTGCAATCTTATTGCAGAGCTTGGGCAGCAGCAACATGATCGTACCCGAGACTGCGGGGGAGAGAGGAGGGTGGTGGAGCCAGCCCTCTGAGAGTCTCTGTGCAGTGTGCTGCCATCCTACCCAGTCTGTCCAAAACATACGGAACTCCACTGCTGCCATGGTGACCTCAAAGGTCAGCACTGCAAGTTATTAATGGCGCCTATACTGTGACAGTGTTGCAGATTAGTCTCAGACATCTGTTCTTCTGTACATCTGTACAGTATACTAGTCCTAGAGTTTCCCACTAACAGGACCACAGAAGAGCTTGCCAGTCCCTGGAGTAGAGACCAGGACACATCAAAGTGACAGTTTGCACTTGGACAGATCGTAGATAGTGACAGCTGGTGGGGCTGTGCAGGTATAGAAGACATTGGCACAAGGAAAAGCAGTGCTCATTGTAATGTAATCCACAGCATTCAAATACAATGACAATGGTGGCAATGAGACAACAGGACAAAAAAGAAGGAAATCCTCCTATTCCATTTGGATTCATCCCAATTGGTGCTGAGGAGACCCCTGATCCTTTGTGTGTTAGATCTTGTGGAACACTGAGCAACAACATAGCATCAACTTCAAATCTTCTTCCTAATAGTTCTAAAAGAAAAACACTGCGGAATATTCTGGATGGAAAAGAAGTGTTCAGTCAAACATGAGATTGTGGAGTTTAACTTAGACTTGGACTTTAAGCTGTACTTACTGATATTAGGTTGTTGGCCTGTGAATAGTACGACAACTTTAAACCCATCTATTAACTCGATTTGAGTTAACACATTTAATTGTTTTTAACTGGGTAGCTGTCCAGTAGTGGAAAACTCACACTTTACTCAATAATACTGCAAATGTGTCTTAAACACGTCCTTACACTTTCAGGTACATTAATCACAGAGTTGAACCTCTTGTAGAAATAAGGACAGGCGTTCTGTTTTTCACTTGATAGATCATGAGAAATCCAGGTTTCTTCTGGAAGTTTCTGTACACTGCAAAGAAAAATCTTCCTTAGCTCTTTGCTCGGGTCTTACACTTCACTTGAAGTGAGAATCCTCACGTGTAAAGAGCTGCAAAATAATTAGGTGACTAGTTTCTAAAGGCACTGCTCTCTTGTTGCTCTCTGTTCTCTAAAGGCTTCCACTGGCCTAATCAAATGCTGGCAGCCATATCACCCTGCAACTCACAACTGGCAAACCACTGAAGCTAGGCAGGTGTGAGCCTGGTCAGTACAGTACCAGGATAGACCTCCTGGGAAAAACTAAGGTTGCTGCTGGAAGAGGTATTAGAGGGGCCAGCAGGGGGCGCTCACTCTGCAGTCTGTGTGGATCCTAATGCTCCAGTATAGTGAAGGGGACACTATACTGTAAAAAGGTGCTGTCCTTCGGATGAGACTTAAAACCGAGGTCCTGACTCTCTGTGGTCATTGCTCGTTTCTCGAAAAGAGTAGGGGTGTTACCCTGGCCTCCAGGCCAAATTTCCCATTGGCATTTACCAGTCATGGCCTCCTAATAATCCCCATTTATGAATTGGCTTTATCATTCTGTTCTCCTCCCCACTGATAGTTGGTGTGCAGTGAGAGTATTGGTGCACTATGGCTGCCATTGCATCATCCAGGTGGGTGAGTGGAGTGTCCAGAAAAGTGCTAGGTAAGTGTAATGAATTATTATTATTATTATTATTATTATTATTATTATTATTATTATTATTATTATTATTAATCCAGCCAGGATTCAAACTAGGTAAGATCTATAGCAAGCAAGTATGATCCAGGCTCCCGCCCAGACCAACAACAGAAATGCTAACTGTCTCTTAAATTTTAAATATCTATGCAATCACATGTACTCTTGTATCTAATTACAAACTGAATCAAATTTGTTGTTTAAGTACTGGATGGTGTCTGCCCCCACGACCACTGCCCCACAGCCAAAATGAAAAATGCCCTATAATTTGTTTTAATCAATCAGCGTGCACGCTGATTATTATAATTAAAAACGTTAGGAGCCACTGCAGTGCTGCTCCTGCTGACAGTTTGTCTTCCATTAAATATCTCTTTTGTCAAAAGTGCCCAGAAACAGAGAGGAAGGGGAGAGGAGACTGAAGTTATCCCAGCACAGTTCCTTCCAAACAAGTCTCTGACAAAATATTCTCTCTTTTGCAAGTTCCAGAGTGGCAGTACAAGGTCTGAGAAGAGCCAAGGAGAAAAAACATTTCATCGCTGGACTACACTGGACTACTGGATGTCACATCTTATCAGCACTAAACAAAACTGACTTCAAGTGCAGGAAAAACCTTAGAAGAAGAAAAGGCTGTGTTTTATCAGTGAGGCAGATCCAGATTATTGTATGGAAGATTTACCACTGAGCTGCATTCCTGCCTGATTTCAACTCAATTGGTGAAACAATGCACTGAGTGCGGTTGATGTGGCCGTTTCAAAAGTGGGGTTTTGGAGTCTCGACAAGTCGTTCAAATGCTCCAGAAATGTTCAGTTTTGACAGCAGCATTTATTTAATTTTTGCCCTGGGGGGCACACTGCTTGATGTGCAGTCAATGATGGGCAGTTTGACCGCAGGGGGAGTGATTTCACGATCTGTGTGAAATCTGGTAAACACTAAAAAGAGGAAGATGAAATAATAAAAAACTCCGAATCAAAAAAGCACAATTGTAACAGCTAAAGTCAGGGAATGGGTTAAGAAAGTAAGATTCATAAAACACAGAACAAAATCATAAGTCATAGCCTTTTTTTCCCCTTCACTTACAGTACACGTACGTCAATTAAAATAATTACATATATAACATTTATTGGCGTACTGGGCAATATTAGCTACTTTTGCTGCTGTCCTTCACCCAAGTATAATTTAATAAAAAAAAACTCCACGGACCCTGGTTAAACTGAAAACGTATGTTTTGAAACTTTAATAAGATCGCCATGGCTTTACAACTGCAAGTTGCAGAAAACCAGAGAGCAGACAGCGCAAGCATAACTCCGGTGCTCTAAGTGTCGGCTCAGCCGCCCAGTCGTACTGGACACTGGAAACAAGCAGTGCATGCAAGAGAAAGAAAAGACAGCAACTTGCCTAGCTGGTTTGCACGCTCTGTCTCGCTGCTGGGACGCGGCGTGGTGTTACCCTGGAGAACGGGACAGGTCGCGGCTCCTGCCCTGGATAGGAGTCGGTGCCTCTCAACTCTTGCCAGCAGGGTGAAGGAGGACTTTCCTAGCGCAGCGGGTCAGTCCTGGACCACACGGACTACCGCGGCTATGCTGCTCTCCCTGTGCCGTCAGTTGTCTGTCTTCAGCCTTCCCCTCTCTATATTCATCATCAGTTTGCTAATCCTTTTCAAAAATCAGATGGATTAGAATGGCAGATTAATTACGGAGGCTCCGGGATCTGCCTGCGGTTTTGAAAAAAAAAAGTCCTCGCAGAATAAAACCCTAGCAATCTGGGATCCGTCGAGCATCTCCGAACCAACAGGCGTGTGGCGGGCCACGAGCAGCTGCGGATTCCCACCGCCTTTTGACGTCATCCAGCGCGGCGTCGTGAGGAGGGACCTACCTGAGCGTGGAGTCTGGGCTGCTTGCCTTAGGCCCAGAGCGCTCTTCTTGTGCTGAATGGACTGTAGCAAAGGAAGGCAGCCGGTTCAGTTGACAAGTTGACAAAAGCAAGAGACTAGGTGATTGCAGGGCTCGTGGGTTCGTGTTAATGCAGATCGGGATACTTGAAAGTACTTACACATACGAAATTGTATATTTGTCATTCATGTATGAAATTTGACCCGTGGTCATTTATTTCTCTTGGAGCACGCGCAACTAAAATACCGGTATTTTCATAATGCAGATAGTTTTGAAAATGAAGAAAGCGATTGAGCCATAAAGGTGAACACAAATATGCAAGTGCTTCTTGAAAAGAAAAATAATTCTGATAGCGGCTTCCGATAGATTACAGAAGGAGCTGAATGTATGTGTATAATATTTACCTTCATTAGAAAAAGGAATATAAAAACTACGCAGCCGGTAATTGGGCTATCAATCCGACAAACAACTGGGAAAATATTTTGCTTTGGAATTTTTTTATGCTTCATTTCGCTATTTCTCAAGGTTGACTGACCTTGAGGTACTGGATAGAATAAAATGCGTTTAAGTGTTTTACTGCCATGGTACATTTGTATGCAGAACACAGTTTACAATCAGCTGAACTGTAATTGTCACTGTGAAATACTTCCATACTAGACACATTGACCCGCTTGCAGCAAATGGTGACCACCCATTGCGTTTTACAGCAATTCCGATCTGGCAGTGATGTTCTCGCTATAACTGAATTGAAAAAGAACTGGACTGATGATAACAAAACACCCTGAAGTCCACATTCACAAACACAACCATAAACGTGAAATAGATGTAGTATAAACTGTATATATAGCATCTATTTTAAGTACGTGAAAATGGTACTCGTATTAAACTTCCTACAGGGCAACTCGAGAAGGCTCATCGCCTGCTTCACTTTTTAACTGCCAACACACACAATCTAACAGAAATTTCGAATCATGTTTAAGTGAGCAAAAAAAGATTTTCAAAAAAATAAACACTGCTGTAGCAGTTACGTGTTCCATAATAATCCCACTCCAGTTTCGTTAATATCAGTATTACCAGGATTCTGCAGCTTTTATAGTTGCATTTGCAGACAGCCATAACTGGTCAGCGATCAGAAAAAGCATATACACTACTCCTAATTAGGCAGCTGATTGATCCAATGAAGTCATGCAAAGCCAAAGTGGAATAAAAATCAGAGAACTCTGTGGTTCTACAGCACTGGAATTATTGACCCCGTTAGATACTTACAGTATGTCAAACATTATGTGTAAGGATATTTCCTGATAGAGCATGCAAGAGTTTCTACAGTAACCATGACACTAGCAGCTCTCAGTAAGGTGCCCTCAGGTAGTTTTGCATTCTATATCCTTCTAATTTTATTCTTCTTTCAGGATCGCCGTTTCTATTATCTGGTGAACAAACAGAACAACATCGTACAGTATTACAAAATTTAAACCCTGCTGTGTTAAATTAGTGCCAGCAGAGGGAGACAGAGACCCACAAATCTTCAGTAATCACTACCATGAACGATCACTGATGCCGATTAAAACCCAAGTTAGCTTGTCACCACTGTAGCATCTTTTGATCGATTTCTGTTCCATCTTATAGACTTTTAGTTAAATAGGAACCTATTTATTGTTAACGGGTAATTACTCATCTTAATTTTGTACGTTTTTTTGAAAACATAAAAATCAAATTGTGATGTACTGTGGGTTATTTTTCAATGAATCTTTTTTGCAATGGCGAAAAAAAGGCCAGGCGATGTAAACGTGTGTACAGATTTTGTGTGAATCTCAAAAACGCAAAGATGAAATGTGACAGCAGCAGATGCTGAATTGAAATACTGGAGATGTCCAATCCAGTAGTCTCCCTATCACCGTATCATTCATTGCCTAGAGAGAGAGATCTACATAAGGTCAAAACAACAAAATATTACGTCCTTTCTCTCTAGCCTTTGACCTCCATGTCGATAGATGGCGCGAAACCTTGATCTAAGAAGCTACCCATTAAGCCCCCTCTTCAACTGTCTTCGTAAGTGCCTGTGGTTTATGTAATAGTCACGGAAAATGTTTTCAGAAGCTTTAAATTATTTGCTGGATTTACATATATCCGTATGTAATTTTGCATGTCGTGTCTGAAGCTAATTTCACACAACTAATTTGCGTGTACATGTTTTATAATTCAGTTCAATCCGGACCTTAAAAGCCAGCTAAATGGAGCCCAAGATGTCGGGAAAGAGCTTTCGCGTGAGCGATGGTGACTGGATTTGCCCAGATAAAAAGTGAGCGTTTAAATAAAATTGATGTAAATGTATGTTTTTAAAGACGCCTTACAAGTGCGTTATTTTCAGCATGAGCGGGTTTAAGTTTTTAATAATTCAGAGGGAAAAAAACGGAAAGGGTTTCGCAGGCTTGACTACGTGACTCAGGCCGTAGGCCCGCACGACTGTGTGAAATGAATATTCTGTTAGTACTTTGCCTCATGCTACATGCTCATTTGGTATTATTCTCATACCATAACTTAATTACCAATTTTTGCAGCCCGTAGCAGGTGCACGACTAATTTTTAATTTGTGCATAATAACATACCGCTGCTACCCAACGTGTGGTCTTGGTTATGCGGACATTGCTTGTATAGTTTTCTTATCGTTTCTCTTAACAAAATCATAAAAAAGTATGATAAGTATCCGCCGTTGCCTCGATAGTAATCACAATCGGGGCTGAAATGTGAAAATCATTATTATTTGAATGCTGTGTTTAGTGATTAAAATTTATCGTCAGTAACATTATTGGAAGGCGTTAGATTAATCGTTATTTAAAAAAAAATGTGATGGTAACAAAGTCTTTGATTATAATCGCTCATTATGCACATAACGTCGGACAGACATGGAGTAGTCCGGCACCAGAATAATTCAAGTGCTTCTTGCTTTAAATATAGTGCATTCTGCTGATTTGGGCTTTACTGTACTGAAGACCAGGCTCTAGCACAAAGGGTGTTGGGGACGTCTTGTGTGCACCAACCACTAAATCTGTGGAACTTGAAGTGCTATCTTTTATCAATCTGTTTTTATTGAATATTGTAGTATCACTACTGGTTTTAGGTGGGTTGGTTTGTTGTACTTTTCTTTGTTTTCTCCTTTCAGGTTTATGTGTATCATGTGTGCTGTTGTCCCAAACCTTTTCTTAAAGCAATTATGAATAAGTTTGTATTACAGAAACCTGGAAGAAATTTAACATGGGCCTTTCCTTTAACAGAGTTAAAGACTGTATTAAGTCTGAAAATGTTTTGGCACTCAGTGTCAAGCAAATATTCAGTATAATATTTAAATAATATATTTGGTACACCCTTGCAATCTGTTAGTGATGATGTTTTTAATTTCGATTCATCTGAGCAAGAAGCAGCGACGTTTCTTGCATCTTGATCTTGCTGGCATAAGTATGGTACTCCCTATAATATCTGAGCTTAGTTAGTCCACTTGCAATCTCCAGGATCTCTCCAGGAGGAATCAGTTTTTCTAAAAATATAGATATAATTTCTTTGCTGAATCAGCACAGTGCAACAAGCAGTACATTTTGAGCAGAATTATTGAGCTGATTCCACTATAATTTCCCAACACTTCCTATGTCACAACATAGTATTCAAGATAAAATTTGCCATCTTTTGCTTGCGAAAACAATGCTTCATAACTTATATCCGTGCTTCATATGTAATTAATTATACATTATGTCAAAGCTTTTGAAAAGGATTACCTAGTACATCTTTGCCTTGCAGCAGAAGTTATTTTTTGTGTAATGAAAGTGGAAGCTGTCAAGGTTTGTGGTTCCAGTTTTAATGGATGCATTAAGATGCATTTGTTGAATGGATTCACCAATGAAACTAGGATTAGACATCAGTACAAATGTCAGGAAATTATAAAATACTGTTTTTGTTGTTTGAAGGTGTGGAAATGTGAACTTTGCTAGGAGAACAAACTGTAACAGATGTGGTAGAGGTAAGTTTTTTTTTTCTTTTTTCTTCTTAGGGAAACTCTTAATTGTCCCAACTAGGTGTGAATCCTTGAAGCATATCACTATAACATTTTAAAAATTAAATGAACAAGTGCCAGCATGACCTTATTAATTCGGGTGGGTAGCTGTGTCAGCATGCGTAGGGTGCAAAGGAACAAGTTATAGGTTTATTCCATGCTGAAAAAAAGAAGAAAGAGAACACAACGTTTCGGCCGTGGAGCCTTCTTCAGGTGTGAGAGAGACAGGGCAGTAGGCAAAGGTAAAGTAGCGGGAGAAAGCTGGGAGAGGGTGGTAGGGAAGTACCAAAGGAATGCGGTTATTAGGCTGTGGGTTCCTGATCGAGTTGATGGTCCGAGGGCTGGTTTTGGCTCGGATGAGGACCCTGTCAGTTACATGGGTGGGGTATCCTTTGTTAATGGGGGAAAAAAGGAGTGCATTTTGAGTGCTTGGTTCTGGAAATCCATGTCATTACTGCAGAGTCGTCGTAGCCTAACGAACTGTGAAAAAGGGAGAGAGTTTTTAGTCTATTTGGGGTGAAATGAGCTGTACAGGAGATAACTGTGTGAATCTGTGGGTTTGTAATAGACTGAAGTAGAGAGTCGGGGATTGTTAATAGATAGGTTTATGTCTAGAAACGGAAGAGTCGTGGAAGATATGTTAACTGTATATTTGAGGGACGGGTGGAATTTGGTGAAGTGATGCAGGAGGTGCTCTAACTGGTCATTAGAGCATGTGGCAGCACTGATGCAGTCATTGATGTATCGCTTGTAGAGGTCGGGGACAAAGCCAGTTTAGGAAGTGAAGAAGCTTTCTTCTCCCCAGCCAACCAAAATGTTGGCATAGCTGGGTCCCACTCTGGTGCCCATGGCAACTCTACTAACCTGCTGGTAAAAAAGGTTATTGAATAAGAAGGCATTGAGTGTGAGTACCAATTCTGCAAGGCGAACAAGCTGGGGAGATCCGCTGTGGGTGAATCGAGCACGGTGCGTTTGTCCAGCCAGTGTATGCTTTAAGGCTGTAAGACCATCATTGTGGGGAATGACGTTGTAGAGAGATGTGATATCCATTGTAAAAATGCCTGAAACTGGAAATTGTTAAAAAGTTGGAGTGTCCTTGATATATGAAGGGAGCCTTTAAACCAGCGGCCTCATCAGGCTGTCGAGAAAGGCCGAGATGTGAGTAGTCGGAGAGTTGTGTGCTGAGACGATGGGGAATCCAGGGGTGTCGGGTTTGTGGATTTTGGGGAGGAGGTAAACCTGGGGTTGTTCAACGATGAGCCGGTTCGCCTCCTGGGTGAGTTCCTTGCTGCTGATAAGAAGGGAGATGGTGGTAGTCAGTGGTAGGATCCTGTTTGAGAGGACGGTAAGCAGAAGTGTCGGTTAGTTGCCTGGAGGCTTCATTAATATAAAGGTCTTTTCGCCACACCACAACAGCGCCTCCTTTGTCCGCTGGTTTAATGACCAAATAGTATATGTTGTAATTGATTCCTGTAGTTTTTACTTTGTAAATACTGATGCAGTATATCATGTTGAATGAATGGATTTTGAAGGACACATTTGGTTACTTGTCAAAATCAAGAATGCATACCCTTACTATGATCTTTGACTCATGTCTTTCTTGTGCTATTAAGTTCCCATAAATCCTCTGCAAAATGTAAATATCTGTTACAAAATACAGTTCCCCACTACTTTTCGAGGCATAAGCACACATCAGAAGGAATGCACTTTCCTAATTTGAAAAGGGGAGCGTATTCTGTAAAAGTAGTTTTAGTAACAATTTCTTGGCTCTGTGTGGGAAACCTTGTGTGGGCAATTTAATATTTTAACCAGTGGTATGCAGTGATGTCATCAGGGATAAATTCAAGGGATTATCACTCTCATTCTCAGCTCTGGGAAAACTGTTTAAAACTGACAAATATCACTTAAAGGAAGTGATGCTTGCCAAATTGTTAATTGCTCAGTGAGCTTGATCTTCTTTTGCAGTCTGTGTAGTGTTTTTGGCACAGTTGCACTGCTTGATGTATCGACACTTATTTAACCTGTATGCCGTTTTTCTGCATGCATTGATGCTATTTGCTTAAGTTTTGTGTTTTTTTTTAATTATAAATATAGCACAGAATTTCATACACCGTGGTGAAACGGCTTTCAACCACCATAAAAATGCAGCAGATTAAAAGCCCTTTTTATTATGTGTGATTTGCTCTATCCCTATGACCTATAGTGTTAAATTAAGCTTTTTTAAAATTAACAGACAAGGTCTATGTTTCTGTTTTTTCAGAAAATGCACAAGACAGTATCACTAATTTGTCTGTTGCTGAAATCAGGGTGCTGAAATAAAAGTGAAAAGTGTCAAGTCTTGCTTCACAATTAATCTGTTATTGACAAATCCTTTTAAAGAGTTGGTGTAGCAATTACTTGACTGCGCGGTTTGTGTGACTATTGCACAGCAGAGTCACTTTGTTGTAGTGCTCTAACAGAGTAGTCAGTTATTTACTGGAAGCTATAAGACTTCAGGACCAAACATAAATTCATGATCTTTTTAAAGAGATGTATTGGGCGCTGGGAGAGTTTAGGCACTGTGCAGACCTTCCAGCTCTTCCAGCTCCCCTTTGTTCTTGTGCAAAACCTGCAAATGTTGTTGCAAAAACACGTTGGAAGGTTTAATTTATCACATAATGAGACCAATAAGGCAGGAATGAACTGCAGTAATGATCACCAAAATGTGAAACTGTGACAAAATTGTTTTATTGTCTGTTGTTTAACTGTGCTTGTGAGTGACTGTGATGAGGCTATCTAGTGCATTTTGGGGGTTTTCTGGTACGTGGCCATAGTTCGAGAAAAGATGAAGTGATATCATGAATTAACATGTAATGTTTGCAGTAGATGAGTAAATTGTTTCAATTTGGGTTTTTTTAGATGTAATGGAGTACATTTTTGCGGGGTTCATGTCTGTTCTTATCTTTTTATATTGTTTTTACCAGAAAAAACAACAGAAGCCAAAATGATGAAGGCAGGAGGCACAGAAATAGGGAAGACGCTTGCTGAAAAGAGTCGTGGTCTCTTCAGCGCTAACGACTGGCAGTGTAAAACGTAGGTGTTTCTCTACTGGAAGCATTTCTTTTCTTGATCTGTGATTGCCAAGGCAATAATTATTATTGAAATTATTTGGCACACTATAATGATTCATCAGGTGTGTAATTTAAATTTTTCATCAGGGATGTAATTTCTAAATTTATTGACCACTGTTTGTATGTACACATAATCTATGATTTACATGGATTCGACATAGAGTAAGTGTGGATACTGTAATATTCCCTGCTACAAACGTTGTACGTTTATAAAAATAAAACCATTTTGATTGTATTAGCCAGTTTACCTACATCCATAATAATATCTGACAGACCAATGTAAAGTATACTTGTATATATTGGTGTTGGTTGCATGAACTTTTTTTTAATATAGAAGGAATAAAAGCCTCCCATTAATCAGGTAATGTGAGCGTGTGAACTCAATACAGCAGAATTGTGCAATGTTAACATTGCTTCTCCCCACCAATATTCAATATTCATCTTCTTCTTGCTCACTGATAATGGAGACATCCCAGTGATCTTCAGTTATCTGGACATTATTTGCAGATCAGTTATTTATTGTATGAAAGTTTCTTTGCACACACTTACCTGTACTTACTCTACTTGAAAATCAAAGATTGGTTTTAAATCTTTTGATTCATATTCAAACAAGAGCTTTATCTCGTTATCATGCCAGATTCAATCCATTAGTCTGTGGCAAACAGAAAATGGCATGTGGGTAATTAAGCTGCCAATTAGAATTATAACTGTACATTATTGCTTTTTATTAGTGCTCCTCACTTGTTCAGTCTGTTTGAATCATCACTATTCAGTTTCAAGTCAGTTGTTCCCAGTTAGGCAAAGAGGACAGGTTGCATAACAGTAGTATTTATGCTTATCATTTATAATTAAGTCTTATGGATTTTATTGATAGGCCTATTTATTATATATATAGCATGTTCCTGTTTAGCCTATGTTTAAGAGATGTTAAGTGTTTTTAGTACATTACAATATACGTTTTCAATAACATTCTTGCATAAAGAGGCACCTTTTGGGCTACCAGTATGTTTTAGATATAATACTTTGCACTCAGTCATATGACCAACAGTGATTCAAGAATCAATGGAAAAAAATGAAGATTGTATTGATTCTAACAATCAGAAGGTTGATGAAGATGCTTTATTTTGGCATAACAACCATGTTGTCAGCACTGTATAAGAGAAACAAATGCTTATGTTTCACAGTCACCCTTCTGCTCTATTTTCCCAGTTGCGGTAATGTGAATTGGGCCCGAAGGTCAGAATGTAATATGTGTAACACTCCCAAATATGCTAAGCTGGAGGAAAGAACAGGTAAGGATCTCTTTTCAGTTTATAGCAGTGTCCTTTTTTATTTCAAGGAAAGCCCTGGCTGACCCCATCCTCACAATAAACATGATGTTTATTCTAGTAGTTTTTACTTCTTATGATACATTTTGTATAAAACAGGAGCTGTAAAGGCATTAACTTAAATGTAAAAGTTATGTGGTTGTTATAACTTCTTGACTGATTGCCCTTTTCACTTCATTAATGCGAGGTAGTATTTATAAAATGTTTTACATTGATTTCAACTTGTATTTATAAACGCTGTGAACATTACTGGTGTGGAATCAGTATGATTTATATACTGTCATTGCAAAAGCAAATTATTTTTTTTTTTCGTTTTCCTTAGTATCTTCTTTTCAAGGACCTATGTTGCTCCCAGAATTGTATTTGTAAACGCATCCTTTCTTTTTTGTGAAACAGGATATGGGGGAGGATTTAATGAGAGAGAGAATGTAGAGTATATTGAGCGTGAAGAATCTGATGGTGAATATGATGAGGTATGTATTTATAATATATATTACATGTTTATATGCACAATATTTTTCTGATTAGATTTTAGTTTATTTTCGCTTTATTTTGGTTAAGAAAGTGAGACTGCATTTACCAATAAAGAAAGTAAAATTCCTTATTTACGTGGGATTTTGAAGTTTTCTACTCTTCTGTTGTGTATTCGATTAAAATTAGCTTGTTTTTTGGGACGTTACAAAGTTAAAAAGCTTTATTGTGACCTTTTGTGTCTTAGCTTAATTTAAATTGGTGTCCACTACAGAATTCAATGTAATGTTTGTTTTCAGAAAGTGTTTACCAATTTGTTCCTAAAGAGTAACTTCCTTTGGGGACTTAAAAAGAGAGAACCTGGACAGAATTAGCATGTGTATTTGAAGTTAAAGGCATCTGATTTTTATTAGAGGTCAGGTAGGAAGTTACGTCCTTAATGGAAACCTGAAAAGGGGACATTAAGTTCCCATTTATTTCCCATATGAAATAGTGGAAATAGTAGCTAATGGGGACTGGGAGGAAGGAAATATTTCCTGGAGAATGTGAAGTACGACATATTTCTCCATAAGGATCAATGTATTTCAACGGTACTAGGGACCAGGTCAATATGATGTAAGGATACAATCAGTTACATTCACATTTTCTGTGTGTAAACAGAATGATTACTGTATTGATCTGTAAAGACGAGCACTCGAATGTAATTTAACCTTGTTTGAAATGTTTTAGAAACAATTATAATTTGAAAATTAACAATGAATGAGAGAGATTTTACGTGTGCTTTTAAGCTTGTGTGTGTGAAAGAGAGATTTTGTTTCTGAGAGAGATTAAGCTTGTTTGAATGCTGAATAGTTTTAAACCATTCTTATTCTTAAAATTTAAATTTAAAAATACACAAAGTTATAAAATAATACAGTAATATATATCAGTGATGATTTTTTATATTATATTTTGCAACAGTTTTACTAGATAGTTGCCATTTTTTTTCACCCTCTGTGTTTTTAGGGTGAAGTTGGTGGAATTTTTTTGTTGGTTGGTGGAGGGTAGAATTTTTATGTCCATGGTTGCAAAAAGTCAGCGGTGTAAAATTGAGGTTATGCTAAGCGGGAACCCCATGTACTACTCTAATTGAGCAAACGTTTTCTCACAGTGAGCGTTGTGTAAGATAGTGAACTCCAGCTCTGCTCATTCATTTTTTTTCTTTAAATGATTTTTCACACGGAAGGAGGGCCACTGTGGACTGCTGTCTGTCCATGTACTGCTTCTCGCATGTTCCATACTAAACTTCTTGCTTTAACCCAATAGTTTGGCCGTAAGAAGAAAAAATACCGTGGAAAGACCGTCGGGGCTACATCTATTCTAAAAGACAAGGAGAAGGAGCTAGCGGGGGAAGAGAATGATGAAGAAGATGAGGATGATGAAGACGACGAGGAGGGTGACCTTTCAAAATACAAACTTGATGTAAGAAGATAATTATTTTACTGTAAACTTTCCAAGACTTTCCTTCTGGAACCATCTCGTAGTTCTGTTCTGTATTGTATGCAGAGAATACATAGAATGCCAATATCATTAAATCTTTAGTTTTGTTTTCTCTACATTCTTAAACTATTTTGGAAAAGAGGTAGGATACAATGATTGTGCACAGTTTAGACTTCTGACGTTTGATTTAAGCCACCAGATCATCGAAGTGTTTCAAATGCTGGGCGGAAGCATTCATTGGTAAAAAGGCGTTTGGATGACACTTTGAAGATGTTGGTCTTATCCAGCGTTTTCTCTCTGTGCAGGATGATGAGGATGATGATGAGGATGATGACGAAGATGCAGACCTTTCCAAATACGACCTGGATGCCAGTGATGATGACGCAAAGCAGGAGGCGAAGAAGAACAGCCGCTCGGACTCCTCGCGGTCTTCCTCCCGTTCCTCTCGCTCCAGCTCGCGGTCCAGGTCCAGGTAAACGGGTACAGGTCAAGGGTAACTCCAGGCAAAATGTCAGTATCAGTTCAACTTTCTTTAAAATAACATTCCTCTTTAAATGCATTTCTTCTGCAGTAGTGAGAACACCAGTGCTCTGAGAAACTGCCGTAAAACTGTGCACCCAACGTCATTTGTGTGTTTGTATGTATGCTTAGAAATTATATTTGTGTCGGCACCCTTTTTGACAATGTAAAACTGAATTTACACTTTCCGACTCCAGTCTGCTGTGTTCTGGTCATTTTGTTTTCTGATACATTGGTAAAAAAACGCGAGTCTGAGTTCACGTTCACCTGTGGGATTCATTTTTCTGCTTTTAATGGGCCAGGCTGTGGGTGGTGTTATTACTGCTGGGTCAGAATATCACGTTTTCCAGTCGTTTTTCCAAACGGCAACTAGATTAATTTTGAATGTGTGGATTTTCATTCTTTGTATGAATGTTTTATCATAAATTTTTATTTTTATTTTCCATTTATTAAAAATGCTTTGGAATAACCGATTTAATGTCCATTTACAAAAGGATATAACACTTGAATTTGAGTGACTTGGTCTATTCTTATTTGCAGATATCTGGTATTCTCTGTGCCTTACACAGTGTAATTCACTTCTGCAGTGTGTTAAGTATTGGAAAGATGTTGTCCTTTTTTCAGGTCCCGATCACGAAGCTCCTCCAGCTCCAGATCAAGGACTCGCTCAAGTTCCAGAGATCGTGCGCGATCACGCAGGTCGAAATCCAGGTGAATTAGGTGACATGCTCTCCTCTAGCGAGAGTGTATGTGATGAGGCAAAGGCGGCGGAGAACTATTGCCGTCTTAAACCTTTGTGGAATGTGTACATAGACTGGCACCAGCGAAGCGAAAGCGGAAGAAAATCACCTTCAGTCTCCATTGTGACATTCTGACCAGAAGCTAGTGAAGGAACATCTCTAATTCCAATGACAGACTCATGGTTCACTCAAGATGATTCGAAGCTCATACTGCCAGATTTATTCCTGGAAGTTTGGACCTCTGTCTACCACAATTTTTTTTTAAATCAACCTCAAGTAACTTTTCACAGCAACCAGTGGTTTTTGCTTCAGACTTTACAAGTTAGGAAAACATTCATTTTACATGCTAGCTGTGAAAGAAATGCATCAAGGGATATATGCATTTTGCACAGAAAATACTGTTTTTTTTATTTCCTTCCTGATGTTGTTGTAAAGCTGTTTTGACTGAGCACTGGAAAGAGATAACAAACTATTTTCTTTCATACTAATCTGAATAAATCTGATTTATTCCCTTAACCTCCCAAGATCCAGCTCCAGGTCTCGCAAGGGGTCTTCATCTCCAAGGAAGAGATCTCGCTCGAGTTCTCCATCCTCATCCTCCCCTGAGAGAGGCAAGAAACGAAGCCGTTCCAGATCATCCTCATCTGGCGAGAGAAAAAAAAGACGTTCAAGATCTCGTTCGTCAGAAAGGTTTGGGTTTCTGTAGAATAAAATAGGTGTATGTTTTCCACACGATAGAAATGTCATATTGTGCAAACAGGTCAAAACGGAAAGATTAAACATCCCAAAAGGCATTGGCCAATGTTCGTTTGTTCTTTCAAACACCACTAAAAAGGGTTTTAAAAAATCTTTCATTTTACAGCATCATTTTTTAAATGGATATAAGAAATTAGAACAAAGGAAGTATGCTTTGAAATGTTTGTAATCAGCAGAGCTAGATCTGAACCTTCTCAGCACTCACAGGTTTCCACGGTTTCCTTTTGTCTTTTCAGACGGCGCGGATCATCCTCTGGATCCTCACACTCTGGCTCCCAGTCATCAAGTTCAAAAAAGAAATAAGTTCAAATCAACCATTTTTAAAACTGGTAGATTTAAGGCAAAAGTGCATGGTGTGTTTTAAAGATACAGGTGAACTATTGATTCTGTTTATAGCTAAACTGTCTTACCTGGCAGTATGTGCTGAATATTCTTTTTTGACTACATAAGTGGCATGTTTGTCCAGGCTTTCTTAGAAAAAACTGCTTGTTATGCTGTTATCCGTCTACTCAGTAATGTTTTAAGCCATATCCCACACACTTCTTTTTTAAGGATCCTGTTTTGCTTTGCTATCTTCTCATAGCTCCATATTTTTGTGTTACTAAAAGCATAGGGAAATAAAGCTAAACAGTACTTCTGTTAATATTTTGGTTTTCTCTGTGGCCTAAATTAAAGTGGCATGCATTCTGCCTATATGTTTAATAGTACCAATAAGAAATTTAACATTCAGTCTTTTAAATCGTTAGTAGCCAGAGTACTGCAATTTCAAAGTCACATGTCACAAAACACCAGGGCTATTGCATCTAAATTTCTGTGGTCTTTTGGTACTCTTAGTGACCAATTAGTAAATTATTCCACCTTTGGTCATCATTAAATTTAAATTCTGTGGAATTTTAACCTGGGAATCCATTTTCTGGAACTTTAGTCTTCATATTGTATGAGTTCTTAAAGGTAAGTATTTTTTATTTACTTTGAAATTTTGGCATTCAAGCAAATGAACTGTGAATCCCACTTTTGAATTTCGGGAGCCATCAAATAAAATAAAGCAACTCAGACTCTTATTAGTATTTAATAAACCTGGTATGTTTATGATTCTGAGACGCATTAAAAATGTGACAAATGGTATGGGTCCCAGAGGTTTTGTTGCATTTTTAATACTGCTCAGAGTATTTTCTTCTTTTTCCCTGGAAATAAGTAATAGGACTGTGAATATTAAATGTAATTCCAAATAAAATGTAGTACAGCTAATATTGAGTAAGTGCAGTCTCTATTTTAACTTGGTACTTTTTTGTTCTTTGATTTCCACCAAGGTCTAATTTAGTGGGCCAGAAGGCTTTCTGTAACGTGAGGCCATTTAATTTGGTTGGTTTACCCCTATATTTTGTAACTGCAGTCACTGTATTTTGTGTTTGGGTAATGCTAAATTGCAGATGTCTTTTTTTTTTTAATGACGGCAGTAATAGAATATGAATTAACTTAGTTTTTCAGTTCATCGAATTAAAGTGGAATTGTAAGCAAAATGTAAATAAAATCTGTCAGCAATCGTGCTTTGTGCTTTTCTTGCCTTTAAGTTGTTATGTGGCACTGCTATGCCTCCGTGATGTTTTAAACAGAATCTGTGGGTTTCTTTCTTAACTTTGGTTTATTGAGTGAAAAGTGCAGACATTCCATTCTGAGGCCACTCTCACAAGAGGCCTTTGGAGCAAAAATGAAAAGGAGCTACTGTGTTGCTTCAGTTTCGCAAACCACAGGCAGTGGGTGATGTGATAAGGCCCAGTTAGACATGCCATAACATGGCTTCAGGACCTACAGTAGGTAGTGCCATCACTCTTCCCCATTTGGTAATGATTACATTTTGATACCATACAGAACTAGGCAAGTTTTTACCCAATAATCATGACTTTTTTTCTAGGATGAGGTTTTAGCAAAGTGAGTATGTATTAATGTTGATTAGAAGTGCCTGTGGAAAGACTTTGGAAGTTTGTGAATACCACACGCATACAAGATAAACACAAACATTTGTGTTAGTATCGAAGAACAGCTAGGGTGATTATTTTAAGCAAGTATTCACTTTAAAATCATCCAGGGTAAGCGGCCTTTTAATATTTACTGATCGGTAGAGAGCTGACATCTAGTGGAAATAAGTTTTAAAAAAACTTAACACTGGATCAGCCCATTACCGTAGTTAAGGTGTTTGCGGTTAATAACATACTAATGCCACCTTCTGCCTTATTCAAGACGGCAACATCTTCACATTGTGGATGTTATCAGACCTGGTCTGCAGTGTTACTATTGATGTCAAAGTGTCTACAGTAGGCCTTCCTGGGATTTGGTTATACATCCGTGTTCATCTCATTCACGTCGATGGATTTCTTGAGAAAATTTCTTCCCTTTTCCTTTGAGAACCAAGAAGGAAAGTGATGTGAGCAAATGTCCTGCTGTACTTGCCCGTGATCGTTAAGGTCTAATTTCCTTCTTGGAAAGAAATCGCTGTTTTTGAAGTTCCCATCAGAAGTGAATTGATGTGCTTTTTAGTTGGAGCAGGACAACTGACTACAGAATGTCCTCCTGGCCTTTTATCCCCCTCTCTCAAATGTTAGAATCTTCTTAAGACTCTGCACATAACTAGTGCTTTCCCTGACCTGAACCTGCTCCTGTACGAATCGTTTGGTTCGCATCTTGAATGGACTAGAATGGCACGGTGTTGGGTCCCTGGGTTCCATTTTGGAAGTGGGGTGCTATCTGTGTGGAGTTGGTATGTTCTCCCAGTGTTTCTGTGTGTGTTCTCCCAGTGTTTCTGTGTGTTTTTCTCCTGCACTCCAAATCATACTGGTAGGTTAATTGGTTTCCCTGTGTGGGGCCAGAAAAAAAGCTGTGTGGTCTGCAATGGACTTTTCCTTATCATGCCAAGGGATAGAGAGAGATAGAGATAATACTTTATTAATCCGGTAGGGAAATTGATGTGATGCTTGCTCGGATAGACTCTGCCTCCCTCATGACTTTGAATTGGAAGAAGCGATTAAAAGATGGACTATTGAACGTGGAAGAACGCGTTTATGCTTACATGTGTCTATTTTCTTTGTCCGTTAAGATCGTCTTCCTGTAATTTCTAATCTAAAAGCTTGGTAGGGTTAACTGTTTTCTATTCCACTTCGTTTTTATAATTATAATAATCTTTGATATAACAAATGTTAGGTTAAAACGACAAAACATTTTTTTTAAAACAGACTAATGGAGATGCAATTTCATCCGTCCTTGATTCAATTTTATTAACTGATCTGTCATACCAAACATTAACTCAAGGTGGCACCTGATTGTTTTTTATTTACACTGGAGGCCTTTAGAGTTGCAAGTTAAAAACCCACGTTATAAACCACCAAAAGGCACTACAATCTATGGAAAATCGCAAGGAAAACAAGCTGCGAAGATAAATTATTGCTGTTTCGAGTTGTATGCGTTTCGTGAATTAAATGAGTTTAACATTACTATTCTCTGGCCAGAAAGTTAAAAATTGACATCGGAAATTACGTTTTTTTTGTATGGTTAAGAGAACAGAAGCTCCTCTTTTGGTGGTGGTAGCTGTTGGGTACTGGTATTGCTTTTTAAACCGTAAATGCGTAATTCTTTTGACCTAGGAAACACACTTGAGATCTCATTATCGTATACTCTCCAGTCTGTCTTTTTGAATAAAGCGATAATGGCGAGCAGGTGTGTTAACCATGTCTTCTACCTGTTTCAATGCTTACGTTCCGGTTACTGAATTTCTGCAGTTTACGGCCAACATCACCAAAACCAAATTACGTGATCAAACCGATTAAAGAGACTGAATGGGCTCTCGTTTCTAGCTTTTCTTATTTTAATAATTCAGGTTGGCTGAGACGTAGGGGAAATTAATTGTAGCACATTCTGTTACTTACAGTAGGTCAGCGCAGTATCACAATGACTTCAGATGGACCCGCCTCCTTGTGGTTATAAGGATCTCCAATCCAGAGGTGCAGTGCGTGTTCGTGCAGAAAGTTCAATGAATTTGCTATGCGTCGCCTATGGGAGCAGCTACCTGTGTCTGCCGCTGCATGTGCTGTAAAACCATGACTTCTGACGGCTGTGATTCTGTCGACACCTTGGGAAATTCTTCGTCGGGTGCGATGTGGGACCCCAACATCTCAAAGACTATGCGTGAAGTAAACGGCAGTAAAAATCCCGAATGCGGGTCGGTTTCGGTCGCGTTCCCCATAACTATGATGATAACGGGAATGGTTGGCAATTCACTGGCTATCATGCTGGTTTACATTTCTTACCGCAAGAGAGAAAACAAGAAAAAAAAGTCGTTCCTTCTTTGCATAGGGTCCTTGGCACTGACCGATCTTTTTGGGCAACTTCTGACGAGCCCCATTGTCATATCTGTGTACAGGGCAGATCTCAAATGGTACCGCGTCGACCCGTCTGGAAGATTGTGCGCTTTCTTTGGGGTATGCATGACAATGTTTGGGCTCTGTCCACTTTTTTTAGCCAGCGCTATGGCAGTTGAAAGGACGTTGGCCATTACCAGTCCGCATTGGTACTCGAATAACATGAAAACAAGCTTTACAAAGTTGGCATTAGCTTTTATTTGGTGCAGCGTGTTTCTCTTCGCTCTTCTGCCCATCGCGGGAGTCGGACAGTATACTTTGCAGTGGCCGGGTACCTGGTGCTTCATCAGCACAGGCGACAGTAATGTTGCGGGCAACACGTTTTTTTCTATCACGTTTGCGGTTCTTGGGATTTTCTCGTTGATTGTGACTTTCTCCTGCAACGTGGTCACCATCAAAGCATTAGTGTCCCGGTGCAAAACCAAGCCAGCCTCGTCTCAGTCAGGCAAGCAATGGGAGAGATTAACTGTGGAAACTGTTATCCAGTTGATGGGGATTATGTGCGTGCTGTTCACCTGCTGGTCCCCTTTACTGGTAAGTAGAACTCACTTTCATTACAAGTTTACAATTCTGTGGGCAGTTATATCAATGCGTTTCTATAGATACAAAGCGTTTCTAAAGTGGATTGTTTTCTTCAAATCCAATCTTTTTTCCCCCACAGATAATCTGAGCATGGCCATTACATTAGTAACATTTACATTGGCCTTAGAGGCAGCTTTTTACAAGACAAAGGCATATTAGAAACAAGCGAGTACCGCTTTTATTTAACAAAACATTTAGTGAAAACCCTCTAAAGTTGTGCAGAGGCAGCTACACAGTATTTCACCTCATGCCATTAACAGAGAATTGCAGACTTTTCTCAAACATTAAAGCTTAATTACAAAAAAATGTGGCAAAATACATTTTAAATGGAAATGGGGTATTGTTACTGTACATACTATCTTTACTTTAAATGGAAAGGAAGCTTTTTTCTCTCAGATGAAATCCATTATTCACCTTCCCAAGCTAGAAAAGTTGCCAAACCACCAAACCACCCGTGGAAGTGGTGAACGATGCATTTCTGTCCCACACACCACCAAGCTCATCACAACCTGAAATTAAGGCATTCCTTCTTGAAGAATGTGGTGGGAGTAAGTTGCAAGTATATAGAGATACTAAGAAATACATCCAGCTCCTTTCGTTTTAAGTAAAACTGAGAACAGGAGCCCCTTCTTTACCCAAAGAGTTGTGGGAGTGTGGGACAAGCTACCCAGCCATGTTGCTGAAACTGACATACTGGTTTCTTTACAGAAATGACAGGACGAGATCCTGAGATCAATTAGCTACAAACTACCAAAGAGGCTACATGCTGTCATTTGTAAATGTTCTTAAAGCTGATTTTGCTGCTCACAGACCAGCAATATATTCTTTCTGTGTTTTGAATATTTTGAACTAGCGAGCGTTTAAGACAACATATACAGTACTAACAGGATTTGTAAACCACCTCCGCATCTCCGAACTTGATAGGACTTTTACTATAATCTCTAGTCTTTGAAATCAGTTTGCCTGATGTTGTGTAGGATGCATTTATAGGTGTAACTCAAGCTAAAAAAATATAAAATGTAGCTCCACAGAAAAATTACAACAAATTATTATGGGTATTTTTTTACAATTCTAAAGATAGTATAACCAAAAATTGGATAAATGCTTCCCTTCAGATAAATCAATGTTCCTTAATTACTGGTCTGACTTCAAAGGTTGATGTGTTAAATTGACTGTGCCTCAAAAAAACATATCGTTTGAGTACTCATGCTACTCATTTTGATTAATTGATCATTCATGACTGACTGTGATGCACTTGGGTGACTTTGCCAGTTGCAAGAATAGAAAACAGCAGGAAGGAGCTAATATTAAGAGTAACGCTCATAGTAAGAGTAATGCTTTCTTTACCTGTATTTTGGAGGCTGGACTAAAGCACCTCAGGTGGACTTGCCAACAATTGAGCCAAGTCCCCCTGGGGGAAGAATCAAGCTTTTGTTTATACCACCCAGATGCATGTCAGTGAGCGTGGCGCCAGTCTGTGGAAGGAATGATCATTCCATGTGAAGATCGGAGTGTAATGGTCAGGACAGGAGTGTCTCATCATTACAGAACTCCACTTGTAGTGATTGATGGCTTCCTGACTGCTACATTAATCAAGTCCTGGGATTTCGTTTTTGTAGCCTCTCTGTGGTCATATCCATAGTATGTCCATATGTCCTCGTGCTGCTTGTGTAGCAACATCCTTGTAACAAGATGAGCAAGTGATATTAGCCCAATTGAACATTTTTAGTCTGAACTGGGATGTTATGTGGCTTCTAAGGCTCAGAGACCAGTGAATCAACACATAATTTTGGGCTGTACAACAGGAATAGTACAGAATCCCATTAGGCAGTATCTGTAACCTGATGCAAAGCATACTGTACATTGCAGATGTGCAGCTTGTGAAGCCACACACACTGCTAGCCTGTGGTTTTCAAAATAGACCTCCTGTCGATCAACGCCGAAGATGACAAATACTAATCTGTATAACTAAATTGTTTAGATCACATCCATTAAATAAAATCAGCAGTACTAAGTAATCAGCTGTAATTTAAATTAAATGTACAAATCAGCCTTAAATAAAATCAGCAGTATTAAGTAGTTCATATGCAATCATTTTCTTGGCTTTTACTTTGTGATTTTGTTGCAGTTATAAGTGATGTGTTTCTTTTTTATTCAGTATATAAACTAGATTGTTAGAGGTATGAATTTTAACTTACAGATTACGTACTAATGCATACAGGAGTATTCATATGCAGTTTTTTTATATGTTGGCTAACAGACAAGTGCCAAATCCATCATGCAATTTCACCAGTGAAATGCTTGGGGGGTCAGCATTTGAGTGAAAAACAACTTGACATACATCAAAGCTCACAAGACAACAGAGTGATTGATTGAAATGTGACATGACAGAACATTGCAGGTGAAGGACAGGGAGGTTCACCATTAAGGAGACAAAAAGATAAAGTACTCTGTTTTTTCCTATCACAATGACAGGGATCTCACAGAAGACGGTCTTTGATTGTATTTCTTTCTTGAGTATTCATTGATGGCTCTACTGCAGCTGACTAAATGAATTCAGTATTGTTTTTGCTTTCACATCCTCACCATTAGGTTAATTGCCTTCTGTGAGCTGTATAGAATTTCTGTGCGTGTCTTTCATGCAGCAAGGTTCTGCATCTATTTTCCTGAGTAAATACAATCAACACAGGTTTTGGCTTTGTCCAGCTTCTCAAAAGTTATTGGTGAAAAAAATGCTTTTTGTAGACTGGTGCAGTCCAGCAGCCCTTATGATCATGCATTTTGAATGCAATATAAAAGCAGTGAAGATTTTTAAATAAATTATTAGGTGTTGGCTGAATCAAATACCATACACAGGTTCCCTGGAGAGGAGCAGACAAACACTCATCTAGTGTTCACACACCATGCCAACAGAGCCATGGGACACTGTAGGCTAAAAGCAAGTAAGTAGATTGATTTTGTTAATCAATTAATTTCAAACACTCGAACTGTGCTCTGGGTACAGTTTTCAACAGAGATAATTTAACGCACAAAGGGAGAACCTTTTATATGTGTGTGATAGTGGTATAATGTGTTGATGTGAGGTTAATTTTTAATAAGTACCTGTGACCTAATGTTTTGCTTGTGTTATTGTTGGATACTATGTGCTTCCAGAAAATCCCTTTCTATTCAGTTTCAACCTCGTTTTTTTTCTTTATCGCTTAGAGTTGTATTTGCAAAAGGATTGAGTCATTTTCACTGAACTGCCACTCAGATTGGAAATAAAAAGATTAAAATATAAGCAAAACATTTAGTTCTGAAGTCAATATAAACAACTGCTTACACAGTGCTATTGATTTAAAATGTGGTTAAAAGCCTAATTTTAAAAGCTTAATGACTTGTTTTTTTTCCCTTCAAGTGCACCACATGTGATGATAAAATTTCACTTAATCCTTAAAAAGGTGACAAGATAAATTACTATTGGGTACTGCATCCTATTCAAAATATCACTTTAAATGGATATAAAGGTTTTAAGTAAAATTTAAATGGAATTGTAACTCAAACTCCATAGGCCAGATGGTAGTTTTTAGAAAACAAACAGGTCAAGACTTAATGTAATAGATTTGATTTCAACTAGTTGTATCAATTCTATAAATAGGTATTTGAACTGAAACCAAATTTAGAACAAGATTTTTACTTATGATTAGTATTAGTAACACTGTTTTTGTGTGCAGGTGTAAAATCATAAAACCGCATTACAAATGTGTAGTCTGTAAAGGAACAAGTATTCCATGCTGGAAAGAGAAGAGAGAAAACACAACGTTTCAGCTGTGAAGCCTTCTTCAGATGTGAAGGCTTCACAGCTGAAACGTCGTGTTTTCTCTCTTCTCTTTTCAGCATGGAATAAACCTATTACTTGTTCCTTTGTAAATTACGCATGCTGACGCAGCTACCCACCTGAACTACGTATAAATGTGTATTCCACTTCTGAAAAAGAGGCCTTTCTATGTTTTTTCAGGATTTTAATTGTTGTTAATTGTTTTTTTCTTAGATACTGATGCTGAAAATGATCTCGACCCACACCTCCTCGCACCAGTGCAAGACAGCAGCCTTCAGCTTGTCACCCAGTGCAGAAATCCAAGCGGTTTGCAATTTCTATCTCACCGCCATACGTCTGGCATCTCTGAACCAGATTCTGGACCCTTGGGTTTACTTACTGTTGAGGGAAATACTTTTCAGAAAATTCTGCCAAGTTGCCAACGCTGTCTCAAGCTGCTCCATAGATGGACCGAAGGAGACCCAGGCAGCTCTCGATGCCTTGAACAAGCAAGCTGTGGATACCAGCCTGAGGCAGACATGATGAGGTGACGTGATGGGACTGCGTTTGCCAGCAGTGTTTTAACAAAGCTTGACAAAACAAAAACGTGTTCTGTTTAGACTTTTAAAAAATAGGATAAGTCCTTCTTCTAATGTGCACCGAAAAGAAGTTCCATGTAATGATTGAATTAAACGCAGTAATGAATCCAGATCTTCACGCCTACCTGGGGGAAGAGCAGACTCCCCATGCCTACCTAGAGGATGAGTTGACTCAGCTCTTTCTCAGGGGATTCATAATATTTACTCAAGCGTATTTTCTGCTTGGTGGCTCAATCAAGCCTTACAAACATTATCATCTGATGCTGCAGATTGGTGCTTGAAGATATTGTGCCAAAGAAGGTCCTCGCCTTTATTTATTGTTGTTGAGTGTTGGTTTGATCCTCTGACTGTCTTTGAAAGAATAAGACATCTCTGGCAAACCACCTCATGAAGTAACTAAGCCTTCAGTGTGCGGTTCAAGTATGCAGGAATATTGTGTCAAATGTTCTTGTTTTGTCTGAAAATGACACAAAAAGGTGGAAAACAGTAAACCATTAACATTACACCTGTTATTTAACCTTTCCTTTAAAAGTATTTGTTTTGTACTGTACATTCCCAGTTTGGAATTGCCAAAAGTTTTATCCACTCAGCTTACAGTCGAAAGTTGTGTTCCTGTGTCCTTGCTCCTTCTTCATGCCCTCCTCTCCGTGCCATTCGCCATGGTTATGGCACTTTACCCGTCTCTCTTGTGTGCCTGGAAAGAGCGCCTCTTAACTCCCTGACATGACTGAGAGTTTTCAAGTGCCTGCCAAGTCATGGAAGTCGCTGTGGCACCAAAAGACGAAGACGCCCTCTCTAATGTTGTGCAGCTCTGGACCTGATGCTCTCTAGGGAGTTTCCTGCTCATTGCTGGCTAATGAAATGCCGCATGGCTGCATCAGTGATGTCTAGACCATAGGACTCAGTCTGCACTTTAAGTAAGCACCTTTAATGGTTGAGCAAGTCAGGAGCCTGCTTATCTAATTCAAGATTCAAGGTTTATTTACTTACCATATACAACAAGTGTATTGGAATGCTTACTCATTTGGCTGTACCCAGTAACGTTAGAGAAAAGAAACAAATAGGCACAAATGACAAACAGACATGGACAATAAATTTAGACAATAGACGTTAGAATACAGGCAACAGGACATAGTGCAAATAGTGCACTTGAGATGTACCGGGAAAAAAAACAGTAAAAATTGTCTATCCAAATGCTTAATTGTTCTCCTAACTTTGTTCCAGGATGCTTTGCTTGAATTTCTGTGCTGGGGGTATTATAAATTGAAGGTCTCCTGGTGTGTGATGGGCAATCCTTACATTGTTAATATTCTCAGTCTTGAAAAACAACAGACCAAATGTTTGGCTGCAGTTCAAAAGATACAGAGCAAATGGATGTTTAAGAGCACAGTCAACAGTGGGCTCACAGGAAGTAAATTTGAAACTTTTCACTTCTGCTTTTGTCAGGCAAATGAACATTATCAGATGTTACAGCCATTTGACATCAACTACATTAGAGGGCAGTACAGAATTTTAGTATTTAATATAATTACATTTTGAATAGAATATAAACATGCATAATGTCGAAGAAAAGTCTTCACTCGGGTTAGGTATGGTCAAGCCGAGTCCCTTTATACACGCGCATGGGGAGGATATAATCATGCAGATCTGTGAGTAACCTCTCCACCGAGATGATAAATGCAATGAGTTTTATACAGCAAATTAACACAGGAAAGCTCATTCTAAGTTTCCATATTGAGTTGTTTTTCTCTCTACAAACATTTATTTGTAATTGACATCATTCTTCTTAAGAAGCAGTTCTACCTTGCATACAGACAAAAGGAAGTATATAAATAAAAGGTGTGAAATGAGCTAGACACCCTGCAGTTGTACCATTAATATCAAAATGTCAAATAATATGCTTGCAATTGTTCTTTCATACTGTTGCTGGGTAAAAAGCATTTTTTAAAGCCAACTAGTCACTATCTTGTACACTTAAAAAAAAGGTAAATGCTAAAATTCTTCCTCATTCCCCCCTTTTGTCCTTTTAAGGACAACTACACTCTTTAACACACATTTCCAAAAATGCTTTATCTTCATCTTCACTTTCATAAGGTTGCAGCAGAGTTGGAGATATTCGGACAGGCTTAAGATTAGTTACTTTGATAAGACATACAGTAGTGAGCATAGTTTTTTAAACACAGAACTAACAATCATGGTAACCAAAATCACAAACCCATAGAAAATATACTGCACTAGGGTAGCACCCTTGGGTCCAAATAAATTCTTCATCCAACTACAAATTCCCAAATCATCAGGATTATAGTTAAGATATTTCTTCTCAGCCAGGTTGTTGATATGTTCACAATCATCTGGAATATAGGTGCAACACTCAGAGCCTATCACAGCACACATACCGCCCTGGGCAGCCAAAAGGTAGTCCAGTGCCATATGATTCTGCATTGCAACAGTCCTCAGTGCCACCAATTCCACATTTATTGATTGAAGACCTTTGGTCGTCTCACTTGCCAATCTCTCCAATGAATCAGCCTTATTTATACTGTAGCTTCAAGGACCAGCTTTGCCCCTCCATATGGCGAAAAGGCAATAGCAAAGAACCTTTTAGTTTCCATGATCTTCTTTTTCTGGCAAACAGGCTTAGACTGGAAGGGGCTTTTTCTGTAACCTGATATGGGGCACCACATCCTAAATAACATGATCTCGACCATCCCTCAGGCAGCCAGTGCTCCCCGCAAATCCAAAAAGTACCGTGTAGGGATGGCTGAGGTGTGGATTCTTTAAAGCTAGTTAGCATAAAGGTCTTATTGTCACCAGGACCATATCGAAATGTGACTTCTCTACTTGTTATTGAGGCATCCTCTTTCTCACTCATTACATTCTTCGTGAAATTAAATCGACAGCTGGAATTTCCTAAAACTCGTGTGCCTTTAGTTCTTACAGCACGGGTAGACTGGAGCCCAGCATAATCTTAGGGGGTTTAAAAGATAGGTCAACAGCTGGGTAATAACTCTTAGAAAAATCTACACATTGTCCCCCTGCCTCAGCTGTGCCATTTTGCAGAACAATTCTAACTGAAGTTGTAAAATTTCTCTTTGTTCCGTTCCTGCCAAACATCTTATGAACAAACAAACCACAATAACCATTTGCATCTAGGGGAATCACTCCCAAGGGTAACCCCCCTACAGCAGTTTTTTTTTGGACACCGCTGTGCAAACCCAGCACGAACTCTGATTCTCTCTGCTCGCATACAAATGTGACAGAGCTAAAAATGTATTTATGCCGTTCACTCCCTTATCATGGGTGTGCAGTTTCTTTTCAGTCTGTACTTAATTCACGTTCCGCCCATCGTCTTCTTCTGGGCCTCTACTCCTGGCCTGCGATGTTCCCGGTGGCACAGGACTGGTGTCATCTGCTTCAGGGCCTCCTGATCTGGCCAGTGGTGGTTCCCAAGTCAGGGAACAGTTTAATGTGCTATTATTTGCATTCCTGGTACGGGCCTTCCCACCTAGGTTGCAGTGTGTTCTTTCGTCGGTGATCCTTGATGTAGAGAAAATCACCCGGCTGGAAGGAGTGACAGTCTTCGGTTGTTGGTTCAGCCTGCGCTGCTTGCACCTGCGAATTAAAAGCCTTGACAGCTCGATTTAGACCAATGCAAAAGGACAATATTGCATCATCCATTTGATGAATATCCATTTCCTTCAATGTTCAGGGAGGAGATACTGGCAGCCTCATAGGCCTGCCCATGGGGACCTCATGTGGCGAGAGTCCAGTTCTTCTGTTCGTGGATGACCACATGTCCATCAATGCAATGGGCAGTGCATCAGGCCATTTAAAGCCAGTTTGTTTGCAAATTTTAGCGAATTTGTTTTTCAGGATTCTATTTTGTCTCTCCATTGCTCCTGCAGACTGAGGGTGATATGGGCAGTGTAGGTGCTGTGTTATTTGTAAGGCCTTACACATTTCTTTCATGATTTATCCAGTGAGATGAGTTCCTCGGTCTCTAGAAGTCATCCCTGGGTTCCCAAATCTACACACCACATCTCTCATTAAAAGTTTTACAACACTAGTGGCATCAGCTTTTCTGCAAGGGTAGGCCTCAGCCCATTTAAAAAAAACATATCCACAATCACTAACACATTTTCGTACCCACAACAATTCGGCATCTGTACAAAATCAATATGTATACAGTATGTACAAAAGGTCACCATGGTGGAGGATGTGCAGAGGTAGCAACTTTTGGACCCTTTCCAGGGTTATGCTGCTGACAAATTACAAATTGTTTTCTCAGCTGTTCTGCTACACTGGTGAATCCAGGGGCAAACCATTGAGTTTGCACTGTCTGACACATCCCCCCTTTGCCCATATGGCCCACACCGTGCGCCAGGCGGGCAAACCATGGGAGTAGAGAACGTGGTGCCACCACGCGGCAGTCGTGGGAGACCCACAGTCCCTTAGCAGTATTATAACAGCAACCAGAGCCCACCCAAGACTCCCGTTCCCTCTCATCAGTAGCTGCCTGCAGAGCAGCCATGCCACTTAAGGAAGGAGTCTGAGTGCGCTCCAACAAAACACTTTCTGATCTTCCTGTGTGTGCCTCGCACTTCACGACTGCAGTAGAAGCTGGTGAGAGTATAGCAGTCAGCAGATTTGAAATTAGACTTGTATGCTAGATAAGGGTGTCATTTGAAGTAAGAAACCCTTGTTCTTTCCACAGAGTGCCAAAATCGTGCCCTACGTCATAAGCATATAATGTGTCTGTAAAGATATTAAAAGATTTTTCTTTTTCTAAGCAACATGCATGGGTAGGAACAAACAATTCAGCTTGTTGAGCAGAGCACGAGGGTGGCACTTTAGCAGCTTTAACAACAGATCAAAGAGTCATCAGAATTTAATCACAAAAACAAAACACAAGCTAATTTAACATGATAAATACGACACAAGAGCGAATCAGTAAGGACATACAGTAATTATTTAGTGTGAGCTATCAATGGTCTCAATACTTTTCCTATAATAGATACAGGACAATTTCAACAAGGGTTGTCTCTTTACATGACTCACAACAAAGGCAGACAGGTTAATAAAGGGAAGTTGGCAGTGAGTCTCAAAGTCAGTCTACACTGTCTAAACAGCCTATATATAGCATATATCCTATATATGTTTCCATACATAGGATATATGTTGCTGCAGAAAAAAACATCTGCTCACAGCAGTCAGACACAGAGAGCATCTGAGAGCATACTAGCAAAGAGAAGCCTAGCACTTTAAAATCTCATCTAGAGCTATGGGGCTTGATGATCATGTCCTCAAAGAGCTATAACTGTTTAACTGAACCAAATACTGATCAAGTCAGTCATTAAGGAAATTATTTTCATTCACACCGCCTCATCAAAGCCACCTTCATCATTTGGGTCATGTATCGGCCAATCTGCCTCCTCCTTTTTAGAGGACGTTGGAAAACTTTAGGACCAATATGATCTAGCAACAAGGTTATGTCACTGTAATTAGGTTTATGACAATCAATAACAAGGCTTAACTTTCTTTTAAATTCTTTACGATCATCAGGCACTTTTGGAAAAGACTTGAGTAATGCAAATAATTCACTAGGAGACGAAGGTCGATGTACATATGCTGGAGTTCCTTCTGGACCTGGAAAAGCACACATTGGCATTTCACGAACAAAGCCACTTGCCCCTGAAAACCCAGAACCCAGTGGGTGTTCTCCCACTGCACCAGGTACCGGTCCTCTGTCTGATTGTGCAGGTGGAAGTTGCTGCAATTGTTGAATTTGACAGTGCCCCGTTTGTGAGCGCATGTTTGCAGATGGAGGATCAATTACAACTCCCCATTTGCCAACAGAATAGACTGGTGGAGGTGCACTGGGAGAAGCCTGTGGAGGTGGACGATATGGTTTATAATAGTGAGGGTTCCAGTCATCATGATCGTGCTCAAAGGAAAAAGACTCTGGCTCCGGACCTCTTTCTAATTTCGGTGGAGACTTTCTTTCTAGTACGCATGGCCATGACTTTAGCTGCAGCTTGCTGTTCTTTATTTTCAAGACTAGCCTTTTTTTAAGCTTTCCATCATTTCTGTGATTCCTCTTTCCATGACATAAGTTTTCCAATTCACTTTCTTTCCTTTCTTCTCCTTCTCTTCTAACTTTCCCCTTAAACTTTCTATTTTATCGATGTCATATATCCCATCTTCAGGAAACCTCTTTTTCCTAATTCCACTTTCCCCTGTCCATTCTGACCACTTACAAAGATCCTTCATAGTTATGGCCCCCTAATTATCATATATAAATCATGTGCAAGTTCCCTTTTGAGGTACTGGCACATTTTGAGAGCTCTGATTATTTCCCATATTTACTAAGAAACTGCCTATATTATTTAAACAGCAGAGGGTTAGTGATCCAAATACATTTGTCTCCTACACAAATGTTAATAAGTTCCTTATAAGTAATACACGTAGTTCAAAATATAATTCTGCAGTTTTCTTCTCTATTTTTTTTGTATACTTACACTTATATTCTACTATATGCAAAAATCTATTATTATCCCTGGCGCCTCTTTCGGTTGATAAATATTTTCCCTTACACTTATTACTCTAGCTTCAAAGTTCATGAACGTAATTAAAAAAAATTCTCTGCCGGGACTCTAACCCGGACTTTGTGTGACTCGAACCCACCTATTCCTGCTGGGACTCGAACCCACCAATTCCTTAAGAGTCCACCTGACCACACAATAAAACTCGGATCACGTACCCTGTTGAATTGGGAAAATTCCT
The DNA here is from genome assembly GCF_059453375.1 of Lepisosteus platostomus. Lineage (NCBI taxonomy): Eukaryota > Metazoa > Chordata > Actinopteri > Semionotiformes > Lepisosteidae > Lepisosteus > Lepisosteus platostomus. The sequence goes on from NC_142621.1 coordinate 31,573,941, forward strand.
TCTACGATCAAGCGACAACAGCAACCACTCAGGGAATTTCAAAAGGCTCCCTTACCTCTTATGGTGTGCACTGTGGTCTGTTGTTGCTCACTCGTTAGGAAAAATTCCCTCTCCACAGGGGTTTGTGATCCTGTTCGTGACGCCAAGAAATTGTCTAAGAAAAGTCTTCACTCAGGTTAGGTGTGGTCAAGCAGAGTCCCTTTATACATGCTCATGGGGAGGATATAATCATGCAGATCTGAGAGCAGCCTCTCATACAGATCTGTGAATAACCTCTCCACCGAGATGATAAATGCAATGAGTTTTATACAGCAAATTCACACAGGAAAGCTTATAACAATAACAATATTAGGAGTTGTTTTTCTCTCTAAAAACATTTCTTTGTAATTGACCACATTCTTCTTAAGAAGCAGTTCTACCTTGCATACAGACAAAAGGAAGTATATAAATAAAAGGTGTGAAATGAGCTAGACATCCTGCAGTTGTACCATTAATATCAAAATGTCAAATAATATGCTTGCAATTGTTCTTTCATACTGTTGCTGGGTAAAAAGCATTTTTTAAAGCCAACTAGTCACTATCTTATACACTTAAAAAAAGGTAAATGCTAAAATTCTTCCTCAATAATTAGACTTAATGAAAATACTTTAAATATTAATAATAATGTGGATATTCAATTGACATTTCTGAAATTAATGAAATTAAGTTTATGAAGAAGTAAAATGTCTCATAATACTTTTCAAAGTATTTTATGCATTCTAAGCTTCAAGTCATGTGTGGATATGTAATAAATTGTTTCGACCACATTCACGGCAAACAGTTAAACAAGCTGTGCACTATAATTAAATTAAAGAGCTGCAGAAATGAACATGTACTCATCCCTTTCTCAAATGTAATCACAGCAAATCTCTGTATAATATCTTCCTCTGCTTTTGATTTGTGCACACAATGTTTATTCTTCATACTGTAAATGTCTAGAGCTCATATCATCTTCTTTCAAGCATGTCTACCTTGATTGGATAAAAACAAATTAGTGAGCTGTTACCCACCTACGGTTAGTGGAATTGGCATCGTAATTGTAAAGGACTAGACAACACGTAATGTCTGTGGCAAGGACAGACTGCGATCAAGAAGCAACAAGAACCAATGATGAAATAAGACGTCTTCGATTTACAAACATTCCTAAATGTCTCCATTAAATGTTATCTTGTAAAATTTGTCAGGCATTGAGTGTTGAAGGGCAGACATGATCTTTGAAAGTGAAATGAGCACTTTCACCTGTTTGCGTTGTGTTACGCTTTGTGAACTTTTTGTTTATTTTGTGTGAATTGGCTTTGATTGACATCACTTCTCATTGTTTTGAAAACGAAATACCCTCCATTATTCTTGTCACAGCCCGTGCTGGGGAATTACTCATACAATTCCTGGCTCATAGGATGTAATTAGAGTATTAAGTGTTCATTTAACACAAAGGTGGGTTGCAAAACAAGTAACTTAAGGGAATTTATTGTATAAACTTACATCTTTACCACTTTTTTTCAGTGTTCATGTCATTATTCTTATAACTGTTCTAATCATTTTTTTTTTCTAGAAATTTATTTTTTAGTTATAAAGCATTGCATTCAATTCAAATCTTGTAAGGGTTGTGGATTTATTATAAATTGCATTTTGTAAATTGAATGTTAGTTAATTAAATAGTATAAAAAGTTATTAAAATATTGTATATTTAAAAAAAACTAGATGTTAAATTAAAAGCACTTTATGAAATGTGTTTGTTTTCCCAAATTTAGTGCACCACATGGCCTTTGCTAGATGATTTTATTATCAGTGTTATGAAACCATGGACATAGTTGAAGGAACATACTGTATCTTTTTAGGAACACTGTGATCAAGAAAAAGATTTTGCATGCATTCTCTTTTCACCTGCTGTGAGACAGAGAAAATGTCTGGTTTGAAAAAGAACTTTTGTGAGTTGTCATATTTCATAGAAAGGCTGCAACTCTTCAGAATTTTGATCTTGAAGGCCGAAGTACTGCACTGTACCTCCCAGATTGTCAGGATAAATTTAATTATTAACCCTGAACATTGACTAAGGAGGTTGTTCACTGGTGCTTGGGAGATCACCCCTGTAACTGAAAAAGAAAAGCATCCTATGGTGTTTTTTAGATTTTGATATTTTTTATGTCTTTTCTTCTGTTTAATGGCGATTTCAAGCATGTGTCTGTCATAAACATTACATTGACATGTAAGCTTCACAGCATCTTACATCTACTCCAACAAACCTTAATATATGTATTAAAGGGAACTTTTTTTATTGCTTCACAAAGTATTGCTATGTTCAATTATTTTGTATTGCATAGATATGGGAAGGTCTTTTAACAGGTTTAAGATCAGAGAAATAGAAAAGTAAGTTTGTATTAAGTCAACACATATTTTATGTAATTTTGAAATGAGCTGGAACAAAAACATGTACATGGAGTTACAACTGGGAACTTACTTGGCTCCTGAGGGATTACATGTTTGATAAATAGGTAAAATAAAGAACATCTGATATGTCAGAGTTTATAATTAACATGGTTAAATGAACAAACAACAACAGTGATAAATCTGTCTTATCTGCAATGAACTTTTCCCTTACAACATTTCAGGAGCCTGTCTGATTTTCCGTTGCTTTTCAATTGAAATTATGGTTTATTGTTAACTAGGCTTTGACTTAAATGGTTGTGGAAACATCGGCTTGCTATGTTTTAGGATCAAATGGATCATGCAGATGATGGATTCCCTCTGTAGAAAGCAATTTCAATGACAGTTCCTTTGTGTGCTTGAGATAATAGTGAGGAAAAACATTGTAACCTGCTTCCAGCTGCACCATATCCTGTCTGTAACTGGAAACTCCTTTCAAAAGGGAGAGCTCCAATCCTGTTCCTCACTTGGAAATATTCGGATCTAAAGAAAAGGAATTAGAAAAGACATGAATATGTTTCTATTTTTATTTTTATCTAATGCTTGCATGAACATTTATTGTTCATTTATTTTCTTATCGAATAGACTACAGTCTGGTTTCTAAATAATTAATTTTGTGATGCACTGAAGATTTGAGTTTTAGTTTTTGCACATTGTAAGGGCATTCCTTAGTTTATAAAATTCTTTGCTATGTAAACAACATAGGCTTGTTTTCCATTTTTTATTTAAATCAGTTTTTGCAAATGAATGGTGAAAATGTCTCGCCTTAAAAGTGTCTATTGAAATGCTAGTTTCCACTGTGTTTGTAATGTTTTTATTTTTTAAATGTTATTTCAGAATGTCTCATGAAATATATTATATATAATCAATTTATGCCTTTAGTTTGTCTAATCATTAAGCAATGTGTACATGATTTCCTAGATATTTGTATTGTATAGCACAATTCTTTCAAAAGAGAGTGGTAGCCACAAACATTGCTTTTGAACTTTGTCTTGTACAGATGTAGAAAAGACAGCTATTATCTGTGGTGAGCAAGTTACACATGGCTCAAATGAATGTAATACATACAATTATTGTTTAATTTAATCCCTTTTTATCAGGTTTGAAAGCATAGGATCTTTGTAAAAAAAAAAGATCCATTGAAATGACACATTCAAAAAACAAAGACTCCCAAGCAAGAAGGTAAAGTAAAATAAAATAAAAAGAAGTAAAAATGTTAATATATCCATAATTACTGTTCACACTGATCAGTATTATATAATAGACTTGCAGGAAGGGTTTGCATAATGATGTGCAGACTGCAATCAGTAGCTACAGAAATCACAGAAGGGACCCTACTACAAGATTATTTTTCCTATTGAAACAGTGAAGGTATGGCTTTCAGAAATAGATCTGATGTGTTACGAGGAAAAAGTAAAATTATCCTGAAAGGAAACCATTAAGATTGGTCAAAAGAGCATTAAGAAGAGCGTTGTAGATTTATGAAATACATTCCATATTGTTTTTCTCTGGTAGTTAACCACCAGCTTTGTATAATTCGAATGCTTAGGGGAAGTACTATTGTGATTGATAAATATGGGGTGGGGTATGTTTTAAAGTCATTTGAGGTAAGATGACAGCAAACATCTTTGATTACATTTTCTTTAAAGACAGCATATTTTTACATAAGCCAATCATTTATGCTGAATAAAACCTTCTAAAAGCTTTTTTTCTAGAAAGCCCCAAACATTTGAACAACAGTTAACAAATCGAAGAAACACCTGTGTAATACATACAGCTATGTATTATTAGTAGTATTATTAAACCGTATGGTCCAGTGATCTTCTGTCTGTAATTACTGGACATTTCACCAGTTGCACTAAGATTGTTCTTGATTGATGTCAGGAATGTTTTCTGTTGCAGTAATCATGCTCTCACAGAAGATTAGGTTTCTGGCCATCATTGTAAAACAAGTTTTGCTAACTCCCTGAGCATCTAATTTTGAGTTATAAAGCTGTGAGAAAATAAGCACCACTTTTTATCATTCTGGCAATCATCATTTTTACAGCTAAGAAATAGTTCAAAACTAACTCTGTGGATAAAAAAAATATCACCTATTGTTAAAATTCCACTTTTAATGGTTCTACTGGAGCTTTGGAAATGTTTCCCTTTTTGTGCTCCTAAATCAGAGTTAAAAATGAGATGGTCAAAAATTAACATCTGTCCTTGATGTATCATAAATCTTTAGCAACCTTAAAGCCTCCATTCAACTACGACCTAAACTAATTACCTCTTTTTGAAAGGATGGCAGACTATTCATTGAAAGAACCTGTTGAATGACACACAGTTGCTCTGAATGCGTAATTAGCACTCGAAGGGAGTGAAATACCAGATTAGGGAGAGGTGTTGGTGTGATTGGCTCTGAGTGTGATTGGTCAGTCGTCCTCTTGTTCTTATAAGAGCAGCCAGGAGAAAAAGGCAGCAGCCTGTAGTCTGATTGGACTGTAGTAGCATGCCTGTACCATATAAGATTTTAATTAAAAACTTCAAACTGACTTCTGCTGTGTCAGGGGTGCAAGTTTTGATCAAAGAGTATTGTCTCTGGCCAAATGGGATCAGCTGGTGGAGATAGTTATAGGGGAAGTTTGTAATTAATCAAAATGTGTGTTTTAGTGAAGAGTGCGATAGTGTTTATTCATGTGGAGATGGAGAATTGTGTGTTGAAGGATTAAGCTGAGTTCAATCCTCCAGTGTCTTTGAGTTAAAGTGACAGTTTTAGTGAGTATTAGAAAAGGGTGAAATGGAGTAATTTTGTGGTATTCTCCAGTGCCTGCTGATTATAAGGAATGTATTTCTGAAAAAATGGGAATATGGGCATCATAGGGCACATATGAATGCTCTAGGTCCTGGTAATTGATGAAGTTAGAGTAAGCTCTCATCTAGTCAGTTTCAATTCAGTTCAATTCAAGATGCTTTATTGGCATGACCGATGAGTACAGTCAGTGTTGCCAAAGCAAATTAAATAAAATTAACAAACTAAAAATAAAATCTACAGACATTTACAATATCGGACATATCATAAAATATTTACATATCACTTATATAAACAGAACTGAAAAGGAAGAGGCCTATGTATTCTTCCCTGAGAGGGGTCTATTGTGTATGTCTAGAAGCCTGGAAGGGGTCTGAAAGAATTCCTTACATCTGTCCTCTTTATTTGGAACTATCTAAGTGGAATGTGTAGCATAATCCTGTTGTAACTGAGCCATCAGGAGTAAAGGGGGAGACGGTGGTAGATCTCAAGTGGGATCTGTGCAGCAACAGGACATCCGTGGTGAGTAATGGGGTTCTCTCTCTCAGCTTCCATGCAATGACTCCTGTAGCCTCCCAAGGCTTGTGGTCCTGTCCGTGCAGTGATGGACATGCCTCTCCTCCAATCGCTGCTGAACCTTTGTCTTGGGGCGTAAAAAATAAATGGACAATTCCAAATTGGGCAGAAAAAAATAAAAGCTTGTGATTCTTAGGGAGTTAAACAAAATAACTATTGCTTTACTCATCATAAAAGAAGTATGATCTAATTTCCCAATTAAAAATGAATAATACTAGTAACTGTAATGCACTTCAATGTGTGCTACTGAAATGAAATGTAAGTATATTGTCGAGACACTTTAGAAAATGCTTTCTCCATTATAATGTATAATGCTTCTCTGTTGAACTTTTATGAAGCCTTCTCTTTGATTTATTGGTCCTACTGGATTTCAATATAAGTGTAATAGTCTTGTTTTCCTTCAATTTGCAAAAGCAAATGGGCTTTTTTTAAAGCTAGGTTTTGGAATGTATTAATATCCAGCTGCTAATAATTACCGTAAAAGAAGAAATTTGCTTGCCATGGTGTAATGTAGGCAATACCATCCATTAATTTGAAAGATATAAATAGGAATAAAACACAGGCAAGTTTCTAGCTTGAGGATTTGAATATGACAGTATTTAAACTTATGCATGTAATAAGATCGTGATCTGTTTGCATGACAGCTCCTTATTCTAAGGCTACTACAGCGTGGAATGTGTATAGTAAGCAGTGGTTTGCTGCAAACCTAAATGCTACAATAGTTCTAACTGTTTAAACTGCAGAGTTCAGAGAATCGCAACCAGTAACTATGAGATTTATTTTACCGTTTGCTTTGACTGCCTTTCTTAAATTACTTTTAATGCAGAAAAAAACAATACTGTCCTCTACAAGTTGAGAGAAATGTGCTTCATCAGAAAAGAGCTTTTAAAAAGCCTATTTTAACTGTGTGGGTGAACTGATTAGATAAAAAGAGAACTAACCAATTCTTCCAAAGGGCATCTTAGTTTTTCTTTATTCATGCTTTCTCTTACAAGTGGAGTAGCCCTTAATATATAAAAACAGGGTATCAGATCTGTGTTGCTGCAGAACACGGGAACAAAAGTAATTTATGATTGCATATAGATAATGCCTTCTAGCATCTGGTGTCTGGTGTTTTCTCCTCTTAAATTATGGATACATTTTTCCAGATTAAACTTAATATGACTCTATGTACTTTAATAAGGAGTGAGGCCTGATGAGTATTGACCCTGTACTGCTTCTGTGTATAAATAATTATTTCCTAATGTCTACATGTGGGGGAAAAAAAGGCCATTTAAAAGTGCTTTGGAATTACTTATGTTAAGATTGTATGATTACATGTTTGCTTTTTGTCTTTGCATAATGTGTTGATATGACTTATTTGCTATTAAATCTTTAAACTGAAAAAAATAAATACGAAATCTCCCAAAGTATTGTTTATGTATTCTTAATTTGGCACCTGAAAAGTACTGTTTAGAGCGTTCTGACACTGGAATATCTGCTTTTTTCCAGATGGACTGCTCCATTTCCAAAATCACTTTTATCTTCATGATAGCAGATGTAATTCGCAGCCTTTCAAAGTGTCTGATTTTGCTCCCTGTCCGTAACCTTTCCTTAAAACCTACAATAATCATTTACACACAGACAGCTTAGAACTGGTTTAGTAATGGAACATGATGTCATTCTGGGATACATTTTAAGGCTTTGTGATGAAGTAATTTATTGCAGAAGATAAATTTAATGTAACTTTCAGAGCTCTAAGTAACACTTATGGCATTTGGGAACATTGCATAGAAGAAACTCTCTTGTGAAAACCTGTTTTATATTTTAATTGGAAATTAAACAAGCTTCATCATCAATTTGGACAATGCTGCAATTTCTTAAATTCTGCTAATCTTTTCTAAAGCAATGAGAGTTTTCAAAATTTAGAAATATATTCGGGGTAACTTGGAAACAAACACTTTGATGTATTCATTTAATCAAATTGCTGTGGTTCAACTTAATGTGGTGTCAAAATTATGCTACTTATTTCCAATTATTAGTGTGTATTTCTTTAAGATTAAAATATTTGTCCCTTGACAAAACAGTGCATAGTTTTGATAAATATATACAACTAAGTACATTGTGGAGGAGTACATCCAGAGAGGACATTTTAAACCATCTCTTGACTTGGGATCTATCAAGAACAATGGCAAAAAAACATTTAGGGCTGGTGTGCGAATACAGTTTACAGACATGTTTCAGTTGATTACCTGTGCTAGTGTGTGAGTATATTGAGGAAACTCAAATACAATTTCTCACCTTGTGTGAGATCTTCCATTTTGGGACATCAAAATCTTCATAATTGCTAAGAAATCCTTTGCATTGCAAACCTACTCACAAATAGTTCATATTACCTGCAAATTTATCTTAAGTAACCCCTAGAATTCCAAAGGTACTGTCCATCAATTGGACAATCATAGTTCCACATTCTGGAAACACTAGATGACATTCTGTGCTGTGAGATTTTAATCTCTCCATGCTTAATTGGCACTTTTCATCCTTTTCAGGAGAATGTCATTAGAAGAAATGTCTGGGGGTATCTTCTTCCATCCATTTTCAAACCTTTTTACTTAATTCAGGGTTGCAGAGGAGGATGGACTAGACATCAGGACACACACAGACATGTACACAATTGCACCAAGGCCAACTTTCCTGGAAGCCACTTCGCCTACCAATGTTTCTGGACTTGAGGGGTAAACCAGAGCACCCAAAGGAAACCACCACAAAAAGAGCACCAAGCAGAAAGTACTCCTGGGCAGCAATGCTAATGACTGTACCACTGTGCTCCCCAGGGTGTCAACAGTTCAACAGAAATAGAGGAGCGCTTGGAAGTCTGGCTTTAAAGGGCAGATGTGTACTTTGGCGTTCAAGAGAAACGAGAAATAAGGACTGAAAATGTCCAAGGGAGTGTGTGATGAGATCAGTTAGGAAGTGAAGTCTTAGAAAATATTTGCTCTGGCAAGACGGAAATCCCAAACACATCCAACTTTCTGTTTCTGCTCAAATAATTTAATTATGAGTGAATGGCATAAACTTTGAGAACTTTTTTTAGAAAGTTTGCAAATACAACCAATAAAACTACAAGTTTTGTTAATTTTAATTTAAATTCATTCAAATGTGGAAAATGATAAGATATGAAAATGTAACATTGGTACTATTGACTGCTGTAAAGCCTTCATATTTATGTAATCCCTGTCCTCGGCGTGACCCGTAATTCTCTCAGAGCAACTTGCACAATACTTACCAGAAAGTAAATGCCTGTAGTGCATTACTGACTATCAGCCTCCCCTTTCAAGATTTCACTGCCCTTCGAGCTGCTGTTATCCAATTTGTAATGGATACTCTGCAGATGATGAGATTACATGTGCAGTAAGAGGAAGCCACATGTGTTGTGAATACCACTGAGTGTAGTATGAGGTGGGATTAAGTGATTTTGCTTGCTTTCGATCAAGTTATTAGACAATGAGTGCAGTCGTGCATTACAGACTTTTGAGCTAACCTTTTGAGATACTCTACATCTGCCCTCCAAGTAGCTTTCCAAAGCAATAAGGCTGGCCACCTTAGTCTAAGAAAGCCAGTTGTATGTGTTTGTTCTATCATACAGTAGCATAGCAGACTGTCTCAGTCAGAACACCATAGCCATCCTGGGAATGAGGTCCAGGGTCAGTTCAGTGCACCAATGCCAGTCATTCACCTCGGTTGAGTATTGTCATTACACATGCTTCCCTGATTATCCAAGTACCCTTGTTAATCTTTAAAGCATGATGGATACCTACCATTAGAGATCACCGTCAGTGGCAGAGGGGAAGTAATTAAAAATAATTAAAACCTGAATATTCACAAATGTAAAATTTTATTTTTTGTGAAAAAACCTTTCTGCTGGTAGAAAGACGGAAAATTGTTTCTTACTGCTATAATGATTTCCAGCATCACACAATGACAGCTGTTGAAGCAAAAACAGAGGATGGTGGTGTCACACTAGGAAAAATTAAGTACAATTAAATTCTTTATTAAGTGCCTCCATAAATACATACCATGATCTTTTGGCAAACAAACACGGAGACTACTTTGACTCCTGACTACTTGGTTTTGTTTTTTCTGCACTTTGTGGCAAACTGCCAGTAAAAGAAGGAAGGAGAATGTGAGATCAAAATAATGTCAAGTATATTGTAGAAAATGGCTTGGCGTTGGTTTAAATGATTTGAGATTAACGAAAGATTTAGGAGAATCTGAGCAGAATCAATTTCCTCCCATTAAATAAACCGAAACCTTAATGAAACCTGGCTTCACAGTCCACTGAATAAAGACCAAAGCATTACAGAAGAGGAGCTGCCGTGTTGCAGAAACCAGATTTACTGGAGTTCTGAACAGTACATAACCATAAATGCAAATCTATTTGGCAGTGTTTCAGTATCAACAGGAATTGTTAAATGAATTACCCTCTGAATTCCAACTAGCAAGGAGTGCCAAAATCCTAAAGAAACTCGATACAAACCCAACAACAGAGATGGAAGGAAAAGAAAATTAGTTATTGCTGGAGGTAACTGACGTCTATTGTCACCCAGTAGATGTATTTGCTTATCAGATAAGTAATTGGTCCTCTGCAGATTGTGTATGCTGTTAGCTTAATTGGGGGTCACTTGTGTTGTGGCATGTAAAGTACTAGAGTGTGACAGTTATTGAGGGAGTTGTATAAAGTGATACTAGTTCAGGTGGGTAGCTGCATCAGCATGCATAGGCGCAAAGGAACAAGTAATAGGTTTATTCCATGCTGGAAACACAACGTTTCGGCCATGGAGCCTTCTTCAGGTGTGAAACGTTGTTTAATTTCTTCTTTTTTTCACCATGGAAGAAACCTATTTCTTGTTCCAAAGTGGTGCTAGCTGAGGTCTTTGCTGAAACATGATTTTATTTCTAAATCACACAAATTAAGCGTTTAATATTTAATGCTGCAACATTATTCGTGTCAATGTAATCGTTCTCTAAACTGCATGGTATTGAAACCTGTAAGAAATAAGGAAAGCATATTCCTTTCTTTATCTTGTTTTGTTCTGCTCTTCATGAGTTAGCGTTACGTGAGCACAATTTCTAGTCCGCCAATTTAGTGCATAAAGAGAAGCCATCTCACAAATTGGGTTATCCGAGAACTCAGCATGAAGGTGGTTTGCGATATGCCAATCGATAACTCTGACTCTGTAGGACACAACTCAAATTGAATAACTACTAAAACGTTTCATTTTATAGCCAATGAAACTTAAAGGATTCTTCATAGCAGATTACTGGATCTATTATTCACTTATAAGATTTACGAGATGGAGAATTCAATCATCTTTGACAAAACAAAATAACTAGAAGACACAGATTGAAAATTTTCCTAAGGATGCAAGTCTTAAGTTAAGTGTATGGAACTTTATATGGAGGAGAAAGATACTATCCAGGTAAGATAAGATCATTGTAAAACACAGGTAAATGTATTAAACGAGAGTCTCAAGAGAAGATTTTGACCAAACAAAGCCAGTGACACATTTCTGTACTTAGTCCTTTGAGCTTGTCATTTAAAGCTGGAGTAATTTCAGGTGAATGGAAATGCAAAAGAAAAGTATGTAAATGAGATGCTACACCCCTTAATCAAACCTGTGCTCCCGGTGTCAGGATCATTAAGGGGTACACTCTTGAGAAACATATAAAGTTCTTTAAATTCAGCGTTGGCAACTGTAGGGGAGATGAGGAGTAAGCATCTGTTTTTTTTGTATTGTCATTTTCATGTCCTGTGAAACTTCTAAACTCCCTGCTTTAGATGATTTTATTAACAGACATTTTATGATGTAAAAAAACAACACTCACAACTGTTTGCTTTTACAAAACAATTTAAAACTTTTGAAGTATTTTTTTTACTTTAGTGACAGCGATATTATATTTTAGAGATGGTTAGGATGGGTAGGTTATGCTGGGATTATGTCAGATGTAACACTCGCCACAAAAAAGTTCTAGTTTTGTCCTGTTTGACCACATGTCACATACATTATCTTTTGCCCCATGTCTGGCATATCACTTATTTTCTTTGTTGCGGACCCCATGTGGGATTTGAGATGTCCATTTCAATTCCACACAAGTAAAATAGTTAAAGTATAATAGTCTGATAAAATGTTGATTACTGGAACCAGTACAGTCACCTGTCAGTGGGATATCAAAAGTAAAGCACATATATATTTTTTGCTGTATTAACAGAATTTGAGCTTGTCTATCATACTCTTAAAACATTTGCTGGGATGTTTCTTCTTTTTCTTAAAGAGGTTTTAAAACTCAGAATTACATTAAGTATCAAGATGCATTCAAAGGAGTATATTATTTACAACTAAAAATTACAGACATGAACAGATGTTTTTTATTGTAGAATTCAGGAAAATACATGACATGCTATTTGTATGTTGTAAAAAGAAACTTTAAAAGTGTGGAAGTTAAATTTTCTGATCATGTTCATTGTTATTCAGCATGCTTTTAAAGCTTTAAAACATTTTTCACAATCAATACTCTGGATGTTATGAAAGCAATTGTTGTAACAATTCAATGGTCTAGTTTAAAAAAAGTTTAAAAATTAAAATAACATTCATTACATTGTCAATGTGCTTTCCAGATGTAAAAATATATTATTCTGCAGTCACCTGTTCCTCCTATGGGGTGATTTTTATTTTAAATCAATAACTAATTTTGTTTTATATGGCTTTTTCTTGTCCCCAGTCCATTTTAAGAAATGTCTCTGCTGCTATAAGAAAAGGAAATCCAAAATGTACAGTATGTCCTTAATATTTCATTACTAATCTCAAATACACTAAAAACTGCTTTGCATAGCGGGCCTGAGCTAGAAATAAAGCCTTTTCCCAATGTTGGGAAAGTTTATTTTTAAATAAAGATCTGCTGCCCTGGAAATACGAATACCAGTTTTACTACCCAAAGTAATGCAATCGAGCGCTGCTTCTGTGTGTCTTCCACAATACTTTGCTTTCAGCCTTAAAAATCAAGTCTGTTTTGGTTAACTCGCCAATGGCTCTGGAACAGAAAAATAACTTCCTGACTAGTTTTATTCACAGACGTCATTAGCTTAACCATTCCAACGTTTGTGTCACAAAACATACGTCTCTTGTCTACAGGCTATGCAGTCGTGTTTCTCAGGCCCGAGGACTAAGGGTCCCGTAATGAGTTGTTTAGATGGAGTGATTGGCACAGTGAACAATATTTTGTTTCACTGTTTAGCTGCAAGTTTGAACAAAGGGTTCTAAACCAAAAAATTAAATTTTCAAGGAAAATATTTAAGACCTAAAGGTGTTGAAATAGGAGGTGGTCACTTAGTTTATTTAACTTATTTGGTTAAGTTAAATAAACTAAGTGACCACCTCCTATTTCAACACCTTTATTGTCTCCTATTTCAACACCTTTATTGAAACCTGTAAGAAATGAGGAAAGCAAATTCCTTTCTTTATCTTGTTTTGTTCTGCTCTTCATGAGTTAGCGTAACGTGAGCACAATTTCTAGTCCGCCAATTTAGTGCATAAAGAGAAGCCATCTCACAAATTGGGTTATCCGACTTTGAGCTGGTTAGATACCCACCTTTTTTTGCGTAAAGCAATGTCCTAATCTCTATCCTAAAAAAATCCCAATATTGGGATATAATCTAATATAATCCTGTCTGCTCCTCTCTATAACCCTTAGGACTTCTTAGACTGGGATAAAATCTTCTGTCAGTCACCTTTCACACCTTTCAATTTCAGACTGAAGAGATTTAACCAGTCTGTTTAGATCAATCCCCTTCAGACCAGGAATCATTCTTGTTACTTTCTAAGGCTTTCTTGTTATCCGTTTTTGGTATTGTGACCAAAACTGAACAAAATATTCTAAATTAGATCATACTAGTGCATCAGGCAAACCCAAGTATTCTGTGTGCTTATTTATTGTTTTCTCACATGGATCTACATTATATAAATACACAGATCCCTTTCATGTGTAGTTTCCAGTAACTCAGTCATCAATGTGGTATGTCTGTGTGGATGTTCCTTCTTCCTGCAGGGAAGCAATGGAAAGCAATACTTGCACTTTCAAGTGACCTCATGATGCGTCTACACATCTGACTACACTGCTTTATTTTGTAACATAAACACCTATAAACTGTATTAAGGTTAAGGATCAGGGCATGTGTGTTTTTTAAACATCAGTTTCCTGAAAGTTAAAACTAAAAATATTGTGAATTGCTGCCCAGAAAATGAAAAATAATGAAAAAACGTATGAAGAAAACGTATTGCCCAACCTCAGAAATACCTTTTGTAGGCAAGACAAGTCTCCATTTTAACTTCTAAAATCAGATACAGGTGTCAGAAGAGAAAAGTGTGGCATAGTAGTGAGTCATCCTCTGGCAACTGTAGCAGCCCTCTCAAGGTTAATTGGTTTGCTAATTGTAACAGACTCAGATATTCTTGTCTGCCAACTAGCATAAAAGCCCAAGGAACAATAAATGCTTAGGAGGCAATGAATCAGTTCATACAGTACATTTTATTATGCACCATCATGGCAATATAAATTTTTGAAGAGGTTATATATAACACAACCATCTCTTTACAAGATCCCACCCTAAAGGTGATGGTGCTGGCCAACCTCCCATAAAAAAAGCAAAGGCAAAAGTGAATCCAAGCAATTCTTAATAGAAGCGAAAAGTTGAGGTAAATACGAACATGCTAATCTACACCAAGTGGTTTAAAATTAAAATGGGACAAATATTTTGATTGTCTTAAATAGGAGTTATTAACTGTAGTTCTGGAGAGCTAAAAATGACAAGTCAGTCTTCCACAGCTGCACTCAATCACCGTCATTGCGAAACTACATTCCTATACTGAACACCAAAGCCTCCCTGTTCATTCGCCTCAAGCATCCCTCCTCTGCTCAGTCTCCACTTTGCTGCTGCTGCCCCTTGGTTCACGCAGTCTGACTGGGGTTCGAGCCTCCTCGTCCTGTGGCCCGGAGGCTGCCCATTAACCCAGCAGGTTAAGCCAAACTATTTTAGTAAGTATTCTAAACATTCACAAACAGATACATTCTTGGATGTTTTTGTCCCTGGTGAAATATTTCAAGATTAAACATCCAGAAATACAAGCAATACAATCACATACTGTAAATAAATCAGGTGGCGCAGGAATAAAAGCTCATTGCAGGATGCCAGCCTGCAGTTAATACAGTATGTAGGGCAGACAGCTGCACCACACTAACATAAATCTGCCTTTTTTCTGTGTCCGTACATAATCCACAGTTTTCAAACTCCTCCAGTTTCCAGGGGCTCAGCCAGATCCAGAATTCTCTGCATTTGCTTTTTTATAATACTTTTTTTATTCATGAGTCCTTTTCAAGGAACCCATTTTTTTTTTCATTTCTAATCCCTCATACATCTGATGGAACATTCCATCTATTATTTTCATTTCTGAGTTTCTTTGGCGAACATTGACTCAATAAAATATTTTCCTTGTTACCTGCCTGAATAGGGTGAAGTTTTAGGACACAGTTTAACGAATCTGTTTGTGAAGTAAAAAAAAGAGATGACAGTTGTGAGCATCATCCCATCAAACACAAATCAAATTAAGCTGCTGTTTTGATTTTGCACAATTCTATGTTATCTATACTAATGAAATTATCCCTTCTCATTCTGATCCTTGCAGAAATTCTTTGTACAGCCAATCAGATTTTTTGCCCTGTTAGTGGAATTAAAACATTGCTTTTTTGGCTGCAAAAATGAGCTGGAGAGTAATCGTATATCAGTTGTGTGTCTTTGCACACCAGAAGACCGCATCTTAAGGGGTTTTGTACAATAATTAATTGATACCGAAGAAAAATGGTTTTGTGAGATCATTCCATTTATCAAGATAACATCTTCCAGTCCATTACGCTGAGTGGATGTAAACTTTCCTTAGAGATTATCTGAGAGGTATCAGATCAATTTCTAAACAGTTTCCATTTGCAAGACCACGCACAGAATGAGAAAATATGCTTTAGCGTGCCATTTTATTTCATGCTTACCTAATAGGTAGAAAACAGCAGCATGTGGGAATAATTTGCATCTTTTGGAGTGATTAATGCAGCACATCCTGGTGGAGAATGGTGGTTTGTTTTCAATTCTCGAAGATAAAACTAATGACTCAGGTGAAAAAAAATCTTAATTTTTCAAAATAAAAAAACATGTATCATTTTAAATGGCCTGCACACATTCCTCAGTGTTTTCGTCTTTCCAATAATGACCTAACGTTGTCTAATAACGGGAATGCTGATGTTCTTCTCTGCTGTGCTTGCTGGGGTCGATTTGTACTCTGTTTACCTCGTACAATACATTGCAGGACTTGAAGTTCTGCTCCCTCCCACTGTGCCATTTGAAGGAATATCAAACAGATGGGGATATACTCTTCCACGTCACACTTGTACAAAATGTTAAACTCTAACTAGAATGGAGACAAGAAGACATCAAAAACAAAGTTGTTCCTACAGCTCAAGACAGGATGTTTTGATGATGACGTATGCCATTTTACTCCCCGAGGAAAAGGTCAGAAAGCCAAGGTGGTTCCACTGGAACAAGAATGAAATGTACTTTTTCTTTCCTCAGTGCCTGCGGGATTTAGTCAGCAATATGATTAACTGGATTCTGTCACTGTAGACTGCGTTAATTATGCTATTAGAGAAATATATATAAATGCACGTCTCGGTTTGTGCATTTTGTGGAAATATTTTTTTAAATATCTAAGCGTCTTTCTCCGCCTAATGGTACAAAGAATTAATGTTGCTCTGGTTTCTTCTCAAGGAGGTGCTTTCAAAGGGATGAATCAATGAGGAAATTGATTTTCCTCACTCCATGCCTTGATCACGTGCCAAAAGGCTGCTTCAGTGTCTCACTCCAGAAATGATTGAACTTCAGTATGTATTCTTATCTTGGCTCATTATCTGGAATTAATATGAATTTCACCTGGTGTGCACATAATAATGACCCAATAATGCTACATCAATTAATTTAATTTCACAAGGAATAACAACATCCAAGAACCAGGTGCCTTATGAATGTTGCTTATTGACTATTTACATATACTGAGTTTTGGATTGGTTAAGAGGACCCCAGCGCTGAGAGACATCAATGCTAACTAATACACCACTGTGCTGCCTCCTTTAAAAATATTAAGATGGCAACTCTATTTATAAATTGCACAGATATTATATGATGTGGAATTGTAGAGATGTTGTCAGAGAAAAGGTGAAACTATATTCATCAAATTTGAAGATCGATTTCCAAATTTGAAATTTGAGTCACAGATCGCTGCCAGTAACAGACCATAGTTTCTAGATGGCTAATACTGCCACATCAGGAGAGAAAAGATAGCTGCTAATCTTGAGGGTCAAGATTAAAGAAAGGTTACCATGCTAAAGACTTCAATGACTTTTTCATTTTAAAATGTTTCATTTTGAAAATATTGAACATCAAGCTGAATGGTTAGCATGATATGAAATGGCATCTGTATGTAAGGACCTACAGACAATCAGAAGGGTTAGAACTGTACCATGAAAGCTGGTTGCTGAAAGAGTTTTTGAATGATGCCATCACACTCTTCACACCACAGAATTCTGTAGCACATGACATCCTTTTGCAAAGCCAAAGAATGTGTGAAACCATAACTTTCTTTCTCTGGTCTTATTGCACTCTTAGAAGTTCACATTTAAATGCTGTGTTAATGCCTCACACTTCATATTAATATAACAGGTTTTACTATAGATTGATTAAAAGTACAGTAGCTTTAGGTTAAAGGCAAAAGAAGAGTGTTTCACTGTTATTGCTTATTACTATACAAATACAAGAGAGTTGATGTTTTTTTTAAATGTTTAAATTTAAATACCAATAAAACTAATTTCTAAAGATTTCAAGTTAAATAAATTATTAAATGCAATATAATATGTGTCTGCCCTGTGACGGACTGGCGTTCCGCCCAGGCCGTACCCTGCCTTGTGCCTGTTGCTTGCTGGGATTGGCTCCAGCTCCCGTGAGGCCTTGAATTAGATAAAATGGATGAATGTAATATATATATATCCTTTCCTGTTTATGTTCTACTGTCTAAAGCTGTGTTCAACACTACATTGGGGAAACCGAGTTGTGTTCCAGACGCCCTGGGAAAAAAATAACAGAAAAAAAATCAGTTTAATTTTAAAAAGAAGAAGCAATTTTAATCTGGTAGCTTTTCCTTACTACCATTAGTCTGGCGCAAAACTCATAAACCTCTAGAAATGTGCCAAATGTACTTTGAGAGGAGACTATTGTGCTGCTGAGCCCCAGAATGCTCCTTCTCAATGACGACACCCAAATTACTGTCAATCTTCAAACCTGATGAGTTTTCTGGCTGCTTGAGCTACAGCTACAGTTTTTTATAAAGTTGGGTTGGTGATTGAACTATCATGAGAGCGCAGAGATTACTCTTATGGGAAAGAAGTGCTGGGCACAAAGCAGACAGAACTATACCCTGGATGGTACAGCAGCCTTTGTATTTGTGTTTCTTGCTGTTTTTTCTCTAAAATTAAAATAAAACTTTTAGAGAAACCACTGCTGTGCTGTACCTATTGCTTAACTTAACTCACTGTTTCTTCACAAACCTATGTCTAGATTTTTTCCCCACACATACAATTGACATGTTTGACATAATGAGTTCTGAATGTTTGAGTTGTAAATGTGACATCTGGACTGATCTTTGCTTATTAGGCTATTGATTATATCCAAATATCAGTCATCAAAAATTATATTAAAGAACAATTATAGTCACCTAATTGGTTAGACCAACTGGCTCTTCAAACAGTGGCCAAGATGTTAATAAATGAGGACCCAAACAAGTCAAGGTCGACAACAGACCCAAAAGATCCTGTGTTTTTAACCTGTAATAAATACAAGGTATAGGCAAACTGACACTGAAGTTTGAGACATGCAAACCTGTTCAAGTCCTTGAGCAAATGTTCCTTCAAATAAAACTTGACATGTTACACTCAATTTATTCAGATTATTTGAGTCGAAGTGAGATCATGTAAAGCAAAAAAATAAAATAATGCAAGGAAGTATATTCATACTTTTAATGGATGTCCAACCATGTAGTGAAAGTTATAAATCTAACCATCTGGTGAAGATTGCTTTGATTACATTGAGAACCACAAGCATATTCTTTTTACAGATTAGCTGAAAGGTGTTGAATTTCCCAATGAGAATGAAGAAGCCCCAGGGAGTGTGAGTGAACAAGGATACTGAATGGAAAACAAATGCTTTGCCTGCAGTGTCCAAAGGCATGAGAACAGGTTCAATCAAATTATCTTATATCCAGAGAACGTTGGAAAATCAAATACATGGCAGACTCAGAGATCCCACATAAACAATTAAATGGAGCACTTAAGAGAAATATTTTTTCCCCCATGTTTCAAAGGGAGACCTTATCCATGGACCCAAGCCAGTGCTTTTCATGAGAGAGCAGCCAGCAAGGGTGACAACGGACACCTCTGTTGAGTATTTCTACTGAGAGGAAACACACAGGTCGCGTTCTCCCTGTACTGAACACACGCTGTGTTGATGTTTTGATTCATACTTTTTAATATGAATCTAATTAAAAATTAATGTCCAAAATAAAAAAAAATACAGAGGTGTTCCATTCTAGTCAACTGAATGTCTTTTTCTGCATCTAAACAGACTACAGCCCAGATGACTGCATGATGAGAAGGGCTTCACATGAACCTTTGTCAGAATTCTGCAACGATAATGGTCTAAAGTTTATGGTTTCTCAAGATGCTTTTTGAGACAAGTAAAGATAGTTTTATTGTTATTCACAAGAGCCAGTTTGTGATTAAAAAAAACATTAATTTGAAAAATTTGAAGGACCACTTGATCCCACATTAATTCTGTAAAAAATCAGGAGATTGCCCTTTCTAGAAGCAAGAGGACTATTTAAAGCCCCTGTTGTTCAAGAGACGTAATTAATTGAAATGGTTCTATGAAATCTTTGTGTTTCATACCTATGGAAGTTTCAGAGGTATACAGATGTGAATACAAGAGGATTAGATAACTTTTTAATTGGTTCAATAGAATACGTTCTTATTCCTTTCATCTGACTTGGTTTTAAATAAATATTCAGTACCATACTGTAGCATATGAACAAATCACATTATTTGGGTATATGCCAAAACCTCTGCGAATATATAAATACACAATACACAAATACTCAATGAGCTGCCAAAATAGATACTTTGGTCTCATAACTCAGTCCAGGATGAAATATGCATGCAAGTATCAGATCCTCACGGGAACACTGTTCTCAGACAGTCTAGCCTGGATACAAAAATGGCATGCCAGTGCTGGTACATCTTACAGAATAAAAAGATTAAATAAAATGGAAACAGGTTACAATGGAAAACATCAGCGCCAAAATTAAGTTTTGTGATATAAAACAGTTTCAGATAGTGCGATACTGCTTTGCACATTTTTTGGGTTCTAGATGTTATTCAGTAGTATCAGTAAATAAGAAAAGCCTCAGTTATTCTGATGTCAGTTACAGTATAATGAAAAACAGAATAAAAAAACGAAATGTACTATAACATAACAGAAAACTGACATTTATGCCAAGCCACTAAGGATGTTAAGGATGAATAAGGATGTCATGGTATCTGAAGGAAATATCTTCAGCAATGTGTACAGAGTATGTTTCACCTTCACGAATTCAGTTTTTTTTCTTCTGAGTCCTTTAAAAATTAATTCCAACATGGCTCCAAGTCACAGTAACGTTACTGATTTTGACTATCTTGGTCAATACCTTTCAGAATTCTGTACACTAGAATAAGGTCCACACAGGAGCTTCCTGTTCTTGGCTTTAAAGATTCTGTTCCCTTAATTAGATTGTCATGCCTTTCAGACAAAGCCTTAGTCACGTTTCTTCTCGATACTGTCTTTACAGCAATAATATCCATCTTGCAGTGTAATGACTCAAACTGAACTTTATTCCAAGCAAGGTCTAACTAGTGCAACTTTAAATTTGATTTATTTGGGATAGGTCCAAGGGCGATCTTTTTGAAAGACACTTAAGTAAATTGTTGGATGTAAAGCTCTTAGAGTAGATACTCTCTAGAAGTCCAAAAGGATCCTGTCTGCATTTCTTTCTGTAGTCAGATCAACAGAGAATGTTGTACAAAAGTGGATTAGTATTTCTCCACACATCAGCTGATATTCAGAGGCAAAATTGAGATGAATGCATGTCTTTGATGAAGATCAAAATTCATTGCTTGTCACTTTTTTGTAAACATTTACCCTGTGGTGCACTGAACAAGTTATCTACTGTTTTAGTTCAATAAACAGATTAATTGCAGAACAGCAGAAAGTGTCACTTTTCAGAAATTTTAGATTTGTGTACTATTATTTTTCAGCCAAATTTTTCAGCCGAATTGTGGCCTTGCTCAATTCATATGAACAGTGTGTATTAACAATTCAATATTTTACACTGAGACCTAGGACATTCGGTCCCGATTTCTCCTACAGACATAATTTTTGCTGCTGGTACTGTCATTGCTGTTACCATGGTTATGCCTAACCATTGTAATCACAATCTAATCACATTAGTGTCCACTTCTGTCCTCCGGTTTATGTTTTAGTGTTCATTCTGAACAAATCCATAATATTGAAAGGCAGATCTGTGTTTTGAGTTCTTGTAAATGTTATATATTTATTTAGCTTTTCTAATGTTTTTCCATCCGAGTTTATGTTGCCAGTAAATGTCATGTATGTTCTCCCTCGAGAGAATATATTATACTGTATATAATTTATTTTATATCGTATACTGTATATTGTTGCCAGGGTTACAACGGAAAAACAGCAGAGAATGCATTACAAAGGTGTAGTAAACGACTACCGTTCGGTGCAAAACAAGTTGGAGAGGTCAACAGGAGGGGTGAAGCCACAAACATGTTTGTCCCTCCCTATGGCTGTTTTTGTGATTTATTGTGTGCGTGCCAGAGCATGAACAGAAACAATCATGAATGTATTGCTGCAAATGGGGGATTCCGAAAATGGTGAAAATCAGGAATTGACCAAGTGGTTTAGTCAATAAGTAAAATACATATTCATAACCACCAACTTGTAAGTGATTTCCTCAGAATATTACCGAGCGGTTTGAGTAATTAGAGACACATGTATTCTTTGTTCTCTGGCACAGCTTTGGTGAAAAGATTAATAATCCAGGTACGCTTGATTAAACAAATGTACTGTATATTAACAATGACAAGACAAACACTACATACAACAAAACATACAACACACAAGTTACTATATTTACAGTATGTACAGACAAGGTGTTTCAGAGGCCTAACATCCTAATCATCCAGAAAACCCCAGTTTGACTAAGTATTTATTTACTAAGTATTAAACTCTTAAATAATGCCTAAAGAAGCCAAAATAAGAGATAAGCTACCTTTCTAAATAAATGCAATACAACCTGCAGTTAAATCTCTCTTTGCAAATCCGAATACCACAAAATAAATGGGAGCCTATATCGCTATTCTAGAAATGCACCCACAGGCAGGAAAGAAGTTTCTAAATGAAGTATATTTTACCCAGGGAACCCAAGCTCCCTAAAAACAGAATAACAAGCTCTCTCTGGCAAGGTTCAAATACATACAGTAGCTCCAATTAGGGTTTGTCTGGATGATAATGAAGTAGGGGCTCTCGCCTGGCTCAAGCTTCATGTTCCAGCTCCTCCTGACTCCTGTCTTGAGGTCTGACCTTCTTCGTCTCCTTTCTTCTCTCTTCTTATCCTCCTCTTCTGCTGTTCATGTGATCTTATATGGTGCGTTTCTGGACCTGTCATTGACAGTCTTTACCCACAACTTAATTACCTAGGTATACCATGGTAAGCTTTATAATTGTTTTTGATCAGGGGATCCCATACACTTCAGCAAACATCCCCTCTTCTTTGAACTAAACTCTTACAGACACTTCCTAGTCCCGATTTCTCCTACAGACATAATTTTTGCTGCTGGTACTGTCATTGCTGTTACCATGGTTATGCCTAACCATTGTAGTGTCTCGGCCAGGCTGTATCTGGTTTCTTCAGAACTCTGGTGACAGTGCTTTTTACTTAATAGGTTTCGAACATGACAGCCTGAACAATTTAATGCTCCTAAGATTTAAGGAGATTTCAAATATTTGTTTACTAGCACAATGCACATGAGAGTATTTTTTTTCATTCAAAAAGCACATCTTTTTTTTTAACTCTGAAACTAAATTGCATTACCTTTCCATTAGAGAGGGTTAGATTTAGTTTCGTTTTCGTTTGCTACTGAAACATGAAGCAGCAGTTATGTTGCTCTTCATAAAAATCTAGTAAAATATGTCATAGCCGATGTTGTTTCTGAATCGTGGATATTTGAATTACGTTCATCAATAATTTAGAAAATGTTTTATTAATCAGCATTTAACTGTTGAATACATTACTTTAAAAATCAATTTCCCCTATGAATAAGTGATTCAATACACATGAGCACTTTTATTAACAATTTTGTACTAGGTTTGACCAAATAATTCAACTTTAACTTTCACGGAATTTTACTAATCCTCCTAATACAGTAGTTTGCAGAAAAAGGAACAAGTAAAGGTTTATTCCATGCTGATACCTGGGTGTGAGATCACACCTAAAGAAGGCTCCACAGCCGAAACAGTGTTTCCTTTCTTCTCTTTTCAGCCTGGAATAAACCTTTACTTGTTCCTTTGCAGCCTACAGAAGCTGACGCAGCTCCCTACTTGAACTATGTCATTTAAAAACCATTGATGCTTCGATTCCCCTATCTGACCAAGTGCAAACTATGGCACTGGTTTAGTAAGGCAGTTTTTGGTCCCTTCTCAAGCAAAGACATTTCTTTAAAAAGCAAAACTAGATGCTTGCATGGAGTCATGTGATAAAAAAACACGAGAGCCATCTTTGTTCTTTATACTCTCACCATGGCCTTTCACCTTGCCCAGTGAGATGGGTTCTGAGGTGTCTGAGAGCTCTGAAGTTTCTTCTCGGCTCACTTCTCCGTAGCATGGCTGAGTGGTCTAAAGTGCTGAATTAAGGATCCAGTCTCTTCAGGGGTGTGGGTTTGAATCTGGCCACTGCAAAGTGGTTCTTTTGGTGGGCACAGTGTCTAAGGATCTGCACCTATGGCTGGAAGGTTGCCGGTTCAAATCCCGTGGCCAGCAGAAGAATCCTACTCTGTTGGGCTCCAGAGCAAAGCCCTTAACCCCAACTGCTCCAGGGGCGCCGTATAAATGGCTGACCCTCATTCTGACCCCAAGCTTCTCTCCCTGACTGTGTGTCTCATGGAGAGCAAGTTGGGTTATGTGAAAAGACAAATTCCTAATTCAAGAAATTGTATATGGCTAATAAAGTGAAGCGATCTCATCTTATCTTAACTCTTTCTGAAAATGTGCAGTGATGTAGCAGCCTGCTGTGTCTTTGCCCCTCATAGTGCTACAGTACATATTGATCTGTGTGTTTCAGTGAGCAGTTACTGGGGTGGGACGATACACGTGTTAGCCAGATTAAGCATTCAACAAAGCTCTGGCCCAGGGCTGGACAAGATTATAAACAAGAGGAAGTTGTCCTTTGGTAGCTCATAGCTAACTGATCCAAGAATCTAATGCAGCCATATCCTGAAAGAAACCAAGGTAACAACTTTAACAATTTGGCTGGGTACCTTGTTCCATACCCCCGCAACCCTTTGCGTAATGAGGAATCTCCTGACCTCACTTTTAAATGCACTTTCACATTAGTGTCCACTTCTGTCCTCCGGTTTATGTTTTAGTGTTCATTCTGAACAAATCCATAATATTGAAAGGCAGATCTGTGTTTTGAGTTCTTGTAAATGTTATATATTTATTTAGCTTTTCTAATGTTTTTCCATCCGAGTTTATGTTGCCAGTAAATGTCATGTATGTTCTCCCTCGAGAGAATATATTATACTGTATATAATTTATTTTATATCGTATACTGTATATTGTTGCCAGGGTTACAACGGAAAAACAGCAGAGAATGCATTACAAAGGTGTAGTAAACGACTACCGTTCGGTGCAAAACAAGTTGGAGAGGTCAACAGGAGGGGTGAAGCCACAAACATGTTTGTCCCTCCCTATGGCTGTTTTTGTGATTTATTGTGTGCGTGCCAGAGCATGAACAGAAACAATCATGAATGTATTGCTGCAAATGGGGGATTCCAAAAATGGTGAAAATCAGGAATTGACCAAGTGGTTTAGTCAATAAGTAAAATACATATTCATAACCACCAACTTGTAAGTGATTTCCTCAGAATATTACCGAGCGGTTTGAGTAATTAGAGACACATGTATTCTTTGTTCTCTGGCACAGCTTTGGTGAAAAGATTAATAATCCAGGTACGCTTGATTAAACAAATGTACTGTATATTAACAATGACAAGACAAACACTACATACAACAAAACATACAACACACAAGTTACTATATTTACAGTATGTACAGACAAGGTGTTTCAGAGGCCTAACATCCTAATCATCCAGAAAACCCCAGTTTGACTAAGTATTTATTTACTAAGTATTAAACTCTTAAATAATGCCTAAAGAAGCCAAAATAAGAGATAAGCTACCTTTCTAAATAAATGCAATACAACCTGCAGTTAAATCTCTCTTTGCAAATCCGAATACCACAAAATAAATGGGAGCCTATATCGCTATTCTAGAAATGCACCCACAGGCAGGAAAGAAGTTTCTAAATGAAGTATATTTTACCCAGGGAACCCAAGCTCCCTAAAAACAGAATAACAAGCTCTCTCTGGCAAGGTTCAAATACATACAGTAGCTCCAATTAGGGTTTGTCTGGATGATAATGAAGTAGGGGCTCTCGCCTGGCTCAAGCTTCATGTTCCAGCTCCTCCTGACTCCTGTCTTGAGGTCTGACCTTCTTCGTCTCCTTTCTTCTCTCTTCTTATCCTCCTCTTCTGCTGTTCATGTGATCTTATATGGTGCGTTTCTGGACCTGTCATTGACAGTCTTTACCCACAACTTAATTACCTAGGTATACGATGGTAAGCTTTATAATTGTTTTTGACCAGGGGATCCCATACACTTCAGCAAACATCCCCTCTTCTTTGAACTAAACTCTTACAGACACTTCCTAGTCCCCTGTAGCTGTAACGGTATCATATGAAACCACTCTGTAACAAAATTCATTTTCCAAAGCCAAATTCCCACTAAACAACCAGCATGAAAAAATCAAGTTTCCCAGGAACTGTATGTTCTATACTGTACCTCTGCATAAACACTGGGATCCCATCACTAATATAGACAATTATTGCCTTGAGAAGCAAGAGGGATTTACATCCCCTTCCCCAGATAATAACATCACTTAATTAACCCTTTACAATTTCTTGCATTAGGAATTTGTCTTTTCACATACCCCAGCTTGCTCTCCATGAGACACACAGACAGGGAGAGAAGCTTGGGGTCAGAGCAGTTGGGGTTAAGGACCTTGCTCAGGGGCCCAACAGAGTAGGATTCCTCTGCCAGCTGCGGGATTTGAACCAGCAACCTTCCAGCCACAGGCACAGATCCTTAGCCACAGAGCCACTACTCCACCCCTGGATCTGAATCCTATTGAATACTAGTGGGATATTCAGTTAATGTCACAAGCTACAGAACTCAACACAATCTCAGCTGAACACGATTCTGCTAAAAGAAAGACATTTCCGAACATCGCTTCATGTTACTAGCTGACTATAACCTAGAATCCCCGAGTGTCAGCACACAGTAGGCTCAACAGGGGGAGTAGTGTAGCAATCAATAAGCCAGAGCTCTTGGCTTGCAGCAAGCCCAGCAATTTACCAAGGACCTGCAAGGGTGTGGTGATGTCCTGATCATCACTGCATAGCCTGCAGAATGTCAAAAAATTGATAGCTTGATGGGTGGGCTGGAGATTTCCTGAGTAGCAGGTCTCAGTTGCACATAACCTGTTACAGAAGATCACGCCACCCTCCTGGAACTTAGACACTATATTCTCTGACAGCAGAAAACAGTCTTCTC
This sequence comes from Lepisosteus platostomus, assembly GCF_059453375.1. Lineage (NCBI taxonomy): Eukaryota > Metazoa > Chordata > Actinopteri > Semionotiformes > Lepisosteidae > Lepisosteus > Lepisosteus platostomus. The sequence continues at coordinate 31,600,900 of NC_142621.1, forward strand.
TGCTGGCTGAGAAGAGGCTTTGAAGCTGGAGTGCTTTTATGTATCTGTCACTGACTCCCAGCCAGGGTAGGGCTGTACTTTTACTTGCATTGGTGCTGTGACCTGGATTAAAGAGACTGATGCCTGTCAGCTGCTGCTTGTGCTGCAGAAAGGAGTTAAGAGCAGGATAATGTAAGAGGGCTCAGTGTAAAGTCACCCCTTGGTAATTAGACAGCATTGAATTCTCCTCCAGCAGGAGATACCATTGGCATAGCATAACTCACTTCTATCTGAGGAGTAGCACTGCGAAGCTTTGAAATTGGAATGCCATAGATTTTAATAAGATATTGTAGCGATTACATGGGGTGTGTTCAGTGTAATTAATAATAATAATAATAATTGCTTACACTTATATAGCGCTTTTCTGGACACTCCACTCAAAGCACTTTACAGGTAATGGGGACTCCCCTCCATCCACCTGGATAATGCGACAGCTGCCATAGTGCGCCAGAACGCTCACCACACATCAGCTATCAGTGGGGAGGAGAACAGAGTAATGAAGCCAATTCATAGATGGGGATTATTAGGAGGCCATGATTAGTAAGGGCCAATGGGAAATTTAGCCAGGATGCTGGGGTTACACCCCTACTCTTTTCAAGAAACTCCCTGGGACTTTTAATGACCACAGAGAGTCAGGACCTCGGTTTTACGTCTCATCCGAAAGACGGTGCTTGTTTACAGTATAGTGTCCCCATCACTATACTGGGGCATTAGGACCCACAATTAGGACCACAGGGTGAGCGCCCCCTGCTGGCTCCACTAACACCTCTTCCAGCAGGAACCTTAGTTTTTCCCAGGAGGTCTCCCTTCCAGGTACTGACTAGGCTCACACCTGCTTAGCTTCAGGGGGTTGCCAGTTGTGAGTTGCAGAGTGATATGGCTGCTGTCTAAAGTGTAGAGGCGGAGCCCTGGATTGAGGGCGACGTGTTGCCTTAGCAACCACAGCTGCCCTGGCTAATTTTGGATGAGCCATAGCTGTGGAGGCCTTTTTAAGACACACAGCCCTTCCCCGGAGAGCCGCGTAGGCAGGACTCTAATCTTGATACCCCTACATGGGGGAAGAATATTCCAGCTGCAGTCCTGGAGGGAATTGAGGCTGCGTTTATGTTTCTTTTTAATGTCTTTTTCTTTTCTGCTGTCCTGCTGGATTGATTCACTGGAGCGGTTGAGTTTTTCTTTTTTTTTTCGCCTCGCTCCTTTTCTTCCAGTCCAGACGCCGCTAAATAGGTTTAGTCCAGCATGGCTGCTGCTGGGCCAGGTGGCTTCTATTTCTCCCAGACTGGACCCCGTTAGATACTGACAGTCCAGCCTGGAGGCCACTGTGCACAGCGGTGTTTTATTTTGCTAACCTCACACCGTGTCTCCGCCCAGTGAACGGGGGCGTTGACTTTTACCGGTGCTGGCCTTGGCTCCTCACTGTTACACGATGTAAACAGGAGAACAGTTACACATAAGAGGAGGCCAATCAGCCCATCTAGCCTGTTGGGTGGCTAGTAATTAATTGATCCAATAATCTCATCCAGATATCTCATAACCAAGTTATGGACTTCAGCTAGACGGCTTGGTAGCTTGTTCCGTACTCCATCACTTTGTCAATTTGCTTTTGATTTCCTGATTACCCTTTTATGGGTCCGGGGGTTATCACCATGAACCCAAATCCAAAGAATTACAGATACTTTGAGTTGCAAATATTAAATAAAAACTGTTTAAGCCACATATGAAGGCTGACATTACTGAAACAAGCTTATGTTTTTCTAAATGTCTAATATGCACACCATTTAAAAGAGGACAAGCATGCATTTAGCAAGTGAAATTTGTTTCAGTGTCTCCTGACACTTACTTGATACCTGCTAGTGCTGCTTAAAGGACATTGTAGAATGTGTCTTCTCTCCAGATCCTTTCATCTTCCAGAAAAAGGGGCAATTACGCACATAACAGACAAACAGGTCCAAGGTCTTGCTCTCTCTGATGAGATTTAAGCTTAACGACATTAAGCCTAGCACAGTTAAATAACCGTTCCTCAGTTAAACAAGGTTTTCTTGTTTTGACAACCATGACAGCACAAGAAGCATTCTTTGAGGCTTCACTGCTTCACGACTGATCTGGACAGAATGTTTGAACATCTTGACCGAAGTATATAATATATTTCTTTCTTTTGTGCCCTTTGAGTTCTTCACACTGCCAGGTTTTTATTTTTCTCAGTACACAATGACTTTTGAAGTTGGCAGAACCAGGAAGGGTCTACTCTCCAAGAGCCCACGAAAGCTGTGAAATAAATTTCACGCTATGTGTCGTGTCTGTGTACTGCGATGGACTCGCACTTCAACTCGGGTAATGTCACACCTCGTAATATTCAGGATAGATTCCAGGTTGTTGCCACCTTTACTTGGGAGATGATCAGATTCTCTGATGACAGAGAGATGTGCCATAATTCACAACAACATCTGCTTGCTCTTCAAAGACACTTTTAACATTGTTCATTTCAGCAAAAGATTTTGAAATGATTACTGAAAAAACACGATATAAGGAAACCCAAAGGAAATGTATGAATTTGGAATCAATTATATATTTACACTTCCGAAGTCTGAGTTAAACTAATGGCACTGTGTCCATACGTAAGGTGATTTCAGACAAAACTCTGCCCGTCTCTCACAACATTTTTCTGGGCCCTATTATAAGGTAGGCTTTTTACATCTGCACTGTTGCTATTTGACATTCAGAACAGATCCTTCTATTTTCTGTTAAAAAGTGTTTTATCTGCTGAAGTCCTGTATGTTTCCACAAACCAGAAGAGATATAAGAACTGTATCTTTTCCCTCACCCTTGACTATAAAGGTCAGATGTTCAAGAAGTTAATTCGGTGTCTTGTTATTTGTGTCTTTGGCTTTATTTGTCACATTGCATCCTACAGTATTGTCCTATATACAATAAACCACTGGTGAGTTATTAAATGCCCAGTGCACATTCTTCTCAGGCTTGTTTAACTAGAAATATCTTTGAATTGACCTTTACCTGATTAAAACAAGGAGTATGGCTGAACAGCCACAAAGTGACACAAATCGTAGAGATATGTGTGTTTGACTTGGAAACTAAGAAAAATTCCATAACCGTTACTTTTCCTTCACAAAACAGTCCACCTAGAATGCTTATCTGAGGACAAATTGTTAAGCAAAAATGTATTATAGATAGTGTAGTCAACAAACAACCGACTAAATAATTAAGATATAATATATCTGAGGTTTGAAATTCCATTCATCAAAGAATTCAGTGACAGAAAGGGCAAGGTAAAATCCGGTTCTTTGAATGTAATTAATAAAATATGCTTGGGCTCTGTTGATTACTCTTAGGAATGTAAATAAATAATAGGAGGCAGTAAGGCTTACCTTGTTTGTTTAATTGCTAGTAGTTTCATATTTAAAAAAAAATCATCTACGTTTTTTGGACACCTCAAAGTTAACTTCAGCCGTATAATAAATTTAATAACACCCATCTGGGATCTGAAATGTACATTCTTGATTCTAGCATGAAGTACTTCACACTTGTCCTCCTTAAATAAAAAAAGAGATCTTCTATTTTTATACAGTCACTGGTGTTTTTTTATTATTATTTTCATTTTTATCTATTCTTTATCTTTAAAGGAGTTTTTGGTTATTGGAAACACATCTATCAATTTCTATCAGAAATTGCATCAACACTGGTGATGATGCTGCTACTCATGCCTGCATATTCTCAAGTCAGAATAAGTTATATATCATAGCATGAGTCACAAGGAGTTTTGTTATAAATATACGCTTCACATTTTTGGAAGTCTGATATATAGTATGTCGTTAAGACATATAATGAGCCACAAGCACAGGTAAAATAAAAGATTAGAAAGGCCAGTAGAGAGAACAGCAAAAGATGAAGAAAACTGTTTCAGAGATAATGGGGAATGTTTAGATGATGAATGGGAAATGACTGATTTATTAAATGCACATTTATTCTAGGTGTTTGCCAAGGTAGAAATTGGCAATATTCCTCGGGCTGAAAAAGAACAAAGTTCTGTACTAAATAAGAGAAGAGCCAGATGTGTTACAGGAACCAGAAGCACATAAGATAAGCAAATCTCCAGGGTCTGAAAGTACTCTGTCAATTGCACTTAAGACAAACAACTACACTCTCAAGCCACTAATGTAACACATCTGGCACTAAGTCAGGACGAGGGTAATATCCATTGATTGAAAAATGGCTAGAACCCATTCATTACAAGGTTGACAAAACTGAAGCAAGTAATTATAGACCAATAATTCTGACTCCTGTTGCATATAAAGTAATGGATGTGATAATTAGGCTTGATCTAGAAGATCATGTGAATGACAGTCGTATTCTTGGGGATATTTTACACGGATTTATGTTAGAAAATGTAAGTCTTGCATAACTAATTTGCTGGAATTTATTTGAAATAACAACAGTAATGCATCCAGCATACAATATAATATGTCTAGTAGATTTAACATACATAAATAGTAAAATTAACAGTCTTTGGTAGGAACGTACAAGATTCCTGTTTTAAAACATACAACTTTAACCTTTTGAATGTTTATTATTCTTCAGAATGGTTTAACAGTGCCATGAATAATGAATAGATTTAACAGTGTAACAGTGTCCTTTCTGCCTTTCTTCTATTAAAAAGGGTGGGAGTTAGCTTTAGCTTTTAGTCCTCCTTTTTCAATACTGTTGTTCTCTGCAGTTTTAAATCCGTGGTCTCATTTTGTGGTGATAGTACTGAATGCTAAATATAAGTTTAGAAGGCAGATCACTGCTTCTGTCTGTGGAATATACACAGTTTTTTCTCTGTAGTGGATCTCTATTTGAAGAGCAGATGAGTTTTTGAGCACATTACAGATTTTAGGCTTGGCTTGCTGGAATAACAAGTACACCAAGGGGAAACTGCACCTTGAAATGCTTTTTCTGCATTGTTTAAATGCATACTGTATGTGCAGTGGTAAAGTGTTTCAGGCTGTTCTTTGAGGAGATGGTCATTGCAGTTGATCTGGCACCAGAGGTCCTTAAAGTGGTGCTAATTAGTTAATTAATTAGGTAACTGGTGAAGGGTTTGGAAGTCAGAAGGTTTGGTATATAAAAGGCCTTACAATGGCAGTTGGTGGTTGGGTGTTTGATAAAGGTTTGTGGGAAGTGGCCTCTTTAGTTTATTTAACATGCTACATCTCTAAAATGAAGCCTACTGCACAGGGTACTGTCACCTTGGAGAGTTTTTGTGTTTTCAGATCCCTTGAAATCGTCTTCCATTAAGAATAAGGTCTGTGCCAATGGCATTTTAGATTTGTAACAATTACATTTTAATAAAGCATATGCATGCATATACTGTAATTCTTGCAGCTATAACATACTAATTACTTTGAAGTATTAAAAAAATCCATTAATACCAGTTCTGAGCTGTCGTTTCCTAAAGACGACAATATAATCAATTCATAACAAATAGTATGTTTTGTATTGGTTAGATAGAATGGGATCATTTAAACAGAATAGAATACAATATGGTAATTTAACAAAATAGAAGATGTTTTAGTTTTTTTTCATAAAATATCAAAAGAAAATGAGAGACAAAAATGGCTGTCATTTACAAATACTGAAACAACAAAATCAACCCAGACTGCTAGTTCAGAACCAATATATGGTAAAATATGAAAATTCTCATGCTCACAACTTTTTCCAGTCACTGTGTCCAAGAATTGATAACGTACACAGTATCATGTGTTCCACAAGCACACACACTTTATAAAGTACAAAACATGTTCACAAACGCTGAAATGGTGCCATAGTCATTCACTTTTAATAAACCTTACTGTAACCCTAAAGTTTATTTTGTATCTGTGTTTAAGTATAATGTTGTTATCTTTGTATTTCCTTTCTGTACTAAACATTTTAATTATATGTCAGTTATCATTACTTTACTGTGGTTCTTCAATTTTTGAAATTGCTGTTTATAGCTGCATAATGTATTAATTGAATGATGCCTGCAAGACATTAGTCATATAAGAGCTAATGCACTTATCTCTGTGAAATCATTCAAATATGAGTGTTACTTCTGACCGATGCCTGTTTAAATCAAAGTCTTCGGACATTTGGTTGGATGCTAAGAGTTTTTCGTAAGTTTTAATAAACTGTAAAAGTAACTTTTTTTTTCCTGGGATCAAGACATGTTTTATTAAAAATGATAAAATTCTGAAAGGCAACAGTACATGATATGGTATTTTATCAGAAATCAATTTATGTTGCCATAAAGTAAGCCTTTTATAGTTCCTGTCTCCTGTCTCAAGCTGTTTTCATGCAGGGAATTAAGGTTATGCCTTAAAAGACAGAAAGCCTGAAAGGTCTGAAATTGAATAGGGACATTTTCAAATAAAATGTTTATTAGAAATTACACTGTCCTTTAGAAAATTCTGTCTGCAGCAAAATTGAGCTGCTCACATTTTCTACTCGAGTAAAATACGAAGGAAAAGGATTAATTTATAATTCATGCAAATAATCAGTTTTACTTCCATGATTCCTTTGAAAAAAGATCACTGTTTTAGTAATTAATAAGCATGTTATTTTCAATAAAAACATAACATTAATCACAGTGTATTGAACAGTCAGTAATGATAACAGAAAATAAATTGCCTCCTAGTTTTTATACTACAGTCCCAACCCTGATAAAAAATGTATGCTATTGTTCAAACCCTGTTTCATTAATAGCAATAGCAATATATTATTCCATACTTCATAAAACTTAACAACGAAGAGTTTCATTTTCATCACTTAATGGATCATCACCTTACTGAAGATGCTTTAAGATTATATCCTGCTACATTGCCATGAATTCTGGACATATGTGACTGGAAAGGATTCACATTAAAATACATTGAGTCTTATTTGTCAAACTGGGGACAATTTGTTGCCAGTAACAATTTTGAGTAAAAAATTGTCCCACTCTCTTCAGGTGTCCCCCAGGCCTGTTTCACTGACTATTCTGCTTTTAATCTATTTACTCCCATTTGACAATCTGATTGGCAGAAAGAGTGTCTGCTTTCATTTTTACACTGACAACATTTAACTTTATATCTTTCTTACATCTATCTTGTTGCGACTCTGAGATTTGTGAACTCTTTTACAGTTTTTAAATCTAGACTTAACCAGGCTCTTAATGTTTTTTTCTCCTTTTCACATTTTGTTTTTGTCTCTATCTTTATTTTGTTTATTTCTGTTTAGTGTTACTGATACTTTTAATTTACTTTTGTTATGTGTTTTTGTTTTGACCAAGTAAAGTGCTCCAAACACTGTCGGTATACATGGGCAATGAAATAAATCTTTAAAACAAAATCAGGACAAATAATACCTCAACAACATTTATGTCAAGGAGAAGATGCAATTACTCCCAAACCTCCCAGTACCCAAACAGTTCTGTAATTCAGATAATCTGATGATCTGATGTTCAGTCCCTCTTGCTTTTGTTTTGACCTCACTTAATGAGATATAATGAGATACAAGTGAGCAGTAAAAGGAAGATATTATCCAGTTCTGCTAACATAAAGGCTGAGTTTCAAAATACCCATATTTCAGCCTTTATTAAGCACATTAATGAAAAATGTTCATTCAAATGTATTCATATTTTTAAAAATTAATTTAACCTATGCTTTACATCTCCAAGACTCTATACAGCTAAAAGGAAACTAATTTGGGTCATGGACTGTATACCAAAGTATGTCTGAAGTGTATTTGAATATGAATACATACTGTATTACATATCCAACTTACTCCTTGACAGGGGTTTATACCCATTGACACTTTGCAGTTCAAAAGAAAAATAGGGGTGTCAGGAGCTTTAGCACTGGTAAAGTCAGGTCTTCTTACTTTTTGTGATGTAGCAGTGAAATCAATGTTTTGATGTATTTCCGTGATAATTTGATAAGTTCATGACATCCTCCTCAATTGTGATATCCCTGGTGACCCTTTTGAAAGCAGAGGTTTCACTGCAGGAGAATGGCACATCTGGGCATGAGGGCACATCTGTCCTGCAATGGGCAAAAAAGGGTATGTTGCTGTAGCAAATAATGGCATGACGCAACACACACCTTACAGGCACGTTTGCCCCATTACAGTAAAACTGGGGGCTGTTTTTGGAATTTTCTTTATTAAAAAAACAAGAAAGCTACATCCTGACCATGACTGGGACATGTCATAAGCCTTCAACCATCTACACATAAAACTGCTTATTCCCAGTCGTGGTCACTGCAACATGTAGCCTATCCCTTGCATTTGGGTAAGGTAACACAGCACCCTGGATGGGAAGGGAACACACTTACAAACACACAGCAGCAATTTAGCCACCTAGAGAAAACCCACATGACCATGGGGGGAGGACATGCAAACTCCACGCAGAAGGTGCCCCATCTGGAATCAAATCTAGAAGGCAAGAGCTGCTAGGTAAACAGTCTAATGAGCATGCCTCCCACAAGTGTGTGACAAGTGTGTCCCACATATTCTGGACCTGGAGAGAGCCAGATGGGTGGCTTCTCTCCTCAGTCAGCTGTATTTGCCAGCTTCATCATTCATGTCTCTATTGTTTCTTCTCACGGGTCTTGTTCCAAAAGAGCCCTAGGCCAGTTAGTTTTATCAGTCACTCTAAATTTGTTTTTTAAAGAAAATTAGGTATTAGGAGCAGCTATAAGTTATTGAACAATTAAGCAAGTAATTTACTCACTTAAAGGAACACTTTGAGGACGGAAGAGCCTTTGCATTTTGTTCCAATTGATCTTGAAGTTGTTTGCTTTATATACATGTGTTATATTTTCTCACAGTTACCTATGGCTGCCATTAAAACGTGAATGTATACAAAAACTACCAAACGTTTGGTTTCCTATGTACATTTGTGTCACGTTTCACAAAAAAGAAAAGAAACTGTACAGTTTAAACCATATGAACAGTTAAAAACATATGGGATTCATTATAGAATGAAGCAATAAAGATTGCAGTAGACCATTCATCACGACTACCTCTGTCCTTTGGGCATACAAAGCAGCACCAAATACATTAATTCATCATAAATATTTTTCCTTTTTTATAGCCCTTAGGGGCATTTAAAATGTATAGTAATTTCCTAATGACTGATAGTATTCATAGAAAAAAATTAAGCAACCTTCAAGTGGCCTTGAAGTGTTCAATTTTTACTAATTGTAACTCCACACTTAAGAGTTTTCACAAAACCCTTCTTACAGTTGTTAAAAAAGCTTTACAAGGTCAAAAGTAAAACAAAATGTCAATTTTTTTGTTAGCCAACAATGTGCAATCCTAATGTTATATAAATTATTAATAAAGTTCCTATTAGATCACAATGGCCTATGATCAATGGTCCTTCTCACCAGACTCTCTGATTGTTTTCTCCTGTCAGGCTAGTCTAAGTATCCTCTTTAGAGCTTGATGATTTCTTTATCAGTAACTGTAGATACCCTAGATGTTATCTGCATCTAGACTCCCCTGCGATACCACTCCACATTATTTGTCAAATTCTGTCTTTGCTAAAGAATATATATTCAGCCATTAAATGATCAGTATCATTACTAGTTCATTTAGCAAATGAGAAACAGTGTATCATTATAATGCTAATGGTACAATATAGTTATTAAAATAAACTTTACTCTAAGGTGCTCATGAGGCAACAATCATTCTTTTTCCTTATTTAAGTATGATTTTGGAATACCAGTACTACTATAAAAGTAAAATTCCATGTAAGCTTTTCATTTACTTTCCTGTGCATTGAACAATGGAGGGACTGAGAGCCCTAATAAAACACTTTAAACTCTTATATTTGGTTTTCCTTTATGGAGCTAAAGATACAAATTGCTTAATGTAAACGAAGACGTAAAATGAGATAAACAGCACATTGATCTGGTGCAACTAAAAAACTATATTGTCACAAGTGAAAACTGAAAGGGGATTTGTGGTTGTACATGCATCCCAACTGGGTGATGAAGCTTTAGATCCACTTCAGGACTAATCAGTCAAACATGATGGAGGGTTGGTGTGTCTTCTCCTCCTTGCAGCTCTCCTTTGCTCAATCAGGTCTGCAGGCATGTTATGTTAGTTCCAAATAATGTAGTCTTGTAATATAATAAGCTCCAGGAAAACACAAGAACCATACAGCAATGGTAATAAGTGATAAAAGTAACTCAAGAAGCAATTAATAAGCACACTTCATGTGGAGAGAAAAGATCAGTTCAGCGGGAGCAGCCATTTTATAAAGGCTGTGGGCTGAAATGAAATCTTCCTGAAGTGCAGGACCTGATTCTTACTGTAGTCCATTGGAAACGTTCTTTGTAACTTGCATACCTAATTAAATGCAATGGTTAGATTATTTTATTATATTTTGATTGTTATAATTCTATTTTAAAAATTTCAGTATGGAGGCAAAAGTATACAATTCCTACACAGGCTATCTACATAGTTTTTGCTATACTGCTAGTATAGCCTGAAAATAAACAATATTCTCCATTGTTCTCCTCTTGTCTTTGATTTTTATCATTCACCCTAAAGCCCAGTACTATTTCTTTTTAAACTGAAATCCCGCCTGTTCCAAATTAGAACCGAGAGCCTTGGAAAGCCAGTGGGATAAATCTTATTTTTTCCATCTTGTTTGCTCAGTTCTCTGTGTGGTATCAGCAGCTTTCTAGAGAAGAGCACTACAGAGATTCTTCTAAACATAATCACTCACTTGAATTACCAACAGAACCAAAGATGAATCCTTATAATTCTCTGGCATGTTAATTTTCAAAGGTAATACATTCATGACATTTTCACGAAACATTTAGATCATCCATAATTTCAAGCCATTAATCTTAAATTGTTCTAATTTCTCATTTGACCATCAAGTGTTACTCTGACAAAGGTGAAACTCATTCACGATGATTTGCCTGATTGGTTTAGGTCTTCGTGGTCAGTGAAACACCTTAAATAATATACAAAGTACTGTAGAATCAATACTCTAGAAGGACTTTCCTCCTTGTTGATAAAATGCTGCAATACAAGATAGATTGCAAATATCTTTGAGTATGGTATGGTCAAGATTTAAAAGCCTTCAAAGGTGTAACAGAGCATCATAAAATGATTGGATGAATGGATTTAAGGGAATGAATTTAAGGGGAAAATCCAGTTTGATATCTTATTTTCCGAGATCCAACGTCCAAATTTCATTGCCCGGAGAGCTGAAAGTCACATGATAACACATTAAGGATTGTAGCAAATATAATGAGAATGGAAGAATGATTCATCGAGTGGTGGAAATGGCGATTATTCACGTTACGGTTTTCTGGCAATCTGGATTCTATCCTTAAGTCATAGAGTTTAATGATGTCTTTGATTCCAGTCCACACACAGGGATAGAAGGACATTTTCCTTTTATATATGAATATCTTCATTGGACTGATATGAATATGTTTTACATTCACTGAAAACATGAAATTAAAATTAAAATATGAGAAAGAACAGAACTGCATTAAAAGATATTCAGTTTGAGCTTTTCAGAGTGGTCTTGAAACACTGAAGAGTTTCTAAGGAGCTCAGAAACCACTGCAGGACCACTCTGGGGACTACTGAATTAAAGATGCATGGATTAAGCTGTTTACTCAGCTGTTGTTAATACTGCATTCCTCCAGAATATTGCTTAGTCGTGAACTGCTCTGGACAACTAGTGCTCTGCCACTTGTTTAGTAGAATTGAATTTCATGAAAATATCAAATTTTGCTTTAGTGGTGAAATTAAAACTAATACCAATGATCTGAACAGAATCCATATAAAATAAGTGTTCTTTCTGAAGATGTAGGAAGATTTTAAAGTAGAGTGAAAGTGTCTCAATATTAGGAATGGAATTCATTAATTAATTAAATAGTACCTAGGAACTGCAATACTTTTGTTTTCTACTGTAGGGCAAGGATCAGCAGTGATTTTGGTTGAAATAATTAATCACAATGTGAATGCAGAGCAAAAGGAAATTTCAGCAGTAATGCAAACTGATCTGTTTGCAAACACATATACATACGCAATTAATGACAGACATGTCTGGGCAATTGAACCAACAAACTACAGCTTTGTAAAGGTAAAAAGGAATTGCTATGATTTATTGTTCGATTGAAAAATAAATTAGAGATTTGATTTTAGAAAACAGCAATACATGCATGATGGAACAAACACAAAAGAACAGGGGTCATGTTGTCTACCTATTGGTTTGGAAGAGCAATCATTCAATCAGACAATGTGATGATTCTGAAGCATTTTATTGTCCAAAACAGCACTTTACATACAGTATTTAAAGAAAAACAAAATAAAATTTCCTGAAAGTTCAATTTACATAGTTTACTATTATTCCCATGGTTGCTACATCTTTACAGAGCTCTTTTGATCAATCTTTTATTTTTAATTCCAGCTCTAGGTATTTTTAACATTTTCCACAACTATTTAAGGATGTGACTTTGCTCATTCTTTTTATACGAATACAACCCAATGAGAATTTAAAAGTTGCAGTCGTAATATACTGTAAGAAAATTGAAATCCAGGATCTCATACAGACGTATCTTCAAGAATCCCAGACTATCAGCTCCTTGACTTGGGTCAACTTCGGTCCTGTCGCCCACTTTTGTCTTTAAAGCTACCAATTAATAATGGTGCTCAGTGGTCAGTCATTTAAAACAATTCTGAATACAGACAACATTTTTGACAAGTGTTTTAAATTTTGTAATCTCTGTTTCTTTTTTACATGAATAGACTGGTTATACTAACCTGTGTTGTTCTATGTTTTTGCAACAACTTCTTTATCAGCCTATAGACAACAACGAATAAAGATGAAAATATTTTAGAAACGGTATTTAATTATTTGAAAGAAAAGGGTTAGATGTATAAACAGAGTTTGTCAGCAACTCCCAGGGCTATTTAACTACATTGAACTGCTCATTTAAGAATCAATGCTGCCCTTTCTGAATAACCGCAAGCTAATTAGCCTTTACCATTGTCACAGAATCTTGATATTTGAAGTTCTTAGAATTGTAGCTCTTCTGAGCATATGAAACAAGGCTAATTAGCATACATTAGTGTATTACGATTTTCTAGTTTGTTAGCCCTTGACTAAGATTGATAGAGTATACAATTCATAAAGTCATGTCATGTAATTTACCAAACCACTTTATACCATACGGTGTCGCAGGGAAGCCGGAGCCTACCAGACAAGCAACAAGCGCAGGGCAGGGTACACCCTGGGCGGGGTGCCAGTCAATCACAGGGCAAGTGCAAGCCAATCATACATGGGGACGATTTGGAGGCCACAGTTAAGGCCAAAGGGGAAAATGTGGCCCGGACACCGGTATAACTCCCTAATCTTATCGAGAAATGCCCGGGGATCTTTAATGACCACTGAGAGTCAGGACCTCGTTTTAACATCTCTTCCAAAAAACGGTACCTACAGTATAATGTCCCCATTACTATACTGGGGCATTAGGACCCACACAGACCGCAGGGTGAGCGCCTCCTGCTGGTCCCACCAACACCACTTCCAGCAGCAACCATAGATTCCCAGGAGGTCTCCCATCCAGGTACTGTCTAGGCTGAGCTTCACTGGGCTGGCAGTTGTGAGTTGCAGGGTGATATGGCTGCTGGCAATTCCTTAAGTATCATTAAGTATTTCCTCGGTTTTAATGACCAAATAGTGCAAAACATTTTCCAGCCTGATTATTTACTATTATTATTAGAAGTGTCAATGACAATGTCAGTTGTTTCCTCATTTTCCTAAAGGGCTGCGACTTCCTGCTTGCTGCTTAAAGAGTAGTATCACAAAACACATTTCATTCATTAAGATGAGAACAGTCTCTCTCAAGTTTTTCTTTTTACTTTGATTGATTGTTACCTTAAATGTGGATTCCATAATTTATTCATACTGCTACTGTAGGAAGTGTTAATGTGCTCCAAACAGATCCTAAATCCTAATATATAGTAATTATTACAATAATTAACACTGTCACTGTCACAATAAATGTCACTATTTAATCAATATTATAAACATGCTAGAATAATGAATGAGTAAGCAAGAGACAGTGAAAGATGAGCAATGGTCTGTGTGTGATGCTCCCAATGACACTATTAATGCCAGCATGTACCTGTATATACTGTACACAGGAACAAGTAATAGGTTTATTCCATGCTGAAAAAAAAAGAAGAAAGAGAACACAACATCGTGTTCTCTTTCTTCTTTTTTTTCAGCATGGAATAAACCTATTACTTGTTCCTTTGTGGCCTACGCATGCTGACGCAGCTACCCACCTGAACTATACTGTACACAGCCTACAGTATATTTTCTCACATATTTCACCAAGATGCCTCTTATTGGCCACAAATAAGCACAGTGAAGTGAGAAATATTAACACCTTTAATTAGACAGTTGGAATATATTCTTGAGATTTGTTAAACCAAAACCATGCAAACGAAAGAAGCTGAAATCATAAACTACCTTTACTTATTTTTTATAGAATTATAAGAATAGAATTAAAGCCCTGGATACTGCAAGCTCTCATTGAACAAAGAGTCTGGGACAGTAACTTAAACATTAACGCAATCCAATGTTTAATTGCTATAGAGGATTTTCTTTTGCATAGAGTAAATTAGTCGCAGAATTAATTTCTGAAATTTTGCAACTTTCTAATGCCTAAGCAACACTGTCGCCCCCTAGCGACCTACAGTATACCTCTTCCCCACTCCCTGCTGTTGCTCTGATGTCCTTCTTCCTCTTAGGCAATGAAGTCAAACTTCCAGATATTCTTCAAGGAATACACGCTTCCTTGTCCTGATAACCATGTCTACGATAGACTGGCAAGTGCTTTTGATGGCTATTATTAAATTAAGACCTGTTTTTGTAGTGAAAATTTAATTTCATACAAAATTAATCTAAAATGTTTCAATCTAAAAAGGATTAGCAATTTATCCTATAATATAAAAATATGAATACACTATCCAGATATTTTGTGACCTATACTGTATATAGGTTTGTATTCTGCATGCTTGTATCATTTTACAGTAAGAGTTCAAGCTGTAGTTGTTTATATTGTGCATTTTAAATAGACAAACTGGATTACATTTTGGTTACTGTACATCATCTGAAGTGGGAACTAATGAATGTTCAGGGGTGGGGGGCTTCATTTAGTACACACAGCCCATTGAATATTTATTGCATTCTCCTCATGTTATACTTCAACCAAAGCAAGTTTAATTTTCTATAAAGGATCTCCTATCTATTCTTTCAATAAAGAACTTTCCCAGACCATAATTATGAATGAACATTTTTTTGTCATGGCTCACAAAAGTCTCGTCTTCATCTGTTACTTAAAAAACAACCGCAATACACTGAGGTTTGAAATCCACACTTCTCTAACTAGATTTGGGCTTAAATGAGTTTGGTTTTGCCTGGTGCAGAGCTTGCCTGTTGTGTACCTGGTGCAGGCAACATTACATAGGTCTCGTACACTGTTGCCAAGAGACAAAAGCACTGTTGATATGGAAACAAGAAACACATTGATCCACTCATGTGCGTTATTTTCATTAGAAGGACAGATTTTTCATTAGAAGTACATCTGCACGTTGGTTTTTTTTTTCCTGCTTCTGGAAATAAACAAGAGTTACTCATTGTCCGTCAGCACCTGGGCAGAGATGTACTGTACAAGTATACTTTTTGTCAAAGGATGCAGCCCATTATGAGTAAATCTCCACCTGCCCGGAAGAACAGAAATTGTGGTTGCAGTTAAATCCTCTAGTAATTAATCCTCTAGATGACATGCCTGAAGATAATGGTAACATAGTAACCAAGGTTGACCATAAGCATCAAAGCAGTCACACCAGTCACATATAAAAAAGCACTATTAAAGGGTACTCCAAAGACGGTATATGTGATTGTGCAAATAGAAATAAAGAGAATACAATGAACAGTAGATGGCTGTTTGTAAGCAGGCGCCAGTGACAGCCTGAATGTATCAGTGATAGAGAGAATCAGAATCAATCATCAGCTAAAACTGTGATTTATCTAGCTCTGTATCCTATATAAACAAAACTGGGAATGGGCTGTATTCAGCTGTGACAGAAGCCTTTTATAGACTAGACTCCAATAACAATAATATCATCCGCTGGATGAATAGGTATAGTAAATGAGTAGGAGAAGCACTGTCCCATAGGCAGAGGGTGACTATGACCATAGTGGATTCCACTAGATCCAGAAATACCTGTAGGCCTGGCCATCAACAATGCTACTGAGAGATAGAACATGTCTTTATGACACAAGAAATGTGGCCAGGTGATGTTTAGCTGTCTTATACTTTATTTAAATCCTGTTGAATTTAATTAGCTGTTTCTACAGTGCTTGCTGACACTGATACCCTAATGTGGTATAATCATCAATATTGAATAGTTCGCTAACTATACCAAGGTTTAAATAGTATATTAAGAACAGCCGTGGTCCTCCTACAGATTCCTGTGGCACTTCATATCACATCACATCACCTTCAACTACTGCGTATGCAGGTCAGGGTCATGACAGCCCCAAGCCTGTTCTGGGAACCATTGGGCACAAGGCAGCGTACATCTTGGACTGGATACTAGTCCATCACACAAGGCACACACACATACAAACACTCACACACTCATACCAGAGCCACTTTTGCAAGACGCCAATGAACCTACTAGTATGTCTTTGAACTGTGGGTGGAAACTGGAGCACCCAGAGGAACACAGGGAGAAACTACATGCAATACATGCAAACTCCATACAGATAGACCCCCAGCACATCACTCTAGGTTGAGAATTCATCCTTTTCTGCACTCTCTGCTTTCTGCTTATTAAGCAGTTCTTCATCCAAACATGTTTCCGTGAATGCCTACCAACTGTAATTCATGTTTTTTGAGGAACTTCACCAAAACCTTTCCAAAAATATCAATTTAAATAAAAAATATAAAACTCTAACAAGTTGCTGAAGCAGAGCCTACTTTTTATAAATCTTGGCTGACTGTTCCCTAATATCTGATTTTCACATAGGTGATCCTCAAATTTAGTTTTAATATACATTTCCATATTTCTATTATTTACTAGTAATAGAAGTCAGACTTATTGGTCTACAATTACTTGGTTTAGTTCTGTTGCCTTTATAATGGATGGGCACCACATTAGCAAATCTCCAGTCCATGGACACTAGTCCTGTAGGCCAAGGCAGAAAGTCAAATTGGTTTATTTAACCAGTCACAATTTCTCAGACTGGTTACATTTATTGATAGTACTGAAAACTTTGACAAATTCCAAACTACGCACAGCATTCTGAGCTCTGTGAAAGTACTGTATACTTGCCATATTGTAGCAAACCCCTGGCCTTGGTATTGAAGTGAATTGTGACGTGAAGTGACCCTTCCTGCTCTGTAACGTAACTGTAACTGTAATTAGTCACTGTAATGACTAATGCAATGTGATGTGCAAGTGAAAAAGTACAGGTTGTGCCGCAGACATTTCACCACAGATACAGTATGTTTTAATGTGATCTACATGCAGGTTTAATAAGTAAGTTGTAGTTGTCAGCACAACCATCAAAGTTGAAATCAATATTTCTATTTGATTAGAAGGGCTGTATTCCCAAGCCTTCTTGTTTACAGTGTAATAGGGCCTCTTCACCTCACCGGAAGTCTTGTAGTGTCATTCTGAACTGCAGAAAATGACAACAATATTTCTCTGCGCACATCTGAAAATGTAATCTATTTTTTGATGTAAATTAGAGGCTTTACACATTACCATGTATATTTTACTTTCACTGTGGTTTCAAATACACTTATCAATGCCAATTCTTTCTGGAAGCCCAAATTATAAAGACACTGACCAAAAATCTGAGCAAAAATGATTTGTCTACTTGAAGTACTCTGTGCAAAAAAAAAACCTATTTACATAAAAAAGATATTTAAAAACATTAAACTACTGTCATTCAAGGAAGATTCCTACTAGCAGTTTTAAAGATTTATTAAACCCCAGGCTGTGTTACTCACACAGACAAGGTATAATAGACATGCCAGTCTTAATCAAAGACTGGCTTGCTAAGTCCTTGAGTGACAGGTTAAATGTGCTAAGCTCCGCCCCTGGCTCCAATTGATGGACAGGAAGCCTCCATTTAACCCAGGGGTGAGAAAGGCTCTGTAACTCTGAAATGGTGGAAAAAAACAGATGAGCACATGATTCTACCACAGGTAAGACTGATACACAACCAGTACCTAGATTAATAGATGAAAACAGTTTAAATGACTAAAAGACCAAAGGTAAGGCAATTGATTTCAGGAAGAAACCTCAGTCATCCATTCAACCTGCATCAGGAAAGAATTGGTAGAAATTGCATATAAACTGAGAATAAAGGGACTGTTCTAGACTGCAAGTTTAATTTTGAGGCCAAATTTTGACATTTTAAGGTTTGTAATTTTTGTTGATCATGTTTTATTGAATCTTTTATTTAATCTGCTTTAACTTTTGCATTGATCTTCTAGTTTGGGAATCTTTATCTGAGGAGTAAGAACAAACTGGGGAGTCTTGTCAAACTACGTCAGAAAGTCATTGGTGCTGATCTTTTGGCCCTTTCGATCAGTTATGAGTCTTGCGTAAAACTTATTCCTAGAGAACCCTTCACACCTTTTGTTTAATTCATTCCAATGACTCCCCTCAGAATGCAGATACACATTTTCCAATTATGTAAAACAGGTTTAAGTTGTCATTTATACATGCAGCCTTAACCCTGCTCAACAGATCAGTCCCTTGGGGTTGTGTATTGTTTATTTGTGTTTTTCTTTATATTGTCTGCTGCCGTAAAACAAATTGCCCCTTGGAAAATAAAGACTCTCTGTACTCTGATTTACAATGATAATTACACCAAAATAAAAGCACAAACAAAAGTAGGTGTTTCAATAAATAATAATAAGTTGTGAGCAAGTGAAGAAAAGCTTGTGATAGTCCTCAGCAGTGCTCGTGTGATGAGGTGGTGCACCAGTCAGTCCATTGTAAGAGTTCTTGGCACTATTTATTGCTAGTTGAATTTTTTGCCTGTTAACCTTCCATTTAATTTGTTTCACAAATTTGTTTCTTCTCTAGTAACAATTACAAGGTTTAAATTCTTTAAGCCTGTAAAAACAAGACATTCCTTTGTGCCTGGGGATGTATCTAATCGCTCTTTTCTAAACCGATCCTGAAGCAGTAACATCTCTTTTTGTGTGGTGACCAAAATTATTCACAGTATGAGATCTTACTATGTTACAATATTAACAAAGCATGTATACGTCATTCAGAACTTTTAATTATGTTGTAGTATTCTGTTGGCCTTTTTATTACTTCTTTCTACTTGCCTGATATCCAATGCCCTTATAACATGTTGGTATAGTAAAGTATGAAGTAACAATTGATTTTTCCATAAAAAGCTGCTAATCTATAGTGCATGATTTGCACTGTAGGTCCACTGTCTTGTATTTCCACAATCATTTTCAATACTATATACATATTTATATGGAAGACATGAATGTATACATGTATTCTTTTTAAGGGCCTCCAGTTATCTTTTCTTAATACACCAGAATATTTGTGTGGAGAAAGAAATCTCCACAGTGTTTACAGACATCTTTAACTCCTCCCTGTCATGGTCCATGGTCCCCACCTGCTTTAAAAAAACCACTATTGTTCCAACCCCCAAAAAGACAAAAGTGGCATGCCTGAATGATTACCGCCCAGTAGCATTAACATCTGTGGTGATGAAATGCCTGGAGAAGCTGGTGTTGTCACACATCAACTCCTCCATCACAGAGTCCCTGGACCCCCTGCAGTTCGCCTACCAGAGCAACAGATCAGTGGATGATGCTGTCTCCCTGGCTCTGCATACAGCCTTGGAACACCTGGACACTAAGAACTCGTATGTGAGAATGCTGTTTGAAGACTACAGTTCAGCATTCAATTCCATCATACCCAGTCAACTGGTGACAAAGCTCAGGGGATTAGGTCTGTGCAACTCTGTCTGCAACTGGCTGCTGGACTTTCTTATCGAGAGACCACAGGTGGTGCAGATAGGCAATAAAACATCAACACCACTCACCCTGAGCACTGGAACCCCACAAGGCTGCTGTCTGAGTCCAAGGTTGTACTCCCTATTTACTCATGACTGCACAGCAAGACACAGCAACAACCGCATCATTAAGTTTGCCGATGACACCACTATAATAGGACTGATCAGTGATGATGACGAGTCCACTTACAGGGATGAAGTTGTACAGCTGCTTAGGTGGTGTCATAGCAATAACCTGGACTTGAACATAAAGAAAACGAAAGAGCTAATAGTGGACTTTCGGAGACACAGGCCACACACTCACAGCCCACTCAGTATTGATGGAACGGAAGTGGAAACAGTCACCAGCTTTAGGTTTTTGGGAATTCACATCTCTAAAGATCTAACCTGGACTGTGAACACTGACTCTATCATGAAGAAGGCTCAGCAGCGCCTTTATTTCTTGAGGTGCCTCAAGCGATGGGGGATGCCAATACATGTGTTGGTGAACTTCTACCGCTGCACTATCGAGAGCGTCCTCACCAACGGGATCACCGTGTGGTATGGCAACACCTCTTCGCGAGAAAGAAAGGCACTGCAGAGAATGGTCAATATGGCCCAGAAGATCATCGGCTGCGGTCTCACCGAGATTAAACAGCTCTATGAGGACCGCTGCCGTGGTAGAATTCTGGCCATCACAGTGGACAGTCACCACCCCGGGCATGAGCTCTTCACCCCACTGCCCTCAGGCAAGAGATATAAGAGCATACGGACACTTACCACTAGATTCTTCAATAGCTTCTATCCACAAGCAGTGAGACTGGCGAACACATTTAGCCATCCCCCTCGAACCACACCTACACCATCACCATCTACCTCATTGTAATTTATTTATTGTACGTCTCCAGTCATTGTTTACACGTCTGTATTGTTTACATTCAAACTGTCTGCATGTTTACTTGCACATTGTCTATTGTTTGTTTGTACATTGTCTTGATGCACTGTTTGCACTTTGTTTTGTTTTTTTTACACTTGTTTTACAATCGAGAGACTTTCTGTAAGTAAGAATTCCATTGTACCAGCACCGGTTACATATGGCAATAAAGTTCAAGTCAAGTCAAATCAATGCAAATGATTTCAAATGAAATCAAATGTCTGGAATAATAGGATATTATTATTACTATATATTATATATAGTATATATAGAATATATTAGACATACAGTATCTGTTTATTCCCCTCCCCCCATGTTTAGTTTGCTGTGGAAGTGATAACTCATTAAATTGTAACATTGTTTAGCCTTAGCTAATGTCTAACTTAATCCAGTAAAAAGATTAAGTCTTCTATCTGTAATATTGTACGAAAAGGTATGTGAAAGTAATATTTTGTTATAATGCCTTGATTTTGTCATGTTTTCCAAAAGCTAGAATGTTTTCAATAGAGTTACTGGAGTAGTTCAGTGTACTCTGTACTAACAAATATGTAGTTATTTTTATTGATGTTGTTCATTCGTTTGTATGTGTTTGTTATGATCTGTAAACAGGCTGTATTAAAGTCTGAATAGAAAGAAACTACAATGTGACACAATCCAGTCTCGACACAACAGATAGTATATGATCATTGACCGTGAAGTTCAAGGAACATATGAAGAATGCAAACCTATCATTAATTCTATTTTAGCGCAGTTTCTTATGTTATCATAATCACAGGCTTTATAGCATGATACCTTGAACAGCAAATACTTCCAAAGTAATTCATAACTGATTTATCTAATCCAGAATCAAAACACTTTGCAATGCTTTATCTTTACAAAGAAAAAAAATGATTTTCTTCATTATTTTCCCTTTCTCTGGTGTTTGTTTAGTCATCAGCCAGTTATACTGCTGCTTATCTCCAGTGGACTAATGTGTGCATAGATAATTCAGAGCAGTTATCTTAAAAGCTGGTTAAAACAAGTCTTAATGTGTTGTACCTAGTGCCTGCTGTTTTAATTGCTTAGCTCTTTCCACTGTGTACAGTATGATAAAACTATGAAAGAACAGGATTGAAATTGCTGTAAATTTGTGAGAGAAAACAAATGTGCCTTTATACAAACAGTCTCAAATGACACCAAATTAGCTATTAGCCAGCTGCTCTGTTCCTTTAAAACCAAATGCTTATATGGAAACCAAGGTTAATGGACCACAGTTTGGAAACGTATGCGATTTGAATAAATAAAATGTTTAAAGGTGTACGGACAGTGTCTTGTTTGAGGCTGTCTCAACCAAAACCCTTCTCCCTTTTTCTCAGTATATCTGATTTCCACCTCTCATACCATATGTGTATATGCTGCAGTCCGAACTCTCTGCTGAACCTCATACAGCCAAGGCATTAGAGGGGGTGATCAGGTCAGCCCAGCCCAACACTGGAGTACAGCTCCCCTCTATTGTGGACATTTTTACAACTCGCTGGTCATCTTGGTTTCTCACGTTTCCCCCCCCTTCCCCCTGGTAAGCATTATGGGAGCATAAAGGCATCAACCTCCAGATTCAGAGACAGCTTTTCATTGCACTTGTGCATATGACAAATAAAGTGAACATAGAAACATCTGCCTATGAATGGCTCTGTGCTGCAGCCCTGACCAGGAACAGCTGACCGAATATGAGCAGACAGAACAATGATGTTTCCTGTTCTGTTACAATGTTCCTCAAAATGCTAACTTACTCCTTTGTGTCTAGAGAAATCTATTGCAGAAAAAAATACTTTTTTTCTCATTTCTCCTGATGATTAATTTTGATGATTAAGCTGCTGGGTCCTGTTTTCAGTTTCGGCCTGCTCCACCTTCTGTGAGGAGTTTGCACGCCCTCCCCATGTTTCTGTTAGTTTTTGTCCGGGTGCTGCAGCTTCTTCCCATGGACATGCTGGTTCGGTTTGCTCTTCTAAATTGTCCCTTTCCCTGTGGCCCTACTATGGATCAGCATCTCATCCAAGGCAAGAAGTCCTGTGCTGAATCCTGAAGTGCTTTTGATATAGGTGACCCCTCAATTCATCCAACACTGAAGTGCAGAACCCCCTCGATAACCCCACTTCATATCAGGGGAATAAGTGAGAAATTGTTTGCTCAATTGAGTTTAAAGATGACTGCACAATCCTGGAGTGGAACATGACCTGGACAGTGGAGTTAACACCCTTACTCTTATGGAAAATGCCATTGGACCTTTACTGACCAAACACTCAGGACCTTAGTTTGACATCTCCTACAAAGGATGGAAAGGGTCAGAGATACAGTTTGATACAACCATTATCAGGACTTGGAGCTTTCTGTTAATGGGTGGGTGAATGGAGTTGTCCATAATTAGAGGGGGGGGGGTAGTTTAGTTACAGTTTGGTGTAGTGATGATTTTTCATAACATTAATTTAGAGTGATTTACACGACGCCACCTGATCTGAGTGAATTTAACACACTTTAGCACGTCAGACAATCAAAATTCACCCTATCATCTAATTACTTTAAAGAGTCATTGACAGATAATTGTTAAAACTAGAAAAATATCTCTCTGTGCAGAGGAGAACAGAATCAATGATATGTTATTTCTTTTGATTTTTATGTAGCGGGCAAAGGTTACTCCCTTTTGCTGTCTATCTCAAAATCGGCCTCTTTTCTTTTAAAAATATGTGTACACACCAGATGCTCACAAATTACTTTCACCACTGGGGTCAGGATCAGATCCCAAGACTGTCATCACACCAGAAAGCATTGGTCTGCCTTAGTCTCTAAGGTGTGCTAAAGGTCATCAAATGCAAATAGTTTTTCTTATTCCTGACAAATTACCAGATGTTCTGTGAAGTGGAATAATTTTTAAGGGTTTTTGTGGATTTATGGATTATTATTAAATTGATTACGCATCTATGATATTCCTTTTTCACTACATCACTTTAAATATCTACTGTATACTGTACATACTGTAGGCATATTATACTCATATTACTGCTCTTGAATAATTGAATAATTTATTTTCCTGTTAAATTGATGTGCTGTAATTATACAGATGTCTTGATCAAAATATGTCTTTCAGATATTAGCCTTTTAACTTTAAATGTTGCTACAGGTCTAGAATAATATTTGTAAAATTTACAGAGTAAAATGAGAGGCAAATCGTATCTTCATAATCTGGTCAAGAATAGTGGTGAAGCAATGTGAGTCATGATAATTAAATATTTGCTAACATGCTTTTCTGATAATTCCTTTTTGGGAATCAAAAAATTATGAGGCAAAAGAGCTAATCTTTCAGGATGTTTTTTTTTTATCTGTTTATAAAATACATTAACATTACACTTAAGAACTTTACTGTAGTGGTAAATGCTTCATAAACATGGACCTTTGTCTTGTACAACCCTCTATTTATATATTCCAGGATATTTTGGGGATATTGTTTCCCAGAAATCAGAAAATCTACAACATCTGGTATAATAATTTCCATTTCAGTGAACCTAGCACTAATACTTATGTCTACCTCATATCCTTAATATTTTTAGGGGCCAGTTTTTGCCAAAATAGTCATGAATATTAGTCCTGAAAACCATGAAAGCCTAACAAAGAACTAAGAGCATAGGACATGAACTTACATGTAAAACTTGTTAGAAAATATGATTTCGAAACTCTTTAGAACAGTGACATATTCTATACCATATTTATACACTATGCAGTGCTTACTGTGTAGCCTGTTAAAATAAATTAGCAGAAGCTGTGAAATGTATCTTTTTGTACTTCTTGTTACTGCAATATTAAACAGTTGCATAATAAGATGTGTGCTCGTAAATGCAAAGGTGATGTCTGCATGGATTAAAGGCTCTGAGGTTCATTAGTTTTAGTCCCACTGCCATTGCTCAGTCTTTAATAACGTTCAGCCTGTTCTGCTATGTTCTGCTATGGCAGAACTCTAATAGCTCTGCTACACAACAGCTTTCAAGACTCATCAATCTACCAGCAGCAAGCTCTAGCAGTGCAAACAACTGACACGAGGCACCTGTGATCAGCACAGACCCACTCAACTGACAGAACCATCAAGATCTGGAAGGACTACCTACTCTTTCTTGATTAATACATCTTAAAAAGCCCATAAACTCAATTACACTCACAAGGAGCCCCTACAGTGGTTATAACCAATTGCTGTAAATGATGCTAAAACTAATCTCATGACCTCTTTTGCACACAATATGTAATTTGTACATGTCCCTGTAGAGCATTATGCCTGCTTCCTGTGTAGCAGTTATGAAGCCATTATGCAGCAACATTCAAATTAACCGGTACCAGATCATTTTAACCTTTGGGCATTCTATCTGTTTTCACCACACCACTGCTGGTACCCACAAGGCAAAGGAAACTCATACAATTTCACATCCATCTGGGATCAATGCCGTTCATGTCTAAAATCAATTACTCACCGCTGTTGTCTAACGTCTCTGCTTGTCATACTGTACTCCACACTCTTACCATGTTTGTGTTTCAGCCAATGATGGCCACACCACACGTTGTAGCTTTTTAGAGCTTCCAGCATCAGAATGAGTCAAATTAAACATTAACTCCAGAAATAAGCTTTAACAGTGTAATTGTAGCCAAAGGCATTGCCATTATTCAATATATGCTTTATGGCTGCTCTCAGAAAACAGAAATGTAGAAACAGGAATGGTTGTTGTTCTCTACATGGTCAATCTCACATCCAGTATACTTAAATAAAGCCATTTATCACTGAATCAGCATTAGGCAACATGTATTCAATAGCTTTTGTACAAAATTGATCATACTCTGGGCTCCTTTCTCTTTTTCTTTACATTGCATAGAAAAATAAAGCTTCTAGGTTTTCTGACTATTAGAGTGTACAATGCGTGACTTCACAACACTTTTATTGAAAAAGTGGATTATAAAGTTACAGCAAAGAAAAATGATTTGGAAATGTTCTCCTGGGCCTTTTTTTATTTATTTGTATTTGTATGGCTCTTGTTTGTTCTGTGTTTTTTGTTTTTCATAAATATTAGACGAGCCGTGAATTGGGCTGGCGTCCTGTCCAGGGTGTACCCTGCCTTGTGCCCATTGCCTGCTGGGATAGGCTCCGGCCCTCCCGTGACTGTACTGGATAAAATGGTTAGAAAATGGATGGATTGATAATACTAGATGTTGTTTTTTTCAGACTTGTTACAGCCTTTGGCGGGATTGAGAAGCAAGGCTGTTCTTCGTTAAAAAAACAAATCTGTGTCTGCTTGCTCTCGATCCCCATTCAGCTCTCCCATATGGAGATGGTGCATTTCTATAGAAACCAATGAGTCATTTCTAGACCTAAATGTCTCACTGAAACCTGCATGTACATCAGTCCACCAAGTGTGCTGTGCAGCCAATCCCAGCTCTCTGAGGGGATGGGCCTTTTAATTTCTGCTATTTGTCAGCCTAGCTCTTCCAGTCTCTGACGGAGCCAATGGCAGCCAGAAGGATTTCTTTCCAGCTCCACTGACTGCTCGCTGCGGATGCGATTTTAGATTTTTTTGTTCTCCCCCAAAGAAAACAATATTGTCTCTTCAGAACTATAATTACAGTTAGATCCTTTTGTGTCTTTTATGTTAATATCAAAAATATCATCCATACGCCTTCATCCTTTCAAAGTTTTCTTTGCGAGTTAAAAAATCATTCCTTTTTCCTTTGTAGAAGTTACTTTTGTTTGTCATTGTATGTAGGTGACCCTTGAATTGTGTATTTGTAACACACCTTAAATATCCTGACGATTTTAAATAATCCTAAAAAACACAGGGAGAACATACTGTACAAACTCCACACACGTAGCACCCCAGGAATTAAACCCAGGGCCCCTGAAATGAGGCCGCAGTGCTAACTAACGCGCCACCTTGCCACCAACACAGCAGGTCTACTATTTAAATATTCTGTACTTATAATTTGGTTAGGAAAAGCTCTTAAGTGGCATTTTTACTTGAAAAAGAACAGTATAATTTTTTCAAAAATCAGGGGGTCATTTTAGTATTGATTAACCAATGTCCGGGAAGACTAACCATGTTTTTCCTACCAATCATTTGTTAAAACAGTATTTTTAGTGAAATAAGGATGAGTCAAACTTTGCTTCCCTGCTGTTCCTGCTCAGCAGTCTCTCTCTCACCTTCCCATTCGCACTGCCACTGTAGCAACACTGCGGCTCACAGACCTTAGGGCAAGCAGCAAGTTTATTCTTAAAAGCGGTTGTAGATGGTATGTCCAAACTTTTCTACACTATTCATAATTTATAACAATGTACCAGTTTTTATATTTGTCTCTTAATTCTTATTTTCTTAAATAACATAGCAGATATCAGGTTTTTGTTTTCCAATTGTTGAAGTTCGTTGAGGATGTCATTAGAACAAAGTGATAGGAAAAGCTCCATCTCTTCTGTGACCTACAGTGGATCCTCTAAGTTTTGTTTTAGGCCCTTAAATCCAAAAATCCAAAGTTACACATTTCAAAAAATGAAAAAAAAAAAGTTTCTTAAGAGAACATACTCTCTATCCAACAGTGAAAATGCTCATCAAGCTGCAGGATATTTTTCTCAATGCCTTTAAATTTTCCCTTGTGTAGTTATCGCCATAGATTAAGACTAAAATAAGCAGATTGCTACTAAAAATGTCATGATCTATTTCCTCTATGTAGTCTTATTGAATGTAAAGTAACAAAAAAATCTGTGGGCTTCAATTGGAAAGCACGCTTGTACTGTGTTTGCTTGAATCACCCCTAATGTATTGTTTCTGTACTCAACACTCTCAGATATTCAATTTCCTTCGGTACTTTGCTAAGTCATGTTATAATGGTTTGCTATGGGATAGTCCAAATCACCTGCCTTAGTGACATTTCTCCTCAACAAATTTCTCTTTTAGTTTGCCTTTTGTTCTACCAAACAAGTCTGCAACATTTTGCTATGAAAAATAATATGTAACCTGCCACACACGTTCCCAATGATTAAACTATCCATTGTGATATTTTGTAGTCCAGAGGTCTTTTTTTCTCCCAGTAAATATGAACTATTTGTCTTCAATGGTGGGCTTCAAATTTCATCACAGTAGGATCAGGGAAAGCTCTTGATATTGGAACACTGTGCAGTATTTGTCTGTTATTATGTAACAGTTGCACTATGTAACAGTTGCACAGTTGTGGTGATTCCTGGGTTTTTACAACTAACAAAAGCTGTTTATCTTCACTTACCTGTTTTCTGGTGCAAAAAAATTAATTCAGTTCAATCATTTTGCTCTTTAATATGCCCTAGCAACTGGATGGAGTGCGCCATCTGTCTATATGTAACTGTCATAATCACAGCCTCTGCATCAAAATATTTATAATGTCAAAAGAAATCATGCACTCCTTGGTTATAAAAGCTGACTAAATTTATGAGATGTGTTAACCATTTTCAAAACATCTTTATTAAGTTATGGTCCAGAAAAGTGTGGAATATAAACGGGTGAAGTAAATTATTGCCAATTATTCTGGCTTCTACATTCGAAAATGTTTAAGGCTGGTTTCCCTTCCTTCGGTTCAGTGACCTGCACAGTGTGAGACTGGCTGCAAACTGTATTCCTTGGCCTCAGAGCTTCAAGACTACAGTATTTACTTTGCCTACTTCCTCAAGGAGAAACTGCAGCACACAAACTCTGTCCACTCATGTTTGATATATGTTGCCAGAAGAGCTCCAGAAAAATGAAGTGGTAATTGCGAGTTATTAGAGTAAAAGCTGGCACAGTGTAATGTAAAAAGTCATTACTTGTCTCCCGGATCATGGCCTGTCAGTTCTGGATTTTCTTTGTCTGTAATGTCTTGTCAGGTTGGAAATTGCTGGAGATCAGTAAAAGTGTGCTCATCAGCATAACGATGGCAATAAGATGCCGTCTTGATAAACCAGTCATATTGGTTTCACCAAGCTTGACAAATCGTAGGTTAAATCACCTCATCACTTACTCCCAATCAACTCTGACTAATGAGGTGCCTTTAGTGTTTTTGCAACAAAGTCACAAAAGTAATCTGTGTTCATCATGGCCAGTCACTAATGAACAGTAAAGCATAATTGCCAAAGCATTGAAGCAATATGCAAATGCTTATACAAAAAAACAAACACTCATAAATAGCGCTAAGTTTCTTTTCATGCATTGTATGGTTGTCGATGTGAATTGTTACTCAAGGGATGTTAAGTTACAATTTTCTAAATAAGTAAGTTACATGTCCTGTGATATTATTGTAACGTTGCCATAGCCGGCCAGGGACGCCAAATTAAATGTAGTGTGCTCTCTGAAGGCACCAGTTCTGTAGGGTTTGGGCATTTCCTGGCACAATTATTAATTGTAGCAGTAAATCACAAAATTTATTCTTTTGATGGCTTTAGAATCCAACCATGCGATATAACTCAAACAACGCACACACACAGGTACTAATACACGAGGATACATTTATTAATACATAGAATATGCATAGAAACCTAACAGATCTTATCGAGAGGGTTATCAGAATACAAAAGGTATATATTCAGTCAGTTACGAATATACGAATATACATATGTGTTACATATATCAAGAGGACATACGTTCAGTATATCATTCATTTAGACCGTTTCGTAAATGAACTTGGTTATAACTTCTACATTAGATACTCAAAACAAGTACATAACTCTTAGGAATTAAATTGATATCAACTGGTTGGGATAACAATTGAATTCTCGAGCAGTAATGCAGTGAAGTTGAATACTCATCCAATCTTTGGGGATTCAGATCTCCTGCAGGCACAAAGAAACAGTTGCAGGCTGTTGCTGTCCAATCCGCGCTCTCTGGCTGTGTGCCAGGCTGTGCTGTGCGGCTTGCGACGGTGCGCTGCAGATGCTCACTGACCGGCTAGTTAGTGTTGGTTTTAACTAGCAAAGTTTGTGCACAGGAGAAAAGATGACTGTGGATCCCAGCAAGTCTGGAAGAGGACCGGTTCGTTCCTGATGAAGAGCTAGTTCTGAATAGTGATTCAGCTGTCCACCGTTCTGACCTGTTCACGAGGCCTGCTGCTGGTGCTAACCTCGGGTGGATCCTCTGGTTACTCTCTGTCAACCTCCGCTCTAGACTCTTAGAACAAAGGAAAGTTCTGGCACTCGGACACACTGGCCGTTCCGTGGTTGTCCAGGCTGAGTCTCAGGATGGTCAGGAGGCGCGCTGCGAGAATGTCCTGCCCTTGGGAGCCTTCCGCTCCTGGGCCGTCCTGACCTGGAATTCTCCTTTGAATTCCCTTTAGAAAAGTCCACAGAATTCTCTACTGAATCTTACCGAATCTCTCAGGCTCTCTGTGTTGCCTGTTTTTACCTGGAGGAACTTCAGCTCGTTGATTGGCTGAAAGTTCCATGGGCATCAGAGTCCCACGTGGGTTACTCGGCCCTACCAGTCCCTGATTGGTTGATCAAGGTGAGATATGAGTCACTTACTCCTGACACTTAGGAATGCAGTCCAGATGTCCATCTGGCTCTCCCTAGACAGATAGGCGCCAATGGATGACCATTGATCATGATAGCCAGGCTTAGCTAAGTGCATCCCCCTTTGGGAGCTGTCCTAGGAAACCTTATCAAAGGAAACCTTAAATCAGCCTGCATGAATAGTTTCTCTGTGGCTGCACCACAGAGATGAACAGAGAGATGAGGCTTCATTTGGGAAAGCTCAGAACACTTAATTCTGCCTTATTAATAAGCCTCGCCGCTACATTATTGTTACATCCAACTCAAAAGGCTTGTAACCCGCTTGGACAGTGGGTAGCCTCATGGCTTTAAGAGCATGAGGCTCAAACCCCTTTCAGGGATGGGGGGCAGCTACAGGGTGGAAATGGGGTGGAGGAGGGATGCTTGAGACTGAAATGTGCACGGAGGCATTTGAGTTCGGTTCATGTAGCTAGTTTCCTTAATGATGGCAATCAGGTACAGCTGTGTGTGACTGACTTATCCCTCCCGAACTTCAGTGGATCAATTCCATTTAGTGTACAATGCCCATTCTTTCTGGCAAATAACAAAGGGTCAAAAAGGGAAATTGTAAAAAGAGGAAAAAAGTTACATACAGAGCAGTTGCATGCACGTAATCTCTCATTTAAATTACTTTTCTATGTGAAAAAACGTCTGTTCTTTCACTATTAGACTATCAGTGTTCCTGTTTGTTTTTTGCTTCCTGTGTTTTAAGATCCTACATGTTTTTTATTTTGCTGTCATTTAGTCTAGTTTGGAAAAAACATCTTTCTGTTTATGTCATGTTTATGTCCTTGTTCTGGCGTTCATCTCTACATTAAATACGGTAACACCATGAGCAGATTGGCTCATGCTAGCCGTTCAGCTTTCAATGTACAATAAAAAGTGTAACGATGGCACTTCCTTCTGTCTTAATAAAGGAGCATTTCAACAGGTAATAAATATGTAGCAACATTATGCTTTAGTTTTCCCCTAAGGCTACTCTATTCAAAAGGAGGCTTTGTGCTTTAGCTTTGAAAACACTGTAATGCTGAATAATTTAGGGGTACTCTCTAGTAAAATTAAGTTAAAGGTGGGATTTTGGTAATGTTATATTTGTAATGTAATGTTTCTTTATTAGCCCTATACAATTTCTTGCATTAGGAATTTGTCTTTTCACATCCCAGCTTTTTTCTCCATGGAGACACAAACACACAGACAGGGAGAGAAGCTTAGAGTCAGAGCACAGGGTCTGCCTTTGTACGGCACCCCTGGAGCAGTTAGGGTTAAGGGCCTTGCTCAGGGGTCCAATGGAGTAGGATTCCTCTGCCAGCCACAGGATTTGAACTGGCAACCTCCCACTCACAGGGGCAGATCCTTAGCCACAGAGCCACCTCTCTGCCCTATTTTGAGTGTTACTGTATACTGTATACACTAGGTGGGTTATATTGACATTAGTAACTCGAACTATGAAATGTAGCGTGACAATGACTTAATAATTTATGCAACACATTATGAAAGATCAATTGCATATCAAAACCATCCCTGTGACACCAAAAGCATTTGTTCGTCACTTACCAGTCATGTATCAGTCTTGTTCCTAAACTATACAATACTCCCACAGGCTCTGACATTGACGTCCCCTCTGCTTGTAATTGGAACAGGCACAGGCACTCCGCAGGGCCTTTCATTGTCATTGTCCTCATTGACATACAGGGATCCAAACATTATCTTTCCCTCTATGACAATTTTCACCAACTACCAGAATACTATAGTGAACAAAATAACTCCTCTGAATCAAGCCAGGGCAACGTCTTTTTCATCCTATATCCCCGTCAGTCCTCAGATTTTTCTGATTTAGACATAAATATATCTCCTCCACTTTCCAGCAAGGAGAATGTGGCTGTAATCATGAGCATAATCAAAGCAGCTTGTTCTTTATTGGTTACAGTACAGGATGCCTGTTACGATCCCTGCCTCCCGGCAACGGAGGAGGGAGAAGTAGGCGTAGCCCCTATCCATCAGTGCACCTATTAGTTCTCCCATTCACCACCACACCCCCGTCTCATCCTACTTAAACACCTGTCCTTCCCTACCTCGTTGCTCAGTATTGGTTTTCCCTTTCGAGCTTCCCGGTTGCGCTACTCCTACTTCTACCCCGTGTTCGTCTTGGCTTTCGGTTTGCGGCTTTTCCCTTTGGACTTCGGCTTTTCGGATCTCGGTTTGGCTTGGTTTCTTTCACTCTGTTTCGGATCACTGGCTACCCCTGGATTATTGGATTGCTCTACTGACTACGACTTCGACTCACGCTTCGGCTTCGGTACTCGTTCCCTTTCGGATATCTGGCTTCCCCTGGACTCTCGGCTTGTTCCTACGAATACGGCTTGCTTTCGGATTACGGCTTGGCTTTGTTCGCTCCTGCAAGTGGGTTCACTCACTGGTTTGGTCCCTCGTACCGAATCCCTAACAGAATACTGAGCCCTTTTAACATGGACCCAGCGGAGCAAGAGGAGATTCGCTCAGCTCTGGATCAGCACGGACAAGCCTTACTCCAGCTCCAGGCTTCTGTCCAACAGATCTCTGCGCACCTGTCTGCAATGGCAATCGAGGAAGCAACGCTGGAGCTGCCGCTGCGGCTCCGCCCCCGCCAGCTCCTACACCTGCCCCTCGGCCTCTTCCACTAACTCCATCTGACAGGTTTGACGGCAACCCTACGAAATGTCGGGGCTTCTTAGCACAGTGTGCGCTGGTTTTCAGGCTCCATCCGGAAACTTTTTTTTTCTCCTCAGGACAAGATCGCCTTCATAGTTTCACTGCTAACCGGCCGCGCTTTGGAATGGGCTACTGCTCTGCTTGATCGCGAGGCTCCTGAAATTCAGGATTATGATCTCTTTTTAGGAAAATTTAAGGGGGTTTTTTGTTATCCTGTAGTTGGTCAAGACTCTGCCTTCCGCCTCTCCTCCATCCGCCAGGGCCGCCGGTCTGTACAAGACTATGCTATAGATTTTCAAGTAGCAGCAGCGAAGACTCACTGGAACGACGAGGTCCTTATTTTTCTTTTCCGTCAAGGACTCAGTGAAGAAATAAAGGATCGTCTGGTAAATATGCCGCAATTGGGCAGTACCTTGGAAGAAGTAATTTCACAAGTGTTGGAATTGGATATCAGAATTCGTCAAAGGAGTGCTGAAAGATCTCGGACCCCAATATTAAAGGCTCCTCGGCTATCTCCTATCAGATCTTTCGACTCAGATCAACACATGGAAGTAGCCCGCACCCAGTTAACCCCTGAAGAACGAGAGAGGCGCCAACGAGAGGGTCGCTGCATGTACTGTGGGAAATTAGGACACTTTAAAGTGGCCTGCCCTGCCTCATACTCGTCCTTGAGGCGCAGCTCACCTTCTCAAGTTCCTAAAGTGAGTGAGATTTCTCAATCCCCTCAGTTTTCCTCTGGATTTTTTATTCGTTCTACACTATTCTGGGGTAATGAAAGGAGACCTCTTCTAGCTTTTATAGACTCAGGGGCGGCAGGAAACTTTATTGACGCCTCCATCGCTCAAACTTGGAAATTACCCTTGACCCCGGTGACTATACCACTTCGTGTTCAATCGATCGACGGCTCCCCCGTATCTCCAGGACTTATTAGATGGCAAACTGAAATTATAAGCTTGCAGATTGGCCTTTAATGCGCAGGAGGCCTTGACCCTCCCACCTCATCGACCTTATGATTGTGCCATTGACCTTTTGCCAGGTACTATCCCTCCTAAAGGTCGTATTTTTCCGCTCTCCAGTTCTGAGTCTGAGGCCCTGAAAGTCTACATACAGGATTCTCTGAAAGCTGGACTTATACGTCCATCCACTTCACCAGCATGTGCCAGTTTTTTTTTCGTGGAAAAGAAGGATGGTGGGCTTCGTCCCTGCATCGACTATCGTGGTCTCAATGAGATCACAATCAAGAATCGGTACCCTTTGCCTCTAATTCCAGCAGCACTTGAGTCAGTGCATGGAGCCAAAGTCTTCACCAAACTGGATTTACGAGGGGCCTATAATCTAATCTGCATTCGGGAAGGGGACGAGTGGAAGACGGCTTTCATGACTACCCATGGACATTACGAATATTTGGTCATGCCCTTTGGTTTGGTTAATGCCCCAGCGGTGTTTCAGTCTTTTATCAATGACATCTTTCGTGATCTACTACAAAGATTTGTCTTGGTCTATCTAGATGACATTCTAATTTTTTCTGATTCCTTCCAGGATCATGTTCTCCATGTCAGAGAAGTACTCTCCCGGCTCATCAAGAATAAACTATATGTCAAACTGGAGAAGTGTAACTTCCATGCTTCGAGGATTCATTTTTTAGGTTACGTCATCTCTCCAGAGGGTGTGGAAATGGATTCGAGTAAAGTCTCGGCGATTACTGATTGACCCACACCCAAGAACCTCAAACACATTCAACGATTTCTCAGCTTTGCTAATTTTTACAGGAAGTTTATTCGAAACTTCAGCTCGGTGGTCACTCCCATAACCTCCTTGACCCGTAAAGGACCAAGACAAGGCAAATGGACCCCTCAAGCCGAAGAAGCATTTCAGCGTCCGAAACACCTGTTCACAACAGCCCCCATCCTAAAACACCCTGATCCAACTTTGCCTTTTGTAGTCGAAGTGGATGCTTCTGGCCATGGTGTGGGGGCTGTTCTCTCTCAACGTCATGGAGAAAAACAGATTCTTCATCCCTGTGCCTTCTTCTCTAAGAAGTTATCCCCTGCCCAAATGAACTATGACGTGGGTAACCGTGAGCTCTTGGCCATTAAGCTGGCATTGGAGGAATGGAGGCACTGGTTAGAGGGTGCTCATCACCCTTTTTTGATTTACACTGATCACAAAAACCTGGAGTACCTGCAGTCGGCCAAACGTCTTTGTCCTCGCCAGGCTAGGTGGTCCCTTTTTTTTTCCAGGTTTAATTTCTTGATCACCTACACTCCAGGTTCTAAGAACGTCAAAGCAGACGCCCTCTCACGGATCCATGACCCCCCTGAGGCCGAATTGACCCCAGAACGCATCATTCCGTCTGGTAAGTTCCTGGCTGCGGTAAGATGGGACATTGAGGTGATTGTCCGACAAGCCTTGGTTGGGCAGACGGTACCTCCTCAGTGTCCTCAGGACAAGTTATTTGTCTCTCATCCCGTCCGATCGGCAGTTTTACAATGGGGTCATGACTCCCGCTTCGCTGGACACCCTGGAGTCCACCGTACCTTGGATTACATCTCCAGAGACTTCTGGTGGCCAACTATGGCTAAGGATATCAAGGAGTATGTCCAGGCCTGCTCTATCTGTTCCCAAATGAAGTCTTCCCGAATGAGGGCAGCGGGCCTACTTCAACCCTTACCCATCCCGGATCGTCCTTGGACCCACCTCTCAGTAGATTTTGTTACTGACCTTCCACCCAGCCATGGACACACGACTATTATGGTAGTGGTAGACCGTTTCTCCAAATCTGCTCATTTTATTCCCCTACCATCTTTACCTACAGCTCGAGAACTAGCAGAATTGTTTGTACAGCATATCTTCCGATTGCATGGCATCCCTAAGGATATTGTTTCAGATAGGGGCCCTCAGTTTGTCTCCCGATTTTGGAGGGCCTTCTGTAAGTCACTGGGCGCCTCAGTCTCACTTACCTCAGCTTACCACCCTCAGCCCAACGGTCAGACAGAACGCATAAATCAGGAACTGCTGACCTATTTACGGACTTTTTATGCTATTTATGCTCCCATGGGCAGAGTATGCACACAACTCATTGTATACTACATCTACTGGCATGTCTCCCTTTAAGTGTGCCTTAGGTTATCAGCCTCCTCTGATCCCTGACTCCCACCCCAACACAGAGGTACCTTCGGTGCAGGACTACATCTCTAACCTGAAGACCTTCTGGAGGAAGGCCAAAGCCACCCTTCTTCGCACCTCAGCTCAGCAGAAGAAGGTAACTGATCGGCGCCGTCGGATCCCACCCAGACTTCGACGCGGTCAGTTTGTTTGGTTATCTACTCGTAACCTTCCTCTTAAGCAACCTTCTGGCAAGCTTGCTCCCAGGTACATTGGTCCTTTTCGTGTCCTCGCCCAGATTACCCCAGTAACTTACCGGCTGGCCTTGCCTCCTACCCTTCGGATCCACTCTACTTTCCATGTTTCCCTCCTTAAACCCTCTCACAGATCCACCCTGTCTAAACCGCAACAAAAACCCCCACCGCCTCGAGTAATTGATGGACTCCCTGCTTACACGGTCAATAAGATCCTGGATTCCCGATGGTCTCGTGGATCCCTACAATATCTCGTCGATTGGGAAGGCTACGGTCTGGAGGAGCGCTCATGGGTTTCGGAGAAGGATATTCTGGACCCCAACCTCATCCAAGACTTCCACCTTAACTTCCCGGATCGTCCCGTTAGGGCGGCAGGAGCCGCCCGTAGAGGGGGGGGTAATGTTATGATCCCTGCCTCCTGGCAATGGAGGAGGCAGAAGTAGGCGTAGCCCCTATCCATCAGTGCACCTATTAGTTCTCCCATTCACCACCACACCCCCGTCTCATCCTACTTAAACACCTGTCCTTCCCTACCTCGTTGCTCAGTATTGGTTTTCCCTTTCGAGCTTCCCGGTTGCGCTACTCCTACTTCTACCCCGTGTTCGTCTTGGCTTTCGGTTTGCGGCTTTTCCCTTTGGACTTCGGCTTTTCGGATCTCGGTTTGGCTTGGTTTCTTTCACTCTGTTTCGGATCACTGGCTACCCCTGGATTATTGGATTGCTCTACTGACTACGACTTCGACTCACGCTTCGGCTTCGGTACTCGTTCCCTTTCGGATATCTGGCTTCCCCTGGACTCTCGGCTTGTTCCTACGATTACGGCTTGCTTTCGGATTACGGCTTGGCTTTGTTCGCTCCTGCAAGTGGGTTCACTCACTGGTTCGGTCCCTCGTACCGAATCCCTAACAATGCCCATTTCTCTCCCAGCTCAGCACAGAGAAAAAATAATTTCTAATAATAATAAATAAGAGGAGGATTTCATTGACAATTTCAAAGTGACCTTAAGCTTATGGTGTATTGGCTGTGACTAGTTTGCACATTTATATTGGGAGCTTCAGTTGAAGGTTTTTAGGGCTTGATTGGGTTCCAGAACTTCGCTCACTTGCTGACCAGAGATTCCTGGATCCTTTGGTTTTTGCTGCTAAATGCTGCATGGTCTCAGTTTAAATGGGTCCAAATATTACAAACTCACTTGATATGTGCAAGTAAACAGTTTTCTTGGTATTCCCCTAAAATATCACAAAGGAAACTTCATATTAGGTTTTTCTGTGCAGCAATATTTAAAATATTGTGAATAGGTCATATACGTCACGACCTGATGATAATGGCTTCTCTGCATGAAGAATCCGTACTATAATAATTATTGCTTACACATGTATATAGCGCTCTTCTGGACACTCCACTCAAAGCACTTTGATGGGGACTCACCTCCACCACCACCAATGTGCAGCCCCACCTGGATGATGCGATGGCAGCCATAGAGCGCCAGAACACTCACCACACACCAGCTATTAGTTGGGAGGAGAACAGAGTAATTCATAGATGGGGATTATTAGGAGGCCATGATTAGTAAAGGCCAGTGGGAAAATTGGCCAGGCCGTTGGGGTTACACCCTGAGACTTTTCAAGAAACACCCTGGGATTTTTAATGACCACAGAGAGTCAGGACCTCAGTTTTACATCTCATCCAAAGGATGGCGCCTTTTTACGGTATAGTGTCACCGTCACTATACTGGGGCATTAAGACCCATTTTCCCAGGAGGTCTCCCATTCAGGTACTGACCAGGCTCAACCCTACTGAGCTTCAGTGGGTAGCCAGTTGAGAGCTGTTGAGAGGGTGACATGGTTGCTGGCCATAAATATGCATTCAGCAATAAATTAGCAGGTTTTTGACAAGTAATATTGTTTGCACATTATATGCTGTTTGTCTGGAAGTGAATGTTAGCAACTAAAAAACAAAAAATTGAAAATTGTTTTAAAAAATTGAAGTTTTAAAAAGTGTGTTGGGGGAGAGTTTTTAAAATAGAAAACATCAAAAGTTACAAACCATAATAAACAGTTGGGACAATATAAATGCCTGATTCCTATTCTTCCTTTGCATAAGGGATACAACATTTTAAACAGTCAAATCAAGGTTGATTCCTACAATAGAATAGAACTACCAATAAAAAGAAAAATGAAATTTAAGCTTAAAAAGTTTAAATTATGAGGAATTCATACTCTGTTATCTGCTTGCAATAGTTATGGAAAATGTATTAATTCATGGTTATAAATATGAATTACTTGTGCTCAACCTTTACTATAAAGGAATTCCAAATTATGTTTGGAAATTGCGCACAGCACGTCTTAATTTAATGAAGAACTTACCTTCCTCCATTACACAGAGTAAATCTTTCCAAACTGTACAAATATGAAGGAATTCCATGATGACATTCTTTTCTCTGGCCATTTTGATGCTCACATCTACTTTTTAATGTGAAGGCGATTTCAACAGAATCAAAAGCTTGCAATAGTGATTAAGAGTGTAAACATATCTATTTTTTTGCAAAAATTTTTGTAAATTTTTTGCAGAGCTCATACACACAACACTGTGAGGCTGATCCATCGGATGTGTCTTTATTTTAATGGTACATACAATTTCATGCAAAACATTAGCAATCAACACAATGGATACCGATCCTAATCTTACAAATATATTAAATGTCATCTCACTAAAAATACACATATTGAACAAAAGTGATCCGCATGCCTACAAACAAAATAATTAAGTGCAAATCAATAATAGATGAAAGAACTGACATATACACATATGAAAGTTATAATTAAGGAAAGGGGTTCCCTGGTTTTATGGGCTACTAAAACCCACCTTGTTTCCTGTGTTGCACTTAGTGATCGGTGCTTTTTACTCTAGTTTCTAATGTAAGAGGATAATAAGGTACTCTAAATGAAAGAAAAATGCAAGAAAGCGAGAGAGGAGGAATAGAAGGAGTCTGCAGGATGAGGTTAGACTCTCAGCGGGGCTAGATCAATTATGACCTCGGCCGGTTAGGTAGCACAGCAAGACTCCTGAGGAGAGAGAGTCAGGCTGCATGATGCTTAGCAACATTTTGCGTGACGTTCTTTGTCACGAAACAAAGTGAGACCCAACCCCCCCCCCTTCCTGAAAGTGATTTTAAAGGAATTAAAAATGTATTAAAGGAATTGATTTAATTATTAAAATAAGATTATACATGCTAAAACACCAAGCAAAGTCTCCAAACGTTATCAGTGAAATGGAAGATAAAAGAAGCAGAGGGCAAAAAGTTGCTTGACATTGAAGACCTATGCTCTTACTGAAAAACAGGTGATTACCACACATACAGTAGGTGTGGTATCACCTGGAAAAGTACAGGAAATCAGCTGGCTGAAAAGTGCAAATCCATCCTTATCAATAGTTATAGCTTGTATCTGAAGGACTTCTGCCTTCAAAACATTCGGTATGTATTAAACCTCAGCTGTTGGATAATATTGCTGGAGCTGAAAGGTGAGGTTTCTTTTGCAAGTATACTTGTATATCAGATCAACTTGAGTCCAGCACATCATCTGTGTGCTTATAGTTGACAAGACTAAAATATTATTTGTGATCTATTTAGAGTATGAATACAATGACATAATTGTAGAGACAACAAGAAAATGGATAGTCTTGTATTTGTGCTTTAGATTGGACCTGATAATTTATTTAAGTCAAGAAACCATTAGATACAGTAAATCTGATCAAAATATCAGAAGTGGTGTATGTTTATGTTCTAAAAACCTATTCTTAGGAAGTGTAAATGATATCAGATAATGAATTAGCTTGATAATAGTATATAAAGCAAAGAAGAATAAATCAAGTAGGATTAAAAATATAGGCTTTGACATTTCATCAAGCCATTAGGAACACTTGTTTTCCATTTTCCTGTTACAAAATGTAAGAATTTTCAATTTGTGTCTATATGAGTGGTTCTTCCCCGAGAAATATATAAAGTATGACACCCATTGCACTACAAAGCATAATCAAGTTACATCCTGTTTTCCATTCTGCTATATTGAGTCTCAAAGAATACATTTCATGCACTCTGGAACAACATGTTCAACATCATAAGCATTTCTGTCCACATGAATAAGAGCCCTGTAACTCACTCAATGGTGGCTGAGAAGCAAAGCTGATTTACTCTCAAGCGCTGAGTCAAACCTGTGGATGCAAGCCACATTTTAAACCTTTGGCTGTGACATTGTGGTCCCAGTGATTTATGGCATCTATTTGACACCATTTGACAGTTCAGTGTATGAACATATCCCAATACCTCTAGTCCAGAGATTTTTTATTCTCTTTGGTTTGTGTTCCAGTATAAATGTGTAGTGAGCTATGATTTTGTCTGCTTATCTGATTTCTGATTTTCTGGACAGCTCTGAAGCCAGCTGGGTACTCTGCTTTTGAAAAAAATCTCAATTTGTTTTTTTGTTTGTAGCTGTGCACTGAAACCTTGGATGAAGTGTTCATTTCATTCCTTCTGTGCTACAAAAACATAATCCTCTGTCAGCCAGGGGGGTTGTTCAATTTTGTTACCTTCAGCTTTTTATGTATTTCATTCATGTTAAAGAGCACTTAATTCTTTGCCTTCAGTATAAACAATCTTGATGACATATGCTTGGTTAGGATTAGAGAATATGAATGCTTCTAAAGCTGCTTAAGGGCAGACTAGTCTGGTTCAATAAATCTGAGTGCAAAATGTTTGCATAAGTAAGTCAGGGATGGGATCAATACACCGCTACAAGAACTCCAGTGAGGGTTCTATCTTCACGGCCAATTACATTTCTCTCAATTTTAAGTTGGATGTGTTTTAACAAGGCTTTAGCAGTGTTGTCTTCTGCTTAGTCTGCGTTGCTCCTCTAGTAGTTTATCTTTCTAATAGAGATTCGAAAAAGCCATGAGACCTGAGTGAGGTTACTATGTTCTCACATTCGTATAATAACAATCACCATCACTATCATCACAAACAGCACCCTTCACACTGAGAATTTTCAGAGCATTTTATAATAGAAAAAAATCAAGATTATACTGTACATCAGAAATTGTCAAAAACTGTAGTTAATACATACTGTAAATACAAATATATGTCTGTAATAATTCATGGAAAACTGAACAATTCACAAAATACTACCCTTAAAATGTCCTTTTACAGGAATGATTTAAGATTATATTTGTGTTATGTAAGGTAGTCTGATGTATGTCTACATAGTAGTGTTGTTATTAGTTCAAGTAGGGAGCTGTGTCAGGATGCGTCGGCAAAAAAGGGGAACAGGTAAAGGTTTATTCCACGCTAAAATGGAACGAAAAGAGACAAACCATTTTGGCTATGGAAATGTTTCAGTTGTGTCTTTTCTTTTCCTTTCAGCATGTAATAAGCTGTTACCTGTTCCTAACATATTGTCTGTCTATCCATCCTTCTTATCCCACACATTGCAAGTTAGATAGCTCATTGGGTGTCACCATGCCTTTTTTGTGTGTCCAAATAAGCACATTTCACTGCTGTTATAAGACTGTAGGTCACAATGTATTAAGTGTATGGATTGCAAAATGATTTTTTAGCTTTAGCTTGAATACTATCCATTTTAATATTCCAAGTTATAAAGCAAATATCTCAAACAAATTTCACTTCATTCATTATCACTTATTTGTGTAGTCAGGTAGTATCTGACAATGTGACAGATAATCCAAATGTAATGATTTATAAATTACAGGACTGTTTATAAAAAACAGTGGTGCGGTGGCTTTGCAGCTAAGGATCTGCGCCTGTGGCTGGAAGTTTGCCTCTTCGTATCCCGTGGCCGGCAGAGGAATCCTACTCCGTTGGGCCCCTGAGCAAGGCCCTTAACCCCCACTGCTCCAGGGGCGCCGTATAAATGGCTGACCCTGGGCTCTGACCCCCAGCTTCTCTCCCTGTCTGTGTGTCTCATGGAGAGCAAGTTGGGGGTATGCGAAAAGACAAATTCCTAATGCAAGAAATTGTACATATCTAAAAAAGTGATCTTATCTTATAAAAGCATGTTAATAAATAAAAAAAACATGGATATTTTACTACACATTTCATTTTAATTTCTTATGTAGGCTTTATTGCAAATACACTAAAGATATTGAAGTACTACTAAACAGAAAGGAAGCAGCCATTGCTAAAAGTGGCCAATGGCCGCTATCATTGTGAGTTACACATGTAGTTCAGTACAAAGACCAGTAGGGGGTCACATTTGGCTTGCGAGCCACACTTTTGGCACCGCCATCTTAGACCATTCACTGAGAGCATTGTAAGAATTCTGTTTTGTGCCCGTTTCAAGATTAGACAGCCACAGTGGTGTCAGACTTGCAGAATGAAAACGGAAGGCATAGCTGTAGCACAAGGTCCAGAACAAGGACCCTGGGGAAGCACAAGAAGGGCACGCACATCCTCCACCACCTCCAGAATAAATTGAAGCAGCTCCTGGAGGAGAAATCAAGCCAGCAAGCTGACATCCAGCTAGATGAAGTGGAGGAAAACGAGGAGCAGAGCTGATGGCACCCTAAGGAGACTCGTGGGTTTCTCCACAATCTGAAACATGTTGATTGACAAGTGTTTCATCATTCAATTACTGGCCAGAATCCCA
The DNA here is from genome assembly GCF_059453375.1 of Lepisosteus platostomus. Classification (NCBI taxonomy): domain Eukaryota; kingdom Metazoa; phylum Chordata; class Actinopteri; order Semionotiformes; family Lepisosteidae; genus Lepisosteus; species Lepisosteus platostomus. The sequence continues at coordinate 31,644,232 of NC_142621.1, forward strand.
GAACCCTTACTCTTACTGCTTTTGTTGTAATTAAGAGGCAGTTTATATCAACCGCTTATTTTTTGTTCTTCTAAGATGGTGCTCACAGTCAATGTAATGCTCTTCAGCACACGCGCAGGGCTCCATATTCAACCTTACTTAAAATGGTCCCTGTAAACAAAATGACACCATCTGAAAAAATTATCATCTTCAGTGAGATAGTTTGTGTAGTTTTTGTTAGGAACAGCTTTGAAGGTTTCTTGGATAAGAAGCTGTATGACCTTTAACAGACCCACGCTAACAGGGCATGCAAGTAAGAAATCCATACGACTTAAACTATTACTTCAATATCTGGATGTGCAGCCCTTGAGAGCTGTTCGCAGCTGAGACTGCAGAGATTTACTTCCAAGAAGAGGGGTTAATAATTATTGCTTTTGCGGTAAATTTGTGCTGTACGAATCCCTAGCCACTATAACACCCAGTCAATTTCTACCTTCATCAAACGGTATATTGAGAAATATTTTCCACGGTCATTAAATCATAAACATTGTTAATGTACATGCGGCACTTTTTTCATTAGTTTCTTGATTTATTTTTTTCCTTGCTCATTCTTGTGAAGAAAAATCTTTTCTTTAATCAAGGTGTACTCTTGTGTAATAAGTGGTCTGTACTGCTGATTGAAACCATCTGTGCAGTTCCTGTCCGTGTAAATAGCATGGTTTCTACGTGATGACATCAATAACGGAGTTAATAAACAGCACAAGTGGGAAATCATAACACTCTTTAGAGCGTATTCACAGTGCGACACAAAGAGTGTGGAATGATTTTGAAAATGAAACACGAGAGTGCCTTCTTTGTCTTTGCTGTGGCGCACGCTGGGCTCGCAATACTGTTTTAAACTTCAAAGAGGTGGCTATGGTCATTACATCAATAGGCAAAGAAATGATACAGGCGATGCCATTAAAACAGGTTGGGAAGCCAGGTCAGCATGTAGATTCAGATGAAACAGACAGCAACAAGAGATGAAGCAAAGAAGTGTATGTCCTTGCACCAAAGCTCTTGCTCTTTGAGACCCGCATGGAAGGATGAAACTGATATAAGCTTCAAACAGAGCTATGAGGACTCGACAGTTAAAATCCAATTAACACTGTCAGACAGACTTTCACTGATTATTCCTTATCCTTAATGGGACCTGAACTCCAACATTGAACTACGTCAGACATGAAATACGCCTGCTAAATACAAAATTACCCTTGACAGCTTTACAGTCAGTGATCCCAGGTTCCCAATACCATGTGCAGGGCAGGTGTGTGAAAAGAGCTGTTCCAGCCAGGAGTCGTCATCTGTTACTTTGTTATAAGTGAAAGAGTGAGGGTGAAATAAAAATGAAGGGGGTTTTTGGGGTGGAAGCTGCAGGACTTGGGGAAAAAAATCACACTAGTGTATGTGGTTAGTATAAAGGAGTGCAAGATCTTTAAATGCAGGAAAAATAATTTCATATTTCAAAAGGGTGACAGATGTGAACTAGAAGAGGGAATATATGGGAAAGCTCTTGAGTTTATGCTGATTAATCACTTTTCTCAAATAGATGTTGTTCGGAAACTATAAAAACATCCAATAAAATGTCTGGATGTATTGCGATGACTGTAGAATTTAAATCAAGGGAAGCTGTGTTGGAAATATACAATGCATTAGTTAGACAACAGCAATAAAATAATATGGGACACAAGTGAAAATGTAGTTAAGAGAAATCAGGAGACATCATACTTTACATAGGGGATTATGGGAGTTACATGGTTGATGATCCTGCATCATTAAGCTACTAGCAAAAAGGGTCAAATGGCCTCCTCTCATTTGTAATGATATTCCCAAGGGTAAGGACAGTGGAAAGCATTTCAGACTTCTTGCAGAATACAAGCCCTCACTGTTCCCCTGTGCTACAATAAGATGACACAGTTCTGTTTACAGCTCAAACAACATACTTTAAGTACTTTTCTGGGAGAGTACTCTGTCATATCTTTTTAATGGAGAGTAGAAAACAGAAATAAAACAAAATACAGACTGAAACAAACTGTGCCTTCCACTTAGAAGTCTGTATGGTGAAAGCAAATTGGTTTCATTCCGTCTGTCCTCCTGCTCAGTACATAATGTCTATTTTTTTGTTTTGCTGTTTGCAATCAAATTATATTTTACAAAGGAAGGAACATTGTCTGATCCTTCTGTTCTCAAATTTTTTTAGATTTAAACTGTGTCATGACATACTCTTTCCTGGGTTTTAACATGCCTTTGTGGAGCTGCTTTTCCCAGAATTATTTTCATCTTTTTAGGTGCTATAGTGTAATGAACAGTAAGACTTTTATTTAAAGAAGATATTATTTGTAGATTGAGATCTTCAAGAGTATTCTCTGCGAACTTTTTCTATCATTTGTGTCTTCAGATTTATCAGATTAAATTTGAGGCGTTTCATGTTCATAAGAAAAGCACATTTTGCCCTTTTGCTGTTTTTCTATGCATCATGTGCTCTTATAAATGTATATTAATTTGGCTGCAGACTATTTCACCATCATCATAAAGTCAAACTTTTGTGTTTCCCACAGACTTCGGACTATGCACTTCATGCCAGGTACTGCTGTCTTTTCTTGATATTTGAAGTGTCATGATTACAGCTCGTCAGAAGTTAAAACTTGTATTTCTATCAAAAGAGAAATAAGAAGTAAATTATAATGATGTTGTGAATTGGCATTTATGTATCCTCTATTAAAATGTTCCCAATAATACAATATTTTTATTGTAAAATACAATATTTTAACATGTTAATATTAAACATGTTTATTAATTTATTTTAAATTAAAACAATGTTTTGTCTCAATGTCTCAGGCTGGCAGTATGGGTTGAATTTGCTAAATGCTAAAAGCTCGTTATATGCAAGTCAGATCTAGAAATATTATGGTTATATGCTTTTCCGTTTATCATTATAATTGAAAAACAGAATTTGTTGTTACTTTCAACAAAATGTACGTCCAGCTGTTTTTTTAGATTAGTGAGACATGGCACTGAGAGAAAGTCTACTGTAAGTCTGCAAAATAAGGCACGGCTGTTTTCAATGAACAATAAGCACTAGTGACATTCCATGTGAGAGAGAGGAGCACTTAGGACAGGCGCTGTGTGGAATTAGTCACTCCTCTGGGCTCATTAAGAGGCTCATAAGACCAGCGAGGAGGAAAAGGCTTTTGGCTCCATATCTAGGCTCCAACCTGCAGTGAGCGAGAGCTCCAGAGAGGGAACGCTCATTAATAATGGATTGGGCTGGCTTATGGGCCTGTGGGACTCAACGACTGAGGGATACTAGAGACAGTACCATCTTAGGCTGTACTGAGAGGAGTCACAGATCCTGGCAGGCAGGCTGTGATGTAGTTTGCTTGCCAGGGGTCGGGGGTTTTGGTGATGTGTGCTGTCAGTAGCCACACCACCCCCTGTTGTCCATATACTGTAAACATAAAACATGTTGTGTCTTGAAGTAAAGGCTTTCCGACAGAAGCTACGGTTGTCAACCTTGAATTTCTGAAATGTGGAAGAGATTACAACACATCTCATTAAAAATATGCAGATTTGTAAATTCAGTTTTTTAATGTATAAAAACATGTTTTTCACAAGACCAAAATAAAGAAAATGAAGATTCGTACCAAGAAACGTTGTTCTTGGTGGTTTCAAAACCTTGTTTGTAATGGGTAAGTAGACTATTCTGTGGACTGTTATATTCTATAGTGGTAGATACATTTTTAAATGATGCTTTAATTCAGAAATTACATGTTCAGATGAAACATTCTTTCTTTGAAGCCTTATTCGTTTCTGTTCCTGCACAATATGGAGTCGTCTCCAGAGTACTTCCTGCAGGGTTTAACTCCAAGTCCGTTAACCTTTCAATCAAACAATGCTGTGCACCCATTAACAAAGCATGAAAGACATCTTTTAAGAACAGCTCCAAACAATGGTGGAAAATGGTAATAATGAGCAGATATGGTAAAGGAGACATTAATCAATATGGAGAGCTTTCTGCAAACTTCAACAGGCTTAATAACCTGATCATTATAGATTCCTTTTTCCAGCATACAGATACACATCAAAACACATGGCTCCAGAAAACAGTGGAATTGCATAAAACAATTATTGGAGAGACACAAATCAACCCTTGGCCTTGTCGATCATAAGAAGAAAACTTGCATAACACCAAGAACCTGGGACCTCATTGATGAAAATAGAGATTAAGAAAAAACACTAAGCAAACCAGAGAGCACAAAAGAATTAGAGAAGCAGTACGTACATAAACATAAGGAAATAAACCATTAGACAAGAAAAAGAGCCTTCTTTGACAATAACGAAGAAAAGAAAGCAGCTAAAAGAGGAAATAGTTGAATATTTTACAGCAGAGAAAAAGAAGTGGTTGGTAAGAGCTATGCACCATCAATACCAATTAAGAACACAAAAGAAGATGCCCTACCCAGCAAGGATAAACACCTAGAATGCAAGGAAGAACATTTTAGGGAGATTCTATACAAGAAACCCACCCAGACTTCTTCTGAGCACAACATGCTATCCATAAACATCAATGAAATAACCAAATCAGTAATTGGTTCCGTCATCAAATCCTTAAAAAACAGGCCCAGATAACATCTCAGCTGAGTTCCTTAAAGCAGGTATTCCTGCCACCACAGAGCTTCTCCACCCACTTTTCAAAGGAAATTGGAGAATGGAGTGGTTTCAAGGTCTGATTGTCAAACTCTCCAAAGTTTTCACTTGAATACATTTGACATGGATGCAAGGAACAGTGGACCAACACTTGAGGGTTCTGCAAAGGACAATCTTGCGTCAATCAGATTTTCACACTAAGAAATATCATTGGACAATTCATTGAATGGAAGTTCACCATACTTCTAAAGTTCATCAATTATGAAAAAGGCTTTGACAGTGTTCATGGAGAAAGCCTGTGGAATCTCCCACACCACTATGGCATACCCTCACATCAACCTTATCAGAGCACTCTATAACAACTTCCAGTGCAGTGTTACATCAAGGTGACCCCACCACAAGCTTTGCAGAGGAATCTGAGGTCGAACAAAGTTGTCTATTTTCCTCATCAACTTTTCTTTGCTGTCCAATATTGCACTGGCCTAGGTCATGAAAGAGACAGTGCAACCAAAGATCTGGAATTGGATGGACATTCACAACCCAACTAGAAGACCTTGCATATGCTGATGACCTCTTTTTATTATCAAGCTCTTTCAAACAGATGAAACTCGGGACTAAATGTTTAAAAACAGCCTCAGGAAAAATGGGACTCTGGATCAATACAAAGAAAACAAAGCAGATAAACGTCAACACAGACACATCAGCATCACCAGAGATATATGGTGAAAACATGAGGGTGATAAACACCTTCACTTACCTACGTAATCTCATAGATAATGGAGGAGGTACTGATGCAGATGTGCACTCCTGCATAAATAAACAAGTGTAGAGTCATCTTTGCAACCCTAAAGCTAATATGGAGATCTAATAACATCTCTCTCAAAACTGAAATAAATTTTTCAACTTGAACATCTAGTCCATTCTTCTGTATGGTTCAGAACGTCACAAAAGACATAATGAATAAACTTTGAACTTTCATTCACAAGTCCATCAAATCAATCCATCATTCTAAAGACAGATGGCCCTTGAAAGTAAAAAAATCAATAAATACTTTAAGAAAGAGATGTGATCGAGAAGATATTATGGTGGATCTGGCCAAGAAGAGGTGGAGTTGGGTTGGACACTGCCTGAGGAGAAGAATGGAGTCCAGTGCTGTGCACTAAATGTTGTAAATCTAAATATTTTCGAGGGATTTGAATGAGTAAATTTAGAATACAAACTCCATAAACATATTCTAAGGATCATACAGTTGTGATGTAGTAGTGGTATTCATTACTACAGTCCTGAGTATTTTGACTTAAAATCATCAGCCATAACATTTTGCCACTGAAGTCCATAAAATAGCCAAGATGTGAACGTTTTCTGTATTGTTAATAATATACTGCATGTAGGCAATATGAGAAATGCAGAAATCGTTTTCTTTATTATAAAAGTACAATCATTTTTATTCTGTACAATATAGCATTAAAACTGAAATGTATCTTTAAAGAAGGTATTTATATATGTAATAGATTGACTCCAAAACACACAGAGACAAGGGTGCATTTGCCCTAAGCTGTCACTAGGGGGTGAAGAGAGTCAGTTTTGCAGCTGTCATACTGGGGTGGCATATGAGAGACCCTGGCTCTGGAATGTTAAATATTTGGATTCTCTGAAGATGAGAGACTCCCTCTATAAGAAACAGCTCTACCACAGTGTAGTAGACCTTTTTATAGTAACAACACACAGCTGTTGTGCTCCCTATGTACAGTAGATGTTAAATTATATAGGAAAACCTGTGGGTCTTCAAGATGAAAAAATAGGTACGGCAATGGTTGGTGCAGGGTTTGAGGATTGCTAAGAGCACTAGCATATAGCATGGAGTGGGGGAAGAGCTGAAGTCAGAAGCATTAGGTCTCCAGACCTATCAATGAATTTTACAACCATTTTAGTGCAGGTACTAAATGTTGACATTGTAACAAAATTAATGGAAAATGAATGGATATACATGTAATATTTTGCTACAAATGAGATAATCTGACGGGGCAATCGATATTGATGTTATACCTGTAATGTCCTAGGTATACCTGGGACATTAATTGCTAAATTTTGCAGCACTAAACTTCTTATCCTCCTTCGTGGCACTAAAAACCAGTTCAATCACAGATCCTAGAGCCTCTCTCAATTGTTACTGCATCTAGCGTTCCTGCTGATTTAAGTGGACATTGCAGCATGGTGGAGTCTGTCCTCAGCAGCACTGCACTGGCTGCAATTCCAAAACACCCTGACAGATATCTTGCCAGTAATACAAGCCAGGAGGCAGTGTTATAAACATTTTCTCTTTCCGGTGAGAAGATGTGGACTCTGTCTGTGTCTGATGTACAGTATATAAGTGCAGAACAAAAGGCTTCCGGTATTTATTTAATGTGAAGCAGACATGTTTTTCTTAAAACAGTGGATGTCAGTCAATTATACTAGGCAGCTGGTAACTCTTACCAGCAGCATGCTAAATTCGTTTTCTATTTATTTGTCACTTAAGACACAGCAGTAAATTAAAGACACACAGGATCAAATTAAATTTACTGTTGCATAAAAGCATAATTAGAATATAACATTGTTTGTTTTTTACTTCTTTCCATTAGTTATTACTGAACAAAGATTAAAATGGGCATAGAGACCACAGCATGCTTACGACAGAAGCATGTTTTACATATAATGTGAATAAACTCCATTGGGAAAGGTAATGGTTATAATGCTGCAATCAATCAAAAGACAATTAGATTCTGCCCTGAGGCTAGTGCTCAGCTGGCAATGGACCAACCTCAGAAGTTGGCCCTAGCTCATTGCATACAATCCTTTCTCAAAATAACGATGTTGGGAGCTTTCACAAATTATTGCAGTATTCCAGCAATGCTTGTTCAAGTCTGATGAAATATAGCCATTTTAACAATTTACTTGTAGGTGTTCATCTTGTCTGATGGTTGGCATTTAAACATTTTTGTATAATAAGAGAAATATTAGCTTCTCTGCAGCAACCACAAATTCACCTTTCCTGCTATCTCACTATGAACAGCCAGGACACAAAGACATAAACCATCTTTTTAAATGTAGCTGAGAAAAGCATATCAGGGTCATTTATTCATTTGCATCTATGCTCTAGTACAAGTCTCAACATTTTAAACAACATCAAAATGTTACCAGAAACATTTTTAAGTGTTAACCATTAGCTTGCAAACAGAGACTTGTAAAGATGTAAAAAAATGTCAGAACATAAGCAGGCATAGTTAGGCATACTTAACGAATGAGCAGATTAAGAGAAACCCTAGGGCAGGAATTGTATTCTATTGGAATTTTAATAACAAATAAAAGCATTGGGAAACTAAAATCACTGAGCAGGGATGTTAAAAATTCAGCCCTTAAGGTTCTGTAATTCAAAATGCCAATACTATCTTAGAAAATATGAATTGTCAACCCAATACATTATTTTCTTGAGCCATCAAGAAAACATTCTCCCTGAATTTTGATTCAGCACATTAATCTAGATTGAGCTATACCCAGTAATGGTTCAATTAATTATTTTGGTTTTTCTTTTCTCAATTGATCATTCAAGCATGCATTTTTCTGAAGTATTTGCTTAAACTTAGGTCACAAATAGCATTTGAACAAATGGAGTTCTTTAGCCACTTGACACGCCTGACCTGACCATCACAATGGATTTTGGAGAGATGTTATGACTAATAACGTGTGGGCAGGACAGAAGCTGCGGGTTGTGAGCTCCCCAGATGGTGACAGTGCTCCAATGTAGCTCAGCCACCGAAGCCATAAAGGCACTGGTCCTTACTGCTTTTTTCTTTGTTGTTACTGATGTTCAACAGCTTCCATCACTTCACCATCTCTGTCCAATCAGCTCTCTCAGGGATGAGGGGATTTAGTACATATGCAACAGTTACTCAAGTGCACGAGGTTCAGTCAGGAATGATTGTTTTATCAGGATATCACCCTGCAGCTCACAAGTTTGAACCTGGTCAGTACCTGGATGGAAGACCTCCTGGGAAAACTAAGGTTGCTGCTGGGAGAGGTGTTAGTGGGGCCAGTAGGGGGTGCTCACTCTGCTGTCTGTGTGGGTCCTAATGCCCCAGTTACAGTGATGGGGACTCTATACCGTAAAAAGGCGTCATCCTTCGGGTGAGACGTAAAACCGAGGTCCTGACACTCTGTGGTCATTAAAAATCTCAGAGCATTTCTCAAAAAGAGTAGGCTGTTACCCCTCCATCCAGGCCAAATTTCCAATTGGCCCTTACCAATCATGGCCTCCTAATAATCCCCATCTATGAACTGGCTTCGTCACACTGTTCTCCTCCCCACTGAGAGCTGATGTGTGGTGAGTGTGCTGTTGCAATATGGCTGCCGTCGCATCATCCAGGTGGGGCTACACATTGGTGGCGGTAGAGGGGAGTCCACATTACTTGTAAAACCCTGAGTGGAGTGTCAGGGAAAAAAGCTTTATAGGTGTAAGGAATTATTATTACTAAAATATTTTAAAATAAATTTAATTGAAATCCCAAAACTATATTCTCTATTTTCATAAAAGCATAGGTGCATAGAGAGAGATGATTCTTCTCATGTTCAGGATTTTTTTCTAGTGTGGGTATTTCATGTAAAGCTTTGAAGAACTACTGATGAGCTGCTCCTGCTGATTGCAAACGTACAGTCTTCTAGAAGCTTCTCTACCCAGTGGTGGTTGTTGCAATTTTTGTCATTGTTCTTAGCTATGTTTTGAGGTATCTTGGGGACAATAATTATCTAGAGTTCTATCTTCAAGACATTTGGAAAAATGTTGGTCTGCAATATGTCTTCCTGTTGTAAAGAAGCACAAATTAAATATTGACCAAATACTGAGAAATGACTCTTTGACAAAGTAAGATTGTCACTCACCATTTCTGTTAATTTTTCACAGTGGTGACCTTGAGGTTAAAAAGAAGTGGTGTTCATGTTTAGCTTCTCTGTGATCAGTAAAAGACTCTCAATGCTTAACTTGTTTTTGCTCAAGATCAGTAAGTAAATTCTTCTTTGGAAATTAGTGGACAGGTAGAGGTAGAGAAGTTAATTTGGTATCTGGCAATTCATTCAACTAAAACGTTTCAAATTAAAGAAACCCATGAATATCTTTTTGTCTGCTGTTCAACCCAGTGTACTCTACAGAAAGGTATTCTGCATTAACAATAATAGGTTCAATTAAAATTCACAGCTATTCCAAAACCAAAAAATCCTGTAAAAAATTGCTACATGAACCTTTATTGAAGAGATATACAGTATATGCCATTATGTGACACTTTTCAATCTAAATAATTTGCAACAGTATACCTCAAATTCTGTGATGTGTATTGTCAACTCTTTTACATTTCTAAGATTACCACTAATGAAATAATGTAATGATGAATTAATTGTATTAGTATTGCTAATGAATACCTTTCACCACAACTATACAACTACACATCATGGAAATAGGACAAAAGTATTTTTCCATGTCATGATCCCTGACTTTTGACATTTTATTTTAAATTGAATAGTTTTAGATACTTGGTAACTGTTTCTTCTGCTTTACTTAAGTAATCTTAGATCCTGTTCATACAATAGTCCCAGTAGAAATCAAGTTAATAGCTGTTAATAGATAATCATTAAATTACTTGTACCATCATGAGATAATTAACAAGGACTAGTCATTTAAAAAAAATTGATTTATTATTTTGCAGAAAATAAACTTGATATTTAGATCTTTATAACAATTCACCAATAGATGATAATATTACAAATCTGTATTTAAACATTACATAGTCATTACATTACAAAAATGTCATTATTATCTTTAGAATTCAGTCAATATTGTTCTAACAGCACAGCTAGCAAACCACAATATTAGCCAAAACCCCATTACAGTGCAATTAGAAACAGAGGAGCTACTTAAATAGTGTACATCGATTATCGAACAGCTAAGGGTAAAAAAAAAAAACAGCCCGTTTTTACATGTACTGCATCTAGAAACTAGCCCTGTGGAATTTAATTGGAAGATGTGGTCACAAATTGTTATATAATTCCAGTTACATTATTGCAATCCACCCTCGGTTTGATCTGTAATTAGTCAACATTGACTGAGATTCCTGGAGTGTAACTGGCCAGGCACAGTCAAGGGCTAGGTGGGCTGTAATGAGGTCGTTAGCCAGGGTTATACCCCGAGCTGACTGACCAGGTCTGCCCAGGTTTGTCCGAGCATGCAGGGATCAACCAGACCTGGGTCACACAGAACTGTCAATCCTGTAGGATTTACTAGACACTTGTAAGCCTACAGTGCTCTCAGCAAAGAAGTGCATCACACATCCAACCAGCTCTCCTGTTAGGAATGTTGGAGCTTGCAGTGGGTTAAATAGAGAGAAGCTCACTGGTGGAGGATTTGGAGTAAACACATTACTATCCTTGCTAAACCTGTGGTAGTAGTGTTAGTACTGGGGTCATAGTGTTGAGTCAAAATGAACTGCAATGGTCTGTTCCAAATTAGGAGGGCATAAAAAAAATCACTGGAAATTTTAATTAGTGCCATTTTTACCATCTCTCAACATATACAGTATGCATTCGAAAAAGGATATTTTCATTACATAGTTTGTTCAGTTTCCGTTTGCTGATCGGTACTAGAATATTATGCAGGACCTACACAGTCAGCTCTAGTGTTAGCTAGATACAGTAGGTCAAAAATCCCCTATTCACTACATAAAGACTCAGCTCTTATCAGTTTCAGTGTAGCTTAGTTTCCACTTGGGATACCACATTCTCATTTTATTAGTGAGCTTAAGGTGACCTCAGGAGATCCTCGTGATGGATCTTGAGTACTTGAATCAATTAATCTCTGTTCAAGACAAAGGCAATTCATTTCGTTTAACATCTCGGCATTCTTTTTAGAATCATAATAACACAAGTGCCAATTCCTTAATCTCTTTCCTTCATCTTTTTTTGTACGTTGGTGACAAAATAAATCACAGCATTCCAAAAGCATTAATACGTTTTCCATCTTTAAATCCTTTGATTTAATCTCAACACATTCACTGTATGTCCAAATGTTCTTTTTTTATTGCTTAACTGCACTGTCTTGATAAGGACAGTTACAAACCAGGTCACATCTTCCAAGTTCACAGCTACCCCTTTTACATTGATAATGTGCACTTTGCGTTCCCTTTGCTGTCTCCATACAGTACTGCCAGATGTTTGCTAGTCCATGTCTTAGTCTTTCCACCACTAAACTGTTTTCACCCCTTGACCCTCATATTTGTACAGTATTTCAAATTCAGTGTTTACTGTTAGTCTATTGATATACAGTACAGTAAGAACAGCAGTAGAACCTTAGTACTATAGTACTGTACTAACTCTCCTCATTGTTTATCAAGGAGAAAGTTTTTTGATAAAATCAACAGGATTTGTTTTTTAGAGCTTTATTTCCCAATCCTCGGGGACAGACAACCACTAGCTGCTCAGGGGTTTGTGGGGTTCCATCTTCTTTCTTGAGATGCTGTTTCATTTTGCAAAGGGATGATGGAAATTGTTCCATCACCCAGCACAACCTGCCATCCCAACAATCTCTTTTACTGGTGGAGATCCTTAGCAGACCCCACTAAGTGCTTTTCTTGTACAATATATTGTACTGTACCATTGTATGTACTGTTCCAACATCAGTAGCTCAGACCTACAGTAGGTATGCAGCAATCCAAATTTCCTGATCAAATCCCTGTTTTTGGTAATTTTATACTTTCAGAGGGGTTTAATAAACCAAAGCAAATCCAAAAGAACCTGTTAAAATCACAAAACTGCTGAGATTTCAGATCCATTGCTAACCTAAGAAGGATTTGTGTCAATAAATTAGGTGTATTTAATCATATCTGCCATTGCATGATACTGTAGACATGGGAAAAGCAAGTGTTAACAATGGGAAAATAAATCCTATGCAGATAGCAATTAATTTTCAGCAACTTTATAAAGAGCATCATTTTAAACAAGTGACTCTAAGCCACAAAAATCATTAGCTTCACATCACACAGTTCCTTATCTCATGAACCTTCCTGAAGGCAGGAAGGCTGATGTTGTGAGCTGCCACTTGTGTAGGAACGATTTGACCATGTTCAATAGCAGCTAACTCCCTTATCATCAGTAAATATCTTGTGATTAATTGGGATGAAAAGGAACTGGAGAGATACTCATTGTGATAGGGTGATGAATGTTATGAGCTTTGAGGCTGTTGTTATTAGAATCATAACAAGTTACAAACAAGAACAGCTCATTTCACTCATCTACTGTAGTATTGGTTGATTATGAAGCATTCACCTCTGCTGCAATATGTACATTGGAATATACTGTAAATCATAGACTTGCATTTTCCAAAGCTTCAAATTATTTATATTTCAAACTTACTGCTTTATACATTAGTTAGTAGACAATCAGATAAGTGCACTGCACTCCATTTTTTTTTGTCATACACTATCTTCGGTGATATACATGAAAAAGATCTTGAATCAAATTTCAGAAAGGGATACATTTTAATCTATGCTCTCTTTGCAAGCATAATATATTTTTAATGAGTATTCCATCTTCTTTTCACTCCCTGATAAATGTATCTTTAATAATTGTATGCAGGGATAAAATAAAATAATCTGTAGGCATATGGGCAACAAACAGAAGAACATCTTTGAACATAAAGTGATTTTGATTTTGCAAAAGTAATAGAAAAGCATTCACCAAAAAGAGAAAGTCATTATATACCCATTTGCCATGAAAAATACAATCAACAAGAGATGTTAGTGCTTCAAGCAACTGATGATTTCTTTCAATCCAAAAAGCATTAAGCCACATTGAAAGGTAATTTTTATTTGTTAATGTGTTCAAATGCTAAAGTCAATAATAATGCATTCTTAATAGCTGTATAATCTGAACATTTTTAAGCTCCTTTAACTGAATTAATGATGCCAAATCCCCTTACATATATTGTATGCTGATTTAAGTTAAGGAGCTTTAAAAAGGCTATGAACAATTCTGCCCAACATTTGAACTACATTAAAATCTCAATAAAGGTTATATGACTTCTAAAGACACAGCTATTCATCTGAAGTATAAGAAATTGTGAACCACACTCTTTTTTTCTCTCCAGACATGCATAAGAAAAAGCAAACCTTTCCTTTTTTAAAATATTTTCATTTACGATTCTAAATTTAATTTGTTTTTGTCAATGTTAATGTATCATTAAATTACTTGTACCATCATGAGATAATTAACAAGGACTAGTCATTTTTTTAGAAGTTTGATTTATTATTTTGCAGAAATAAACTTGATATTTAGATCTACAGTACAATTCACCAACAGATGATAATAATACAAATTTACTAATTCAATTATTACAATTACCCAAAATTAAACAAAAAAAACACTTTAACAGTGAATTCAGATTAAAATAGAGATAAAAAGTAAAAACTAAAAGCAAAGTAGTTGATTTCACCAAGAATTTAATAGGTTTGGCAAAGAAACTTATCACAACTGGAAACAATCAGTGTAAGTGGTACTGTACAACAGTACCTGGCCTTTAAAAGGGAGGCTGGTAAATTATTCACTAATTACCAAATCGTGCAACAATAATTTGATTCCCACTCATGCTCATAAATGTTTCTCCATTTCAGTCTTGAATTTGAAATACAATAAAATCATTCAGATTAATATATTTTATTAACCCCTATTAATTGAATATAAGTACACATGTCGCTTCTAATGTAAGGCACACTGTCATAGGACTGTGTAGATTCTTGACTTCACTTGCACACTTTACATTGGCTTTTTAGGACTGCAGAATTCCTTGCCAATCTTAATGTTTCAGTCCAGGGTGCTGTTAAAATAAAAGCAACAACTATGTTCAAACTAAATACACTTAAACAGTTCATATTTGAAAACAATTCAGCCTTTTTAAAACAACATTTAATTTTCTCCATTATCCCAAAGACAAACTACAGGCTCAAATTGAATTTTACAAGTATGACCTTTATTTAATTGCAGAAGGCACAGCTAAGAAATATTTCCTAGGTTATGTTTTATTCTGTATCTTCAGGTGTGATCAGATGACTCTCTCACGCTTGGATAAGACCCTGCAGGGCTATGTTAGAGCTATATTTCCACACAAGAGACAGTTGGCAATTTACTGAAGTACAAATCCAATTTTAGAAGTAATCTGAGCGTAACCATGAGTATGTGTGTGAAGGCTTAAGGATTTACTGTGGCTGTTAAATGCTTCAGGAAATCCCAGCCAGTAATTAACCTAGGTGGACGTAAAATAATTAACCTTTCACCAGCTGTTGGAAAAAGCATTGCATTTTTTTTCTATATGATTAAATCTATACATGAGTTTAAAGAGTTTCTATACATTAGAAATGGTGTACCCTGTATATCTTTCTTATGTGGGATTGAAATGTAAAATAAATTTAATTATTAATGCCACATTCTAACATAGATACTGAATAAAATGAGTTACAGTTCTTCAACTCAATTTCCACATTTTGACAGGGCACTTTGTTAGGTTTATATTGTGAACCCAAAATCACCTATAAAGTAGTAATGGAATATGAATCTATTTTCTGACGACAGAAATACAGGATTTAAAAACACAAAATGCCTTGGAGGAAATAAGAGTGCAAACTTTATATACCGCAGTTCAGATGAATCTCCAGCACCCTTTCAGAATAAATGACCACCCAACACATTCTAACAGAGTCTACTGGTAGAAAATAACTTGGATGCTTTTGAAATTCGTTTTTAAAATTGGAAATCCTCAACAATACATTTAGTTGGCAGAGAACCCAGGAACGTGCTTCTATACATAAAAACAATTTTAATATCCCTTGGTCCTAACCCTATCACAGTATATTAATAGAAATTAGAAGGACACTAATACACATTGCAGCTTCAGCTGTTTTTGCCAATCTTCCAAAACCCACCTCTTACCTCACCTAAGAGAAATCTCTCACATTTTATAGGAAAGGTACTGTGCCTTCACTTCTCCTTTAGTTGCGCTCACCTTATAAAGATCTGAATAACCGTTGCCTATAGGATATGCCGTAATTAATAATAATTGATTTAGATGCAGAATGCTTCACAGTTACCAAATACTCCTGTCTGCTGGTTTTGGAGAATATAATTACATGCTTTTTATAAAATAAGAACTCTTTAGGAAAACATTCAGTTCCTTATATTTAGATTATTCAGATGTCGCTACTATTCTTACACCAAAAATTACATATACCCAGGGCATTACAAACACAACAAAATGAGTACTAGAACTAATAGTGTTTGTTGCATTTTTGATGGCTCTCAGTGCAATATCAAAACAAACTCTGTTACCTTAGAAATCCATGTCTAAGAGTAGACATATGTTTTAATCTAAGAGCTCAGTGGTCTCCTGGTTCAATGCAATGATCCTAATCAGCCTAATAAAATACCTGTGTTGCTAGTTTCACCACTAATCAACCATGACGAATACTTACAGCAGCATTCAGTGCCTGATTCAGGTCTTTAATAATATCGTCCTCATCCTCCAAACCCACCGACAATCGAATGAGTGTGTCACTAATGCCCAGCACCTCTCTCTCATTCTCAGGAACTGAGGCGTGAGTCATGATGGCACTAAATGCAAGCAAGCAAAAAGAGCAGGTCATGTGGAGAGTTACAGGATCCTGTTACATCTGTAAATTCATAGGGAAAAACATAAACAAACAAATACAGAAAAGCAATGATACATCTTACAATGATACAGAAGAACAGTTACTGTACGTCATATTCCCTGTAAGGCTATGCCTCTTTTTGCATTCAAGATTTTTTTTCCTTTTAAAATAAGTAGAAATGTATATATTGGCGTTAACATTTAATGGTCACGGATATTTAATGCATTGGTTTATTTCTATGATTTAAAATGGTTTTCATGCATTGTTAGAAGGATTTCCAGATAGGTCAGTACCTGAATCACTGGCACACCTAGAGTTACCAATCCTTCCAATTAAAACTCTTTCATTCCTTATTGAAGACATTAAAAGCTTTTGCTCAGTTTTTAGTTTGCTTTTTAATCTATGTACTCAAATTTCACTCTCAATCTTTAACTTTTTAAAGGTTTTACACTTTTGATTTTAACTACAAGCGTGCCCTGAAGGTATTTCTCAATATTTAAGTTCTGAAATTCCTGTTACTTTCAGCAACTGCAAATCAATTATTGATTACAACATTTTTCTCCATTAAATGAATCATGATTGAGCATGTTCAATTTTTTGCTTCAAAGAAATTTATATCCTAAAGGTATAAGTTGTCACGCTTTCAGCAGAACCTTAGAATTCCTAACACGAATGTGTCTGAGACGCCCTCTTGTGTTAGCATACAGGTACTACAACTATATTAAAATGTACAAAACTGGAATACATCTTCAAAATATTGTACTTTACCCACATCACCATTATTAGGCAGTAGACAAGATACATAAGGAAGTTTTCATTTTTTCTCAAATAATGAAACTATTGCTCAAAGCCTTTTTTTGCCATTAAAATCAATTGCTGACTTACAACTCTCTTTTGAGATTTAAGAAGGAGTTTGTCAACATTTCTTACAGCATACATCAAATAAACACAAAGATTGATTAGTAAAATAAAAACAGTTTAACTCAGCCTTTAGACAGTATATATAAGTTTGGATGATCTGATCAATAAAAGAAAAGCTCGTGTTTACAATTTAAATGGACCTGCAAGTCAGAAAACACTTAATAGTACAGTAAATGTGTTTACTCTTACAAGAGTACATGGAGCAGCGTTAAGAGTTCTGTACTCATTACCACAGAGCCATTAGTTCAGGTCCTCATTGCTGTATTCTTGAGATAGGGTACTTTAACTTAACCATTCCACTCAGTTATGTAAATGAATAACTACATTGATGGGCATTTTCCCACTGATGGACCAATAACCCATTCAAGAGTGATCTCCTGCTTTCTCTTAAAGCCACAGACTCCTGTGAGCCAGCAGAGTCGTGCAAGAGAAGTATCTTCTTTTCCAAACTGGTGTCTCCTCCATGAAATATTTTCAACTGCATAAATCTGCCCATTTTATAATTCCTGCATGAGGTCCAACTCAGCGAGAAGATACTCTAAACCCAACACTAAAAGCCAACGTGTCTTTACTTAGTTTAGACTTTAGACTGTAGCATTTGATGGAAGAACAATGAAGTGAAAAGATTTTCTGCAGCAAGTTGATTAATTGAATACTTACGGGTGCTCTGCAAGACTTTCGTAACCTCCTAAACTCTCTGCTAGTGTAAAAAGCTGAAAAACAGATTCCAAAAACAATACATTAACTTTGTAAATGTAGAGAGACATTTAATTCAATAATTTTAGTGCTAAGCGTAAAACCCAAATCCTCCGTTTCTTCACAAATTTACGTCTCTTCCTTTTATTTCATTGACTACCAGATGCATACAATGCCTTTAAAAATTCTTGAAGAAGATACCAATGAAAATGATTTAGGAGTTGGTGCTGGTAAATTATTTTCTACTTCTAGACAATACGTAAAAGCAAATAAAAAGCCCAGCAGTGTTCAGATACGCAGTCAAAAACACAACATTTTAGAGTAGTCTGCCAGGGCTCTTTCATTGACACAGCAGACCTTTGTCTGTGGTCTTCCATGATTACATGGAAGGCTGAGTCCAGTGACTCACAATCATAAGGGGATTGTGTCCCTGTGGAATTCAGGAGCGACAATAACAAATCACCTTTAAATTGTTTAAGAAGGCACTGGCATGCTGCAGTTGCCCGTTGATGTAAAAACTGATCATTCCTGGACAGCCAGTGCACTGCCTTTTCACCAGCTCGTACTGAGGGTGCGAGGGCAGTCCTGCAGGTAGATCAAGAGTGAACAAAGTGTTAAGCAAAGCATCCATAGAACAAAAAAATCCATCTTTCAGCTAAAACTTTACTATGTAATTAACGGTATACTCTTAAACATATCTAGTTCTTTTGAACGCTTATTTGCACTTAATTTCAGAAAGAAAGATCACCCCATATGCTGCTCAACAGAAAAGAGCTCAGTTAATCAATGGTACATGTAAAAACCATCACTATCAGTGTATTAACAGACAAGAGGGTCTGTGTTAATGCCAAGCTTTGATAGATTTCAATATCATTAAGTCTTAGACTTAACTTGGTGCTGGATCACTGAAGCATCTAATGACTATAATAAACACAGGCTACATAATAGAACTTGTGACTTCACTTTGTAATAACAGAGAATGTGTGAACTAGGGAATTGCCTCCCGATTGCAAATAAGATACTGAAATCTCTTTGGCCGCTGCAAGAGTCATTAACCTGGGAAAATGACTTTTGTAACCCGAGGGTCAGCTTCCAGGAACCGGGCGACAGCCAGGGCATTGCTGAAGTGCTGTTTCATTCTCAGGGGAAGAGTCTTCAAGCCGCGGTTGCAGAGGTAGCAGTCGAATGGTGACGGCACGGCACCAATGGCTTGAGGGCAGAAGAAAACAGAAGCCAGCTTTCAGCATTGTTTCTAAGAGATTCATAAACTCCATCCCCAATGTAAATGACAAATGTAACACATTGTTAAAAAGAAAATCATATATACTGTAGTTTGATTTAAAAAAAAAACTAACCAACATGCCACCTTAATGTAATAGTTTATCAGCTTGGTAATGCTCTTAGATTAATTCCCATCACTTCACTCTCAGGTTCTACAAGAAATTAAATTTATGACTTAGAAATCTGAACTATACTGTAGAACACAATAGCACTCTAACTTTCCACTGAACGTTAATGCTATATGAATTGAAATAACATATCAATACCCTTGTTTAAAAAAATGGTTTACTTTACAGTGACGAAGAAAAAAAAGGACTGGCATCATTGAGTGGCATCAGTTGCATCATGACTTTGACAAGAGACAATCTTAGCCTTCACAAAAGTTTATTCTTTCTATCTATAAACCAAGTGTTTGCCTGCATTGAATTTAATCAAAATGGTTTTGAATTTCATTTGCTGCTTCTACAGAATAGCACTTTTCTGGACACTCCACTCAAAGCGCTTTACAGGCAATGGGGACTCCCCTCCACCACCACCAGTGTGCAGCCCCACCTGGATGATGCGATGGCAGCCATAGTGCACCAGAACGCTCACCACACATCAGCTATCAGTGGGGAGGAGAACAGAGTGATGAAGCCAATTCATAGATGGGGATTATTAGGAGGCCATGACTGGTAAAAGACAATGGGAAATTTGGCCAGGACACAGGGGTTACACCCCTACTCTTTTAGAAAAAATGCCTTGGGATTTTTAAAGACCATAGAGTCAGGACCTCAGTTTTCCGTCTCATCCTAAGGACGGCGCCTTTTTACAGTATAGTGTCCCCGTCACTATCCTGGAGCATTAGGACCCACACAGACCGCAGGGTGAGAGCCCCCTGCTAACACATCTTCCACCAGCAACCTTTTTTTTTTCCCAGGTCTCCCACCCAAGTATTGGACAGACTCACCTGCAAGTTTGACTAGATAGATTACTATACCAGAATCTAGATCACTTACATTATGAACTAAAAAGAGTCATAGTACAGATTTCTGTAGTGCTTCACTTATTGCATCACCCAACTGGAGTATTTATCCCTCACTGTTTCTTTCTGGGGTGGTGCAGTGATCAGCATTGCTGCCTCACAGTGCTGGGGCCCAGGGTTTGATTCCTGAGGTGCTACAGTATCTGTATCTGTGTTTGTTTGGGTTTCTTCTGGTTCCTCCAGTTTCCTCACTCAAACTAAAGACATGCTGGTAGGTTAGTTGGCTGCTGGGAAGACTGTTCCTGGATGTGAGTGTGTGCATGCCTGCGTGCCCCACGATGCCCTAGCACCTTGCTCAGAGGGTACCCTGCCTTGTGCCCGTTGCTCTGCCAGGATGGGCTCCAGCCCCCCCACAACCCTGGATGGCTGGAATGGTATTCTCTGTTTTCTATTAAACAATTCTCAATCCAAGCACACTGCATCTCTACTCCTAGTGCATGCAGTTCCTGTCCTCTTTCCCTGTACACGATATCGGGATATTGTTATAACGAAGAAAGGGACCATTTAGATTAGTCAATCTAACCTAGGCAGCATTTGTTTTAAATGGGAGTAAGCTGCAGAAAACACAGAGGCAAATGGGAGGAACATGCACATTCCTCACAGTAGGTGCCCCAAAAGCTGAGAGGCAGCAGTGTTAAAAGGCCAAGCCACTGCATCGCCCTTATCATATGGTATCAAGCAATAATCAAGCTTACCATTCTGCAAATACTTCAGTTGTTCATACAGGTCATCACGGTTGACAGAGACTAGGCCCATCACAACGTCACTGTGACCTATAATCCCAAAGTAACAGGTTTATTTATTCCTTTCTACAGACAAATGTTTTACAACACAAAAATGGTATTTTGCTTTCAGCATACAAGGTACAGTTAAAAATCATTATAGGAGGAAAATAGAATGAAGCAGACAACTGCATTAAGTACTCCAGTTTTTTTTTCTAGTGGTTTGTTTCAGAAATATACAATACAGTGAAGCTTAGATTCTTTTAAAATGTAAGGTCATGAACTCACTCAAACTTTGATAATCCAGAACCTCTGTTCTTTTTCCTCAAAAAGGTGGAATTGACTTTGAATTTATTTGACTTATTTGAATTACCAGTTTGTTAACTTGACTAAGTTTCAATCCAGATGAAACATGGGTGTCCTCGAGCACATTTTCTCTGTGTCTGGCACCTTCTCTTTCGTCTGGCACTGCTGGCGTTTCCTTCATCACAGTGAGTATTTGGATTGTTAATTGTATATGAAAAACACCCTCTAGAGAGTTGTTTTTTAATGCATAAAATATACCAGACAAGGTACAAAAAGTACAAAAAATTGTGGGGTCAAGTAGCACACCTCCACAGCACAATGAGATTGAGTTCCGTGCTTATGCTTAAGATATACTACAGTGTCATCACTAAAGACATACATACTGTAATAAGATTTCAAATAACTGGAGGTCATTTGGCACACCCTTCTCATTTGTTATTGCACTTTAGAGTCTATTTTTACTAGCACAAAGGTTTCTGATAACACAATTCCCAGACCACCTATCAGTCTATTCTTCAAATATCATGCATTTTTGTATCAGACTTACTTTCAAGCCTAGTTTTTCAAAGTCATTTCTAAAGAATTGATAAAAAAGGATTACTCATTGTCTATCATTTCAATTTCAATACTTTTTTTTTTAAAAGATGGAAACAGAAATACATTTAGAGTGCTCAATCCGGATTAGGTAGCTTGCCTTCTGTGCCTCATCACTGAGGAAACACCAGGAATTGAATTTGCACTCTTCAGATCATGTTCTGCTATAGCCCTAGTTAAATTAATCCCTGCAGTTATTGCTATATTACATTTTGCAAAATCTCTAGACCAGGAACAGCAGTCTTGAAGGCAGCTAAACAATCCTTGATGCTATATTTTGTGGTTACTCTCATTATATTTACATCATAACAAATTACATACAGAATAATATGCAACTGTAATTTTTATGACCAGTTCAACAACGGTTTAAGATGACTAATCCAATGACATCTTTTTCACCAGTTCCTAAAGTGGGTTTCTTATGCCTATTGTATCTCGCAGTGAAAGACGAAGCTTCAGGTTTGTAACTAAGCCCTGCAAGTTCACAAAGCACCTCGACAGGTGTGAAAACACAAAGTTGCTGATACAAAGGTTTTCTGTCTGAACTCACCATTCATGTACTTAGTTGCTGAGTACATACAAATGTCTGCTCCAAGGGCCAAAGGACGCTAAGATTGATGGGGGGGGGGGGGAGATTAAAAAGATTATTAAAGGACTGTTGTGAAACAGAAAAGTTCTTGAAGATCACCTCAGTGGCAACAACTGATACTGTCGCTCCAGAGAGCCGCAAAGGTTCTCATACATGTTAGAAACTGAAAATATGGATGCAGCGTAAGCAGTAAGAGTCAACAACTGACATTATTAAGTCATAGATCCTCGATATTGCTACTGCAGTAGCACTAAGTCCTGATTTGAGGGGTTTTATTGCTAGCTGTGAAGTTGTTTTACATGTTCTTCATGTGAAAGACAAGTGATTATAACAATTTTCTGCTGACCTTCAAATAAAGTATACCCAGATTTATTTTTATAAGGTGTCACTAACTGAACTTGAAGAATAAATAACTATTTTCCATTTTAACATAGATTTGCATTGGAACATTTGTACCAATGTGTCGTCTGAGGAATGATATTTGTAAAATCTTCAATGTGAAAAGTGGTTCCAAACATTTCAATAGTATATATGGGGAATTAAAACCCTCTGTCTAACCAAATACATTGCAGAATACAATTTGATTTAGTTATGACTAACCATGTTATCATTTGGATTTCAGCATCTTTCATATACTGTACCTTTCAAAATATTCAATTTTAAACCCATACAGATCATTTATGTAATACCAATTGCAATTCATACAATGCCTTCCAGTTTAATTTTAACATAGTGCGAAGAGCATTGAGCCTTGTGGCATGAAAAGCACTTGTCAAAGTTTGAATTTGTAACATAACCACCCAGTACAGCAGTGTGTCTCTTGAAGCTAATGTTTCAAAGAGACACATCCACTGCCATACTGCCTAAATTCCACTCTGGATTTAACAATCTGCTTTACTGCAAGTCCTCCTTAAATGCTGAAGAAATTTCTCTCTTCTTGCCCTGCAGCGCACTGGCACTCCCATCCCAGTAATCTAGCCTCGTCAGCTTCTGAGATTGGACACAATAAAACTTGTAATGTCCTCTGACATACCTTTTCTGTATTTTAAGTGTATTCCTCTGTGTTTTGAAAAGTTTTTTGTTGTAAAGATATTTGAGATGTTTTTAGTATGAAAGGCGCTGTATGAAAAAAGGTTTTAAAATTTGAATTATTTTTGTCAAAATAAGCCATGACAATGTCAGAGAAGTCAGGGATCTCAGGCCTGCATGTACGGTATTCATCACCTTCAAGGGACCTGAGCAACGTATATACCACCAGCTTCATAGCGGACAACAGAGATCATCATCAAACACAGATCTCTAATTCAGCAGTTAAAAAGGGAAACAAAAATATGAATATTGGGAAAAAAAAGATATGCTAAGACAGTCTGATCATACTCTGTCTGCTTTTACAGTAGTTTATATCAGGCCCCAGCTCAGCAAAAAGTTGCTTCCATCTAGAAATTGGAGAGATGATGCCCACCTGAGATGCTCACCTGAAAGTAAGCGGACATGAAGGTGTTGTCCACCACAACAATGATGTCTTTGTTGTACTTGTGGACAATATCTCCACAGCCTTTTATATCCACAACCTTCAGAGTAGGATTTGTAGGAGTTTCAACCCAGACCAGCTGCATTGACATGTAAAAACAAGGGAACAAAAATGACTGCAGCAGAAGTTGGAGAGAACACACATTTTAGGCAGATTTAATGTATTCTAGGGTATTGAATCTCTAATATAGTTACAGGGTTACCTTAGTATTTGGTTTAATAGCTGCCTTCAATGCTTCAGGCTCTGTGAAATCCACAAACGTCACCTCCAAGCCCAGCTTAGAGGCTATTTTTGAGAAATACCGATTGGTGCCTATAAGAAAAAGCATAAGTAAAAGATGGTAAAGACCGATCCATTTCCTGACTGCTTCTTCCAATTCAGGTTTGCAGGGGAGCTGGAGCCTACCCTCGTTAGCAATAGGCAGGAGGCAGGGTACAGCCTAGCCAGGATGCCAGTCCATTGCAGCAACAGATGTCAATGATTAACGAGTGAAAGACAATAGTAACATTTGTAAGTGACACCTGTATTAGAAAAGGTTTTTGAAACTGCTGCTGTTTACAGAAAGTTGGATCACAAGTTTCAAACAGGCTATAATTCTCCTGCTTCTCCATAAAACCCTTTAAGTTTTGAAACGTTCTTTAACATCTGACATGATTTCATTTTGGATGGAAGTAAAGTGCTGTGAGAATAAATGCTTAAAGCGATGCGATGATAAATATCGGATCTGCCATGACAGGATTGTAGACTATAGACGTTGTCATACACAAAACACAATATATAACTGGAAAGGGCAAAAGGTTTAGAGTGAAAGACTGGATAAGAACAAGAAAGAGTCCTTTTGGCAGTTCTTGCTTGTTGGGTTGCTACTAGCTAAATGGCTCAAGAATTCCATCATTTCTTACAAGACCCTTCAAAGAGCCATTTTAAACAAAGTGGCTAAGGAGTTTGTCCCAGACCATAAACAAAAGCAGAGATGCCAATCCGACGAACCTTTTTGGGATCAAGTTTGCAGGAGTTAGCTGCACAAGCTTACCTCCATATACGTCATCCATACATATGATACCATCACCAGTTTTCAACAAGTGAGTGATGGTCATTGTAGCTGCTAGTCCAGACGCCAGTGCAATACCTATAGAAATTTTACAGTTAAAAAAATACCTGCAATAAATCCACGTTTTAGAAACGATACTTTACTATGACTACTTATACATCTTTTTTGAAAAATATGAGGAAACTCTTTACTTTGGCGTGTAATTCCAACAGAAAAAAGGTTTTATCAACACTAAAATCCACTTTCTGCAATATTAACATGATACAGTTGTTACAGACAGCTCACAGATTGTTCTTTGAAAACCCACGAAGAAGAAAGATAGGCTGACTTACAGTATTTCGCTCCGTCCAGAACTGCAACAGCTTTCTCAAGGCAGTTCCGAGTTGGGTTTCCACTACGGCTGTACTCAAAGCCCTTTAAAAGAATTAAAGAAATGTAAGGAATTGCAATGTGTCCCGTTTCTCAGCTACCAAAATATTTAAAGAGCAGGCTGAGAAAGAAAAAACATTTGTTGTAGGTGCTACCAAAAAAGGAAACATTTTTTTATTTTGATAAATGTTAATTACAGTTAATTTTAAAGAAAGCTGAGTTTGGATTTTCTGGTCAGTTTTCTGGCTAAGTACACTTTTGAAAGCACATTTTTATTCAAATAGGGTCAAATAGGGTTAGAAACAGGTCATTTACCATGCAAATTAGGTAAAAGTGGTGCAAAGCGATAATGTGAAGTTTTACTGATGAGAGAGATCCGTACTGTATTTCAAAGCTATGCCCTACTATGGTGACTGGGAGCTCTACTGTAGGAAGTGCCTCAGACAAGATGATAAACCTGTCACGACTGTAGTCCCTCCTCCTCAAGGGCACTCCGGCTCTTTTCACTTTGGACTTAATTCTGTGCACCTGCCCCTTGTTCCAGCCTCCTCCCCATCCCCCTTAAAAGCCAGATACTCAGTCAGTTCCGGGCTCTGCATCTGATTTCCACATCGTGCGAGCCCAGATCCGGATGAGTCTGGCTCCGTCATGTTTTTAAGTCCCTGTCCCTGTTCCTGTTCCCTCTGCCGGTTCCGACCCGGTTCTTGGTTTTAATCTCCTGTATGGATCGCCTGGCCATGGACTTACTGTATGCTTGTCTTTTTGGATTCCCCGTCTGGATTACCTTTGGATTGTTTGCCTCGGGCACACCTCCCCCGTGCACCAGCGCACTTTGGACACGCCCCCCTGTTTTCATCCCCGTATTCCTGCATGACCTTTTTCCCCAGTGTTTCCTCACTACTTCAGATTGTGTTGTCTGCATAGGGTCCGGAAATAACTGCTCGTTACAAAACCGAGATCCCTATGACTAGGTTATTAAAAATCCCAGTGAGCTACAGTACTTGAAAGGGTGTTAACCCCCGTGCCCAGACTTAATTTTACTTAGGGGTTTTCACAGTCTGAAAACTATACAGAATTCAAACAGGCGTGTTCAATTTTGAACTAACCCGACATTGCATTCTTCCGATTTTTTAATATGAACTACCTTTTATTGAAACTGTATGCATGCAGCAGGAATATATTTAAAATGACTGATTGTGATCCTTGTGTTAATTTTACTTTACGCTTTCATCTTTCAAGATATTGAAACATTTTGAAAATTAAATCAAGTAGCATAATGTTTACTAAATGGTGGCATTTTAGAGTGAAATCCTTTCCCTTTTAAAATAATGGGCCTAAAACATTTTTTTTTACGTGTTATAACTTCAAGGTTTACATTATGCAAGAGCTTGAAACCACATCAAATAAAATCATTTATAACACGTTATGACCCTGAAGCAATCCTAAATCTAAACATGCTAGAGCTTTATAGTAATGAACAATGAAGAAGTATAGTGCAAACAAGAAGTACAGTTTCCACATGTGAAGAAAATCTGTGTTGTAACAAACTTCTCTGCATTGCCGAGTCCACAGCTGGTTTTATAATGAGATTTCTAGGGCCCCCAAGAAGGCTGTGCATGTCTCTCAATGCAGTTCTCCTTGAACCACTGAGTTTCTTGATTCATTCTTTTCCTCATCTAGACAATTTTTAGGTTAAAATAAAAACACTAACAGAATGATCACATACATAGTAAAATATTAAGCTGCAAGTAAGGGATGTTACACAATCTATTCATATGACCTTATTTAGAATACTGCGGGCAGTCGTTAACATTGTTACAAAAGAGATATTGCTGTCATGGAAAGAGTTCAAATGGGTGAGTGGTTCCCAGGTTTAAAGGCAAATCATGCATGAAAAGATTAAAGGAGCCATTTGAGTCTAGAACAGAGAAAGGGAATGGGATTTAAAACCCCAAAAAGAATGGCTTCCTCTCACATTCAGCTTTTGACCATCTTGCTCATTTGGTAATTTAGTAACTAAGTGGATCAAATTCTTTGTTCAGCCACTTTTTGTAGGAGCTCACAACAGTCCCTGGCCAGTGCTCACCTGAGTCCCATAACTATTGGCCTGGCTAGTCTCTACAACCTCCCTCTGCTGAATGCAATCTTCTTGTCCCTCTCAGACAATATGAACAGGTTGGTTTCCCTCAGGCCAGACTGGGTGCTTCAGGAGCTCCAGGCGGACAATACACGGCTGCACGGATCGTGTACACTGCCTACCCAGAACTCGAACCAGACGATTCTCTTCCCCCGTGCCCAATCATCAGCAGCCGAGTCATCCATCGGAGCTTAACCCCTGACCTGTGTCTTTCCACGGGCTCACTGGCCGATTCACTGGGAGGAAGACGGAGATTGCAGAGCCAGGGTTAACCGGGGTGAGCAGCCACTTGCCCCCAGTAGTATAAGAGATGAGCAGATTGGTCCCATTTTCGCTCTGACTTGCTCAAGCTATCCTTGCTCTCTGACATCGTCTTCTGCCACTTGCATTGGCACTGGGTGTGCCCTCTTTTTCAACACCCCCAGAAGGGCTGGCCTCTTTGTTTTGGCAGGGCATGTTTGATTTCTGGTGCTTTAACTGTCCTCCCTGGTTTTCTATGTCAATCAGATTTCATCTATCAAGACTGCTTCATTCCTCTTTTCTCTCCCTACAGTTCGATCCAAGCCGAAAGGCTCTGTTGAAGCATCCCGATGTAAGCTAAGTCAGGGGTCCTGGTCTTGGTCTAAACATCTGCTAGTTTTAATTCCAGCAATGTTTAATAACCTAATGGAAACCTTTATTGACAAATTGGTTGACTGAAACGTTTGCAAGTTTTCTTTTACAATGCAAAATGCAATGCAAAAGCTTGCATAATTTTACTTATGAAATGCAATAGTTAAAAGGCAACCTCCCACATATTTCAAAGCTGAAAACAGTTCAAATTAATCCTAGTATTACGTCAATCACGGGTTCAATTGTGCAATTGAGAGCTCAGCTGGAAGAAAACGAGCAGGAGCATGAGTCTCCATGACCAGAATTAGGAGCCTGTGGTCCAGGTGGTGTCATTCCTCTTTCAAGCTGCTTTCTTTCTGGTAGTCTGTGGTGGTAGTGCACAGGCATGTTGTACTACTGCTGCTCCGACTCTTTCACAAAAAGGGCTTGGGTCTCTGCACAGATCCAGGAAGGTCTCCAGGTCTGAAACCCATGCAGTCTATCATGGGGTGGTGTTATATGGATGGATGGCCTGAGGGGTGGTCTTGCAAAAGGGTGGTGAGATTTGTTTTCCTGGAGCTGCTGTAGGTTCTTTCTCAGGTGTGGCCATTTAGGGACTCTCGCCAGTTATTGCAACATCCTCCCACTATCTGACACCACTGCCGTGCTTTGAATGTGTCCGTGAGTTCAGAGGATTCTCCAGCAAACACATGCTCCAAACAGCACAAAGTGTACAAACGGGTAAATCAAGAGACCTAAAACTGCAACAGGTTCAAGTAGGGACAAGCACCACGACATACAGTAGTTCACCCTAGACAGTAATACACCCAGCAGCTCTATAACCCTGCAACTCACAACTGGCAACCTCCTGAAACTCAGCAGGAGTGAGCCTGGCCAGTACCTGGATGGGAGACCTCCTGGGAAAGCTAAGGTTGCTGCTAGAAGAGGGGCCAATAGGGGGCGCTCACCAGCGGTCTGTGTGGGTCCTAATGCCCTGTATAGGCACTGTTTTTCAGATGAGACATAAAATGGAGATCCTGACTCTCCGTGATCATTAAAAAAAAACAGGGCATTTCTCATAAAAGAGTAGGGTTGATAATCCCGGTGTCCTGGTCTCCCTTTACCAATCATTGTCTGTTCTCCTCCTCACTGATAGGTGATGTGTGATGAGTGAACTGGCACACTTTATTGCATAATTGGTAGTGGTGGAGGGGAGTCCCCACTCACTACCTGTAAAGTGCTTTAAAGTCACTTTCAAGTGAAGTGTCCAGAAAAGCACTATATAAGTGTAAGGAATTATTATTATCCAACTCTCCAAGCCAGCACAGTGACTCCCATATTCATTCCCTAGCCCTTATGATATCACATTGATCATGACACTAGGCTAGAAGATTAATGACATATTGTCACTGGGGCCAGTCAGGTTGAATGGATGTCTACATGTATAGGATTGGTACACAGTGCTTATTTAAATACATAAATCTCACTGCTCATTGTTAGCTCATTGTTGGAGGACTGCTAGGGTGACATCGGTTCATACTCAAGCACCTTTTGTGCATTGGGTTCCTGAATTTGTCTGATTCACTGTGCCTAGATACACTGGATACACTAGATACACTGATACACTGTGTCTAGAACTAAGGAGAACTACTAATCTAAGTTTGCTTGAAACCCCCTGAGAGGCCACTAAAACTACTAGCTTCATGTTCATCAGAATATCATATTCTATATATTATATGGCAGAGTCTGGGGATAAAGAAATGGACAACCATTGGTCACTAAAACATTTACATTTTTTACTTTTCCTGGTCAAGGAGTTATTCATTAACATGAATTCATTTACATCCAGGCTTCAACAACTACATTGCAGAGTAACATTGCTCTGTGTCTAGTCATTGACCACCTGTCACTGTGGGCAGTGAAAAGCACTGTCATCACTATCTGCTGAATACCAAATGGAATACTTTCAAATATCACTACCCAGGTTTTAAAAAGATTAGCAGTTACAGCTATTACATGATAGTTTGAGGTCTTAATATAAAAAAGGTAAGGCACTTGATTTTAAAAGTTAAGCGCTTGCCCTAACAGCACGGGACGCCTTTGAAGACTCTACATATCATAAAGTTTATTAGGATTCCCAAAGCTCTCCTTTTGTTCGACCAGTCCGATCGCCTAACGAAAAATACGGTCCACAAAACTATGAAAGGACTATTAAATAGAAATACGAAGTCAAATGTGTCGTGCATTATAACGACGATCAAGAACACCATTTCAGCAAATTATTTTTTAAGTTTAAGGGAGGCCCATATACGGGCAAAATTTATTTTTCTTTTCTCTTCTTTGAAATGCATTACAGTTCAATGTATAATATTAATTGTGCAACTTACTGCATGTTGTCCAGGTCCATGCTGTTTAAACGTGGTTGAGAGTGAAATGGGCGGCACTACAGCCATGGACGTCCACTGCTCTGGCTCTTGCCCAACATGGATTGCCTGTGTTGCAAAGGATTTAAAGGCCTCCAGAAACCCAGAGGAGTCGTGCTGTGTGCGCGAGTCCATGACTAGATCTAATGCAGTCACAACGTCCTGATAGCTACACCAGCGTGTGGGCCCTTATAATTAAATGTGAGAATGACAAGAGAGAGGATAACGTGAAATACGAAACGTCCGGTTTTTAAACCAATCAACGGAGAGTGCGAAGTCGAGCTCTATTGGCTTGTCAACAGGAGGCGTTGTCAGACATGTGACTGCTTTGCGATTGTAATTGTTTCTGTAGTCGTGTCATCATGATGCAACAACGTCGTTGTTTTAGTTACATGAATAAAAAAAAAGTTTTTTTTTTCTGTGTGAATGGTTTTGAGATGGGAAAGCAGGTTTCCCCTTCCTTATGCAAGAAAGAGTTAAATAAATTAAGGTCTCACTGAGAAGCAGCAGCGCCCAAACGGGCATGCAAATAAGTACTAAATAAGCAGGGTTACAAACGAGAGGCCATTGTCCCATCCAGCGCTTTTGATAGTTAATAATTGATCCGAGGATCTCATCCAACCGTTTATTGAAAGCAGCTTGCTCCACACTCCCACGGCCCTTTGTGTAACGAAGTGCCTCATGTTCTCGGTTTTAAATGCTCTCCCAAGCAGTTTCCATTTGTCTGATTTATTCAGTCTGAATATGCTCAGCATACGGATTTCAACTATTTGGACCGCGACCAAATTCATCAAAGACCTACACAAATTATCTCTGACGGATTATGACGTTGGCGCTTAAATTGTATCTCAAATAACACTGAACATTTTTAACACTGATTTTTAGAAGGGATTAATACAAATTTCATAATTCAGATTGTTCGAATGGGCTCACTTACCAACGTTTTAATATAGTGAACACGGAGAAAGTTGTGTTCTCGTGTCCTCTAAATTAAAAACGTATTTTTGAAGACAAAATGTATCTGAATAGATGCATTTTTTATACTCGAATTGATCAAATGAGATTCTTTTTTTGCACGAAATCGATACGACAAAGAGCCTGGGTAACTAAAACTGCGTGTTTGGAGGCTGCGTTTTTTCATTTTGACCAATAGGGGGTGCCACTTGGCTAGGACGAGATTTAGATGAAGTACAGGAAAGGTTCTCGTTACTGTTACTTCATGAGTTCTAAAGAAATGCGTAACCGCAACGATTCCGCAAATATGAGAGACCAAGTGGGCACATTGTCTTACAAATTAATTGAAATGGCACAATAACTGCGCACGGTATATAAGCTGTAACCACAACAGTCTTGAACTGCTATGGACTGTCGTTGTTCTTTTGCTGTCTTATATCGGATTTCTGCAGTTTATTCTAAATCATCTAAATCAATCACAACTAGACTGACACCTTGGAGGAACACAGCACAATGACCTCAGAATAGGTGGTATTAAAGCAAATAGCCTTGTCCTCAACAGCAACGTAGATCTGAATCTGTATTTGTGTGATAGAATGAGACTTTTGCAACCCTCATTGCAATTCAATGCAGTTCACGGGATGAAAGAGACAGAAAATAGCAATTGGCACGATATAGACTTGTTCTTAACATGAATGCCATGATTGTATTGCCAGAGGCTGCACGATTATCCTACTGACTTTTTAATGTTTTTTTTTTCATCAGTAACTATAGGTGTGTTCGCTGGTGAGTAACATCCGTATGACGAAGGTAGTATGCAAATAATTTGAAATTTGAGCTCTTCAGCTAAACTAAAAAATGTTCCTTATACTGGAAAAATTAATTCTAACGAGCTATAATAAATAAAAGGGCAGCGAAAGGACATTAAAAGTATCCACGGCTTATCCAATACAATACATTGTGTAGTCAGCGAAACTGTGTAAGTACATATACTGTAACCAGTGTGCCGCCGTGCCACTCAAATTCTTTACGATATTTAGAAATGTATAAAGCTCGAAGATATGTTGTCGTTATATTTTTTACATTATTTTTGTAAGATGAGGGTGGTGCAGTAGTTAGCATTGCTGCCTCGCTGCGCTAGGGCCCCGGGTTCGATTTCAGACCATGGATGTTATACGTGTGGAGTTTGCACGGCCTCTTCATGTTTACGTGGGTTTCCTCCCACACTCCTATAACGTGGTGGTAATCTGGGAAAATTCGTCCTGATGTGTCAGCTTGTCTGTGTCTGTGTGCAATGTGATGGACTGCCGTCCCGTCCAGAGTGTACCCTGCCTTGCGCCCGTTGCTTGCCGGGATAGTCTCCCGCGACTCAATTGGATAAATCGCATAGAAAATGGGTGGATGTTATAACTATGTTGGTTTAAAGGTTATCTGCTTATAAAAACTGAGTCGCCCAGCACAAATACGAGACCTAAAACAAAAAAAAAGATATACAGATAAAGTCAGATTATCATCGTAAGGATACAGAAACCTTATTTAATGGAAAAACACCAAAATGTACCCCTTATCTGAATTACGCATGTACATCATTTCATAAATATATTACTTTCCGTTAAGACAACAAAATTGGGATCCGCTTTTAATGAAGATATTTTCTGCCATCTGTCATACCAACCGCAGTTTGCTACAGGTTTATTTTACCAAAAACATCTCCTGCATCCAAAACAGCGAATAATTATTTTCAAACCCTAACTGCAGTAACTCCATACAGGTTGAAAAAACAACCACACATCGCGATATCATCTAACATCCTGCTTGAGCCTTGGAAACCCACTTGGACACTCTCGCGAGATTAGAGGCGGAAGATGGCTGTTGGGTCTTCTCTGGAGTCGGAGGATATACCCTGCAGGAGTAGCCAGCATAGGGACGTTATAGTTTGAGGGAGCGGAGTGGAGCGGTTAGGGGGTCCTCGGTTTTCTGTGTGTATGCGCGGCTTGTCAGTTTT
The DNA here is from genome assembly GCF_059453375.1 of Lepisosteus platostomus. Classification (NCBI taxonomy): domain Eukaryota; kingdom Metazoa; phylum Chordata; class Actinopteri; order Semionotiformes; family Lepisosteidae; genus Lepisosteus; species Lepisosteus platostomus. The sequence continues at coordinate 31,677,805 of NC_142621.1, forward strand.
CGTTACCGTATGTTACAGTTTGGGGATTTAGTGTTTTCATGTTGTGCGGACTGCTGCTTTTGTCTCGGCATTCCCCAGCCTATCTACCGCTGGCATCCTCGCCACCGCCAGCGACACTTTCCGCCTATCCCTCCATCCCTGGCATCAGCATCCCCCTCTGCGAGTTTTTCTGAGATTTAAAGAAAAATGACCGGCGAAAAGATACGATCCCTGCGCAAGGACCACAAGCCAAGCAAAGAGGAGGATTTACTGGAGCCCGACGAGGAAGCCGCCGCCGGGACGTTCACCTCCTCCACTACCCGGACTAGTAACAGAGGCAAAGCCAATAAGATTTTTAGCAATCACAAGCTGATCAAAGCTCCAGGGCCACAGCAGCTGCATCAGCAATCTCAGATCAATGCAAACGCGAACACTAACACGGCGACGGGGACTATCGATGACAACAACAAGAACCCCATAACCCGGACGACGGAGGGTTTCCCCGTCCACGAGTGCGTGTTCAAGGGGGACGTGCGTCGGCTGTCGTCCCTGATCAGGACCCAGAACATCGCTCAGAAGGATGTCCACGGTAAGCGAACCCACTCGGGTCGCCTTCTCAAGTCAGGCTGAAATGTACGAGAACTTTTTATGTCCGGCTGTGTGCTCGATATTGAGGTACGTGTCCATGGCGTATTTAGACGCGGGGTTTGTCTGACGTTGTAATTGCGACTTCTACAGCGGAGACATGCACCGCTGCGATGACATTTGTGTTTGGGACAGCAGTGTTACTTGGAGACCAGCCAGGTACCCCCCTCCCCCGCTGTAAAAGATTTGTGGCTTGTGGAGCATCACCGAGATTTGCTTTCCACATCCCAGATGATTCACAGCCACTGAAGTTGACAGGCTGCATGGCAAGAAACGCGTGTCTCTGGTGGGACAACTGAAACCTGCCTTCTGTAGGCATATAGCGGGATTTGGCCTATTCCTATATAAGTTACAGTTCTGTATGCAGCTGTTTATGTGTTGTACCCGGGTTGCCTTTACTGTTTTTCAGTCGTTTCACTTTTAGTAGACTGAAGTTGTGTTAAATATACCTTCCAGAGTACAGACTCAATTGTGGTGTCCACAGTACAAATAAATCCCATGTCCCATTTCGTTCACTGCATACTACTACAGTTTTATGTGAAAAATGTTTCCTGTTCACTTTGCCTGTAGCTGTATTTGAAAAATATTTTCTGCTTTCGGTTTGTTTCCACGTGAATGTGGTTATGCTGCGTTGGCGAGGGGCTGTTAAAACATGCAATAAAAAGCGTACAAATCTCAAATTCAGGCTTTGACGGTGGTTTTCCTGTCTTGTAAACGTTCTTTACGTGGAGAAGCATGGCCATTTTGTGAAATACGTCTTCTGCCCCCTTTTTTTAGAAGGCACGTTGGTAGACGACTCTCCTGGCTTCATAATTATCTTTTCTCTGAGCCTGGGTATGTGGGCAAATAAGAAGAGTGTTTAACAAGCGGTCTCTTTTTGACTTGTGGATATGCCTGCCAGTACTTTTCACTAAAACCTCCTCAATTTGAATTGCTCTAAAATGTTATTTTCACAATCACGCCAGCGGCCTGCAGACACCTTTGTCTTGTAGAAAAGTGCAAATCATTAAATGATTGTTTAACAAGCTTGATATCCGGGAATATTTCGTCCTGAGAAAGATGTGCGTTGCAGTGATACTACAGTCCCAAGTGCTTTTGGTTTACATGCCGCAAGAAGAAACAGAATTGCTTGGATCAGAACATGGATTGATCAAGAACAAGCAGTCTTTAGTTTTTACAGCGTGGCATTAAAAGAGGCTTATTTTTTTTTCTCCTTGTCCTGTTTTTGTCCTTGTTGTTTAGGATTAACCTCTCCATCTGAAAATCTCTTCCTGCATGCAACCCAACCATTATCTACAATGACTCTGACATTTGTCATTACTCTTATTTGAATCTCTTACTTAACCAGTAGGGTGAATTGAGAACAAGTTCTCATTTGCAAACGATGGCCTAGTGCGTACCAGTTTATATTTCCGAGCATTGCAGCCCCGTGGATGAAGTACAGTACCTTAGTGAAGTGTACGAAAATAGCATCCAACCTGCCATACAAGTCCTGTGGTTTGGAGTCTAGAGCTGCTGTCCCCACAAATCGCATGTGCACCAGGATTTTGACAGGAAAGGTGTTAATTATAAATTCACCATCACACATCTCACTGTTGAGAGGATCTGTTCTCAATGCCTGTGCGAAAATGTGTAATACTGATCATCTGTTCGCATAATCTAACTAGAAATGGTGCTTGTGAACAAATCGGTAAAACTGTTCCGTTATTCAACACGGTCTGATCGTTGGCAGGAATAATGAAGAGCTGCTGATCGGTGTTACACGTTTACTGCCAGTATCCATCTCGGCAGAGGCGCAGTGCTTCTCATCATCTCAGTTCATCTTTTTCGATCAGAATTAAAGCATGATTTAAGATGAAAAATAATGATTTCCTCTTGGTGGAACTTCCACAAAACAAGTAGCTGGTTTGTGGATGGTGCTTTGGGAAAATATAAAAGGAGTTTTTTTGTAAACTAACAGCTCTGTCAAGACACATATCCTGACACATAGGAACAAGTGAAGGTTTATTCCATGCTGTAAAGAGAAGTAAAGAAAGAAAAGGTTTCGGCTGTGTAGCCCACTTCAGGGGTCAGGCACGCAGTTACCTACTTGAATATCTTGACACATGTATACTGATGAAGCTGCTATCTACAAAGCTTCCTATTACGTATATGCCTGATGTTGATTACTAGTATTTATTTTATGGGGTGCAATACAGTAGATATGCTTTAGTGAATTAATTTGTTTAGATTTTTTATATGAAAAACCTTGCAAGATACACAGCACATTTCTGTATTTGTTCCTGATGGTATCATTCATGCATCTATTCATATGAAGACAATTCAATAAAGGGCTCTACGTTATCCCTTTTAGGTGAGAAAATATGTATGTATGTTGTGGATTAAGTCAAAGCAATTTTAAAAGAGGAGGAAGAATAGGGACTATTGATGAAAGAGGGTGGAGAATATTAATAATGATCCAGATGTGACATCTTGGGCTATCAAATGAAAGAAATGGATCACTGTTTACCGTACATTGGTAAGACAATAGAGAAAACCCAAAGGAAAAAAATAAAAACAGAATATGGAAATGAAAAAACATATCTGCCCCAACTCCTTAAAGAAGAAAAATAAAGGAAAATGAAGAAACCGCATCCCCAACACAACATTCTGACTTGCATGAACAAACCACATTGTGCTACAGGTTAAAGTGTTGCAGGTTCAAGACCAGTCTTCTGCGTGTTACTTCACATAAGGCATCACCTGAGCACCAGGCTTCTTTAAATAACAGGTCTGAAGTATCAGAATTCCAGTTTAATCCTGCTTTCGACAGAAGAGGGTTTCAGATGGAGGGGTAAAGCTAAGAGCAGACTTCAGTGAGAGAGAAAAGAGAAGAGGCTTGAATGAGCTCTGAAGGAAGCTATGAAATCTAAGACTTAATTAAAACTTAGTAAGAAATAAAGAGAGCCAGGAGTATTGACACGTCAACTATCTATACCATATATCCTGACTAATTCCACCAGTTATGGCATACAGGAGGGCTTCAAGATCTAAGGTTACAGCCAGAACATACCAGGACCAGGAACAATCACATGAAATAAAAAAAAAAGCTGAGCACAACACTAGAGGAAATGGAGAACGAAAATAAATGTTTTTCAGCGGCATGGAAATTAATAAGGAAGCACAAAACCAGGAAGGTTTATTCCTTCTTGTAGGCACGTGCAAAACTCTGTACTGCACCTATCGGATGTGGCAGCAGACAGATGTGACAACATAACTAGAGAAAAACAATCAGACCACATAGGAGGATCCTTTTGGACTCCCTGATCAGCCTACACACAGAATTCCTTCCAACAAGACAAGCTTGTCATTCTCGTCACTGTACTATAAAGCCCTTTATTTAACAGTGCCCCGAATCACAGACCGCAAAACATTTTTGTGTCGGTTCCAAGAAAATGCAGCTCTGATGCTAAGAGGGTCTTTTAAATTCAGACATGCAATCGTGAAGGTTTGAAGACCGCTTTCATTTACTACATTGTTCTCTGCTGAGTCCAGCACATTATCTCCAAATATGTTGGCGATCTGCAGACGGAGATGTTTTTAGACTCAAGATACGAGGCATGCAAAAGTGCTGTGAATACTGTTGCAGAGAGTTGAAGAAATAACACTCAAATATGTACCAGTCAGAGGAAGGAAAATGGTAACCCTTAAAGAAAGTATTTCTAAAATCATTTAAATGTTTGATAGAAAGCTGAAGAAACAACATGCACTCAGTGACCTGTCAATAGTAAAATACAGAATGTGTTGCAAGGCTGCAATGAGAGTACTGTAATTGAACATCCTGACTTCAGAATTAGAGCAATGCAATTGCTGGCTGCTCAGTTTGGGGGGAAAAAACTGCTTCAGTTCAACTTGCATGAGTTAGGCTTTCTTTGCTCACGCTGAGAAGTCAGTACAGTATTCTGTAGAGGTATGATGAATATCAGTCCAGGCATTGGATCAGCCGTTACTGGTAAAACATTCATTTCTGGTCAGGAGGTCCAAGTGAATAACACAAGGTGTCCAGTGTGTGCCTTTCGTTCCACCAAATGGATTTGAAGGATAATTCCTTCCAATAGATTTGGAGGGAGAAATGAACAGCCGAATTAGGTGAAAAACTGATGAGAAAAGCACATTGAATGTGCAGTCTATGACCCCTAATCGTATTTCACAGCCTTTTTAGCGTATATTAACGAGTGGGTTCATTTCAAATGAGCCTGGTTCAGTTAATTTGGTTTGAAACAATGTCAATATGCTAGTTGTTCACATTTAGCTCAGCTGTACAGGGGTCGTTGGAAACTGGATTGGAATTTATATATTTTTATTTTTAGGGAACTGGGTTCACTTATGCTTACACAGCAGTACTTGAGCTCCTTTTACATTGTGTGTGTATTTTGTGTCGTGTCTTTCATTTTGAATTGCAATTGGCTCTTTTTTTTTTTGCTTTGTGCCTGCATTGTTTTCAGCTCTTAGCAGTAATTACAATATTAATCTGTTTGGCAATATTTTGTTTAACGAAGAATTTGCTGTTTGCCAGTATCTCTAAAATTATAACACATTTATTGTAGTATTGTAGTCCCAGGGAGCCCTGTTTCTGTTTTCCCTCATTTTGTTTTCATTTAGGTTTAGATAACGTTCCATACCCAGTGGTCTCAGCTCAGTTTGTCTTTGGCAATATGACTGTGGTGTTCACACTGGTGTCCAGATGCAGAAAACTGAACTAAGTGCAAAGCGTAAGTTCATGATGGGTGATGATCCTGGTCGGATTTTGAGAATTGCCGCGCTGCAAGTACAGGAGTCAGTGGTGTGCCTTTAAGAACAGTAAGAAACATATCAGCACAAAAAGCTCTCCACAGGGTTTAGCTCCTCTGAAAAGTTTTTGCTCCATCCTGTTTGTTTTACTTCATCAGCAAAAGCTTCTGAGCAGCTATATCCATGATGACTACCTATCATAGTGCCCAGATGTTTTCTTGCTAAGGTGGAATGAGTTATTCTGTCAGGGCTATGTTACTTCTGTAATGCGCACACTGCATTTAGTATTTTCCATGGGAAACAGATCTCCTTTGGGGGTATTCATTAGGACACTAGATGCGTTATACCTTCACCTGTTCTTGTTTCTTGTAGTATTTTTCTGTTGTCTGTTCTTTCTTAATTAAATGATACTTACAAACTGTAATTTTAAAGATTTCCCAGCCTGAATGTGGTTTCGACTGTAGTGTGATTTTTCTATCATGAGAATTAGGCATGTTTTATTCTGTCAGCTGTATTGCATTCTGTGTAGCTCAGAAGTTATGAGGAAGCTGGAAAATGGGTTCAAATAATACGAGAATGCAAACATTTCATTTTCATTATGGATTTTTCCGCAGTGAGGCCTGAGCACATTCACCTTATGTTCATTGTATCATGTGAATGGTTTCACATTCTACATCTTTCAGTTTCACCTATGTGTTCATAAATATTTCAATATTTACTAAAATGCTTAATTGGATCTTTGCAAATGATTAAAGATACTACTAATTAAGTACAATTCAATCACAAGTACCAAGAAAATATAATTTAAAAAGGAAGCTGTAGTTCAGACATTGCCTCATAATATCCTTTTTCATTTGTTTTGTTCAGTATACTGTATGTTGCCTCACTATCAAGTGCTGTTACTCTCCTGCAGTTTGTGACATTGTGTACTTTGATTCTCCATCTCGTTTTTTGACCATTTTGAAACATGGGCCTAATTTATGTTTTGTTTTGTCTTCAGGAAACACACCTCTACACCTTGCTGTAATGCTGGGACACAAAGGTGAGTAAAAATTGCGTGTTAACCTTTGATAAATCTTTCATTCAGTTAACCGTACATACATTTATCATTCGTATATTAAAAACTTTGGATTTTTTTAGTTTTGAAAGGAACAATTACTTTTCTTTGCTATTTATAAATAGACTAAATGTTATAAGTATTGTACATATTGTATCTAACCTGTTTATAAATACTAAACACTGAATCATCTAATTCTGAAATTGAAAACGAGAGCTTTCAGATCTCTGAGCAATGTTTTAGAGTAAGCAGACCTCTAAGCTTTTATCACTTTTAAAGCTTTATGATGATACAGGTGAACTGCAGTTTTATCTGTGCAGTTCCACAAAAGGCTTTTGCAGTGCACTTTTCACTGTAACCATCTATTCAGGCTTTCAGAAAGATTGCACCCTGTGGTATGTCCTTGTTCAGCTTGTTCATTTGGCCTATGAAAGTGACAGAAATCTTTGATCAGTTTCTGTTATCATTGCAATTCAGGAATTTTTGTTCTTCTGTTTTGTTTGCTGTGCATGTAGACCAGTAATCCAATTTCAGCTTCACAAATAACCAGAGGCCAAGCTTTGCTATAAATAGTGGAACACCCTGCATTGCTGTGAATAAATACACTTTCAGGTGTAAAATTAGATCTGCATTACACTCAACTTGTATAACATGTGATACCAGTAAACAACTTTTATTTTCTTGACGAATCAATGGAACACTGATCATAGCTCCATCTTAGGTAAAAATGAGAACGCGAGAACTGTGATCGGTTTTGTAGGCTTCCAAGCAAGTCACGATCTGCTACCACTATACTGGGGCATTAGGGGACACACGGCCCGTAGGGTGAGTGCTTCCTACTGATTCCACTTACACCTCTTCCAGCAGCAACCTCAGCTTTCCCAGGAGGTCCCCCATCCAGGTACTGGCCAGGCTCACTCCTGCTCAGTTTCAGTGGGTTGCCAGTTGTGAGTTGCTAGTGTAGGCAGAGACTATTGCTATGTGTTGATAAGATCTCCATCCATTCATTTTGCATGTAGTTATATCACCCTGCAACTCACAGCTGTCACAGCTGTCCCGGACGGTGATGATTTTCTAAGTGTTTTGCAAAGCTGCTGTCTTGATTAATGCAAGACCTCCGTTTTTGTGCCCAGAACTTTATATTTTACGTCTTCACTGCTTAGTATGGAGGTGTTTAGCAGCCTGGTCTTCAAATACAAGCCTTTTTAAAAGTTGGAACAAAAAACCTGCTTCAAAATCACTCTAGGCGTCTTTGAAGTGTGATTAAACTGAAATTGGATTGTCCTTTCTTTGAAGTTAAATACTACTGCACAACAGTGCCTTAACACATTCATGTTAATTGCTGTATTCTCTTCCTTTTCAAATCGCTAAAAGCTAGTAGTTGTTTGCTCGAATTTTTCTGTAAGCTTTTATGGATTAGCGTCAAGTACAGGTTTGTCAAGATCTTAAATGAAACAGCGACTGGTAGGATAGCTAACCAACCAGCCCATATATAAGGAAGCCTATGTCTGCTATACATGGGCGTTGGGCTGGAAATCCTTTGAGCTGTGGTTTTGGTAAATCTGGATGACCAGTGCACCATGTGTACATGGAATATTTTGAGCAAAACCAGAATATTTTCTATCCAAAAACTGTGGTATTTATAACATGAGTCAAAGCATTGATTTCCTCCACATCCCCATCTAAACCCTCAGAGCATGTGTACATTTTCCCCCACCTGTTTTGAATACTTAGTATTGAAGCTAAAGTTTCAGAAACACCATCTACAGCTCCCATCCTACAAATTTTAAAGAAGCAACATCCCATTTTCTGCTCTGCGCTGCAACATATAGTAACTAATTTGGCTGGTGTACAGGTGTATTTATTCAAATCAACTTATACTTGCCCCAACTATACAGCTGGATATTTTACTGAAGTAGATGAGGTGAAGTATGTTGCTCAGCATATAACAGCAGTGTCTCACCTGGGATTTGAACCCGCAGCCCTCCAGCTAAAGAGTCCAGATCCCTAACCAGTGCTCCACACTGCTAAGTGTTGCTCTTACTGACTTGGGTATATAGCCCTTACAGATTTGTTAATCAGAGGACTAACCACAAGGGAACCGGGGTTGTGATGCTAACCTAACAATTTCTGACATCCTGGAGGTCACCCACCAATAACACAGAGCAGATTTCTAAAATCTTGTTTTACGATTTGAATTTGTGATAGGATCTACAATGGCAAAACAAAAAATGCTAGTATTAAGTGTTTTTGCATTCAGTTAGAAAGGCCCTACATCAGAGATTATCAGTTGTACTGAAGAAATGTTTGATCTAATTGTTTGACTGAAGACGTGTTTGGTTAAAGCTGAGATTTGTGTTTTGTTTGCTTAAAGCAGGGAGTTCTGATACATCTGTTCAGGGCTGGCACTAGGTTTTGTTGGTGACCGATGCATTACTGAGTGGTGGGGGAGGCTGCCAAAGAGATTTGTGTCCATAGAGGTGGTCCCCCTGCTCCATCTTGTGCCATTATGGGGGCAGGGAGACGCCAGAAATGCCTTTTTGTTAATGCATTCCCCCCACACTAGCACCAGGCCTGTTTCTATTACAGCTCTTAAACAAATGCACAAGGCTGCACTTAAAGGGCCACATGAAAACAGTAAAATAAAATATATTGTTTGGAGACATGGCCTTTTCCACTTGAGATGAATTATTTAGGGCGTGAAGCTTGCAGTTTCCTAAATTTTTTACGAGACACCTCTAGAGCAGTGAATGGAAAGTAATAAATATTATTTTAAATAAATATGAAATGCATTCAACTGTTAATGTACCGCGTGTTCTTTTGCAGAGGTATTTAATTGTCAGCTACACCTCTGTTTTTCAGTGTTATATTTATTTGCCTGATGCATAATATTTGTTTAGCCTCTATGAATGTTTATACATCAAAATACATAATTTATAAAACAGAAATCATTTGTCTACAAATGATTAAATGATCGAAAGAAGTAATTTGCAGGGAACTCCTGTTTGCAACGGGGAACAACTTTTCAAATTATTATTTGGGGAAAATGATTCGCTTTTTACTGTGACATTTCCTAACTGTAATTTAACACTTAAAGTCATAGAGCTAATCACTGGCAAACATAATTTTCATCAATGTTAATATTCAGTAATTTTATAAGTGTCATAAATATGGTTTATTAAGCTGTAGTTATTTCATTCTTATTTGTGCATTGAAAGCTTATTGATCCTATCCAGTTATAGTTAGTATTTCTTGTAATTTAATGGCAGACTGGCTTTAAATACTCATCCTTCACGATTGCACAGTTGATTCCAAAGTTTCTGTTTGTAGGTGAAAACATGTAAAAGCCACATATAATCCCCATTAAAATAAAAGTAAATGTCTACAGTTCATTACAAGTGCTCTTAACTGGACAGAATCCAGTTTAGTTTGGGTACGTCTCTGATGTAGAGTTTAGCACCATAAATTAAGTGTTTGTTAACAACAAGTAGAATTTACCAATACTTCCTTTTTACACCAACGTTTCTATTTAAATATATAAGGCAACAGATACAGTGTATGGGTAAATTAGCAAGATGTCTATAGTACACAGAACCAATTATCTTGACTTGAACTAATCAAAATTTATTCCCGAACAAATTGTTAGTTATCAAATCAAATCAAAGTTTATTTATCAAATGCACAACAGTACGGCATGCAGCAGTAGTTGCTGCCAATGAAATGTCTTTTTCTGTGAGCTCACAAAATGACAAGAATCACAACAATCACAAAAATTCACAAAAACACAAAAATCACAAAAATTGAGGTTACATTTTTGAAATTGAATAAAACTCAATGTGAGTAGAGCTGTTATGTGTCCATGGTGTATGCAATATATACATGTAGTGCAGTTATGCTGAATATAGTGAGAATTGTGTGTCCATGTAGCCATTACAGGTGATTTGCTAAGGAGCTACAGGTTGGCTATTTAGCAGTCTTATTGCCTGGAGGTAGAAGCTGTTCCGTAGTCTGTTGGACTTGGACCAAATGCTTTGGTACCATTTACCGGACAGTAGGAGGGAAAACAGTTTGTGACTGGGATGACTGGGGTCCTTGAGAATGGACCAGGCCTTCATCAGACATCTAGCTGAGTAACATCTAGCTGAGTAAATATATCGTGTGCAATCAAAGACAGAATAAAAGAGCATCACGCTCTCTGGTGATGTATACTATGCTTTCTGAGTGTGCCTTAACAGAAGCAGAACAAAACCCTTAATTGTATAAAATTTCATAAATCAACATTATGCTCTTAAGACAGTTAAGACAGCTGGAAGCGGAAAATGAAAAGAACAACAAGCTACTCCTTTGGAGTTAATCTTAACAAAAATAGGTTATAAATATTTATGTATCACTCGTTTTAGCAAGTATTCGTCAATAAAGCACTTGTTTAGCAATAGTGTATTTTCTTAACAATAGGGACGTTGTTATGTGATAAAAGATAATTGTAATATGTTGTGAAGTCACTTCTCTTTAAGTCCGGCAATACAAGATTCTCTTCTTGCCTTTAGGAGGTCACCACTGAGCAGTTTAATGAGGTTCTCTTCCAAAAACACGTGGAACTCATTCCTGAGCTTGTGAAAACCCTGTCCCACATCAGCCTCGATACTTCAGTGTAAAACCATGCAAGAGAGAGCGCTTCACTCCCATTTTAAAGCATGAAGTTTCTGCATCTGCGGTTCATTAAGTCGCCCGTTATGAGATTGAGCTTTTTAATTTGTCCCTCCATTATTGTGACAAGATCAGGGAGACTCCTCTGGGATTCCAGTGGCGACTGAAAGAGTGGTTTGAAATGTAGGGCCGATACTTGCCATCTGCCCAATTTGTCATAAGTCCTCTGTTTCTGCCGTGGTTTGTAAAATTCTTCTTCAATTTGTCCTGTTTAGTTTCTATTTTTCACCTGCACAATCATGTACCTCTTCAAATATCAGATTGCATTTGATGGAAAAGTTAGGCAACACAACAAAACTTCTGTAATGTCTTCTTTTCATACGCATCTCCTATTTTATATCGGTACTCTTGTGTAGCAAGATCTGTAACTTACTCTTGATGATAAAATGGCATTCTAAGTCTCTGCATTATCACATACTCACTGAAAAAGGGGATCCTTTAGAGACATTCTGTAACCATCTGCTTTATAAATGGATATTCCCATTTTCTATGTATATTTTTTAAAACTATCAGGGGAATGCAATGTTTACATTACAGTGAGAGACTGGGATGAAAAAAAATCTCGGAGCATAGTGTTTGTTGCTAGTTGTAAAAACATAGTTTAAGTTCGCTACATACAACAGGTGGCATTTTTGTCTTTCTCCTTGGGAAAGACCTCCACTAAAACACGTGCTTTTGACCTGTGCAATATCTGCAGTCACTGCACATCCAGCAGCAAAACAGTATTTATTTTAATATAATACATACTCTTTGTTGGTAAGTCTGTCTTGCCCTTCCCTACAATGAGTGTTGGCATTTCTTTTAAAGCCAAGTAGAGAAATTTCCCTGAATTTATAGCAAGCCTGGGGCCATGATTAGACAAAAAAGATTCAATAAGCCATTCTGCTCAGTGTTATATAAGCTGTTTTGCTAAATACCATCATACAATAAATGCACCAGATACTGGGAGATGTTGGAGCTTATTTCATTTTCTACCTGTGTGGCTTTAACAACTGTTCAGAGAAGTCTTTTGCATCAGCATCCTAATGTTGTTTTTTCAGATGGCTGATGGCAGATGGCTGAATCGGAGTTTTCTAGTACCTTACTGTTCTTCTGTGTAAAACGCTCCTGTCAGTGACCTGTGGATTATCAAATATATCTGTCATATCTATATTTGATTCAGTGTAATAGAAATATTACTATAATTATATTGTAGAATGTGACTGGGGCTGTGGCTTCCTAATAGAAGGGGCTGTGGATTCAAATCCCAGGTAGGACAAAGAAGCTTCACCCTTGAGAAGGATTCTTTACCCAGATTATTCCTGTGATCGATTTGTTTAAATGAGTTGTGGGGCACACATGTAAAAATATGTACTTGTAAAGTCTATATATGGCTTTGGATAAAAGCCAAATGACAAAAGTGAGAGTAATATACAACACATAAGTGCATATTCCTTTGAATTTGTTTGCCTGATTTTATGCAGCAATCACTTAACCATAAAAAGACAGTTGTTCTCTGACCAGAAGGGGGATATGTTGTTAATTTCAACAGCTGCTCATTACTGTATCCAGTTACACATAGTTCGGTTAATTAGGTTAATGTGCCCCTGGGTATCGAAGTATTGTAACTTGATGTACATTCTGCAGTTATAAAAATAAATATTCCCAAAGTCATTCATCACAGTGTTTTACTATTGACTCTATTTAATGCAGATATTGCTGATGATATAGGATAAAGTAAAACTGGGACTGAAAATTGACTAAAATCAGTAGAAGTGGGTAATTTCGATACCCGAGTCACATCAGCTAGGTGCTTATGTTTGTTTCTGTGCTGTTAAATGAATTAGAGATTCTGTGATTAAAACGGATGAGACACGGGTCTATCACAGGGATTACTCCACAGAAACATGGAGTTTCTACACTGGAGCAACTGGGGTGGGCACTGAACCCACAACCCACCTGATAACGAGACCACAGACTTGTACGCTATGTTATGCTGCTTCCTTTAATTTGGAGTACTACTTAGAAAGAAGTTCAAGACATTATCTATGAAAAACTGATCTTAGTTATAGCCTGTATCACATTTGATTGTCTAATGTTACATTGATAGGGCTTTGGAAGAGGAGACGGTTACTGTCACCCGATACAGTATGGTGTAGTGCAGGCCTTTTATCTTTTTGCATGTGATTACTATATGTGGCATTTGTTGTTTGTGGCACAACAGAAAGCTGTCATTCAAGCAGCAGGCTTTTCTAGTTTTATTCACCCCTTGTATTTTTGAATGAAAATCGAAAGAGATTTTCTTCAATATATACTTTTCTGGAAGTAAGATTAAGTGATACTTACACAAGGTGCAAATGAAATATCGAAAGCATGCCTTTTCCGTGCTATATCCATGATTTTAAAATATTCAGATACATATATGGGTCTTCTGGTACCAAGCTTACTTCCACTTTCCGTGAAAGAGTCCCCTGTGCTTTATATTGATGTGTGTTTTATTTCTGTAAAACGTCCAATGGTTTGTATAATCGTATAATAATATAATTATTATAATAATGTTCTTTTTTTTTTTTAAACATAGCTACTAACCAGGTAAAGGGGTGAAGACAGACAGTTTTAGGCCAGAACGTATCCTACAGTTTAATGGACTTGAAGTGGAGTCATTACTCTCATGCTTTCAGTTTTACCCATCTTAGACATTTGTTGTGTGTATCACAAAACTATCAATACAGTTCTAAGCAGTGGGTCTACTCCTGCAAGCAAACCTCTATACTTTTCTTGAGGTTAAAGTGATAAATCCACTGGGTGGCTATAGTCCTAGACAGTACAGAAAGAAGAACTTCAAACTTTCTTGACGCATAATCTTGTTTCATTTTGTCTCTTTAAAATTTTAATTGAAGACAGCATGCAGAGGTGTTTGTCTTGCACTTACCTTTCTTTTACAAAAACATTAACTTTACCGATATTAGAAACATTGAAATTAATTTATTCAAGCAATATGAAGATGTATAAATTAAAATGGTTTAATAATAGATGGATGTCTTCAGTTTTATGCTTTTTTTCCTGACGTTTGCATGTGATTTAATGGTTTTCACTTAGAGCAAAAAGTTCCACTTTTACCTTGTTTGACAACAAAACATTTGCCATATGGGTAGAGTACCACTTACGTGCCTCGTTGTAAATACCGTGCCAGATCGGAGATGGATTTGCCACTGTGCCGTATTGGCCTGCTTTGTGTAGTGACTGGGATGCACATTTTTCCCATCTCCGCCATTGAAATCTGTAGCTCTTTGAAAGTCACTGTTGGCCTCACAGTTGCATCCCTAATCAACTTCATCCTCACCCAGCTGCTCAGTTAGGGGACAGAGAGCCAGATCTCGGCAGTCTCTGCGTGGTATGATACACATTTCACTACTTAATTATCGACTTCACAGAGCTCAATGGGAAATTCTGTGTTTTTGATGTTTTTTTAATACTTCTTTACTGATCAGTGCTTTTCTACTATTTTATCCCCAAGTTGTCTCGAAAACTCCTTAGTCTTCATAGACGGATTTTTGCTGGAAATTCACTACCTGACTGAGAAACCTTACAGAGAGGAGTGCATTTATTGTAAGATTATTTGAACCGCTGTTATTGTGCACGGATACCACTCAGTTGTGTTGTTTCTTATTGTAATCTCTGCACCTAATTTAGGTTTGCCACAGTAAAGGATTTGAACACTTATGCATAATGACACGGTTTTTCCATTTTACTTTTGTATTAATAATCTATTTTCTTCTTTTTGTTTTTTACTTTGTATATATGGCGTAGTTTGCGTGCATGGATATTAATTGTTACTTTAAAGTGCCATGACTTGAAAGAAACAAAATGTGAAACCTGTGCAGGGATCTGAATCCAGCACTTTTGCAAGGTACTGGATCTAGTTGGTTTTCTTCCAGCATTTCCACCAGCTCCTCGCTCACCTGGGAAATCATATTTCACGTATGTAGGCTCTGCTGCCATTTTGTGGTATTTTTACTCTTGTTTCATTTCAGGAAAAGGTACGTAGACTGTGCACAGTGCCTTCTTTTTTGTGAATAATCAGAAACTTGGAATGTGCGATGTCCAAAAAAACCAACATTATCACAGCAAATGGTGCAGCTTGTTCAGTTTGAGCGCAAGCATTGTCGAGATGACAGCCTGCGAGCGTAATCTTTGCATCATGCCTCCCGAAATCGGGCGATGGTTATCATGTTTAACACAAGAGCGTGCTGCTCTGAAGGGAATATTAATAAAGGCAGCAGATGAATAATCTGCCGTCAGGTATTTTTGCACTTGTGAATCAGAATTGCAGTGGGAGGCCTGCAGAAGGTCTGCTCTGTGCCAAACAAATGGTGCCGTTACATGATGTCTTTCCAGTTTTATAATGGCCTAATGAGGGGTTATTTTGAGGAAGAGGGTTGTGTGTCCTGTTCATTGATGAGGTTGATTTTAATCTAGTTTCCCAAACAAAGGCGAACACTGGCTTCTAATGGATGGGAGCTTGCGGGGTAGCAGCCCGTCTCTTCAAGACATTTTAATGTTTTTGAGTATTCTAGAATGTTGTGATACAGTAACTGATCGACAATAATGGTGGATGCTGCACATTGGTGGTGGTGGAGGGGAGTCCCCATTACCTGTAAAGCGCTTTGAGTGGAGTGTCCAGAAAAGTGCTATATAAGTGTAAGCAATTATTATTATTATTATTATAATAACTCTGTACCTTTTCTGTACTTTGCAGAGTGTGCCCATTTACTTCTAGCCCACAATGCCCCTGTCAAGGTGAAAAACGCTCAGGGATGGAGTCCTCTTGCAGAAGCCATCAGCTATGGGGACCGACAAATGAGTAAGTACACTGAACTCTTCCTGGAGCACCTGTATCCTCACAGGGGGGTAGTGGCACAGCTGAACGATGGTCATTACGCTGCAAGCGAGGGAGACGAAGCCATTTCTGCTACTTATAGAAGACACGAAATAGGTTAAAGCAGTTTGGCCTTTGTATTTCAGTTAAGCAGAACTCTGAAATGTTTATGAAAGATGAGTTAAAATGGTACAGTATATAACCAATTCCCTCTTTGCAATAATATCTCAATCAAACCAGTAATGCACATAGATTCATTTTTGTTTCATTTTATTCCTTCTGAGACATGACCTGTCCTTGATCTAAACTGTCGGTGAAAACCCAGCTTTCCTCAGGCACTTCCTTTAAAACACGTTTAAAGAGGTTTTTAGACCGTCTTACTTTGCTCATGGGAAAAATAAATATGAAAACAAGTGCATCATTTTGGATGCACTGTTACATTGGATTTAATGTTTGCATGTAACAGCTTTGCTGAAAGACATGCCCTTTGTTCTCAGACATTTGCACAGCAGGGTTTACCATTTCAATAGTGTTGGTATCAGCAAATATTTCTGGGTGTCCTTAAATGTGTTACAATGCAGGCTGAAACACCCTAGTCAGCTAATACACTGAGTAGCTCTTGTCCTGCTAAACTTTGGCTGGTTTTATTTTTCAGGCATGCATGACGATACACAGCTTTCTTTTTTGTACAACATTTAGTGTTAATACATAATTCTCTTTCAGCATGTACTACACAAAATTAAAACTCATTCTCCTAAAAAAGTGCTGAGCTTTTGTTTTATATACTGTATTGTAAAACATGTTTTTGAAGTTCAGCTCATTTTTGATCTTCTGGTTTTGAATCTGGGGTTTTGTTTCGGCAGTGATTCAGATGAGTTGTGAACATGCCGCTGTATTTACCAAAGCACAGATGTCCTTAATTTAACATGAATTAGCCAGTGTCCCAGGTGCATAAGCACTGAAATGCCAGAAGATCTTTTGTTCTGTTAATGACTAAGTAATATAAGAAGAGTGAAAAAGCACAATAATAGAATTTCTGGCAGTTACTCAGGTGTGTATTCTCTATAGCAGGAATGTGGCATTCAGAATAATAGTATGCAATATTTAGTGCATCCAGCTGGTTTACTGATTAGTGACAGAGAAAGTTGTAGGGCGAACCTTTGGAGAATGAAAATGAGACTGAGCGAGAAAAACGTTTTATAACCTGTTATCAAAATGAAATAGATACAATGACTTTTTTGCATCTATTTCTTATTTATTTGGTTATGCATTCTGTACACTACTGTGAGCCTTCCTCTGCTGATCAATTTATGGGGAGTTCCATCCCTGTCCTTTCAGCTGTTAGGAAACAGATAAAGTACAGTACATTGAATTGGGGTACTATCTAAGGGTATCCTTTTTATTGAATTAACCTCCTAATTAATATGTATATCTTAAAGTTCTTTCAAAAACCTTCACTTTGTTTCACATGTAAGATTAGAACGTGTTGACAAGTTCTTCAGAAATCTTAAATTTCCACATTAGTTAGCCAATGTGAAATCAAAACTTGCTTGAGTTACTAACAGCAGCATAGTTAGATGTTTTATTGTTGTCACAGAGACGCTAATCTTTGATCTAGGACCTGCCTTTTGGGTGAATTATAGTTACTGTATATTGTGTATTTACACTAACAAGGATCCACTACTACATTTGAATTTATATATATAATAAAATGTCATTTAATTTCAGTTACACCCCTATATAATAATATGTAATTTATTTGTTTTCCATCATTTTATAATATGATGACATTTCAAACTTTCTTTAATCTTATTTTTAGATTTGTTAGGTTTCAGTTTTGGTTTTGGTTAAAAATACTTAAGATTGGCTTCTGGAATGTGTTTGTGGTTGCCCACACTGGAATTTTCTTGATTTTACTATTCAAAATATTTTAATCATGACAGTAAGGCAGTTTTGAATAAGCCATATTTTAAATTAAATTATCCTAGCAGGATTTTATAAGCATAAGATTGTTGTAAGTAAAATTTTACAGTTCTCCTTTTTGTTTTTCCGAACTGTATCACACAGTTAATTCTTTATGACCTGACAATTTCTCTTCCTACATTTTTAACATAGATCTTTTTTTTAGTATTCCATTTTCTTCATTTGCCTTCACATTTAAACAGATAATAAAAAATAACTACTGCTTCTGTGATTAAAGATGCATTATTATATAAGATAGATACATTAATTTAAATATTGTACATTTAAGTGTTTTTGGACTGAAAAATTTCCTCATTTTAATTTTCCAATTACCAATCAAATGTTAAACAAAAACATTTCCCCAGCCTCACTTCTGCATGCTTTTTTTCGTTATTCCCTTCTGCTTTAGTACCTGCGTTTAAAAGAATGCAAAGCTTATCTTACTGCCCTGAGCCAAGTATCAGGTTGCTTCTTAATGATGGGGCACACCCCTCTTGAGTGACAACTGGAACCCCTCTTTTCGCTCGAGTGAAATTCACCTGGAATCTGTTCTTCCACATTAAGGATGAATCCGTGTTCAATAAAATCTGAAAAGATATTATTGAGAAATTGAGGGCGGCGCAGTAGGTAGCATTGCTGCCTCGCTATGCTGGGGCCCTGGGTTCAATTCTGGGGTGCTATCTGTGTGGAGTATGTATGTTTTCTTTGTGTTCATGTGGGTTTCCTTCCATAGTCCAGAGGTATGCCGGTAGGTTAACTGGCTTCTGGGAGAACTGAACCTGCTGTGTCTTTGTGTGTGTGTGTGCCCTGTGATGGACTGGTGTCCCATCCAGGATGTACCCTGCCTTGTGCCTGTTGCTTGCTGGGACAGGCTCCGGCTCCCAAACGACCTTGTAGCGGATGAAGCGGTTAGAAAATGGATGGATTATTGGGAAATTATAATTGAATAAAAAACATACATTGAACTGAATTAATCTACATTGTTTCCTGTTTTCCAATATTTTTCCCCCTGTTGTCTTCTCTCTTCTCGTATTTTTTGGTTCCATGTCACACAACCGCAGTTGCGCACCCATATCAGAGCTCAGTGTTACACACTGCACTGCAGGCAAGTTCCAAATGAAGGCCTAACAGGGAGATGAAACCTTCTTTCTCACCAGCTGTGTCAATATAAGTAATTCCCCAAAGAAACTCTCTGAACCTGCTCCTGTCTTCTGTGATGTGCTGAGTTTGCAAAGTGCCCTGCGTTTACAATGCAGTTGCTGAAATTGTTTATTTTTCCTCTTGTTACAGAGAAACATTTTTCCTTCCCCTCACACTTATCAGCTGCTAAACCTAATTTGAACTGTGATGCTTGGTTGAGATAACTATTATATCTGTGAAAGCATCAGTGTTGTTGACTTTTTTGGGGGTTATACTTTTTAGGCTAGCAGTGCCCTCTTCATTGGGCAAGAGCAGTAATGTAGATGATTGTTTACTACCAGTCTCTCCAACAAACATATTGTAATGGTATCCTAATACACAGTTTTTTGTTCTTAATTTATGAACTAAAGTTTGTGTGCTGTGCTGACGCTTTGTTCTCCCTGTTCACAGTATTGAATTGCGCCAAAGGGACATATTGAATTCTTTCGGTGGTGTACTGGCCTTGGATTTCTTCCAAGTATTATTCTGGGAAAAATAAAGTTGTTCTCTCTGTAGTCTTTAGACTTCTCTTTTCAAGTGTACAAGGTGAAATTTTCAAAATCAATATATTCGGTGTTTATAGTCAAAACTTTATCCAAATATATATATATATATTTTAAATTTCAGAACTTTGCAAAAGCTGAGAATTTTTCACTATTAGTGGTTCTAGATTTAAAAGTTGCTGCATAAAACGAACTCATCACCTTCAGTTCTCTGGCTTTCTGGTGTTCAGTTTTGTTGTCCATACCAGAGAGTATTCTTTTTTTCAGCTGGCAGCCTCACATAGGTTTAATATTTTATGGGTTAGGATGCATCTTACACCTTTAAAAATTATAACAGTGACTTAAAATATGTCCTGCTTAACCTTCAGTTAAATACTGTAAGTGTGCAGTCAGATTCCAAAACACCTCTATTGAACTGATGCCTTTAAATTCCTCAGGTATCCCTACAGGAAAGAAAAATCACCTGGATTCAGATCAGGTGATAAGAGTGGAAGTCCATTTCTCTCTTTATGTTTAGGGTATCTATTTTAAAGAACTCCAGCGATGAAGGATACGTGTGGGAAGATTTTGGTACATTAAGAACTCAAGACTCCGAAGTATACTTTGTACTGTCAGAAAAGAATACCTTCACTTTTAATATTTTTTGTCTTGAATCCTTTGTTCATTAAGACACCCTGAATGACATCTGTTCTGTTGGGTTTGGAATATCAACTTTAGATATATCAGCTACAGTACATGGAATAATCCGTTCTCCAAACTTGAAAATAAATTTTCATTTTCAAAGTGAAAGAGTTTATGTCTAACTTTACATTACTATACTGGATGAGTGAGTCTCAGTCCTTTGTTTCAATTACTGTTTAAGTTATTTTCGTCAGATGCCGTGTTCTGTGAACTCCAAGTCTTTAATGACTGTTTTTGGATAGGCAGATGCTGTCACTCTTTGTTCTTTTATAAATGCCTTTTGAGCCTGCTACTGTAACTCTGTCCAATTTAAATAGAATAGTATCTGTTGTGTTTTGAAGCACGCATCCTCTTGGCTGTCTCCATTTTTGGAAGTGAATTTTTGAACAGGCAGAACAAAGCAAGAATTGAGCAAGAATTCTTTCACATTTTCTGCATTATACCATACAGTTCCCTGTCTCCAATGTGAACCCATCACAAGTTGACAACTGAAAAACTATAGCAGTCTCAATTTCTGCAGCTTTTATTTTTTCATTTGAGATTTGTTCGCTTCTGTTTACACACAAAGAGAGAGATCATGTCATTAAGGTTATACCTGCTAAAATCTGTTTTTATTGCTCTTCTATTTGATTAAAATAAAATTTGTTAGGTCCTGCATCATAAATGAGGCCAGACTACCAGACACTGCTGATTGTGTTGGCTTGATTTGTGCTTATTGTCATATCATACACGGTATGTTTGTGACAACGTTGTTCATTGTAACATGGCAACACTTTGTATAATAAAACAGATTAGAAATGAGAAATTTAGAAATTAGGGCAAAACGAGAAATATCCTGGTCGGAACAGTGTTTAGCACTGAGATTTTTAAGGACCACAGAGTCAGGACCTTTTACACCGAAGGATGGTGCCTTTTATAGTATAGAGTCCCCGTCACTATACTGGGGCATTAGGTCCCATATAGACCACAGGGAGAGTGACCCCTGCTGGCCTCACTAACACCTCTTCCGGCAGCTTTCCCAGGAGGTCCCCCATCCAGGTATTGACCAGACTCACACCTGCTGAGCTTCAGTGGGTTGTCAGTTGTGAGTTCAGGGTGATATGGCTGCTGGCGATAAGATGTGTCCACAGGCTGATAAGATGTGTCCTGATTTGCTCCCAGGATTTCTTAGAATAGGATTTAGCTCCCCGGCGACCCTGAATTGGATAAAGCACTTATTGAAAGTGATTTGAAGAGATATACATTGTAAAGCTTCCACTAACACAAAGGAATTGAGTTGCAGACTCCTAGGTTGACATTTCAACAGTCCAAATGGATAAAAGCAAAAGATATCAAATATACTGTGAGCAGAATAGCTGGATGTCTGAGAAATAAAATTCCCAGTGTCTGGTGCCTTATGTTAATAGAAGCTCTGGATCAGTCATTCTCCTTGAGTTTAATCATAGACTCTTATAATTGTGTTTTTTATTTTATTTTTTTGTAGATGCTCTTATTCATGGTGATTTTCAATATATATATATAAAGTTCTATGAAGCTGACATTTAATAATACCCCTTGAAAACGCTTGTGCACATGGACACAACATGCAAACTTCACACAGAAGGCCCTCCAGAAAAGAATCAAACCCTGGACCTCTCCACAGCCTATTTAGTGTGCCACCCTGTACACTGAAAGCGATGCGAGTGGACAACATGTGACACAAGCTGCGGTGGCAGCGCTAAACATTACATCTGTTCTGTCAAGCAGGTAGTAACCGCAGAAGTAAATTATTTAGTAAAACATGTATATCCAGCACCAGTCAAGTGAAGATTGGGGGGAAAAGTAGACTACATTTGGGTGTAGAAAGCGGTTCACAGCAGACCTTAACATAGCGTTTTAAGTGATAAAAATGGATTTACTCTGACATTTTTGACAGAAGCAATGTGATGTGTAGTGGTGGTATAATAATGCCATCCTGCTGAATTGCAATGAAGTGAAAACGTTCCTTTCTGATGTGCACGATTGTTCTTCCTCTGGGATTTCCTTGCTGTATGTTCACATACGCCTGGGAGATAGCAAAGATTTCCACACTACAAGTGAAACAAAAATGTCCAAATACTATTCTGACCTTTTGGACTCCAGCTATATTTCAGGAGTGGCTCATCATTCTCCAACCTCTTGAAGTCTTTCCTCAAACCTTTGTCATTCATTGATGGTAAGAAAAATGTGTAGTAATTGCTATAAAAAAACCTGCCCTGACGACCCTCCGAATTTTGTCTCATATTAAATGTTTTTAGGTGTCTAACACGCAGATTCTCCCTTGTTTTTTGAAAAAATATTTTATGCTTGAAAAGCTTTTTCCACAAAATAAGAAATAAGAAAGCCCTCAAATGAAACTGAATTTCAGCAGGCCAGAGCTTTGTCTTGTAACCTAAATGACTCAGATTGCTTCCGACTGCTTGGAGTGGTTGGGGAGAATATTCTACAGCTGGATCAGATCCAAAGGGTGGTTTGAAAGGGCAGCTTATACTAGTGCCTGCTGTTGACAAACTCTATGGCTGTTGATTTTCAAGTGCACTGTATATGCCTGTGCACAAGAATAAAAGGCAGCCACATGATGCAGATCATAACTGCTTCCATGCAAACGCTGACATACAGCATGTGCAGCTGGACATGTGCCACAGAATAGACGCTGAAAAGGTCTTTCACTTTGACCTGCAGCAACATGCACATTGAAAATGAACACACAGAGGTTAAAACTGACTGAAAAGTAGAAAGGGCCTTTTGAGCTGAAAAAAGTGTGTTTTGTGTTTTTCCACTTTCAGTTTCACCTCTGCTTGTTCCAATATATATCTGGCCTGGGGCAGGCTTTCCTAGATAGAGGGATTTATTTTCCACATGTACAGTGGCATTCTTACACTGTTCTCTCGGGACGTGCACAGCGCAACAGACAACATACAACAACAGCACATTACAGAACAATAAATAAAGAATAATGACAATGTCTAAGTCCTAATTTTGAACTTGGTGACTACACATTTTCATCTGAGAATGGTTCCTGATTCTAGATATTCTAATTTACACTACCTTATAATTTGTTTGGTTAGATAATTTTAATGTTTTGATTCCCTAAGAAGCTGCACGTTAGAGGCATAAGAGTAGGGAGCAATTATAAAGGTCTAGTAAGAACATTTCTTACTAAGGTTTAATCACTGCAGTACTTGGCAAAAAAGCACAATCAAAAGGTGCTGGAGCTGTAAACACCATGACTGGAAAGCCCAGACCAGGGGTTTATTCAGCAAGTCAGGAAGAATTGAGGGAAATTTTCGGCAAGGACTAAAATTAAGTAGCAGTTCCATATTCAGCCTGGCTATTAGCCAAACTACTGATTTGGTTTTTCTGAAAGGGTTTTTTTCATCCATGATTCACAGGTAGAATTTGTTTCTGACTGTACAAGTGTGTATTATCTCACTTTTCATGAGAGATCAGTTCTGGAACGAATACATGCTGAACAAAATTCATTCTGAGGACCGTCATTAAAAGTTAAATTAACAGTTATACTTTGCCGAAACAAAGAACAACAAATGTGAAATTTAAGTAGCAACATCAGTTTCTCAGAACTTTAGAAATGAAGCCAAATGGATCTAACCACTTTCAACAATTTTAGGGAAAGATCGAGAGTGCAGCGAACGAATATGCACCGGGATTTTTGATTCACTGTGGATTTTAATTAGTTTGTTTTAAAATTACTGTACTTATTTTTTTTAATAGCTATGCCATCAGTCTATACAGGATGAAGACTGAATTTTTAATTTTACTAAAGTCTAACTGATTTACGTGAATCATTTTTAAAATGGTATTTTTAAAATTATTTAATACAATTTTGTATGATGAATCTGTGCAGAAGAAAAGTTGTGCCAAGCAAGTAGATTTATTAAAATCACGTAGAACCCATTTTTTTTCCAGAAATCATTAGAACGTCATGATCAATTTACTTAAAATCACACATGCTTTAAGAAGTCACCAGCGCAGCATCTTATGCTGTACATGCTGTGCAAGCACAGATGAGTTTTCATTGAGAGAAATATGTACTCTATATGCAAATTCCAGTATTTATTACACAAATGATCTTTCTGCTGTGAATTATGTTTGTGTTAATCCTAATTTCAAATCACAGACCAGCTTCCATAGTAGAAGAGTAAATATATGTGATTAAATCCCATGATTAAAACATCCACTGAAACAGCTTTATGTTGTTTTTCATTCTCTCCGGGGGAAGTTGTTTGAAAAGATTTGCTATGTATTCTTTGTGCCGCAGTAAGTAGAGCTGTGCTAACAGAAACAGCACTATAGCCACTAAATTGTCTTATTAGTTTTAAGTTTGGATAGATCTTGATTTAATTAGAACTGTTTTTATTTTTACAGTTCCAGATCCAAATTCAAACTTTGTCTTGCCTGATTGCTGTGCCCGGTGCTTGAAATCCATTTTCTTATTTTTGCTTGAGACTGATCCATTATAAGCCGTCTTTTCTCAATAAAAGCTCACATGCACTGCATGAATGAAAAGCAACCGAGTGCAGCCTCAGCTTAATTTAAGTACCTGTGTGTGCTGCATAGTGTATTAAGAATGTGTCTGCATAAAGAAGCCATAGTGAGAGGTGGGCAGGGATCTTATATTCTTTCCTAACCAGCCTTTGCTCTCCTTGCAGCTAGTTTATCGTGCAGTCTGTCCAGATGAAAGAAACGAAGTGGGTAAATACCCTTTAGAAATGTGTTGTATCTTGACAAAGAATTGGTGTGAAAGGACATGGCAAAATTCTACCTTGAATGGATGCCATAAGATTGGTTGGAAGATAAACGTCATGGATAAGTGAAATAATTCTTGGAAGTTATCCGACCCAAGAGTTGATGGTGAGGAAAAAAAACAAGCAAAACTTGTCAGTGTTGTGTAGTGCATGTTTATTTCTAGAGGGCTGGTAGTTCGAGAACAACATTTTTACTGCCACTTTATGACAATTTCTGTTTTAGTTTTAGATGGTTAATTCTCACTCACATGTATATTTACTGTGCTTCTTGTTTCCTTCATAGTAATAAACATCAGTAATATGTTGCAGTGGCCCCATAATTGTGACCACTTGACTACTTGCAGACATTTATATTGACTTGTGTGTTTGTTTTTCTGAATTGCGTTCCCATCCTCCAAAGACATCCAGATGTCCCTACATACATTTATACACATAGAAGTCTGTACCAAAGTGCAAGGATTATGAGGTTTGGATCAAGTACTACATATTCATTAGATTATCAGCCATAGGTTGGGTTAGTTGAAGCCAGCATGATAGTGACTGATTTCTTAGAAGTTGTGCAGGCTGTAGCCTGGAGAAGGATTTAGGTACATGTAATTGTGTTTGGACCTACTGGGGTTTCAGATCATGCTTAGTGAAGTCAGGAGTCATTGATGTGTGTAATCTCTTTATGCTTTAATTATACACATTTGAGCAGCAGCTGATGTTACGGTATGCATTCATCTAAGGCATAAGCAAGGTGTTC
The DNA here is from genome assembly GCF_059453375.1 of Lepisosteus platostomus. Taxonomy (NCBI): domain Eukaryota; kingdom Metazoa; phylum Chordata; class Actinopteri; order Semionotiformes; family Lepisosteidae; genus Lepisosteus; species Lepisosteus platostomus. Next base: position 31,703,675 of record NC_142621.1, read on the forward strand.
TCAGCTCTTACCCAGCTACTCATCATTAGAAAATGCATGTAGAATTTGGAATTAAAGCCAGGTCTTTTTTAATAAAGTATGTCCTTGTGTTTTATTGTAGTTGTTTGTGATGTTCATGTTTCCCAAAATAGACATCATTTAAAACTTTTAATATATACCCATATGGAAAAAAACAAAAGGCCTGATGTCTCATTAAAAGTGACAACAGCTTTATAGCAAGGAATGTTTACAATTATAAAATGGCAATTTCAAAGAAACTGGGAAGGTTCTTAGGAAAAAGAACAGAGCTTTGGAAATATTGTGTATTTTAGTACAATTAGACTTTGTTTGAATAGGAATGGATAGATACTGTAGATATAACTGCAGTGTTGTTCGATACTACCATGGGTTTCAGATCTTCCTTGTGAGATGTTTATCTGTTGTTTGGGCTCTGTGGGCATTGACTATACAGTAATTGAAGAGGGTTAAGAGATTTGCACATAATTAAATTCTTCAACTGAATCATTTTGACAATTCAGAAGTTATTATTAGCTGACTCAGAAGGTCTTGAAGAAAGATATTCCCCTGGGACACTGATTATTCTTTGCCCTTATAGGTCCACTGTTTTCTGTGTTTCTGTGTGATTTTATTTAAGAAAGACCCTGGTCATTTGGTATTGTTTCTAATTTTGTATCAGCATTTTGTACTTTAAACAAAGTCACTTTGTCTAAAGTGCTTCGGGGCTTTCAGCAGAATCCAATGTTTAATTTGGAGTATCCTGTTTAGATGAGTCTCTTTATTGACCCAGCCTTGATTGAATATTCATAACGGACCCTGCTCACTGTGTTAAGTTTAAGTATGTTCTGTAAGATCTTATTATCCATAGTTTTCCTGTTACTACTTAAGAGTTGGTACGCTTTTATTAAATCTCGTTAATTTTTCCAGGTGTTTGTTCATCATAGCATTTCATATTCTGAAGCCTTTCCAAAACTGCCACGAAGCAGTTTTTTAGCACTGTTCAAATGTGTGATTCTGGGTGGTGCTCCATTTGCTTATAGTGCTGTCTTCTTTCTCCTTTGCAGTCACAGCTCTTCTCAGAAAGCTGAAGCAGCAGTCCAGAGAAAGTGTAGAGGACAAGAGGCCCAGATTACTCAAGGCTCTAAAGGAGGTACAGTGCACCACATTACTACAGATATCCATCATCATTTCAAAATGTGCAAAGAAATACATTTAATAATTGGAGAGCCTTCTCTGAATGCCTGTGAAAAAGTACAATACAATAAGGTCACTGAATTAAGAATGGTGAATCTTGCCTGTCAGGTCGTACATCTTGTTGTTTTGTTATGTTAAATTTTGACATATAACCACAGAGAAACTGTGCATTCATACAAGCCTGACTAGTTCTTTTGCTATATTACTGTATATGTCTTCTGATTCTGTTCTTTCTAAGGTGCTTCTAGTGGTAAAAAAACGTATAAATAAAATTTCAAGCTTTGAAAAGCAAACACTATATACTCATCAAGCGCACCTCACATGTCTACATTCTAGAAAAATAGAAAACGGGAAATTACGACATAGAGATTGGATTTAAGGTATGTGGCTGGCAGCTGGGATCTTCTTGCATGTAGTCTTGTATATACAGTATAGGTCTATAGTCTTAATGATGATGATTATAATAAGGACAGTGTGGTAACGTCCCTACTCTTTTCGAGAGACACCCTGAGATTTTTAGTGACCACAGAGAGTCTGAACCTCGGTTTTACGTGTCATCTGAAGGAAGGCACCTCATTACACACTTCTGTGGAGTCCTCAACATCAGTCAGTGACTTAATGTGGCTTGCAGTGTAACTCATTTTACACTGCTCCCGGGATTTTTTCATGAACCAGAACATTGGAATGTAACACTTTTAGCAGAAGGACAGAGTCTACTGTGGTGGCTGTTATGATAGTAATAATCATTAAAAGGCTGTTGAAAATGTTTTTAAATCTTCAGCACTGTCATACAGGAAATCTGTTTACTGGGGACAGATCTGCTGCGAAGGGTAAATTCTGTGTTTAGAACAGAAGGATGCATGTATAGCTAGACAGAAGGCACAATTTCATTTTTCTCCAGCATATTTATTTTTGCTTTATCTCAGGGCTTGTTTTCTATGCCCTAACCTTTCACATTCTGTACTTGTGTCATCATGATCGACTTTCAATTCCCAGTACAGCTCCTAGGCCAAAAACTGCCATTTAAATTGATTTGTTATTGTCATAACTCTTGTCTTCTACGTAAGACTGAAATCGCATATGTAGAAATTTCAGGATTTAATAGAAACCAAACATGGGTTTTTCTTTTTCTCGCCTTAAGTCTTCACAGGAGAAGCAATTATTTAAGCTACCAAACATTGGATGACATCTTTAACTCAGTCAAGCTTTACCTAAATTGTTGTGTGCAAGTATACAAACTAGGGTATAGTCCTGAAGTTCTAAAGATGACATAGGGCTTTATTTAAAATTATGTAATATGCAAAACTGATTGTAAAGTATGGGAAAATGGTGTGCGAAATTGATATTCACATTTAAATATTGTAAGCAGTCGTAGGGGCATGGCACATAAAGATGTAGTTACTCAGAGCTGATGGATTAACAAGCTGTGTTGTTCTGCATGTCAGTAGTACTGATCCAGTACATCTGCATCTGATCACACATCTCCCACAGGTGTTCAGCAGTGATTATATAAAGAATCAGGTCACAGATCATTAGCACGATGTGTTATCTGAGAAAGTCCAGATTTCTATAAGGTCTTATTTCCGATAATAAAAAGACTTCAATCGACAAGTGTGATTTGTCTCAGTTAAATTTAGGTAATTGCAGAAGTAAACTATTTAAATGTATGCTGCAACATTCTTTTAACATCACTTGATACTAAATAATACTGAAAAGCTGCCTGACGCCACTAAAACGTGTTGCACACACTTAATTACAGTCTCTAGTTTTAAAGTGTAACTACAACACTCCATTACATTAATTTGCATTCAGATATTTGAGAATGCAAATTAATATTCTGCATGTAAGTGGAAGTTGAAGTTTGGGCTGGTGTAACAAGAGTAACAAATTAGAATTTTAGTTGCAAAAGTAGTTCATTATACTGGAAGAATTAGGGAATTCAGTTCTGCTACAAATGCACCTTTTCATTGCATTTGAGTTACAGAGTTGGCTCAATATGAAGCATTTTCCAAATGTAATGTCCTGTCTAAAAGTTGTGGTCACAAACATCCAAAGTCCTAATAATATTACTGTACTCTACAGGTGTTTACAGGTATATATGATTTTAAACAGCTTTCAGTCATGACAGCCTAGACATGATATGTTGCTTCATACCCTTAAGAAGTTAGAAATAGACAGTGAAGTATTTTAGCTGAAGCTGGAAAATATATTTAAGCATATAACACGATGCCAAGTTACACGATTCTTAATTCCTTTTCTCCCCAATAACAGTGTATGCTTTCTTTTGTTTTTCAGCTGGGAGACTTTTACTTAGAGCTTCACTGGGATTTTCAAAGTTGGGGTGAGTCTATAATATTTTTTTAACATTAAACAGTAAAATTAAACAGTATTTAAGAAAGTAATTAGGTATTTCTGTACAGTATGTTAACTTGATTAAATCAAAACAAACATATCAGTGTGAAAATGCGAAAAGTGTTTTTTAGATTAAAATACTTTTAAATAAAGAAAATAAGTGCCTTGAAAAGAGTTATAGGCAAGCATTACAGTATCCTGAGATCCTTCTGTGCAACCTGCTGAAATTGATAGCCCTGCCATGAAAAGTGCTTTACTGTACTGTTACTGTTTTATATGATAGTTTCACCTTTGTCACTGTTTTATGAAACACTAAAGTATAAAACTGAAGATTTTATGCAGGTAAACATAAAACTAATGAAAATACATTAAGGAAAGAAACATTGTAAAGGGTAGTCAGGGCATGACTGATGTGAAGAGTTTCTTCTGGTGAACTGCAGTTTTCACTTACTGCGGCAGAGTGTAGCTCCCTCTAGTGAGCAGCTCCACCTCTATCAGTGGTTTAGTTTCATTCACCCTTAAAGCCAACATTGGTTTTTTTACAGTGAATGCTGCATTATTTTCCAAGCCAAGCCTCAATAGAAGGGGCACCTTAAACTTGTAGGTTGTTGAAATTGCGAGGCTGCGTGGTCTCCCTGTGTTTGCTTGTTGGTTTTTTTCCCAGGTGCTCTGGTTTCCTCACAGCTCCCAGACATGCTGGCAAGATTGTTTAGCATCTCTTAATTGTCCAAGTGGGTGTGTGCGTCAGCACGGACCTCCAGTCTAGGGTGTAATCTCGTCTTGTACCCTCTACCTCCCATGAAAGGCCACTCTTTCACCTGGAGAGCGCAAGTATAGAAAGATCTAACTTTTCAAAAGCTGAAAAAAGCAGTGTGACCCTGAGTGGATCAACTAGTAAGGTGCTGGACTGGAATAGACATGGGGCCCTGCTGTCCAGGAAGAGGCTTATCATTTTGTCATCTTATCATATGGCCAGCAGCCATATCACCCTGCAACTCACAACTGGCAACCCACTGAAGCTAAGCAGGTGTGAGCCTGGTCAGTACCTGGATGGGAGACCTCCTGGGAAAAACTAAGGTTGCTGCTGGAAGAGGTGTTAGTGGGGCCAGCGGGGGGCGCTCACCCTGCGGTCCATGTGGGTCCTAATGCCCCAGTATAGTGACGGGGACACTATACTTTAAACAGGCGCTGTCCTTCGGATGAGACGTAAAACCGAGGTCCTGACCCTCTGTGGTCATTAAAAATCCCAGGGTGTTTCTCGAAAAGAGTAGGGGTGTAACCCTGGCATCCTGGCCAAATTTCCCCATCGGCTGTTATCAATGATGGCCTCCTAACAATCCCCCTCTGTGAATTGGCTTCATTACTCTGCTCTCCTCCCCACTGATAGCTGATGTGTGGTGAGCGTTCTGGAGCACTATGGCTGCCGTCGCATCATCCAGGTGGATGCTGCACATTGGTGGTGGTGGAGGGGAGTCCCCATTACCTGTAAAGCGCTTTGAGTGGAGTGTCCAGAAAGAGCGCTATATAAGTGTAAGCAATTATTATTATTATTATTATTTTGTGTGCCTCGGATTTCTGCTTATAGCCAAGCACAGTTGGAGTGGAGCAGGCTTGAGTCAGTCCGTGTGTTTTTGGCTTGGCTGCATAACAGTAAAAGCTTGCGGACACTTGGCTTGTAATGTTGTCAGCAAGAGCCGCTCCTCCAGGCACTGAGCTCTGATGGCTTGTCAGAAGGTGAATGGCTGAGGCTGTGGGTATATCCGGCGTGTACAGTCTGCCCATGTTTCCACCCCTCGGAAGGGTCGGGGATCGTTATGGGTTGTCGGGAAAGGGCAGTTCCACATTGGAAAGAGATAAAATAGGTAAATGTGACTTTGGCTGAATATGTACATGTGCATCCAGCTTAAATAGCATATGAAAGATACAATGGGCAACTGTGAGTTCCCAAATAGAAATTGTGAATAAACAGGCACACATTTATTTGCAATGGCTCCAGTGAAGGAGGTCAGCACCTCAGAGACAGTGTCATAGCTCCCAGCTAGTCAGCCTAAGCACTTGTTCTGAACTAGTGTACTACTCAATTTAGTTAGTAATCCAAATAACTCTTGTAAGGTTTCTGATTGAAGAAAAGAATACAGAATTTCAGGAAAAAATGCTGGTTTTGTGCATTTAAATCTTTTTTTCTTCTTTTGGGGTAGAATTTAGAGCTAAAGTACATCCTCTTTTGTCTTCTGGGATTATTCAGCATTCTGCTTCAACCATTTTCATTTGCTTTTCAGAAGCCCTTGCCAAATTCGCTTGCACAGCAAAGCAACGTTATGCAAGACCTGACCTTGAGCCTCCGGTCTGTTTAAAAGACCAGCAAAACAGCCTTTTTGTTCCTCGTAAGAATAGGCCAAATTGGCATCCACAGCCCTGAACAAGAAGAAATATCTGGTGCTTTCATTATTTTCGAAGTGTCACCAGGGTTATTAACCATTTTGGGCTTGGTTAATTCCTGGATAATTGACATCTTTCAAGCAGAGAAAGGTAAATTTAAACCTTTAGTCTGATTTTTTGTTAAAGAGAGTGGAGTCTGTGTTTGTACTTTATATACTTTTTCATACATGTGTACAGTCAACTTTTTGGCGATCTTTATTCAAGTGACCACTGATGATATCACTTTTAATTTAAGCGTACCAGGAAACCTGTGACTACAGTTCTCTTACACCAGAACAGCCCCCCAACCCTGTCTTAGGTGATGTTTTTGGCAACTTTTTATCTGCATATAAGAAATGGTAAAAAGCTAAAGATTCTTATCTTGGATGAACGCAGTTGAACTTTATTTAAAATTAATAAAAACTTTAACCCATGGCGCATGAAAAGTAGCAATATTAAGTGCTTTAAGTGGTTTGTGTTTTCTAACTAAATGTCTTAATTTCAAATAATTTCAAAGCTATATTTATAGAAAGATTATTATTTTTAACATTTTACTATCAGTAGTTAATGACCGGTGCAGCGGAATGAATCAATATAGACCTAAGAAGAGTATTATCACTGATAAGTCTGTATCACAAGTTTGCATTCTTGTGTTTCAGCTATGCTGGGGACACTGAGTTTGACCACTTGTGTAAACTTGCCCTTCTGGTAATGATTAAGGGAGATGTATCTTTTTGTCTCCTCTGGCTTTGGCAAAACAGCTGCAATATGCCACCTGAGGTCAAGAAATAATTCGAATTCCATCCAGTTCAACAGTCCTGTTTTATAGGTAACTTCGCAGTTAGTGAAGACCTGGAAGCAATAATATAGACACAGCTAAGTCAGCAATTAGTTTAAACCAAGTCGCTACAAGTGTGAAATGACAAGCAATAGACTGAACTAGTTAAAGTTAAGTATTTTTTCCACTGACATTTCACCCTTTGTATCTTTAGGCCAGTGGTTCCCAACCCTGGTCCTGCTGACCCACACACCTGTTAGTTTTTGTCCTAGCCAAGCCTTCAATTACACAATCAAACCCTTCATTGACTTAATATAATAAGATTAATTTAATGAATTAGTTGCAAGCTTAGCTGGTGACATATTCCATTACTAATTGAATTTGAGTTAGTGAGACAAACATGAGAAAACACAGAGGAAACGGTGTTTAAATTTATATTCTTGTGGGGAACTTTAAAATAATATAGCTTTACAGGCTTAGTAATCAGTAGCAGTCAATACATGTATATTGCTCCTAGTAATTTTGTTGCTAAACATGTTATCTTTGTGTTTTCTGTGCTGTAGTGAGGGTTTAATTGCCATATCTTTATCTCTTTAGGAAAATGGTGAGATTTTGCAATGCATTTATTTTAGCATAAACTAATTTTTAAACTAGCTAAATATTTCAAGGTTTTTCAAAGTTTAGGTCCGCAACCTAAAAAAGTTTTATTTGGACATTTGTTGACATGAGCAAATTACACAGCAGTAATAAGGAAACAGAACACTCGTTATTTTAAAATTAAGATTTAACTTAGTGCTTGTTTTAATGGCACCGGTTCTACACTGAATGTCTTTTTAGCAAAGTCTGTTTTGATTAAACAGCGGGAATAATAAGCATTTGCAGGTGAGGTACTTTCTAGTTGTTTTTGATTCCATTATGGCACATAGTGTGCCTGATTACTTTTTTATACGTATGCCAGAACTGTAAAGTGAATCCAGTATCTTAAGTTACAAAAAAAACCTACTATGGAGGTCTACAGTACCCAACAGCAAGATGTAATGGCTCCATCACCTTAAGATACATAAATAGGCAAGTACATTTAGGGGAAAGATATATCTTTGTATCTTTGTATGTCTAAACGTATTTGTCTGACAAAAACTGCGAAAAATGTTTTGTAGTGTCTGCATATCCGTAATATTTAAGAAGCTCTTGGAGCGGTTGCTTCAGGTACAAAAACAAATTTCTTTCAATTCACATTCAGTTCTGCAAACGTTATTAAATGATTTTTCTGTGCCATTGTTTCTGTGAAATAAATATTTCAGCACACTGCAGCTTATCCTTAAGCTCTCCTTTTAAGTACACACAAGCAGATGGCAGTAGAAAGTGAATCAAATTATAATCACACATCCATTATCAGAAATGCCTTTCCTGGTAAGCATCATGCCAACCCAGAGGCTGTCTCCAGATTCATATGGCGCAAGATGTGACTAAAAGTACACAGGCATCCCTGCCCCGAGCAGACCTCCATTCATCATTGGGCCACAGAGAGAGGAAGTTTAGTTTAGCCAGTCAGCATTAGCCAGCATTTCACAGGGAGGTGGGAAGAAACTGGAGGTAATCCATGCAGACACCGGAGAACATGCAAACTCCACACAAAGTACCTTGAATTGGACCCAAAACCAGGGAGGTAGCAGTAGTAGCTACCATGCCCCCATTTCCCCCATGTGCTAAGAGTATAAGAAAGTTTGTCAACAGCCCATCTACAGTAGCTTATATTAGTAGTTAGCAGCAAATTGATTTATCTCATCCAGCTGTTGCTTGAAAGAGAAGGTATGATGGTATCTGCTTCAACAGCATCTTTGGGAACCTTGTTGCAGACACCCACAAATATTTGTATAAAACAATGCTTCCTTGTAATGCTTTTTTTTACTTGTCTTTCAGTGCCTTTGCTTTCCCGAATTCTGCCTTCAGATGCTTGTAAAATATACAAGCAAGGTATCAACATCAGGTATGTTTTTCTTTAGAATGTATTTGCTCAGTAAGTGATCAGTATCCTACCTTTTAGGTGTGATAGCCATAATGTGTTGTCTACACCGAACACAAAAATGTAAGAAATCGTGATGTAATGTTCTCTGATTTGACATGAAAAAATGTATATATTGTGCACATCAACGTTCCTCTCCTTTCCAAGTTAGTCTTGACATCCGTTTTTGTAAAACATTACTCTTTTGAAGAAGTGTCTACTGATCTTTCATACTGTTGTAAATGGTGCACTGTAGGTGACTGTTCTACATGTGAAAAACCAATGTAGGACATTCTCATAATGTTGGAAGCTCCTACCAGTTATCCACTTCAGCAATGTTACTCTGTATGATTGGAATTAAGAATGCACAGCAGAGTGGTAATAGTTGTTACGAACTGATAATGTGAAATCATATATGCAAAAAAGAACTGTTTCTGTGTCATTAATTTTCCAATTATTCTTCAGATTAGCACTTCCCTGTAAAAACTGTCCTTTATAGTGTGATGCAACAAGCTAAAGAATAAAATGGGTGGATGGATTGTATTTTTCAGAAGATGAAGATGACAGGTAGAGGTTTGGCACAGATTATACTCTAAAATAGACCTTACACAGATGGGAGTTATATAAGTGCTAGTGACCCTTTGCTGTAGATTTTATTCATCTCCTGTCAGCTTGACATCTAGCCACTGTGGAATTAACATTAGAGACTGCACATAGCTCCCACATTATGTTTAATCAGCAGCAGGGTCAGGTTAGGATCATTGGTGGCATCTGTTAAAGCATCTGGATTTTGGTTTTTGGCTTGTGTTTGGAAATGGAAGAATTTGAGGGAAAATGTCTTAAAAGAGGAAAGGTACCTAATTGGCTTTGAATTTCAGAGATCATTAAAGATGTTTTTACGATGGACACTTAATGCTGTTGATCTTCTGTAATCCTTTACCAGGAAATTAGCAAATACCTCTCATCAGTCCACCTCTAGCTGTAATTGCAGCTCTAACACATGGGTTCCAAAACAAGTTTCGGATATGGGACCACTCATCACATGCAGTAGCCTTTCATGGAATATGGGAAGTGGTTCAGCAGTGTCTTGCGACTGGAATTATGCTTCCTCTCGGTGTATGATAACAACTACCTATAAACCTTTGTGGCTATCTGAATTGACACATTACCTTCATCAATTCTCCAGAGTCACTCACACGCCAACACTTATGTCTTATTGTACATCAGCCTTTTCTCCCATAGCATAACCCACTAAGGAAAGTGCCTGGTTTGCTATTGCTTTCCAGTATTCAAGAATCCTGGGACATGCCACATGCTGGACTGTTTCTAGTAATTTGGATACACTTCTGGAACATGCTGTTCCAGAATATTTTGTTCATGTTTATTTAATTTAATTACATTCTAGAATTATTTATTTATGCCCCACGTATTTCAGTGGGGCAGTGTATGTGTGTACACATCAATACAGACTATTCTTATTGACTGTACCGCTATCTATAGATGATTACCAAAAGCAGGTCAGTAGAATGTTAACTTTAAATAACTTTAAAGAGCCTTTGTTATTATTTGGTTATCAACATACGTTCATGATATATGTGACAAATACATAATTATTTATGAGCCCCTGGTAACTGGTAGAGCTTCAGTTAATATATAACAAATTTCATGCAATGTTGATGCCTTCCATTACTATAATTCACCTAATTTTGTTTCATTTAAAGTACAAAGCGTGCCCTAATGCTGTCTAGCTCTTCACTGTTAGGCCTCACCTTATCGTTTCTTCATTGAAATGTTTAGAGATACTAGAGCTTTTCACCATTTGATGTGAAGATCATTAAGGGTTGTTTTTCACTGCAAGTGAGAGCTCCATATTTGGCACCTGGAAAACTTGAAATAATCCAGACCAGGCTGGAGTCCTTTGACTGCCATGTCTTCTGTTAGATTCAGTGTAGAATCAACAGTGAATGAACATGAATGTATGTTTAAGTACAGTAAAAGTAACGGGCTTTGTGAAGCAATACTTAGCACCTGTTTATTGATCTGTTACATTTTTGCAATAATAAACATTATAGTATAATAATATAGTTAAAAAACATCAAATTTATACCATGTTTTTTTCAAATAAGTAATTGCAAATAATTTCTTTGCTACAGTGTCAGGCATTAAATTTTATGGGTTTTTTTTTTTTTACTGCCTTCCTTTGGATCATAGGCTGTAATGGATGTACACTTTGTCTTTAGCATTGCTCTACTTCATCACTACCCAGAGAGAGAAGCGCTGACTGGAATAACTTCATTTAAACCAGACTTTAGTCATTCATATTTAATACTGTCACCCTTTTACTTTTTCCGGCTTTGTTGAAGCCGGTTATTCTCAAATTGGCCATGGTGTTATTTCCCCCTGCTATCAACGAGGCAGTGTTCAGAAACCATCACCCGTTGTTAGAATAATAAGTGTTTCTCAACACTTCTCAAGTGGCGACTCATGTTTCTCTCTGGCGTCTTACTGGCTCGGTATCAACACTCCCTTGTGTCGTTTTTGCCTCCTCTCTCAGGCTGGACACGACGCTCATCGACTTCACAGACATGAAGTGCCAGCGGGGGGATCTGAGCTTCATTTTCAATGGCGACGCTGCGCCCTCCGAATCCTTTGTCGTTCTTGATAACGAACAGAAGGTCTACCAGCGCATCCATCACGAGGTAAAGCGATTCGTGGCTGAGAAACCAGTGACAGAAAGCCTGCTTGTCAACCTCAGAGCATTATCTGAGTTGGAATTGGAATAGAGTGTTACACATTGGCAGATGGCCACAGAATATGCAGTTTTCTGATGGTGTCATTCATACAAGAGCTCTCCTAGCAAGATCATAGATTACTTTCAGTTGCATTTTGTTTTGTTTTTATATATACAATGGTGTATGCCGTGACATTATTTGATAGTTGTGGATAGTCAGGATTCTTGTCTGAACTAGAAAAGGCCTCTGCTTAGAGCTGAGGTTGGGGGTCTGTAAGTGTGAAGACATCTTAGTTTAATTATGTTCTGTCGATAGCTGCTCTAGCCCAGCTGGGCTCTGTTACTGTTAGTTGAGCTTAGGGTAACCATGGGAAACCATGAGCATGAAGTGTTACCAATGACAGCTGTCCTTAGAATGAGAATTATACAATTGAAGTAAACATTGAATAAAGTAACCAAATGCAAAAGGAGGTTAAGCTTTATTATTATTTCTGTGAATGTATTAAGGCATTATTTTTTAAAGAGAAAACAAATTATTTGATTCAGCAGGAGCTGATGTGTCAGAATAAACATGAATTCTGTTATCTTAGACTCCGTTTTCCTCTTAAGAGTTTTTACGTCTGTAATTGCAATCAATATATGGATATTTTCTCTGCAACCTAAAAGTAAAACATGCTATCTGTAATTCAGTATTAGTTATATAAGCAATATTGATTTTTTTTTGTATAATGGGGATTTGTGTAAGTTTGGAAATACGCTGTATACTCTTCCTCTGTGTAACCTTGTGTATGCAGGACTTCAGTGGCAGTTGTCTGGCTTCTAGCGTTAAACCTGCTTGGTATTTTGTATTTTCTGTAATCTAAATTCCAGGAGTCAGAAGTGGAGACAGAGGAGGAGGTGGATATTTTAATGAGCAGCGATATTTATTCTGCTACACTCTCCACTAAGTCCATTACCTTCGCCCGAGCCCAGACTGGCTGGTTGTTCAGAGAAGACAAAACGGTTTGTCTGTGTTACTTCACTTCTTGATTTAATTGTTAGCATGTCTTTAAGAGCTTTGGTCACACATTCTGCACTGACTGGAATAAATATATCTAAATGTGGACATTACATTGAAAGGACACTTATGGTATAATTACACCAAGAAATAAACCCTTTTTGAAAGACATAAATATATTTATTACCTGCTTCTCCAGGCCAGACGGGCTAAGTACAATGGGGCTGGTTAACGTTTTGAGGCTGGCCAGGCTGCAGAAGGTTTTGAGCCACTTATCCATTGAAGTCCTTCGCAATTAGACAGGCTGTCAGTACCTATAAATCTTCAGATGTACTCTTTCAGTTTGTATATCTGTGCTGAGCAAAATTGTTATGTTCATCACGGCTTTTCAAATGTTCTTTGCCAGTAGCAACACTATTTAATCTATTTTGTCAAATTTCACCATCACAGAAGACTTTGAACCTTATTACTTATTCCTTTTGTCTTGATATAATGCAGAGTTTCTTAACAGAACACTTTGTCATAGAGACATCAAAATGCAACAGATGAGCTTTAGAACCAATGTCTTCTGTTGCATTTTAATGATTCTCGGTGTCATCATTCCCATAGATTAACCCACAGACACCGTATTATTCTTTCGTAGTCATGCAAGTGTGTTGTAATTAAAGTAATCATATACTATTTGGTCTTTTTAGTTTGATAATATGTTTTTTTTTGTTTAGGAAAGAGTGGGCAATTTCTTAGCAGATTTCTACTCTGTGAATGGTTTGGTTTTGGAGTCCAGGAAACGAAGGGAACATCTTAGTGAAGAAGACATTCTGCGAAATAAGGCCATAATGGAAAGCCTCAGCAAAGGAGGAAACTTAATTGAGCAGAATTTTGAGGTAAGTTTTTTTTTTGTTTGTTTGTTTGTTTGCTTGTTCACACAAAATTTGTGAGTTTACAATCCCTTTCTTTTGAAAGGAAGAATGTTTTTATTTTCAACATGTTCCACACGTATTATAGTTTTATTTTAGTGACATCATTTTTCAAAAACAACGTGAAACTCACTGTATTTCGAATTTAGCCAGTCATAAAGTTGCAGCTTTAAAAAAAGAATGTGGTCAGAAACAAAGCTGCCTCCAATAGAGAACAGAGTTCTGTTGGATTTCATATTCTTGAAGTGTTAAGAGGGTGGCACAGTCTTACAGCTCTGAGGTCCTGGATTCAATTCCAAACCTGGGGTGCCGTCTGCTTGGGGCTTTTATGTTCTTTTTGTGTTGGAGTGGATATTCTCTGGGCGTTCTGGTTGCCTCCCACAGTCCAAAGACACCTTGTTAATTGGCTTCTGGGAAAATTGGCCCTGGTGTGGGTGGGTGTGTGTGCATGCCCCGAGATGGACTGGCATCCCATCCAGGGTGTACCCTGCCTTGTGCCGGTTGCTTGCTAGGATAGGCTCCGGTTTTCCCATGACCCTGTGCTGAGTAAAGCGGTTATGAGATGGAGGTCCAGGATTAGGGGTCGTGGTACACACGACCAGGAGGATGCTGACTGCCTGGGGCATAGAGGAGATGTCAGCGTGATGTCATCAATGTCCTGTCTTCTCCCGTCTTAGCCTGCGCGGCGCCAGTCCCTCACCCCCCCCTCTCCAAACACTATATCATGGGAGGAGTACATCTCCGCAGAAAACGGGAAGTAAGTAGCCATGTTTGTTTTATGGATTAAATCTTGTCTCATAAATGGAAAGAGGCAAGCAAGAAAGCCTTTCCTTATCACAGGAAGGCTAGGCCTTTCATTTGGAAAGTGTTTTTTTGTTTTTCATTTGATATAATAATAACATTAAGAAACATTAGGAACAATATATTAATGGAATAAATGACATTTTTAAGTAATCATTGTGACATTTTCATGATACAACTTCAATGGCATCGAAATATCTTATACCGTTCCGAATTGAGAAAGCCGTTATTAGTATGTTATTGCTAATGGTACTTGCCACCAGTCAGGGGGAAAAGTAGCTATTATATCAGAGGGAGAGCCAGCATCTCTCTGCCTTTGAGTGACATGGGTGAGGTTTGTACAGGAAGGTTTTAATTGGCTTATTCAGTGAAGGCACTTGTTTGTAAGTTGAAGATGGACTGGATATTGATATCTGCAGTTTTGTCCAAGCTTTGTAATTGACTCTGGCTGCAGTTCACCAGGCAGCAGAGCACAATTTGCTTTTATTCATCCAGTTGTCTCTGGGTTGCCAGATGACAGCACCCTGGTCATTGAGCTCACCATGTGAAAAGTGGGGAGTGATCTCTGAAAGGGCACTTTTCTAAGGAGAACTTGCATGCTCTTCACTTTCCAAAAGTGAATTCAGGCAGTTCCAAAGTGTGCGGGTTCTAAAGGACAAATAATTGAGTACCAAATGTAACAAGAACAGGAAAAGGGTTTTCTGTCTGAAAATGTGTTGGTTACAACCTGTGTAGTCAGAACAGAATAAAAATGACATTTGAGCAAGTATGTCCATGAAACATTCAGGGAGCAATGTAGCTTAAAAAAGACATTAGTAATAATACACAATATAAGCAGTCTTAAAATCTAAAATAAGAATGACCGCTAATGTTTTTTTTTAAGGGAAGGTCAAACAGTTGCCAGTATCAAATTAAAAATGACAGGGATACAGCTTTTGAGGTCTAAAATCTATTTGTCACTTACTAGTAAATCTTACAGAATCTCTTCAGGTTGTCTCTCACACATTCAAATAGCAGCAATTGCAGATTGTAAAATGAATCACTGTAACAACATACAGTAACTAAATCTCTGCAGAGGGGACTGAGGGATATGATAATTTGTACTTTATTTTTAGGTAGCAGTTTTGCTCCATGGTGCATAGATTGTACATGCAGATCAATGTGGATAAAATATTTACAGTATACTACTGTCTTCCCTGTCGCTGGTCAATATTTCAGGCTCACATTTGACTTTTAGGAATCTGATACCACAAAGCCTCACAGTTACACTTTGTTTCCACCCCCTCAGCAGCAGGATTATAATAGATGCTCATGATTATGATTATAATACATGAAGTCCAGAGGGTTTTGCATGTTTTCTGGTTATGTTTCACCAGATATCAGCATGTTGCCTTTGCTTATAAAATGGTATCCAGAGCTGTTACAAGGCAAATGCATATGAAGGTTTAACATTGTGTAGGATTTATTTGTGCATTTTTTCCTGGAAAAGGAGACTGTGGTGGTCTCATTTTTTAGATGAATAATAACGTGGTCATTCAGTCAAGCCCTCCTTCTCTAATATCAGACTCGTTGTGCTTGTTACAGAGCTCCTCATCTTGGTAGAGAACTGGTCTGCAAAGAAAGCAAGAAAAACTTCAAAGCGACTATAGCGATGAGCCAGGACTTTCCCTTGGGCATTGAATCGTAAGTGTGTCCTCTTTTAAACTGTCCACCACGCCAAAACTTCAGGAACAATTAACCACAGATTTATCAGCACTCTGTAACCTTTTGTCTTAAACTGTAATCTGACAAAACCACATTATGAATTTATGAAGTAAATAAAAGAAAACCAATGATGCATTATACATTATTAGTGTAAACATGCATTTTATGTCATGAATTTGAAAAGTAAAACAGAAACCTTGTTTGACAATAAAACACTAACAGAACATTACAGATTATTAAGCACCGTTTATTTAGAAAAAATGAGCACGGAACTTATTTTCATATCTACTGTATATGTTTTATACCTGCTTTCTTTTGTCAGGGTGTCACACTAAACATTTCCCCCATAAGTAATTCTTCACTTGAAGTCTACTTGCACTAACATTTGCACTTGCAAATGTGCACTTGCACAGACATAAGTACTTTTTGCTCAGTATATTGAAGTCAGTACTTATGGGCATAGTCCCCATCTTTGATTGTAAAGACCTTTCTTACTTAAGGGCTCATATGCAGCTGGACATTGACCTTTGTAGACAGTTTATCACTGAAATATAAAGGAAAATTATTCAGATCCATAAGATGCTAGTTAAAAAATCTGCAGAACAATTTTGAAGTGAATTCTTAACATTTGGGATAATTCTGGGAAGTGGTCAGGTATGAGTAAGTATTCTAAACCCTCCCATTGAGTGGTGTGGTTTGATGGTCATTGCTGAATGCTATTGTATGTTATTTCCCCAGCTGACTGGGAAATGTAAAAAGACGAAAAAGCTCAATTGTGTCTACAAGTTCCCCATTGTGGTTTACTTTGTATCGATAGTGAAGCTTATTCTAATTAAGGAAGGTGTAATGTTTACACTACATTACAGAACATAGTTAATTCAGCAATGTAGTATGCAATGTACAGTGGAAGAAGAGATTAATTCCATGCTGATCAGTGCTTCTTAGTTGCTTATGTACTGACGGGACTCTGTTCTAACCTATTATGTGTGCCTTGTGCTGTTTTTTTTTAGGTTATTAAATGTTTTAGAGGTGATTGCACCCTTCAAGCACTTTAACAAACTCAGAGAATTTGTACAAATGAAACTCCCACCTGGATTTCCTGTCAAACTAGGTAAGAAGACTAATTATTGGGTTGCTTTTCAACAGAATTTTAGATTAAACGTATCTGTTACGAATGATGTGATCAATGCTGTATCAGTGCACTCTTGGTAAGTACTTTGTGGTGAGCTACATGCAGTTGCAAGTAGTTACCTTTCAGGGTCAGTGAAATAGTGTTGTCTACCAGAAATAACATAAGAGAAACAGTGATGTTCATAATCCTAATGTTTTGTCTTGCCGGGATTTGTGTGTTAGCTTTAGTAATGGCCCAGACACTTTAAAAAACAAAAAAACAAAATGCCATGGAATATAAAATCTGCAGAAGGTTATTAATGGTAGTGCTACTAAAATTACAAGATCTGTGTCTTTTGTCTTGCAGATATACCTGTTTTTCCTACAATAACTGCTACAGTGACCTTTCAGGAGTTCCGCTATGATGAATTTGAAGACTTCATCTTTACTATCCCCAGTGACTATAAGGAGGACCCCAGCCGATTTCCTGACCTTTAATCCTTTTTCAGCAAGACTCTGGGTGTCTTCTTTGTGGAACACAGCTGACAGAAACAAACTGAATCCAGAAAAAGATATTAACGTAACACATAATGGTCTACTTAATCTGCAGTTTCACAATCTTGTGGAAATCATGAAACAAGGGATTGCCTGTGACTGTAACCATTAATGTCACTTTCATACATCTTGAAAATATTGCACAGATTACTGTCTTATTCATTAGAGCCCCCTTCGACTTTCTGATGCATATACAAGGTGAGCAAACAAGTGGTGGCACAGACTTATGGAAAGGATTGAAATTGTGTAGATTGTTAAACATAGACTTAAGAGGACTGACAAATCAGATAAGGGTAAGGTTAATCTGTGTACCCTGTGGTCTATTTAGAAAAGCCTTGATTGATCTCTGTTTGGTGTTAGAATCACTTATCACATAAAAAAAATACTGCAGGTGCTGCAGCCTGGACCTATTTTTTAATGATTGCCATTAGGGAAAAAAGGGATAATCCAAAATTAAGGGAGTATTATAAAAAGCACATCCGGAATACCAAATAGTGAAATTTGCAAATGTACAGTACAAAGAAAACCAGGTTTATTTCTCAGAAGCACTAGTTTACATAACCTGCCTGGCAATTCCTCTTTAAGTATCAAGTAAGCAGCATACAGGATAACTATAAAATTCTTTTTTTCTTGTTAGTTGGAAAGCCTTTTTCTTTCAAAGTATCTGTTCAGTTGGAGTTTCTGAATTTCTAGACACTGGCATTTGCTGTAATGTAACAGTCATTATGGCTTTAATGTAACCAGTAAGGAGTAGTCATTTTAAAGCTTTTTATAACTCAGTGAATCTGTGTTGCACATATTGTATGACACAGGCATACACTAAATACAGTCTACTAAATGTTTTTTCTTTATGCCGTGACTGGTCCATGAAACATGTTTACTTCCTCTGCAATTTAAGTAGACCCCTAGTAACAAGAATAGAAGAGAGAAAAACCCTGTCATTTTAAATGCTGTATTTAATAGTTATAAAGGGATGAAATTGTATTTAGCTGTAATGAGGCACTAATTACATTGTGTAGGTTCTTTTTAAATTGCAACATCCTAATGACTGCCTTTTTCTAAAGGCATCACATCTTGGGGCTTCCACAGGCTTCAGTGTATCTAAACAGCACCAATCTGCCATACTTGAGTGAAGTGCTGTACAGCTTCACTTCAGAAGGCATAAGGTGCCATTTTGTTCATGTTTTTATTCAGTTCCTTTTGATACCACAGTTCACATAGAACATTTGAAAAACAAATCCTTTGGGAATGTCTTAACCAGTACTCTTACTGCTAACCTATCCTGAGCAACCTCCACTCCTGTGAGGCTGTTCGTATAAATACTTCTGCTAGCCTTGTTTTCATATGAGTTTGTAAACTATGTAAGAAAATGTACAATTGACTAAAAGGAAAGGTACTGAGCAATGTACATTTCAAGCTACGAAGAATGCTTTTTGCTAAGTGATTGAATAAAAAAGAAACTTCAAGTAAAATGTAAATGGCATTTTTACAGATTGCAAGACCCAGTCTTTTTTCTTGTGCATGGTGTTAATACCTCTGTTTGTTAGTCCTCTGTTACTTCACGCCTTTTAGGTTTTTAATTCCCCCCCCCCATCTCCTGCATATAAGTTAATTATGGGATAGTTTTCTTACTGTTAGTCAACATGGGTGCTTTGATGGATTGGGTTTTTATGCAAGCATCGATGTGAAATATTATCCAGGGGTTGTGAAAGGTATTTAGTTTTTGTGCTTGCAGGAAAATGTTTGTACATAATGTATTAATACTGTGTTTTTGGAAAACTCACTCTTACCTTGTGATGGGTAATGGGTGAATGAACACGCAAAAGACAAGCCTACCAGTCTTTCTGTGCTTATTTATTGCAGACTATCACCGCGTGGTATAATCCTGATCCCTAGCCTTGGTGTTTAAACCTGGTACAGAATGTGTCTGGGGAAATTACACACCCCTAACAACTAGAGTATCACTACAGTTGTGTACAGTTATACATCTGTAAATTACCTCGTTCAAAAAAAAAAAACAAGAAACCTTTGTAATGGACTGTTATGCCCTTCTTTAATAGCGCAGCTTCTGTAGTTAGATTTTCCATCTTTTTCTACAAAAATATATAGACGGGCTTTTCCTTTCTTTCTAAGAAAAGCTGTTTTAATAATGAAATACCAAGGTGAGGCGAGAGAGCTTCGTGGTCAAAATTCCGACATTTGTCTTGCTACAAATGAAGCTCAACTGCAGAGTTCCTTGCTTTTTGTTTCATCTGAGAAGACCACGATTTCACGTGTCTAAATACTGTTAAATACATTTTCTTTAAAAATCATGCACTACATTCTCAATACCCATGCTAGGCAGGACTGCAGTCGTCGGCAGTGTGAGAAGTAAGGGAAATAAGATGCGCCAGTGGGTTTTTATTCATTTCTTTACTCTAATCTCAGCTGAAACAGAACTCAGGAATTCACTGCAGCTTTAGAAGCGCAGAGTCGAGGAGTCAAGCCTTGGTGTAATGTATTCTTTCACTCGTCTGCTTAAGGAACTCGGATGTCTTGCTGAAGTAATCAGCATTATTATTTATGTCCTTTGGTACACTAATATTTTTGTATAAGCTCACATTCTGTTTTGGTAATGTAGATCTATTTTTGTTCTCCTCTGTTCTGTTGCTTATCAGTACAACCACAGATATCAAATGATACCATTAAATGCTTCCATGTCTCGCTACTGGATAGTGAGGCACTTTTCCTAAGTTATACACTTTGTAGCAGTTTTATACTTACCAACCTCACACATTATACCTTTTGTTGTCTGTGTGCTTGGTATTTGAGTTAGTTTTTTTTTAAAGTTCTGTACCATGGCTTGAGCTTTCAGGACCTTATATAAAACACTGCAAGTCTTACTCGCATTCTCATGCATAAGATGCAGATTGTACAGCAAGAACGTTATATAAGCCTGCCACACTATTTTCATATAAAAAAAATGTACCTAAATAAAATGTCCATGTATCAAGGCAAATAAAGTGTAATTTTTTATAGTGATGTGTGGAGTGCATAGCATTATTTGTTTACCGGACCTGTGTATGATCAATTACCTGCATTCTCCCAGATGAAATTGTCCTGCCGTCTTTGCCTTCAGGAATGTTTTTGTATGACATGCCCTTAACATAACGTGGAGATTCCTGTCTTCTGTTTAATGAGATTCTGAAGCTGCAGCTCCTGATATGTGTGCTCCCTGCAGGTGGTTCACAAGGCGACATAATTACAGAAAAGAGAATGAAATTTGGTTGCAGAAGGAAAGGTAAGGCTCACCTTCAGTCTGTGTCTCGGTTTCAGTACTTCCGAATGTGAAAATTAACAGTTGTACTCCGAAGTAGTAGATGTTGCTTCTTCACATCTTAAGTGTTACTAGTAACGACTCATTTGTTCATTGGTTTAAATTAAATTTAAATTTGTGTACAATTTGTAGAGAACTGTGTCAGGGGGCTTCAGATGCAAAGGAACAATGTAAATGTTCATTCCACACTGAAAAGCAGGTGTTTTTACATCTAAAGAAGGCTCAACAGCCAATATGATGTTCTTTCTGGTTTTCAGTGTAGAATTCACCTTTGCTCCTGTGATGAACAGGATATTAGGCTGCTGTAGTGTCAGCATTATATACTCTAACATTTAAAACCAACCTTTAAAAATGTGCTCTTGTATGATCTGCATTGTCTGAAGACATTTTTTTAAATCTGAAAACTGGACCTTCAATAAAAAGTAGCGTTTACTTTAAAAAATATTTAATCGTATTTGATTACTCCACAGTTAGGTTGTGTGTGGTACACTAGAGTGGAAACAGGCAAACAATTTAACCCATAAAAAAGTGCCGTGTTATGATTCAAAGTTATAAGATGATTTTCTGATTAGCAGTATTTGATCAGTACATTTAAAAATTAAACGTATTGCAGGTTATTAAACAGGTTACTTTAGTTCACTTTTTTGGTTCATTCCAGCATATTTTATGCTATACACAATGTACTGTATTAAATATGGTGTACAGAAATAGTAAATATTCTAACCTCTGTCGAGAATGTATACTCTAATGCATAGCAAAGCAATTAGGTTTGGCACAGCAACGTTTTTGGAATGCAAAAAGAGTAAAACAGAAAAGTAAATACCCTCTATGAAAAACGCAACCGATTACACCAACAAGCAAATAAAGGTACGCTACAGCAAAGTAGATTCACCGTATATTAAACTCAGAGCAGGTGTTGCATGTCGGACTTTTTGAACAACGTAGAAACACTGAGGATAGTAGCAGTGCCAAGGAAATGTTTTAAAAATCTGGATGCAAATGGATGTTATAAGACAGGCATCTCAGATTCCATTCCTGGAAGGCCTAGTGTCTTCTGATTTTAGTTCCACCACAGATTTCAATTACATAGTTGAACTAATTATTTAGATGCATCATTGTAATTCTTCTAACCAGACCCCTAGGTGTTTCATAGGCAGCTTGTACCTTTAATGAAGTGGGTACAGTATATTGTGCAAGCAATTGTAAAACCACCGAGGTAAAAGCCAGTGCATCATTTAGAAAATAATTAGGCTAATTGTTCAATTGACAGCTCATGTTAGAACAAGAGACAAGGCACCCCAAGAATTTTGAGATCCCTGTTATATATCCTTGTTAAAACTGATGCCCAGTACAACATGTTGCCAAAAGATAGAAGATTCAGCAAATAAAATCATAGTGTTCCTATAAATTCATGTGATAATGTTACAATTTAAAGTTTCTCACAAACAGGTCTGTAATACTGCAGAACAAAATATTTAAATTAAATGTGAATATATATATTGTAAATGCAATATAAGCACTACAAAGAATTCTTTATATGTAGTTCCTTTTCTAGTACATCTCAAATTGCTGTACAACAGACAAGAATTTGAGACAAAAGAGTGCATTTAACTAGCAACACAATTGCAAACATTGTGCAACATCAGCTGACTGCAGTGTTTTCTGGCTGCTTTGTTGGTCAACAGATCTTTGCTCAACAGATTTGGGAAATGATTTGTACCATGTGAAAGACTTGTCTCGATAGTTTAACCACAGATGGTTAGTTCAGCTAGTCAGTCTTCTGGTAGTGGTCTGAAACTGGTAGTCCTTTTTTATTTACTGCTGTGCCATTATCGGTATTACTGTTGTTGCTCGCCTTCATGAAATAGTGAATAGAAATACAGGCGTGTTTCACGCTTAAGGTCAAAAAGATTTTAATTCAATGAGCAACAAGAGCCACTTTCCAGTCGAACACCTACTGTACACATATCGCAGCTCTCACAAGACTCAAATGTAGGTGTCTCAGCACCACAGTGCAATCGTTCTTGCTTCATTTGTGTTAATTTAATCTACTAGTAAAGAGCAACATCTTGTGGTGTTTGAGAAAAATGTAAAGGATGTTTTTCTTTCATTAGTTTTTTTAATTACAGATTCCATAGTGTGTTCAAAAAAGGGTTGTCTCTCGTCTTTATGTAATTAGTTTTCCATCACGTTTTTCAATAACAGAAGAAACAAATCCGGAGAAACGTCCGTCAAGACTCCCATAAAATACATTTTGAATTGTCTTTCCTCCACAACGCTAGGCGGCGCCATACAAATCTGGGGGAAATCTATTTAATCTGTCGGACGTAGACGTTCTATTTCCGGGTCAAGGAGGAAAGGTGAAACAAGCTTTTACAACACATGAGAGTGGAGGAGCTGGTGTGTATACATCATGGCTATGGATGATCAAGCTGCAGGCCAACCAAGGGAAACCAAGGAGAAAAAGAAGAAACAGAAGAAGATGAAAGAAAAGAAGCAGAAGCTGAGCAAAACACAAGAAGAAAATACCGCAAAGGGAGCGAATGATACATCAGAAAATGACGTGAAACCTCCAGAAACGTCGTTCCCACCAACGTTTAGCGTTTCTGAAATTAAAAATAAACAACGCAGGCACTTCATGTTTCTAAAATTTAAGATGGAAAAAAGAAAGGTGACATTAATGTTTATTATAGCAAATAGTCACACCCCGTGTCCGCTAATTCACTTGAACGTGATATTAATGGCATGTTTCCACTGTAACATTCTACGACAGTCTGTTGCTTATGTCTAATTTTGTTTTGTATATTTTTTGTCGTTACCTGCAAGCCTCTACGGTGCTACGTTCGTTTCCGCACTAGTTTTGTACTACTCTGCTCGTACTGTATTTAGTACCCCCATCTACTGTGTCCTCCCATTGTGTCTTCTCATTGACCAGGGAATTCGCCTGCTCTTAAATTGTGTTTAAGGATGAAACATACTTGCCATGAGTTACAATTACGTTACAGATTGAATTTATGTATGAAACACCAGCTCAGACACAAAATATGTCCCCTGTTAACTAGCTTGTTTTCTTCTCCTAGGAAAAGTTAGCACTGAAGAAGAAGAGGAAAAAGGAGAGAGCGGCTCTTGGAGATAATGTAAGCCCCAAAGCTTTTGCAACGCCACGCAGTGTTTTGTGGTGAAGTGAAAATGTGATTTGACAAAAAATTAAGTAGGGTTACATTTTGCCTCTTCCTGTATAGCGTTCCAACAGCCGA
Organism: Lepisosteus platostomus; assembly: GCF_059453375.1. NCBI lineage: Eukaryota > Metazoa > Chordata > Actinopteri > Semionotiformes > Lepisosteidae > Lepisosteus > Lepisosteus platostomus. The sequence continues at coordinate 31,727,804 of NC_142621.1, forward strand.
CCTCGTAAGTAAAGGGATTTTTCTGTATGTGTTCTCTTCAGAATGCTCTGAAGCATCATTGCGTGATCCGTGTTTATGACAAGCATAGTAAGTTTGTGGTATGCATACAAGTTGTGTCCATAATTAAATATGAACTTTTAGGGTTTTTTTTAGAACAGTGGTTCGAAGAAATATTCCATTTGAAACCAAGCACTGTTTGGTTGTTGTTGGAAATATACTTTTTACAGTTTGGGTGGCTGGAAAACTAAGTGATTAAGTTTTCGGTGAGAATGATCCAGTTGAGAGCGATATCCAGTGATAAAAGCAAGGAGCAGGCCAGCTTCCGAAGAGTATGTTTGTTTTGTCTTCAGGGAGCTTTCTTATGCATATAGTTCCACAAAGGGATCTTGGTAAAGTGTCATTAAAAATAATGGTGGATTCGTAGACTATGATTTCTGCTTCAATTGGATTAATTATATTTGAGGTAAACAAGTTGATGAATAAGAATAATTCTAGTCTCTGGAACCTGGCTTTCACCTTCATACTCACTCCTGGAAGCCTGTGTTTGGTATCTTGTCTGTCTGACTTTCATTGACATGCTTTACCCAGGCACCTCCGAAACCAGTCCCTAAAACAATAGAAAACCAGAGAGTGTACGATGAAACAACAGTGGACCCACAAGATGAAGAGGTAACTCTTTTTCTTCTTTTATTTCTTATGCCACCCATCATAAATGTTCTATTCTGATGCATTTGACATTTTCCCAATGGTTTCTGTTACAAATATTGTATGCTAGAATGCAGATGACACGCAGGGGGTGACTGATGAAGTTCCAAGCGTATTAGCTGCCTGTTTGTATTTCATGTTTATATGAACTGTGTATTATTCTGATTTTGGGAAATAAAATTGCGTACAGGAAACCAACATAATGTGGGATATAATCCTGACACGCATATTTAAATATAAGGCTCTCTTTAATTTTTCACTTACTGAATAAGTAGTTCCAGTTTTTTTGGGTTGTAAACATTCACTCCTATTGCAGGTGGCTTTTGACGAAGGAACTGATGAGTTTTCGTCTTACTTTAACCGTCTAATTAATCCCAAAGTCCTAATTACGACATCAGATCGACCCCGCGGGGTAAGTATGAATTGTTTTTTTATTGGTGGAAAGAGGACCTAAAATGTGTGTAAATATTTCTTATACCTTGGGAAAATAGGTCACACTGGTTGTTTTAGAAGTTAATCTTTAACCCTTAACATTAACATCAACTAAAAGCTTATTTTGGAAACTCATGGAGAAACTTAATTCTAGTTAAGAGAAGAAAAAAAGTTGTATCACCCTAGACAAAAATCTAAGATTCTTTCTGAAATTTTGACCAAACCCATCTTATGAAAACATTTTAAATGTTTATTTTCTCAGAGGACGGTGAAATTCTGTGAACAGCTTGCTACTGTAATACCAGATTCACATGTGTACTACCGAAGAGGCCTGGCTCTGAAGAAGGTCATCCCACAGTGTATAGCCAGAGGTTTCACATACCTGATAGTCATTAACGAAGATCGCAAAATGCCCAGTATCCTTTTAATGACTCATCGTGGTAAGGTCTTTTTCTTTTTAACAATAATGAACCATGTTTGTGGTACTGAGCGCACAGAAAAATGGGAGTAACGGCGGATGCACACTTGATGCAACCCGGAATTTTCCAGGAGAGTAGAGAATGATTTTGGATTGGCTCATGGACAAAGTGCTGGTTAGTAGACCATTCCCTTTAGTAAAGCTTTTTTCTGTACTAGGACAGTATTTTGCTACCCTGGACCTGGAGAGTCACAGTCCTGTTGCTTTTATAAACACCCTTAAATAAGTCACTCAGCAGTCTCCTCACCAAGCAAATTATTGATCACATTAACTTATTCAGACCATGGTTGTGTTGAAAATAGACACCATGACTGCCCAGAACTGGTGTTCCAGACCCTGTTTACTGTATTGGTCCATTTTGGAACTGACTGTGTAGCATTAAGACTTTTCTATATTGGTTAAGTCAGTGGGAATGTCTGTTAAAATCTCTTTCTTAGCAGTTAATAAATTACAAGTTTCTCTTTTAGCAATTGTTATTGACACATTTTTGCTCTCCAAAATATTTATTAAGATGCAGTAACTTTATAGAAATGTTGTGCTGACTAAAAAAACGTGCTTTGTCACCTTCAATGTCATCAGCAAAATTAAGCTTACCATTAAAAAACATTTCCAGTTATAAGAAAGCAAGCAACTGAAAAAATGTTAGCTTCAGAGGTCACTTCAACATTGTAATAACAAAACGAGCCGAGAGCAAAGAAAAACATTGGCTATAGTAACATCACAAATCCTTCTAGTTTGCCATTCATAATTCAGCTTCTTTCATGTGATGTCATACAACACAAAAGACTTAGATTTAATATTGGCATTAATTTAAAAGTATTACTCATTATATAATAATATACCGCATTATTATCAATATTTAGAGGGGAAATGCATAGATTCGCCATTGAAGCAACTCATTTTCTGTGGGGATTATCAAATGCAGAAATGACGTTTTAATTCAGGCCACTGTGCAAAAATTGTGTATAGATAGGAGCATTTCCCACATTTAAGCTTGATACCTTTATGTAACTGATAACAGCAGCAGATGAAAATATCACTAGAGACCTTTGTTGCTATTGCATTCAGGTATTTTGAACAACTCAAGTAAACATGGAGAGCACTCCATCGTGATCAGCCAAGGACTTCAAAATGGATTTTGGCAATTTTTTCCATATTTGGAAAACAAAAAAAGAGATAAATACAATAGACCTGCTTCTAATTTCATTTGGTTTGTCCAGCACATGAAAGTCAAGCTTGCCCGTGTGGCCTGGAAGACAGCGATCGATTTGGAGAAGGAGTATGTGCTTTGTGTCTTCCCTGCTTTTCTGCAGTTTTCTTTAATTAAAATAAAACAGATGGGCTAGTTCTGAGTCATCTCCCCAATGGACCGACTGCTCATTTCAAAGTCAGCAGCGTTCGCCTTCGGAAGGAAATGAAGGTAAGATCAGCAGATTCTGTTTGAGAATAAGGATTTGCTTCAGCTAAATCTTGCACCTCTAATACCAACAAGCAGAAACGGCTGGGTTTTGTACTTATTATTACAGTCATGATATGCTGTAGTGCTATACATTGACATTTTAGTTAATTTACCGATTGTATTACATAGTGCAACAAGACAAAAAGTTAGCTGTCCTTGTTGAGATTTAAAGTGAAAAGGCCATAAAGAATGGTATCCATTAAGAGTTTTGACCTAATATATACTAAAAACTTCACGTCCCGTTTGGTATTTTAGTTGGTAATACCAGACTAGTGGTTCTACCTCTTATTTGATACTTGCTGACTTTTTTTGGACAGTTTTCAAAGTTCAAAATGACATCACAGAAAACTCATTGTATACTGTATTATTGATCATTCCAAGGCCACTTGAAGTACAAATGGATTTTTCGTTGAAATGTAGCTCCGTGGAAAGCTGGAGGTTAAACACAATCAAAGATTACTATGCCATTAACATTCTGGTATTTACCAAAACAAAAAAACAGCAAATTGTGAAATGTCATGGAATTCAGATTTTATGCTGCAAAGTGTTTTTTCTGGAGCAGAATACTCCCTGTGTGGTGAAGGGGAAGTAATCACAGTACCAAACTGAAATTACACTAATAAATTCCCTGCCACACCTTTCTACATCCTGCTTTTAAAAAATCTTTCAGAATAACCAGAGAGAAAAGTGCTTTACCCGTATGAACAGTTGTTGTGACATACAGAGGCCTGTAAAGCCAGAGACACACTAGTAGAAGAATTCTCTACATGTGTAGAGAGAATGAACGTTCTCTTAAATAAAAATTAAAGTAGCATGTTTTTCTTTTCATCATGTCTTGTAAATCGTTTAAAAATGATTTAAATTATGCATATATGAATTAATCTTGCTATTCGTGCCTATACTTCAAATCACATAAAAGCTCTTTAAAAAGCACCATGAAATTTCAAGTTTTTTCTTGTAACTTTTATGTAGTCCATTTATTATGAGTTGTCCTATGTTAGGAGATATTTAGCCTCTCAGTTACTGCAAAATATTTCAAGATATTTCAACTATACACTGTAACACTGTAAATTTCTATTTAGATGATGCCTTCTTCCTACTGTGTATTTTTATTCTGTAATAATAAAGACGATGAGGACCTAGCTACAGTACTTGTCCTTTGGTAAAATGACAAGGCTGTGCATAATCAGTTACTAGACAATTTCGCAATGAAATAGTTTGATCCCTTGATCCCAGTCTGACCTGTGCTCTGGCAATTTCAAAATAGTACAGCGAAATACAGATGAGATGCATAACCAATAACATTAAAGTCAGGACATCCTGAATGGGAGAGGTTTGTGTGTAGTTAAGTCATTGTTACAAATACAAGAAGGAATAATAAAAAAGACTAAACAGTTGGGTGAAATGCTTAATAATAATAATAATAATAATAATAATAATAATTGCTTACACTTATATAGCGCTTTTCTGGACACTCCACTCAAAGCGCTTTACAGGTAATGGGGACTCCCCTCCACCACCACCAATGTGCAGCATCCACCTGGATGATGCGACGGCAGCCATAGTGCGCCAGAACGCTCACCACACATCAGCTATCAGTGGGGAGGAGAGCAGAGTAATGTAGCCAATTCATAGAGGGGGATTATTAGGAGGCCATGATTAGTAAGGGCCAATTGGAAATTTGGCCAGGACACCGGGGTTACACCCCTACTCTTTTCGAGAAGCGCCCTGGGATTTTTAATGACCACTGAGAGTCAGGACCTCGGTTTTACGTCTCATCCGAAGGACAGCGCCTGTTTAAAGTATAGTGTCCCCGTCACTATACTGGGGCATTAGGACCCACATGGACCGCAGGGTGAGCGCCCCCCGCTGGCCCCACTAACACCTCTTCCAGCAGCAACCTTAGTTTTTCCCAGGAGGTCTCTCATCCAGGTACTGACCAGGCTCACACCTGCTTAGCTTCAGTGGGTTGCCAGTTGTGAGTTGCAGGCTTAACTTACTCCGTAAATATTTAAAGGTACTCCCTGTTCTGCTGTCTTCTTAAATTTTGTTAGGAAAACTGGACAGTGAAATTCAGATGGGTAATGTTTGTAGAGCTCAAGAAACATGGTTAAAAAAAAAATTCTGAATCCCAGATGCTTTGCAGGAGTTTCTGCCAGTTTCATCCTCATTTTTAGTGGTGGCTGGTCAAAAACAATGATGGTTTTTTTTGCGTGTCTTGCAGAGACGAGGCAAAGATCCTACACCGCACACCCCGGAGGTGATACTCAATAACTTCAGCACGCGGCTGGGACACAGCATAGGACGCATGTTTGCTGCCCTCTTCCCACATGACCCTCAGTTTGTTGGGCGGCAGGTGGCCACTTTCCACAACCAGAGAGACTTTATCTTCTTTAGATTTCACAGGTAAGCTGCTTCTTGCCATTCATTGTTTATACATTGTAGCAGGCTTAAGTGTAAATATTTAGTGTACAACAATTTGAAACTGCCGGTTTCTCGTCAGTTCATCTCTTCATCTGCAGTTGATGATGATGAGTGCCAACACCAGCCTGCCACGTCCCTTTATGATTTAACATGGCAAAAGTCCTGTACTTCCCTGAAGAGTTTGGTTTAAGGAGTAGAAACTTGGCCATTCAACCAGTGCTCCACAGAGGCCCCAAGCCTCACTTCGTGTGCAGTTTTAAAATCTATTGAGACAAATTGAGGCATTGTCCCTTTACTTAACGTCATTGTTAACTTTCCACGTTGGGCATCTCCATTTTGTTCCCTACCACCTGCGTGTGAGCAAAGCTACTTCCTAAATCTAGCTGTTTTTTTCTTGATGTTCTTCATATTGTGTGGCATCATAAAGATAAAAATTAAATACTCGGTTTCCAAGTTTAATTTAATTTACGAATATTGTTAGCTGTAGTAACGTACACTCGTGTTGTATTGATTTTGTAGCTGTGTCAACATTGTGTATTTGTTGTGAAGTAGCTGAAGAAACAGTAATAAAAATACATGGTGACCGAAAGGTATGATTAATGTGAGCCCACAGTTAGAACCCAACAAAATAACCGTATGCAAAGTATGAATAGAATTTATGTTCAGTGTATCATGATTTTGGGCATTTTAGAGTGTGAATGAAATTTTAAGTTTAATTTTGTGGGCCCAGTCTTATCAGGATTGTGCTCAGCCATAGGAAGACTTGTTTTTCACCTGAAAAAATGGTTATTCAATTTACTTACGCACTGAAAGAGCAAAGTCCGGAATAAATTAGCTGGGATCCATGAAGCAGCTTTTGTTCAAGAATGAATAAAAGAATTTTTCAAGTAGATTAACGAGAGGATTGGCGCTGACCTTTCCACACAATGAACTACAAATCTCCAAGACACCAGCTGTGGCTGTTAACGTGACAGAGTATGCCACTTCAGGGATGTCTGTAAGCAATCATTTTTGTGTTTTTGCTTTACAGAATATTTACACAAAACGCAAAATTTAGTCAGAGTCAGTTTGTTCTAGGAAAGAACCTAGAACAAAGTGCAGCAGTTACATTTAAAGAGTTGTCCAAGCTGGCATCCTATCTGTTCCATTCATGCATTTCTAGTGTTTGTACTTGTTATCCGGAAGAGCAATAATTTGCTTTTTGTCCACAGATACATCTTTAAGAATGAGAAGAGAGTGGGTATTCAGGAGCTGGGACCACGTTTCACCTTGAAACTCCGATCTCTTCAGAAGGGGACTTTTGACTCCAAATTTGGAGAGTATGAATGGGTTCACAAGGTGAGATTTCCTTCAGCTCATCCTGTTGACTGCTCAAACATCTTGCAGCTTGAGAGTTTAAGAATACAGAGCCTCTGTAACATGTTTGAAACAAAATTTTATAAATCAGTTATTTAAAAAAAATCCATACTTACCAAAGACTTTAACTGAATCCAGATGCTTAGATTCTACTTGGATAATGTTTAAATTAAAATTTAATTTAAAATGACGATTTTCCTATAATTAGCAACTGATGGAAACGATTTTAATATGTTATTCTGGCGCTTATTTTTACACCTTGCAATGCCTGCAGACAAATTCATTAAGGAATTTGACCACTCTGCAATAAGGCCTGTTTATCAGAGTTTTGACAAGAACAAAACTTCAGCTTCCTATGAAATACTGTAGCCACGGCGATTAAACAAAAACCTGAAATGTAACCCATTCCTTAAATCGCTGTGATTGTTTAAAGAAAAATCACTTTATTTTCCAGCGTCATGAAATGGACACCAGCAGAAGGAAATTCCACTTGTGAATGAGTCCCCACAAAATGGCATCCAACTCTTCACCACTTGCCTTCTTAAGCAAATCCGGAAGCATGGCCATTACCAAGACAAACTCAAGGAACATTTCTTTTCTAATGTGTATCTCATACAAAACAAAAGAATGGTGAAGCATACTGTTACACATAAAATAAACATTAAATTTGTTTAGAAGAAGATTCTTGTTCCAAGCCTTTAATTAAAGAGAGCTCCTGGTAGGAAACAGTTGCAGGCAGTTCTGTCAGTGGGGGTGTTACCCCAGTGTCCTGGCCAAATTTCCCCTGGCTTTTACAATTATGGCCACTCAGTAGTTCCCATCTATGATTTGGCTTCATCACTCTTCTCCTCCCCACCTATAGCTGATGGGTGGGGAGCATACTGGTGCACTTGACTGCTGTGGCATCATCCAGGTGGGGTGGCTACACTTTGGTGGTGGTGGACGGGAGCCCCCACCTGGATGATGCAACAGCTGTTGTGAGCTTTCAGTGGCGTTTCCAGGAAAGCGCTACAAGTGTAACAATCATTACTGTTAGTTCTAAAATAGAATAGACAAGTATGGGCATTGTTTTTTTTTATTTTGTGCTTTTCAAAGTAATTACAAAAAATCCAGTTGTAAATGTTAATTTTAAAAAGGCACAATATTAGAATTACCTAGTCATCCTGTACTAAACAACATATCTGAGCATTAGTTCCACAGCTTGAGTGGTTTACCAATTCATTCACAACACAGTGTATCTACAAGATGTGTTGTAATATAGGGCTTGTACTACAGGGCCACACTGGACTACTGTTTTCCACAGCTTTTTTCACCACGTGAACAATACACTCAAAGGTTGTCTCCATTATAGAAAAGAATTACCCTATACTGCAATAAAATAACATGGTTTGGCAAAAGAAAAAGGCATTACTTTAAAAGCATTTGAACAAATCTGCATATCAAACAAATCCCTGGAATAAACATTCTCTGTGAAAGTACTCCAGTCAGGCTGTCAATGTTGCTTCTTCACAGTGATAGGTTAAACCTGCAACATAAATTCATAGTTTTAGTATTTATTCTTAAGTACTAATCACTAGAACAACCTCACTAGCGCCCAGCAATTTGTAAAGCATTTCTAGATGATACTAATTCAATTTTACAGGTTCTATCAAATAGTCAATCGTAATGCACTGTATTTCAATTGAGCCAGTTGCTCAGACTAATGTCGAAAAGTGCTTTTCCCCCCTGGATATTAGATGAGCATTTCTTGTTCAGTAAATTGCCAGTTGCTGAAATTCCATATGTAAAAAAACACAGAGTGCTTACCATTAAGTTAAAATGAGAGGGTTACAAAAATGAGCAGACTTTCTGTGTTCTGAACGGGTTGGTGCTGGAAGACACCCCTGTCAGTAAAGGGTCTTGGTGTGCATTCTGGATACAAAACTGCTGCAGGTCTGCGGCTGCTTGAGATACCTGCAGGAGAAAGGAAGCGTTGCTCAATAGGGCGTTCACAGCTAATTTCATTGCTCTGTTTAACGAATATGTAACAATATATGAACAACTATATGAATAAGTAACATGGGCAGCATGGTGCGCAGTGGTTAACATTGCTGCCTCACAACGCTAGGGCCCCACGTTTAATTCTGCACTTTGGGTTCTATTTGCATGGAGTTTGTGTCCTTTTCCGATGTTTGCACGGGTTTCCTGGGTTAACTGGCTTCTGGCAAAACTGGCCCTCGCACTAGTGTCTGTGTGCCCTGCGATGGGTTGGCGTCCCATCCAGTGTGTACCCTGCCTTACGCCCATTGCTTGCTGGGATAGGCTCCAGGTCCCCTGTGACCCTGTACTGGGTAAAGCCATTAGAAAATGGATGGGTAATAGACCTCTATATTTACAGTTCTTTTCAGATGAGCACAAAATACCACACGCGGTTCTGTACTATAATATCTCCCGAGTTTAAGCGCAGCCGGCGGTTACGTTACCTTTATTTTTGTTATATTAGGTCTGCAGTACAAGCATAGCTTTTCTACCACCTTTCACGTTTTTCATGCAACGTTTTAAATTTCGTCTCTCTAAAAATACTTTAAAAAGCCTGACTTCGAACTTTTAAGCGAAACTCTACCGCAAAGCGTTTCAAAGCCATTTGCTTCATAATTTAGTATCGAAACCTGAAAATAATACCAATTTACATCAAAAGCTCTTCATTTTACGACCGTTAAAAATGATCAAGTTCTAGTTTAGTTTTCAAGTTACAATCTCACCAAAAAAAACAGCTAGCTAAATACAAATCGTGTCTAGTAATGTTTTGAATTGATGAAGTCAGTCGGACGTGATGAATTTGAGCAAATTACAGGGTGCAATCTGACTTGTGAAGCGCTGTTGTTTTCCAGTTGTGAAAATTACACCCATGACTACAGAAATAACCAAAATCTCGCAGAATATATTTACCAAAATATCGCTGGCGGCTCTCTTTTGAACTTTTGTCACTGACGAGCTTACGATGGACTTAACGTTTGTAGTTTGACAAACAAGCCTTACAATGTTACAATACCGATACATCTTTTTTTTAAATTACAAAGCCCAGCAGTTCGAGGTGAGCGATTTTAACAAGGGTGAAAAACACCCAATTGTCCATTTCCAACCCCGACCTTAAATCATAGCATGAAAAAACACGAATTCCTGTCAAGAAAATTTCTGAGTTCCTGTTTACAGTGCAAAAAACATTTTTATAGCCGACATTTTGAAATAATAAATATCTTCTGAACAGTTAAGAGTAGTACAGATAAACGTGTCGGCGACTTGCAGCTTCCATTACCGTGTAATAAAATTCATGTTCAATTTTCTAGCAATAAATAAAGCTTCAGCGCTTTTTCCCAAACGCAACTTCGTTAGAAGCACCAAAAGTGTCGGATTGCAAAATTGTGAACTTTTTATTGGTTTTCACAAAGGGTTATGGCAGATGTTAGCCTGGCAGCTCTCCACGCCCTGTAAAACAGACGTCCACTACTGTTCCTCTTTAAGTAACTTCGTGTACCTTTACTCTGTTGATACTCGCTTCGAAACGCAACTGCTGGACAACCTTCTTCATGGAGGTGATGTTGGCCGAGCTAGACATCTTGAATTCTGGAAAATTCAGTTCAAGCTTAAAGACAAAAGATACAAAAACGACTGCTTTCTCCCCTTGTTCCTCGGTTTACCCACGTTTCCGGTTTTCAGCGAAAATAGTGTTTGGTCCTTTGCGTCACCTACAGGAGAAAATGCGAACTACAGGGAGTGTTTCCCATGACGTAATCTCAACCGCTCGCTTTCGTGCTCATCCGGGGCCCTGGGCGCCCTGGTTCCTCTGATAATTTCTTTGAACCCCAGATTTATCCATTTAGTAATTTTACTAAATTACCAATTAAGTAATTCGACCTTCTCGGTTCTGCACCTGTCGGAGAGTTTTAGTTCTAAATTTTACTATTTGAAATTGGAACGTTTTAGTCGCAAAAAAGGGATTGACAATGCAATTATTGGTTCAATTAAGGACTGTTTTAAGCGACTCAAAGTCGGGCTGGAATCAAAATTTGCACTCCGATTATTAGAACTGGGACATCCTAGTGTAATTGCATTTGTAATTGCAATTTGGTGGTGTATTGCATTCAGATTAATTACGCGGCGCCTATTCTACAACACAAATCCAGCGTTTATTATAATCCTCTGCTTAGACATATTGATAAATAATATATGTTGTAATGTAAAGCGTCTGCGTTTTGCATCATATACCCAATTAGTTTGCAACCGTTAGGGTTTTAAAAAGGTGAAAGGAGACAAGTCTTCAAACTGCTTAAATAAGGAGCAAGGCATTTCTCGCTATAAAGGAATTATACATGAGAATTTTATTTGCACCAGCAAATGAATAAACAGACTACATTTTAACACTGCAATAGTTTAAAATATTTCGTGTGCTCGGTCTGCATTAATATCCTTTAAAGTATATTTATGCTTAAATAACCCCAACGACCAAATAATTTCCGTTTATTGCGAGACGTTGATCCGAACGTGTATTATACTGTATATTCACCAGCTACACATAAAACGGTTTCCTTCCTGTAAAGTACCCAAAGTCTTTGATCTTGGCCAGGTAGTTTCCGCAACTTACAGACAATATAAATATACGTTTCCTGCTGGTGTTTTTTATACACCAAAAGGGAAAATGAATCTGAACTCAGTATTGACTTTTTCGGGATGCCCCCAATTAATAGGACGTGCTCCCAATTTGTCCACCTCAGAGAACAAACTATATTAGTAATTGTATACAATAGTATGAATATTATCACTGTCTCAGGCCTCTTTCTGCACCCCGCCTTGTCCTCTCCGATCATCCTCGCAGCGCCCGAAATGGCTAAACTACTCCACATCCTTCAGTTAATCTTACACATCTTAAACTAATGTTTTTAATTCTCAAACTGAGAATAAAACATTTTTTTCCTTTTAACTATGAACGTGGAATACTGTATATGGAGGTATAGATTGCCATTCTGTGTCAGCAGTTGTATCCTGTTTTAGTTGTAATATTCTATTGCATCTCTTCAGTTTTTGCTAGCTTGTCATTTTTTAACCTTGCTGTACCTGCGCCGCCGTAATCTGCTTCCTTACACAAAAAATATAGCGCATTCGTCCTGTGTAAAGGCGGAGCTAAATCAATCAATAAATAAACCCAATGCGAGGGATACATAATTCATATATAATTATCAGATTGTGACTAAAACACGTTAGTCGCTGTGCGAAGAAAATTATCAATGTGTACTAAAATAAGGGCTGTTTATACTGTTTTTATACTGGAAAAAAATTCATTACTTTTACATTAAAAATAATCTGGAAGTTATCGTTTTAAAACTATAGGCTGTATTCAATGCAAACTACAGACCGCCACCCTGGTGTGGGGCTCGCACATAATTCAACACAGAAGAACAATGAAGATCTGCTAAAAGGTTAGCAGGCTAGTTAATATTTGATCACTGAAAGGCTGTTACTTGGCAGTTGACTTAGTATGGCTCCACTCCTTTCTGAAAACGCGTCAAGAATCAGCCACAATGAGGCTGAGCTACTCCAGAGCAGGCTTTCCTGCGAATGGATAACCATACACACACCACCATTTATTTTTAATCGAAAGTTTAAATAAAGAATTATCCAATTCATCATTTCGTCTGAGGTGCCACATGAGCAAACCGAATGAGGAAAGACCACCAACTGCTCCGGTACGTAATCCAGATGAGACCACATTATTATTAAAATATGTATTTTAAAAACGACATGATTACATGCAGGTAATTATTTCAGACCTCAGTTCACTTATTAAAAAAATCAATGTGAGCAGTGTTTGACATAGCATTAGCTTTTGCTTTAGTGACTAGAATACCAGTCATGTAAATGTACGTCGGCTTAAAGAGGATTGATTGTTTTGTCGCATATACCGATTCATTAGACACACCGTTATTAGACATTGAAGTGGAAGCTGAAAGCTGTGTGATTTGGGATGGCTGTGCAGCCACGCCTATTTCAATTTAATAAATCGCCCTTGTGTAGGAAGACACATTCCAACACTGAGTGATCAGTTAATTCTTGCATTAAAATCTTTCTTTGCCTTGTTTTTTCTAATTGGTTGACCTGTTGATAATTTAGTTGGTGGAGCTCCACGTGCTATATGTCCCAGAAGAACAGTGGAATTCGAAGCTCAACAGAGCCTCCACTGAAGCCATCGATAGCTTTGTGTCAGCCGGGTTCATCAGGCAAGTACTGGACAGTTTCAGGCAGGGCCTGGGGAACCACACACCTGCTGGTTACAGTCACAGCTGGACCTGCAGTTACAGAATCAAACCCTTAACTGGTCTCCTAATAACATTAACTTGTTCTCTTTATTTTCAGCTCCTAAGACATCTTGCCTTTTGACTGTTGCATTTCATAAATTGCTTAAAAGTCAGAATAAAGTTCCCATCAATTAACTTTATGGAGCAGATCAGCCTTTTTTTAAGGGATTTTAGTGTAATAGTGGTGATATAGTGTTGGGTTTATAACAGTTGCTTAGTAATGCAATCCTAAACAATGTAAAAAATGAAAGGTAAACACTGATACATCAGACCTGTAAAAACCCTGACTGAAATCTCTGCAATGTCATTAAGTAAATAATAAGGTGCAAAATAACTTACAGCATGTTAGTACCATTTCCAAAAAGATCCCAGCTTGCACAAATACTGTAGGACACTATTGTGTGCTATGTTTATGTATGGAGAGCTCTGTATCATTTTACTGGAAGTACATTCCATTATCTTATCTTGGTTGGTTTGATATGGCATTAAATAGTTTACTTGGTTACTATACACAACACTGTTGTTTTCTTCTGGAAGGGTTCATCCTGATCTGAATTTACAAGTCCTACGAGATGGACTCTGCAGGTTTCTGGGGGCGGACAAAGAGATTGAAACTTTTTCCTTTCTAAAATGTGTGGGTAGAAGTTTGGCCTTGGTGAGTATGAAGAGTGTACAGCACTAGTGCTGCTGTGTAGATCTAATTTACTTCAATCACTAGTTACAGTAACAATCACGTTTACAATTTTCTCTATGATATTTTTATTTATTAAAACGTAACATACAGAGATCTCAGTTGCACATTCAGTTTTACATACAGTACACATCAAGGTACCTGGGAGGTATGGTAGTATGTATCACAGCTTCTGTCCTGGGGCTGATTCTGACCTGCTGCACATTCTGTGAGGAGTTTGCATGTTCTTCACAGTGTTAATATGGTTTATTACTGGGTGTTCTCCTGCACTACAGTGCCATGCTGCCTGTGTTAACTGGAGTCTTCAAATTGTCCCCCTGTAGTCCTGGGGGCCATTCCTGGGTGTATCCATTGTGTGTTAGATTAGGCTTTGGCTTCCCACAGACCTATATTAGAATTAACAGTTACTGAAATTGGGTACATGTATAAATGGTCCCTATTTATACAACTGGATGTTTTGGATCAATCTGGGTAAAGTACCTTGTTTAAGAGTACTTCACTAGCTTATTCCTGCAAATGGTTGAAGTCGTAGAGGACTCATATAGAACACTTGTTTTTTATGGGATGTAAACAGATGTGTTATAATGTACATAAATATTGTGAACTCTTAAAAGGTTCATGCATAATGCTAGCTTGTCAGCAGCCAATTTAAGGTTGCCCTTGTCTCAAAATGGAAAATGACAACACGTTCATTTCAATTCTTTTGTTGGTCATGGGAAATAAATCATAAAGCTATAATGCTTCCTAGTTGGTTTTGGCTGACAGGCAATACTAATTCTAATAGTTTTCATTATTTTAACTACCAGGAAGTGCCGTCCTTAAGAGAATGAAATACCCAGATGTGCTCCTCCTCATTATAGGATGCAGTAAATAAAAAAAACCATGTCTACATTATTTATTGTTTATTCAATGTTCCCTAAAAACAAAATACATATACCTGTATAATGGTCAAATAAAACTTGGTTGAGCAAAGTTTCATAGGATTTTGTTTCTTCAGCTGTAAACATGTCCATACCCTGAAAGCAGTAGCTTGGACAAGTTAGGGCATGTATATGGCTGCCATCAGAGATATGAGATTGACAAATTATACTGTGGATCGTTTGCCAGTGCGGCTGGGTAGAAAGACATTTGTGTGGTGATGTCACTCGTTATGTATTTCAAACTCTGAAGCACTGGCAAAGGTTCTGGTGGACACTGTGTGCCCAGTTGTTAGTGCAAGAGGGAAACGGCATACACTACTCTAACGTTTACTGTAATGTATACATTAATTCTGTCTGAGAACTTTTCCAGAAAACAAAGTGATATGAATCCCAAGGTGTGAGAGAGGGAGGTTTGATATTGTACTGCTAAACTGTAGTCTTTCTTAAGGCCAGACCTTTCTAAATACGTTACATGAAAGCATTTATGTATTTATATATATATACATCCATCTATTTTCTATCCACTTTATCCAGTACAGAGTCTCAGAGGAGGTGGAGTCTATCCTGGCAAGCAATGAGCACAAGACAGGGTCACCCTGGACAGGACACCAGTTCATCACAAGGCACATACTGTACAGGCTCACAGCAGTACCACTTTTCCTAGAAACCAATTAACCTACCAGTTACTGCAGGAGGGAACCCATTCAAATGCAGGGAGAACATACAAAATCCACACAGATAGCCCTCCAGGACCAGGATTGAACCCAGAGCCGCAGAGCTGCAAGGCAGTAATACTAACCTCTGGATCACCACACCACCCCTGTTCATACATGTATTAATATTCTTATTTTAGCCACTGCATATTGATGTTGATACTGCATCTGATATTTTTCATGAATTCTAATGGTTAACATTAACCCCTAAGCTTTTTTTTTTGTCCTTGGGGGTCTAGATGATTAACATCATAGTG
Source organism: Lepisosteus platostomus (assembly GCF_059453375.1). NCBI lineage: Eukaryota > Metazoa > Chordata > Actinopteri > Semionotiformes > Lepisosteidae > Lepisosteus > Lepisosteus platostomus. The sequence goes on from NC_142621.1 coordinate 31,743,568, forward strand.
GAAGTTTTTTTCTTAAGTGAGACATTAAAAAAAAAAACTATGAGGAACAAGCGAATGAGCAGCCAGCAGAGCCTGCAGATGACTGCAAGCTGGACCTCATGTAATGTCCTGAACTTTCTTTCTAGTTGTACGAAAGTGGCAAAGATCGGCCTGGGTTTCATAAGGATTCAATTGTTACTTGCAGTAAACCTAAACCAAGTGGCTGTAAATTAGTGAAGGGGCTTAATCTATGGGCTTGTGCTGGTAGGCTGTGGAGAGACGCAGGTAGCTGGTCTTTCTCTAGCTTGAATTGAACCTGAATTAAAGAAGTGAAATAGCAAATTGTTTGTGGGCATGCTGGTTTTGCAGTGCTCTGATGCATATGAATTTGTTTTTGCCAGATCTACATCTTTCTCCTGACTACTCTGCTCCTCATCATCTGCTCTTCATTGTCTTTTTCAGGTAAAAGCTAATCAGGAAAAAGAGCTGAAAGTGAAGTTCTTTGCACCACCACACGTGCGTACTTTCCATTTTAAAGTTCACCTTTTAGACAAAAATAATAATATCCTTCTTTTCTGAAACACTCAAGTTTAGATTAGATGATTCATGAGTCTTTAATCTCTGTGCTGAATTAATATCAAAGCTTTCTTCTTGAGCCGATTGCTCAGTGATGGTTTTCTGTGCTTGTGTGTGCCAGATGCAATCAAATCAAACAAAAAATAATTCAGTGCATGTCTTCGACTTATCCTCAAAACACCAAATCATGTTAGTATCTGCCTAGCCTGTATTTTCTCACTGAATTTCCTCTGCTGAGCACCATTTGGACTTTTTTACCCAAAGGAGTGCTGTTCAATAGCAGTGCCTGCTACACCTTTCCTTTACTGCATGCTACATCACTGGCACAAAAGCATATAGACATATAGCATATAGCATATAGCCTTGTATTTGAATGGGCGTGCAATATTCCATTAGCTTTTGCAATATTATGATAGCATTAAAAACATGTAAGAAAACTACTTAGGAGAGTTTTGGTGGGTTTGACATAATTTACATGTTTAGAAATGTAATGTTCTAAACAATGAGTTTGGATGTATAATTATTATTACTGTACTATACAATTTTGAATGTAACAACCCTAGATATATATTCTGACCTTCTAGCTATATTTTTTAACATTGTTTGCCTCACCTCCAGATGATGCTGTTTTTCTGTCTTTATGTTTCTCCCAAAGTCCTGTGCAGGTCTAACAAGCCATGTAATGGTCTGTAAGCTGTACATTGCTTTCTTGCTCCATTTTCAAACTCCTTTATCCAGTACAGGGCTCAAGGCGAGAATCACTCACATGACAGGGTGCCAGTCAGCCGAAGGGCACAGGCACAGACACAAACACACGGGCTCTCAGGCCAGGGCCATATTTTCCAGAAGTGATGGGACCCCCCAGCATGTTTTTAGACTGTGGGAGGAAACCCATGAAAACACATGGACAGCATTTAAACTCCATGCAGATATCACCCCTGGAAGAGGAATTGAGCCCAGGGGCCTGAGCCAGCTATGCTAACCACTGCGCCACTGTGCTGCCCAATTGCCTCTATTTGACACTTAAGAAAAGCTAAAGAGCCACATTTACTTACTGCTCCAAAACTCCACTCTGACCAATCAGAAAATGTGTGTCCTAGATTATCTCAGAGCTTGCTTCCATCCTTATCTGGGCACAACTGTTTCTTAATAACTATGTACAACCGAGTACAGAATGGAATTACAAATCTATAAAACTGGATTACCTACTGGGCCTAGATCTTGAGAGAATCCCTGATTATAAGGATCTATTGAAATCACTGTATGAACTGTGTGGAGGACAGTGGAAGTCAGGAATAGGAAGATGGGAAGGCTCAATGTGTAACTAAGCAAGTCTATGTTCCGGAGAAGAGAACATTACCAGTAAATGCAGGTTGACCGCAGGTAAAACTAACAAATTGAGTAGGCTGAGACGTGTTCCCATTTAGGTCTTTGAAAGTATACGTTTTTGATTATGAGATTTTATCTGAGAAGTGAAAAAATGACTATAAAAATATTGGAATACGAAAGACAAAGAAATCAGTGAAACAATGAAACAGATCTTTCAACTTTTTTGTCTTTTTGATAGGCTCCAGAGCCAGAATTGTACTTGTTGCCAAGAGTGGGAAATGACAGAAACAGTTGCTCTGTTTCGCTCACACCTGATAGGCAGAACTATCCCATCAACCCTCAGATTTATAGTTCTCCTCTGAAGGTCAGCAGTGTGCCTCCTGTGAAAAAAGAGAGCACTAAATTCCCTAGGATTAAACCCAGGGCTCCCTGTAACCCCCCTGCTCAGAGCCAGGGCGACGAGGGAAATTCCAGCTCGGAGGAGGAGAAATTAGAAGAACTCAGCCCAGTGCAGGAGCCCAGATGGACTGACACAGCCAGTCTTCAAAGGACAGAAACTCAGCAGCAGCCGGAGCCAAACAGAAAAAAAGCAGGTAAAAGGGTGGTAATGAGACAAAGCCAGCACTGTTGTGGCCTCTGAACCGAAAGGGCACTGGAGCAAGATGGGATTTCTGTTCACACATCTGAGGAGAACACCTCTTGAAGCCTCACATCAGTTCATCACACAAATGTTAAGCTAAGGTCCTAATGCTTGGTTGTTAAAGAGCACATGGCACTATTTTCAAAGAGTAGGAAAGTCAACCGTGGTGTTCTGCCAAATTCCACTCCAGGCTCTCACAATCTCACTATCTGAAGTTCTCCTTCCATACATCTAGAGAAGCATGGGTGCCACCTGCAGAGCGAGGTGAGTCCTGCTCCCTAGTAGGGGTTATACTGGGCTGGTCACATGATGGTGATGAAGATGATTATTACCATTGCACAAATAAATCAACCCTGATTTTTGTATAAATAGTCTGTACTTTGTTGGAATTTAACTTGGAGTGCATGTTCTTAGTTTTCAGAAGGCATGGTTTTTTTAACAAGACTTGAAAGGAGTTCTGAACATTTATTCTCGAACAGGTGAGCAGTCAGAGCTGTTTCTGAGGGCAACTAATGAATTTGTTCCACAGTGTCTTATAATGCAGAACTGGCCCTGCGTGTCGGTACCCAGGGCAGAAATAAGAAGACGTCGGTGAGGAAGAGCCTGCATGGGCTCAGAAACAGCACCAGAGACTCTGGTGTTCCCGAGTCACTAGAGGACAGAGATTCTGAATACCTGCACTATCAGGGCAGGTAAAGCATGTTAAATCATTGAAAAAGAAAGTTATTTTACAGTGAATTTTTTTCTGTATTCTATATTTTCATACTTCCTCTGGTTGGCTTGGCTTGTTTGGATGTTCTGATTTAGGCATGACTTGTGTCTGTCTGTGGACTGTGGGAGGAATCAGGAGCATTTGGAGAAAGCTCATGCAAACACTGGGAGACATACACACATTGCTCAGACAGCATCCCAGGTCCAGAATTGAACCCTGGACCCCAGGGCAGCAATGCTAATTATTGTTAATAATAATGAAATATTCTCTAATAGTTCTTTTTTCTGTTATAAAGGTTTTCAAAAGTATGTTTTGTTTATTTAAGCTGCAGTTCAAATATGAACAGTACTCCAACATGAGTTAGGAGGTAACTCACACATCATTCTCAGATGTGAAAGGAAGACACATTGAGCTGCCCTTAGTCTTTTATTATTTTAAAAGGTTGTAAATGGATGCAATGACTCCCAGTATAGAAATTCCCTGTACTGGAATGTACAACACAATGCACTCCCACAGTGTACAACCTTTCCACACTGTGGTAATTTTATTAAAAAAATATATATATATATATTGCTCCGACTCACAGATGCAAACAAAGTTAAGAATATTTATGTCCTTTGATCAGGATTCATAATGGACATTTAATTGCTTCCTGATAGAGAATTCTTGTGTATTTATGTTTTTTGATGATGGCTCAAAACTTCAGAAGATTCATCATTTCATAATGCATTTCATAAGTGGAGGTGGTGCTATGGTTCAAATGATTGTAATAATATACACATTCTCTTAGGAAAACCAAAGACTCTGTGCCACTGAAAGATCACAACAAGAAGGAAACTAAGGAGGTAAATCTGCAAAATACAGGGAGCTTTCAAATCAGAAAATGTGGAATTGTGGTTGTAGAAAAACATTTTCCAGTGGTTTCATAAACCATAATTATCACTAATCCTTTGTTATCTAATATTTTCAAAAAGTAAGTCTAATTAATTTAATTGTAAAGAAGTCTAGAACTATTGTTAATTGGGCTTTCCTAAGTTATGCCAATATATATATTGCAGTTGATGTGCTTACTAAATGTACAGATCTGGAAAATTAGTCAAAGCAAATCGTATGCCCATCGGAGAGCTCTGTGTCTGTGCAGATAAAGATCCTTGTTACAGTATGTACTGACTTTCTGTCCAGGTCTATGAGAATCCTTTGCCCTTGCCCACCCCAGCACAGTACTCCTCTCCTCCTGCGGCCCCTTTTCTGGCCCAGACTGCACAACAACCTGCTCCTCCGGTCTTTTTAACCGACAGTAAGTCTGAAACATTCAGCTTCAGTCATTTAGATCTTGATTTCATGTTGAAACATTTAGAATAAATGTGTAACTGTTACATTAGCATTTCATTAACCTTCCTCAGGCTGCTTTTTGTTTTTACCTGTGATTCTTGATGTTCTGCAAAACCCTACTTTAGCGCCGAAAGATGTAGGATCAACAGCAGCTAGAAAAAAACATTTTTGCTTAGAGGATGTGCATAAAAAATCGTAGGATTTTATCGTCATTTTCTGCTAGCTGGAGTCATGAATTTGCATTGCACTCTTCACTAACCCTTCTCATTAACCCTTCCCTGCGCTTGTTGATGATCCTGCAAGGAGATGAGCTCATTGAGGAAATCAAGTTGGCGAAGCAGGAGCGGAAACAGCTTGAGAAGACCAGACAAAACCTGCTAAGAAAGGCTAAAGAGCTCCTGGGACGCTATCGCCACAGGAGAAATCAAGGTGAGACAGCCCTATCGATTGTGTCACAGCTGCGTTACAGCGTTTAAAAGTCTGCGTGTGTTGGGGGAATTTAAACTGCTGAGTGTAACAACTACTTTGTTTTTTGTTGTATATTCTGGGGAAACCTAACTAGAAAATACTTTTCAGTCTTTACTAAATGACTGTTGTCAATGTCACAGCTGTGCTAATGGTTTAACATACTATTTACTAACATCATTTTTTAACTAGATCTTTCCAACTTGCATCTTTCTAAAGATGGACATTAAAACAACATACCAATCATGACATGTGCAAAAACCTTAGTCTGGGCCTTTAGTGTTCGTAAGCTAGTGTTTCAAATCAATAATCAGAATCTTTATTATCTTGAAATGTTCTTGAAATCAGATGTTAATATTGTAAGTTAAAATAAGATAAACTCATTTTTTTATCTTGATAATTCCATTGCTCTTTTATTCAGTTCCATGCATTTGTTTTAAATCCTCTCAAGCCTGAGAAACTCCTAAAGTGTCATTTTCAATACGTTTATCACTTCAAAATCTATGACAAAAGCTTTTTCCTGTGAGCTGAACTTGTTTGATGTTGTACTGGCTCCTGCCACACGTTTCCTGACTATAATAGGTTTGTAAAGCTACAAATCAGATAATAAAATAAGGTTTGAACATTTCGCTACTAATATCGAATACCTTAAAATGAAAATGAAATCTACATCTGCAGCCTGTCCAAACATTAGAGAAAGTGTGTTATTGTCACCATAGCTCGCGACACCTGGAAGAAGAAATATTTTGAGACCAAAAAGACAACTGTTCCACTGGAGGCCAGTCTGAAAAACCTGCGACAGGAGCTGGAGAAGCATTACCACAAGCTGCAGCAGCAGCTGCAGGCCAGGGATACAAGAAGCAAACCTCAGTCCTATGGGCATCCTTCAAACAGCAAGGTGAATAAATCCCCTTACACACATCCTGTCTCTGGAGCCAGGATCCCTGAGTCTGGGGCACAGAGGGGATGTGCCTATGTTCCGTGACAGGTAACACCACCAGTAAAAATGGTCAATTTCAGCGTGAGAGTGTGTTATATTTAACGATGACTGAACAAACCTATAGATTATAAGAGCTGGTGGAATACTCTGGAGGGGTCCACCAACAGAATCCCAACTCGCTCACCTAAAATTAAGAATGGCTTTTAGAAATAGATGCTCATGCTACAAATTGGATTAAAAAAAAACAGTTGATCTTATACCATGTAAAACATGATCTCCAGGAGGCAGGAGGTGTTGAGAGACAGTCCGAGCAGTGTTCCTGAGCTGTGAAACGAGACGATGTCATGTTACAGGCATGGTTGTTTGTTCTGGGCTGGTGACAACAGGAGACCTAGTTAGGAAATGAGACGTGTGTAATGAAAACTGGAAAATATTAGACAGGATCTGTCCACCAGGGGGAGCAAAAGACTAACAATTCGATATGTATGGGATGGTGTTGGTAGTAATGTTATACTGTATACTGTATTGCTTTAGTACTTAGAATTGTACTTATCATTAAACTAGATCTATCTATAGTTTATTTAAAAATCTATAGTTTATTTAAAAACAAAACGATTGTCATTTACCATTGTTTCATATATTTTTTAATGTACCCTAAAATACATGATGTTGTTTAAATCCCCCTTAATTTATACACTTAAAAAAACTTCTGCATTTCCAGAATGACCTCATTATTCAAATGATAGAAGAGACCCATGAAATAGATCAACTAAGAAAGAAAGTGGAGGATGCTAAAATGAAACTTGTGACAGAAATCAAGGTAAAGAAAACTTTTAGTGTTTTCTACCATGCAGTGTTTTATTATTGTTGAAAAGGGAGATTGTTTAGATATAATGCACCACATAAACAGCATCCTGATTCAGCTACGTTATGCTTGCTAATCTTGCTTAATGAAAGCTAATCTTACTTAATGAAATAAGCAGCGTTAGCGTTTACATGCCAGTCCTGAGATCCTCCCTTATTTTGTGATCATTTTGTTAAAGTTTATCTGAATTTTTCAAGCAAAATCTGTGATGGTTGTTTTTTTTTTCCTAATACCAATGTAGGCACATGAGAACTTTATTCTCGCATTGAGTACAGGCGACACCACTTTCATTCATGCATTTACAGCTGAATTATGAGATCTGTGTGTCCGTTCTTGAGAAGGTGGTTTTGAGGAAACATCAGAGAGTTTCAACGCAAGGTGCATCTTTGACTCAAAAACTTGGCCACAGGAGAGCAAGGAAAGAGACATGTTTATTGAATTCAGCTTTACAGTACAATGACTGTTAAATTAGCTGAGATAAAGCTTGCAAAATCCAAGATGGAGAAAAGTGGTCCAAAAATAATCTTTTTATTGTTAGAAAACAATCCTGGGAAGCTTTAACATGAACTGGACCTCCGGGCTTCCTGAGAGGCCAGTTCAGCTCATCCTTCTGATTGACTTTGCTGCGCACCCTGATTTGTTGGGAGGCAAAAAATCTCCCGCCAGTCGTCACGATATCCTTCAGCAATGGACTGCTCTCGTTTGTGGACTGGTGAAGGGGTGTATTTAAAAAATAACCCGGTTTTCTCTGCTCCCTCTGCAGCTCAGGAAGCAGATAGCCACAGAGGTGCGAGCTCTCAGAGCAGAGCTTGCACAGAAGAGAGCCCAGCTGTCTCTGTCCTGTCCACAGGGAGGCTCTGCTGCACACCCATTTGGATACCAGGCCAGGCTGCAGGCCCAGCACATACCAGTGTGAACACATGAAAGGTTACAAACAAGAAGAGACCATTCGACCTAATCGACGGTCAGTAGGTAATGGATCCAGGGATCTCATCCAGCCATTTCATGAAAGAAACCATGGGCTTCAGCAATGAGGTTGTGTAGTTTGTTCTGACCCCCACAACCCTTTGGGTGCCTCCTGTTCTGGGTTATACATTCCCACACCATACTGTATATATTCACATAGTTTCTACTTTTGCCTTCTGGTGCCAATTCTACACATTCACTGGGCTGACTTTGTTGATACCTTTGATGATTTTGAGTACTTGTGTGGGGTCTCTCTGTTCAACATTAAGGGGATGAGCTCCTCAGGCCCCATGCTCATGTTCAACCCTACAACTACTATATACAGTATATGTTCTTCTTAAAGGTCTCGTTGTTCCCTATTTTTAAGAAGAATTTTGAACAAAGTCTCGCCTTGAAGGCACAGAGTTTGGATGTTACTGATTATGAAGCGCATTATTTCACAAAAATATATAATCGTTACAGCAAAAATATGATGAAAGGCTCTTGTTCATACAGGAAGAAAAACCTAAATCTACTTTCCACAGTTCTGTTCAGAAATCAACCTGGTTTTTCTTCCACTTCGCTTACGTGGAAATGTACATCTTGCTTATGGATTTGTTCAGTCAACTTTAGTCAAAAAATATCTGTTGTTGTTTGTGTTGTTATATGATGAAGCCTAACGATAATACTAATATAGTGGATTTTAAAAATATTTCATTATGTAATTTTACTTTTGGACTGGTATGTTAACATTAATATCAGATTAAGGGGAAAATCAAAACTACCTTTACCTTAAACTATCAGGATGACTTTCCCTTGTTTACCAAGTTTGATTTGCCCATCATTTATTTTGCCTGACCACACAATTTGGAAAAGAATGCTCTAGATTTTACAGTATACAGTATGTGTACCACATATCCAGGTGGATGCTGCACATTGGTGGTGGTGGAGGGGAGTCTCCATTACCTGTGAAGCACTTTGAGTGGAGTGTCCAGAAAAGCGCTATATAAGTGTTAACAAGTACTATTATTATTCATACAAACTTCATGACCACACAGAACGCAAAATGAGGAAGTGTAGGCAAACTCCTCTGACCGTGAAGTAACTCATGTAAAATTTTACGCAACCGTTTGTGTGTTTGTTATGTTTGTAAAGTACAGATTTATTCAGCTGTTGTGCAGTGTCACTGTAACTACTACCAAAACCCCAAACCTAAAAACAGACACCTTTTTAGTGAGGCAGCCGATAAAAAATTTCTCTGGCTAAATGTTCTAGAGTGTGAAAATACAACGCTTTCAAAACCGCTCAACTGACTTTGGCACTTCCACAATTTCAAGGATTTTTTTAAAGCACTTTATTAGATGTTGAAACTTTAGAAAAACACCTAAAGATTGAGCAAAACAGTACAACTTTCATTTCATTTTTTTCATTTTAATGTTGAGAAGATGTAAATACAGAATCATATAAAATTTATAAACCATATTCATACCAGTATTATACACCTTTTAGGCTTAGGAAAATATTAAATTCTCTTTCACAGAAAATTTTAAAAATGTCAAAGAATGTGTAAATCAATTCTTCCGCTCAAAAACAAAAACAATCATGCTCCAGGGAGTTCTTTCATTTTTATCCTTTTACGGTTGCTGCAAATTAAGCAATTAATTTAGTGCTCCAGAACATATCTCCTGTTTTCCAGGCAAGCCACTGCTTCAGTCCGCAGACGCCGTGCTCCTGAGTCTCTGAGCTGCTGGTTTAAGAGCGCTCCACATGGCCCTGGTCTGTTGCTGGGCGACAGGGTTGCTCCCATAATCCAGCAGATTACCATTCCACATGCCGATACCCCGCAGGCCTCTTTCCCTGACGTAGGCCGCCTTCTGAGAAATGCTCTCTGGGTCATCGTACCACACCTGATGGATCTGTCCTTGATCATCCTGGTACATAAATTCAAAAAAAAAAATGGAATGATCAGCTGGCATGGTGTCACAGAGGTTAGCAGTGCTAGGGCCCTGGGTTAAATTCCCGAGGTGCTGTCTGGGTGGAGTTTGCATGTTCTCCTCATGTTTGCGTGGGCTGCCTCCGGGTGCTCCGGTTTCCTCCCACAGTCCAAACACATACTGATAGGTTAACTCACTTCTGGTAAAATTAGACCCGGTATGAGTGTGAGTCAGAGTACCCTGCCTTGTGCCCGCTGGTTGCTGGGATACGCTTCAGCTCCCCAGCAACCCTGAAATGGAAGAAGCAGTTTGAAAATGGATGGATGGATGGATGGATGGATACATGATTAGCTGGACTTGTGCACACAGTACACAAGACATTTATTTTTTGGGAAAAAGTAAAAAAGCATTAAGTTACACTGAGCTTCCTTGCCTAATCCCCTTCCAGTTCTGTGTCTTACTGTTGTGGCAGTTTGGTGTGAATCTATTAGCTGCGACGTCTAGTGTGAGGTGGTGAAACAGCCAAGGGAACAGTTTTCTCTCAGTAATGCAGTGTTTTTTTTTAATATAGCACTTCCAGAATATTCATGATTTTAGGATAATGACCATGATTTCCTCAAAACGCCTGACTCTACCTTGGAGCTCTATCTACACATACAGGTTCTGAAAATGTCTAACAGGTTAGCTGGCTGAACCTCTGTTTTCCAGTCCTGGACCAACGGCCAAAGAGCTGTCCAGTTTTCTCCAGACCTTTTCTTTCTCAGTCTCTTTTGCTTCCTTTTAGTTTCTTCTCTAAGGCAAACAATGTTTAAGTATCCCAAAGGCCTTTCAGACAAAAGGCCTACAGCTGTGCTCGCCATGCACTTTTATACACAGAGACAATCCAAGTACCAACAGCTGAGGCTCATCACACAGGAAATAAGGTAATTATTTTTCCTTACTCTGCTGTGAAATATAGTTTCCACGTGGGCATACAGTAGGACAAAAGAAGCAAACACATTTAGCAAGCACTGTTATAGTGAGTAGAGGCTCTTCAAAACTTAAAATCTACTCCCTCCCCAATCCTACCCGACATTCTGTTACACTATGAAGATGCAAAGGATAACTTGATATTTACTACTCAGATATTCATGAACCTCCTAATCTTTCAATACTTCACGCTGCCTTCTTAGTGATGCACTTATTTCATCTGAGTAATTTGGACTTTCAGCAGCACTTACAAAAATGTTGCTTCTACTTCTCACTGCCTGAGACTTCAGTACCTTGTAGTTGTAGTAGGGCGCGTGCTGCACCTCATCCCACATGCGCCCAGAAATGGAGCCGTTGATTTGTTTCATCATGATCTTGTAGGGAACCTGGCGCCCAGCTGCGTCGCTACAAGGTGCGCCCCGAAATGGCACCTGCTGGATAGTGCAGATGCCCTCCTGGAAAGGAAGACACCCCTTAGCCCAGAGGCCCTCTCCAGTTTGTGTCTTATTGTTATAGACAAACTTTCTTAACCGTAGTATGTTTTTAAATTTTCTTTCAACTTGTGTTTTTTTTTTTACGTGGGGGTTTGAATTTTTTCCTCAAGCCCTGTGCCCAGTTTCTGAGTTCCAGAATTCCCCCTCAATTCGGGTGTGTGGTGAAATATAACCAGTTGGATTTGTCTGGAGGAGAAGGGACATCAGAAGGAGTGTTTCAAGGAGAGGTGCTTCATTCTTCCCTGCCTGTGCTTATCATAAATCAATCACCTATTAAGAACTTTGTAGTCAGAAATAAGGGGGCAAATTCTTCATCAGAAGCTGAGTAGAGACGGCATCAAGTTTTGCACCTGAGGCTGTTAGAATAATGTACACACCAACGACAGTACATGTACTTCTTTTCTGGAGATGTTACACCAATTTAGGTATTTACTAATTCCCTGTGATTTTCTGTGGCATGGTTATCAGAAATACTGTATATGTCTCCAAATCCCAGTTTTCTCTAGCTTGTTTTCAAAAATACCATTCCACTTTTACATTTTACTGTGAAGACTACATTTCTGATATTTTCACATTGCATTTAAGTTTTAAAAATGGTACGCTTTATTAAATGTCAAACTAAATTTCAATCGTACAATTACAATTATCAATATGTGTAATATTGACAGATGTTTTGAATATTGAAGTTCACTACCGTTTACCTCACCTTCATGAGGATGAAGTGGTTTAAGTTTAGGAATGCAATGACGCAGACACGGACGAAACAATATTTCTGGAAAAAGCCTGAAGACACCACTTTTCTTTGTAAGCCAAGTTTTACTGCTACCTGTAAGATCACCTGGTGCAGAGTAAGGGGATGTTTACCTGTGACAGTTCCACGCAGGTGTAGTCGTAGCCATACCAAGGCACTCCCATAACTAATTTCTTTGGGTCAATCTTCAGTGTGATGTAGTCATCATACGCTGATGAGCAGACATGAGACATGGCTGTTTTTAAAAAGCAGGCTGTGAAACAACTCAAAAAAATAATTTAATTTTTTAGGAATTGGTTGGAGGTTTATGAGGTAGTAACAAAAAGGAAATCATTTTTTTTGCTATTTTGTTTTTACTTTTTACATATTTTCATCAATATCACAAAAGGGCAAAATATGTGATCACCCTCTGTGCATTTTATATTGTCTCAATCATGAACCAGTTATTTTGTGACAGTTTTCACCTCTTTCAATACTAAAATGAGTTCTCTTGTACAACATACTAATTCTAGTGTATCAAAGTCTGTCATGAAAAATCGATCAATCAGAGTGATGCCAAAAACATCTACTATCCAAAATCCAGATACTTTATTTCTCTAAAAACAACTATCCATGAATCGAGAAAAATAATCCTTTTGATGTGTGGTATACAGGAAGCCTTTGCAGAAACTTATCTTTATAGGAAACTATCTTTTAAAATCTTTTTTTTTTCCACTGCAAAAACTGCACAGAAAAGAACAATTTCTTAAATCAGAATACAAATGGCAAATGCTTTTCTTCTATCATGAGTGTTGTGGAGGCGATGCTTTGATACAACACGAGAATTGTTCATAGTCTTCCTGCTTACCTGTTAGTGTTTGGTTCAGTGGCGCATTAGCCTTTGCAATACAGTCACCCCAGATTTGGCTCTGTTCGTCGTAAGACATCACAAACACCAGGTCAGACACCTCTGCTATGGCAACATAGTCATAGCAGCGCTTATCGATACACTTGGGAGACCACGCAACATCAAACGATACCTGAAAACACCAAGGACTAGTTGTTAAAGTCATACTAAACAATCAATATCAAGTGGCGCATATAAACACAAACCATGAAGGAAGACACTTCGAATTTGCTTAAATAGTAAGAAAGCAGTCTTTAACCGAACATTGAAAAATGTTGTCCAGCTAATGAATCACATTTATTAATATATTATTATTATTTTTAAGTATTATACTGATAATCCCTAGTTGCATGGCATTTTTGATATTTGTCCTTGACATTTAAAGATACAAATCCGTCAAAATCGATCAGATCAAACGAGCAGACATTTCTAGTGCCTGGGCAAAACATTTAGTTGAAGTTGACAGAAACTGAAATCTCTCATGCAAGTTTAACTATTCTACTATTCTTTAGCCTAAATGCTTAAGCACAGGCTTATAGCGCTACGAAGACTATACATCTGGTTCTACTGAGGTGAGTTTCTGTAACTTACAGAACTGTGTGTTACTGTAGTCATGCTACAGTCATGATATAAGGATGTGGAATTCATTACTTTCCCGAGGGAATGACTGCAGCCCCATGAGTATGAGACACCTCTTCTTTTCATTTACAAATTCCTGATGACTTCCGCTTGAGCAACAGCTGTTGAGGTGGGCTCAAGGAATTTTCTTCTTTTGAAGATCACATCCCTTTCAGGTTCATTAAAAACATTTGGAATCCTAACTGCATCAATAAATCTTTTAAATAATGATCTTGTACACTAATGTTTCAGAAACAATGTAATAGGAGTCCCTACTATCCTATCCACCTACCATTAAAACAGCAAAATCCTACAAACATTTCCTCCTGCCCCCTGGTGAGTTGCTTGCGCAGGTGGTGTTGCAGCCAGCCAGTCTGCATTATCAGACTGGTAGCCTGCAGAGATGTAAGAATGCTTGTCTTACCTGTGACCCTGGAATTTCCCTATGGAAGGCCTCTGTGGTCTCTCTGACCAGTGCGGTCAATGCATAGTATTCTGGTGAGGCCTCCTCCACTTCCTGCTCAATGTCAATATTGATCCCATCCATGAACTGCTTCTTTGCCAAGGTCACCTTCTCCAAGATCCAGGCTGTTCCGTTGGATGGGTCTACAATGTCGCTGAGGGGCACATCTCCTACAAAAAGACATGCAGTTAAACATTAACATTCACTGTGACAGGAGCTCCACAATACCCCAAAACTGGCAGCTGTCTGGCAATGTGAATTGACTTCTAAGCTCGTGCCTTGCCATTAGCATTCCCTTCACTTTCTCAGAATTGACTGGACTCCATATTGTTAATAGAGTGATGGGTTGTGAGCTAGTATTTTCCAGTCACCATGGGATAACTGGGTTCTGACTCCGGGTCATTTAATATATTTCCCTTCCTGAAGTTCTGCTTTTGATATTGTCATTCATGGTACAGAACTGGATGGTATGGAAAATAATTTAAACATAAGTGGTGCTTTCCTTTGTTAGGTTGGCTCCTGTTTGACTAATAGCAGCTACAGTAATTTGTAAATCTAGACCTTTTACATCCGATGTGCCAGATGTTGCACAGGGATCAATGCTGGGACAATTACTATTTATTTAATAATTACTGTTTATTTAGAGTACATATGCAGCCTCTTGGTCAGATTAGTCACCATCATGAACTTGGGTTTCACAGTCATAACACTCAAATTTACTATCACATAACACCAGATAAAGAACTACTGCTGTGGTTTCTGCACTTTACAGTTGCCTGTAAGTTGTCTGTACAGTTGCCAGTTGTGTCAGTATGCTAGTCAACTTTAAGCTAAAGTGTAACAAGAAATGCTCATAGCCTCCTAACATTAAGCAGACAATTTGGTGGCTTCAGTGCTGTTGTTGATGGTGCTGAAATTAAACCCTGAAGTGAGAAATGTCTCTTTGACCAAAAGCTGTCATTCAAAGCTCTTGTTACAAATGTCACAAGGGTATTTTTTTCCATCTGTGTAACATCTGGGTGACCTGGTTAATGTTCTGTTTATGAGATGCTGAAAACATGATGCACCTGTATTTCATCTTGATTAGACTGGTGTAATGGCTTACTGTGGTACCTACTAAAGTACATAAACCATATCCAAAGATCTGTGGCAAATATGCTAGGTCTACTGTGCCACCACATTGAATTTCGGTGCAGACAGCGTTGGTCTCCTGCGAAATGCAGAATGGATTAGTGTGCTTTTGCTAACGTATAAGAGATTGAACAGTCCAGATACATATCACACAAATGCATAAGAGACTGTGTTGTTGTGGACATTTTTAAAGCTTCCTTGTTTTACTCTTGGTTTTAATTGACCTGATTTTATTTTATGATTTATTCGTGTAAAACTGGATCGCTGTGCGCCCGAGACGGGCTTAGAAATCAATATAATTGCCATTATGGGGATCGAGGATATTATGACTATTTCTTAACTATTTAGACCTTTACGTGAAATCAGACATAGAACTGCGGATATATCTATTGCCTTTCAGGACGAGTCGAGCTCCTTTGGAATGGGCGTAGCACATGAGCTCCGGATCAAACTTCCCAAACGCTGCAACAGTTGTGACTTTAGACCAGTCATAAGACTTCCATGTTTTTCCTCCGACGTCAAAGACGTACACCTGTAGGTTAAAAGAAGCGCAAGTAATACTCTGTATTATACAAAACATTTTCTCAGTATGATTCACTAGATGTCTTTGGTTACTGATGAAATATATTTGGATACATGTGCGTGGTTTTGTTTTTTAAAACGATTATTTGTACACGTTTACGATTCTTTTAAACTACACATTAAAAACATTTATAAAATGAAACCGAAAAGATTATGTTGATAGTTCAGTACGTGACATTTAACAAATCGACAAGTACAGTATGTATCTCCTTTACAATTAAAGGAGATCGTCCAGTTCAATTAAGACACCGTGCTTACTTCGAACTCCTTCACATCGGTGATCTGTTTGCAAAGGTCCCGAGTTTCACAAGGACAAACGCCGTCACTACGCACCAGCGACAAGCAGTGCGCAGTTAGGATCAGAAGAAACCAAACAGCCCCAGACATGCCTTACTGTTGCTAAACCTGACACATTTGCAGAGTCCAAAGAATATCAGTTGTTATTTCATGAAGACGCTGCAGTTTCTAATCATAGAACTTCCTCAAAGCTGGGAAAAAGTGGCTGGTCTTCGTCACTATGGAGGGCCAGACGGGACAATTTTATTCTCCATTCTTTCAGGGCAATGTTTATTTCTCATACTTAAAAAAAATGGAGTATGTTGTAAGAAAATCAACAATATATATGGAAATGAATGGAACAAGAGTTCAAATTTAGCTTATTAGAAAACCGAACCATCAACGCTTTATCAAACATAACTTCACGTTGCTTTTCTTCATTTACCTGTGCTTTTGCAATATTTAAAATCTCTCTATTATCGAGTCATATTGCTTAACTGTGTAAATGGTTTAAATGGTATTTTTACAGGAGTTTAATTAGAACACGCTTTGCGTTATATGCTGAAAACCAATTCCAATAAAAAAAAACCCAATAAGAACTCAAACAGCGTAGTGTGGTAAGTACAGTACATACAGTACGCTTACTTTCTTACAAGCCCTACACTTTGGTGTGTTTTGCGTTTAGTTTTAAAATGTTACAAATCAAAACAAAGTTAGCTTAATAATAAGTTTGAGCAAATTGGGGGAAAAAAAGCTGCAGGGGCAGATCAAACAATTTTTGTTGGAAAAGGGCATCATGTCCAGGTTTAACAACCAGAATACAGTATACAGTACATTGGTACAGAAGCAAGTATTTAAATGTTAGAGAGCAGTCTGACCCAGCGATGTCTGCGTCCATTCCTGACCTTTAGCTCCAAGGAATGTTTGCCTACAATAGCAAAGTGTGCTTAACATTCCAGATGAACGGTCATTCAGAATGTGACTATGATTTTCACGAATCTGCTTTCAATAAAAAGGCAAATACAGTTCTGAATTGTAACTTTTAAGCTTTAGCCTTTATTCACAAAAACTAGATTGCATATAGTATAATATGCGCTTTTACACTTTACACTTCAAATCATTTAGAAGTTTCCATAGAATTCTCCCAGTTTTCTGAAGAATTCATCCCTATAGGTCAATATTCCCAAGCGAGCAATTATTTATTTTTGTTATTATTTGAATTGTAATGCATGGTGGACCCACAGGTGTTTCATGTTTTACTAAACTTCTTATCTAAATCTTTTTCCCCGAAACTGTTCTTTAAGTCCGAAAAATAAAGTGCAAGGACTAATGTTCTAAATCAAAACATAAAAATGGTTTAAAAAGTGTTAAAGATGAAGTTAGAGTTGCTGTCATATAGAGATTTCTCATTCGTTTTTTTAAATTGTTGTTACCCTTTCCTCGAAATTCAGCTTTTGCATTTTTATTCCTATTGTTAAACACCAGCATTGCAATCACTCTTTGTCCACTGTCTAATAGACGAGGAGGAAAATGCTGCTTTAATTGTTGTTTGCTCCAAGAAATAAAAACCTTAATATCATTCACGAGAGTTTACACATCTGGTACTTACACTGAAAAATATCTATATTCTTTTGCAGAGCAGTATAACAACATATTTACATTGTAGAAATATTACTGCCTTGCCAATTTCAAGACCAGTTCATTGCTCAACCATTAGTGCCCAAAAGATAAATTGTCCAAATAAGTCACGGCGATCCTATGTCATCGAGGTCACAGTAACCTGATAAGAGTTTTAAAAACTGGCCAAATTACTCATCTTTACTTTATTAAATGCCAGAATCGCAGTTTATGATTTATTACAAATTCTACTCATTTCCCCTAATTGCTGTGTGTTAAATGTTTTACAGAAATATCTCAGAATCTTTTAGGTCAGTGTTGTTCTATATGAGCAAATGCCAAATGTAGATCTTTCTCATCATGGGTGTCCGCTACAGAGATAAGAAAATGCTGTCTCAACAACAGCAGACACCTACCCACTTTAGCACTGCCTGAGTATAAGATCTGTGACCCAAGCCTTGCTGTTCACCTTTCACAATGAGGGGAATCCTGTTAGCGTTAACTTTGACCATTGTAGGTAAGTGAGTTTCTCTGGAAGTTGTTTTGAAGTTACTACAAAAGAAAGTATTGCACCTCAATATATACAGTACAGTACCAAAGCCACAGCATGTCAAAGTAACTGTTTTCCAGCTCTGGAAAAAATATTGGACCACCAATTTGTTCTTGTTTAGTCTCCAAAATGTTGTCTCAGAAGTACTTTCTGTCTTTTTCTTACCTCTTCTATAATACTATTGCTTTTGATTTTTAGGGAGCCAGCAGATCGCATTTGGTAAGTGTATATTTCCAGTCATCAATATTTTGTTGGTATTTTGGTTCTGTAGCACATGCTGTAGAACCCACATACTGCTTTAAACATGGTAATGTCAAGCATGTACAGTATAAAGCCAACACAGGTATTTTTCCCAACCTGGAATTTATGTTAAAAGCATGTGATGTAATTTTAATATAGTGTAAAAAAAGTTCACAGCTGTCAATTAACTATTTGTTTGGTCATTTGTTTTCAATTGTTATCAAGCTTTGGGTCAAACAAGAGATGTTTTAACTAATATTATGCACGTTATCTATCATTGAGACTCTAATACCTGAACATCAATATTGACAGCACTTGTGTCGCAGTTCTGTTAGTATTGGCAGTCCAATTAAAATATAATAGACATTTTGTATTTTAGCACACATACTTAGAGAATCCATCTATCCATCAATCAAATAAACCTTTTAATAGCCCGAACATTTGTAATTGTCTCTTCGATCAACATACTGTAGAACTGTTACTAAAAGAGTTAAAAAGAAAATATACAATGAAGTACAATACCTTGAGTTTTATCTTTTAGCTCTCCTTCAATCCAATCATTCACCTCTTTCTAAGGAAGAACTCTCAGAAATGGTTTTGTAATCCACAGAGCCAACCTTTAGTGGAAGCAAGAGCTATCAGTACAAGTATGAGGGCATCCTTTTATCTGGGCTTCCTGAGAAGGGCTTAGCCAGAGCTGGGGTAAAAATCAGCTGCAGGGTGGACATTACTGAAGTGGCCCAGAAAACCTACCTGCTGCAGGTGAGCATTATACTGAACAGTTAAGATTCATAAACACTCTTTCAAGCTGTTGTATTCTGCTTAACTAATGTATGTCCTTTCTTTCAGCTTCTGCAGCCTGTTATCCAGGAGTATAATGGAATCTGGCCAAAAGCCCCATTTCACCCAGCAAGCAAACTGACACAGGCCCTGCAAAGACAGCTCACACAGCCTATCAAGTTTGAATACAGGAACGGGCATGTTGGTCACATATTCGCGCCTGCTGAGGTGTCTGACACTGTGGTCAACCTCCACAGAGGAATCCTGAATATGCTGCAAATGACCCTGAAGGCCACTCAGAATGTGTACGAGCTACAAGAGGTAGGTATTTCTGCCTCAGTAACCTTGAAAGGTGATTTGGTCTGATTTGGTGTATTAATATTGAAAGTAATAAAGTCCATCTTAATTTTTACGTATGATGATTTAGAAGGATCAGCCATGCCACACCAAGCTGTTAAAATGGGGGGAAAAAAAGCTTTTTAAAGCAATGTATGGTTTTTCAAAACGAGTTTTTAAAGAAAGCATGGGATTTGGGGCTTAGTCAGGATTGGAATCAGAAACTGACCAAAAGACAAATAAATACATAAAGTAAATGAAAAAAAAAAACATAATTAAAAGATAAGTAGAAGTTGAGTAAGTAGTCCAAAATCAATTTACTGTATAAAAAATCCCAGTTTTTGCTTGCTTGAAACTCTTCTCCTTGCTACTGGACTTGCTCCTGCCCTGACTTCCACAAAAGCCACAAGAGCTTCAGCAATCAATTTCCTTGCACCAACCCAATAGCCCATCTCTCAGCTAGTTCTTAGCTTGAGCCTGCTGCTAGAAGAGCCCAGCACCTCTCTTCAATTTGGTCTCACCCACACTTTCAAATAAGGCGGGTTCTGACTTTTCCCCCCAATTAATTCAATGGCACCTACATAACATGCACAACCAAATACATACAGTACATACCTACTGGAATAACTCATCTCGAACGTGCTCATACCAGAACAAGGGAAAGAGATATTAAAAACAAACTTTTTTTCAAAATGTCAACAAAGAAACTCTTCCCTAAATGCTTCACAGTATGATTACATAAACCAGTAATGGCAGATATTAATTACTGTACTCTGGTTTTATGCTCTTTGCTGTAATGATGTTTTATATTGTCACAAATGAGAGACCTCTAAAACTTCGTATGTGATTTGTGTGACCACAAAGCTGTCTGTGAAATTGTTTGACAAATCTAACCCTTCAAGTCTTTCAATAAAACGTTACTTCTACACGTTAACCTACAGAAGAATTGTTGAAATCGGGAGCTTCGGAAAAAAGAAGCAAGACATGTTAAATGCTTCAGTGCAATGGCGATGTTGACTTGCTCTCCCATTTCCTGCTGTTTTTCAGTCTGACATTTCGGGGACCTGCCAAACCAGCTATGTCATTCAGCAGGACAGAGACACCGACCAGATCATTGTCACCAAGTCCAAGGACCTGGACAACTGTGAGGAAAAAGTCCAGAAAAACATGGGCATGGCTTATATTCACCAGTGCCCCACCTGCACCAAGGTGGGTG
Source organism: Lepisosteus platostomus (assembly GCF_059453375.1). Lineage (NCBI taxonomy): Eukaryota > Metazoa > Chordata > Actinopteri > Semionotiformes > Lepisosteidae > Lepisosteus > Lepisosteus platostomus. The sequence goes on from NC_142621.1 coordinate 31,764,194, forward strand.
CCCTCTTGGAAGTCCTTCATCAATTTTAGATTTTCTCTACATGTCACATTAGGCACATTGCTGGGAAAATGTTGTTTTTTTTTTTGCTTTGTTCTGCTATTTCACTTTTCATTTTTTTCTAGTTTTCCCTGCATAGAGAGACAATTCTATGGCGATTTACAAACATTTTAGGCATTTAGTCTTAAGGTAGGATGCAGTTCATTCTGTAAGTTCAGCATTTTGTAGTGCAAAATGAGTCAGTGTGATCTGATTGGTAAATATTGGTAACATTGGAGCAGACATACAGAGATAGTGACCACATGGTGAATGAGACAAAGGGCATCCTCTGGAATGTCAGAATATCAAGAAAGAGAAAATCGTGTAAAATGGAATAAGGATGAACCTCCCACTCATTGCTCATCTATAATAATAATCAAGCTATTTTGCTGTCTTTTGTTGAAATTAGATTTAAATAACAGGGTGCCTTTTCATTTAAACTCTGTTTTTTACAGTGTGCTTCTCGAGCAGCACACATACATGTGGCAGTGTGCAAACTCGACTTGTACGAGCAGCTTTCTGTGTTGTCAGAAGAAATTTGAGAGAATGTATTTAGGTTGCTGTGGGTTACCACATAATAGTAAAAGCTAGCTGAAGCTCTGCTGGAGGAGACAAACTTGCAATTGGGTTTTTCTACTCCCACATCAAGGGCCTACTTCGTAGCTTAGTTTTTACAAACACTTAACATTTTTAAGATGATTAGGAACATCTAATATGAAGTAATATGAAGTTTTGGATGTAAGATGTTTTAAAAAACCTTACTTGGGGTAACTTTACTACGGTTCTTTATTAATGAAGGAAGAATTAAATCTTTTGTACTTTTTGTGAAATTATTGGCAGACACATAGCACCTAATGCTGTGGCTTATTGTTTAGTCAGAACAGGAGACCTCAGCGCCCTTATTGGCTGCGTAAGAGTTTGTACTGATGTCAGTCCTCAGGTGTGCAGAATGATAAAGAGGTTTGATGTGGGCACGAAGGAGGCTTTAGTGATAGACTGAGTGATAAACAAAACTGTTGCAGCCTAAATTTTAGGCCTTGATTTCGCTTCAGTGCCCCTCTTCTGCAAATAAAGGGTAATTTAAAAACTAAATACTTGATCTTTTCAGTAGAGCCAAACAGTATAGCCATTGTGTGCTTAACCTGGCCATATTAAAGCATGTTTTAGCTTAAACTATGTTTGTTTGCTCCCACAGTAGACTTTCAAAGATGATTTAGAAAATGCAATGGGGTAAATGCAACTTTAGAAGGTCACATTTGACCATTAGACATTAGACATTAGAACTAGAAGGTCACATTTGCACAATACATAAGTATTTACATACAGTAAGTAATACATAAGTGTTATATCTTTTTCTTAACAGAGTTAGAGATTTGTAATAAGCAGCTTAGTTTAACAGGTAGTTTTGACCCATCCCCACCTGACTGCTTTGTATCGTATGACTCCAGTTTGGAAGGAATCTCAGGGGGACTGCAGCTTCCACTTACGTCCTGAAGCCCAAGAGGGCCTCGCCTCCTGGCTTCCTGGTCACTCAAGTCACATCTCAGGCTGTGTACCAGTTCACACCATTCAGTGAAATAAATGGAGCAGCTCTCACAGAAGCCAGGTAGGGTGTAAGAAAATGTCTCTCTCACGCCGCCTGGTCCCTTCACGGCCTGTAGGGAAATGACATGAGGCCCATAATACAGAAGCAAATTCTCAAGTTAAAACAGATTGACCCAGGTCTCCAAACAACTTGCAAACAGTTTTAATTGTGCAACTTCACCATCAGGAAAGTGTCTGGTGACTAAATGAGGGGATTTCATTGTCAGTATCAATATCGTTAATATTTGTCGATCCTTTCAAGTAAAAAGCATTTTTTTTAATTGAGGTTGTGTTTTAGGTCTGTTATTTGTCTTTTTTTTTTGTTCATTCTGGATATGTTACTTGCATTTCTGCACACCTTACAGAACATAAGGAATGATGTGTAATTCTTACAAGTCTATAATAAGCTCCCAACCTGTAATGATTACATTTGGAAGTGATTGAAAACACATGACTTTATAAAATCACGTGTTTAAAAATCAGTACAGATGCAGATTTAATTGGACCATTGTTTTTGATGACTGGTTTGCCATGTTACCGATTCTAACATTCTTTCTTGCCAGAAATGATAGTTCTCATAAGGTGTGAGATGCTTGTGATCTACGTTTTGTATTTTATCTTTCACTGGTCCTTCTCCAAGAGTGAGGAAAAAATCATTTAAAAATGGACTTTCTTGTTTGATACAGCTTACAAGGAGCCATCATCCACATCAGATTCTTTATCCTAAAAACACTTTTTATTTTAACAGTCAGAAGCTAATTTTGGAGGAGACAAGAGGGGCACGTGCCAATTTTCTAGAACAGCAGTTTCAGAATCGGGGACGCCTTCAGTATCAGTTTGCTTCCGAAATCCTTCAAAGTCCAATTCAGCTTTTTAGAACACAGAGTCCAGAAATTAAGGTAGGCATTGTGAGGCCTGGAGACACTGAAAAGGGTAATATTAATATTTGAAACAATGGAATTGCTTTTGCATTTTATAATTTTATTATAGTTCCTAATTGCACAAGATACCAATATGAATAACAAATAGGTTAAATGCCCCTTTTTGAGACAATCAGGTTAGTCTCCATTTTTTAATAAGAGATATAACTCTAAAGTAATATTTTGTATATTATTTTGCAATAATGTTATCATTTGACATTAATAAATAATAAACCCCTAGTATAAAATGAGATGACGATACTGTATACATTGCTAATTTTATGTTGTCAATCAGATAAATGATATGGTGACCATTCACTTTCAGCTAAGATGTAAATGATCTGACAATGAGTAATGAGTAAACACATCTAGGACACATACAGGATATGTGGCACAGTCTTAAATTTGGAGAGAGTCTGAAAATAAACATGAGAACATAGTGTTACAGCCTGATGAATAGTGTTGTTTTTTTCCCAAATAGATTAAAGAAGTTATCCAGTATCTCATCCAGAATAATGAGGAGAATGTCCAAATGAATGCCCCCTCCAAGTTCCTGGAGTTGATTCAGCTGCTGCGAGCCTGCTCCAAGGGGAACATTGAGGCTATCTGGAGGCAGTATGAAAACACAAAGCAATACAGGTGAATATTCAACAGGCCTAATTCTATCCAGATTGACCAAACATCATGACAACAACTACACTGACCCAAGCCTGAGGAAGCTCTGTTTGTGTGTAGTAGTTCACGACAATATTTTGTTAGTAAGCAGTATGCGTTCTTCTTACTTAAGTATGAAATTGCTTTTATTGTTTTATTTACCTTTTTTGTGTTCTACTTTAGCTTTGTGTATTTAATGTGTCATTTGATCCTTTTTGATTCAACAGAATGGGACGTTGAAAGGGAGTTAATACTTTTGCAAAGCACTGAGAATATACACTGTGTATTCTGTATGTACAGTATATTTCTCTTCAGAAAAGACTGAAAGTCACCGTCAATAAAGTAGTCATCCATGTGGCTGGGCATTGTGGACACTTGTTTCTTAACTTGTGTGCATTATAAAACGTTGGCTGTTCTTAAATGTCTTTCCAATTATTTTATCGGAAGGCGTTGGTTCCTGGATGCACTTCCTGCAGTTGGATCTCCTACTGTCTTTAAGTTCATCGCTGAGCGGATCCTGAAGAGAGACGTGTCCACCACTGAGGCTGGCCAGATGCTGGTCACTGCCATGCACCTCGTCAGAGCGAGCCATGAAACCATGGAAATGGCCATGGTGAGTGTAGCTGTCAAATCTTGTTAACACATCGAAATGTTGGACAACACAGCCTGGGACGTGCTGGAACGCTGGTTCCAATAGACTGTTGACCAGCTGTTTTTATAACACCGGAAAACAATTCTATTTTATTACCAAATCTTGGGGTGTTGTCATTGTCATACAGTTTGATCAGAATAGGGTCAGAATATCTTTAGAACACAAGATTCTTGCTAAAGTTCATTTAATGTGTACCACATAAACTGTAATTTATAAATATCATGATGACTGGCTACAGTTGTAGATAAATTGAAAAAAAGGCTAGCAAGAGGGCTTTGCTAAAATTACTCTATTACTAATTCTTTTAATCTTCCTTTTCACACAGGAGCTTTTAAATTCATTGGAAAACCTGAAATGGCAACCGGTCTATAAGCTTGCTGTGCTGGCCTATGGTTCAATGGTGAATAAATACTGCGGGAGACCTGAGGACTGCCCTGCAACTGTTTTAAAGGTGCAACTTGGAAATAAGTGTCATAGCGTCACAGTTAAAAATCCAGTGCCATTTTATTCAGTTGAGCACGAGTGAGCCACATTTGTTTGTTTAGTCCCTTTGAGTGTTTGAGCATGCTCCTCAATAAAATTCCACCTGTGCGCAAACTGCATGGAATTACTGGTTTAATATCGACTTAACAGACAGTAGTTTTATAAAGATCTTTTTATGACGCTGAGAGATTTCTAAGTCTTCGTCAGGTTTAAGTGTCACATTTAGTGGCCAGCTTGCTGGGATAAGCTCTGGCGTCCTCCAAGACCCTGTACTGGATAAAGCAGTTAGAAAATGAATGGATGTCGTGGTCAGCATGCTAAAACAAGCAATCGTACTGGCTCAGGAAGGTACACGGTTATTATCAGTTTGGAACTCTCACTATGAGCTGTTGACTTGCCTAGTCTTTTTTCAGCCACACTTTCATAGTGCTTGTGTAATTATACAGAAACTCCATTTGCAGGTGGGCAGTGTGGAGGAATTCTCAGGGAGACATAAGGACTGTCCATACATGAAAAGTAGTTTCAGGAGGCTGAACGTATCCATGTCTTCTGACTAAAAATATGAATGGAAACATTTTGGACTTGTGGGCAGCTATGTCTTGGGGCAAGGAAGGTGGAGTAGGATGAAAATCTAACTGCATGTGTTTGAACTCTAGCCCCTCCATGACATGGCTGCTGATTCAATGAGCAGAGCCCACGAGGAGGACATTGTCCTGGCTCTGAAGGCCATAGGGAATGCAGGGCAGCCTGCCAGCATCAAAACCATCATGAAGTTCCTGCCAGTGTTTTCCTCCGGAGCTAATCATCTCCCAGTCAAAGTCCAGGCTGATGCAGTGATGGCCCTGAGGAACATTGCTAGGAAACAGCCCAGTAAGGTAAGACTCCCAGCAAAATGTCTTTAATCCAGAACAGATACTTGTTTTGGTACCATTTGTATTGCAATAAAAGGGACTTGAGATTTTTAGTACAGCTCTTTGAATTGGCAACTGTTGTTCTTTCCATATACAAAAACAGAAAAAAAAAATTAAGATAAGCCTGGGTTCAAAAGATTCTACTGGAACAAAAGCAAATGTTTGGAGCTTCATAGTGACATAGAAACAAACATTAATGGAAAAAATCCTACCCAAAATACCCAATATAAAATTACAACAGATTACTAGCAAAAAACATCAGGAGCCTTTGTCTTTTCATCTTGACCTTTCTCCAGGCTTTGGAACAAAATATTTAAGTGCAATCTGAAGTACAGACCCAAGCACTCACTGCTTGTTTGTCCCCTCTCTGTGTTCATCTGTTAAAGCAGGTCCAGGAAATAACGCTGGAAATCTTTATGGACAGAAGACTACAACCGGAGGTCCGAATGATTGCGTCTGTTGTTCTGTTGGAAGCCAAGCCACCCTTGGCTCTGGTGGTAACAGTGGCAGAAGCTCTGCTGAAGGAGACGAGCCTGCAAGTGGCCAGCTTTGTCTACTCCCACATCAAGGGCCTGTCTAGGAGCTCTGCGCCCGAGCACCATGCGCTGTAAGAAAGATTGGGTTTCCTCTTTTCTCTTATCAGCTTAAAACTGCAGAAAAGCACGACATGGTGAATTATTACCCTGTAAAGTAGCATGCATAGTACAGTATCTTCCAAAAGGGATTCTGCCCCTGCAACACAAGGAATTGTGGTCAATAGCAGAAGAGCTTTCATTTTCTATTCCCTATTCTCACATTAACTCAGGCAATGTTACTTAAGAATATAAGCAACCTAAGAACATAAGAAAGGTGACAAACGGAATGGCCCATTTACCCTGTTTGGTAGTTAGCAGCCAATTGAGCTATGGATCTCATCTCGCTTTCTCTTTGAAGAAGCCAAGAGTGTGAGCTTTATCATGCTTGGGTTAGTTTGTTCCAGACTCCCACCACACTCTTAATGTTTGAAAATAGATTGAGATAATTTTGGCACCCACCCCTATAGTCTTTCACTTTCACAGACGAAAAGTGCAAGAAACCCCATAAGAGACTGCTCCCCAGTTGATATAGTGTCAGAGCAAGACCCCGTAAACAAACTTTGAGCAGGACCTTCAGCTTGTGTCCCCTATTGCTGTGGTCTGTACCATGTTTCTGGCTAAAGACCAAACTTGGATACACTGCATTTTGTGAGAATGGTTTGTAAGATTATGAATATAATATCTGATAGTACTTCTTTGGTGACAGATTCTAGGTCTCCTATTCACAATAACAGGTTAATGTCATAGAGCATTGTGTGTGTCCTGACAATGTTGTATGCCATACAGCATTCATATTAGTAAACCAAACACCTTTACGATCTCAAAATGTCAAGCATTGCATTAGATCATTAGCATTCACTACACAAAGGATGTTCAAAATACAGTACTTGCATACTATGCTAATATGGTGTTATGAGTCTTGACTATTAAAAAAAATGTTTTAAAAAACAGAGAACAGATCTTGGATTTTTGGTGACTATGTTTGTTTTTAGGTCTGCTGCCTGTAATGTAGCTGTGAAACTCCTTAGCTCTAAACTCGACCGACTGAACTATCGGTATAGCAAAGCTATTCGTATGGACATGTATCACTGTAAGTATGACTGAAGTACATTTTCACCATAAATAATCAAATTTTTGTTAAAAATATTGAGATCCTTGTCTGTATTTAGAGAACAAATTTCATTGCAATTATTTTCCAGTCGAGTGTTTAATCCAACCCCAGATATACAGTACATGATTTTCTAATTAGGCCTCTAACGTTTTTTGATTCTGCAAGAGATTTTAAATTTACCAATAAATGTTCATAGATATCTTGAAAAAACAACTTTTCAGGAGCACAAAATATTGAAAAAGTTCTATTCAGTCACGTTATTGGTCCAATTCAACAACCCAGCTGGAAAGAAAACCAGATGGAAGATTTGTTTTTTTTTCTTATTTAGTATTAAAAATTGAATGAATGAACATTATAGAACCAAGGTGATATCCCTGCAGTTTTCTTCCTGACCAATTTTAAAAACTTATACAGACATGTCTTCATTAGACTACACGTCTGCAAAATTAGAAGAGTTACATAAATAGAAATAACAAATGTAACAATAAGAGTTGTTAAAACAGTCATGCAAAATGACAACTAAACATTGCTAATAAAATATGTTAAATACCACAGTTTAATCATTGTTAATTTACAATCAATGTTATAAAAAATGACAAATACACTCAGCAAACTGGGAATTTACCTTATTCTATTCACAACTTTATCATAATAAAGAATAATGTTCAGGAGCAGAGCACTGTTTAAATAGTTTAAATACCTTCCTTTCAGTTTGTAACAGGACTTTATGTGTCTCTGAACTGCAGTTTAAATTTATCATGGCATAAAAAATGCTTAAAGAGCACAGTCAGTCACCACCTTTTCCCATCATTTCTTATTTTTCACGTTACTTCTGTAGACAACTTGAAGGCAGGAGCAGCAGTGAACATGTTCCTGATGAACAGTGCAGCCAGTGTTTTTCCCACAGCTTTTATCACAAAATTGCAGGCCAGCGTCCTTGGTTCTTCATCTGACCCTCTAGAGGTACTGAAGTAGCAATATGTTGCAGTCAATGACAGTATACTTTTACATTACATGGGAGTAATGCTTTGCATGCGGCCAAATACACCTCATTAGGCAGAATCAAATGAATGCCAAAGGTCAGCCATTGTGCTCAGTTATACATTTTTGAGATTAACAGGTGTGTCAACTCTCCAAATTCAATAACTAGTGAGTGAGCAGGTTCTATACTATAAATAAGGTGAATGACAATGATATAATTTGCTTTGTTCCTGTTCATAAGAGTTCCACGGTTAAGAACATTTGATACAAATTTTAAATTCTCACTCATTTGATAAAGATTTGGACAAATATCCTGTTGTTAACTAGTGAGGCAAAAAGAAAAAGGAAAACGCCACATTTTTGTATCTAGAAAGCTTTGTTTCAAAACATTTCTGAGTACCAGCCTGGCTTTTTATCATCTACAGTTTCACATCCAGACTTGTTTTTTCTAGCTTGGCATTCGGGCTGAAGGGTTAGAGGAAGCTCTTGAAAAATATGAAGACGAATTTACAAATATGCCCACATCAAAGAAGATTGAGAAGGTTTTGAAGATGGTAAGGTGATAAACTGTCTCTAATGCTCTTTCATAAATACATTGATAAGCACATATTTAAATTGTTTTATGCAGACTGTGCATTGGACATCATAATGTTAAAGTTATCCTTCTTATGAACTGTTTGTTTTTAATGTTTTTACAAAAGTAATGTAGAATAAGTAGCGATGAAAGATTAGGAAATAGTAAACAAGAACACACATTTTCTGTCTTTTGTTTCAGCTGAGCAGGTGGAAGTCTGTACCATCAGAGAAAACACTGGCATCAGCATATATTAAGCTGTTTGGACAAGAGATTTCATTCTCCCGCATGAATAAGAAATACATAGAAGAAATAATGCAGGTACTTGATAAAAACTTAATTTTTCACCAACACACTGCCAATAAATAATGTAACTAAGACAAAATCTTTTATGAGGGTTAAACAGTACCATGTTTTCTTATATTCCTCAAAATACAAAAATAATTTTGTCATCTTTCTGCAGTTGTAAGGCAGGGTAGTGAATTGGGTTAGGTTTTGGCCTTATGACTAGAAGGTTGTGGGTTCAAGTCCCTGCTACAGACACTGCTGCTGTCCTCTTGAACTGAGGAGGGAATTAAATGCTCTCTAGTCCCCTAAAGAACCCAGAACATACAGTACTGGCTCTGGAACTGTATGGACTTAGCTTTTTACTTATACAGTAGCTATACTTTAATTGTTAAAATTAATCTATGATGATGCATATAGGCTGTGGAACAGTCATGCAGCAGACTGACAGATCGTATTAACTGGTTATACCCAGGCTATCAGAGAGCCGGTGGAAAGACAGACGCTCATATGGAGGATTGTGACTCAGCTTCAGAGTGGAACAGCTGTACAGCAGTCAATACCCCTACTGGTTGCTGAGATGCGCCATATCATCCCCTCATGTGTTGGATTACCAATAGAAATGAGCCTCTACTCAGCTGGTGTAGCCACTGCTTCAATAAATGGTAAAAAGGGTTTTTATTTTAGTTGTCAAGGTCCATAGTGCACTTCTTTTACTGTATTTTTTAAACAACTACTTCACCATTTGTCCACATGACTGAATATATTATCTTTCTCCAGCTCAATTGCAGATCACACCAACCCTTGCCAGAGAGTTCAGTGTAACTCAGTTACTGAACTCAGAGCTCCAGCTCAAGACAGATGCCACCACCAGGTAATTAAGAGACTTTATTCCTTAAACCTAATAAGACCAGCAGTTAGAATCAGCATTTTGGTTGGTGCTATTTATTGGAGCTCCCGAGATGAATAACTAAGATCTACAGTATAAACCTGTTTTTACATTTAGTAATAACCATTTTTATATACACTACATGAATACTGTACATATTTTTTTATATAAACTACTATAGATATATAGTATATATAGCTCCCCTTAAATATATATGAGCTTTTTTACAAATTTAAGGTGTATATGTTATATATTACTCCCTTTATATACTGTATATGAGAGTGCAAAGGAGGAGTGTTTCAATTTTTAGATTTTAAAGGGCTCAGGAATCTTTTTGTAGTAACTGTTTATTTTACTTCAGGTAGAAGTCTCTCACAATTATACACCTATAAAGTCCCAAGAAACCATCATTAGTGCTCCAAGGGCTCCAAGGGTGTACTTATCACAAACAAATTCATTACCCAGAGAGAGCACACAGGATTAATATTGGAGCTCACAGGGAAAGACCTTTTTGTTTATTACTCCTTAAACCTATCGTGAGATCATCCTTCAGGTTGCCAGAGTTTGGATGGGCCATTTCAGAGTGATTGATGTTTGATCTGCTCTTGCTGTACAGCACAGAAAAGTATTAGGATTAGTTTAGAAATCCTTTCACAAACCTGGAGTGCAGCACTTTCTGCTTTGCCAAATATAAACTCGTCTATAGTAGCCAAACCAGTTTGCATAGTTTATGCACTAGACCTGATTTTATTTAGTTCAGGTGGGTAGCTGCATTAGCATGCATAGGCTGCAAAGGAACAAGTAATAGGTTTATTCCATGCTGAAAGGAAGAAAAAAGAAAACACAATGTTTCGTCTGTGGAGTCTTCTTCGGGTGTAAACCGAAACGTTGTGTTTTCTTTCTTCTCTTTTCAGCATGGAATAAACCTTTTACTTATTCCTGATTATATTTAGGCTATTTAAACAACTACAGTTCTACAGCTGTCTTTTTCATTCTGGTTTTACCCTTTTGGACAATGACAGAGTTGAGAATGTTGGAGTGTTGGACTGGATTCTTTGTGTAGGTTCAGTGATATTAGAAATTCTGTGAGGTCAGGCACTTTGAAGGTGGGCATGTTGGTTTTATTCTTTTCACCTTTATTGTGTCTTTTTCATGGAGTATCGGACAATATAATACTGCTACTATGGGACTGCTCGATTGAAGTGTATGTCTCTAGGTTTGTCAATGTGTGTTTACAGTTTAGTTTGAAACCACGGAAGCCAGTGTTCTTTTGTTTTGGGTCTACAGTATGAACAATGAACAATGAACATCACAGCAGGGAAATGTGCAGTAATTTTTCACAGCTTGTCAGTTTTGTGTTTCTTACATTGAATCATAGTATTGCATCCTATAATGCCATATCCGATCACGTTTCTGGAAGTCATTGCTCTTTTTTGCACGTGAAATAAAACAGTAGAAATTCTTATAGGAACTGATAAGAAAATACATTATCCTGTTGTTTTTGCAAAGTGAAGGTGAAGCTTAACAGTTTTACATTTTGCCTGCATCACTTTATGCATGAACTCTGTATTTTTGATCCAAGGTTCTGGACTTGGGTTCATAACATTTCATAGAACAGCACACACCTGTAGGGACTTTCAAATGCTTTGTAATCCATTGTGGGACATTGAGTAGAGTATGTTCATATCCTTTACCTCTTAATGCCTCCGAACGTTTGTATAAAATTTAAATGTGTGCATTGCATCACAATTGTGAAGCAAGAGTGTGTGCAGAACTTTACTTTTGTGTTAAATTTAAATGCCAGCAAGTGACTGAGCTTTTTTTTTGCTAGCTTTACCATGAACGCTGTGGCTGTTATGGGTGTCAACACCCACCTCATTCAGACAGGTGTGGAGCTCCAAGCAAGAGTTCATACTGTGATCCCAATGAAGTTCACTGCCATGTTGGATATGAAAGAGAAGAACTTCAAGATGCAGTTTGAGCCCTGCCAGACTGAGACGGAGCTGCTAATGATGAGGTATTTGCTGTTCGAGTAAATATTCTTCTTGACTTGGAAAGAGAAAGAACAGAGGAACAAGTCCTACAGTCCTTTTTTTAATACAAGTTCGATTTTTACTTTTGAGCTTTCACAGTTTCAGTTTATAAGACGTGGGCAATACTTGCTGGTTGCCTGACATGGTAGAATTTGTTTTGCGTACACAAAAGTCACAGCAACAAAGTTTGTTCATAAAAAGTATATATTTTTATATATATAATTAAAAAAAAATAACTGTATCTTTTTAAGGGCTCAGGCTTTTGCTGTAACAAGAAATGTGGAAGATCTGGAAGCTGCAAAAAAGACACCATTGTTACCTGAATCTGCTCAGGCGGAGATCATGAAGCAGCATTTTGACCCAGAGGCTTCAGCCCCTCGCAGAAGAGACTCAGCTGAAGCAATGGTAAGCTGGTGGTCTTTTCCAGCTCTTCTTATCGAGGTGTTTTAGTTAGTGTTTAATCATATCTTATAGGATTATGATAATATATATATATAACTTTATGGTCCCAGAGAACTGTAAAGGCCTTTGCTCCTAAATTATGTCTTTTATAAACTGGGTGTTTTCTACATTCCCCCTAACATTAAACTATGGTTCACCTATGTACCAAACCGCTCCACTACTCCTTCAGGTAAAGATCAAAGGAAAACGCTTGTTCAAGAAAATGGTACAGTATAGTGTCGTATTGCTCTCTATTCATATTGATGGGTTTATTTTACCAGGAAAGATATGCATCTCATTTTTAATGGTGAAGAATTATAATTCTTCACATAATAAGTTACCACTGATATTTTTATGCTCCTTTCTACGATGTTTCATGTTTTATGTTAACTTGATCTCAAGACAGACATACAGCAGTAGTAATTGTTCATATCTTTTCGTTTGTAGACCAGGCTGTCTGATGAGATGATATCTCCGGGCTCAGTGACCTCTGATGAGCAGAGAAGGAAGCACTCTTCTCACAGGATGTACAATGTTTGTACCAAGATCAGGAACTTTGGATTCCAGTTGTGCTTCGAGGCCAAATCAGAAAATGCTGCTTTCCTCAGAAACACACCTCTTTATGTAATGATTGGACAGCATTTCTATAAAATTGATCTCAGACCAGGTATGGAATGAAATGTTCAGCCTGATAACAGGCAACTAGAATATAGAACTCTGCAGATCCAACATAGATTTTAATTTCTTGAAATATATTTTGTGGTTGAAACTAATTTATTAGAATATTGTGGGAGTCCTAACGCTGGTTTCACGGACCAGAATTTGCTATATTTTTAAACATGGTTGAAATGACATTCATTTGAGATTCCTGCTAATCTGTTTTTGATAAATCAAAGTTCTTTGTGAATGTAAAAGCAGTGTTAATGGGACAGGACAGCCATTTGACATAAAATGCAAGGGGTAGCAAATAGCTTTTTGTGCAGCCCACAGTGACCCTGTGGCATCGGCAATGTTAAGTTTGAAGTGAATGTTATGGAGAAGTGCTCTGATGGGGCAAGCCTGGGTTTTGACCATGGTCCCCTCTGGGAGTGAAAATTGGCTTGATTGCCTGATTAGCGTCCTGTATGATTGGAGTGCCACTGGAAGGAATGAGAACTAATTTAAGACTAAGAATGACTAAGTTGTTTTTACACTAAGGATTGTGGGCGTCTGGAACAAGCTACCAGGCTACCTTCTGGGGTCCTTCGAGAAATGACTGGATGAGATTCTTTGATCAATTAGCTACTTGGCAAGCAATTCTGATAGATCTAAATGTATTAACGTTTTAAACTTTTCTTATGCGAAACAACATTAGACTACATTTATTTTCACAGCAGCTCTGGAGGCATCTAGCTATCATTGATGATTTTTCCTTTGTATATATCCACAGCACATTCTTCTGATGCTACAGTAGAGAAGATTGAGGTTGAGATTCAGACAGGTCCTAAGTCAGCCTCTAAAATTGTTCGAATGGTGGCCATTGATGAATACCCCAGAGCTAAGAAACTGGCAGGCAGTGTCTTGACAAAACTGAAGGGAATCCTGAAACCCTTCAAGGTGTGGTAAAACTGAATGAATTCATTTTCCGGCAGATATTATATTATTATTTTATGTTTTTGTAATATTTTATGCAGCTATTTTGCTGAATCACTTCTAATTATGTTTTTATTTTTATTGACACTGACGATGACTTTTATATCGATATTCCTTGTTTTTTGGTATTTTATAGCTTTTAGTATAATTTGATATTTTGTAGAATATGGTGCAATTTAGATGTTGTTGGTATTCTTACATTTCCCTATATGTAACCCAATTTGAGCTGCTCTGCACATGAAAGGCACAGTGCTTACAAAACTTGACTTTATAAAATGATTTTTGCATCTCTAGTATCATTTGAAAAAGGCTGGAATTAAATACAATTTTGTTTTTGTTTTTTTGCACCCCATAAAGAAATAAGAACCCTTTGTGGAAGCCAGAGTCCAGACTAAATCTGAATTTAACAAGACCTGTGAAAAAGCTGTGTACAATATTGCAAAACTGTTTTATTTTGTCTTCTTAGGGACATCACCATAATGCTACTGGAATCTCCTGGAGGTCCTCAAGTTCAGCATCAAGCAGTCTTTCCAGCAGGAAGATCAACAGTGAGAGAAGCAATGAACAGAATGGAGGTTGGGGAAGACCTGCGAATGAGAACCAGAAGGGTTCTGGCAAGAAGGTCAATCACCACCACCCACAGTCCAGGCGTACCTCGCAGAAGAATAGGCACAGAATGAGCAACAGCAGCAGTAGCAGTAGCAGCAGCAGCAGTAGCAGCAGTAGCAGCAGTAGCAGGAGTAGCAGGAGTAGCAGCAGCAGCAGCAGCAGCAGCGAATCAAGACGCAGCTCAGGCAGCAGCTCAGGCAGCAAGTTGTGGCACAGCAGACGGCATAAGAAAGACCACCACAGACACCCCAGAGTAGGAGGCCATTTTAGGAGGCATGGAACAAACACAAGCATCTCTTCCAGCAGCTCCTCTGGTTCATCCTCTGAATTGGTAAGGGGGGGAGGGGAGGGGATCCTATTGAGCACCATCCAAGATGCTTCAAAGAGTGGGGGAGGAGTGTTCGTCTCCTCTGATATTAGAAAACATTCAGTAGAGCTTTACCTGCATGAGGCTCAAAATAGCGTAACAAGACATGCAGAAAAATCATGTAGCAAAATTACACATAAACACACCAGCCTGTTACCATGCTGCATGCTCGTCCTGATGAAGGCTTGCTTGCCGAAATGTTGACAATTGAAGTGTAAAGTATACATCCAGCTGACTACAATTCCTGCTGAACTGCATTTGCAGAATGTCCTTGTCAGCTCTCAAGTACTTATTGGTGTATTACACCGCTTTCACCTGCACTCGGGTTGAACATTTTATATTTTGCTTATTGGAGGCAAATAAAAATGAATCTTTGTAGGGAGATTATGAAGGTTGAAAAAATTAGATCACTCTGAATATCTTATGTCCCTATTACCTGCGAAAAAGCTGTGTACAATATTGCAAAACTGTTTTATTTTGTCTTCTTAGGGACATCACCATAATGCTACTGGAATCGCCTGGAGGTCCTCAAGTTCAGCATCAAGCAGTCACCACCACCCACAGTCCAGGCGTACCTCGCAGAAGAATAGGCACAGAATGAGCAACAGCAGCAGTAGCAGTAGCAGTAGCAGTAGCAGTAGCAGTAGCAGTAGCAGCAGCAGCAGCAGCAGCAGCAGCAGCAGCAGCAGCAGCAGCAAGTTGTGGCACAGCAGACGGCATAAGAAAGACCACAACAGACACCCCAGAGTAGGAGGCCATTTTAGGAGGCATGGAACAAACACAAGCATGTCTTCCAGCAGCTCCTCTGGTTCATCCTCTGAATTGGTAAGGGGGGGGGGGGGGAGGGGATCCTATTGAGCACCATCCAAGATGCTTCAAAGAGTGGGGGAGGAGTGTTCGTCTCCTCTGATATTAGAAAACATTCAGTAGAGCTTTACCTGCATGAGGCTCAAAATAGTTTAACAAGACATGCAGAAAAATCATGTAGCAAAATTACACATAAACACACCAGGCTGTTACCATGCTGCATGCTCGTCCTGATGAAGGCTTGCTTGCCGAAATGTTGACAACTGAAGTGTAAAGTATACATCCAGCTGACTACAATTCCTGCTGAACTGCATTTGCAGAATGTCCTTGTCAGCTCTCAAGTACTTATTGGTGTATTACACCGCTTTCACCTGCACTCGGGCTGAACATTTTATATTTTGCTTATTGGAGGCAAATAAAAATGAATCTTTGTAGGGAGATTATGAAGGTTGAAAAAATTAGATCACTCTGAATATCTTATGTCTCTATGATCAAGCTTTTTCAAATCATTAAATTTCAGAGTATTTATTTCTCTTAAAGAAATAGACTATTCCCAGAGTTAGTAAATTAAATATATGATCATAAATGCGGTCTTTGATAAACTTTCTGGTGCAGTGTTGTAAAGCATGGCGAAATTGTAGAAAAACGACAGTAAGTCCGTGGTCAATCCGCAGCAAAACCATGGTAAAACATTACAAATCCTTTGGTAAATATACCATGATAAACTGTCATGTACAGTACATGTATAAGTATGTACTAAGCTACACTATAACTGTTAACTATAACTAGAACGTACAATCAGTTTTTAAGTTGCTACTGTATATTCTTGTAAATTCCACCTTTTGTTTAAAGTATGGACACAAACCAACTGCAATTTGTCTTTGTGTCTCCTACAGTACAGAGGTAGAGCTGATAACGTCAACCTACGTTTCAAGGCCCATGGGCACCTGGTAAGACTTTCTTCTATGTGTTTATGTCACCTAAAGTTTGTAAAGCTGGATCTAAGATTTGAAATAGACCTAAAAAATTACATTTAATGTGCTTCCTATGTAGTAATTTACTGAAACAAATTTTGCATTTACAAACCCATAACTGTAGTGACTTAAACGTCACCAAAAAGAGTGGCAAATTGTTTTAAAAACAATTGTGAAATTTCCTTGTGTAAAATGATTTCCCTTGACAGTGTTTCTTTCTTATATGGTGTACAGCTTCAAGGTGATCCTGGCAATGCAAGACCCTTCACTTCTTCATCCAGTTCAAGTAGTTCATCTAGCAGTGAATCCAGCTTTGCCTCAAAACCAGAGGTTTGTTAAATAGCTATTGAATAGTATCATCATTGCAAACCTTGATGGTTTAATGCTGTTAAAGGAGATAACAATTCCCACACAATTAGCTGTTAATAGCTTTATACCTGCTGATATGATATCCTTGTGATGCATAGGAGAAATACATTGAAAGAAAAATGTGGGGTGTTAAGTTTAGGGATGTGAAGATCCATAATACAGCCATTCTATTCCCAAATGCCAAAATAATAATAATTGTACTCTCACCCTTTCAAATGTATTTTCTGAGCCGCTCAAGTGAGGTGATGCTGAAGCACTGCTGTTAATTAGTCATTGCTCTTATGCAAAGCAGAAATATTAAAATTCTCCCAAATTATAAGATAGGCAAAAAAATTTGTCAGGCATACACTGAGTAAATTGCGAGCTGGAGTGTTAAAGAGTTGAATGATCTTGAAATAATTTGCAAACATGTAATGCCCAAACTGCATGTTCATAGGGTGCATGATTTTGTCTTGTACCATTTCCATATCTGGGAGGAGTGGGTGAGGTTCTTTTCCATTGAACCTTCTGTGCTAGGGTTAGACACACAGGAAGTCTTGTGCATGGAACTATGCTCCTTAATGCCTCTCACATTACTACTGATCTTTGTTGTGTTGTAGTGATGGGAGAGCCTTTTAACAAGCCAGTTCAGTTTGGCTGCACTGTGCTAAAGATTTGTCTTTGTTTCCTGCTCTCAGAATTAGCTGCAGACTGTAACTTTATTCTGGATTCCTCCCTTAAATTCTCTATTGCAAAATTCGTGTCTCAGTCTAAGACGGCTTCTGTCATTCATTCTTCTCACAAAAAGGACTCTTTCGTATCTAGCATTTGATCATACATCAGATAACAAAACAAGCTGAACTTGGAAGATATGCACATTCACAAACATAAACTCTTCACCATGTTTCACGGTTGGATTTAAATTGTAAATCTCTTTCCTTTCCTTCTTATTTTATAATATTTTATTGTTGATATGTATTGAAATCAATGGTGAAATGTGAAATACATTAATGCGTAATTTAAAGGCTTAACTTTGTTTCCAAATGTTTTTGAACACTGATAAAGGGATTGATTTCAGAGAACAGTGAGCTACAGAATATAAGAGCTGAATGGGGAAAGCCAGGCAACACATACTTCCTATGATTGCATTTTTGCTTCCTATGTAGAATGTGCTTTATTTATTTACATGTAGTGCTCTCTTTCACTGTATGTGAGTACATGCTTTTTCCTGCTTTGCGTTGCAGTTCAAGTTCCTGGGAGACTCAACCTCTCCTCTGTTCGCCGTTGTGGCTCGGGCCAGGAGAAGTGACGGGCTGCAGCAGGGTTACCAGTTGGCTGTCTATGCTGACACCACCCTGTCAAAGCCCAGGGTGCAGGCCCTGGCCATCGAACTCAACAGCAAGGACAAGTGGCAAGTGTGCGCTGATGCTGAGCTTCACAATGACTACAAAGCTCTGGTAAGGCCACTGGCCTCGCCCTTTTCTCATGGCGTGTGTGTGTGTGTCTGTGCCTGTGTGTGCTCTGTGATGGGCTGGGTTCCAGTCCAAGTTATATCCTAGGGTATATTCTATAATGGTATAGAAAAATGATGGCATTGTGTTGATAGAGCTTTCTTATGTCTCTTATTTAAAACTTGAAACCCTGTGACACATACAGTACAGTATGTAGTGTATCTTAGGTCGCGGCAGTCCAGCTTCCTCTTCAATAGGCTTTGACTGCGTTGTGATGTTCTGTTTCTGCTTCTGCAGGCGCTGGTGAGGTGGGGTCAGGAGTGCCGAGAGTATAAGGTAGCAGTGAAGGCAGCGACTGGGCGCATAGCAACTCATCCTGCTCTGCAAGTTAAAGCCAAGTGGTGGAAGATTCCACGTGCTATGAAATATGCTGGAGAGACGTATGTACTTATCTGTTAAAAAAACTGCTGAAATAATCAATAGTTTGATTAGATCCTAATGAACAAAATTGGAGGGATGGGATGTGTGGAGGGTATTTGAGTGACTTGCCTAGCTGAGGGAATGCCACCTTAGCTACAAGGAGGAGGCTGCCCAAACCCATCCTCACTATTGTGAGGAATGAGCTAGGGAGCTGCTGCAAGGGTGTAGATAGAGTGGCAGATGGGATGCAACAGAGATGTGTGAAGGAAAGAACTGGGTGCAAGACTTATATACATAGGAGAGTGAATGCGAGTAAGATCAGGGTCTAACCTTCCTCCTGACTTCTGTTATAAACTCCTTTAGTCAAAACACTGTAAGTTCCAAATCAGAGGGTCGGGCAAAAAATAATGGGGTATTACCTTACCACATACATTTGGGAAATAACCATGAGAACATAATCTCTTTCTAATGAAATATGTAAATATGCTATTTTAAAATCACTGTACATTTTAAGATTTTTAAGTATGAAGTGAGTCACAACAATAAAATTGTTTTCTTGTATGTCCGTTAGGACCAAAATAAGCTTTGAAGTGTTGAAACCCACCTGTAGATTTCAGTATGTCTCTGAGTTAATCTTCTAAGGTAAGGTGCTATCTTTAAGATAAGATCACTTCATTGGCCATATACAATTTCGTAAATTAGGAATTTGTCTTTTCGCATACCCCAGCTTGCTCTCCATGAGGCACACCGACGGGGAGAGACAAGCTTGGGATCAGAGCACAGTGTCAGCCATTTATACGGCGCCCCTGGAGCAGTTGGGGTTAAGAGCCTTGCTCAGGGGCCCAACAGAATAGGATTCCTCTGCCAACCACAGGATACGAACCGGCAACCTTCCAGCCACAGGCGCAGATCCTTAGCCACGCAGCCACCGCACTGCCTGCCCAAAAATGGTAACTCAGTAAAGGTGTACTTACTTACATTGTTGTTGTTTTTTTCATTTCAGAATGGCAGAATATGTACCTGGAGCTGCATTAATGCTGGGATTTTCTCAAAAATGGCACAAGCACACATCAAAACAGTTAGCCTTGTACATTGCAATGTCTTCACCAAGGACTGTCGATTTGTTTCTAAAGACACCCAGGGTAGGATCCTACATTTGTATATTTATAATATTTCGGTGTACAAGTACAAGAAAAAATCTTAAAATAATTAAGGCCTTTAAATTAATAACCTTTGTTGTAAGTTATCCCAACATCTTTCTGTTTTACCTACAGAAAAATAAAATATAATTAATTGCTGTAATTAATTGGTATTATTATCATTATATTTTTCCTTTGCATATTTGCTTTGATTATTGCTAACAACTAAAGCTGATTAAACTCTTATGCTCAAGAACATCGATAGCGCTAATGTTTCAAATCACATTTGCAGTGAAGATGTATTTTGGAGTCTCCTATCTGTTTTTGGAAATGCAAAGAAATTGTTAATTTTAAAATCATCAATCAGCAAATCGGCAAGCATGAATTTATTTTTAAAATTGATTTCAGATGGCTCTCTGCAAGCAAGCTGTGCCCGTGCCTGTTGCAATGCCTTATGGACCCATTGATGAGCTGCAGAAACCACTTGGTCTCTTACACAGCCTCAGTGAAGTTCCAATCATGCTGGCCGAGTCTACAAAATGTAAATCCACTAGAATAAAGATATGCCTATGTATTTTGCAGTCTAGCCTATGCTGGAACTTTTTATCAGAAATGCTCATTGGAGATACTAGGGTATTATTAGTTAGCAAGTACCAACCCATAATCTGTTATTCAACGAAGATCATGTGGTTAAAATTTAGAAGACATTCTTTATGAAATGCAGGCTTTTTTCTTACTACATAAGGAAAAGACATGTAAGGTCTACAATTCCTGTAGACCTTTAACAGCTCTCCAGAGAGGCCCTAATCTAGTCTTTCAACAATTTCTGCCAGACCAGTCTAAATGCAATTACACATTTTATCATTTTATGACTAATCAGGTTATCAATACAAAATGCTCCAGTATCAATCCATTATGTAAACATATACATTTTTCCCCAGATAATTAGATTTATACACAAATATTGTCATAATTAATTACTATGCATTTAACATTTAGCCTTTCTTAAAAGGAATACTTATTGGAATCAGTTTAGAATCACATTCTTCTTCTTCTTCTTCTTCTTCTTTCTTTGTATTTACTTTTCTTTACCTATCATTTTCTTACTTCTTCTAAAAAAAGAATGGACGTACTTATTGTGTACCCGTAATAATGATAGTGCTGCTATTCACTCCAACAGGCAGCATACACAGTTAAATTTCTCATTGCAGCATTTCCAAGTCGCTATTTTTATTAACTTTAAAAACAGTTATAGACTATAATAAAGAATAAGGAATTAATGATCTCACAGTGCTTTAAATAACAGAGTAATTCACATGAATTGTGTTTTGTTGCTGTTGTCAAAATGAGATTTTGTCAAGTAGCAAACAAAGAACTTGATCATGAAGTGGCAGTCGCTCTTCACCGACACTGCAAGAGAAACTAATTGTCGTTGATATAATTTTTTCAGTATGATTTTGTCCTCAAAACTCTTTCCTTTTGCTATCCACAGCGCAGTGCTCGGTGCACGGGTCGAAGGTCGTGACCTTCAATGACGTCAGGTTCTCTTATGACATGCCTCGCAGCTGCTATCACATTCTGGCCCAAGACTGTCGCTCCAGACCCAAGTTTATAGTCCAGATCAAGCGGGCTACTGTGTCTCCAAGTCTTCATGTTGTGAGAGCTCAAATCCATCACAAGTAAGTTTAGAACAAGAAAACAAATGCACAGTATACCCCTTGTTGAAGAAAACTCCGTCTTCACTTAGGTTAGGAGATTATCAACAGAGATCTTTAATTCAATCAGCTGAAGGGGAGCATATCACAGAAAAAGGGTTTCCCCTAGCACTCAAGACATGCTCCCTAGACTGAAGTCACACTTTCCTTTTTATACATTAAAAGTAGGCAAGACTTTAACATATCAAAGGAACATACAGGGAAAGGGGCAGTGTCAGAAGTCAAACAAACAGGACAGGAAGATGCCATTTGGCATCCTGCAATATGTTTCATTTCTCTCTGGTTGAATGGGTGTAAGGAATCACAGGCTTTAGTTTGCACCTAAGACAGTGGTCTTAGGTGCAAACAGAAATCCTTTCCCGCGCATAGTCACTGTCTTGACCTTTTCACTCTGTCTTCCACACCCTGTTTTGCTTTTTGACTTTCTCAGAAGATATAGACAAGACCATTACATACTACAGCATTTGTTTGAATGAAGCTCCAAGAATGTTTGGTTTAACCCACTTCAGCCGAGGGACGATAGCCAAATTACGGGCAAGGAATAGAGAACCTTCTGTAAACCATGTAGAAATAAACTGTTGCTTTCTTGCTGGTGGCAGTGGCAGTAGGTTTGCGGTTGGATTGCTTGAGCAAAGAACACTGGAAAGGAAAGACAAATGTCACCTATTTAGACCCCAGTGAGCAGGAGATTTGGCGAACTGGAGTTTGACTACGTTTTCAGATTCGTGCCGTGATCTGAGGAGATAATGTAGATTGGACACAGACGTTTAGATTGTCTTCTGGCTTGCACTTGCTCATATTATTTTTAGATGTGGGATTGGTTTGGATTATTTTTAGTTAAATTGTAATGGAATCCGTTCTAAACTCATAGACAAAAGAAAATACATAATACATAAAACATTAAAAGTCAAAGGCTTTGAATCAGTTTTGCAGGCAGAAAAATAAATTTTTATCATAATCATTAATATTTCTTAAATTTGTCACAGATGGCAGTATCTGATGGTATCTTTAAGTTTGATATAAAACTCAACTGATTCATGTTTGTCTTGCACTTGGTTGTAACAGATTTGTTTTTTGTTTTTTCTTTTACAAACAGTGTTATCGAAATGCTACCTTCAACCAGTGGGGCACTTAGGCTGATATTCAATGATAACGAAATACCATCCAGTAACCTCCCATTCAGTGACCCAGAAGGTTAGTAGAATATCACAGCTGCAAGTGTGAACTATTGGTGAAGTAAGAATAGCTGAGCTAATGCAGTTTGTATGCAAATTATCTATCTTCATCCATTTTAAATAAGCAGTAATAATTAGTGATAATTAGCACTATTTCCTGACGTTTGGGAGACCCAAACTTGAGAAGTTTGTGGAAGATGTTCAAGAAAGCTGTGAAGGTTCTAATGGATTAATAGAGAGGAGAGGGCAAGTCAGTAGGGCCTGAACGTTTGAAGAGGCTGCAGAGGGAGCCCTGGCCAACTAAGCCCAACTTTACCCTTGATGGTGCTGATCCGATTGTGCGCTGACAGTTGGGGGGTTCCCTGTCACAGACAGCTAAGTGGTAGCCATTTGGGCCATTCACCCCATTCAGCTGGTTTGATCCAAGGATCTCATCCAGCCATTTTTTGAAAGAAGCCAGAGTATCAGCGTCAACAACATGGCTGGGTAACTTTTGATGCCTGTACCATAGACATTAACCTGCTCGGATGAGCTCTTTTTTTTCCGACTGAGACACTTAGGAAAATGGGAGGCCCCATTTGCCTTTGTTTTGATGTGTAAAACACATTTAGGAACATACACTGGGTGCACGATAGTTCTTTTGCCATTGTAGGATGTGAAAGGCTCTTTGGACTGCTTGTTACTGACCTCTTTTGTTTCTAAAACCTGACAAATACATTTCGCAGGCATGATCCACATCGACAAGGAAGGCCAGGGACTGGTGTTGAAAGCTGAGAAGTATGGCCTGGAGAAGCTGTATTTCGATGGGAGGAAGACCCAGGTCAAGGTGGGCTATACCATGAGGGGGAAGACCTGTGGAATGTGTGGTCACAACGACAGGGAGACGAAGAAGGAGTTCCGCATGCCAGATGGCCGAGTCACCAAATCTGCGTCCAGCTTCGCTCATTCCTGGATATCACCTGATGAAAACTGCGATAAAGGTAGAGCCCGATACCAGCCCTGGAATCATTTCAAAAGGGTCTGTTTCTTTGTGTTCGGTCACACACTCTCATAATGGAAACAGCAAGAGCAAATAATCAGGCAATATTGTCATGTACAGGAGCATTTCCTGTTTCCTGAGTGCATGTAAAAAAACTGCAGTTTATTCCCAAGTAAATGTTTAAAAAGTAAGCAGAAAAGAATGCAGTTGATACCAAAATCTAAACAGAGCACTACACTTTGAAAATTAGGGATTCAGGATTCTTGTTTTTTAATTTGACTTTTTTTTGTATCTTTCATCTTCAGCCAAGTCATGCATCTGGACATTCTTATTGATAATAATAAATGCTCTTCTGGCCCAAGTAGTTACACTGTGATGCTGAAGTTTGCAAAAACACGTTTATCTCAGCTGAAAAACACGTTTTGACAACTTCTAGCCGTTTCAGGATCGCTGTGGAGCAGAGACTATCCCCGCAAACAACTGGTGCAAGGCAGGATTCACCCTAGATGAGATGCCAGTCTATTACAGGGCAAAGAGACTCACAGACAGACAGAGATGCACTACTAAAGCAATTAGTATGCCTTTGGTATGTGTGATGCGATAACTCACAAGGTGGATATTTTACTGGGAAAAGCCACCTGCAAAGTGACTGCAAATCATGTGCATTCTTTAATCTTTTCCGTGAAAATCAATAGTTGTTGATTCTCCATTTAGTAATACAGTATCCCAGTAAGGTGAGGGTGAATTGTGAATGTCCTTTCAGAATGCCAGTTCCAGCCCGAGCACGTTGAATTGGGAAAAGTAGTGTCAATGGTTGGCGAAGAGTCCCGGTGTTACTCCACTCAGCCTGTGCTGCGCTGTGCTGCAAACTGCTCACCTACTCAAACCACACCAGTCACCATCGGCTTCCACTGCCTCCCAGCAGGTACAGTAGGACTGAGCTGCCAAGATGCACATTGAAAAAAAATTGTTAAAAACATTGAAAAAAATGGTATACAATGTTACAGATTTCTCAAAAGCCCCTTATAATCAGGGTGAGCTATGATAGGTCTTGAGAATATACTGTGTGCGTCAAGGAAGACTGTAATGTTATTTAAGTTAGTTATGACAATGGATGAGAAATTCCAAAGCATGAGCATTAAAAATGATCAAAATGCAGCTTCTCGTGCGGCACATGATGTTGAAACTGGAGGCCAATAAAAACCATTCTTGCTCACAGGCACAGTTGCGTTCCTGCAGGGGTCTTGAAGGCAGCTGATGACTAAAAACCCCGCTGTGCACAAAAATCAGCCATACTTTAAGAACCTGAGCCAGAACTTGCTGGCTAGGCACGGCAGATAACATCTTCAATTTCAAGGGTGTTAAGCTAAGACCCAAATGGGCGTCATGCCCAGAGTCAAGAGTGTGTTTGGAAAGACATAAATCTGTTGGAGGATTTTTTTTCTGTACCCCAGATCGGTCAAGGATCCGCCTTGAAATATAAGGAAGACTGTACATACATCCATTGTGCCATTTTGTAGCTACGTTAGATCAGTCAGGTTTTCTAAAATGTTTTGAGAAATCTGTTCTTTTATGTTTTTTCCTCGGGACTTTAGTGTTTTCCTCCAAATTTACTCTTTTTCAAAGGTTCTATTCAATAATAATCATGTTTGAAATCTGGTTTGCATACAGTATATGATAATGACAAAATCATTTAGATTACCATTGTGAACCTCCTGATTTCTCTTTAATAGAAATCCCATGCTTTAATCTTCAAGCAATTTAAACAGACGTAATTTAATGAGATCTTAAATCAGTTTCCCTTGATCGTTTAAATCAGTCTAAGGTGTTATATTAAATCAGTCTAAGCGTCACATATTAACAATGTCACATGTATGACACAGGCATGGTCAAAATCAGGGTTCAGGAGCAAACAGTTTTCAATTTACCATGAGTTTTGAAGTGGAACTGGAACACTGCTTCAACATTAGTACAGAATTCTCATATATATTTCTTCTTGCAGAGACCTCTGTCAATAGAGGAGATTACAACAGTTTTGCAGAGAAGAATGAAGACATAGAGGACTCTTTTCTTGCTCACACTGAGTGTTCCTGCCCAGCTAACCGCTGTCCTGCTGTCTAAATAACCCGGACCATTGAAGATCTGATCTGAGAAGAATTGAAGAATTTCAATTTAAGAATTTAAATGATGAAGAAGTGATGAATGTACTGGTATTGGATCCTTCCACAACATTATGTTCGCCTGTCTTGTGACACAATAAACTTTCTCTGCAATTATTTCTAAGTTTGTCGTTCTTGTGCTTCTGTTGGATCAGGAGCCAATCCACAGTGACTGATGAGCTCTTTATGAATCTAAGATTAATTTTTGACGGCTTACTGAATTGTATTCCAAAATGTTTTTAAAGAATGTTTGCTAGACGTGTAAAAACCTACAGTATACAGTACCTTCAACTTTCTCCTATGATTTGTGTTAAATCATTTTTTATTTATCATTACAGAGATATAATAATATATCCTTGGGGATTGCCATTATGTTGCTTTAGGCATTTTTAATTGAATTATCCTTCTAATTTAATAAGTCTATAATATACAGTACAATATAATTATATATTACACAACGTTTGGTGAGGATCTCTACTTTTGTCTAATTAAAGAGAAATCGATATGAACAGTAATTACCAACATTTTTATTTAATTACTATATATGGTTCTACAGTAATTGCATGTGAAGATTATTTTTACATAGAGAAAAAATGTTCCTCCACATAGTATTGGCAGTGTTAAGTCCTCTCTTTATTTTTTCAGCATGAAAGTCCTCTCTTTATTTTTTCAGCGTGACTATACATAAACTGTACCTGCATTTTAGAAAAATGCCATGGGTTTTCAGCTCTTTATTTCAAATGCCTGCTCCACCCAAAAAACGAAACACAAGCTTTTTTAATAACATTGCTAAAAAATAAAAATGATTTGAAAGTCGTGCTGTGTCATTGTTTAAAAAAAAATCTGATTCAAGAAACTCAATTGCTTTCCATCCACTTATTTTGAAGCAGCTTGACTGTGCTTCATTTGCTTGCTGTTTGGTTTTGTGTGCTTTCTTCCTGTTCCTTGTCATTGGATGTCTTGGTGCTGCCCTGGCAGAACGCTGTGTGTCCCTGACAGGAGTGAATTGTGACAGGGGAGCTGTGTCAGCATGTGAGCTGAAAAGGGGAAAAAAGGTTAATTCTAAGAAGAGTTTAATTCTAAGGTGGAAAGAAAGAAGAAACAACATTTTGGCAACTGAACCCTTTTCAGGTTTGAAGGAGAGAGTGGAAGGGTGCAAAAGGATATCAAACAAAGAAAAGAAAGAGCCTGTGAGTTGTGAGAAAAAGCATCCATTGAAATCGGAATCTGAGGAACAAATTCAGGAGACATGTGAGAAGCTGTAAATTCTTACTATCTGTAATTGTACGTATCTGAATAGAGCAGTGTGAAAAATGAATCTTATTGAGAGCTGGGGAAAGGTCCAAGCCAAGTTTAAGGAAAATAAATTATTGATGTATTCCACTTTGTCTTCATTTTACCAGTTTGTGTTGTCAGGTGATATACTGTACAGTAGCTTGAGGTTTCATGAAAACATAAGGGAAAATAAACCAAATTAAAGGTTCCGGATCAAGTAGAAAATTGCTCTGGCAAATTTAAAAGAGGTAGAGGTGCACTGAGCCTCTTACAGAAGATGAGCTCACCCCAGAGGAACTTGGATTGCTTCCAATTGTTCTTCAGCAGTAGATTTGTCCTTTTTTCCTTATTCTTGTTTTGTTATGCTTTGAGCAAACAGAGATTACGAAATGTGTGGCATTAAATATCTGTTCAAGGAAGCACTATTCAACAGCAAAGCAAAGAGCAGACACTTATGACAGAGAAGCAATTACCTATTACATGATTATGAAGTTCCTGCTTTTGACCAGTTCCAAAACATTCAATACAATACTGAAGCAATCAAAATAAAGACATTTGAGCACTTTATCAAGGTTGGAGAAGCTGCAAAAAATATCATAGACTTAACTATGTTCAGACAGCAGGAACTAATACTTACAGTGCCTGGCAAAAGTATTCAAAGTATTTATTCCTGTAGTGTCCTATTTTATTAACCTAAAAATGATGTTGTGGCAAGGTGGCTGCTGGAGAGATATCTGCCTAAAGTCACCAGAGGAGCTCAAAAACCCTTCATTTAACTTTTCAGAGGACTGTTCTATGTGCACAATAGGGAAGTGGGAAAAGGAGATTAGCATGGGAATCCCTGTTAAACACAGGTGCTCTCAATCTGGTAGAACTGCATAAACGTATAACTCTTGGAAAGAAGAGGCAGCCTACGTATGGACTCAATGGTGTCAATCACTAACAATTATTTTCTCTTTTTTTGGGGAAAAAAATCCACCTTCATGACTAATCTCTGGCCACTGTGGAAGCCCGTTTCCGCCAGGGAGTAAAAAAAACTCACAATTGCGACTTTATATCTCAGAATTGCGACTTCAAATCTTAGAATTGCCACTTTATATCTCGCAATTGCGACTTTTTATTTCACATTTGCAACTTCGAAATAGCCCACATGTCATTGTCTGTCCTTTTGTTATTGTAACGGATTTGGGTTCTAGGGCTTGTGCCCTTGCCGCTCCCACCCTAGTTCGTACCTCACTGCATTGGCTCGAACCCGGGTCTTGCCAGCTGAGCTAAAGAAGACTTTCTTTTTTAAGTAAAAAAGGAATTGTACCAAAATTGTTTCAAGATTCTATTAGACATTTAAAGAATCCAAAGGCAAGACATGCAATGGAAATATGTAAAAAGTATAAGTTTCAGCTTTTATAACTGTGAATTCCTCTGGATGTGAAGTGTCTATTTCTGTATCTTTTTTTAATATTCTGTCTCCTTTTTTGTATTTCTGGTGTTTAAATAAAAACCTTTCAAAAAGCCCACCGTCCACTATTCCATCCGACTTCTATGGAATCCTCCTTGGAGGAAATGAGATTCCATAAAAACTAGTGTAATTAATTTGATTTTTATCAGGGCACTGTACAAGACAAGTCTTCAGGCCTATAGATCCTGTGATCCTGTAAGATTTATGAATATAGTATAACGGAACGGCCGACATACAGGTTGCACAGTACGATCTGGTTGCAATGTGGTGACAGCACCGCCCTCCCCTGCTAGGGGACTTGGGTGGGAGCAGTGAGGGCACAGGCCCTGAAACACGAATCCATTACAACAACAAAAGGACAGACAATGACATGTGGGTCATTTCGAAGTTGCAAATGTGAAATGAAAAGTCGCAATTGCGAGATATAAAGTCGGAATTCTGAGATATAAAGTCGGAATTCTGAGATTTAAAGTCCGAATTCTAAGATTTAAAGTCAGAATTCTGAGATACAAAGTTGCAATTGCGAGATACCATAGCGCGTTTTTTTTACTCCCTGGCAGAAACGGGCTTCCATAGGCCCTAAAGCCACAAAGAATATTAAAAAAAAATATTTAGGGGGTAGTATAATTTCTGCCAGGAAAGAACAAGCCAGCTCTTTTACAGATGTATATGTTTGTTTAAACTTTATACTTTGTTGAAAACTTGAAAGCTCAAACTGAAGACTTCCAAGGGTAAAATACTGTAAGTCACAGTAAAAGTCAACAAAAACTAAAATATGTTGGTTGGTCCAGTATTCAGACCAGTGAACTCAATATTTGGTGGAAGGACAGTTTGAAAAACATCTAACCATTTTAATCAAGTATTTTGGGTGTAACATCCTACCAATTGTACACAGCAGTTTGTGTAATTTCTGCCCATTTTGATGGTACATTACCTCAAGCTCTCTCTAATTGCTTGGGGATCGGCTATGGACAGCAGTTGATTACAAACCTTTCCATAATTTCTCAATAGGTTTGAACTTTGATGACTTGCTTTGAAATTAAGTTACAGTAATCTTCAT
Source organism: Lepisosteus platostomus (assembly GCF_059453375.1). Classification (NCBI taxonomy): domain Eukaryota; kingdom Metazoa; phylum Chordata; class Actinopteri; order Semionotiformes; family Lepisosteidae; genus Lepisosteus; species Lepisosteus platostomus. The sequence continues at coordinate 31,793,889 of NC_142621.1, forward strand.
GGTATTGTCTCTTCTTAAAATTCAGTACCTGTCCAAGGAACCTCACAGACAAATGTTGTTATTCTGAAATAAATCACAGCTTCAGTGATCTTTAGGTTCTGCTTTGAATTTTCATGTTGGTTTGTATTTGGGATGTAGTCTAAGTCTTGCTTTATGACTTTCTTAACATCTGCCTATTTCATTGTCATCTTTAGAACTGTTCTCCATGGTACAGTATATAAAACCTAGCAATCATGTTACTGAGTTTCTCAAAAAATATTTTAAGCTATTGTGTTCGGTTTTCTTAATGATGTTTTGATGTGAGTGCCAGATTATTATGAAAAATGATTACAGTACAGTATTTAAGGTAAAAGTACGGCACACAGATGGGCATTATTAATATTAAGACCTTATAAATAAGGTGAAAATCAGGCCTCCTTGAATTAACTGGCATTCAGGACAAAGAGCTTTACATTTTAGTTTTACCAAAATAAATGTGAGAAGGCATTATAACTCATTAGGTGTAAATTCACTGTAAGACTTTAAAATAATAACATGCTTTGAGGTTCCAATACAGTCCCTTTCCTAGTCTTTGTTAGGTAAGGACTCCCTCTGCTGCACATTACTTTACATGTGCTCTTTTTCCAGAAACCTTAAGCGACCAGGGATGGTGATGTCACCATGTCCCCTTGCAGGCAGACTGTCTCCTGAGCCATCCACCTGTCTGAGAAGTGGAGAGACAGGTTAGAGTCCATGTTATATTTTTTTCCGCTACAAACAGTTTCGAAGCAATCATTTCAAATTAAATATTTGTATGATATCAGTAGCAGAATAGAAGAATACAGTGCTCAATTCGAAACTTGGTTTAGATTTTTTTACTAACAAACATGCCTAAAGAATACTGTGATATTGTGCCGGTAACATTGAAGACACTTCCAAGCAAACATCTAATTCCCGTTAATGGCTTTTACTGTATGTATTTTTTTATTTTGTACGAGAGCTTTGCTTGAAGTCCAGTTGAGTTTTAAGCACACCAGTTATAACTGGGTAATTTAAAAGTAATGCCTTTCAAATTAAATACACTCAGGAAAGTTTAATAGTGTGATTTATAAGGATATCTCTCTTTGAAATGAAATACTGAATGTCAGGCAACAAAATAAACTCAAGGAATTCTTTGGAACCACCTGTACTCAATACACCATTACCATGTGTGATACTGTATGTAGAAACATTTAGTGTAATTCAGAAATGCACCAGATCTGAAATTACAACAGTAAGTAGCTACTTTAATAAGAGTGAAAAATAAACTATAACCTTTCCAAAAAAGGTAGATGAATTAACAGTTTCACCAGAAATTCTATTGACTTAAATGGCTGTGAGTGTATTTGTCCAGAATGCAAAATGATGTCTTCAGCAATTATTTATCTCTATAGCCATGAGCTGATGGTCATTTTGACCCTATACAAACTGTTAAACTGATACATGGTGACACCTTAAACAAATATTAAGGTTTTAACATAGTTTGAAGTAAGGTACTAAGTACAAGGTTGTTTTTTAAGGCCTTTTCACCTTAAGTCTAAAAATTACTGTATATTCATGAAAATAATAGAAGGTATAGTTGGTAAAATTACCCCATGCTGTAAGGCTGCATTGCCTTTCATAACAAACAAATCTGTTTGATTATTTACCAGGGGCACAATGTGCTGGTGTAAAATTGAGCCATTATAATATATATAAGCTATATACAGTACAGTACATGTATAAGCTTTGTAATTCTTCTTGTACAAAGTTCCTTTGTTTAATTTCAAGTTAATTGTATGATTATTAAAACAGGTTATTTAGAATGTTTTCAGAGCTCACAAAAAAAAATGAACATTATGACAGTTTTTTATTTACTACTTGTCTGTTACAAATTCTAATTGATCTGCTGTGTATTTGTACAGAAATTGACAGTGGACCTCCTAATATTTAATGTAATATACTGATGTGTGGCCATTTTGCTCACGGTTAATGGTTTGCATTAGTTCAAACAAAATTAGTATTTTATTTTCTACTCCTTTTTAATAGACTATATAGAATATAAAGACGTTTATCTACTAGAACGAAGCAGTTCCTGAATTTATTAATATCACAGGACTAGCCTACAATACAGGTGTCTAGGTTATGAGCTGTGCTATGCTATTCTGCTACTCTGAACCTATTAAACCTATATCTGATTTCACATTGCAAAGTCCTACACACCTACTGTACATGCAGAAATGTTACACATATGTTGATGATATGAGAGCCTTTACATCTTAAATGCAATGCCAGCTAAACAATTCCAGTTTTAAATAAAAATAATTGCAATATTTAGATGACGCATTCTCTGGCAAAGATGCAGTGAAGCTCCCAAAAGGGAATACAAAATGGACATTGTATTGTAATGGACATTGTACCTGTCGTAACCAGGAAAGACATACGACAGGCCAGGTCACCCTAATCTCGAAGACACTCTGACCACTTCAGTATCAGATAATTCTGCACAATCAACATATTTGATTGATGCTGCAATTTTGGAATCTTTTTCGGACCAACTGGCAAATTGACAATAAAGTGTAGATGGCAAAAATAAACATACCTTAAAATACATAACTGTCCCGCCAAAAAAAAAGGCTTTATAAGGGATGCCTGTGGAAACTGTGCTTCACTACCGACCATGAAACTGATTGTCCTCACACTAACGCTAGCCCTTGTGGGTAAGTGATGATGCACTGATCATTTCTTTTGCTTCATTTTATCGTGTTATATTATGCATTGCAATAAAATGTGCTAATATAATGAATGCATAGTGAAAGTTTTACAGAGTGTGAAGGTAAGGCAGAAAGGAGAAAGGAAAAGAAAGTCTTTAACAGCAGGTAAGGAGTAAAGTTTAATAGAATATGTTTAAAAGTAGAAGTGAGACATACATACTGTAGATCATACTCTATGTGCAATACTGCAGATTGTAGACATGTATTACACATCACAGAAAGGTTTTCAGATCATGGTTAATAGAGTAAAGACACATACTGTAGATGTGATTTTTTAGTTCTTAATTATTAATTCTGAGTGGACCTACACTGGGCTGAAACAGAAAATTTTAATGTAAAATATCACCAGAAAACAACATCTTTATTCAAACTGATCTTTTTGTTCTCTTGCAGCTAGTCAACAGGTGAATATAGGTGAGTATTTAAAAGATGCATTTCCCAAAGTTGAAATCGCTGTTCTCCATTGAAATGAAATTGCTTTTTGAAACTTATGCATTATTTTCTAATAAAACATTGAAAACACGTGGTAGTGAATTGGGTCTGTGTACCATAGAACAGGAAGTTATTTTAATACATGATGTTATTCACACCTCTTCTTAACAATCAGCTTAATTACATCTCTGAACACGAAAATTGTTACGAAACTCCCTTTCTCTAAAAAAACATTTCCTAATTAACATTGTGCTACATCATTTCAGAGAGTTCAACACATTTCTTATTCATTTTAATAAGGCCGATGGCATTCACCAATGACAATACAAATGCTTCATTTCATTGCTTAATTTCCCAGTGTAACACTATCTACATCTTTTATATAATTTTGACATTTTGACATTGCAGAGCCAGACTTCAGCGCAAGTAGAACCTACGTGTACAAGTATGAAGGTGTCATGCTGGCTGGTCTTCCCACCGCGGGCCTAGCTCGAGCTGGACTAAAGATCAACTCTAAAGTGGTGATCAGTGGAATTGCTCAGAAGACCTATTTAATCAAGGTAAAGCTGCTACTATCCTCACACACAAAAGCCAATGATATTGTTGCAATGACACATTACAGGGAATTTCTTTGCTGAAGCGGATTCATCTCTCTGGATGTAAAGTCTTTACACTTTATCTTGTTCAGTCGTGACTCCAAAGCATGACCTCCAAAATGCAACCACAGTCCTTATCCAACACACACAAGCAGTTAGAGGACCACCTGATGCATTTGTGTTTTTTTTCTGCCGCCATTTATAACTCATTTGCCCATTTATGTGGTTTTTAAATGGATTGACTTCATAATAAATATTTTTCTGAGATGACAGAACGACAGGCTGAGATGACAGGAGAGAGATGACTGAATAGCCTCCTGGTACAAATATACATGCAAAGCCCTAGCACATGTTGCAGTATTACAAATTATGGTGAACATTTTGTATAGCTCCAAATTTAGATTTTGTAAATTGTGTTTAACCAAGTAAAAGAAAATCAATAGAAAGTAAAATGTAAAACTTTCCCTTAAAATCTGAACCATTGAATTTAACATTTTCACTCCTTCCTGAACTGTTCAGTTTATTGTCATATGCACAAGTGCAATGAAATGCTTATTTCATCCAATGGTAAAAGTAAACAGTTGTTTATACACACTGTTATAACAACACAGCTATCTAGAAAACATTTGCACAAAAATTGTATGGTTTCTAAGTGCTAGTAAGCTGATATTTTAAGGAAACTGTTAGGTTCCAGTCTCGTTTGTTGAATGGGGTATTTTGTTAGTGTACTATCTATCCTCAGATACATATGCATCTGAAACTTTTCATTTGTAAAAATCAAATGCCTAAATGATTTCAACCCTAAAAGAACAATAGCTTTGCATTACTGTTATACAGTATAGTCAAACTAGGAGTGAAGTGGGTCTTTGTTGTCTTTCAGATACTCTCTGTCTCATAGAATAAAAATATGCCATTTTTTCAACACACTGGCACTCGATTTGCAGAGGATACACTATATTTGTAGATGCTGTGGTGTTCATTTTCAGCATATGAGAAACAGATTATGAGTTGTTAAGAGATCAGGTGTGTTGGACAGTCAGCCCTAGATGAACAGTTTAACTGATACCATATAGATTAAAATTGAAAAGGAAGTGTTCTATTACAGTATTATCTACACTTCTCAAAATATTTTAGGAAAAATGGTACGCCTAGTTATATTTGAAAGGCATTTATTCATTTCCAAAATAATCCTAAATCACTTATGCAGATATCAAATTGATTCAAAAGAAGAAAACAGTATTTATTGTGTAATTCAATATATTGGCTCTATTTCTTTCTTTCTAGCTGTTGGAGCCTCAGCTATCAGAGTACAATGGAATCTGGCCCAAGGATCAGTTTGTATCAGCTTCCAGACTCACTCAGGCACTGGCCCCTCAGCTCACCACCCCCATCAAGTTTGAGTACGACAGCGGCCGGGTGGGTCGGATTTATGCTCCCTCTGAAGTTTCTGAGACTGTGCTGAACATCTTCAGAGGCATCCTCAACATGCTGCATCTAAACATCAAGAAGAGCCAGAACGTGTACGAGCTGCAAGAGGTAAAGGACACAACATCTCTCCATCTGGGACAGTATTGCAAATCCTATGGAAGATTGCAGTCATCACATCCACGGTTTCTGTCTTCCAGGATGGAGTGCAAGGAGTCTGCAAAACAGAATACATCATCCGTGAGGATCAGAAGAGAGGGCGCATCAGTGTCACCAAGTCCAAGGACTTGAGCGACTGCAATGACAAAATAGTGAAAGACATTGGCATGGAGGAAATAGAACATTGTGCCCATTGTCAGCAGGTAAGAAACATTCTGAGCGCTGAAGGATTCCCTATTATCCCCAGTTCTCTGGGTCTCACAATTTTGCATCTCTGTTCAGAGAGGAAAGAGTCTCAGAGGAGCTGCTGCCTACAGTTACATCCTAAAGCCCACAGACTCTGACGCCTTGATCATTGAAGTTACAGCCCAGGAGCTCCATCAGTTTACACCTTTCAACGAAATGACCGGAGCTGCTCAACTGGAAGCAAGGTACAGCAGTTATGCATGTAGGAAGTGGAAACGTGTTATTTTATTGGGTGTGCTTGGTGCTAAACTACAGTTACTGTAAATGGAAGCTAATATCTTGTATCTTCATTGGTTGTTTTGAAATCTTCATTCATTCAAACACATTTGTTTTGTCATCCCTAATTCTGTTTTGACTAGTTCATGTTTTTGTACTTTCCAGACAAAATCTCGTTTTCCAGGAGATTCGGAACTCCCCTGTTCAACCTGGGGAATCAGAATACCAGAAGAGAGGGACCTTGAGGTATGAATTTTCCTCTGAAATCCTCCAGATGCCCATTCAACTCCTCCGGAACCGGAACCCAGAGACCCAGGTAAACTTTAAATGATTTAACGGACTTTAGGTAAGACAGGTAGTTCAAGAGTGTCACGCTTCGTATTCATGCCAAAAATTTAAAACATATTTGTGTTGTGCTCAGATCCTATTCAATTTATGATATGTTAAAAGGTTATGTTTCAGTAATGTTTTATGTGTTTGGTAAAATGTGCTTCCTGGCTGTGATTGACAGATTGTAGAGATACTGGGACATCTGGTTCAGAACAATCAACAGCAGGTTCACGAAGACGCCCCATTGAAGTTCATGAACTTAGTCCAAATGCTCCGCATTGCCAGCTATCAGAACATACAGGCCATCTGGAAGCAGTTTAAAGGGAAACAAGACTACAGGTACCTGTTTAAAAGTAAAAGTTTCCTCTGTAGGAAGGAACTAATATCAGCTTGTGTCAAGCATTATGAAAATAAATTTAGCGAATAATTTTTCTAGATGTACAGCATAAGCATAACGGAATTCCGAATGTTGTTGTGAATAAAAGTGTTATTTTTTCCTTAATTTCCATAGGGCTTTTTGTCACTTGTTCAATTCACTAGAGAAATACAGCCCCTGTTTCATTTCTTTTGTGTAGACGCTGGGTTTTGGATTCGGTTCCTGCCACAGGAACCTCCAGTGCTCTGAGGTTCATTAAGGAGCTGATCCAGAATGATCAACTTACATTGGTGGAAGCCACTCAGGCTCTTCTGACTGCTTTGTACCTGTCATACGTCAACCATGACAACTTGAACATTGCTGCTGTAAGAGGACACTTTGACCAACATCATGTAATGAGTCTTATTAAGAGCATTGAGTCCATTTCTAAACTCCTCTATGATTCTTATTCTAGGAGCTTGTTCACAATCGCCATGTTCAGCAAGAACCTATCCTGCGCAAAGTATGCCTTCTTGGTTATGGGTCTTTGGTGCACAGTTACTGTCAGAAGCATGACAGCTGCCCTGACAGCCTTTTAGAGGTAAGCGATTGCTGCTCCCAGTTTCTGTGGTGTCTTATTATGACTGTTATTAAGAGCATCACACTTCATCGTCTCGCTGGTTTCAGCCCCTCCACAACTTTGCTGCTGAAGCTGCTAGCAGAGGCCACCAAGAGGAGATCGTCCTGGCGCTGAAGGCCATCGGGAACGCAGGTCAGCCATCCAGCATCAAGCGCATCACAAAGTTCCTGCCGGGATTCTCCTCCGGAGCCTCGCACCTGCCGGTCAAAATCCAGGTCGATGCAGTGATGGCCCTGAGGAACATTGCAAAACAGGATCGTAAGAAGGTGAGAAGAAAGTACAGGAACCTTAATATTGGATGGTAGTGATAGAGCTAAGCACCTGACATGCTTTCCAGGACTGGGAAAACACCTTCAATGTACAGTATACATTACTACAACACTACTTTAGGAACACCTGTAATAGCATTTAATATAGACACGTTCTGAAGGTTACTGGAAAGTACCAGAAACATAAACTATAGATACAAGAAGGTAAAACACAACGCTGGAGGAAGCTATTGTTGTTGCTACACTATGTATTTCAAACTGTGTAAGCAATAAAAAGGGCAAATAGAATGTTAGAATATGTTAGAATTTTGCATGAATGGTTGAATAGTATGATACCCAGAGTGGAAGTAAAAACATTGAATTTTTTAGCGTACATGTAAGTAAGGCGTTGTCAAAGAAAGCAAAGTGTAGAAAAATGTGCGTGATACTGAACATAATTTTTTAGGTCTGAAACTAGGCACTACCTTCAGAGCTCAGACTTTATGAACTGGACTCTATTGACTTGTGACATGTCTTGGTGAACTTTGATTGGTCCTCAGTGAGAGTACTGGAGTGTGTGCATCTCTGATGTCATCCAGGTCCAGGAAGTGGCTCTGCAACTGTTTATGAACAGAGAGCTCCACCCTGAGGTCCGTATGGTGGCCTGTATCGTCCTGTTTGAGACCAAGCCCACCATGGCTCTGGTGACAACTCTTGCTGATGCCCTGCTGAAGGAGACCAGCCTGCAGGTGGCCAGCTTCACCTACTCCCACATGAAGGCTCTGGCAAGGAGCAGCTCTCCTGATTATGGCCCAGTGTAAGAATCCAGTGGAGTTTTGTCTTTCTGCCTCTCTGACTTGTTAATATAACATCCTCTTGTCACTAGGGCTTTAGTGTGTAATAACTTGTGTGTTCAATAACTGCTTTTCTCTTCTTAAAGTGCTTCTGCCTGCAATGTTGCTGTGAAACTCCTGAACCGTAAACTAGACAGGATGAGCTACCGCTACAGCAAGGCCATTCATATGGATATTTTCAAAAGTGAGTAGAAGTCTTTAATATACTGTATACAAAAGCAAAATGCACATAAAGAATAATGCTTTGTTACACTCATGTGAGGTGGCATTTGTAGGAGACCACGATCAAACTCACAACACAGGATTAGTGCATGGAACTGAAAGTTAATCATGCTGCTTGAAGGCAAAATTATGTTTTGTACATTTAAAGAATGGTAGGCTACAAATGTGTGCCTATCCAGCCTGTTGGGTACTTAGTGCTTTATTGATTTGAGGATCTCATACAGGCAATTGTTAAAAGAAGCCATGAATTCAACTACAACAACATAGTTGTCTAGCCTGTTCTATACTCCCACAACCTTTTAGGAATTTCCTGTTCTCAGTCCCTGTTTACATTAATTGATCCTTTGCTGGTTGGTCACACTAGTGACAGATGTCCTGACCACTATACAGGGACAGCCTATACCCTGCAGACAGCTGATGGCACACAGCCTTTACTGTATTTTCCTACCACCACCACAGCACGTTACTTTGTTAAACCTGGTTTGTCGGAACCTTTCAACTCAATCAGAAGGGCAGCAGGCCAAGCTTACACACCACAGCATGATCAAGTGTTTGTGTGTCCCGAGGAGGGTGCAACATACTAGAAGTTATGTACTTTCCTGTGGTCGACTTTTTGATTTTGCAGTCAGAACAATCAACAAACAAATATACAAACAGGTATGTCAGGAGACTGGCAAGACAGATATTTATTCTAGTTTTCCTTTGAGTTTCTTGGCTCATACCTGTTATTGGATGGTGGAATATAGGACAGGAATATACACTGGGATTGTACAGAGTTCATCCACAAAGCACCTAAAGCCAGCTTTATTATCAAAAAGTCTCTCTTTGTACAAGGAACACAATTTCATTCATGATTTGTGTTTCAATCATGATCTGTGTTTCTTCTGACCAGCCGAGCTAATGGCAGGAGCTGCTGCCAATGTGTTCATCATCAACGACGCTGTGAGCATCTTGCCCAGAGCTTTGATTTCTAAAATCCGAGGTTACTTCTCTGGAGCAGCAGCAGATCTTGCAGAGGTAAGAAAGAAATTATATCGGTCTTATTTGAATAGATTGAAATCCAGGAAAAGTTCCCCAACCCACCTAGCGTGGAGCACAAGTTGACATCTACAGCTCAGATATTGCAAGTTCAGAGCCACAGAGCTGAGAGCTTGCTAGCGGGGCAGGGCTGGAATTAGTCAGTAAGGACTCACTGCAACTTACTGTCACGGATGTCGGAAGGGACAAACCGTGGAGAGGCAGGAGAGAGAAAAAAGACCCTATGCGAGGCGGCGGAATGGGGAGTTAGCCCGGGCTCGTCAGCGCAAAGAGTTCTGGAGTGCCGTATAGAAACCTGTGCCCTCAGGTAGCGGACGTGGGGCGACCTGGTGCTAGGCGGGTCTCAGGACATCCGAACGTCAATGCCGAGCGAGGCAGAATAAGTGACCCGGAAATATATAGCCCAAGGGAAGAGGGAAACCAGAAGGACAGCAAAGCAGGAAACTAGGGACAGGACAGAGTAGGAGCGCCCTCTGACTGCAGAGGGCGTGACACTTACTGTGCACCTGCAAGCTTGCAGTGATGTCAGTGGGAGAGTCTCCACCCCTCCAATCACTGCTACCTCTCCTACCAGTCACTTACAACATCTCAGATAACAAACAGTCATGCAAGTAGCTGTGTTGAAGGAACATACTGTATGTTCACAACTCTCATCCTCTACTGGAGTGAGTAAGACTGCCAGAGAGCTGAATCTTAAAACATAGGCATTCCAAATTAGGTGGGTATCATAAAGACCAATTGTTCACTGCAAATTTTTAAAAACAATCTGAGAAATGGTGTGATTTTTCTAACCTAGTTTGGCATCCGAGCAGAAGGGATTCAAGAGGCCCTCTTGAAGCGCCAAGCGGCAACTGATTCTGAGGAGATAGACAAAAAACAACGTATCCTGAAAGCAGTAAGTTTATTAATAAAATTCCTTCCTTTCAGTCAATTGCCAAGTTCAACTGTTGTTGAACACGATTTCTCATATTGTTAAACCCCATTTCTCAGTGTTATTTCTTGTGTTACATATGAACAATTCAACTGACAAAAATGAAATTAAAAAAAACAGATATACAGTAATAGAGTTTGGGTAATACATGGTGTCAGATTAACTGCATCTTAGTGGTCTCCCTGCTTGTACACCTTTACAGGGAATTACATATATTATAGTTTCACATCAAATTCAATTTAAATATGTGAAGTAATATTTTGAAACATTTTGAATAAGGATACAGTATGTTCATGAAAAGGATTTTTTTCCACAAAATGTTAGTTATATTATTGCCTTGTGAAAGTTGAATTGGAAAACATTAGAAAACCTCTCAGTTTATATTTTACTTTACTATCGAGAACATTATTCAATGGTTCATATTCTTGCAGCAGATTTCTGCTTGAAAAAGTGAAATTGTAATTCAAACTATAAGTACATAGATAATACATATGTAACAGAGCTCCCCAGGAGGCTCTTGGAGTAGATATCCATACACCCAGAGAGTGTCATCACAGATGACAGGATGGCAGGACTGATAAGTTAGTGACAGAGTTCCATGAGACTCAGGTTTGGGAAAATGACTTTAGGCTGCTAAATCCCCTATCCTAGCCTGGTCCCAGGTAAGTACTAGACACAGGAAATCCAAAGACTTCTATTTTGTTGAAAATAAGGAGTGTGTCTAGGACTGCTGTGACTTTGACTGTCACACGTAAGACCATGGTGTGAAGATCAGGCTGAATGTCCTCTATGGTGGATTTGTCCTTTGCCAGTTGACAGTTTTTATGTCTCTGCACAGCTCACAGACTGGAGAAGCTTCCCTTCCAACAAACCCTTGGCATCAGTCTACATGAAGTTCTTGGGACAAGAAATCACTTTCGGCACCCTTGACAAGAATACCATTGAAGACGCTATGAAGGCATGTATTGCCTTAAGAGGCAGAAAATTCAAGTCACTGAAAACAATTACTTGATGGAATATTTTAGTTTTAGCTTTAATTAGGGTATCCTTTTCCTCTGCAGTAGATTGACTTCACAATTAATTACAATTATTGCTAAAGTTTATGATTATACAGTATAATTGTACTATTTTATTATCATTAATTGCAGACACAGTAAAATAATCTAATATAATGCAGTCATGACATACCCATGGACTGTTCCCTGTACATTCTCAATGTTAAAATTAGTGTTGACTTAGAAATCATTTCAACATTCATTTCCCAGTGACCTAACTAGTGTTTGATTTTTGGAGGAATACTCAGTATTTAATCATCGCTTAATCCAGTAAATCTTTTGCTGCTGTTTCTGTGTAGACACTTTGAAAAAGACTGTAGTAGTTTAAAAAATGGACAAAGGCCCTGATTCGCTTCAGCTGTGCACTCTGGCTGTATTGCAGGCGGCCACAGGACCTTTGGACCAGCACGATATGGTGAAGAAAGTGGTGAAGTTGTTGCGGGACGGGGTCACATTCCAGTGGTCCAAGCCCCTGATGGTTGCCGAAATGCGCCGAATTGTCCCGACATGTATCGGCCTTCCCATGGAGCTGGGCCTGTACTCTGCAGCTGTGGCTGCCTCTGCAGCCAACAGTAAGCAAACATGGCGCCATGGCGATGTCCTTGCCTTGCTGCTAAATGGTTCCTCAGGAGATTAAATTCAGATGAGACCCAGGAATTGGAAGCTTATAAATGGGCTGAGAATAACTGCCTCATTCAAGTATCATTTATTTGATTTACAGCTTCGGGATATTGCTTTAACTGTCAAATAATGGTATGGACCAAGCACACAAAAGGAGGTGGAAAATGAAAATATACAGTAACAGCCTGCAGTTATATCACACTGCAACTCACAATTAGTAACCCACTGCAGTTCAGCAGGTGTGAGCCTGGCCAGCACCTGGATGGGAGACCTCCTGGGAAAAACTAAGGTTGCTGCTGGAAGAGGTGCTAGGGGGGCCAGTAGGGGTTGCTCACCCTGTGGTCTGCGTGGGTCCTAATGCTCCAGTATAGTGATGGGGACACTATACTGTAAAAAGGCACTGTCCTTTGGATGAGATGCAAAACTGAGGTCATGACTTTCTGTGGTCACTAAAAATCCATATTTTTTACCCACAGGGTAGAAATGGTAAACCCTGGTGTCCTTGTCACATTATCAATCATGGCCTCCTAATAATCTCCCATCCCCCACTATGGCTGCCGTCGCATCATCCTGGTGGTGGTGGAGCGGAGTCCCCATTACCTGTAAAGCGCTTTGAGTGGAGTGTCCAGGAAAGCGCTATATAAAATGACATGCTTTGCTTTCTTCTTATATAGGGTTCCTTTCTTTGATTTTATTGCTTTTCTTTTTTTTTACATTTCTTTGTTCATTTCTTTGTTTCAATGTTCATAAAAGTCCAAACCCGCCTCACACCTCCTGCTTCTGATAACTTCAGGATTACTCAGCTGATGAACACCAACATACAAATGCAGGCTGAGATAACACCCAGGTAAGGCTGATGAAATCTAAAATGCTCCAAAATACAGTACACTCTACATTTACTGTACATAGTATACTTTACATTTTTTTTACTAATCTGCTTGTGATAACAGAAGAATAATACTTAGAAATTATATTCAGTCATTTCCATCTGTTTACTGTCATTCTTGGATTTTTTCAATTATTACCTGTCAAGTATAATTGAAGTGCTAAGGAATGCATATGCTTTAGCAATCAGTTTGATCATCCTAATTCCCAAAAGCTCCCTGATATTTTCCATGTTGTCACTTTAATTGTCATTTGTACTGTACAACCACTGAAGACTGCTCTTCACTTAAGACTTGTTTTTAAATATTTTATGCTCACCCAAGAGGATACTCGAAGCACACTGTGCGCCCTCGCCACTCTTTGCATACAAAAATCAATTCTGTTGTTTACAAACATAAAATACTGTTCCATGATATGGGATTAGATAAGTAGCAGATAAGTGTAACTGTACATGTATTTTTTGCTTGTTTTTGCTATCCTTATTACAGATTCCCTGAACAGAATTCAGCTGAAATTATCCTCCCATTAGAAAGGAGTAACTAATTGTAGCTTCCAAGTCTAAGATGTCCAGTACTAATCATAATTTAAACAAAAATAATTGTAAGCAATTCAGCCAAGAAAAATAGAACCTCTTTCTCATTTATGGTATTTCTGTTAAACCTTGTTCTCAGAGATCTGATTTTATAGCCGATTTTTTAGCTTCTGACTGTTTGCTTTGCAGCATTGCTATGCACACCATTGCTGTGATGGGTGTCAACACACACTTAATTCAGGCTGGTCTGGAGATTTATGACAGGATCCGTACAGAGGTTCCACTGAGGTTTGCTGCAAAACTTGACATCAAAGAGAGCAACTTCAAAATTGAAGCCCTACCTGTTCAACAGCAGGAACGACTTTTCTCAATGAGGTACGTCGTCTGTATCAAAAAACTAAAACGAAAAATGAAATGTTACACCAGTTCTTGAAAACAGAGAAGCTTAAAAGGATAAAAGACCTTCTAAACTAATAACAGAAACATCTTCATTCTATTTCCAAAGTGTATATTTCCTTGCAAGTCCTTTTAATATTGAAAGATCCCAGAGCTCTTTAAATATAGGAGGGGATCTGCCTTCAGCCAGCACTGAAGTACAGCATGCTCCTGGGAGATATACGGCAGCCATTGTGCACCAGTCCCACTGCACACCAGAGAAAAGGCTTCACCATTCAAATAAAGAGGGGACTTTTAAGAGTAAAATTCTTATTGTAACACCAAAGTTAACACTGTTAACAGTACTAGTACTGTATTCTCTTTAATGACCACAGGTTTTTGGGACCTTGGTTCAATGTCTCATCTGAAGGACAGCACCTCCTGCTGCTCTGTGCTCCCAGTGTCCATAATGGGGAGCAGGCTTGCAAACTGGCTCATCGTCCCCACTTACAGCAGCAGTCTGTTTTATTCTTGGAGCTCTATCAGCACAGTATTAATCAGGCTCAGCCTTGCCTGGCCTTTGTGCCTTGATGATATAAGACTAGGAAGTGGCAGGGCTGTTGGCAATACTGTACATTTGTTTTATTATTATGAGAAAATATTATCTCCTTTAGGCATTAGTTATGAGGAGCTATGTACAGTACCACCGTGAGCTAAGAGATACGAAAAGCAAAGAATATCTGATATTCCCATAAATACCCATGGATTCGGGTGTAATTAATTTCTTGCCAGATTAAGTGTCAATGCAAGCAGCGATTTGACTGAATACAATCTTTCTCAACAGGGCAGAATCCTTTGCTGTGACCAGAAATGTGGAAAATTTGCCATCTGCTAAACGAACCCCAATCGTGCCAGAATCTAACCAGGCAAAACTGTCAGAAGAGAAATTCTCCTCGCAACAACAAACCTATACCGAACGCAGCAGAGGCATGGTAGGAACCTTTTTTCCCCTTATGCTTGTGAAAGTTTCCACCTACCACCACAGAATCTCTCACACAGAGTGTATCTTATAACTCTCGCTGTCTCTCTCTCTGTTACAGGCAAGAACAGCATCTGAAATTATATCATCACAGACACCTTACTACTCAGAGCAGAGACCTCATCCCATCTCATCAACAGTACATAGAACATTATGCTTTACTTCCCCAACCTTTGGATTCCAGGCGTGCTACGAGGAAAAATCCCAGAATGCTGCTTTCATCAGAAATTCCCCTCTATATAAAGTTATTGGAAAGCACATGATCTACATTGATTTAAAACCAGGTAACAGTAATTAATTCATCTTTGGTTATATACTGTATCTTGGTATGACAGACGAAAATCTTCTCAGAGCATTGGAGTGGAATAGAAAATGAATCATCCTTCACCTTTTCAATTTTTGTCATGTTCTAGGACAGATGGACATTTTAGATTCTAAGTGTAAGATATTGTGGGAGTAGTGATAGTTCACAATTAGTGGTTGACGGTATAACAGGTACAGACGGTATATCGGTAGAAATATGTGCCACGATATGGATCTGGCTATACCGTTTATGCCGGCAGAGAATGGATTTCGATGTTTACAGAGATTGCGCTGCCAGCGTCGTCGCAAAACGGGGTTTGGATTTTTTACTAGTGACCCGTAATAGTTTATTTTAGCTCCAATGATATGATTCTGGAAATATTCATCTTGCTGGTATTTGCAAATCTGGTTCAGAATGATCGATCTTCAGTGGTTCAGACGTCCGGTTTGTGACGGAATTGAGGCCATTGCGACCAATAAAAACACGCGGGCGTCCTCTTCCCTGTTCGGTGAAAACAGACGCACGTGTTCGGTGTGCCCTACCGCAAACGCAAATAGGCGGAGAAACGGAGAAAGGTGGCGTTAGCGAGACGGGAACAACGGTTATCTACAATATATGTCGGGCGACGATTTTAGCCAGAGGTAATAGAAGCAACCTCTTCTATCACTTAAAGACGAAACATATATGCGAGTATGAGGACAGTTCGAGAATGCGCTCCGGATCAAGCAGCTCTAGTATTGTGGGGAGAAGAAAAGCCACAACGCAGACGTTGCTGCCTGCATCATTAATTAGATAGATACTTTATTGATCCCGTGGGGGAAATTGCAGTGCAACAGCAGCTTAGCACAGTCAGCACAGCACGGTGTAACGAAAGGATACAATAATACAACAATACAATCAGTACAGTCAGTGAAAGGTGCACTGAGAAGAGTTGCTCACCGTCCAGAATATACAAAGAACAAACCAGAACAGTACACAAAAAGTTGTATTGCACATTATAAATATAAATGTATTGTACAAGTCCCTGGCATATAATGCACAAATGGAAAAAGCCAGATGTAAGCAGGGAGTTTACTGTTTAGTCCAAAAACAGGTCAATGTCAATGTTGCCCCTGCCCAGACACGAAGTGGATGAGTTGTGCAGTCTTATGGCAGAAGGCAAGAATGACCTTCTGTAGCACTCCCTATCCCTATGTCCATGATGGCCTCTAGTTTGGACACCATTCTTCTCTCAGCCAGATCAGACCCAGTGACAGAGCTTGCTCTTCTGATGAGCTTGTTCAGCTCATCAACTTATCGTTGTCCTTATGACAAGTAAAGCCAGCAGTGGAAGGACATTACACACTACACACTAGTTCAATGTGAAATTTCAAAAATACTAAAGGAACAACACAGTAGCTAACCAACAGTTAATAATAACCTAATAGGTAACTCCAGGCAATAAAAACTCACTATTCAAGTCTTTTACTCCTTTTAAAGCATGTTCTATTGAAAGTATGAGGCAAAAATCCTATATTGTGATGTATATCGTTACTGTCCAAAATTAAAATTATACCGTGATCTACATTTTTGGCCATATCGCCCAGCCCTAGTTTACAGCATGATGCTCACTGCCTTATATTAATCATACTTTTGTATCTCAGAAGGTAGGAGACAGAAATCCTTGAAGTTTCAAATTGTCTTTGTGCACATACAAAACTTTCCTAGCAATCATAGCATAGTGGTTCAAAATGAGATTCTTTTTCAAATTGCTCCTAACTCCCAGGTGCAAACCTGAGACAGGGGGCATAGTAACAACGGATTGATCACTTGGGGCTTCCAAAGGCTCCCACATAAGCCTTACTCTTTGCATATAGTTCACCTATTGCATATACTGTAACTGAATGTGTGTTAGTTGGTACTGTAGGTAGGATATAGTTTACACATAGGATTTTTTTGTCTATAAGGTGTGGTTGCCTGTCCTTGAGTATTGGTTGGTGATGCCATTAGATTGGTTGTTGGAACAGGAGTCTTACTCATGTGCATGTTGTCACTAAGCTGTGTATACAAGGTTTTTGTCATGGCTTATAGACAGGGTACTTTCATTGCATAGATAGAACTCATAGAACTGATGAGTGATTCAGGCTTTCTTTTCTATTTTCTTTATACTACTTTTCAAATACAAGATAAGATTGTAAGGTAAATAATCAACACATTGAAGAAACATTCTATTTTACTTGCTTAGCCATCTCAATGCTAATTAGAGTTTGCTGTGTTTGTAGTTCACACTGAAGAACCAATTGAAAAACTGCACATGGAGATCCAGGCTGGACCAAAAGCTGCTTCCAAGATCATTAAGATGGTGTCCTTGAAAGACATGACCATTGACAAGGAAGAAGAAGCTGCACAAGGAAAGACTGTCCTGCTGAAACTGAAGAAGATCCTCCATACAGGAAAAGTACTCAATCAATTTTATTTCTTTATAAAGCTGCAAACAAGATTGTGTAATTTAGGGGCATAAAACATGCCCCTTTGTGTTCTGCTCTTTCATTATTTCACAGTGGTTCAGTGATAGCTCAGTACAACTTGAATACTAGAATTTATGAGCATGGCAGTGTTACTTGTACTTTTAAAAGTATTTTTCTACGCTTGTTCTAAATATAATCGAGTACACAGCTATAATCGAGCCCTAGCTGTGTTCTGAAAGCAGTAAAACAATTCAGCAGGTTTGGTTGGCTGCTCTGTGTTGTAAGCTGTCAGAGGTATGAAGTGAGCCAAGCACACAGGACAAGAAGTCTCAGAAGGCCTCTTCTTTCCTCACAGAGAAACGCAACCCAGGGGGACTCCAGTTCTTCCTCTAGTTCCTCAGAGAGAAGCAATAGCTCCTCCAGCAGCTCTTCTTCCAGATTCCGGGCAGGTACGGAGAACCTGAGAATCCGGACCCGCAAGTCCTCGTCCTCTTCCTCTTCCTCCTCCTCCTCCTCCTCCTCCTCCTCCCAGCAGAGGTCCCCAAGAACCCACAGTCAGAACCAAAATCAAAATAAAAACCTCAGACAAAGAAGGAGCAGTAGCAGCAGCAGTAGCAGCAGCAGCAGCAGCAGCAGCAGCAGCAGTAGCAGTGGCAGAAGCAGCAGCAGCAGTAGCAGTCGTTCCAGTAGGAATTTCCATTCCCAGAAGCAGAACCGGATGAATGGAGATTACTGGAGCATCAGGAGCTCTCTTGGTAGCGGCCAGGTAATACCTTGTGTTTTCAGAAACATTTTGATTGTTGTCATGTTGATGCGTCAATACTAAATACAACTTCAGTTACCTACACCATGAACCTTGTAATTCATGTTAGGGTATACCGTAAATATTTTTCTATTTATAAGATGTGTTAGATTGATTTTTAGAATATGACACTAAAGTAATTCTACATCCCTTTCTTTTATACACAAAGGGTGTGTGAATTTCTAATCTTGTCCTATAATATTGGTTTAATACATAATTTATTATTTAATTTATTAATTAAATAAAAAACACATTTAATTTAATGCATTTACATACATTAATTAATTCAATACATTTAATTTATTTTCACAGATTATGAACCCTGCGATGTACAAATTTAAGAAACACCACATCCATCAGGCAAGTTTTCTTTTTCTGTTCTCTATGTGAAATGATACAGCCTTGGACTCATTTGACTCCTCTTCTTGTGAGATCATTATAACATGCAGGCATGCTCAGACAAGTGCACCATTACACTGCCTGGCTCATTTCACTTTGCAAGCACAAAGTTCAAGGAGCAGAGCTAAGGAACTGGGCATATGACTGGTGTTGCTCTTGCAGATGACACATTCTGTAATCTGTAATCTCCTGATGCAATGAACAGCAAGATGAGGAAACTATGACCAATTTAGAACCCAACCAACAAGTGACACACTGTTGTGATCACCACGCCAGGGGGAGCTCCAATCACAACAGCTAATGGTAACTTCTAGGACATATCTGGAGAGACCAGTCCGCTGAACTTTCAGGGCCACTTGAAGGGCAAGAGATTTAATGTTCCACACTATCACAAAGTGAAGATATCACTTTGTCATCAAATCAGCTGGACGTCAACATCAGCCTGACTGTTGAAGGCTCCTGTGTGCTCCCTGTCTCATGTGGGCCAGTAAACACGGCTGTCAGCTCCAAATGTCAATAGTAAAAAGACCTGTGAAGACTGACGTGAAGTGTCATTTTACTCATGTCAAACTCTTCCGCCCTGTTGAGTGATTTGAATTGGGTTATTCCTTAGTCGTACAATCGTCAGTTTTAATTCTCCAAAGCTTTGATAAAAGCTCAAGACCCCATCCCTGGCCATAGTGATCATGAAAGACAAAGGTCCGGATCGAGGAGTGAAGGCTTTGTTCCCTTTTTTCGGACAGCATGGCAGAAGGAAGCAATACAGAGATCCGCAGTCTTCCAGCAAAACAAGCAGCAGTAGCAGCAGTAGCAGCAGCAGTAGCAGTGCTGCCAGCTTTGAAACAGCCAACAAGAAGGTAGGAACGTCTTTATGTTCAAGCTAACAAACATCGAAAACCTCTGTTACCGCACTGCTGCTCGATGGATTACCTGCAGGCCACACAGTGAAAAAGGGACTAGTTAGGAGTGTTATTGGATGCCAGCAGGGGCCTGAAACGCCTTTGGTGGAAGCAGCAGTTAAGAATATAAATCTGTGAAGATAACACACCGTCTGTCTTTGATACTTATGTACAGCCTCGGTTCCTTGGAGATTCAATGCCACCTGTACTGGCAATCCTTGCCCGTGCGGTGAGAACTGATGGCAAGGCACAGGGCTACCAGGTTGCCTTTTACCATCACCCCACATCGTCCCAGCCCAGGGCACAGGTGATCGTAGCTGCGATCCAGGAGAAAGACAACTGGAAAATGTGCGGTGATGGAATGATGCTCAGCCAGCACAAAGCCATGGTAAGATACGCCAAACTGACAACGTCAGATTTTTTCCATCTCCCCCCCTTTCCCAGTTAATAGTGTCATATTTATCTTTTTTTCACCCAAGGCCAAGATGAGCTGGGGAGAGGACTGCCAACAGTACTTAGCTGTTGTCAAGGCAGAAACTGGTCGTTTAGCACACAACCCTGCTGTGCAGCTCAAAATCAAGTGGAGAAAGATTGCTGGAATAGTGAAGCACGTTTCTAAAATGTATGTATTCCTGATCTTTGTTTTTTTTTAAGGACGTGACTGTTGATTTTCCTCAGGTCATTTACTTCTACAGTGTGTACATTTATAACGTATTGTTGTACATTCACATGCAATTTCAATTTATTCCTTGAAATGCAGTCCATTATCCAAAAAGAGAATGTAATGTAATGTAATGTGTGACTTAATATAAGTTGAATGTTATTCATAAAAGTAGACAGTGTTTACAAATCATCCCACATCAATATACAGTAATAGTTTTTTGCCTTATTAATTTAGGTATTGCTATAAATTTAGCTATAAAATATTTTATTGAATTTCCATAACAAATGTAATAATTGTCTACAGTAATAAACTGATACACCATCACACATACAGTAAGAATAATATCGTCATGCATTAGAGAAAGAGGTAATAGATTGTTTTAGAAGTCATCCGAAATCCTGTGTTAGGACTTTATTCCTGAAACACACCTTGAAAATGACAAATATATTGCTAAATTTGCTTGATTATAACTAATACAGGGTATGTTGTGGTTATTTATTGTTATGAAAAGATAATAAGTATCCAGGTAGCCCTTATTTGGAGGCTGTCCATTTTTTGTCAAATACGTAGTAACTTTTTTTTACTGGGCTGATGAAAACTGAATTCATCACAGCCTATATACTGTACATGTATACAGTATTAAGAAAGGTAATGAAAGACTTTGTCTGAGCAATCACAAATGTTCCCTTGACAGAATGCTTGTAGGGTAGGTGTGATTGGCTAAGAGAAGTCGAGCTTGGCTCAAGATTGCTCCTGTAGAGTATAGGACTCTGTATTGCTTTTATTTTCATTGCAAAACCAATTCTCTTTGTGCCTACAGACTGTTTGACTATGTACCTGGTGTATCCTATATGGCTGGTTTCTCTGAGGACAGGCGCAACAACCCATCCAAACAAATCAAAATGATTTTTGCAGCAACATCCTCCCGAACCATTGATGCAGTTATAAAGATGCCAAGGGTAAGCCGTTCTTCACTAGTGACTTTTTTTAATGCCATTCCTGTGTTACACTCCCGACAGCTGGATGTCAGTTGGATTAAGAAGTGCAGACAACTGTATTTCACAGTACAACTCCATTTTTATTGCATTGACTGTACAATTGTAGTGACAATGAAACGCACAACAAGGTTAGTATTTTTTAAAATTTTGCATGATTTCCTAAAGTAAAGTTTGAGAAAATCTCCATTTTCTAAATGGCTAATTACTGTATTTCATGTGGTACAGAGAACAAATTCGTTCTGCAGCCTTCATTAGATCAAAGCAGCAGAAATTGTGAATTAATTAAGACAACCCTCAAACAGAAAGTAAAATATGTTACAAAGACAGTAGGCTTTTAATTATTTTTAATTCATTGTAATCTTAGAATTGCCTTTTAATATTTAATACATTTTGAGTGTTGAGCTGTCCAAATGATCTATTTATAACAAGCATAATGATGAGCTGCTGTGTCTGCTCAGTGATAAAATAAAGCAAGATGGCTATTAGAAGCTATGGGAGTAGCATGCCAAGAGCTTGTCCCAATAGCCTTTAATAATGAGCCAGTGTCACTCAGTGTGTTGAGTGTATAGTTCTGAATGCTGCACCTTTCTTCATTCTTTAGTTCACAGTGTATAAAAGGGCAGTCCATGTTCCTCTTGCCTTGCCTGTTGGACCAGACATTCTTGAAGAAGTGAAAGAAGAAGGGTGGAACATGCTTTCAAGACTCCCTGCTATGTTTACAGAAGCCAACACAGGTTGGTACTCTATGTTGTGATGAATTTAATCCGACCAATGCAATGGAACCAGAACATTAAAAAAAAACATGCTCACATAGAAGTTCACATTTTAAAACATTGTTCATTATATATTGTTCTTTTCATTATGTTGCTTTGAGTTTCTTCTAAATTTAGAAATTAGAATGTCTAATTATAGATTAACATCTCTTTATTGTTTATTTGAAATTAAGAGAATGGAAATAAGCTGAACTGAGTATTATAACAACATGAATAACCAAAGCTCCGCACTGCATGTGTTTTTATTTGACTTCTACATTATCAAGATGTAATTGTTTTATTTCCTAGCTGAGTGCAGTGGAGTAAATGAAACAGTGATGACTTTCAATGATGTGAAGTACAACAACGAAATGCCCATTTCCTGTTACCAAGTGCTGGCTCAAGACTGCACTCCTGAGCTCAAGTTCATTGTTATGTTGAAGAAGGATGAACGTTCTGAGCAAAACAGTATCAATCTGAAACTCGCTGACGTGTGAGTACAGCAGTAATTTTAGATGGCTGGAAGGACACAAAACTCCCTTAACTTTTATTAAAATTATTAACTAACAGAATAACGTTCTCCAGCTTGATGCCTAAGAGCTGAAAAAGTAAAGATCCCAGCACAAGGCATACCCTTATTTTGATTTTGCAATGGTTTATTCCATAAAATAATATTTTAAATCAATTGTAATTAATTTAAAAATGAAAGGAGGTTTCACTGCATAAATGCATTAGATCCTGTATGTGCAAATGCAGCTACTTTAGTCTCATTGATGTTTTATATGTGATAAAATGTCAGAACATTAAAATGCACACTCTTACTTGCAAGGGTATAATCATACTATAATAAAACATACTGTATAATGGTAAATCATCCCTGATCAGTGTTAATCTAGGGCTAGAACTCTTAACCAACGATGACGCAGTCTCTTGTTTCGAATGTCTTATTTGGGCCTTCTTCCTCCAGTGACATTGACATGTACCAGGGTGAATGTTCTGTGCAGCTGGCAATTGATGGCGTGGAAATTCCTTTGGCTACCCTTCCATACGTACATAAATCAGGTCTGTCCAAGCACATCAGAACTTCTGACATTCAAAGGGAAAAGGCATAAGAGATGCCACGGACTGTATTTTCATAGGCTTTCACGTCTTACTAAATCGTTGTTTACCTGTATGTACGTTGACATGTTGCATTGCTTTGTTTAAAGGGAAAATAACAATTAATATGAAGGAAGATGGATTGGCTCTCACTGCTCCAAGTTATGGCCTCCACGAAGTCTTCTTTGAAAAGGACAACTGGAAGGTAACGTGGGAAAAATATATACTATACATACAATACAAACACTCATATACAGTATGCATCTCTTGAACAATGGGTAATACATTGTACTCTTTTGAAAATCAAGATTCAAGTTGTTGACTGGATGAAGGGACACACTTGTGGAATCTGTGGAAGAAGTGATGGAGAAACTATGCAGGAATATTCGACACCCAACAGCCGTATTTCTGAGAATGCACTAAGCTTTGCACATTCCTGGGTCCTTCCGGCTGCGAACTGCGGTAATGATTACAGTAAGTATTGTCTCCTTCCTAATCATTTGCACATAAAATTCCATGAACTTACCTCACTGACATTTTGAAGATGCTATTTGCATTTTGAGATCAAGGTTATAAGGTGAAGAATTCTAGCCAGAATAGAACAGAACAATTCCAAGAAAGACTATAGCAGCAGTTAAGAGCTGTTGAGCAATGTCACTAGAAATTGGTTCAAAAGATGCTTATTGCATCAAATGTGTTTGAAAAGAGAACAGCATCTATCATCTTTGTACCAAATTTTTTCCAGAATGCACCATTAAGCACGAGTCCGTGAAGCTGGAGAAGCAGGTGGTTCTCGAAGGACAGGAATCTAAATGCTATTCTGTGGAGCCTGTGCTGCGCTGTCTGCATGGATGTCTTCCAATTAGAACCACACCTGTCACAGTCGACTTCCACTGCCTGCCAATTGGTGAGTTGCAAGTCAGCTGAAAGATTTTAAGGAGCATTGCTGTGACTTTTTACCTTAGAATTGTAAGTAGTTTTGATGTGGTACAGAGTACACCACCAAGGAGCAAATGAAAGCACAGCTGAAGACAGCTGAGGAAACAGCAATTGCATCTTCATTCTTAATACATTTGACTGCATTAGTACATTAACTGCATTAAATATGGACTCAAGATCAAGTTTAAGCAACATATGGACTTGTCTTATTTTAACTTTTTTTTTTAAATATCCTTTTCCGATTATGTTTCAGACTCGCATGTGAGCAGATCAAGTGGTCAGAGCAGCATTTGGGAGAAGAGCGTGGATCTGAGCGAGTCTGTGGACGCACACATAGCCTGTCGCTGCAGTGAACAATGTGTTTAAACGCCTGCTGGCTCTGGCCCCTTCAACTTCACTTGACAAGTTATAAGATTTATTCATGGACCTATCTTTAACTTTCTCAAGTTATTCCCTGTAAATTGTGAAAATGTTAATAAATTCAAAGCAGCATATAACCTTGTGTTATTTTTCCCAAATTTTGTTGCGTTAAACAAAAGAAAAAAAATGGCTTAACAATAGAAAAATGTTCACTTTCCCGTTAGGTCTTTTGGTTACAGCTCGTGTAGCTTATACGACACTTTACCTTAGTGTAGGAAAGAATGATACCTTTTAAATAAAAGTGCATTCTATATAGGGATGGTTAGTTCATTATCTTTCAAACGTTGTAATCTCCAAGGTGCTCAATTCAAACCCTGATAGCACTTTTCATCTCATGCGCTTTGCATATAGGAAGAGTGCACTTCAAGCATTCAAGCCATTGTGTGCCAGCAGTTCCACTCCACAGCACATCTGTAGTGCCTCTTTAATGACCAAGAGAGAGAGTTTGATGTCTAATCTAAAGGATGGCACCTAATACAGCAGAGTATTCCCAGTCAATATTGTTTTGTACATTTTGGTCCAGAGGGTACATCATCACTTACTGGTCTACCAGCACTGCTATTCTCAACATCAGCCATGTAGTGCTCGTTAGGAATCTTTCACCTCAGTCATGACCACGAATTTCCCTTGTAATGTAGCATCCGGGATATTTCAGGATTAGGCTTCAAGATACTATTGACAAAACACTTCTAACCTGTTTGGTTAGATTTGGGGTTGGATTAGATAACCATTTTATCAAATCCTAATAAAATTAGGCAAGGTTGAAATAAGAATAATACTGTATATGTATGTATCCTCTTAAAGGGGAGCTGCACTCCCAGTTTCTCGGAAAAGTTATTAAATCTCAGTAACAAAACGAATTCATTGACATTACAGAAAAAGTTTACAAATTTCAAATTAAGCACAGAATCGTGAACTTTGTGAAAGCACCATGTTATTGCAAACTCACATTCACACTACCACGAACTGTGATGTGGTTTGGCCCTTCCTCCTCAGTAGTCACTGTAATGACTAATGTAATATGTATGAGCAAATACATAGAGATTGTGCAGCAGACATTTCACAGCAGAAAAAAATTATCTGAAAACAGGAGATTGCAGGGAACTGAATGAATCCTGCAGAAAACGTGGAACTGTACTCATCTAGGAACTATTCATCAGTTATTATAAGATGTGATATGAACTTGTTCTCAAGGTCATGTGTTAAAAATACAGAGCTCTAACATCAGACAAGACCATGTGCTGTAGCTAATACTGTATATGAACACCCAACTGACTTTAAATCACATGTATTGACTTTCTAAAATATATATTGTTGGTTTTAATCAGGTCCAGTTACTTTTCCTTATTGCAATAATGTAGCACAAACTGGATGAATATGAAAAGAAACCACATCATGGAAATAGGGAAAACTCTCAGGGATTTGTAAATCTAGATCATTTACAATAGCGGGTAAACTCTGGGCCGTTGTCATATTAGATCTGGCAGAAATGTTTTCCAAAAAGCCCATTTTCATAAACCATAAATTACAAAAAAACCTTTGTTCAAGTTTGAAATAATTTAACCAATATTAAAAGAAGCAGATCCAAACTGTGGTCCCACTAGTATCTCACTTTGCTCTGGCCAATTGTCTCTACTATATCCTATCTCCAGAAAATCTCCTTTAAATCGCTGCCTAATCTAGTGTAAAATCCAGAACACAGTGCCTGGCTGCATGTCATTGGCACTGCCAGCTTACACCTTGAAGATAATTTGCTGGTAGTATTTTCGCAGCACTATGAAAGCTCTGTCAGGAACTATTTTCACACTGCCATGGAAACAGTCTCTCTATTGCAAAGAGGGAAAGATTCGCAATGGTTTTTTACCAACATGATCAAGGCTGTAACATGATGCCAGTGTTTCTCAGAGGCACCGAATCAGGATGGTGGGACTGAAGGGTTGGGAACGGCTGATACATTCAGGGCTGCGGCCCTGCACTACGAGGGGGAGGGCTGTGCCCCTGCCCGGGTGCCGTCCGCAAGGGGCTCGGGATGGCAGGATGGCGGCGGCGCGGGGCCGGGGCACTGCGGGTGGCTCTTGTTGCGGTGGGCCGCGACGTTGTCTCTCTTCTCGAAGCGCTTGCCACAGATCTCACAGGCATACAGGTAG
Organism: Lepisosteus platostomus; assembly: GCF_059453375.1. NCBI lineage: Eukaryota > Metazoa > Chordata > Actinopteri > Semionotiformes > Lepisosteidae > Lepisosteus > Lepisosteus platostomus. The sequence continues at coordinate 31,820,728 of NC_142621.1, forward strand.
CCGGACTCCGCGTTGTGTTTCCGCATGTGCCAGTTGAGGGACGCCTTCTGTCTGCAGGTGAAACCACACACCTCGCACCTGTGGAGAAGGCAAGGGTCCAGGAAGGCACGTTATGCCTTTGACGTCTTGCAGATGAGTAGGAAAAAAACCCACATTCAGCCAACATAGATGTAATTAACTGAAGCTCGGGACAGAAAACTACTACAAGAATTTTCCCCAGCTGTTCCTCATCACAATCATTACTGAACCGATGGATGTCTAACACAAATACCACTTTTTACCCCCTCCACCCCATCTCCACCTTGTCCTATGCCCAGAGGACTGTCCCTTACTAATCAAGCAGGATGAGTCAATACTATCCTTTCTAAAATACACAAACATTCACAAAGCTTCGGATTCTTGGATGCTGTTGCTCCTCGCGAAGTCTGCATTGCCTAGATCGTAACATTAGCATGAGAAGAAGAATGCTGGGTTAAAAGGGCAGCAAGATTTATTTGTAATCAATAAAATTTGTCCACTTTAAAATACTTTTTAGAACAGAAGTCGATTTTTTAGACGTGGTAAGAAATATTTGCTAGGCTGCCCAACTCTTCAAGAAAAGAATTAATAAAGATTGTAAAACCAATAAGATGTGTAGGTGAAACAAGAATTTGATATGTCAATCCTAAAGCACTGAAACATTGTGCTAAGGGAGATATTCTTGTTTCCTAGTTTCCCAGCTGAAATAATTACTTTCTGATGCAGTTTTATTGTTAATAGTTTTAAAGACTTGAATCTGACTATTCCAATAGATTTAAAAAATCATGTAAAACAGGAGATAAAAGAGCTACAGTAAAATAAGCAGTTCATTAAACATATTATGTATAACCTCTCTGCTCTCCAAACAGTAACTCTGTAAATAATTTACATTGAGTCTCACTTAAAAACCCTTAGAATCTTATATCAGTAAATTATTCGGAACTGAGTTTTAGAACATCAAAGTCAACACTGTGAAGGATGTCAACTCCATAGAATCAAGGGAGTTAAGTAATGGTATACTTTAGGGGGAGCAGCCGTAAGACCTTCAATGGGAAAACAAGATGAAACTCACTGCAGAGGTTTTTCTCCAGTGTGAATCCGTCGATGGATGATCAGATTGCTGCTGGTTCGAAAAGCTCGGGCACAGAATTCACAGATGTAATCCCTCTTATCTCCGAAAAAAGACAGACACGCATACAGAATCTTAACATCTCTGGTGCTGAAACCCCGCCTCTGCGTTACAGGCCACTTCAGCCCAGTGCCCAGTTACATAACCCTCTAGCCAGCATTACGTTTGACCCAATGAGCAGAATCACCTTAGTCTTCGGAGCACTTGAGGATTGAGACCATTTCCAGATGTGACCTGCTGAAAATCAGTGCACTAAATAGACTAAATAGCCTTCGCTTGATTGCAACCTGTGCCATGTTCTTTTTCTAAAGAGATATACCAATTACCAGATTAAGTAATTCCACCCATCTTCCCTGTCTCAGTTCTTATAAATACATATCTGCTCAGACAAATTACAGACGCTTTACATTCTTCTGTAGCTCTGTTTGGCTTATCTAACACAGTTTACTAGGTGACAGGGGGGGTGTGAACTGTCATTGGGATCCCTGCTTCTGAACTTTTCACCCTAATAATAATAATGTTGTTATAATAATGTTTCTTTATTAGCCCTATACAATTTCTTGCATTAGGAATTCGTCTTTTCGCATACCCCAGCTTTTCTCCATGGAGACACAGACACACAGACAGGGAGAGAAGCTTGGGGTCAGAGCGCAGGGTCTGCCATCGTACGGCGCTCCTGCAGCAGTTGGGGTTAAGGGCCTTGCTCAGGGGCCCAACGGAGTAGGATTCCTCTGCCGGCCGCGGGATTTGAACCGGCAACCTTCCAGTCACAGGCGCAGATCCTTAGCCACAGAGCCCTTATGTCATGATGAATCATTTCCAAATTTACACAATAGTTCAATTTTTTGTACATCCCAAAAAAACTACTTTTCTCAAGGTGCAGATGTTTTCTATTTAGAATTTTCCGTCCCGTCCAGGAATCAAACATATGTAAAAATAACTATTTACAGTACATGCGTGGGGTGTTTTCTGGGGTCCAAGATACTCAATCTGGGGTCCAGATACTCTTTCTATCAAATCCCTCGCTCAACCATCTCTCACACAGTGAAGTACAGGGTACAGGACAGAACAAACTTTAAGTCATTTTTAAGTCACTTAATTGAGTTAAAATCAAGTAGTTTGGTATAGGTAAAGCCAAATGATTCTTACTGCTGTGTAGCTTCTCATGCTCCTTCAGGTGTTTTTTGAAATTGAAAGACTTTCCACACGTTGGATGAGAGCAAGTGAAGGTCTTCTGTTGAAAGTGCTGGTATTTCATGTGATGCTAAAAGACAGACAGGCTTATATTCATTACCATCAAACACCTGAAAATATGGAAATATTTAACTTTACACACATCTAATGGCTTTGCTTATTACTGTAAAGTAATGACCCTTATCATTGCGACACCATGCATTCTATATCATACTGCTCTCAGTGCACAGTGCCAGACTGGCCCAGTGCTGTTTCACACTAATTTGAGCTAAACCCTCTAATCGCTCTGTGTGGTACCTGCTACCACCTGCTAATGCTGCCAACTCTTCATTTCAGACTCACATTGAGATACTGACGAGTAGAGAATATTTTCCCACACCCATCAAATTCGCAGGGTAGAATCTCCCTCTGAGTTGCCTTTCTGTAACACAATTACAACCAGACAAAGTAATAAAAATGTGAGCAGCAAAAAGGATGTATTATTTTGTACAGATGCAGTTTTGTGTCTTTTGCACAGGTAAAGCCTTGTTAATTTAAAAAGCCGATGTGCTGAAAGGAATACCAAAAACATTTGATGCAAACAAATTTCATGCAAATACTGTCTCCTCGGAATGAGGCTTGTGTGGTTTGTTCAATATTCATGGAATTATGATGTACAGATTTTTATATTATCACAATTTATTTCTTCACTGGGAGGACTCATAATTTATAGTAATTCCTCAAATGTCTATATCAAATGTCTTCATCCTAAAAGTGTTTTACATGTAGGAGGATTTACTTTGTCAACTGATGCTCAGTAGTGAACTGTGGGATGTGATTTCAAAGTGTAAACGTAGGTATTTCATTTTTCAAAAAAAGTTTTCAGTAAGGTTTTAGAAATCCGTTGCCAGGTTCAAAGCACAAATATCAGGTCAAGTAGGTACTGTATATCCACATTTCATTTTTTCATTAACACACCAGGTCAATATCTGATAGTGGGATCTTTTTTCACAGTTAACATATTACTGTGATGTCAAAAGTCAAACATGAGTAAGAAAATATATCATTTTGCTTAAAGAATGTATACATAATCCTATTTGTGCAACATCTTCCTGTGGCGATCTGCGGTCTGCAATTTTTTCCAAATTCTTAACCAAATTCTTCTTGTGTTCTTATGTCACCTTCTTCTTTTTAGTCAGCATGTCTTCAGTACTTGAACACAAGCTACAGGAAACATCATATCTAGTAACCCAGAAATGAAATTACTCACTGACACTGACCTAATTCTTTTAGCTCCAATCTGTGAAAGATCATCGTCTGTTCCCCTTCTTATATTCCTTCTGAAAAGCAAAAATATAATATTTGAGAATAGGTCTTGATTCTTCTCTACCATGACCTTTCTGTGTCATTTTCCTACCTCACGTCTCTCTGTTTATTTCTCTATTAACCTTTTCCTTTCTATACTTACATCAAACCTCTAAGTATTGACAACAACAATAACAGTAAAATAATTATTTACACATGTATAGTGCTTTTCTGGATACTCCACTAAAAGCGCTTTACTTGTAATGGGGGCTCCCCTCCACCACCTCCAATGTGTAGCCCCACCTGGATGATGCTCCAGTACTCTCACCACACACCAGCTCTCAGTGGGGAGGAGAACAGGTTGATGAAGCCAATTTATAGATGGGGATTACTAGGGGGCCATAATTGGTAAAGGCCAATAGAAAATTTGGCCAGGATCGTGGGGTGACAACCGTACTCCTTTCACGAAATGCCCTGGGATTTGTAATGACTACAGAAAGCCAGGACCTTGGTTTTATTTCTGAGCCGAAGGACAGCATCTTTTTACAGTATAGTATTCCCGTCACTATGCTGGGGCATTAGGACCCACATAGACCAGGTAGGGTGAGTGCCCCCTACAGGCCCAATTAACATCACTTCCAGCAGCAACCTTAGTTTTCCCAGGAGGTCTCCATCCAGGTACTGGACAAGCTCACACCTGCTGAGCCTCAGTGCGTTGTTAGTTGTTAGTTGCAGGTTGATATAGCTGCTATCATATCGACCTCTTTGTCTCTCTGTTGACCCTTATGTCTCTGTATTAACAATGGTCGTTGTTTGGTTTAATCCCTCAGTCCCTCTCCCTCACCTGTTTTTCTCTCTCAGACTCTTCCTGGTTTCCCCGGTTGCTTCTCCAGTTTGAACTGTGTTCCCATATCTCACATTCCTCACAGGGGAAGTGGACATCCAAGAAGCTGCAGCATCACTGAGCACCAAAAAGGCACATTAGCACCACGTTAACACCATAAGTGCTTTGAAGGAAATTCATATTTCTCAATTTCAAGAGGAGGGGACATGTATAAAGAACTACACATAAGGGGACTGACCTTTTTGAAGAAGGGCTATAGTTCTTGTCAGTCAGGTCATCAGTGTAACTTATATCAGCCTCTTCATCCACAGGAGGTGAGTCCTGCTCTTCGCTGGATAAAGAGAACACTGTTACGGAACATTAAAATTATACACTTGCTTCAACTCACATAGTGGTTAGTCGGAATATTATGTACAGTTAACCTAAAGTAACATGGTCGTCTTGAAAGGCAAGGTTTAGACAAAACAGCTCTTCGCTGGAGAAATAACAGCCACCCCACTACTACCATGTCTGGCTTGGTGAGGTATTCTCATACAGTATACTCCCTGTGAATAAAAAAAACACGTGTAACTAATAAGAAACTACAACGTCTAGTACAATGTATTTTATTTCACAGCTTTAATTAATGTTGGAGTGTGCTGTGCTTTTAAAAAAATCAACTAACAGAACATAAAAACAAGTTTGCACAGGCTTTCTACTTAAAGATTGCTCTTTTAATCCCTGTATTTTAAGAATGTTCCTCTGGTATGAGCTCTTCCCTGGCTTTTCACTGAATACCTAACAACTGACAACACCCACATGGGGCAGTTATATCTTTAACTGCTACTTTGGTAATTAGAAACATGATTTGTATATGGCTTTTTATTCAGATTCTGCATCAGATCAATTAAGAATTTTACTACCACAAATCACCCCTTTCCTTCTTCACCTGCTTTTCCCGGTGGCGTGTTGGAAGGGGTCACCAAAGGTGTCCTTTAGGGAGGAGGCCCACTGCAGAACTACTTGTGAGTGGTATGAAGGATCTACAGTTAATGTTTGACGTGGCCCAGGTGTTGTGGTCACACTGGTTGATAGGCCAGAAGCCACAGCACATCAGAAGCCGGCCTGTGACAGCAGTTTGGATTCTGTGCCCTGATGTGTGAGTAGGGGGAGCTGGGGTACCTAATCATTTGAAATTTGTGAGGGACATGTGTGGGGATGCACAGTGGTGATGGAGTTGGAGAACATGTGAAGGATGCTGCTTGTGACTGGCCCACCGTGGAACTCCTGAGTTACTAGGCCTGTCAGCTGACAATGTCACAGTCAGGTAGTGACAGCATGCAGACTGACTATGACCAGACTGGCCCTTTCAAACACTGGATATCAGTAGAAAAGCCTCCATTCCAAATGAAATGAAACTGTTTCAAAAAGCACAAAAAAATGCTGACTTGCACAAAATACCCATGTAGAATTTTGGGTTTAATCTCACGGAAGAGATTCCATACAATGGAAGCTACCTTCCCATCACCTTCATAACAAGTAACTCAGTTTTAAAGAATAAACATACTGTACTTTAACTGACCTTGCGTCCTCCAGCTGCGTGTTGTCTGCTGCAACAATGTTACTTCCACTCTCTACCGCTGTCTCCCAACTACTTACAGAGTCTAAAAAGAAAAGTTTAAAATACTGCAGTCTCACATCTAAAAACAACATCCTGTCTTGTACATCACCGTAATCATAAAGAAAGAAAAGATTTTTACTTTTATCGCTTTTATCACTTCGTGTAAATGAGTTCCTTTAATGTAGACAAGATGTATATGAACAGCTTGTGTGCGTACACCTCCACCCCCAACCCCTCCATTTCTGTCTTGTCTGGAGGAGCTGAAATCCCATAATTTTCTCCTTACCTGCCTTATCTGTCGCACTGTTGCCATCCTCAGCTGCTCGGTGCTCAAGCGTCACCTCCTCTGCTGGCCCGTGTTCTGCATCGGGTGTTGGGGAATTCGAATTTGGATCCCTCCTGGTTCTGTTTGTAGAGAGTTCCTTGGCTCTCTCTCCATCCTTTCTACACCTTCTGCTCGGCTTTGCTCTCGTCTTGTGAAGGGCAGGAAGGGTCTCCGACTGCGAATTAACCCTCTCTGCGCCCTCCCTCGCCCCCAAGTTAGACTTCTCTGCCCTGTCGACTCTCTCTGAGGGACACCACACAAACACATGGCCCCCTTTGCACTCCCACCTCAGGCCAAGTGATCTCCTTATCCTCCCATCTCCGCCGCTCGTTACTGTATCCCCTCCCATTTCAGGAGAGCCTTGAGCAAGCCTGGATCTGCTCCGGCAAGCAGCTTCACCTGTACCGCTGATGGGAGGACAGGAGATACTGTCATTATTAGAGGTATTTTCAGTACAGTCTTCACTAGTGCCATAAGCGCCATCAGTGCAGGGGACAACAGAACCACACTTATCAGTGAGGTCATTTTTTTTGCAGGTCACTATATCTTTGCAACTGCAATCCCCGTGGACATGTCCAATTGTATCATTACTCTCTCTTGTCGGAGATTTGCGATGGTCACTATCAATATGATCAAAAATGGTCTTATGCAACTGAGCATCACATTTCTCCAAAGTTTCAGCACTGAGTGTGTTTAGCAAATCACCAGTCTGTCTCCTCCCTTTGTTCACCACATTAGAGTGTGGATTAGGACTGTTGCTGTGTGCAGCCTGTACAATTGGAGTAAAATGGCATTGCTGACTGTGATCGTGAACGAGCGTAACTAAGTGATTCAATGACTCCTTTGAGGTCAGAAATGTGTCGAGACTCTCCATTTTAATGACCGCACCTAAAATATAATAAAAACATAAAACAGGGAGGTAAGAAGGGAGATCTTTGTCATACACACGATAAGCATTTTTCATTTTTTGGCATCTGTCAACAAACACAACCCCTAATGTCAGCAGTAAGGTTAGACCAAAGCCCTCTTCATAAGACACTTATTTTGAAGAAGGACAGAACGAACTTCAGAGCTGTGGCAGAGGGTGCCGATTCACTGGAACTATTTCAAAACAAACTTTTATACAGTGGTCTTGAGATTTTACGAAAGAGTGATAATACGTGGCAGCATAGAAGAGATTGAGGCTCTGTGTCATGGATAAATAACTGAACTGTGTCTGCTAATGACAGAAAGAGGCGCAAAGAAAAACAGTGTTAATATGCTTTCCTTTGATTGTAAAAGGAATCAAATTGTGCAGCTGAACTTCTTGGCCTGCTTACTCATTAGAAAAAAAGGAAAGTGCAAAGGCCACACAGACAGCCAAGAGGTGACTGACTCACACACACTGGACCCATTGCCAAACACTGTGAATTCAATACGCCAGCAGAGAAGATGGTGATGCATCCCTGACCAGTGTACTTACCCAGCTCACATTAGTCAGTCAAGCTGTGTAAATGAGCAACAGTTGTATTTGATATCCAGGTGGAGCATTGCATTAATCATACTTTCAAGAAGAATTAATTACACTTTGCATTTCATCTCACTTCATTCACCTCTGAAATGCAGCCCCAGTGTCAGCCACTCTGAGCCAGGAGCACCACTATACACACTACACAACAGACTACTCAGCAAGGCGGAGAACCGAGAAATTACTTCACTAACTGAGGGGAACTATAGGTATTCTCAGACTGCTACATACTATAGAGGCAGGGATATATTTTGGGTTATATCAAATTTACACAATTATTTACACTTTTCTCATTGGGACAAGTTTTTCCCCAGATGTTAAACTTAAGCCATCTTAGAGAAACAACAAGAAACATTTGCCTTGTCTATCACTATAAGTACAGTTTTTTTTTTTTACAGTAGTAAAAGTTAAGAGACATCATGCTTACCTGAACAGCTGATGCAGATGTTCGAAAAATAACTGAGGGAGAGAAAGAAATACTTCAGATATGAGGTCCAAAAGCAAAGCAATGGAGTTTAAAAGAAACAATGAAAATCTGGATGTGACCACCTAGCAAGAAACAACAGGCCTCTGTAGAAGTACTGTATGTAACCACTGGGCTGAGGGCTAGAGGGAGCTTCCTACAGAACACCACAACCACGAGGACGTGAAACCCTGGGGGCATTATTCAGTGAAACAAACTCAAAGACTCCGTCTTTTCGGTTAAAAGAAGACACGTTTGTGTCAAATTCACCACCAACATATCCTCTACCCTGACTCTAAACACTGGAGCCCCCCAAGGCTGTGTGCTTAGCCCTTTCCTCTACTCCTTATTTACTCATGACTGTCACCAGGCATAACTCAAACTCCATCATTAAGTTTGCGGACGATACAACAGTCATCAGCCTGATCACAGATGGTGAAGAGTCTGCATACAGGGAGGAGGTTGAAACCCTGGCAGCATGGTGCCAGGAGAAAAACCTCTCTCTGAACAGATGATTGTGGACTATAGAAAAGACCAGGGAGGAGATCACACACCTATCTACATCAGTGGGACTGCAGCGGAGAGGGTCAGCAGTTTTAAGTTCCTGGGAGTAAACATTTAATCTATCTACAGCACAGAAGCAGCTAGAAACTTGACTCGTACGATATAGTCAAGTCCTTTTCTGCAGGACATGGAATCAAGGAGAACATTCCTGGACGCACTCACTTTAACAGTACAATTTACTCATTTATAATCATATCCGCAGGAAAGATGAAGCCGTCTTTGCTACAGCAGTACTATCTGACTAGTGCACTGACAGTCAATCTGGACAAAGAGAAATGAAAGCTACAGTAGATCTCTGGGAAACGGGACCTTCTCCAATCTAGTTTGTGCCCCACTGGAGCATGCTGGGTAGACTGATTTGAGTCAGTACATGCTGTAAGAGGTATTGCCTGCAAATCCATTAAGGAATCTAATGTTAAATAGATTGAAAAAGTGCTCATGTTTTCTAGCCCAAGTTCCCAGTTATTATTTTCTTCATCTTCTGTTTTCCTTTGTTTCTAAGACAATCCAAGTTGTTCACATTTGTCCCTTTTGTTTTGCATTCCCTTCAGCACAATAACCCACCAACGTGCAGCTTTCCTTTAAATCTGCAAATAAGCACCCAGGGACACACACACCTCCAACACCCAACTGCCTCTAACCGCTCATACATCAGGACCCTCAAACCTGGCAATGACTATACTAAAAGTAAAAGGCACATGGGCTCGTGACACAAAGAAAATTGTTTCTGTCAAATAAAACCACCAATTAAATTGTGGCTATGAAAGATTTTAACTGTGCAACCCCATTTTTAAAAAAATGCAACATATTTCAAGGGCAATGATCTTATACCATAATTTAAATGAGCATGTCACTCTGAAAGCTATGTTTAGAAGCAACCAAGAGGTAAATAGTGAGCACGGCATGGCTCAAATTTGTTGTGTAAGTTCAATAAATGTGAAGAGGTTACACAACAAAATTGAGTTTTGCCAGTATAATGTAAGGTGTGAGTTTGATGGTGACAAAAATATGAAGATGATTCACGCAGAGTGCATGACCAGCTTTACAAAATAATTGGGGATACGGGATGCGAAACTTTTCACACTCCATTTTAATTATTTTTTTATCTGTTCTGAATTCAAAAATGTTCCTCACTATGGTCTGTGCTGATAAAATTCACAACCAACAAAAATGTCACACCTCTCCGGCAAAGTTGAAACAAACGTTATATTTATACAATACATGCATTCTCCTAAACTTAACTCTGTTAAAAATACATGTAGACAAGGGTCTACTTGAAGCTTAGGATTGGCAAGGGTGTTTTTTTTTTTTTGGGGGGGGGGGGGAGAGAGAAATGTCGAGAATTTTAGAAAAGAAACCAGAATTTTAGAGAAAAAAACATCCATGTTGAAACACATTTTTGAGGGAAGATTTGGCAAGAGGCTCAGAGACACCTCATAGTGAAGCTGGTACATTGCCCAGCTCTTTACATAGAGGAAAACAGTGATGAAATGTAGGTAGAACTCAGACTGAACTAGGCTTTAGTTTTGTTTTTGTGACATTTGGGTTGTTTCTTTCACACTGCAAAACAACACGGCTTTTCTTACCTTACAGCTGCATTTCTGCATCTGTTCTTTCCGGAGTCTGGCCTATTTAAACATCCTGTTACGACAACCCATTCCAGGGTATGGCACCGAGGTATATACTGTATAACAAAACCTGAGATGTGTGTGTATATTTGAAATTTCTTCACTCACACCCACCAGACAGAGCTGAATCTTCCATCAGTAAGCATTAGTATGACGATACACGGCGTAAAGCCTCATGGCCTGTGTGCCATGGCAACCATCTTAGTGACCCTGGTGTGTTGTCTCATCCCTTGCAACAGTCTCATCTCCCTGTTCATCAGCGCGTCTCTCTGATTGCACCTGAACGCCTGTCTCATTCTCTCTGTGTTGGGTAACATCGGTACCTCTCCAGCAGATACTGTGCGAGCTCTGAATGCAGACCGAACCCCAGCTTTTCCTTCAGTTCTCCCCAGTCCTCCAGGCAGGATCCCAGCCGAATCCGGGACTTACTCCTGCGAGCGTCGAGCTCACGGCGCCTCTGTCGCCGCGCCGCGTCCCGTGTTGATGACATCACTGCCTGAGGACATAAACGGGTCGACAAGGGGACATCCTGACATTTCTGCCACCAACGAGAAAGCATAGATGAACAAGTTCATTTCCGCTCAGCAGTTTGCGTGGACCCTCACTCAGATGCTTCTGAAGGCTTGCATTCATAAGGGAGAGGGACTTAATAATCTGTGTGCATGCCATTTTGTGCGGGGACATTCATGCATCATACGCCAAAGGAGTCACAATTACCTATCTGTGCACATTAATTAGGGCACAATAATTGTATTGCTTCTCATCTACACACCACAGGGCCGCATACCAGAGAGCCAATCTGAACCCTTACAAAAATAAAGTGCAGCGCTGTGGTGGTTTATAACTGCAACATCTTATACTAACCACAGGTGGATGGTCAGGTAAAAAAAAATGGTGGTGCAGCTCAAATAATTGGTAGTGCAAATGTGTAATTAAGCTGCATTTTTGGCCTGTTGCATGCAAAGCTTCACGTTGTCTGAGCTACAGATCAGCCTCTGGCTGGATTAAAGCCCTGGTGCTGATGATTTCTGACAGATCTCAGTTTAATCGGCGAAGCAGGTTCTAAAGCAGAAGGCTTGGAAACGTTTTCCAAAGACACTGATATGACTGCCATTGCATTGTACTGGTTGATGCGGGAACACGGTCTTTTGTCATGTCTCCAGCACTGTATCTGCCCGGCTGCATGGTGCTCCAGTTTCAAACAGGCACTTTACTAAGCATATGATGACGCAGTATGGGAGGAAAAAGCATTACCTACTGTAATTGTGAGGTGTGAGTGTATGCTGTATATATAGTGAGGTGCTGTAATTAATCCTGTCTGGCATCATATGCATTACAGAATCACGTTAAATATATAACTAGAAAATGTATAAAAATCGACATCCTTTAGAAACAGACAGTAACGTTAAGTGTTACAATGGCTCTTGTTTAATACAGTGTTTGTTTAGTAACATTTATGTTATATATAAGCATCTCACTTGGCAATAATACTGTATTGTATTACATTGTATTGTATTGTAAAACAGTCAAGGTATATGTATATGAGACTAAGCTATTTTTTCCCCAATATGAATCCACGGCGATTCATATTTTATAAACAATATGCATTGTTTGCATAAATACAAACAATGCATATAAAGCATTGTTTGTATTTATGCAAATACAATAAAGGCGGCGGAGGCTTTCCATGTACAAGTATACATACAGTATCTAACCATATTGCCTGTGTTTCCTGTGCTAATCCATGCATTTTACTTCAACAAGACTGGAGCGCACAAACTTGTGGTCAGTTTCACATTTCTACTACGGCGTGACAGCGAGGGAGCGTATCTAACTGTAAATCACTCGATGCTGACAACATACTGGACTGGAAAAAACGAGGGAGAAAACCAAAAAGATTAAAAGATTCATCTACAGTGATGTCTATTCACTTTCTAGCACTACACAGTTATTAATGATGTACTATAGAAAGAAACTTTACGACGATATTTGTAATTTGGGATCAATACAAATATTTTCTGGAACACATCTGATAATAGTACAAATGCATGCTGTTGCACACTTCCTGACAAATTTACATTTTTATATTTTCATTCAGAAATCGTACGTACTGCGTTCTAAAACAGCCATTAAAATATGCCCTCGCACAATCAAGTAGAAACACTACTTCCCTTTTTGTACAGACCAATTGCGGACCCCACCCCGCCATTCTTACCGTTGCCCTTTTAAGGAGGAAATTCACTAAAGAGATCTGGTCAAATGTAATATTTTTCGGATCTGCTGAAGCCGCTCCCACTTGAGATAAATATGCGCCGTTACTGCTTAGCAGGTAACAAAAAAAAATGATTTCCTGCGCCGTATAAACCCCAAGTAAAAAAAACAAAAAAAACTCCAGCGACAAACAGCTGAAAGACAAACAGGCCTCTGAGCCGAGAGGATTGTGGGACTAGTAGTTTTTAATTGTCAACCATAGATATCGCGGAAACAAATTAGATACGCAACCTTAAACGACTCATTCTTTTCAATGCCATAGTTGCGACGCCATATTGCTGAGGTCTTTTATTTTTATAGAACCCTATCTCGAAACAATCCGGGTCATGCAATAGATAAAAGTTTATACCTGCCACCAGAGACAATAAAAAAGGACTCATTGCATAAATTTTGTATGCCATTTGTGATCATCCTAAATTTTCAGGATCAATCAAGCCTGATTTCGACAAGGAAGAAGGTGTTTTCAACAGATTCATAGACTCTTGATCACACAAATGAAAAGTAAACAGAATTCAGTCTTTTGCGCTGCCTGAACATTTGACCTAATCACAACATTTAATAAAAAGTTCAAGGAAAATTCAAGAAAATGATTATTGGAAAATCACAACATAATAGAAATTTAAAGCACAGCTTAATCAAAGATCTTGAAGGGAAAAAATCAAAGAATTGTAGAGAGGGAGGAGTTTTAGAATTTCATGCTAAAGAAATATTTAAATTTGATTGGCTATGTTAAAAATGGGGTTGTAGTACTAGATACCCCCTCCCCCACCACCATTCAATACTTGAAGCAGTCTTGATGTGGTTTTAAAGCTCCTGTGGGCTCCTGTGGACACAACAGGATCTGAGAACACTTGTTTCTGAAGACTTGTGGGATTCAAACCTCTGGTGGTTTTTCATTCATATTTTAGTAAGTTCTTGACCAGTCCCTAATTTGCTAATTGCTCACCCTTTCCTGTGCATTGAGATACAGTATCTGGTTGTGGGACCCTCCAGCAGCCTCTACTATACTGAACCACGCTGAAAATGCTCTTTATCTGTTAAAGTACAATTGCAACTTTCTCTGCCATTTCATTAATAGATTCATTTAATACAAATGTCATTCAGAATAGCATTTCTGGGACTGTTTCAAAAACCCGCCCAGTTATACTGTATCTATGCTCAGCTCCTGAAAGTGAGATTATTTATTATTATTATTATTATTATTATTATTATTATTATTATTATTATTATTATTATTATTATTATTATTATTATTTATGTTACCAAGCAATATTCACCATCATTCACACAGAAATTCTGGGAATCCTTTACCTTACGTTCTTTGTGCTGTATTTGATTGTCAATGGAACTGACAGGAAACAGCAGAGTTTGCCAAACTGTGGGGATAAAGAACCTGGAATCCTTGAATTCAGTTATTTTCATGCAAACAAACATCTTCACGAATTATTTGGGTACTGGAATCAAGTCTGCAAAAAAAAGATAGGGGCTTTATACAGTAGTGTAACAGTCTGTTGTTGGAATGTACATTTTTTTCACTAATTTTTCATGTAGTTGTTTTGCATGAATCCAGACATTTTTACTTTCAGTCAGTTTACTGGCTTTAGCAACAGATAAGTGCTAGACATAATCTTTTAAACCTAATCCATGTCATCTAAGATATACATTATTCAAAAGTCAATGCAATGTTAAATTCCATGAGAGTTATGACACAATGTTATTTAATTGATGACTGGGGAGTCCAGATGACCATATAGTAAGAGAGATACAGTCTACCACTCTGTTCCAATACCAGCATCATAAGAGATAAGAAAGAAAATATTCCTCATTCCAGATGAGCATCTGACAAGAATCAAGAACCAAGACTTGCATGAGACAACAGGAACTGACTAGACATCGGAAAATTTCCTGAAATCTGAAACTGCCCATTTTCATTGACCAGATACTGAACAAACTTGTGATCTAAATAGCATGCCTGGCAAAATGAATAATGTCATAAGGTCTTGGGTAATTGTGCAATGTTATGATGATTAGTTTGTACAGTTATAAAACTTCACTTTAGTTTATTTACTAAGTTGTATCCACAAGACATGCAGTATGAAGCACGCTGTTGCATAGTCCCCGCAGTAACGTTGTAATAGCAAATGTCTTAGTATTAGAGATTTGAGGATATTCTACAAACTACTCATCAATTACTTAATGACTGTACATAATGACATAATGTAACAAAGAGATCTGTTTCCAAAGAAATGAAATGTAAATACACATGCACATAATTTAAAATATTACCCTAAAAACACCTATTATAAAGATGTGTAAAAATAGCTTAAAATAATTGGAAAGTAAATTTGAAATAGAAAGCCTTCACAAACTCTAATAAACAACTAAATTATTCTAATTCGATTATATGGTGTACCATAAATAAATTCCAAATACTGTAATAAAAAGTTCTGAGTGATGTTAGAAAGCTGCTTTACTTGAAGACGTTCACTGCAGGTTTCTGATGAAAAGGGAAGATCTGAATGGTTTCGAAGGTAACTGACAGGAAATGGTGCAGTGTGTTTTAATGTGATCTGTGGGTGTATGAGTTAGTAACGAAACTGAGTGACTCAGATTCACTCGGAGTTTGAATGCTGTGGGGAAGTAAACTTTTTTTTTTTACTTTTTATTTCAATACATGATCATCAGGGTTGAGACACTTCAGATTATATCCGAAAACCATTGACATAAGATCACATACGTTCACAATAGCACATGACAGCATCTATGCAGGCCACACACACTTACACATAGGCTGACAGGATGAAGCTCTGAGTTTCACACACACACACAGACCTACTCACTAGCCTAGACTGCAGCGCTGAGATATACTGTACTGTACATATTCTCCCAAAACAAAGCCATTTAAACAGCAGCATTGAAATGGATGAATTAGGTAAGTGTTTTAATGCAATTTTATGTTTAGTAGGAGCATTTGATACTGTATACGTAAATGTATTGTATATTTCAGAGATGTAATTGTTTTTTATTTTTCAGTTCAGCAGGTCAGTTTTAATGACTGAGTCAAAGATTTGAGAATTTAAGAGTTACTGGCAATAGAATGTTTTATTTTGTTTTGAATAAGATTCAGTTGAGCGTTTTAGGTTTCCGAGGTCTTAGACATGGCGTGATCTAGAGAATAAAGTCATACAGGACAAAAGACATTGAGAATATATAAAGAAACAGATATATAGCAGTATTTGAGAAAAATAACTGCAAAGGGAGTATTTTTAAAATTTGTTTTGAGGTGAGGGCATGAGTGAGGAGGTGTCACTCAGGATAACAGAAATGTAAAAGAATAAAATGGCCACAGTAATAAAATATTTCATACTGTAATTACATTGCACGAGTACACACGCTCTGCTGAAACAACAAAGGACAATTCTGATTTGTGTGGATAATAAGAAAACTGGTGATGTTAAGGACAAATACAATAACAACAATCACTATTATTATCTTGTAGACAGCTTACTGGAGGAGTTGGCTGTGAGTTCTTCCCAGAGTTCAGAAGGGCAAGATAATACCTCTACAAGAGGCAGCAGAGGAGATAACTGGGTAAATGGGTGATTTTAGAGGAAATTCTTTACACCAGTGATGCATAGTTCTGTGCTTAAAAAATTCATAATTAAAAAAATCTGGTTACTTTTTATTTAAGAGTAAAGATCTATTTTGAAATAAGTCATCAAAGAGAACTTGATGTAGAGCAGTCAGTTATATATTTATAAGTATTAAGCTTTAAGGACTTGCCCTAAATGTATTTTCATATTACTGTAAATTTGTAAAACCTTTATTTTTCTGTTGCTAGACAATTTAACCTGTAAATAAATGACTGTGTACATCCGTGGCTCTCAGAGGAAACTTTTAATGAACAAATTTCCATGAAGTGAAAAAAGTAAAAATCTTTTAAAGGATGTAAGTCTCTGATACAGTACTGTACATCTCAATTTTCAGAAAGTCTTTGGCAACATCCACTAGGTCAACTGAACTCTTTCTTAAATGTTTGCTGGTTCATATTTAATGGATTCAAAACTGGATTTCATGTACAGTATAGCGGTCTTAAGAGTAATCTGTGAGATGAAATAAGAACCTGAATCCTCCATCTCTTGTCTGAAGATCCCTATGGAAACACCTATTGAGTTGCTGAAATTAACAGCAGCACCTGTATTCTGAACTGAGTTAACTGACTCCCTTTCACTCCTACATTCTAGGAACGTTCAGCGTATGTCAAATATATCACTGACACACAAATGTAGTTTATGAAATAAAATTAAGTGGAATGAATTATTGAAAGATCATTTCAAATGAAGGGTGTCAATATTTTTGTCTAATAGTATAGGAATGAAATGTACCAGACTACGAATCGCTCACTGGTTGACTATGCTGATGATACTGTAAACGGTAAACGCAGGGAAAGGTATCGCTATTCAACAGCAGTGTAAGACACAGAAAGATTTGCAAACAGACGCAAATCTAAAGCAGGGAAAAATTGTAAGGCATAAATAAGTACAGTTCTACACATGTGCAGAATGTGTAATGTGCAGAAGACATAGCAAATGTATTTTCAAACTTTGTTAAACAAGCTGTTTGCAAGGATATACAAGGACTATTTAAAGTAAATTCTGCTATGCAGCACATTTTAATCATTAAGTAGAATCTACAGAGAAGAATAATAAATTAAAGGACAGGCTCAATAAGGAAATACCATTAGCTGTTAATTCCCTCTAATCAGACATGTCACTAAGATTAAATAGCTAAAGGGGCTATTTTGAATTTTTAAAAAAAGTTTCATCTTCACTACAAATTATATATAACTATGACATTAACAGTAGCAGTTTTTTTAATCAAAAAGCTTCCAGTCTTCTTAACCTTTTCAATAATAAGTAAAGGGTAGTAAATATCCCCTATACCTTGGATCAAATGTACATGTAAAGACTCAGACATCTCAGAAGGAATCCTGTGCATCAAAGACTTACAACAGCCTATATACTATATATTTAGTAAAGATATAGTCGACCAATCCAGCTACATTTTTAGGGCCATTCATAAACATTTAGGAAGAAGCACAACTATTTCTCTATGTACACCTGTTATTGGCTATCTAGCAAAAAGTACCATAAGAGTTTAACCGTATGTATTTATCTTATTAGAAGATAAGGAGATTACATTCTTTAAAGACATTTATTCTGAGCAGAAACTAATGGCATGTCTGTCATGCAGACAATTTTTCTGTTTTTTAGGAGTTTAGCACTTTATTCAGTTTATCCTAAGCAGATACAGTAGCAGCTTATTTGTTCTTGTTTTTGTCAAATTTCAAATTGCACGTCTCCTGTTTTACTTTAAAGTCTACTGTACATTGTTATTGTGGATGCATCTCAGGTCCTGGGGAGCCCTAAACCAGCAGGTTTTGTGGGCCATTATTAAATCTCCAGTTTCTAAAGATTCAGAGATGCTCCAATCGTGATCAATTAAACAAGGGATTTGTTAAATGAAGTCATTTCATTTAAGAGCTAAAATATAATAACTTGTCAGCCATCAAGGACCAGAGATTTCTTAATTGGATAGATTACTCACAAGATTCGTCACTGGATGGACACGCCTATTCTAAGAGCTCAGATGAAAAAATCTTGTTTCCATTTGAATAATAATAGAGTTCAGTGCAGCTGTGGGACCCTAGTCCATGTATAATCAATCAATATATAATCAATTCTACCTTTAGACTGACACAGTCTAATGTTATCTGATAGTTACCTCTACAAAGGTCTTCCGGCTGTGACATACAGTAGAGCATTAACACAGAAGGTGGAACTGAAACATCAATAGGGAAGTTGAGAGAGGAATTTAAAACTTACACCTCCCCATAATATATACTGCCCAAGCCAAACTGGACTTTTTAAAGACGTCTGATTGGAACACAAGGAAAATAATTCTTCAGAGATTTACTCCAGGTACTGAAGTAATAAAATCCTATGTGGGATACTTACCTGGGCCACACAATGTAGTTGAAGTTTTGTATTCATACAGCATTTTGATCTTAGTGACGCTCTCATTTTAATGCACATATGTTTAAGGAGGGATTTAGTTTGATAATCAAAGCATCTTAACCATAGGGACTAGGCTTGGACATTAGTTCTTGAAAAAATGCAATTCTTCTTCAGTTGTTAATTTCAATATCCAAGTTTGAAGCTTGTTTCAGTTCTACTTGCCTCATCACATCAGATATGATTTTAACCCACAACACTTTCATTCAGTCTTTTATATATAAAAATGCGGCATGTTCTCTTTTGATTTCTGGTGCTGTATGGTTCTCTTTGCTGGGACAAGTGGGCTGACCTTAACTAGACCATTCAAGGATTTTACACATCTCAGTCCCCCTGCAATGCAGATGTGTTCCATCCAGCATGACTCAGCCCTCATCTAGATAGATGTTTTATTGATCATGGGTATGGAATTCGGGCTCCTCCTACAGTAGGTTCTGGGCATTATCCTGGGAATGTACCTGGTCACCCTTTGTACCTATTCCAGAGCAGCAGTGTCGATTTGGGGAGGTCTAAGTCAGTCTGGGGTCTGCCTTTGCATCTTCTCTTTAAAGATGAAAACAGACATCCAGTGAGAAGGAGTAAAATCCAAGCAACTGCATGGAGAAGAAAAACACATTGATGAAATCAGAGAATGAGAAAGAGAGAAAAATATGGTTAGAAGCCTCTAATTTGCTTAAACAAACAGGAAGTCTCGAGATATTTTCAGTATCACATCATTTGCAAAAATGTAGTATTAACTATATCAAATAAATTGAAGTATTAATTACTGTACTATAATGTCTTATTTATTCAGTGATGCTGCACTTATTTCTTTTAAAAAATATTGTTTGACCCAGGTGACACTGAGCATACAGTAAAAAACCCATTAAAAAACACAATTTGTTTTCTTATTCTCACATAGCCTCATGTATATGTTATTATTTTTATACAGCTGTACTTGAAATATACATCTTCTGCTGTTCCTTTTATTCGCTTGTGTTTTGTCTTTTTTAATGTAAAGAATGGATTACCAAGACACGTTCTGAAAGTGGAGATAAGGATCATTTTAAACTGAGTTTTCACACTATAGAACCACAGTTTCAAACTGGCATCAGACTGGTCATTGTTTGAACAAGTATTTGGTCAGAGAGTATTTTCTGTTTTCACATTCCTGCGTGTTATTTCAGAAACATATATTTCTAAACTAAGTTTACCCCCATTTTGTTTTTCCAAATGCTAAAAAAACAACACAGAAGTTAAATAAGTTAATTCCGTAGGCTAACATTTCTCTTAGGGTTAAGGTTGTTTTGTTTTTGTGACATTAGAAACTGGATGTGATAATTTTGCAGAAGATCAAAGCAACAAGGTGGTTTTATCAGAGCTTCTTAGAAACACCTTATGTGATTAAATCAACAGTCCATGCATCTGTATTTCCTGTCTCTTAATATTCTGCTAAAATGAGTTTTTGCTTTTGCAAAGTAGCATTCTCTTCTGTGGTTTAAGATGTTCTGTATTGCTATTTTTTATTATTTGGTTTTAATGAAGCTGTTTAGCAAAGTAAAAACTAAATGCTGGCTGAGTAGTCTGTGTCTCATGTACCTTTGCCTTATCAGGTCCAGCCAGTCTACACCACCAAACTCCCAGCAAAACCAGCACAAGAGATCGAGAGTGAACATGTATACAGGTGAGACTGATATGTTTTTTTAAAAATATTTCTGAAATTAAACACACAGAAGGGAAAAGAGACAGAATGAGTCTCAGAATCAAAATGCATCTGCACACACGCAAAATTCTTCCCCAGACTAGTCACTGTTTAGTCCTAACTTAGTCTAATAACACATCCTGAATGTTGGATTTATTATCAGCTCTAAATTGCTAAACCAAATGACTTTTGATATTTAGAATATTCTCAAACAAGCATGAGTATTCAGTGGTAATGTACAGCCAAAACTGAAGCAAACAGTTGAAGCTAGAATGTCTACATGCACAACTGAAAGCTCAGATTTTAAAATGAACACGTACACAAACAACAAGACACATCTACCCACCTGAATACCTCCCTTCACAGACAAATACACATATACAGTATATATACTGTATATGCAGGCAGACATAATTTTAATTATGACTAGATTAGTAATGATGTGTTTTATCTTAAAGTCTAATTTATCCGAAACTACAGTAAACCACAAGATTTTGTCTTGTAATTAACTGATACATTACATAGTGTACACATGGCAAATTGGTCGACTGTTCTGCTGTTTCGGTTAAATATAACGTGGTTTCTGTGGTCACACCTGCTGCAAAACTACATACAAGGGCAGGAACTGTTTTTCCTTTGTATACTAGTGAGGTACCGCACCCTGAGGAGGCCTGTTTGCTCAGCCCCGGATCAGCAACACGGGAGCTGGATGCCATAATGAGTGGACTGCTGGAACTGGACCTGGGGGTGAGAGGCCAC
Source organism: Lepisosteus platostomus (assembly GCF_059453375.1). Classification (NCBI taxonomy): domain Eukaryota; kingdom Metazoa; phylum Chordata; class Actinopteri; order Semionotiformes; family Lepisosteidae; genus Lepisosteus; species Lepisosteus platostomus. The sequence continues at coordinate 31,842,069 of NC_142621.1, forward strand.
AGACATCGTTTCCTTTCTTCCTTCTTTCTTTTTATTACTCTAGTCTATCGAGTCCAGGCCCAGAGAGTTTACAGGGTGCAGGCCCACAGAGAGAAGAGTTTACAGGGTGCAGACCTACAGAGAGAAGAGTTTACAGGGTGCAGACCCACAGAGAGAAGAGTTTACAGGGTGCAGGCCCACAGAGAGAAGAGTTTACAGGGTGCAGACCCACAGAGAGAAGAGTTTACAGGGTGCAGGCACACAGAGAGAAGAGTTTACAGGGTGCAGGCACACAGAGAGAAGAGTTTACAGGGTGCAGACCCACAGAGAGAAGAGTTTACAGGGTGCAGACCCACAGAGAGAAGAGTTTACAGGGTGCAGACCCACAGAGAGAAGAGTTTACAGGGTGCAGACCTACAAAGAGAAGAGTTTACAGGGTGCAGGCACACAGAGAGAAGAGTTTACAGGGTGCAGGCCCACAGAGAGAAGAGTTTACAGGGTGCAGACCCACAGAGAGAAGAGTTTACAGGGTGCAGACCTACAAAGAGAAGAGTTTACAGGGTGCAGACCCACAGAGAGAAGAGTTTACAGGGTGCAGACCTACAGAGAGAAGAGTTTACAGGGTGCAGACCTACAGAGAGAAGAGTTTACAGGGTGCAGACCCACAGAGAGAAGAGTTTACAGGGTGCAGACCCACAGAGAGAAGAGTTTACAGGGTGCAGACCTACAAAGAGAAGAGTTTACAGGGTGCAGACCTACAGAGAGAAGAGTTTACAGGGTGCAGACCCACAGAGAGAAGAGTTTACAGGGTGCAGACCTACAAAGAGAAGAGTTTACAGGGTGCAGGCACACAGAGAGAAGAGTTTACAGGGTGCAGGCCCACAGAGAGAAGAGTTTACAGGGTGCAGGCACACAGAGAGAAGAGTTTACAGGGTGCAGACCTACAGAGAGAAGAGTTTACAGGGTGCAGACCCACAGAGAGAAGAGTTTACAGGGTGCAGACCCACAGAGAGAAGAGTTTACAGGGTGCAGGCCCACAGAGAGAAGAGTTTACAGGGTGCAGGCCCACAGAGAGAAGAGTTTACAGGGTGCAGGCCCACAGAGAGAAGAGTTTACAGGGTGCAGACCTACAAAGAGAAGAGTTTACAGGGTGCAGACCCACAGAGAGAAGAGTTTACAGGGTGCAGACCCACAGAGAGAAGAGTTTACAGGGTGCAGACCTACAAAGAGAAGAGTTTACAGGGTGCAGGCACACAGAGAGAAGAGTTTACAGGGTGCAGACCTACAAAGAGAAGAGTTTACAGGGTGCAGACCTACAAAGAGAAGAGTTTACAGGGTGCAGACCCACAGAGAGAAGAGTTTACAGGGTGCAGACCCACAGAGAGAAGAGTTTACAGGGTGCAGGCCCACAGAGAGAAGAGTTTACAGGGTGCAGACCTACAGAGAGAAGAGTTTACAGGGTGCAGACCTACAAAGAGAAGAGTTTACAGGGTGCAGACCTACAAAGAGAAGAGTTTACAGGGTGCAGGCCCACAGAGAGAAGAGTTTACAGGGTGCAGGCCCACAGAGAGAAGAGTTTACAGGGTGCAGGCCCACAGAGAGAAGAGTTTACAGGGTGCAGACCTACAAAGAGAAGAGTTTACAGGGTGCAGACCCACAGAGAGAAGAGTTTACAGGGTGCAGACCCACAGAGAGAAGAGTTTACAGGGTGCAGACCTACAAAGAGAAGAGTTTACAGGGTGCAGGCACACAGAGAGAAGAGTTTACAGGGTGCAGACCTACAAAGAGAAGAGTTTACAGGGTGCAGACCTACAAAGAGAAGAGTTTACAGGGTGCAGACCCACAGAGAGAAGAGTTTACAGGGTGCAGACCCACAGAGAGAAGAGTTTACAGGGTGCAGGCCCACAGAGAGAAGAGTTTACAGGGTGCAGACCTACAGAGAGAAGAGTTTACAGGGTGCAGACCTACAAAGAGAAGAGTTTACAGGGTGCAGACCTACAAAGAGAAGAGTTTACAGGGTGCAGACCTACAGAGAGAATAGTTTACAGGGTGCAGACCCACAGAGAGAAGAGTTTACAGGGTGCAGGCACACAGAGAGAAGAGTTTACAGGGTGCAGACCTACAGAGAGAAGAGTTTACAGGGTGCAGACCCACAGAGAGAAGAGTTTACAGGGTGCAGACCCACAGAGAGAAGAGTTTACAGGGTGCAGACCCACAGAGAGAAGAGTTTACAGGGTGCAGACCTACAAAGAGAAGAGTTTACAGGGTGCAGACCTACAAAGAGAAGAGTTTACAGGGTGCAGACCTACAAAGAGAAGAGTTTACAGGGTGCAGACCCACAGAGAGAAGAGTTTACAGGGTGCAGACCCACAGAGAGAAGAGTTTACAGGGTGCAGACCTACAGAGAGAAGAGTTTACAGGGTGCAGACCCACAGAGAGAAGAGTTTACAGGGTGCAGGCCCACAGAGAGAAGAGTTTACAGAGTCCAGGCCCACAGAGAGAAGAGTTCAGAGTTTCTGAGTTCAGACCTAGTGAGAAGAGTTTATTGAATCGCTCTCAGGGAGACGAGCTGCTGTTACACCATGACTGGGCGAGTGGAGTTGACTCAGACACACAGCAACACGCTACAAAGAGATGCAGGAGAAAATGAAGGATGCCATGCCGGTTTCCATCACTGTCCCATTCCCTTGCTGAATGATGCTACAGTATATAATAATGTTGCTTTAGATACTCAGATGAACGTTCTCTCTCCATTTTTATCTCCCAATTTTATAGGAATCGTGTTTTGAATATGAGGTCATGATAATAGGAATTTAGAAACAACATACTGTACTCCAGAAGCTTATGAAGACTAACATAAATTTTACAGATGGCAAACAATAACTTGCCACAGTAATGTACTTAACTGGAAAAAGGGTGAAATGTAGATCAAAGCTGATTACATAAAAAATAAAGCAATCTTACATATAAGGCTATGTAAGTTTTACTGCATTTCTAACCTAAGGCATACACTCCACTAAATTACACATGCACTTCAGCAAGTTTTTGTTTAACTTCAACACCAGGTCCCTAATATTTCAGCTCAGTCATTCTTATTGTTGAAAGGAAAAAAACACACATCTCAGGTCAAAGTTGGGATGGGTGATAACTCCCATGAAGGGACCGACCTGGCCAGAATTCAGTAGTATTAGTTTGGCTCCTGTCCTTATGCAAGGTGACTTAAAGCATTAAATCACAGAAATGCATGAAGATACGATACAATGACATGACTGCCAAGTGCAGACATGGGCCTCAGGTGCTGTGTGAAAAATGTTGGTACAGTGCTTACATTAAACGAATGGCAAAAGAGAAAGAATACTGTATGTACTGTCCCAATAAACATTGACAATAACAAGCATATCAGGACAATGATGATGTGTTAACAAATACAGATTCCTAATAAAAATTCCTAATGTGAAAATATTCTCCACCTAATTAATTCATTAGGTACTCTTAAAAATAATAATTTTGAAGTATGAAGCTGCAGGATATGGAAACATTATACAGACAACTCTTCGGCTGCCTGAAGAAAAGGACTCCACTTGAAATCCTCGGTTGGCATGGAAACAACATTTATTTTGGCAGTTTAGATATTTACTTTTGGATGAGCTCTTTCATATATTTTTATTTCAAACGACAGTGTATTTTGGAAACCATTTACAGTTGCCATGTTACACGAAAAACAATTCCAGAATTCCCTGAAAACGTTCGATCTCTTCATAAATATTTTTAGCTGCCTGACAGATCTCCCTCCTCTGCGCTACCGGTCCTCGCAAAGAGGGGAAAGGAGAAAGAGAAGGAGCCTGAGAAGAAGGACAAGGCGATGCACAGCCCAGCAGAACCGGAGACAAAGACCACTGGCAAGACACCCAACAAGACGCCCACCAAGACAGCCCAGCACCCTCTGGGGGCAGAAGGAGCCTCCATAGACCACCTTCTTGGTGTCCTCAGCTCTGATATGGAGAAGATGGGTGTGCAGACTGCTGCCAAAGGCCATTGTGCTGCTTGTGGCAAGTGCATTGTGGGAAAGGTACTATAAAGTAATAGAAGTCAATGATGCGCACTTTAATAAAAGCAAATATTAACTTATCTGAATGTTCCTGAATGTTGTTTTAGAACCGGGCCTCCTTAAATATTAAAATAATATGCTTCATATTTGCTTACTGGTAAAGTACACGCCCTGGTACTTAATATTTTCTGGTCCTTATATGAGCAAACAGGTTCTAAAGACCTTTTGTTACCTTGTTGTCTAAGATGATTTGCAGAAATGTACACAAATATGTGCAAATAACATATTAAATACAGTGTCTTGAACAGGTATCCATTCCCTTCCAGTGATGCCCCCTTTTGTTATTTAACAAATGATGTACAAACATTTTTGAAGTGAACGTTTTTAATCAAACTTGAATGCTCAGATTCTATGCGTTAATGGGTAAACTGTGACAAAACTTCATCCACGATCCCCAGCCAACTTTACAGAAACTGAGCGAGTCTGCAAAGCTGGTAGACATCCAAAAAGTAATTGATGTCAAAGATGATTCCAACAAGGATTTGCTCAGGGGGTGAATGCTTATGCAATCAACATATTTTAGCTTAATGTTTATTTTGCAGCGCTTGTCGACATTTAAATCCTTTCCTCCATAAACGTGCTCAGTTTTACAAGGCACTTTATACTGCTTTCCTTCATTAATCAGTACGTTTACAAGAGTGTGCAGATTGGGAAACCTGACATGGATCAAACTTGTTTCTTCCCTGCTTTATTCTTCTCTTTCTCCGCTCAGGTGATCACAGCTATGGGCATGACCTGGCACCCAGAACACTTTGTGTGCTGTGTGTGTAAGGAGGAGCTTGGAGTTTCATGCGGTTTCTTTGAAAGAGATGGAAAACCCTACTGTGAGACAGACTATCAGAATATCTTCGCTCCTCGCTGTGCGTACTGCAATGGACCCATCTTGCAGGTACAGTTATAGTCAATTTCACTTGGAAATCAAGGAATTAAAGACTGTTTCTAAAAATCGGCTGAACAGGGGATCTCCAGGACCAGGGGTGAAGACCATTTAAAGATACCAATTTATCTATCCTAGGAAGTAAGAGGAGACAAAAACACCCACCAAAAAACAGTATGAATATATTGCACAAAGAAGGTGCCCCAGTCTAAAATCTAACCCAGTACTTAAGTACATAAGGCAGCAGTGTTAAACACATTGACACTGTGCCATCTGTGTTTGTTACAATGACTTTCCATCAGTGTATTCCCTGTGCTTTAGGGGTGTTCAGGTAGAACTTCTTGAATGTTAAAATGGCCTCTTGCACCTTCCAGTCTGACATACATTAAATCGGCAGGAGATCTTGCTCAGTACATGAGAAACACAAATGTAAAGAAATAAAAAAAGCCGAAATCAACATTCCAGCTTCACACTGGATGGGTTCTGGTTGGATCTCATTCTGCTAGATGACGCAGTAACGCTTTTTACACGACGGTATCCCGAAAGCTAAATGCTCTGTAGAAGGATGTATGCTGGTAGGATTGTATCCAGCAGTGTCATCTCCCCCACAGAACATCCTGACAGCACTGGACCGCTCCTGGCACCCAGAGCACTTCTTCTGTACAGCATGTGGACATGTGTTCGGCTCAGAGGGTGAGAGACTGAAGCAAACACACACTGACACGTAGACTAAGGACTCATTCACTTAGTGATGGTAATGTGTAATAACTGTAAATTACTTTAAATATAATAATAATAAGCATATTTATTGTGTGCTTTCTACAGGTCTCGTATTTATTAACAGAACTGTTGCTCATAGCAGATAACCTAGTGCATGAAGCATGTACTACAGCTGAGTTGTTTACAGTACCTACAGTATAATGATTAATAAAGACAAATATATTCAAATATTTCTCAAATACCACCAGCCAGGTTTTCATTACACAAAGGTGCACAAATGATTACCACTTTCACAAGGCCGACTCTTGTTATGCTAAATTTGGCTCTCTTCCACTCTGTCCAGCCTCTATGTTCCTGACCTTAGTCCCAGCTCCGCTTGTGTCCTAACTTGCCCAGGGCTCTGTATCTCATGCCTAAGGCGATTCCTGTGCTCTTGGCCCCACCACTTGTGAATGTTCATTACTGCTGTACAGACAGGTGTACATAGTGGGCATCTTAGCTTCCCTGTCATAGTCACCAGAAGATGTCTTACCTTCAGTGCTGTAGCACAGGCTTCATGCATCACACTTTATAGAAACAACTATCAATCAAACAAATGTAAAGCTAAATGTTGCTAATTCCTGTCTCAAGCAGATATAATATCCAACACATCATTCAACAGTAATGGGAGAGTAAGGATTTTGCTTTAGTGAATGAATTCCAGTCTTTGATTATGTAGTACAGCTGGTCATACAGTAGCATATTGTTTGTCCTAGATCTTTTGACGGTAATTTCGTTTCCTTTGATTGTTGTGAAATAGGCTCACTGTTTCTAAATCTTCTGGCCCCTGTCTTCCCTGACTCCAGCAACAGGAGCCCTACATTATAGATAGATAGATAATACTTTATTAATCCCATAGGGAAATTGATGTGTTACAGCAGTCCAGCCCAAGACAAGCAAAAACAGACATCAGAATAGTTATAAAACAAAAGACAACAAAATAAATAAATAAATAAATAATAAATACATATGTGTGTTCAAAATGTGATGATCATAGTCACTGTAAAAACAATAAAATATGTGCAAAGTGTGCATAGGTTTATACAGACTGATTGTCCAAAAAGTACAATGGAGCAAACATGCTGTCCATAGAGGAGCAAATGAAGGGCTAACAGTGCTAGCCTAGGGCAGCGTTATACAGTACACCCTGCCCTAGGGTTATTATTATGTCCACCTGGCTTTCTATTGTTAGCTCAGATTCCCCTGTCTAGACCCTTCTTTCCCATTAGGAATAAGTCGCCTCCCACGCTGTGCAAATAAGATCTCATTAGTGCACTTCGTTGAGGGTCTATTTGGAGCCCAGTCAGTAGATACCAGTCAGTAGGCCCATAAACATCAAGGTGAGTACAGAATATTATAGCTTCACTATTTCACAGGCGTACTGCGTATCCTGTGTCACTCAAGCAGCACAGGAAGTTGTTAATGCAAAGCTGATGCCTTCTCCTTTCTGCAGAAATAGTCATCAAGAATTAAAATAACTATTTAGCTAGTAAAAGTTTTATTACAGTAAAGTGGGTTGCTTGGTTATTTTAACAGTTCTTAGCGCCTGGTCTTTGGTCAGGTTATTGTTCCCTCAACCGAGCAAGATGAAGTCAAATCTTTTGTTAGAAGTTTCTCATCTATGAACCCTTAGCAACAGTAAACAGTGTATAAATATAGGAAGAGGAAACCTCATAGTGGTCACTAAAACCACCCAGGTCTAAAATCAGTTTGAAAATTAAATTAATTCATTATGTTTGATCTCTCTGGTTAGTACTGTACCTTGGATCAAGACCTTTAGATGGAGATCTATGCTTGATTGACTCATCTCACAGGTCAGCCGCCTGTACCACCAGGATGCCTTGACTCCCATTAAATGAAGTTTTTAGTACAAGTTCAGTTTGGCTATCACTAGTTTACTATACCAGGCAGAAAATCTGTCCAAACATTTTGTAACCGTTTTTTCCAATTCAGGGAGAGCCTTTGCCTCTCCCGTCAAGCAACAAGCGCAAGGCAGGGTACACCGTGGACGGCACATCAGTCAATCGCACCGGCGAAAATATTTATTATAATAAAATAATACATATTCTAATAATAATAATAATAATAATAATAATAATAATAATAATAATAATAATAATAATGTATTATATATAACAGAATATATTCTATGTCTGGTCCCCCCCGCTACACCGCTGTAACTTAGTGATTTAATGAGGTTGTCTTTGTGTTTGAGTCATATTCACTGAGTGCGAATCACAGAAATCCGGCGCGTTTTAAAGCCCGAGCACCCTCCTGATCCAGCCCCCCATGTGGCGTGTTTTTTTAGGTTTCCTGGAGCGTGAGGGCAAGCCGTACTGCCACGCAGATTTTTACCGCCTCTATGCGCCGAAATGCTCTGGCTGTGGGGATCCAGTGAGGGAGAACTACCTGTCGGCTGCCAACGGCACCTGGCACACCGAGTGTTTCGTGTGCGCAGTGAGTTACCACCCGCCTCCGCTTTAAGCTCAGCTGTAACGCTCGATTCAGCAAGGAGAAAAAAATGTTCCTCAGGGTGCGAAGTTAAATATCTAATAGATAACTTTGAATGTATTCACAATTTATCTTTCTTTTCGTCTTCCAGCTGTTAAGCACTGAGTCTCCCTGTAATATTTGCTGCTTTGTACAATTACATTTTCACATACAGAAAGTAAAGACTGTGTAAGGCATTCAAAACACAAAGGAATTGCCTTCAAAGTATATTACTGGTCTCTTCCACACAGCAATGTGACACTCCTACACTAGAGCCTCATTTCTATTTTGGGTCACTCTTCCAATTGCTGGACCTTCCCCCTAGCAAATATTGAGTAGCATAAAATAATGGAAATAATTCATTCAGTTGTGTCCCAATGCCAACAGTGAATGTGCAGAGTTTGGATTGTACTCATTTTATATTATATATTGTATATTGTACTATACATTAGAGTATATTCATAATTTCTATTATTAGAATCTCGTGGCCTTATCTGTGTCAATCGAACGTTGCACCTCTGATCTTCTGTGAGTGTTAGAGTGTTCAGAGAAGCTTCTAGAGTTCAGATCATCAGAAAGATTACTGTATGTTTCTGATTTGTGACTGATACAGAAAACAACGTGTTGATCAAATTTGAAGGTCAGGCAGAAAATTCCACCCGGCAATCACTGTATCTAAAGAGGATGTTCACAGGTTTTGAAGGGGATTGGACTGCCCACACTGCCTTTAAAAGGCACACGTGGAAACCCCTTTAAATTGCCAGCAGCTGCAATTTACCCACACATACTCTCACCCACATGTTTACACACACACACATACTCTCACCCACATGTTTACACACACACACACTCACACACACATACCCTCACCCACATGCTTACACACACACACACACACACTCACACACACATACCCTCACCCACATGCTTACGTGCACATACACGCACATACTACATGCTTCCACACTCACACACAGACTCTCACCCACATGCTTACGTGCACATACACGCACATACTACATGCTTCCACACTCACACACACATACTCTCACCCACATGCTTCCACACTCACATACACACACAAAGCACATGCTTCCACACTCACACACACATACTCTCACCCACATGCTTACACGCTCACACACGCACATACTACATGCCTACACACTCACACACAGGCACATACTACGTGCTTCCACACTCACACACAGACACATCATCTCACCCACATGCTTCCACACTCACACCCTCTCGCTTTGCTCTCTCCGTGCGCCCGCGCAGGACTGCCTCAGCCCCTTCCAGGACGGCTGTTTCATGGAGCTGGATGGCCGCCCCCTGTGCACGCTGCACTTCCACGCCCGGCAGGGCACGCTGTGCGGAGGGTGCGAGAAGCCCATCTCGGGCCGCTGCATCGCGGCCCTGGGGCGCAAGTTCCACCCCGACCACTTCGTCTGCGCCTTCTGCCTGCGCCAGCTGGCCCAGGGCGTGTTCAAGGAGCGCGAGGGAAAGCCCTACTGCGCAGGCTGCCACCAGAGACTCTTCCTTTCGTGAGCCCACAGTTTGCTCCTGGTTCGTTCTTGGTCTTTTTCTTTTATCTAACTACACAAGTACATGCTCACTCATGTTTACAAAGCCATGATAGGTTAGGGTAAAAAAATACTGATTTCATCTCTTCTTTACTGCACGGACATTGTCGCTTGATAAGTGCACACTTCTAAATACATTAGAAATAATCTGCTGGATGGGAAGGATAAGGATGGAGAGCCAGCGCAGCACAGCGAAGTAAATCGTTTCAAAGTCACTGTAGCTAAAACACCCCTGAAGCAGAAAAAACATTAGAGGAATATGGATGTCTTTATCTCTAAATAAATCAAACAGTTAGATATTTCCTTTGTGGTGGCTCATAAGCTTTATTTTCAGATCAGAGTTGAAAACAATAACAGTTCTAAATTGGATTCTGCTTACATCATGTCTAGAGTAAGAAACACGACTGAAGGTGTTTTAAATCTTAAGTTAAAATGTAATAAATCATTTCAACCTACAGTACATGGTATGGTCATTCATCTTACATCCTCACTGCAGACAATATTGATGTCATCATAAAAACCCTTACAATGTGGCATTGGAGTAGACATAACAGAAGTGAATGATATGATTAAAAACAGGAATTTAACTTCAACTGATAATTCTGCTTCAATAATGCTGACTAGATGTCTAGATGACACGTAATGCCTTCTGGCATTTGAATGGTTGCTATCTTTCAATCTATTTGATAAAATGTCTTTCGACGAAGACTTGTGTGTGCCAAAATGTGGACAAGTTATGATAAATAAATAGTTTGGGAACAAAATAATGATGACATACTGGCAGAGGTTAGCAATGCAGTGCTGGGGCTCTGGGCTGTCCGCATGGAATTTATAGGTTCTCCACGTGTTTGCATGAGTTTCCTCCCACAGTCCAAAGACATTCTGGTAGGTAATTCATTTCTGGGAAAACTGGCCCCAGTGTGTATGAGTGCGTCTGTATTTGTGTCTGAGTCGGCCCTGTGATGGACTGGCATCCCATCCAGGTTGTATCCTGCCTTGAGCTTGTGGCTTGCCTGGATAGACTCCAGCTTCCCCCACAACCCTGTACTGGATGAAGCGGCGAGAGAAGGGATGGATGAAATGTATGCAACATCTCCCCCTAGTGGAAAAAGTGACTGTCCCGATACAGAATTACAGTACCTCAAAGCACTGAAACCTCCGGCTGCAAACATGAATGAATTTTCGCGTCCTCTCCTTGTGAGTCTGTTACATGTGAGTGTTGATTTCATTTTTTTTTTATCTCTAGAGTGGAAATATCTTCTTCGATCTACTAGATTGCAAATCTGCAAATGAGATGAAGACAGAATGAACTCACTTCATTATCCGCCACGCTTGATTCAATGTGTTATATTTCCAAATGGATTTTGAGCTTTCTTAAAGTATTAGCCTGCACAAGGTATTTTACATATGTATGTGAGTGAATTTTGAATGAATATGATATGGTTAATAGAGAATATAATAAGGCAATATGAAATAATAATTAATTGCATGTTTCATCCTGAAGAAACCCAAGGCATTTACGTATAGGAGGGAACCCCTTCACCAACCAAACTCCTACAAAGCTTTAAAAGGTCCTCCTGTTCTCAGTTTTAAAAGCACTTCCACATAGATTTTGCTTGTGTTCTCTAGTCAATGTTTTACATGATCTATATGGTTGAACTCAAAGGCTTGGTGGATGTGAATTTTTCACTCAGGTCCCCTTGTAGTCTAAAACAAATGAGTTCTTTTAGCCTGTCTGTATAGGACATTCCTTTATAAAGTACCTCAGTGCTGTTCGTTGGACTTATTCCAGAGTGGCAATATCTTTTTTTTGGTAGCATAGTCGCCACCACTGCATAGAAAATTCTAAATGAGATCTCACCAGTGTATTGTATAATTTTAACATATATAATATATATGTACCTGTATATATATGAACAGTTCTTGATTTTGATTATACACTTTTAAACTATATATCCTAACTTTGTGTTTTATTTCTTAGCCACATTGTCTGGAACACGTAGATGATATCAGCCTAAACATTTGTCATTTTCATAAGTTGTATCTTCAAGCTCTTTCTTTCCTTTTTAATATTTGTAGTTTGCTTTTGTTATTTCTACTGGACATATACCTGCTAAGATTATATGCCATCTGCCTGAAGTTTACCACGAGTGCTATCCATTTTTTAATTTCTTCTGAAGCTTCTATGGTGCTTAAGAATCCTCCCATTTTGATATAATCTGACAAGTTTACTAGTTTGCTATACAAGAATCTAAATCATTGACTTATGTCAGAAATAGCAGCGTCCTAATACAGATCCTTGTAGTACTCCAATAATTATATCACTCCAGGTTGAACATTCACACCTGTACTGTACTCTATCAATCAGTTCTTAATTTAATTTCCATGAATGCCTACTGCGGATATTTAGAGAATTCATGTTTGATAAGGAATATTATTAAAAGCCTCCTGAAAATTGACATATACATGTTTGATTTGTATTCATTATTGCTCTTGGTGATTCTGAAAACTATGACTATCTTAAAACTAAGATAATCAAGACCTGCATGTACTAAAAACATGTTGACTACCCCCTAGAAGCCTTATATACAGTACCTTATATTATAGATGATACTTATTGATAGCTTATTTCTAATCAAAGTTTCTGTACACTTTACCTTACAGACATATTAGTCTGTTCAGTAAGTACAGTAAGTGAGTATGCTCAGTATACTCAATGATTAGCCATATAAATAATTCTGCACCTTTTTGCCAAATGTGTTTTCCTTTTCTCACACTCTCACTTCATGTCTGTGAACCACCTGTTGCTTGGAGAAGCTGAGTGCCTTGATTGAGAATCCTGTGAAAAATCTCAGCTGTATTCTAGCTGTGGCAAGAAACTCCACTGCGGAGAAAGAAGAATAATTTAGATTCATTTCCTAGACCACTTCATCAGAGTCACAGGGTGGTAGGAGTGTATCCTGGCAAGCAATGGGTGCAAAGCAGGATTCAACCAGTCAGTCCTTCTCAGAGCACACAGACTCAGATAAACACATATTCACAGCAGGGCCAATTTCCCCAGAAACCAATCAATAAACATGGGAGATAACCAGAGCTCCCACATAAACACAAGGAGAACATAAAAAACTCCACGCAGATGGCAGCCCAGTAACTGAACCCAAAGCCCCAGTGCTCTGAGGAAGCAATGCTAACCACTGCACCATTCACTATGCCGCCCAAGAACAAAATGAACTTTTTTGAAAAGTTTAGTCACAGTATGAGGAACAGCTAAAGAAAAAATGTCCTGTATGTGTTTGTAGAAAAGAACCAAACCCCTCTTACCTCCCAGTTGGGTAATCTGTCACATCATAGCCAGTCCACTGAGGGATGTTTTTCAGAAAAGTAAATTGCTTTGGACAAATGGAGTTCATAAAAAAATGATATACGGAGTAGACAGGCCTGAAGCATTTCAGCTGGCTTAGGATACGTTTCGGCTGGCCTTGTTTATCAGTGTTGCATGCCAATGGCTCCCACTGTCTTGGTCTAATTCCTCTGGATCCTGATTTCAGAAATACCAGTGGAGTCTGGGTGACCATCAGCTCCCATCGCTGCCAGATGAAGGCAGCGATGAGGAAAGCACTGTCTCTTTATTTAAACTGAGCACTCTCTCTACAGGCAGCTCTTTAAAGTTCATGTTGATCTGCCAAAAGCAGACATGGACCATCACTGAGGTTGAGGATGTGAAAAGCATTGCACTGGGACTGGAGATGCTGTGCTAGCATTTATTGTGGCTCCAAATGAACCGTTTCGTCTGCAGACGGAAGACGGAACATCTGGTGCTTCTGGATTTTGGATGAAGACTTTAAAGTGGGAGAGACAAGATGTCTCTTTGGCATGCTCCTATTGTTTTTGAGCAGCATCTACAGAATTCATTTATTCTATGCAACTACTGTTACTCTTTCCAGGCAGCTCTCCACCCAGCAAATCTGTATTTGATGCTTTTCCAGTACTGCTCTCTAATGCCTTCAGTCCCACGTCACTCATAACTCCTCTCACCCTGTTTACTCCTCTACTGGCTGATTCGCCATGCGTTCCGCTCACTGTCCAGGCTGTCCTTCCTGACCCTTCTCTTCTCCCAGACCCTTGTGGCTTCAGCTGCCATTAACCCAGCATCTCTAATCAATTTCCAGAGCAAGAAAACCCATCTGTTGAGATGGTTCTTGTAGATCTTACACTCTGCTCTTGCTTTGCACCTTATATATTATCATGCTATTAATATAAAGATAACTATATTATTGTTTTTTCGCCATAGTAATACCCTACAAGATCTCATTTCTGGGACTGTGATAAGCTCATAAGTTTCAGCTAGGGGTCATGTATAGTACATTCTGTAATGAAAATGTGTGATCTAATTATATTAAAAAAAGATAACTGTTCAATGATTACAACTTGAGGAAGCCGAATTTGGTCTCTCAAATATTGACAGAAGAAATCTCTTTATCAATGATTTTCTAATTGTGGTTCCAAATAATAGTAGCATCTAAAGGTTTGTATGAAGCCTTTCGGAGAACAAATTAACTACAGGAAACCTATATTTTTTCACCTAAAGCACAGCAGATTAAGCATTTGGCGTGTAGACAAGCTGCCCCTGCAGGACTGTGATGTAAGTAAGAAGAGCAGGTAGCTTAATATGAGATTGTCCTGAAATGAATACGTACCAGTCAGCTCGAATGTGTATTACATTGTTCCTCTGATGTGGAGAGGAGAAAGGAGGATTACGTATAAGGAGCCTACAGTATGAGTATGGAAGATAGGAGAATCTTGCCTTGTCTCCTGGGATTCTGGGATTCCTTCTTTCAAATGACAAGTTGTAAACAAGCACTTAATTGCAGGACTGAAACACAGTCTACAATGTCTTTAGAGAACACTAGATTGAGTTTAGTCTTGAAGACTGTGTGGAGAAAGCTCATTCCTCAGTTGGAGGCCTTGGTACAGAAGTGTCAGGATTAAACAGTCGATGATAGTAAAACAAAGGAATAGAAGTAAAACTGCAAATTTGGTTGGAGAATAATTCACAGATTCACTCCACTTACTGACATTCCCCATCATACAGTATACTGTTTTTACACTTTTTCTTTCAATGTCATGAGCAGGAAATAATCTGCAAATAATAAGGAAAGGATCTACAAAAATTATTAAATGAAGAGTCAGATTTAATACCCACAATGCCACTGGCCTTTAACTAGACCTGTCTGTACTTTTAAATAATCGTTACACTTATACAGCACTTTTGTTATATATGGACACTCCACTCAAAGTGTTTTAAAGGTAATGGGGACTCCCCTCCACCACCACCAATGTGCAGCATCCACCTGGATGATGCAATGGTAGCCATATTGTACCAGTACGCTCACCACACACCAGCTATTAGTGGAGAGGAGAACAGAGTGATGAAGCCAGTACATGACTGAATCTATGACTGGTAAAGTTGAAGGGGTAATTTGGACAGGATACTGTACCAGGGTTACACACCAGACAATGAAGAGTCTGGGCCTCAGTTTTACATCTCATCTGAAGGATGGGCCCCTATTTCACAGTATAGTGTCCCTGTCACTATACTGGGGCATTAGGACCAACATAGACCGCAGGTTGAGCGCCCCCTGCTGGCCCCACTAACATCTCTTCCAGCAAGAACTTTAGTTTTTCCTAGGAGGTCTCCCATCCAGGTACTGACCAGGCTCACACTGCTGAGCTTCAGTAGGTGGCCAGTTGTGAGCTGCAGCATGACATACCTGCTGACAAGCTAATTCTTTAAATTAGGGATTGTGAATGGCATTAATACATTCAATATATTTACAATATATTAACAGACATGTCATATTGTCCAACATCTTCTGTACATTAATTGGATGTTAGTAAAAAATCCCTGTTATTGGATATAGCCTGAACCATAACCCTAATCATAAGGTTTTCATTATTTAGTTAATGATTTTTGTCTGACATAATTAATAACATGGTTATACTCTGTTGTATTTGGGAATCCATCATTAATAAAGTGTTAATTTATTTTCTGTATACAGTTATAAAGGAAACAAGAACCTACATTGCCAACCCTATTATCTCTAGTCTAACCAGGTTAGTAGTCTAATTTCTATGGAATTCATCCATCACTAATCCTGCAGTATTATGTAACACTACATTTGTAAGTTTTGTGTTCATGTAAAGTGTTTTCGGTGACCCTTTTTAAACACGCTATGCAAAAGAATTGAACCGTTTCGAATACAAGCTTCGCGTGGGAGCATTCGTGTCATTCCCGAGTCCGTCAAGAGAGGGCGCCCTAGTGTCGGCTGACCGAGCGAATGCTGTCAGAACCAGCGGTCTTTCAACACAATACCAGTGACCACTTCGTTATGTCTATAAGTGGGAGTGAGACTGTGATGACATTTTACGATGATAACTGATTCGTGGACATATATCAAAACAAGCTACGAAGTATTTATTTTATTCCTGATCCATATATGTGCCTCAAATTGTCATTGTGTCTTAAACTTTCTGGTTTCTGTGTGTGAGGATGTTTTTTGTTTTTTTTTCCTTTGACAGAAGACAAAATTAAAGTCTTTTGGCGGACATCATTCTTGGTTCCTTGATATAATGTTTTTTTTAAATCCTTACTACTACTGCAGCTGTAGAGAAGATGACTAAATTCTCTGATGTTCATTTGATATTGACCAGCTGAAGGTTTACACAGAACCCCTTTCTCAGATGGGTGTCGTCAGCACGTACTGTACCGTATAGCACTGTCTTGTTCACTGCATAGACGATCAGATCTCGAGGTGCAAATTCTTTTGGAGACTTTTATCTATTGTTTTTTTTAATCTATTATCTATTGAGAAATGTTTATAGTACTACAATCAAAACCATTCAAATAGAGTTTACATATTTTTTGATCCGCAAGATAGTCCATCAAAGCCAACAAGAGTTTATTTTTTTTTCTCACACACTGGAAAAAACGTTCAGGTATGTCAGCAGCTGGAACTGAATTGGCTAATGACTGCTTTATCACTAGAGGGAATGCCTGCATTGATCTAGTCTTTTGTGAACAATCATGGTAGAGTGACTGCAAACATAATACAGTGTGCTTTGAAGTATATTTTGAAACCATGCAGCTATAGTCCAAAACAAAGATCTGCAGTTTCAGGACTGCTATGAAGGAAGGAGACCAATTCTAAGAGAAGCACAATGAAACAAACTAGATCTAAAATCAGGAGAGACAATTTAAGATGTTCTGCCTGAAGCACGGAACATTTCTTTTTCATGTAAGGTTGTGGAAATGATCATTAGAACTCAATTCAAAGACAATCTGTATGGCATTAGGTGTAGCTAATGGATTTAGAAAAGGCAGATCTTACCTTGCTCTTTAGAGTTCTTTGAAACTTTTACTTAAACCGGCTTTTATGAAAAGTTCCTCAGTTACTCATATAAGACTAATTTTTGTATTACTGGCATTAGACATGCATTGTATTATCAGTGTTTGGATTAAGCACTGGTTAATGGGAGCAAAACAGGTTAGGTAAGGGTTAAAAAATTGGTTAATGTAATAAGTTCATTATTTTCAGATCATCTATATTACTGGCAAAGATTCTAGTACAGTTAGTAAACTAGTCACTTTTTAAAAGTGATACAAAAATGTGAGGATTAGCTACAGTATCACTGGTGAAGCTTCAAAAGAAATACAGAAAGACCTAGAAAACACAGAAGAAGCTACCATGTGAAAAATACTTAATTGTTTAAGTTGGTACTGTATATCCTTTTCATCTTCTAAGCTATTTGAGGACACAAAAAAGATGAAAAAGATATACAGTATATAGTTAAAAATGTAGAATTTAAATAAAGTAAAAATTGTATGATGTATTAGTGTGATATTATGTAGAAGAATTTCTATCACCATGCTGCAAAAGAGATCTTCTCCTCTTGAATCAGTCTAGAATAGAACTGCCACATGTATTTCCCACCTAGAGTATTCATTATGTCTGTATACTGTACAAAATCAACCACCATGCTAATCAATTTTATTGGTTAACCATTTCTAACAAGACTTTTGAAAAGTGATCACCTCAGCTAAATGTACACTTAGATTAACTCAGTTTTGAGGTAAATAATTACAGTTGCCACGCACAACAGTACAGGAATGATAATTGCATCTGCAGGCCTTAAAGTCATGACAGCCATTCTCAATACATCCTCAACACTGAACTGAACACAACAGAAATACTGTTATTTTATGTGAACTATTTTAAATTAAAAGGGTTGTTTTTTTGAACATGTACAGTAAGTTGGTTTACATCACTATCGGTCACTTGCAAGCTCAGGTTTTCCATAGTAGTGTCTTGCAAACAAACCTGCTCTTTACAATCCCCTTCATCCCTTCATTTTCAAACTGCTTCACCAAGTACAGGGTCATGGGGGAGCCAGGGCCTATTCCAGCAAGCATGGGGCGCAAGGCAGGATACACCCTGGATGGGATGCCAATCCATCACAGGGCACACACAGACACAGACACACACACTCACAAGTTAAAAACTTGCAGCTCCAAGACTCCATAAAATTAGACTTATTTGTTAAAAAGCTCAGTTTGCAGCATCATTTACTGTGGTCCAACCTCCTGCAAAGTCTGTGTGGCAATTCACTTGTATAAAAAAAAAACCTTGAAAAGTGATATTTCATGGTTTCCTGCACAGGCACAGTGCTGTGTAATGTTTCACTGCTTCAGAACTATTCTGTCTTAGTTTTCTCCTTTAGCTGCAGTTACCTTCATGTGCACTCCGGGGCTCATGATTGAGGAATTAATCAGACTTCTGCTCAGTAGAAGAGATAAACCTGCGACATAGAGATGCTTTTGAAAAAGAACTTAAGAAGTAAAACTATTTAGGTATTATATAAATATGTGTTTAATTACCATAATTCTTTCTAGCAGTATCATAATTTTGTATTCAGTTAATTAAATCAGTCTGTGTTCTTAAAGGCCTCATTTCTGTGCTTTGCTCCATTTATGATATGATTTGGCACGGTGCCTGTCTGCAGCTACTTGCAAATGGAATTTTGCAGAGAAAATCACATCCGAGTTTCCTAAGGTCAGATGTATAACGATAAACATTATACGTCCATCCAACTGGCAGACTGCCAAGCACAAGGACCCTAGACAATATTTACACTCTTGCACAACACCTAGTT
Source organism: Lepisosteus platostomus (assembly GCF_059453375.1). Lineage (NCBI taxonomy): Eukaryota > Metazoa > Chordata > Actinopteri > Semionotiformes > Lepisosteidae > Lepisosteus > Lepisosteus platostomus. The sequence continues at coordinate 31,861,078 of NC_142621.1, forward strand.
TTAAAACAGAGGGCAGCATTTATCCTCTCAGCAGGACACTTGCCCCTGCTGGTATATCCTTCAGACCTGCGGCTTTAATGATGATTTAATGAACGGGTACCATGCTTCCAGCATATATACTGTACAGGGTTGAGCATGTTCTCTAGCTTAACCTTACTATTGCATGAAGAGGAGAGCCTAATACAGCAGGCTGTGGGGCTTGTTAGCACAAATAAGTCTGTAATGCTTTTCACAATACATGTTGCCAATATCAAGATTGTGTCCCAGGTGGCTCACCCAGTGAAGATGCTCTCTCTGAGTGCTCTTGGAGCGCCATGACCCAGATGTCACAGGCACGCAGCATTGTCAGTGAAAGATGTACTGTACCTCTCCTCCAATTGGCCCTGAAGCCCCTGTGCATCGCTGAGAGGTACCAAATGATGCATTTCAATTCCTGGTTGAGTGGGAATATAATATATAAAGATACAGTATTTACTGCCCCAGGAGTAATGGTGTAGTGGGTGAAATTAAAAGGGGTTTGATTAATAAGTTTTAGAGCACCAATGATGGCAGATCACAGCTTTCAGTTTACTCAACGTGCTGCACTAAAGTTTGAACTGTACTGGACATACACAAGCTAAGACTACAAGACCAGGATTGCTGTAATATTTCTTTCTGCCTGTCATGCTGTGATGTGGTGAGTGCTAGAGAGGAAATTGAAAAAAAAAAACAGTGATCTATTTCCTGTAGTATTATTTCACTGAAGAATTCTAACAATTGCTTTCATTTATAAAGCGTGTTTTCATTTCAAAGGAATTTCAAAGCACATAACGTTAACGATAGGACCATGTCATCCCCAACATAAGTACAGCACCTCATACAGAGCCTGCGTACTCACTGCAGTCACCGTGTGCCAACAGCCCCAGCACACAGCAGGGCAGGAGGCAAAGAAGTGAGAAACAGCTTCACTAATTGAATTAAGGGGACATTGTAAAGAGACAAGATTGTGCACGCTCAGACTGGATTTGCACCAGGATGCTAATGTTAACTGGGGTTGACCTTTCTATTTATCCATCCATTTTCTAACCTCTTTATCCACTACTGGGTCTTTGGGGAACCAGAGCCTATCTCAGCAAGCAACGTGCACAAGGCAGGATACACCTTGGAAGGGATGCCAGTCCATCGCAAGGCACACACGCAATCACACCAGGGCTTATTTTCTTAGAGATCAATTAACTTACCTGTATGATTTTAGACTGTGGGAGGAAGCTGGAGCACCAAGAGGAAACCTACATGAACACGGGGAGAACATAAAAACTCCACACTGATAGCACCTCAGGTCCAGGATTGAACTCAGGGCGTCAGTGCTGTGAGGTACTGTACCAATGCTAAACACTGCACCACCATGAAGCCCAACCTTCCATTTAGTTTTAGTTTATTATTAATGAACAATCTGTTGTTAATAGCCTGTTGTCTATGCATTTATAAAGTGCCATCAGCCACCCATAAATATTTTTTACCCATCACTACACAATTACAAACCCAAAATGTAAAAATGCAAATTTAACATCTCAGTCTAAACAAGGGAATCAAGTGACTGGTATTAATATTGAATACTCTTTTATGCTTTACTCTGTTGTCCCTTAAACAGAGCATTCATAAACACAAGAATATAGCAAAGGTTTCACATGTGATACAGTAATTCAGCACATCCAACTTGTTCGGTTGCTTATTGATCCAAGGATCTTTTCCAGCTGTTTCTTCAAAGGATTCTGGGAATTTAATTCAACAACAATGACGAGTATCTTGTTCCTGCCTTCAACACTTTCTGTGTAAAGAAGCAGCTCCTGTTTCAACGTCTGAATACACTACCTCTCTTTTCATTTGAACCTCGTGGAGTCTATTTCTTTGTTGAAGATAAATATTGGGTTGAATACCATTCAGGATTTTGAATACATTCACCAAGTCCCTTCGTAATCTCCTGTGCTCCTGTGATTAAGAAGATTCGGGTCCTTTAATCTGCCTGTATCCGACTTTTCTTTGAAGCCAGACATTTCCTGGTTGCTTTCCATTAAATTAATTCCAGAGCAGCTATGACCTTTTGGTGACGTGGTGACCAGAACTGTACGCAATATTCCAAATGAGGTCTTAATAATACATTGTATATTTGTAGCATAATTCCCCATTATTTAAAAATTGGGCAAATACTATTTGAATTTACAATTAACAAATAAAATGCACAAAAACACACATTAATCTTTACTCTTTATCAAAACACTGAATGAGCAGTGTCATTCATAGTATTCCAGATAATATGCATTATAAAATGCAATGCACTGGGTGCTGAAACTGTATCGTGAGAGAACGTCTTATAACAAGAATACGTGCCAAGTCAGGAAATAGCAAAATCCCTCTCATTAAAGGAGGCAGAACTACACATTATTATTTCAACAAAACTGCAAGAGGGAAAAAGATTTTCATAAACAGTGACGGAGTTTGTAATTATTTTATAATGCATCCCTGAAAATGATCTGTCAATACCAGGCGATTGCATAACACAACCGCGTCAAAGGAGAAATGGAAGTATTATAAAGGATGAGCTGGGGAAGGAACCAATTAGCGTGAATTTTCTAAGCAGCGATCTCAAAGGAGAGACGGCATCTGGAAGGTAGTGTGTTTCCAGCCTGAGCCGCAGCCAGAGAAAACTGAACCCTGGACCTGTGCACTGGTTCTGGCTGGCGGCTAGTGTTTCCACAGCACTAAGTCTGCAGGTGGCGGGCGGATTTCAAAACCGATGTGCTGAATGGTAAGACCCAGACACGCAGTTCGGCAGCTGTTGCTCATACTTCTACCCAAAAAGGATTCAGAGAATCTGAAAATAATATATGATTGTGGATTCTTCTCCTCCCCTCTCTTTTATTTGTCACGGTTTTCTCCACTAGAACTGTAATGTTCTAAACCTGCTAGACGTACAGTACAATATTTTCACAGTCCTGTAATAAATTAAATGTATCTTTTTGTTCCGACAAATATTCCATTTCTTGTGTGACTCAAAAGTTTAAACTTAGGGAATCAAAACTTGCAGATACACGGTAAACCTCTATAATATTGCTCCATGCATAACATTATAGCATAACCTTAGTCAGGATTCACAGCTCTATAGTACTGTAAGCAGTGGGTGTTGATGCATACTGACCCTTAAAATGATGAGCATGCTTGAAATGCTTAAAATAATGAACAGTCTGCTGTACTAGTATTTCTTGCCAGCAAACAACTATGTGTTTTACTGATTGATACTGTATGTGTTTAGGACTGTCCTGACATAGAAGGCAAGACTCATTTTATTAGCTCAATCAAGGACAGAAATCCATATTTGTAGGCTGGACGCAGCACTACACTTTCAAGTCACACTTGGAACTGTGCAATTATCTTTATTTTTTGTTCACAAGTTTCATTTTCCTTAAAGTAAGAGTCTGTCACCCATGCTGTTCACCCATTGAATCATACACAAGTGAGCTTCTAGACATCCATGTGCACAGTACTCATTCGCTATCCATTTAAAAGGAAACTGCTATAATACCTTGCTCTTCGATCACCCTGGATGACACCCTTCTTGGTGAACTATAGAACTTCACATACATGGGTACATCAGAAACCAGCAGACTGCCACTGGAGGAGCATCAACTGTGTATAGCGAAGGCAACACCAGTTTTGGCCACCTAACCAAGAACAATGACAACTTGCCAGCTGAAGCAATGGTACCTGTATGAGCTTGGCTATAGGAGGCAGGATGTCCATGTCCATGACTGCCACAAGCTCTGTTACAAACCCGGGTACTAATAAACAGTGCAACACAAATCAGAGGACACTAGATGGAAGTTCATTTTAAACTGAGAACAGGACGTATTTCTGTACAGAAAGCTACTCAGCCATGTTGTTGAAACCAATAGCCTGGCTTCTTTCAACATACTGTACAGCTGGATGAGATCCTTAAATAATTTAATAGCTATCAAATGGGTCAGATGGGCTATATGGCCTCATTTGGTGACATTTCATATGTTCTTGCATGTGAGTGAGACATTAAAAGTCTTTGGTGTGAAGATTTGGTATCAAAACTCACAATCACCTGCCAGTGGCACAGTCAGCTGGTATAATGAACTGAAGGACAATACTGTATAGCACACATTACGAACTGGAACCTCCAAATTCACAAGGAATATCAACACAAGAATGTGAACACCACTTAGTGCCAGCTGCAAGATCACCAAAGTGAGAAGTAAATGATGCTAATAGCCGGTGTCTAACTGACAGAGATCCAAGTGCAGGGATTCAGTGACCCTCAACAGCTGGAGGAGAAAGCCAAGAGAAAGGAGCTCGGAGCTTGGCGGAGACAGCCACACAGAAGCGGGGTTTTGGCCGGGATATGGCGGAAAGAGGAAAGGACCTTGTGAAAGTACAAGCAGGCGGCTGTAGGGAGATGCCACAGGATCGGTGCAGAATTTCAGACAGATCAGGTCTCAGGTCCGGGGTCTCGGGTTTCTGGTTTTTTTTTTTTCAGGATGCCGCTTTCCTCAGATGAAGAAGTGCAGCACTTCCTGAAAATGCTCACAATGTCATACCACTGTTCAAGTGGCATAAATGGTATTATATAGACGGGATCAAATGGATGATTAAGTGGACTGATTGGAGGATTGATAGGATGTGGGGCGTACTGACAAGCGACCTGAGCATGTTTGCATGTGATCAATCGTGAGAATATTACAGTGCCCTGGGCCAACCGTGGACTGCAAGCTGCTGGCCTCCTGGGCATGACGCATTTCCTTCCTTGGCCTCTTCTTCCAAGAGGTGTTGAAAGACCAAAGGCAACCAAGCTTTCCCAACAGCTACAGCTACTGTACATACACAGTAAGCAAATGGCAGTACAGAAATCAGGAGGCATCCTACTAGCACATTGTTGGCTCCTGTCTCATTGTCCAAATCTCAGGCCCTGGCTCACCAGTTTACTGATTTGGCCCTTCTAGTGACCCTGCTGTTGTGCATTCACATATCATGATCTCTGCAACACCAGGCTTCTGAACCATAGTCCCAGAAGCAAGCATCCATATTTAGCACCGCTATCCTGTTTAGTCATTTGCTCAGGCAACATAAACTAGATTTCAAAGCATTCACCACTGCAGTCTGTGTTCCACTACAGTTAATCTGTCGCTGCACTCTCAATGAAGAGAGTGTTCACTTACCACTGTGCGTCCCTTGTCCCTTCCATATAAGGTTCTACTTTCATAACTCTACACATATTTTATTATCTCTCCATCAGCAATTTATAGGAACTGATGCCAATTTAGTCTTTAGTCATAAATTGGCTCCTTTTGCTGCAGGTGCACATCACAGCCAGTGAAGGATTTCAGTTTGGAATGGCACTTCCGAACTGCAGTTGTTGGTTTGGAGAAAATTCAGGACCAGGTTATACACAGACCACCTAATCTAGTATTTTCTTTTGTATCATAAACAGCCCCTCTCCCACACTAGTCCCACCACACCTCCCTTCGAGAACTAGTCAGACTTATGCATTATTTCTAATCAATCATTAAAAACCTATCTGTTCAAAGAGCTTTTAATTGCTTGATTCCTTAAATTCCCACTTGTGAAGTGCTCTTGGTTGATTTGCTGTTGATTCAACTGAGGGACCCTTGGCCATTTTAAAATCAAAGCTGACAGGTAATTACTGTGTGCTGAACTTTGATGGCAAGGAGTAAAATTACTTTTAAATTAGTTATATGTAAATAAATAACTGCATGAAAGCGTGTTATCACAAAGATATACTACCCTATATACTAGATTGTTGACCAGCCACAGTACCCACAGTCGGACTGTCCTTATTCTTGCCATCTTTAGTTTTGTGACTGTGAGTCATGAGGAATGCTCACCACAATGTTGACTGCAGCTGGCACTCTGTAATGAGCCAGTGTGGTTGGGTGTCTGGAGTGGCTTGAGGCTGTAAATGCCTGTGGGTGGGTAATGTCTTGGACTGATCACAACACCCTCAGGAGCGAAGAACAAAAAAGCAAAACAAAATCATCGACCTGTTCGATATATTGCACGACTAATCCCGCAAGAAACAGTACAGTAGCTATTGATCCCTACTGACTTTCACTGCTACTGCGAGAAATTGTTTTAATCTTCCAATTTTACATTTTTCTGTGTAAATAGTTTAATTTGGTTGCTCCCCCAACAAAAGAAAATCCCACAAGACAAATCCGTCAATCGGTCAACCGTAAGTCTGTGCTAGTGCAATTGTAAGTGTGGCTTTTTCTATAATAGGCTTATTTGTCTGTAAGTACATAAAATGAGGTTGTGTGATAAATAGTTGAATACAGTAGAGTAAATAAACACCTTTCTGACAAGATTTACTAAATGTTTTTTTTAAAACAGTTCACTGAAGTCTCACTGAAACAGGTTTCCCTTAATAACACATAATCTAATAAGAGATGTAATTTGATTAAAGTCACTAACAGACCCTGTCCATATTCTGCAGAGATGGATAAAATCTAGAGTAAACTCAACTATCTGTTTTACCACAGCTGTGCCATATTACTATGTCAAAGTCTAATAAACAATGGTCTTTGCTGAAAAACAGAAATTAAAAGAGCACATGAAAGATTAAACTGGTGCTGTAGCCGTTGGAGGTTTATCAGACAACTTCCAAAAACAAAACCACTTTGAAACTGCCAGCCTTGTATCGTCGCCCTGTGATCCCAAGCCAAGGTCAAGTGCCTGTTGTCTCCAGGGCAACAGCCCTCAAACTTGCTAATCATTAACAGCAACAGAGCATTTGGACAAACCCAGAGCAGGGAAACATCTTGTCTAAGGATAAATGGCAATGCTCTTATAGACACGGCAATCTCTTTGAAGACACTCTCTTGTACAGAGGTTCCTTCATTTTCCATTACACATCACACAATACAGTATGTGCTTTCACCTCATAGCCAAAGCTGGAACTACCATTCATTAATGCAACTATGTTTCCGCAGATGAGACAGTTTTCCCTCAAATCCACACTAGATGTATTGCAGACGCTATCATCCCAAGCTCTGAAATGCACTCACAGATGTGACCGTATGTGTTTTATGGATGCTGTGACCAGATTACTTGTTTCAATTGCTTCATTAAATGAAGAGCAAATGCAGTGGGGCATGTTTGAAAATAAATACAAAGCAATTAGTGGTTAGTAAAGGATTTCATCTGAGCGGGGGCTTCCAATAAGTGTTGTTTTCTGCACGTTCTTCTTGGTCCGTGGCTTGGAGTGACAGATGGTGGATGGCGTGTGTGGTTTCTCTCAGCGCTGTTCCTAAGATGCTGTGGTGGTGCCTGTGTGAAGGGCCTGGTCCCAGCGCCTGCATCTCCACCCAGAGGAAACCAATCAGCAGCACATGATGGAGAAAATAACAGGAAAAGGGATTGCTTCATCTGTTTCGAAAGACGGGAGACCAAGGAGAGTTTGGTTGTAAACTGTAAGAGTCTTGTATTTTTTAGACAAACTTTCCCGCTTTTGGTGTGTGGTCTTGTTATTATTTCACTCTGAAATACGTTACTTGTAAAGGTCTTAAAAATCACCTTCACTTCTTAAAAAAAAGTATTCCCCCAATTTGCATTAAAATTAGCGTACACATAGCATTCCTTTACTCTTGCCATAGTCCAGACCATTTTGGCTTTCAGTACCCCGTTCAGTAATCATTACCTGTATAACCTAATACTAACTGTGCTATAACACGCCACACAACGTCTGCGTAGGTATTGAAAAAGACAGAAACCCATGTCCATGGGTATCAATTTTCAGATTTGTAACTAACTATGATTCTGCATGTGTTTCAATGTGTGTTCGTTTGTGCGTGGGGGGAGTTGTACCAACTCAAGTCTCCTCATTATGAGATTTGTTTTAAGAAGGAATGGTTAACCACAAAATTGCCCTGCTGACGGGTTTTGAATTGACTCCACGGTTTTGAAGTGCACTCAGGCATTAACATCCGCTAGCTATAAATCAAGGAGAGGCAGTCTCAGTCATTGTTGGGGGATGTTTAGTGGCTTTCCAGCTCAGAAAACTGCCCTCATGCCAAGAGAGCTGCAATGGAAAACATTATGATTTCTGTTTGGAGCTGGCCTCTTCCTAAGCAATCTGCTGTGGGTACAGGCTTAAGCTTGTAATCACTCAGTGGGGACAGGCAAAGGACAGGCCCTGCAGGACTCAGTTTTGATGGGCTGTATTCCGTAAGGGCAGAAGTCCAGTAGCACCAGTTAATCTTCACTAACGCAGAGCATCACTGGAAAAAAAAATCATTTTGGAAGCATATGTACAGTGGGCTTGTGTCTGTGCAGAAGCATGAGAACAGACTAAAAAAGAAAAAAAAACTTTCACACAGAAGTTCAGCACTTGATGTCAACTCAGTTTCACAGTCTTGAGTTTAGATTTTAGACGCTGTAATCCAGATTTTGATTTTATTTCTTTTAAATAAATGGTGCCTCTTTCTTATTTTCTAAAAGCAAATATCCCAGCAATGAGCAATTCATTTTCAGACCTGTCATCGGTATTCTACAAACAAGCACATCTCCTCTAGAGAGGGAAGTGACTACAGTATGTGGATTTCTTTTTACACTTTTGGCTTCAAGTTTGGAGAAAAAGTAAGTTAACCTTAAAACAGTGATGCTATTGACGGTGCATTACGAATAGCCATGCCTGGGCTATGCTAGTGTTCCAATAGCATCACAAGCTCAATGATACAGTAACTCATCTGGCGTGCCTCTCTAAGGTCTGGGACACTCCCTTGAGCAAAGAGAATTAGCACTGTCGAGTCATGTGAAACCTTCTGAGATTTGGAGGATTATCTCTCATCTTGTGGAGAGTTTGCCTCATTTAGCTTTAATCCTCGACCAAAACTTGAACCACATTTAGATAATCCTATAAATAATGGGCTATCAGAGAATTTCCTCTCTCTTTTCTCATTGCAATATTTTTTTTTGCCTTACTGTACACACTACACAAACATCAGCCAGCCTTTAAAACATAAACATTGAAACGAATAAACAGAAAAGCAGTTAAAGACTCAGGACCACTATAAATCATGTAAATAAATTTTAAAAAGATAATCAAAGGGCTGGGACAAAATGGTCAGTTTTTAAATAAGGAAATATAGAGACATGATGTACTGTACAATAAAACCATGTATCTGGTTGGCCCAGATTATCAGATTATCTTTTCCTTACATTTAAGAAGTTCACTTTCTGTCCATTGAATCCAGGGATATGCGGTAAAAACCTTTCCAGAAAACGAACAGAAAATGACCTTGTCGCATTGACAGTAAAAGCCAGCAGAGGGATGCTTCATAAGTCATGTGGTTATGGATTTACAATGTTGTTGTGAGAATATACAGATAAAGTGTTACTTTATATACAAATAAAAATAAATATATGTTTTACAATATATACTGATGGCTTGTGAAAAATGGCACAACTCTAAGGCTTAAATTTAGTTTTATGAGAATGTTTTCATTCATACAGTACATTATTATAGGTATTTTATGTTAAATGCCATTAAAATAGTTAATAGGGTTATTAATAACATATTATAAAATACACTGTATATTTATATTTCTATACTTAGATTTATAACATATACTGTACGTATATACTGTATAAACTATTAAGTGCCCTTAACACTAACAACATCCAATTAATGTACAATGACTGTTGGTCATTATCATATTTACAGTATGTCACTCTGATAATACTTTGTAAATATATTTAATTTATAAATTGGCCCAGTTAAGCCAGTAACCAGATGGTTTAGCTCTTTAAGAGGTCGGTTGGAATGAAAGCCTGCAGAAACACTGGTCTCCAGGATCAGGACTGAACAGCCCTGATTTAGGCTAACAAAGACTAGGATATAAGCATACAGCACCTTCCGTTATAGCTGATATTCATTAAAAGCTGTCATTTGCAGTTCCTAAAACAAAGCGTTATCCAGTTAACTCCTAACATTACACAGTGAAAGTTGTTATCATGAGAAACAATAAATATTACATTAGTTGACAGTACCTGAAGTCTGGTATTGAAAATTACACTAGTGCCAAATTTTAAAATTAAGACATATGGTCCCTTTAGAAAATAACGCAATAACCCCTGAAAAATATATTTGTTGTGCTTATTGTATTGTGGTGCCTCAGCACTATCAAGTTTACATTTGATGGGGTTTTTTTTATTCAATGTTCTTGTTAAGTGCTATTACTGTGGGTTTTTATAGGAAAACACTTTTCAGACAATACAGATTTGACAACAGCTTTCAAAACAGAAATAGCTTTCTGCTTGTTGTCAAAGAAATCCTGCTTTCTTGGGCTCAGTTACTCAGAAGTTATTAACTGAGGTTTGGGAGAGATAACGACATGTCCATCTCACACAGCTGCACCTAATCACCATCATCACCAAACCAGCTGCGTTAACTGAACTCAAACGACTCCCTTCACATGCGTCTCAAGCACCCCTCCTCCGCCCCATCTCCGCCTTGCAGCTCCCCTTGGTTCACTCAGTCTGACTGGGGTTCGAGCCTCCTCATCCTCAAGGCCAGGAGACTATCCATTGAACAAGTGGGTTCTTCCAGTCTAAATAACCAAGTATTCCACATGTCCAAAAAGCAATCAATTCTTGGATGTTGTGGTCCCCTGTAAAATTGAATCTGATAACAGGAATTGATAACAGTTTCTGGTGGATTACAGATCCTCTTGACTTCAGTCTTCAGGGATCCATTAAACGCACGCTTACTTTATTGGTCAGCATTGGCACTGACAGTATATCTGTAAATACAGTATATACAGTACAAAACCCATCTGTTTTTAAATCGCTTTCGCCAATAGAGGGTCCCAGGGGAGCCGAAATCTATCCCGGCAAGCAATGCCACAGTGCTGCCCCTTGACAATTTTGTATTATTAATTTTATAACAGAATATATAATATTGTCATGTCATGTCATTTGCCAAACCACTTTTTACCATATGGTGTCGCAGGAAGCCAGAGAATACCAGGCAAACAACGGGCGCAAGGCAGGGTACACCCTGGACAGGGCACCAGTCCATCGCAGGGCAAGTGCAAGCCAATCAGACATGGGGACAATTTGGAGGCCACGGTAAAGGCTGAGGAGGGAAATTTGGCCCGGACTCTGGGATAACTTCCTCCTCTTATCGAGAAATGCCCGGGCATCTTTAATGACCACTGACAGTCAGGACCTCAGTGTGGCGTCTCATCCGAAAGACTGCGCCCAGTACAGTATAGTGTTCCTGTCACTATACTGGGGCATTAGGACCCTCACAGACCGCAGGGTGAGCGCCCCCTGCTGGTCCCACTAACTCCACTTCCAGCAGCAACCATAGCTTCCCAGGAGGTCTCCCATCCAGGTACTGTCCAGGCTCAACCCTGCTTAGCTTCAGTGGGTAGCCAGTTGAGAGCTACAAGGTGATATGACTCCTGGCTATATAATATTGTATCAGTTATAAATTGACCATATAAATACGTTGACAGTCTATTTCCATTAGCAGAGTGGTGCGGTGATTAGCATTGGATTGTATGTGTTTGCTTGCTGAGATAGGGACCAGCTCCCACGTGATCCTGTATTGGATAAAGTAGATAGAAAATGGATGGATATTTACATTGACTGTATATCTGCATAAAAAAAGGTTGTTGCTTTCATGGAATGTGATCAGAGGTCTGTACAGATGGAGGACAATTTAAGATGGGTCTGTAGTGCAGAGATATCTCGGCAGCTCTGTATTTTCCAGTAGTGTTCATGGTAGTGGAACAGAAAGGCAAGCTGTTTCCACACCTTCACTGTGAATAGCCAGAGCACTGCCTCCCCCTCACTGGAGGCTGGAGGATTATTTGTTGTTTTTAAATGCCCTGAGTTCAGATTTCCAGCTACAGAAAGAGTTCTAAAGCACAGATAGTCTGCACAGATAACACATAGCATAAAGGCTGGCTTGTGTCTCGTGGTTTAAATGCTGTATATGTCTATATTAGGAAGGAATTTAGTGAGTTAAGCCAGGTAAAGACGCCCTTATTTTTAAACCAATTTTTCCACCTCATCGGGCACAATATAACATTCTTGTCTTCTGCTCATCTCCTCTTTAAACAGCATGCTAAACCATCCATGTTCCATTATGTCCAGGAACACGGAGATGATAAAACCTGCACCTCTTTCAACCCATATTACCACTGACATTAATTTAATTCAGGACTGCTGATTTATCTCTGTGTTGTCTGATAAGTGAGTCAACCAGAGGTGATGGAAACAAGCACTCTAAACAAAGCCACTATAATGTCGACTCCCTATTTCCAATCTATCCTTAAAACAGAATCCCATTCTTCAGATTTATTCCTCCTTTTCCAGCACTTCCCTCCACAAAAAAAGTCTTATATTCGTCCTCTATAAGTTAAATCGTATATTGAAACGCTCTCTCACATTTTCTCTCTGTGTGATTTCAGACAGGTTTTCTCCCACTAATCGTATTCGTTTTTGCCCAAATATGACCGAGATGTACAAATCAATACTGCCCGATTGGTGATTATTTATGCCTTTATGTGAAGACAGGACAGAAGGAGCTGCCTAACGCTGAGTCCAGGCCTACCTCTCCAGGGCCCGCTCTGTGAACAGGCTCTGTTTCTGCTGGGGAGGTCATGATTGAGAGGGTCCAGAGTCTACCTGCTCACACAGACTCCTCACAGTTGCACACAGGACGCTGTCCAATACAAACACGATTGCTGTTGGGTAAAAAAACAAGCCTGTTTTCCTGAGAAATACAGTAGATTACAGTATAAATCATAACATATGTTCAGGATCACAAGAAGAAGCAGAAAATTACTGTTCTCGCATACAAGGTTTTTCATTTAGTTTGGAAAGTTTTAACTGTTTCAAGGGTTTGGAAGCTCACAAAATTTCACAGTCAGATTATTGTCATTTTATCTGTAGTTGAAGCCAGAAAGCAGCTGTCGCAGAAAAAAAAAATCTCCTTTTCCCTTAGGCAAAACAGACATTCATGAAACTAAAGACACTGACAATATTTTAAGCTAGTATTAACTTATTTTATGAAATATGATGAAAAACTTTTTTAGGTATTTCTTCTACCCCATAAACTATGAACAAATTTTTTATCAATTTTACATTTTTCTTTATTTCCATGACTGGAACCCTTAGTTAAATCAGTATCTTTAACCTTCTTGTTTCTTACTTTGCTAAGCATCAACATTTCATCTCAGTCTGAATTATTACTTAGATACTTAAATCTATGTCCACACTAACCCTAATACCTACTGTAGGTCGCTGCTTCAGTGGTTTCCAATTGCATTTTTAACAACATTAATGAGATGACACAAACGTTTTGACAGGTCCATGTGATTATTTTTTGTTTTGATTATTGTAGTGACATTAAAGTCACAGGAGGCTTTTAAACATGAGAGTCCAACTCTGGCCCTGGAGATCCAGCAGGTTATTTAGGTCACCATTAAATTACCAATTTCTAAAGATATAGAGCAGGTCTATTAAGATCAGTTAAACAGGAAAGAACAGGAGAACAGGAGTAATAAAACTAACTAGACTGAGGCTCTCTGGGACAGGTGTTGGAGAAAACTGCTCGAAAACTACATTTAACAAGTTACAATACGGTTTGAATTTGCCTAAAATCCCGACTAGGTTTTGGAGTCCTTGCACTGGCTTCCTGTGAGGTTTCAAGCTGACATTTAAACCCTTAGGAACAAGTAAAGGTTTATCCGAGGCTGAAAAGAGAAGAAAGGAAACACGACAGTTCGGCTGTGGAGCCTTCTTCGAGTGTCAGTTAAAATCCCTATGCTTACTTTATATGGTAACAATGTGGGAGTGGGAGGAGCTGCGGAGAACACAGGTCAAAGTCGACACCCCATCTGAGGGTGAAAACCGAACAAAAACACAAGAAGGAAAAAACCAAAAGGAATAAGAAAAATGTGCCACTTTGCACCGCAGCGTCCAGGGTGGGCTGTCCGTGTTTAACAGGGTGCTGGCAGTGGATGGTTAAGGGAACTTGGCAAGAGGGAAGGGTAGATCTAGTAGCAATCAATCAATGGAATGATTTGCGAGTCTGGCACAGAGGTTCCCGTCAGAAGGTCATCCTGTGAATCGGGGAACTTGATGACCTCGGCAACAGAAAGAGAGTTGAGGTGGAAGGAGAAGACGAGGGGCATGTGGCTCGGGGTGCAAGGATTCTTCATGGGGTTCCAAGGGATATTTTGGGCTATTTGGCCTTAGCCTCATTGCAGCATGACTTCTGAGTAACTGTGAGAAATGAAGAGAGTTATTTTGGGGTGGAAGGAGCAGTAAAGGATATAACTGTGAGACAATGGGATTGGACAAAGGTTTTCAGTCCTAAACAAAGATACTTACAGAATGTCCAGAAGCCAAAGAGTGATGGTAATCACTGTGGCAGTAGCTGGGTGGAACAAGTGGTGAAGTGATCTAGAAATAGGTGTAGATTGGGTTAGTGGATTTCAAGAGTAGATAGTGGCACTGGAGCCCCACCTGTAGATTTCAGGGATGCAGGAACGATACAAACTCCTTTAGATAGTCAGTGGTTGAAACCTGTTAACTGTAGCAGAAGTGTGAAGATAGTTGTTCTGAAGCTTCTGTATTGTTAACAAGTTTATACTCTAGGTTTATCAGAGGAGACGCCTGGTTACAAGCCTTCTGACGTTTGCCATATGACATACTGTACACAGGAAGCAGGACAGTCAGCCCTGTCTATCATTACTACTGTATGTTGTCTGCAATCTTAAAATTAGCCTTGTGTTCTGGTAACCACATTTCTGATAAGCTTGTTGAGTTTGCTGGACTTCTGGTGTTTAACACTTCTGACACATTGCAGTCAGTGTGTTCAAAACATTTGCATATAAATGATTTTTGCTTGCGCAGTAATGGTTATGTAGAAGCAAATAGCGCTTCATATCCCATTATGTGACTGCTGTAAATCAGAATGGAAATGCTTCAGTTCTAAAGGTATTTGTTTAAATATAAACATACAAAATGAAACTCACTCAAAGTAGGGCATGCAAAGGAAGTGCTATAAATATAAGTTCCAAGGGGTCTTTTGAGTGGCTCAAATAATAAAGACGTTCAATTAGAGCACAAGATGAACCCTATAGGTCAGATGTCACTGAAGCTGGATTAGTTAGTGACTGTGACTCGAATTCCTTTTGTGGTGGCACAAGGTTTTGAGGATGGACAGCCTTAAACCCAACTTTGTTTTCTTTGGCTTGCTATGTGACAGATGTTCTTGGGCCCTCCCAGCTTCCTGAATGAGAGACTTTTGGGTGGTATCATTCTGCTGTTTTTTTACCAAAATGAAAGCTGATAAAAAAAACTGTCCACAGGAAAAGTGGTTCTAACATCTTTGTGTATACACTGGTCTTCGTTCTTCTTTTACAATTCAGTTGTTATCTTAGCTCGATAACAAGGGACAGTTCTAGATCAGTGCAAAGTAGAAAATACTGACAACTGCATCTAAAAATTATTGTATATAAATACAGTTCAAGAATAACTCAATAAAGAGTGCAGAAATCACATACACATTGTCAAGGTTCCTTGTTGTATAATAAACGCTCATGAACATCAGCCAAAAATATGTTTTAAATCTTTGGTACTGAATATTTTTAGAAATTAATTTCTGATGTAATAATTGCTTTTGAACTATCCCAGTTGTCCACTATTCCTGAGACAGGAAATGACTGAGATTCCAGTACAAGGAGTGTTTGCTTACTTTGTCAATTAGTGTCTTTAAACGTTTTTAGTCTCTTGTCTTCTCTCTGTCTCAGTTAAAAATAAATTTACAAATTGCTCCAGGAGCTTGTTTCTTGTCACATGCAGAGACTGAGGAGAAATTCCCACTGTGTTTTCCATTAAAAGTTTTATTTTTTCTGCCTCCACAGAAGCATTCCGAACTAAAGAAGTTTTACATTAAGTGAGTTGGCTGTCGGGAGAAACCGCATTTTTCAATTCAATTAAACTTTAATTATCGTGGCAGGAATTTAGAAGCTTAAAGTTATTTGAATGTAACTTTCTGTAGTTCAGCCTTCTGGGGAACTGACCTGTATAGCGCAATTCCTCTCTCTAATCTGCAAAGGAACAAGTAAAGGTTTATTCCATGCTGAAAAGAGAAGAAAAGAAACACAATGTTTGGGTTGTGGAGCCTTCTTCAGGTGTCAAGACTCCACAGCCAAAACATTGTGTTATTTTTTCTGCTCAGCATAGAATGAACCTTTACTTGTTCCTTTGCAGCCTATGCGTGTTACCTAAATGAACTCTTTCTAATCGGTCTTATAATCAATTTTTAAAGTATATACTGCATGTACTGTATTCACTTTCTCTTGATACCAACTTGTGTACATTAATTCCTACATTATCTGAAAGCCACTGGGCCCTAGTAAAGTACCCAAAAAGACAGTGCCATTCCCTGAAGCATGGGTGAGAAAAGCAGAACTGTGCTCCGAACATAATGCCAGTACATTGCGTGGCACACACACACACACACAGGTACGATTTAGAAATGCTAATGGACATAGCCAGCACTGGGAGTTGGGAAGAAGCTGGAGACCCCTCAGAAAGACCAAGTGAGCACATGGAGAGCATGCAGACTCCACAGAGAAGGTGCTGAGGTCAGAATTAAACCCAGGACCCAAGAGCTTTGAGGCAGCAGAGCTCACCAACATGCCACCATTCCTGCCTAGCATATACAATACAATTAAACGTCAAATAGCTAGGCTAACGAATCACAGTAAAATTGTGAGAAAAGGTCTTCACTGTTCTCTGGCACTTATTTCGTTGCTCCCTTAAGTGAAGATTCAGCGAATACTACACGTTTGAAAGTATTATCTATGTTCTTTCTGACATTGCTCCATGTGCTGCATATAAAGAAAACTGAATATTAATCAAATACCTATTTATCTGTTTAGACAAATATTAATTTAAGTTCTCTCAATGAAAACAGGGTCTTATGGTGTGCTGCCTGACCACTACCCAGATCTCTGATCTGAGTAGGTACAGTAGGCTCCAGGTCACACACTGAGTCATTACTATAACTGCTTAGAATTATGTATTCAAAATGACCTATCCCTTTATACACCTGGGTTCACAAGAGCCTGTAAACATGGCTATTGCGGTTTTCCAGTAAATACAAGTCTTCTGTTGGCATTTAGTTCAATTTTTAGTTGGTGTTTTGCAGCTGTGAAGAATTCCTTCCGAGGTGAGTCTTATTATGTGGGATCTTATCAGAGGAGGAAATAAACACTGTGATGATTGTTGTATTTGGAAAAGAAGTAAAACACATACTTTATGTTTTTGGTTTTAATTCAGATCATATTTTCTGTTTGCTTTGTTTCTTACACCTCTGTGAGATTCCACAACAAGGACTTGCGGACAGTCAATGGTACACAAATTCTCTCTGCCAGGCCCAGTCTGGCTCCATGAAGACTGCACTGTATTGTTCAGAAGTGAAGCAGCACTTTCCCACACACTTCTTTAAAAAAAAAAAGTTTACAAAAAATTAAAGATTTTCTTTAGCAATTGGTCAATAAAATTGTTACTGTTACAAACTCAGAAAGAACACCTCAACTGCCTCAATGGGCTATTAACCTAGAAACGGAAAGATTTATGGGGCCTGTTACAGCTTCATTAAGTTTGTGCCCCGTTGGGGAAAAACAGGTGTAAACCAAAGAGGTTTGTGAATATTGCTCTTAGATTCATTGTAGGGAACCCACAGAAACTTTAGAAGATGCAGTTGTTCCCACTCTGCGAGTTGTTCATCAACACAAATGTAAAAATATAAAGATAAAATGCATACCTTCAAACTGTTTACTTGTACATTGTCTGCTGTTAGTTTGTATATTGTCTTGATACACTGTCTGCACTTTGTGTTTTTACACTTTTTTAACAATCAAGAGACTTTCTGTAAGAATTCTGTGGTACCATTACATGTACCAGTTACATATGGCAATAAAGTTCCAGTTCATGGTTTCACCTACTGTAACTGGTCCGGTCCAGCAGCTTCATTCCTAAATAAAAACCAGCACAGAAATCTAATCTCCCAGGTCACTGCTCTTCACTTCAGACTGATTCTTCTTCAGTCCCAGAGTTCCTCTTTATGCACGAGGACATGCTTAAAGAAGAGCAGAAAGGTTGAAATCACAAATTCATGCTGGAATTCTGACACAATCCCCAAGGTTTTGTTAACAGGGTTTAAAAAACAAGATTCGGTGGATGGAGGAAGTGTCTTTGTATATCCCAGTGTCTGGCACCCATTTTACCCAACACTGTTGTGTAAACCTATACTGCATGTCAACCTGACTTCCACTACACCTTTATGTTCTGAGCAAAGGCCTCATGGTTGAACATCAACCAAGCTCAAACCTGGCCAGTACTGTCCTATAATCTGGCACACTCTAAGGGATTTTTGTTGGTCCATTGTGATTTTTAAGTTAATGAAGATACAATACTTACACACCGTTCACTGATACCTTCTCCATAGGAAGGTTACTGATATAATATTTCAAAACAAAGGGAGCTGGACTTTCAAAGCTGATTGCAATTTTCTAGATTGTGTTAGTTTTTGCATTATTAAAACTAAAAAAAATAAATAAAAGAAAAGTAAAATTTACAGTACCTGAATGATGCAGTATATTTGAGTATATTTAAAAGCATATTTTAGAAGTGAAAAGGCAGATATCTTGGTGCAGGGATTTTGTAACACATACAGTACAGTACTACTGTATATACCCATATTTTACTTGCCATTTTCCTTAGTAAATATTAAAATGTAGTCTTGTCTTATCTCATTGACCAAATCAAAATGATGTGCATTAGCACAAATTTACACAACAGGGCATTTTACTCCAGCAGTCTTAATGAAGTACCTTGGTTAAAAGGACATCAACATCATCTCATCTGGGATTTGAACTGACAGCTTCCCTTTTATAAATCCCAAAGCCTAACAACTGGTCCACAATTTTTTGAATTGGCACACAAGTGCCATCTGGACAAGAGATCACTCAACCTGGTCAGGAGCTGTTGGCTAGAAATTTGAAGTAGTCTGACTACATTTTCCTGCCCTGGTTCAAAACCAGGCATTACCCCTGTCCATTGAACCAGTAGTCAGCAGCAACATTTATGCTCTGTATAGCTCTGCTATTATTATTTTTTTAATAGAGATTTTAATGTTGTGTTAGAAGAAAGAAGAGCTTCAGTTGTACAAAAATAATGACCTTGTTCATTGAATTGTATTTTATTTTGATTAAATCCATTTTCATGTGTTTCCTCTGTATCAACTCAATTCTCTTCATGCATGTTTGTCAGTGATTTTGCTAGATGATCCCAAATGAGAGGTTCATAATAATAGACGCCTTATGTTTTTTAAGACAGATTTTGAAAGACTGTTGCTAGCTAAGCATTCAATTGCCTATGGATGGTCATGGTACATTTTATTCCTTAAACATCCAGTTTTTTTGTGTTAATCCTCAATTGAAGGACAAAAGGCTTGATACTCAAATATAGAAAAAGCATTCTTAATAAAAGCTCATTGCATTCTCACTATATGCTCCCTGAGGGGATCTTTCACTATATTGGAGACATTGTTCAGCAGCTGAATAGTCCTCCCACAGTGTGTCAAGAACATGGTGTCCTCTTCTCTCCTCCCCTCTCCACAGTCCAGACCCCGAACAGAAGGAGACAACTCCAGCCAAGCTGACCCCAACTTGACTTTCTCCTTAATGCCTCAGGAAGTCAGGCGAGAGAACCGCAACAATATTTTGAGACCGACACTGAATCAATATTGTCTTGTGTTTCATGTGCAGGAAAGGCGAGGCAGGAGGAAGAGCAGGGCTGTGACACTCTGCCGGGGTCTGACAGCTGGAAGTGAAAGCTGGGCTCTTCTTATCTGTCAGTCTCAACTGCAGGGCACCTTTCTTCTCCTGTCAGGGCCTGCCCCTGCCTGTCACGGCCTGTGGGGGAGGCGGACATGGAGATAAGACAACTCAACTCTCAATCCCTCTCACGTCCCTGTACTGTATCTCTCTCCAGCCTCGCTCTCCATCCAGCCTCTATGGCCAGTCTCTTCACATTCAAATTCAAAGAGCTTTATTAGCATTATAGTGCTGCCAAAGAGTGACAATGACCAGTTCACTCTCCCTCCAGTCTTGTGGTCTTTTCGTCCACGTTCCTCAACACACTGCTTTTTCCTTATCTTTTCTTACCTATTTTGCATTGCCCCCCTCTTTCTCTTCCTTCTGTCTATACCCCTGTCTAATTTCTTAGCCCTATTACAACTCTCTGCATTACACTTCTCGATCCATCCATCCAACCACTTTCTAACTGTGTTATCCAGTACAGGATCATGGGGGAGCCAGAGCCTATCTCGGCAAGCAACAGGAACTGGGGTGTACCTACCCGGGACACCAGTCCATTGCAGGGCACACAGACACAAAGATAGATACAGTATGCACATCGCAGCTCACACCAGGGCCACTTTTCACAGAAGCCAACTAAAACTACTAGCATGGTTTTGGATTGTAGGAGGAAACTGAAGCACCAGGACGAAACCCCTGAAAACATAAGGAAAACACACAAACTCCAAACAGATAGCACCCCAGGAAGTGAACCTAGGGCTTCAGCTCTGCGAGGCAGCAATGCTAGCCACTGTCCCACTATACTGCGCTTCCACCTCTCTATAGGAACTAAAATTCAGTGTGGTTCTGGGATTTGCCAGACAAGAACTTTGAAATATGAAGAGCAATAATTGTTTCTTGACAAAACTACACACCCCTCCCTTTTGCTTTGTGTGATTGCCAGTTAGCCCTATTTAACTTTTCATCTGAAATTTCATCTGAAAAACTAAAAGACTTATGGTGTGGAGATGCATCTTAATCTACCACAAAATGAATTCCACAACCTTCCGCAAAATAAAATGACAACAATCAGTTTTCTGGGCTCGCAGCTCTCTCGGTGACGTATCTGGGTACTGCAGCACTGTTCTTGGCCCAACCTTGTCATTAACCCAGGACCATAAACCACACTGCTGGTCAGTTACAAAAGACAAGAAACATTTGCTTCTAAGTTCTGGGAATTCTATATGTCTGTGGGAGAGAAAAGTAGGAGTTGATGGAAATACAGTAAAACTTCAGGATTGTCGCCCACATGAAAACCATGATGCTGAGGAAATGAAGAGCGATTGTGTGTATCTAATTTCATTTAGAATATTGTGAACATCGCTGGTTCCATCACAGTGATTACCACATCACAAAAAAGTACGCATGGTTAAAGTATGTATTACAATACGTTCAAACGAACAGATTAGATCATCAAAGGAGCCTTGATACAAGTATTCAAAATAGTGGACACTACTGCTGAAGTTAATCAAATAGACAAAAGACATTTCAGGATCAACAAAGAATCAAGGCTGCAGGAGCAGACATGAAAATTAAGAAGTAGGTACATTTTAGAACTGAAGAAGCACTTGAAGAGTAAGAGTTTCTCCCATTTCAGAAATAACAAAGACTATAGATCTACTGTATATACTGTAGATCAAAGCCAATCAACTTATATGATGAATATATTGCCTTTAATTGTTGAGAATCAACTAATTTACAGTCACGGTGATCCAAAAGCTGGTATCACAGCAAAAGCAGAAAGAACACATGGGTAAGCAGACATATTGTAACAGAACCCATTGTCAGATAAAGACATTCATACTCACACACGGCTGTGAGACAAAACAATTCAATTAACATATACCAGAAAATACATTCAGGACTTCACAGACTCACACACCGTAAGGACAGTAATCGAATTCAGGCAGTGGTCTGTGTTTTATCACACTGTGTGCAACAAAGCTGTGGTAACAATAAAATCCTGTCAGCCCAGGTTTGCATTCTTTCTCCCCGGCCTCAGTCAGCATAAGTGAGTCTGTGTTCTCGAGTGTCAGCTCCAATCATGTTTCTGACCGAGCGGCTTGCTGCCTGCTTGGTTTTGTTCCGTCTCCTAACCTCAGGAATGTGACTGTGTTCCAGGCTCGCAGGCAGACCTGCACATGGCAAAATGATTTGGATTCTTTACGGTGAAGATTCGGGAGCAGTAGAAGCATGAAGGAGGGAGCAGGACAGAGGAACAGCAGATCTGCACAGGAGATGGAATGATGGCAATGGTAAATCGACACAACACACCACACAGCCTTAACGGTATCACTGTTATTATTACTAGAGTAGCAGCACGTCCTTGATCAAGCTGATGCTGACAGCTAAGGTACTCAAGGTCAGCTTCAAGGTACTGTAATTCAAACTCCAAGCAAAAACAGAGAAAGATATTGGAGTATGTACTGCATGGTACAAGTCATTGAGATCTTCAAGATATCCATTATCATTACTGAAAGAAACAGGACCTTTTGTAACAGCTCTGATGGGCTGACCCATAAACACAGAGTATCCTAATCCCGTGTCTGGAATCACAGCACAGATAAGGCACTTTGTTAAAACCCCTAAAATGACACATGCACTGGGATGCCATTACTTAGTCTAGGTTTTTGCTCATGTATCTTAACAGCAGGTCTGGTTAGGTAAAAGGAAATATTGTAGATACTAGTGGCAGCACATCAGTAGTGTCAGAGCAGGAAGGGACAGAGTAGCTTGAGGCCTGTAGCTCACTCACAATGTGAACACTTACTCATTTAAATGCATATCCTTTAACCTCTATATATGCCTAAGCATCCATTTCATCTCTGAGGGTTTTCTGTGGTTTGAAAACAGAAAACTAACTTGATCTTTTCTTCTTTTTTTTTCCATTTTTTACACTATAAAAGGCTTGGCTTTCGACCAGAAATACCCTTCAACACGTTACTGGCTCATCTCTGTCCAGAGAATGCATGCGAAGGGATGGGAAGAAAGAAGGTGGCTTAAACAGAAACAGATTTTCTAATGGTTTTGTTTCCATTTAGGCCTCCTGCGTCCACAGTTACCGCAGTTAACTCTTTTCCGTTTTCTTTGTTGTGAAACAGTGTTGATGCATTTTACATGTTCAAACCTGAACAAATCCAAAACAAAACAATGTAACATTACCCCATATCCAAAATTACCTCTATAAAACTTTTTGCTTAAATTTAATTCACTAATAAGCATAACTTATAATACTAGTAATCGTTTTATTCTCAGTTCAATATTTTTATGTTTATTTTTCTTATATATGTTTCTACTCTATCCCTGTTTTCTAATTTTTATTCTCTTTGCTGTCGTGTAATTCACTTTGGATCTTTTTTATGCAGTCGGCAAGGTTGAAGAGAGTGCTGGACTGTTCTGTGGATTTCTATTTATTTTGTCACTTGTAATCCAATCAAATAGTCTGATTTGTGCACATAGTGCCTAACGTGGACATGCCATTTTATGTGATAAAGACGCATATGCCAAGTACATTCCCTTTATTGAACATAAATCCACTTGTGCTTCTGCAAGAAGAGGAAAAGAAGAAGACAGACAAGACAATGACAATGAAGGGCACTGCTTGCAGACCTTGGGGGAGACTCCTTGTACACCTCTTCTTTGCTACAGTGAAAAGGTAACATCTCCTACTTCAGTCAAACACACAGTACACTATGCCAAAACATATTATGTTATCATGTTCTGTGTAGTACATTTCAATAGTCTGTAGTAATTAAAAAAAACTCATTCTGGCTTGGGCCTTCTGAACCTACAGAAGAGCAATTGATCTTTTATCTTAAAACGGGGAAACGTCTAGTAAATCCTCATTTCAGTTTCACCCTGGTAATTTCTCTTACAAAACTGGCGAGCCAGGCAGGAGGGACGATAATAGCACAAGCCGGTATTTATTCAGAATGTATTTGCTTAAACAGACAGTAAAGGGAGATTCCTAACTTAATTCGACTTAACTGTATACGGTGCTCTTCAGAGAACCTACCATGAGAAGGTCAGGGCTATTTGTGTTACACACAGTACTCAAAGTATGAATTGTGGCCAAAACATACTTTGAGTAGGAAACCACAGTTTTGTGGGAGTGTGATTGATATAGTCACTGTCTGGGAAAGAGTTAATAAGGGAGAACCACCAGATTGGTGTCCCCTTAAAGGATATGATTGACAAAGAGATAGCAAAGGATCCTAATAGTTCCTCAAATTCAAATTTGGAACTGCTGTTAGATCAACTGAAAGCAGAGAAGGGTAAGAAAAAGCCTCTGAAATATTCAGGAATTAATGGACTGGGACAGTGTGTTGGCACAGGACCAGAAAGACAAGTTAAAAATGACTGCTGAGGAGAAAGTCAGTGTTCTGACAATTCATACTTGGAACAACAAGACCAGTTTCTGACTTCTGCAATTACTGTTGCATCAGCAATGACCTTCAATTCCCCAAAACAGAGATCTGAGAATGAGAGTCTGAGGGCAGAGAATATTGGGTTACAGCACAAGCTGTCTGATGCGAACACCATCTCAGGACATGGCCCAAGCACCACCTTCAACTCAGGCAACCACAGCAAATGTGTAGAAGAAGCTGAGACATTAATGTCTAAATCAAGAATAAAGCAGGTCATGATATCAGTCATAAAAAGGTCTTGATCTGATGAGAATTATGAGGACCATTACTAAATTAACTGGGATGATCTTGATTCTAAGGCTTGAATCTAAGGCTTGAGAAATAGGAGACTGAGAAAGAGGTTTCCAAATCCTTTTCATCTCCTCCTGTAAGTGGGGTTTCAACAAGAAGAA
Source organism: Lepisosteus platostomus (assembly GCF_059453375.1). Taxonomy (NCBI): domain Eukaryota; kingdom Metazoa; phylum Chordata; class Actinopteri; order Semionotiformes; family Lepisosteidae; genus Lepisosteus; species Lepisosteus platostomus. The sequence continues at coordinate 31,885,864 of NC_142621.1, forward strand.
CGTTAAAATTCGTTTTACAAAAAGCAGCTGAAATTTTAAACGAGGCAAAATCTGACACTCGCAGTGAACAGTCTCAAAGACTAATGCTTTCGAAATGAGAGCACTCAAGGATGATTTAGGCCCCATTAATTTAAATACCGATATAGAAAAACTCTGCAATCGGCTCATTGCTCAAAGTCAAATATACTGCATGCACATCTAAATGAAACCAACTGGAAATCAGTGTAGTGTTAGGAGCTTGTTCTCCCAAACTAAGAGCTTTATTAAACACTACTGAAGTAAACAGGGCTGATAACTGGTCTGATATTTTAGAGCTCACCGGTGATGCGTGTGGTTGGTCAGGAAGGAGGGAAGCAGATTGGGGAGAGTGGGGAAATCCAAAGGAAAGGTGAACATGTAAGATGCTCCAGAAACCTGATCACACCAATTGGAAAGTGGATACTAGGATGATAATGATGAAAAGTTTAGGAAAGCTTTCATGGTTTACATCCAAATCTTAAGGTGATTCTTGGATTAAAAATTGACTTTTCTGAGGAATGGGACAGTTTATTCCCTGAGGTTTAAGAAACTGCTAAAAGACGGCACATGGAAAAACACTACAATTGAAATTGAAAGGGGAAACAGAGAAAGAAATAATAGGCAAATTGTTTGTAGATGAAGGGCCTTTCAATTTTTCAGCAGATCAAAAAATTTTGTAAGATCAAAAGATCTTTCAACAGAAAGATCAGCCTCCTGAAAATTGGCAAAATCACCCATATAATCCACAATGGAGACAACATACTACAACAATGGTTTTGATCAGGGACAGGGTCAGAGCTGGGGTTGGGATGGCTGTCAGAACCACAATTAATAAATCAGGCAGGCAAACTAAAGACAGGAGTCTGAGCGTACTCCAAAAGTCACAACTCAGGCAGACCAAGGCCAATATCCTCAGACCGAACTAAAGTGGTAATTAAAAGACATTTTTACTCATTCTGGCTTGGGTCTGCGTCCTTTCTTTTGAACCTACAGTATAGAAATAATATCTCTGACACCACCTACTCCTAAATCTTTTTCCGGGAGACAACCCTTCCAACTTCTTTTTCGCATTTTTCCCCACTGCAAGAATGAGAAAATCCTCTCAAAGTTATGTATTTTCTATTATTTGTCTCAATTAAAATATAAGCCTTCTTTTCTAAGTAAAAATATATTTTTTTAAAGTCTGAGTAGGGGGCTGCATCAGCCTGCGTAGGCTGTGAAGGAACAGGTAAAGGTTTATTCCACGCTGAAAGGAAAAGAAAAGAGAACATTTTGTGTTTCAGCTGTGGAGCCTTCTACAGGGGTCACCATTTCACAGCAGAAACGTTGTGTCTCTTTTCCTTTCAGCATGGAAAAAACCTTTATCTTTTTAAAAAGCAGACAACACATACTATTGTTATGTTTCATATGAAATGTGTCTTTGATAATATAATGTTCTTTTGGTTCACATACTGTAAGTGGGTCCTCCTCAAGTCACTATATCTCCTGTACAGAAGTTTGACATCGCCTTCCAGTCTTTAATGCTGGGACTGAAAGAAGATTTCCATAAAGAGACATACAATGACCTATAAATAAAACACAAATTGCAGAATTCCTATGACAGCGCCCAAAAATAGACAACAGAAATATTTGGAAACGAAACAAGATTGCTGCTTACTGTATGTTTGTAACGTTTAATCCAAATTTAATTCCGAAACTCAGTGTCACAGACAAAAAAGGAAGGCAGTCTGCAAATCCTTCTCACAACGCTGGGTGCAAGAGACAAATAAAGCTGGTCACAATTCAAAGCAGATCATGTCCAACACAGAGACACATGTACGAAGAAAAAAAAAACACTACAAGAATCTCTTTGTAATGTTAAGCAAATGGAAAAGGAAATCTTGAATAAGGAGTTTGTGGTTCTGGTTATGAAGGATGTCTGCCTTGAAGAAGCCACCCAGGGTTTTCTAGGCTGATGGGACTTCGCTTCAGGCGCAGACCCAGATGTGTAGGAAACCGACAGTTAGCGTTCTTCCTCAGGGTGAAGATTCCAAAATCAACAAGAGAAATGAAGGGAGAAGAAAAAGGAGAGAGAATAAAACTTCAGAGCTGTGCTCACCATGTTTTTTTTCAACAGAACACCAGCTTCTCTTAACCCACTACTTGTAAGAAACAGCAGTAAAGCAGCAAAATAGACTGTCAGACATAAAATGACCCAGAAGAACACACTAAAGATATGACTTGCTTTGACTGTTTGCATACTCAGATTACTATGCAAACTGTAAGGAGAGAATGTTAAAAATGACAATGCTTTCAGTGCTAATGTACTTGAGAATGGTCACTTGAGAACTGTTCTCTAGGTCCACTTAAGTCTCACTGTAATATTTTCTCATTCATTTGGTTTTCAAAACTGTTCTGCTATGGTTATGCTGTCTAGTGTTCACATTCACGACAAAGGATACTGAGTTCCACACTTACTTGAACCTATGCTTTCTCTTTTTGTCAGAAAAACACATGGCCCTGCAGCGTGCTGAATTATCAGTGTCTTCAAACAATATTTTTGTCAGTATAAATATATAGAGGTAAACAGGGTCCAGGATTAAATAACACAATGTTTTGTATTATCTTGAAATACTGTAAAGAGCAGAGAATTCTTGACTAAGCCTGGACTGGCTGTTTAAGCAATGCCACATGATTGTAATGATGAGTATTATAAGAGAATAAACATATCACGTTGAAAGATTTAAAATCCTAGCAAAATATAACGTTTAATTATGATGCGACAAAAACTTAATAAGAAAAAATGACATTCAATAGTTTGAAAATAGAAATCATGGCTCATGAATCAATTGGTAATTACTAAAATCAACCGATGTTGGGAATACAACCTGTTTTCTCATACTTAAGTTACATACCGAAATGATTGTTTCTAAGAATTTGAAAATGAGACTTCTTTAATCAAAAGTAAATTAATAACGTATCTATTGAATTGTTCGAGTCGACCGATTAAATCGTTAAAAAGGACCATCAAAGCCTACATTGTGAGTCACCGCGCCCTCTAGTGGCCGGTGTGTTGTGTGTTTACATTTTTTAAGTTTTAATGGATTTTCTAAAGTTTAGCATTCAGACAAATTGTCAAACTGGGTTCATCCCCGCCTCCCGTGTTGCCCAAAATCAAACCTGAAATCAACAGAACACGATCCTTAACCCACGAGTTCCTGAAAGGAATTATTTCGCCTTCTTTCCTTGTATCTTTAAAAAGAAAAAAAAAACCTTCCTACCTCCTCCTCCGGTAAACAGTAAAGCACAACTTCATTCAGCTTCACTCGGCAGGGTTAGGGGGAACCGAAGCAAACGGGAGCATGGCGGAAATTCGGGCAGACTTGTTCGCTTCTTTCCAGGCAACGTAAGGCGAGGTGCAGTGTGGACCGTATTTTAGTTGTTTATTATATAACCTTGTATAAGGGTTCAACTATTAATAAAAAGACAAGAAAAGGCAGCGCACACTCTGAGGCGGCCGATACCTTTCGCACTTTCAGAAGTAAAGATGCGTTTTCACCCTGGATTGTGCTGGGTCCTCGTGAATGCGCTCCTGCGGTGTGTCTCCTCCAGAGCAGCCCAGAGTGGGTCAGGGCATTGCCAGCCGCACAAGTCGGTAAGTTACCTGTCGGACCTGATGCTCACTGCCGGACCAGTGCTGCGGCACCCACACTTGATTTCTGACGAGACAGTCTGCCTTGCGCTGTATCCCCATCTCACGGGGGAGAACGTATTTATTTTTAAAATACACGTTGTGCGCCTCTCAGCAAAGTTTTCATAGAAGCACGTCTTTCTAAAACAAATCGTTTTTGATTTGGGGGAAAAAAAAGACAAATTGGGGAAACCCAACAGCAGTGGTCGCCGACCACTTTACATTTTTTACTGACCTGTTAAAATTATTATGAAAGGAAACCTTTGGCATTCTGAATTGGAATTGGCTTAAACTGACTATGTGTTGGAAAAATCTGGGAGCACAGACAGGAACAACAATAATTGAAATTGAAAATAACTGTCAAGAACAGAATTCTGTATTTTGTTCACTAGATACATTATTCAGTCAGGAAATATCGCTGTGTCATGGGTTTAAGTTAAAATTATCTCGTTTTCACCGCCGTTTTCAAGACGTAAGCACAATTTTACTATAGGAAGTGTTTAACAAAGCTACAACGTGAAAAAAAACATTATTTTGACTATTTTCTTAGTTATTAGATGAACTAAGAGTATCAATAACTGATACAGTAAAATACGGACTGTTATCTGTCAAACTTTATAAGAACGTTTTGAAGATCTGAGACTGAGCGTCGGTGGCTGATTAATTGAGTAATTAATACTAATAATAACCTCCTCAAAACCTGCATTGCTGATAATAGGAAATGAAATTCTGAGTTCTTCATTACACAAGTGCTTCCTACTAACTTTCGATTGAACACCAATAATTGTAGAAGTTGTTCCTGTCCACTGCGGTCACAGTACAAGGGAAATTACTAAATTAAATCGGGAATTACATTTTATTTCTTGTTCTCGTAATAATTTGTTTAACACAGATATGCTTTATATACGCACATTTTATTTCACCGCGCTTACATCTATGCTTGCTTGCGGCTTCAATTAGAATTCTTTCTTTAATAGTGACAAACCCAAATTTCGACCCCAGAGGAAGAGATTGTTTTGCCCGCTTTTGACGCACACTTGAACTTCTCTTATGACAACATTGACGAAACGTCGAAAATTTAAACTAGAAGTGCACGACCAATTACAGCTACACTGCCAGGCTTGCAGTATTTTACCCTATAGGCAGATACTAAATGAACTTCAGATCAGTCTTTTTAATAGAGTGTCAGAAATTTACAAACTCAAAACCACGAGCAAATCTATTGAAAGAAGCATTTGTTTAAACACTGATTACAACACTTTTGTTGAAACGAAAACAAAAGTACATTAAGTGCATTTATTATACAGTACATTAGACTCATAGCGTGTTTGTTTATCGATTTTTGTTACCTTGTTTTGTATTAAGGGTATATCAATTTCGGAAACAGAAAGGTACAACATAAGCTGCTAAATTTAACTCCATCTACGACTGAACTATATTTGTAGTAATGTTGTAATAACCTACACGGGGGCTGTTCATATACTGTATGTCTTCAGTATTTTTAGTTTAGCAAAATAAAACGGGATTCTGTCATATCCACTTTAAATGCTTATTCATGAAGACGTACAAACAGAACACAACTTGTTCCGATTTGCAGACAAATTAGATAGCAAAATTTAACATAGGGCAAAACTGCAAAACTAATTTAGAGAAGAAATGCAAAACAAAGGTGGGATTGAGTGCCGAAACATGAACGATGCTCTCTGCGTCGATTGTCCTACAGGAAATTCTCTTTTGCACGTCGGGCCTACAGCATGACTATGGTGCGGGCTATTTCTGGGTTTATTTCCTCACGTCAGTTAATTTCAGCAGTTTAAATCACACCCAGAACATTCAGTGAAAAAAAGTGCAGGTTAATTCCACACAAAGAGTAGAACAGACATCCTTTTCAGGTGTCTCAGACCTGATTAAGGCCACACAACCGAAATGATCCGTATTGTAACTGTACCAGTTTCTTTGTAGACGACACGATGCTGCACCTCTTAACAATTAACACTCCCGTCGTTAAATTCCATGTTTCAATTTTTATTTAGCGACCTAGATTTGACCCACGGACTATAAACATATCAGGTGTTTTAGTGACATAACTGCATATCAGCCCTAAAATCTTAGAATTTACTTTTTTCATTACATTCGGTGCTTATTGTAATAATGTCTTAATGTCCATATCCACTTGCTTCCCCTTTGAACTGTAGCTACAGTACAGTTCAGTACAATTCAAATTGTTGAATTGTCACATTCCCCAGCTAACAGAGGTACAGTACGAAAGCGAAATTCTTCACGTTCCGTTTTGCACATGTGGAAATATCAGTTCTCATTGTTCTTAAGAGTATTATGCCGTGTATTGCTGATCATCTGTTGGATCGGTCTCTGAATTGGATATAAACTATTTAAAACAGGACCATTTGAAATAAGCTTTTACGATTAAAGAGCTATTTATAGACTTTGTACTATGTCCAAGTTTTGAAAAACCCATCTACTCGGTTTTTTTTTTGCCAGCATCGTTTACCAACCGTTTTATTAAAAAATGAACACTTTTACCCTTGAAAGTTGGGACCTTTTTGTCTACGCTCGCCTTATAATGATTAAATATCGTGTTTACTCATACTGAGTAGGTTTGTCCAGTAAATATGAAGCCAATAACAATGAGGCTGTCATGCTCAATGCTACTGAATGTACAGTAGTACAGTATGTTGCCCTTTGTATATCACAACCAGAGTATACACAGCAGATTATATAACAATGTTCTATACTCTCTCTATATATACAATCGATTCAAATTTTAAATATCCTGAAATTGATTGACTAAGTTTACACTTAAATTACAAAGGAAGAAAAACTAATTTCCTATAGGTACATTATCGATGTATTTTGTTAACCGAAACAAAAGTATAACACGGAACGTTATTTTTTCGAGGATATATTTCAGGGACAGGACGTTGGAACAAGCACACGTATTGTATAACTGTTTTCACTGACGTGGTACCGTTAGTCTTTCCCTGCCAAGCCCCGACACAGCCCCGTCAGTGTCCCGTTTGTGTCACAACCCAGATGACCGACTCAATTGCAAAGCAGTAGTAGATATCGCGACTTCATACGCAAAAAAAAGTTCGTGTGCTATCAGCTTTTAGGGATGTGATATTAGCTTGGAAACGTAATGCTATTACAATTACTGAAAAAATAAATGACATACTGTAGACTTTTTCTGAGGGTGTCAGTTACCAATTTGCAATCGAGTCAGAAACCATATGAAGTCACTCAGAACACATACTGTAATATTACGTAGGAGTGTACGTCATATTTCATGACTATTCCTTTTACTGTATATCATTTTTTCGTAATGTTTTGTTGATATAGAAATATGCCTTTCATTGCAAGGCAGTTTCAACAATTTATGGCACTACTGCGTGCGATCCAAGCAGCAATACCAATTTCAGAAGCAAACGTGATATTACTGTATGCTTGGATGTGCAGGTGACTACTGTATGTGGTGCGTACTTTGTGTAGCTTTATCAAGGTAACAATTTCGGCAGGTTATAAAAATGAAATGTCTTCTTTTGAAATAGGCCTTTTTATTTTAAACAAACATGGAAGAACTGTAAAAAGGAAAAAACATTCTGTCCATCTTACAAGTTTAGAGCCAAAGCTACAGTAGCAGCTACAGTATTGATCTGAGGATCTCAGCCAGCTGTCTTGCTTCAGCATCTCTAAGTAACTTGTTCTCACAACCCATCTTCTAAGTTCCTCCTCAGTATTAAAAACACTTTTCTTTAGTTTCTATTTATGTTCTCTGATTTATTTTTCACGCTAATCTTTAAGTCCATAAAGGATTGACTTTGTCCCTGCTTTTGAAAATTTTAAATGTTCTTTGTAACCTTTGCTTTTCCAAGACAAAATCCATTAAAGGGTGTAAGACTGTACTTTAAGCCTGTGAATATACAGTGTGCATAGCCGCTATTCTACAGTATGTACTCCTGAGTATCTTATTTGTCATTTGGTGACCATATTCTATGTAAGAAAACTAGAAAATTCATCCCTATTAGCTCTATACTGTACAGTAGCTACAGTAAGTGAAAACACCCAGTTTTTGTGCCTGAAACTCCTGGCTGGGAATCTAGTTCAAGTTAACTTTGTGTAAGGGATATTTCCTTGTATCTGTTCTAAAGAAATTCCATTTTAGTTTCCAATTGTGATCCTGTGTTCTTTTTTTGCAAACTGAGTGTAAAAGAATGAATTAACTTTCTTTTCCCTGAGGATTTCACACTTGCATCTTATACTTATACCCTTATACTCTTTCTAAGGGTGTAATATAATTTTTGTGGAATTGTGACTAAAACTGAATACTTCATTATTAATGAGGTATTTATAATGCAGTGTACAATTTTAACAAAATTATTTATGACTGAAATTTAATGCTTTCAAATAGATATCCTTACATTTTGTTAATTTGTCTTTGTAATGTTGTCTGGAAGAAGAATTATGTCAAAATGAGCACATATTAATCTCTTTTGTGTTTCCTATAATTTTTTCTGTCTGCACTTACTGTATCTACAATATGTCATTTATTGAATTTACTTTGCTGCCTCTACAGATTTTGCTGCCCTTTCAATTTTTGTATCCTTTCTGTGTTTTCATCTGTTTTGTATTGCTTACTGTGTATGTTCTGCTTGGTTTCATTCATGCTTCTCTCACATTTCATAATACTTTATCGGAATAATTCAGTGTTCAAGACAGACACCCAGAATGGTGATTCTCTTCCAGGATGGGTACATGTGAAACAAATTGCATTAGTTAGAGTGATAAACCATTATGGCAAAAGATTTCTATTTTCTGGCAGGGCTTGTTTTCTGGTCCATTTTTGAAAGGTTTCATAGTGGGCATTTTCGTTTGAAAAGCTGTAATGGTAAAGAAGAAATTTAAGCACAGAAAACATACTTGACAAAACATGGAGTATAAGGAATCAAATAAGCCGTGGATTAAATATAGTAAGGAATTTTTTCAAAGCAAATGTTATTTGTTTTTCCGTTATTATTCACCCCAAAGAAAAACACATTCTTCTGTTACTTTCACTTAATGGTGCTGATAAACTGAAGTTTGTAGGGGGGACCAAATTGTAATATTGCACTGGACACTCTTTCCTCACTATTAGTGCAGCAAATACAGCAATTAGAATTTGACCAGACTATTGAAAAGGATTGAATAGTCTGTATCTTCTTGGAGTTTGGAAATACTAGTAACTGTCTGCTCTCAGTTGTATAAATAAGGGTAATTAAATAATTGTTGCTCAGAGTTCATACCCCTCCACAGTTCTTAAGGTTGTCACACAGAGTCCAGACTTCCATCTTCATATTTCCAGGTGGTCATCCTTCAAACCACGCAGGTTAGAGGACAGCCAAATGCTCGGTTGTCTGCAGTTGCTGTATGTTCTTGTGATTTAGCTGCCCTCCAAATTCCGGTCTTTTTTCCTTTCAGGAAAGCGACATGAACTCGTTCCTCTGGAAAATCAAGAGAGATCCCCCTTCCTTCCTTTTCGGGACGATCCACGTGCCTTACACCCGCGTCTGGGACTTCATCCCGGAGAACTCCAAGGCGGCTTTCCAGCAGAGCAGCAACGTGTTCTTCGAGCTCGACCTCACCGACCCCTACACCATCTCCGCCCTCACCAGCTGCCAGCTGCTGCCCCAGGGCGAGAACCTCCAGACGCTGCTGCCCCGCGACCTCTACCGCCGGCTCAAGCGGCACCTGGACTACGTCAAGCACATGATGGCCCACTGGGTCACCCCCGACCAGCGCGGGAAGGGGCTCTACGCCGACTACCTCTTCAACGCCATCGCCGGGAACTGGGAGCGCAAGCGCCCGGTGTGGGTGATGCTGATGGTGAACTCGCTGACCGAGTCGGACGTGCGCTCCCGCGGGGTGCCCGTGCTGGATCTGTACCTGGCCCAGGAGGCAGAGCGACTGCGCAAGAGGACGGGCGCCGTGGAGAAAGTAGAGGAGCAGTGCCACCCTCTCAACGGCCTCAATTTCTCCCAGGTAGGGACGGCCGGAGCGCCGTGAAGGGAAATGGGACGATTTCCCCTCAGCCCGTGAATGAGCCTCAGTGGACTCTACTAGTTTCCCCTAGATATAAATCTCAAGTTCAGGGGAAACAGATGCGTTCGAGCACTTCGGGCGGTTTATAACGGTGTTTCGTGTTTATGTTGGGGGGTTTCCTTCCTTTCGGAAAAAGAAACCAGCGGGGGAAAAAGACAGGTGAAATTAAAGACTTGGTCCGGAAGTGGAAGCACTGACCGGGACTGTTAAAGAGTAGAAAAACGCTGATAAAGACATTGCTGGTGCCCTAGTGAGGAGAGTCCTGCAGCAGGGGAAAGTCAAGAAGAGGAAACTCTGTGGGTATAATAGCTAGGCAGTGCTTTGCTTTGGTATTGACCGTGATCAGAATTAAAAGAACAAAGATCTTACAGCCCAAAGTAATACAATATCAAAGAAAGAGCTATGTAATTGTAACATTTAATATAGAAATACTGTATATACAAAAGCCCCCTTTGTGTTTTTCTGCATGTATAACAACTTTTGTTATGAATACAGCTTAGTTAGGTGAGAAAACATAGTTAGGTTCTTTACCGCAATCTTTACCTCATATTGACCTTCAACTTCTTGATCACAACAGCTCGGGGAAAATCATGTATGAGTAGCCAGCAACTTAAAACAAAATGTCTAAAATGTACCACTGAACCGTGATATTGCTTAAAGAAGGAAAACCATTAAGTGAAAAGTGTAAAACAAAGCAAAATGCCTGACTTTTGCGTGACAAAGTATAGCTTTCAGGATCAGAATCAGCCTTTGGGTATATGGAGGTTTTGTTTTGAGGCACAGCAGTGCTGTCAGGGCGGTCTGTGTGAAGGAATCCATCACACATCTGTCAGCAAGCTGATTGGCTACATGACATTATCTCATACTTGGTATACAATACGGTTCCTACTCAGTCAGTAACCTGAGATTCTGTCACGGCCAAAATAGTTTGCTTACCGATGACATAACATCAAGACATTTCATTTTCTGGGGTTGTAGGGTGATATAGAGTTTGAAACAAGAGGTCTTTAGAAGTTGTTTAAGTGATGTCAACTACAGGAAAACGGCTCAATTTAAAGCCAGTGCTGTGATGTAGGAGTTGGCAACCTTGGCACTTTCATTACATTCCTTTGCAAGTCAGGCTCCTTATTTATAGGCGATCTTCAACAGCACAGTCATAGTACATTAAGTAAATAAAATACTTGCTTGATTGAAGTCCTGAAATGGAATGGAATCCCTGATCTAATGAATTTGTAATACAGCGTTGTATAATCTTCTGTCCTCATGAGAAATTCCTCAGTGGGAGTAGACTCCCGCTGATCAGAGCTTGACTGCAGTTCTGTTGGAGAGTGTTAACATGACGTCCAGGCTATTCACGATTTCAGGAGAGCATTGTGACAGGGTCACTAAATTCACACATCTCTGAGGCACTATTGTTTAAACATCAACTTCACACTGAGCTGTCAGTATCATAAGAGCCTGTCTAAGCAGTCCCTCCCACATAAGCCCAAAGCACTGAAGAGGGGCCCGCAGTAGAGAACAAGCTATTGAATTTTTCATGTTTAAGGACATTATGCTCTTTAACTATATTGTTATTTTGCAAATTAGGTTTTTAGATATGTTCAATTAAATTTAGATTAATACATCCTAATTAGACCCATTGTGCAAATGAACAGATCACATTTAAGATCAAGCTGTGCATAGAACCAACAGTAGCCTCAGTCCCACTCAGCTCCTTGTCTTGCCTGGCTGTCACAGTGTGACAAACCACGATGCCGGTCTCTTCATGAGTCTTTTTCTCTTCTAAAGACTGTTTTTTTACACACTGGTGAGCACAAAGGACCCTAACAGACCTTGTGTCCTGTACATTAGTTACTTAGTAATACTAGCAGGACAAGTTTCTTCTCCCCAGTGGAATTGTTTCTTCATGTACCTGCAGTTAAAAATTCCACTACGCTTTCATGCCAATACTAGAATAATTATTTTCCAGCTGCTTAAGAAGGGGCAGGAGCAAAAAGTCTTGAGAATCACACTGCTAATGGTTTAATTGCAGTCAAAGATTACTTAATTAATTGCTGGAGTGTTGGAGTAAGGACTTACAGTGAAAGGGGAAGGAGAGACCCCAGTAATGACAGTAATCCATTGCAGTTCGTAAGCATGCAGCTCCAGCTACTCTCAAGAGCATGCTCTGCCCCTCCAGTCACACATCCTGGCATGTTGTTTCAGGGCTGCCTGGAGCTGCTGTGCGGTAACAAAATCTGGATATCCTGCTGCCCGCAATAAAGTTGTGCTAATTTGAGAGATTTCCCTTGGCAACCTTTCTCTTTCATCAGCACCTCTTAACTACACTGTCAAGACAGGCTTGTCACACACGTAGTGAGCCACTTAAAATTCACTTTCAGACCAGTAGGCATCTCAGCCAGTACAGTGCAATTCTATACGCAAAGGGCATTCTCCATATAGAAACGTTTGACTGGTTTTCTCTCCTTTTATCCCCAGTGTTTCAGTAATGTACACCGTATTGTAAGGATCTTTAGCTGAGTGCATGTATTGTATGCTGAAGTACAATTCTATATGGAGATAGCAAGGGTTTTTAAATGCGGTCCGTTTGCTCAAACCACCAGACTGAGTCAGTTACAGCTTTATGAATCCTCTTTTTATATAAACACAAGCTGGCACATTGCGCCACTGTGTCTTAGCTGCTTTTCCCTATGTCTTGTCAAACTGATCGTGGCATTTCCAAATGTCAGCAGAACAGTTTTAGATATTTTCCTTTTAAATTGGCTTCATAACTCTGCTCTCCTCCCCACTGATAGCTGATGTGTGGTGAGCGTTCTGGCGCACTATGGCTGCCGTCGCATCATCCAGGTGGGGCTGCACATTGGTGGTGGTGGAGCGGAGTCCCCATTACCTGTAAAGCGCTTTGAGTGGAGTGTCCAGAAAAGCGCTATATAAGTGTAAGCAATTATTATTATTATAATTAAACAGATTCATCTGAGCTCAACTGCATGGTCTCATATAACAAAATGTGGATGTTCAGTTTTCCCATGTATGAGGAATCCCTTCTGAGGCTAGGAATATTCTCCAGCAGGTTTTGATGCTACTGTAGCTTACAAGTTCATCTGCTGTTGCCTGTGTGGGAATTATGCTGAAAATGATAAACAAATCATATTTATTTAAACTGCCATCTTCAACCCACATCCCAGTGGTGCATTCTGGTGCCCTGTATTCTTAAAGTACTTTCGTCCAAAGACTTTCTGTTAACTGTCGAATAACTTTAGGAAGGCTAGAGTTGGTGCCAATGTTTAATTATTGGAGGTTCGACCTGAAGCCACACTAAATGAAGTATAAATAGGGGTAACAGATGCTCGTTTCCGAATGTTTATTGGTTGGCATCCCTCCCTGTCAGACTCTGTAGCAGCTCTTTGACTCTTTGGTAGTGATTGTGATAGCCTTATCCATGTGGCCAGGCAGTTGTTCCCTCAAGCAAGCAGGTTTATGCCAAATCTGTATCTCTGTTTACTCTGAGAACTGATTTCTGCTCTTCCCCGTATCCAACATACTGTATAACGCCTAAATAAATAATAACTGCCAAACCCACTGTGCCAAAAGACACAACTTGTGACATGGGAGGTTTTAAGTTTGTTAAATATATTAAAGTAAAAAGTTCCAGTCGCCTGAAATCAGCTTGAAGCTCTTTGCCTTGTCATTTTCTTGGTATCTGTGTTGTTTCAGCTTGAATCGGTTACAGTGGCTTGTGTATCTGAGAATGTTATAAGGGAGGGTGTGTACAGATAGAGGAGACACCGAAAGGCCTTAACTAGAATTTGGGCCAGTATGCAAGCTCATTTGTTTTCTAAAGAGAAGACAAACGCTGAATAAACGCGAGACTGCCAGTTCTAGAAAAGGCTGGTGGTTTGTTTAAACGTTGTCGTTTGATGGCATCAATCTTAACTATCAGCAATTGAAACTGGTTAAGTATGGCTAAAGTTTTTATGTGCTAGTACCAGTGAACTTTGTCTGGACTGGCATGGGCTGGGAACCTACAGATCAATGCATTGATATTACTGTATACCAGATTTAAACTAGTCAGGCCATCCCTCTACCAAAACTTATCTTGAGATGTTGCTTTTGGTAAAGATGCTGTACAAAGGGTCGTAGCCGTGGCAAGTTGGAACTAATGAATCTTTACTGAGGATCACGTCTTGAATGTTATTTACAGTAGTAGCTCTTAAGTCTTGTAATTTGAGTTATTTTTATCTCCTCTGACTGAGGCAATTGTACAATATTGATACTTTTATTGGTGTTTTATTCAAAAGACATGTAAGGACTCCCATCAGCACTGACGGGCATGGAGAAAGGTAAGTTAAGGTTTACTGCCTACTAATCAAAGAACAAATTATTTCACTTATTCAGTTATTGTGGTTCTGTTATGATCAGCCCACATATTACTTGTTCACAATAAAAAACAGCAGCTTACACTATCCTGTAATTAGCCTAGCAAGATTAACTTTAAATGTTTGTGATTCATCTTTTACTCCTGAACTGTGAAAAATGCCTTAGTGCTTTGAAGTAGGATCCTTTCTAAGACACACTAACACTGTATATTCCTGTCAAAGAACAGCACAAACTTCAATATTTCCCCCCCGTTTCACACTCCAATATTTTTCTGTAGCTTTGTTCTTATTTCTAAGGTTTGTGTTAGTTTGTGAATGCTTCGTACAGAATGGAAGTCCTGGTAAACAAAAATGCTGTACAGAAAAGCCTCCACTGGTGTATGTCATTCACATTCAAGCTCTTGTTCAGTGTGCCACTCATTGCTGAAACCAAATTAAATTAAAAGGTGTTTTTTCAAACAAGAGTGTGGATGTTTAATCTAGGGCTGCTGGAGAACAATCTGTCCTGACAGCTGGTGGGCTTGTTTACTGTGAAGTGTCTCTGACATTACAAAAAGATGGAGGGGAATCATCTTTCGTTTGTGAGAGATCAGGGCTTATTTTGATAAGTCGAGCAGCAAAGTAGGTAAACAAATTTTGGGCATGCAACTTTCCCCGATATTTGTTTTTGATTGTATTCTAGTCAGAGCCCACCCCTGTGTCCGTGGGCTGAGGTCACACGAGCTGGCGCCCCGCTCTTGCACAAGGGTCAGAGGTCAAAGCCTTGCTGACAGTGCTGGTTGGTGTCAGGAGACACTAGTCTGTGCAGATTAGTACACAGACTGGCTTTCATGGGGCCACAATTTCTATTTTTAGAGAAATTATTTGCCAGACCTGAACCCACCCCAAGGTCCATCATTTCATCCACGCAGATTGTTCTAGGCACATCTTCTCCATGTTAAGCACTGTGGTACCAACTTACACAATATACTGAAAATGAGTCACTTTAAGTGAACATGATATATTGTTTTAAATGGAAAATACTTGAATTTCTTAAACTAAATTATTTATATTCTACACTTAATATGTGAGCCCCCCCTCCAAGTACTTTAAATGTGGAGAAATAGATATTTCCTTGAAAACTGGACAAAGAGATCAACACAGATGTTGATTTAAAGCTGAGGTTTAGGAGAGAGCAGGAGCTGCAATCATTCTCTGCATTGTAGTTGACATGAGGAGACGTGCAGTAGAGACCCAAGGGACATTGGAGATTTCTGTGGGAATCATGGGAAACGCAACTGTCTGTTGTGATGAGACAGGCAGACATTTTGCACCAGGTTATTCTAAGCTAAGGGACATCCAAATATTGTGGCACATCTCCAGATGAATGTAATTAAAAATTGACTTAATGAAACCCCTAAGCAACACATGTGATTTAATAGTCATTTCATGACCTCTACATGACCTGCTTATAATAAAATCTCAGAACAAGTTGGATGCCGAGTTTTGAGTGTTTGAACCACTATGGAGTGTGCACAAAACATACAGTTTCACACAAACAAATCTCCCGAAAGAAGCAGCTGACAGTACTGTCCCGATTCTTGAAGATAACCATTACTTGCAATCCTCATACCTGAGCAAAAACCAAGAGCCCTAAACTAACCTGAATGATTAATTACTTGCATTAGAAATACAAAACACATGGTAAAACAGTTATAATATAGTCATAGTGGAACTGATAAAGCCATCATGAATGGTATGCTTTATGATCTTATCACTCATTATGGCTAACCAAATTCTAAAACTGTGATAATGGAAACACCAGACACTAGGTTTCAAATTAACAATACTGCCAGCGTGTCACTATTCATTTCCGTGTTTGAGCGGTCTGTCTTTGTCTTAGAATTTCCTACAGGATTCTAGTTCTGACAGTGGTCCCCTTTTGGGAAAGACTGCACAGTTAACTTTCAGTTTATCTTCACTTGTTTCTATTCACTACAATTTCTCTTCAGTTTGACTCTACAATAGTCATTCCTAAATCGACAGGCACAGGAGAGTTCTACTCAATTACTACATGTCACCCATTTGCAATATTCACTGCATTGTCACTTTTACTCAGAAACACTTGTGCATTGAACCTGGCTTAACATTTAAAAAAGTTTTCATTTTATTAATCACTATTCCCCCTTTACAATGGGAAACTCGATTAATTTAATGCTCCAATGTTCATCTTCACACTATGCACTACACAATTATTCTCTGGTTATTAATTTTTGATTAATAACCACTAATTTCCCCTATAACTATCTCCACCAGCTGATCCTGTTTGGCCAGAGACACCACTCTTTAATCAAAACTTGCACCCCTGACACAGCTGCAGCAACAGGTTTGTCAGCAGTACAACAGATATTCACCCTCTGCTATCCAAGTTCAGATATAGACTGTCTTCCTTTTCTTCCTGACTTCTCTTATAGTCTTCACAATTAGCCCAGAGATGACCCAATCACACCAGTTCCTCTCCCTTATGTGGAATTGCACTCCCTGTGATTGCTAATTACTTATTCGGAACATCTGCTTCTCTTTCAAATGGTTCTTTCAATGAGCAGTCAGCCTTCCAGACAGATAGTTTGATAGCTATTTAGCATACTGACTTCTGAATATTAAAATATATCCCATAGTGCACTCAAATTCCAAAAACACTTTTGGCCAAAGCAATAGCAATTAGTAAAAAATTACTAAAGATATTTATAATAAATACATATTGTTTTTTGGTATTTACAAAAAAATATTTCAGAAGCTCATTGTCTGTCCCTCTGAATTTGGGACACATCCTGGGCTGCAGCTCTACTGAGGTTCCCCCCTGCCCAGTAGAATTAGAAAAGCTGTTCTGATTCTGGTAGGAGCTGGAATTCTAGCATTAGATTGGTTATTTTAGTGAATAATGTTTGATCCTAATTTAGTTCTTGCATTCTTGCACTGCAGCAGAAAGTGCATCTCTGTCTCTGTTTCCACTTCCTGGCAGTGGGTGCACAGCCAGGTCTGCCTGTGTTGCCCAGTTTCTACGGCCAGGCTGTGGTCACTGAGCCCGTACTTCATCAGAAACCGTTTCTCCTTGCAAAACCCTAGCCTGCTTAGATACTCAGCTAGTGCGTCTTTTTAGTCTGTTGTCTTTTTAGGGCACAGTAGCTTTCTAATTTGTGTTTGTGTGTGTGCATCCCAGTGTGTGAGGCAGTGTTGTCTGGTCTGTGCTGTGATTAGTTGACTTTGATTTGTGCAGTTCTGGTTTTGCCATCCTGAGGCTGGTTGATGTCAGTGAGCTGCAGGACCAGTTGGCTGAGGGATCAGCTCGGCTCTTGGATCAGGGCCTCATGGTGGTAGGAATTCTGGCCACTACATTTTAGGTGTAGTCAATATTTTATTGCTCTTTTCTGTATGTTGGTTAGCAGTGTGTACTGGCCTATTTCAGGCCTCCATCTTCTGTCCCATTTGTTTTAAACCTTGTTTACTATCAGACAGGATAAAAAACCGCCTGGAATTTCCTGTTCTCAATATTGCTAGTACATTCTCTGGCTAAAGACTGACAAACCGCTTAATCTTCACAATAATAAAATGCAGCTCTGGGAAACTGTATTACTTTTAATCCATCATACACATTTTTTCATGTCAGAAATGTAACTGAAACTGATCAACTTCAGTTCAGTAATTAAATACTTTAAGAGTGGTGTATGACAGTGAAGAGTCCCAAATGTTTCTATTGCATTATTATAATACCTCGGTATTTCGAATTTAATTAATTTGACAATTCAGGTGCTTTTCATAGTGAGTTTACCAGCTGAAAAGTCTTAGCTGTCTGAATGGAAATCTTCTGTTTTTAATCTTATTGATCCAGTAGCACTGTGTTTTCTTTTATATTCGCTGCCATTTGCACCTCACTAACTCTTTTTCCACATTGGACCTGCTGGATTAGGGACCTAGCTTCGGGGATTTTATTTATTGAACGTCTGTCCTCCGTATCCTGAGTATGTTTCTCTCCGTATTGAATGTCCTAGCTGTGAGAACGAATTCTCCACATTGAAACTGCTGATCCCAGCACAGTGTTTTCTGAAAGAAATAAAGGACTGGTATTGAACAGCCTTTTGGTTATGTTT
Organism: Lepisosteus platostomus; assembly: GCF_059453375.1. NCBI lineage: Eukaryota > Metazoa > Chordata > Actinopteri > Semionotiformes > Lepisosteidae > Lepisosteus > Lepisosteus platostomus. The sequence goes on from NC_142621.1 coordinate 31,904,148, forward strand.
TTAATGCCAACATAATCCCTGATTCAAAATCCCATACAAATGGATCACTCGTTTCTTCCTTATTTAGCAGTAAGGCATTACAGAAGAGAGGAAAGATTGTTTTTTTAATTTGACACAGATTTTGAGTAATATAATTCATTGACTTTTGAATTAAAAATGGATTCTAAATTATTTCCCAAAACTTTCCTCTCAGTATGTTATGGACATTTTGAATGAACAATGGTATTGTAACTTTGGAAGTATGGAGCATTTGAATTACGTCTGATTATGAATTATTATATCAAAAACCAAATAATCCTTTTAATTTGATTATAATCTCTGTTCAATGTGAGAAAGACTTAGTCTTCGTGTATGCGTTAATTAAGTAGTTTATGGCAAGGGCATTAAATTGCAATAAGGATGTGCCCCATCCTATAAATTTAGTCATTCACAATGAAGTAGCACCCATGCACCCATAAACTACGAGGTGAAAAAGATGTGTCAAATAGCAGCACAGTTTTAGGACGATCTACCTTTCAGAATAAAAAAATAGGCAAAGGCTTCTTCCATACTGAAAAAAAAAGAAAAGAAATGAGACGTAATGTTTTGGCTGTGGAGCCTTTTTGAGGTGCTCTCTTTCCTTTCCTTTCAGCATGGAATAAACCTTTACCTGTTCCTTTCCAGCCTACGCATGCTGATGCAGCCCCCTACTTGAACTGATAAAAACTAAACGGCACGAAAACGTGTACCTATACAGTACAGCCCTCCCAAGATAGGTTGCTGGGTGGCTTGTGAAGAATGTGAGCCACCTCACAGAGAGCAGGCTTAATATCCCTCTTCTTATGTTCACAGTGTGAACTCTGTGTCAGAACAAAGACCGTATTTTATTAAGAGAACCAATTTGTTCTTAATTGACCTGTCTGGTTGCAAGCGGTAAAAAGAATCTTCTGTGTCCTGCCAACATGTTTTGGGAGATCAATGTGAGAAATGGCCCAATATGTAAACATACTTTCTGGAATAATTAGCTCTAAGCAGTCAGTCGTTTGTAACATCCCAGGCTTGTTTTGTTTATGTGAAAATCACATTTTCCCATTTTCTTTTTACGGGCTAGATGTACAGAAGCTTACAGGTTGTTTTACAGCGCCAGAATTGTTTCCATCTGGAATCATCTCGCTCTGTGCCCTTGAGGCCGTCTTTCTTCATGAAGTCATCTCTGATTATGTTAGAGAAAATGTGCCCAGATATCTAAATATCTGTGCATGCACTTTCCAGTGTGAAATCTTACTGCAGGGGTTACAGCTCATCACCTCCTTCACATACCGTAGATAAAACGTCCTTTGACTGCTAAATTGCTGTCCTCATTGGACTTTACATTGTTTTCTTGTTACATTTTTCTGAACTTTTTCTGTTGTTGCCAATCTGTTTTGAAATTGTCTTTACAGATGGTGAAGGCCTGAAGATGTATATTAAAATATTTCTCTGAGGGCTATGATGCCTTGGTTTTAGTCACACAGGTGTTGTGCACCTGTTGTGTCTTTCCATTACTCTAAAGAGTTGCATTTTTCACCGGGCTAGTTGACACTGTATTTTAATCATGCCTGTGCTATTGTTCATGGAGTGAGTTAGGTCCTTTGTATTATGTAAGTCCTTCAACTGTTGCTGACAAATGTTTCGTGACTTAAGTTTCCCACTGACGCAAAAACCACCAGTTGCAGTCATAAAGTTTTAGTAGTGTGCACATAAATCCTAATTTTTATTTCCTTCAGGAACACTTTGTGCCCATTTTAAGAAAAAAAAAAAGACAGACTCAAATAAACACGCATTTATAGGGAATTTGTGTAATGTTACATGGTTGAATGTGGATTGGAACTCATTTCTGCCCTTTATGCAATTTAAACCAGTTTTCACTTAGTTCTGGTCCCAAAGAGCCTCTGGTTCTCATTGCATCCATTGGGAAGCTTTTAAGGTCATGACCACTGCATTCTTGGAACTGTACCCAAAGAAATGTATTCAGAATCAGGAATCATGGATTAGGTGTACAATAATGTGACCCCATTCACATCAGAAAACACTGACTAAAGCCACAAAGCCCAGTGACCATCACTACAATGATAAAACAGTAAAAATAAAAAAAATCTTAATAATAAAACACTTCCAAGTCCATAAAAGTTTTTAAAAAGATAAAAAAGAATAGGTTCTGCTTTGGAGGATGAAGCACTAGCAATATTTGAAGATATATTTATCCTGCCATAAGTAAAAGGACAGTGAATTCAAAACTGCTACTGTACTTCTGTGGTATGCTCAATATTTCGGATTTAAGATGAAACGATGAATATGAAGCAACAGTACAGAATGTACTGAGTTTTTCTGTGCACATATGCGTTAACTTTTTAGAATAATACCACTTTTTGTGTTCCATCCCTCCCCATTTCAGGTGAGCACAATATGAACAAGGAAACAACTGACCAAAAAGAAACACCTGACAGCCAGTTGTCCCAATACTTATACTTACCTGACGTGGGGGGGATTGAACACAAAAAGTGCTATTATTCCAAATATAAGAACAGAAATACCCAGAAATAAAAGGAGGCATTGTGTGTTTCCCTCATATTAATTTGTTCATCTCAAATCTGAATTACATGAGTATGCAGGAAAAAATAGCAATGCTGACTTCATTGTCCAAATATGTACTGTATGGAAGGCACTGTATTTGCATGTCTGTAAATCATTCACAACACATAAACATGCATGAGCACTAGAATGTGGAAAATGAAACAAGTAACAACCTTGCAGTGAACCCTGTTTGCCAAGTATGTTCGTCCTGGCCACTGTGCAGGCTGGGTACATGGCCTCTAATGCCAAGCCTTGTAATGGAGCCCAAGCTTAGCTCGGCTGTCCTGCTGTAGCAATGCGGGAACAGAGCTGAGTGAAGCAGCAGGCAGGAGCAGAAGGGGGCAAGCAAGTCCCACAACCATGGAACATGGGATTGCATACACAACAGGGAAATCTGTTTATCCCTGAGAGATTATCAAAGGCTTGAATAAAGTGCAACAATCGCTGCCATTGGACCTGACTGATTTGCCGGGTCTTTTCCACTCTAATCTCCTCACTCAGAGACTGACCTGTTGTTTTAAAGAAGGACAAAACCAGATGTGAAGTCTGCACCCACATCCCTCCTAACCCAGGGCTGGCTTGGAACCACAAAACAAGGAGAAAACCTGAACTGCACGATGTTACAATATTACACAGAAATGCTGACTATATTGGAAAAGTCAAGGTTTGTGTTACAGTATATAAACACAGTCCTTCTTAAAGTAGGAGTCACTTAATATAACTTCAGAAAACAAAATGGTACAGTTGCTCTAGTCAGACTCACAGACATTTACAAAACACACCAACACCATATTAGGTATTGTAATATCAGGAAGGTACCTTACTGATAACAGTAGTGCTATCAATTTTTACTAAGGCACCTTGATACTTCTACAAATTAAATGACATTAATGAATCAACTACAGTTTGAAATGACTGTTAGTTTTACATTTTTTGCTACTATCTTCAACTGGCTTACTACCCTGCATATTTAAGGCAGACAGTTTTTGCTTTAGGTGCAATAATGCCCAAGTTATACTGCATCTGACTCTTTTTCAAAAGGAAGACAAATGACAGAAATTCTCACATTTACAGTACATGGCAGCTGAGACCCAGAACTTCGTAGAAAAAGGTCCAGAAAAAGGAAAACACCAGCTTGAAAGATGAGACCTCAAAGATAAAATCCACATTTTTGAAACAATGTAACTGTTTGGAATGGAAACAAAGGACTGTGATGTGGAATGAAGTAAACCTTTTTAAAAGTCCTTTCTCCCATTTTCTCTTCCATTTAACTACTATACTGTATGTACTGTAGTCAGTTTGAAAACCTTTCAGTTTTCTTGCACTGTTGGCCATAATGAAGTTTAAATGTGAATGAAAAGATTGTATTTTCGAATATGAAACTGGATTTAAATTATTCATATACACCCTATTATTGTTATGTTAAAGACCTTTATGTACAGTACATGTTAGTTGAGGACAGTGGCTTGGTTTGGAGTTTTAATTAAGCTCTGTAGGCACTTGCTCATTTGAGTCCTAAATTTATTATTAACTGACTATGAGCACAGCTCCTCAAACGCCATCACATAATTCAGCAGAGTTGGCTCTCTGGGGCTGGCAGTGCATATAGCAGCACAGATGTGTAACAAGCACATTTCTGGAAGAGCAGTGCTCACAGTCTTCATTTTCCCTGGGATGTACAAGTATTGCAGCAGTGAGCAGAGACGAATAACAATTTGCAACTCTAAATGTGGAGTGCATAAAAATAAATATTACTGGCATTTGTAGTCTCTGTGAGCAGCTATTTCAACCTTTTTAACTGTGATGTGGTTAAGGTGCTTGTAGCTACAAAACAAGCACAAGCCTACTCTATTCAGTGTGGTCTCACAACATTTGCCCCATATTATTATTTTTAATTAACAGTCCCAAATACTTGTGATCATTGACAACCTCTACAGTCTGTTTAATACAATGGATTTGAAGCAGGCTACATTTTAATTTAAAAAAACTCATGAACAGGTACTATACTGTATGTACTGAGAGGGCAAAAAGGACCTAAACTCTTTCTCTGCTTTGAGAGACATGATACAAAGGATGAGTGGAAGGAGATTCAATCTTTGTAAATCATCACCATGGAAACGTGGTGAAACAAAATGAAGAAAATAGGAAAAGGTGATGATGCATTTTAAAGAAATGTGTGGGTTAGGATATGGTCATAAAACATCTCAACCCTTTGCCAGGATGTCAGTATCCTGGGAGATGAATAACCTGGCTCAGCACCTCTGCAGCTCTGAGTCTACACTCATCTCAAGTCACAGGAGAATTAAAATTCATCATTACTCCCTTCCTGGAAAGAGACTGGAGTTGGAAGCTTAGTGTGGCTCCTACATGCGTCTAGGACGTGGAGTCAATGGTTATTTGAAAGTACAGCAGATCCCTTTGGGGGACCTTTACAAAAGTGAATGATGGAGGCACATTTGTAGAAACAAAAAGAAAGTACTATGCAATCAGGGTGAAATAATGTATTGTTGGACGATTGTTAGCACTGTTCTGGCTGCGTATGGTGTCACCGAAATAAATCTCGCTGAGAATATGAACGTTTTATTTCCCAGATCAGAAGTATCAAGTACTCTAACTCTACTTATGGTTTCCAGTCGCAGCTGGGTGTGCGTCCTCGTCCTCCAAAGTTTCCTTGCACTTTTTAGTGCCTCGCTGCCCGTTTACCGATTTAGGCCTTATTTAATTCTCTCTGCAAAGTCAGTCTGCTTACAGTAAGTTTGGTGGAGGAATTGGGAAATTTAATTTGGAATTGGCTCCCTTTTTTTCCCCTAACCTTCAACCCTTCGTATTCAAAATGTTTTCTGTCCAAACAGAGAAGGACAGGCCAAGGAAAATGAACAGACTGACAACTCAAAGAGCACAGCGAGGGAGAGGGGCTAGAGCCACAGTGGGGGAAGAGAGGCTCAGACTGGGAAACATTCTCACAGGAAAACAGGAAACCTTTCAGTTTCTCTATTTTCACTCCTGCCAGGAGATGCAGTTTCATAGTTTTCTTTGCATCAGATTTGAAAGGCAAATCGGTCAATTTCACCTGTCATTCACTGTTTTTTCTTCTTCGTTCGGTCCCTGGAACAGTTTAAATCTAATATCAAACACATGTGAGCATTTAAGAGGCAAATGAGTTGAAAAATCAAATTTACTTAAAGATTACTTTAAAGTTTGATCCCCAAAGGGTCACATTCGTCTGCCAGAGACTGATGGCCTGATTTAATTATACCTCAGGCTGAGACAGAGTGAAGGAAATAAGCACTGAAATAAGCTGACTAAATGGAATTGGTAATAGGAGCATAGTCACTGACTTAGTGCTGGAGGTGTACAGCAGGTGAAAATGCCTTAGAAAGACGATGAGCTGCTCCTTCTAAAATTACTTGGCTTTTTCTCATTTGAAATTCACCCCTGTGTCTTTACCAAATGGTGTTTTAATGAAAATATAGAAATTTCACAGGGCCTTTCCACACCTATATTATCTCTAGCTCACATTCGACTGTCAAAAGTTACCCTCACACTGACCAGCAGATTTTGCACGTCAGCCGTGGTCTTTAGAAAACCCTTTACAAATCAGCACTTATAAAAAAATGTTTGTGGAAAAAATTAACATTCCACCCTGTGGGCATGTGGTGTTGCTGTTGCTAAGGTGCTTATAGGTTCAGAATTCTGAGGTGTTCAGGGACAGTGAGTGTTTCTTGAGGCATCGAGAGGCTCAAGTCTGATTTTCTTCCTATGTAACCGTACAATGAACACTTACAAACTCCCTAAAATGGAACTGGGGAAAGAGGCAACTTCTCCTGCCTAGACAGTCATCTACAAAACTAAACTAATACTCTATAGTTTTATTATTTTAAAACTTCTGTTGGAATTCTACAGTTGCTCTTTCCACAAAAGGGCATTCCATGAAATGCTGTTTGATATGATTGCCGTGTGTAAACAGTGCCTTCATAGACTTTGTGGAACCTGCGTTGTGATTTCAAGGATATCCAGAATTGCAGGAACAGTAAGATCTGTAACCTATTAATACACCACCAGAAAAGCTCATTTCTGAGAAATATCTGGTTCACTAACACTAACTCCAAATAAACTACAAATTATCCAATCCTTTATTTGCAAGTGAATATTGCCAACTATTTCCTTTTTATGTTCCCAATCAAATTATTTTTCTTCTTAACCTACTGTAGGTCTCCAATATAAATACCGTATGTGTGCTTAGTTTTAACAGCCATCTGCCACTTGTTCCATTGTGAGTCCCTCAGTGCCTATAGGACATTGAGCATGAAGTTGAGGATTCATGCTGAGCTCTGGGACAGAACCATAAGTTAGCAGCAGGCAGGTGAGCAGGGGACACTGTCAGACTCAAACATGCATAACCTCAACCAATTCTGTGCAAATACTTAGGAGATCCCAGACCTACATCCATTACTGGGCTGAATCCATAGAATTTATAATTAATAATAATTGGTTACACTTATATGGCACTTTTCTGGACACTCCACTCAAAGCGCTTTACAGGTACTGTAATGGGGACTCCCCTCCACTACCACCAATGTGCAGCCCCACCTGGATGATGTGACGGCAGCCATAGTGCGCCAGAACGCTCACCACACACCAGCTATCAGTGGGGAGGAGAGCAGAGTGATGAAGCCAGTTCATAGAGGGGGATTATTAGGAGACCATGGATGGTAAAGGCCAATGGGAAATATTGGCCAGGACGCCGGGGTAACACCCCTACTCTTTTGGAGAAACACCCTGGGATTTTTAATGACCACAGAGAGTCAGGAAGTCAGTTTTATGTCTCATGCCAAGGACGGCATATATTTTTACAGTATAGTTTCCCCGTCACTAGACTGGGGCATTAGGACCAACATAGACCACAGTGTGGACGACCCCTGTTGGCCCCACTAACACCTCTTCCAGCAGCAACCTTAGTTTTTCCCAGGAGGTCTCCCATCCAGGTACTGACCAGACTCACACCTGCTTACAGTAGGTTCAGTGGGTTGCCAGTTGTGAGTTGCAAGGTGATATGGCTGCTGGCTATTCCTCAGAACTAGGGCCTTTAACAGCTGAGCCTCCCAGGTCCTCTTGTCTTCAATATCTATTTCATCTCTTGGTAGATTAACACTGTACATCTCTTTCATTGCTTTGAGAAAACTGAGTGGAAATTTTGCTGTGGAGCAAAATCACTCTTGAGTTTCCACTGTAGTCAGCTGCACCCTTACCAGCAAAAAGATAGAAATCATTGTTATTTCAATCTCACATATCTCAAATATTCGCAGCGCTTGAGCTTTTCTCAAAGCGAGGCGTGGGTTACGCCTCTGATCTGAGGTACTGACACCAGTGAGCTGTGCAAGGTGAAGCCCCAACTGTTTGCCATTAGAGAAACAGGATGCTGTTCCAAGATTCCTGCTCCAGCAGGACCTCCTCACCACATGCACATCAACGTCAGCTATTGAATAAGAGAGAACGACTCGAGCTCTTTTGAACACAGAACCCACTCGGATATGAAAATTTAGCTTGGCTCTGAAAGCCTGTGTGTAAACAGTGTAATTGGTTCCTGCTGCCCAGGGTAGAGTGATTCTGCCAGCCTGCTAACCTGGGCATTCACAACTCTGGACTCCCGGGTCCTCTGGAGAAGGCCCTCACTGCAGTGACCCTGATGGCCACCTTAAAGCATGTTATTTTCCTTGTTGCTGAGGTTTTCAAATTAGCTGTATTGCACAGCAAAAGAGACATGTCATCCATGTTAGAAACATTCTCCGTCTGTGTTTATCAGTGAATGATACTATAGAACATAGAATATATATTTTTTATAGTTTAACACATCCTTTTTTTATATCACCAAAAGTGTTTTTAATTTATTTACCAATTCAATGTTTTTTTAAACACATTGGTGTATGCAATAGGAAAAAAATTATCATAAGAAATGGGGTATGTGAAATAACAACTAAATCCCTAGGTTACTTTGTACAAATAAGGGGTTAATTTAATTGGGAGGTTAAATTATTGGGTAACATGTAAGCATGAAAGCCACCCTGTCTGTAATTTCCTGAGTTTGGTCATCATCACATAGGTTGGTGGACTCAAACCATGTAACAATAAAAAGACATTTCAGAGGACCCCAGAAAAAGAGTAGTTGATGCTCAACCCTCTCCACAGTGATATAAAAGACATTTCTAAACATCTGGGGCTCCATCAATCCATTCTCAGACACATGGGTAATATTCTTCAAATGTAAAATATTCGAGTCCATGGTGACTTGACCCACGACTGGTCATCCTGTCAAGATCTCCCCAAGAGCAATCCACAAGACTACTGGAAGAATGTTAAATGGAGAGACGCGTCGAAAGGTAAACTTTTAGGCCACGATGCCAATGGTATTGTGTGGTAAAAGCTAAACCCTGACTTTCAACAGAAGAACCCAATCTGAACTTCAAACTGTCAGGCATAGTGGGTGGGAATATCGTAGACTGGGGTTGCTTTGCTGCCTCAAACCAAGATGGATTACTATCACAGAACCATAAACTTGGTGTTACATCAAAATCTGGAGAAGAATGTCCAGCCATCCCTTCATTGGTTAAAACAATGATTCTTGCCATCCTTTTCAAAATGGCTGAAGACCAAGAAAATTTGCCTTTTGGACTGACCAAGTCAAGGTACACACCTAAACGTAAACACCATTTGTGGGGAAGACCCACAGATGGCAAATGACTGTTCTGTAAGGAATGACTGAACAAAATTAAAGTCAATGTGATAGATACACAGCTACAGAAATCATCTAATTGAAATCACTTCTGTTCAAGGAGGTGCCACCAGCTACTGAATATAGAAGTTCACATACTCGCACAAGGATACTTACTGTTAGATGATTGTTAATTAAATTTTCCAAATGTATCTAATTTCTTTGTTTCATACATGTAATCAAATTATATCTCTCCTTTATTAAGACGTTTAGTTGTAAAATGTACAGACTACAGACCAACGCAGGAGGAGACAAACGTTTTAGTGGCAGTGTAGATCAAGTTAACAGCAACCTGGACATGTACCCAATACCAAATTTATACAAAAGGTTACACTGTAGGCCTTGTTCATAACATAAAAGAGCTTGCTCATTGTTGAGGGTTGAGTTGTATTGGTGTACCAGGAATGGAAGGAGCTCAGGGCTTCATCACTCATAGACAGACACAAGAGCATAATATTTAGTTCTTCCAAAAATCATAACTCATGGCTTTGAAACCAAATTTAGAGCTTAATGCTGTGCTATATACATTTTAAAGAATGTTGCGGCAGACTGGGGCTGCGACACCTAATTAATTAATGTGAATGGGGTACTCGTTCTCTTAATCTGTTTAATTAGCTGATTGACTATGCTGCAAATCAGTCAATTAGCTGCTCTGGCGGCTGCCTCCAGCTCTTAAAAGAAGCTTTTCAGGGAACCCAGTAGAATTTTTACTTTTGAGGTTTGGGTTTTGAGTTTATTTATATATATAATATATATAACATTACTTGATTAACCCTTTACAATTTCTTGCATTAGGAATTATCTTTTTGTATACCCCAGCTTGCTCTCCATGAGACACACAGACAAGGAGAGAGCCTGGGATCAGAGTGCAGGGTCTGCCATTGTATAGCACCCCTGGAGCAGTTGGGATTAGTTCTTGCTCAGGAGCCCAACAGAGTAGGATTCCTCTGCCAGCTGCGGGATTTGAACCGGCAACCTTTCAGCCACAGGCGCAGATCCTTAGCCACAGAGCCACTGCTCCGCCCCAAGCGGTTTGGTCCGTTTATGAGCTTTGTCTCAACTTATTTTGCACTAACTAGAATGTGTTGTTACATTAACAAAAGGATCATTTGATGGAACCTCCACATGTGTACCATGTTTGCATTGATAAGACCACAATTGCGTAAAGTATTGTAGAGATGGTCTGTCAAAGATGGTTAAGGAGATAAACTAGTGGATGAGGTTTTAACCCAGTCAACATACTTATGTGTCCCACAATGCTCCACACTTTCACCAGTAAAGCTACATCTGTAGATTTAACTTATGAATCTGGTAAGAGGCTGGTCTGCACACCTTCCAGAGTGAACCACAGCCACAGCTAGCACCTGCCAGTATCTCAAACGTTTGGTTTCCTGTGTTCTTTAAACTCTGTACCTCTCCTGTTACAAGATTAGTCCGTGCTCAAGCCTGGAGGCTCTTCGGGACAGATCCTCTCCTGGTGTCTGTAGCGATAAGCAGATTGAGAGCACTTGCCACACCATGAATGCAGTGCCAGTCCTTCTTAGAGTGACCTCCTTTGCTGAGTGGGTAGCCATTGTGCAGTTAAGTGGGCTACAGCAGTTGGGATAAGGTATTGTGCTGAAGGATACAACCAGGGATTTAAAGTACCGATGGCGATGATGTGCAGTTTAACATGTCCTTTAGCAATGTTTTGTTTTGTAGAAATGAAAAATGTGGAATTGAACAAGCTACTGGAAGATGCAGAATGTTTGGTAACTCTTAAATGTGCAAGTACAGCAGTGATTGTGCCAGCTTTCCTATTGACTGTGAAGGACAATGTTGAGAACAATGAGTGATAATGAGATCACAGGGCACATTTCTGCATTGTTAAAGCTGTTTCAAACTACATAGCACAAAACAAAACCCTTACTACATCACTAAAACATATGACTCTCTAGCTCTGACAAAAGATAAATCCTGGGATTGTCAGCACTTTTACAGCAAGCTTTAAGAACCTCATTAAGATATCAAGAACCAAAACAGGCAAAATCTTGTCTCTGAAGCTAAATTTTCACCAAATTACTACATTAATAAAGCAGTTATATATTTCAACAACTCAAAAAATCTTTACAAATCATGGTTAAATGATTACTACATTGGTCATCCTTTTCCTAAATTATGGTCATATAATAAGAAAGACTACAGCAGCTCATCGTGCTACTTTTAATTTATTTCTTGCTTCTCCATTTTGTTCGGTACTGCTCTCCAGCCGCCTGTGCCTCGACATGTACAGTATATACAGTATGTATCCATCTATAACTTATGAAGGGATACAAACAAGGACAAGATATTTGACTGGTTTGTTTGGCTTCTACAAGCTAATTGATCTAAGGATCTCATCCTGCTGTTTCTTGAAAGGACCCAGGATATCAGCTTGACAACACAAGAGTCTTCTAGACTGTCAGAGTGTGCAGAGTGTGACATTCCTCTGAGCCTGGGAATGGATCTGGTCACTTTTGTCTGGCCTGATTCCAGAGCAGCAACATCTTTTTTTTTTTTTGCAATTTGGTGACTAAACCTTCACACAGCATTCTAAATGAGGTCAACGCATCAGACAAATCCATTGTACAATTTAACTCCATGTTTTGGGCTATTACTGTAAATTTGCACATTCTACTTGCCTTGTTTATGGCTTTTGAGTATGTTGAGTATGATGTCATCATAAACCCATAAATCCTCATCATAAGCAGCTTTTTTTTAAAGTGTGTGTCATATTATATTTATAATGTGTCCTTTCTTTGCTTATTTTTATGGAAAATGACAGTGTACTAATACTAATATACAAAGTGTAAAACACACCCCAGACACATACTGTAATCCTGTTGCTTGTGCTGAAGTGAATTCTAAGGTATGTGTTCTGAAACCATCACTGGTGTTTAATGTAACTTTCTAGTCTGATATTCCTCATGATTCACAAGATCTGAACACCTCTGTATAGCAAAAACCTCCCTATTTCCTTTAAGCTTCGTGAGACAGGCAGCTATAATTTTTGATAAACCAAAAGAAAAACGTTTATACAGAATCTAAGAAAACCAAGACCAGGCTACAGAAACCCTAAGAAAGTTAGCTGTAGTTTTTTTTCCCCTATTGTGTGTGATAAGAGGGGATATATTAGGGTTAGCTAATGAACTGCACTTTTGAAGTTTGGTGTTTGTTACAATGAAAATACTGTAAGTATTGCCTTCACAATGAAAATGAAGTATTTCAAGTCTTTTTACAATGCTTTGTACTGTACATGAACACTGAATATGACTCTTGGTGTGTATATACTGTATGGGATATAGGTGTGAGGATGACAACACCATACGTTTGGCTGCAGTGTCAGCAGCAGGGACTCAAACCCACAGGCTTCCAGTTAGGGATACAGAAGCCTTAATGTCTGCTGCATGCAGCTTTTGTTTGCTGTATTCTTTATTCTATTAAAAGAGTATCAATATTCTTGGACGGCACAGTTAGCACCGGTTAGCATTGTGCTGGGGCCCTGGGCTCAATTCCTGACCTGAGGTGCTATCTGTGTGTAGTTTGTAAGTTCTCCCAGTGTTTGAATGGGTTTCGTCTGGGTGTTCCAGTTTCCTCCCACAATCCAAAGACATACTCATAGTTTCGTTGGCTCCTGAGAAATTTTGGGGCGTGTGCCCATCATGTGGCATGAGAGGCTCCGGCTTCCCCCACAACCCAGCTTCACTTTGACCCAGAAAAAGGTTTTCTTCTGTAATCTACTGTACGCAAACGCATGCATGTTTTTAAGCGAGGGCCCTAAGTGCTGGTCTTCTTGAGCCACAAGATCCTTGCTCTTTTGTTTCACGCGTCTACGAAATTATATGATTGAAAGAATTATTAGCTGGAAAAGGAGGTATAAATGTGGTAATGGCTTTAAATTATTAAAAGATGGCAATTATGAGTACAGTCTAATAAATTAAGTGATCAAATGAATAACACTGTGTCAGATCATGGATTGCAGTAGTTTTGTATGCCACTTTACAGATCCTGCTTGACTTCAGCCCGTAAAGGTTGGGGGAAGGGCCCTGCTTTATAGCAGGAGGAGATGATAATACGAGGGAATATAGACTTTCTTGTGAATTTAATCTCTAGAGCAAGAAAAGTGCAAGCTTTAGGAAAAACAAATGTCTGGGCTTCTCTCCACATGACCTACTGAAATCGCAAAGCCACATACACGTTTTTAATGTACTTGTCTTACACATACAAAGCCAAAATAATGAAGTAAAGAATTTCCCCAGAAACCGAGGTGAGTACGAGCTGCACTGTTTTCAACCTCCCCTCGACACGTGAAAGTGCACTTTATGAGGGCCTAGTGGAGACTGCAGGGCCTCACTGAGCTTGCTGGAGACAACTCAGTCCAAAAGACTATTCACAGGGCAGACTGACCACAAAACCTGAAGGTCCTTTTGAATCCCAGGGCAGGAGTGACACCATTTTCTCTCTGTGAGACTTCAGTTCCAAGCTGCTTTCCAGCAAGTCAGAGATTGTTATTACTGGGGTCACAGTGTTCTCAGACTGTTGGGATTATAGATGAGATAATCCAAACAATTGTTGGTTGGATCCAAGTTTATGTTATGGCTCTTAACCTTGGTGTTTAATACATCTATATATTTTATGTAAAAATTTGAATTTTCTCAATTGTGAATTCCATTCTACACTCAGGGTGAAGGTAGAAAAGGCACTTCTAAGTGTGATAAGCAAAGCATCTTGTAGTGGATCTAAAAGCTTCAAACAGAAGCACCATCTGTTGCGAGATGTAGCGAGGGTGTGAGTTTCAAACAGCTGTGGAACTCAAAGAAAAAACTGAAGACAATAGTAGAACTGAGCCAGGAGTAGTGCTGAGAAGTTGTTCATCTGAAGGATATCTTAATAATCACATCTTAACAACTGCAACACACCCTCAGCCCTCTGCTAACATGAAGCCCACATGTGCTTCTGCGATGTGACCTCTGGGGCAGGGTTAATTGGGACATTCACACTGAGAGTACCGCACAATGTCCAAACACTGATAGCTTCTCCAAAACACAGACGAATGCTATCTGAAAACATTCCAATAAAATGTGGAAAATAAACTGTCTGTAACAAGCTGTTTAAGAGACTTGAGAGTCTTTTTTTATTTTATGGACATAAAGTGAGAGAAAATGATTTTTAATGCTTTTAACACTCTCCTGGTTTAAGATGTTGGCTTGTGCTGGTCTATAAATGTTACACAAAATGTTTATTTTAATGTACCATTAAGTACTGCCTTGCTCTCTGTGTTCAACAAGAAACCATTGATTATATGTTGTAACCTCAGTTAAAAAAAAAAAGATAGTCAATTTTGGTTAAGTCTGTGTCATACTCCAAGAATTTCAACAGTCAGCTAGCTGTGTGAGGGCAATTTTTTAGAGCAATTTCTCCAATTATTGTGATACATTTTAGTGAAGACCCGTGAAGGGTTTTGTTTGTACTCAGTTCTTGCGTCTTTTGGAAGTCGATGGGATTTCCCAGCGAAGCTTTTCCCCATTACACACTTGCTAAAATAATAAAAAAAAACTTTCAACATACAGTACTCTACCCGGACTGCTAAGAGGTGTACAAGCGTGTCCATGGGAAAATGAAAGAATGCTAACAACAGTGAACTGGTACATTGCTGACCCTTTATTTGTGTGCTTTGAAATTCACTATTCTGGAATTTTTAAGCAACCCTTTCCTGGCACACCAATACTCTCTAACTCTTGGTAGAGCTGTTATATTGATACAGTCTGTCACTGAAATATACAAAGCCATTCTGGAGAGTACAGCTAAAGCTTCTTCATTTTTTTTCCTTTTGGTTTCCTTGTCATAACAGTGGTGCGGTGCCTCTCAGTACCTAAAGCAATTAAAGATCGAGTTCTGACTCTTACTGTGTTAAGCAGTGTGTCCCTGGATGTGGACGTGACAAGAAATGGAAAAGGCAATGCTGTTTAGGAGTAACTGTCAGAATGCCTAATAATGACGAGCACCTTTAATTAATGTTTTGCAATTGCATTAAACTTGATCGGTTTTGGATCCATTTTGATTCTGTGTTAACAAATGGGGTATCACAGAGACTTTGTAATGTTTTGTGGTCAAAGCAGTTGTGGTGACTACGCTGGGTCTTGGACACTTCACAGCTTTTCGTGGGCCAGTTGGATCAACACTGAAGCTGACTCCAGCCTTCCTGACAGCTGCTTGCAGAGAAAGACTTTCTAGCTTGGACTGGATGACTGTGAAAGTAGTCCCACTGGACTGAAAGTTCGGACAGTCTCTCAACTAATATTTTCTGTTACTCCTTCTAGTGCATAAATATTGGATAATACATTCTGCAGACCCTGTGGTTTTAAATCCATGACTGCCATTTCAGTCTTAAGAGTTGATGAGCTCAAGATAACCATTTCTTCTTCTGACAGATTTAGTTGCTTTTATTTAATAAACACATCTTTTTGGGCTTAACAACAGCCTTCCTGCTGTTTTCCCCACTGTTTAGTTAGCTGAGAGGACGTAACGTTAACGTTTTACAACTGTATGAAAGATGATGTTCATTAAACGTTTAGGGAAGTGGGAGCTCTGCTGCAGGGTCTGTTCTCGATTTGGAAATTTTGGATTTTCTTTGTTTTGAGTTTTTAATATATATGAAGAATGAGCCAGGAATGTTGGATCTTGTAGAGATATTGAAGGATTCAAATTAGGCAGCTGTCAATTGCACATCTGGCTAGGCAGGTTGCAGAGGGATTAGAAATCCGTAAAGGTCATCCACGTGTTCATTTACCGGATTCATGCTTCGTTATATTGTTTCTGCAAAGTTGTGAGATGTTGCTTCTTGAGAGATCAATTTGACATGTTAACTAACTGTTCCTGTCGGAATGTTTTCTTGAATGTATTCACAGAGCTGAAAGTGAGAACACAATAGGGAGATTTCACTCACCTAAACATGGAAACATACTGTATAGCATGGCCCCATTAAACCTTGACTTATTGAGCTTTATCTTTTAATGGAGTAACTGGACTTTAGCACTTACAAGCAGTCTATTGTGAAAAAATATTGTGGGGTGTCTGAGAGGAAACAGGCTTCTGAAAAAACTACAGAGTACTTTTTGTTTTGTTGGCATTTTTTAAAGGAAACACAAAATGTTTTTCTTTTCCTCCATAAAATTCACACCTAGCACTGGGCACATTGCAAGGAGCAATTCAGGATGCCCTCCTTCTGCAGGTCAGTTTAATCCTCCTAAAATCCACTATCCTGGAAACATCTGCAATTACTCAATCAAACTTTAAAGAGCATGATGAGTGCAAACGGCTGTTTAAACAGGGTGTCTTTTTCATTGAGCAAGCCTGCTTTCACTTTGGTTCGGAATAGAGGGGTCTTCAGTTCAGAGAAACTGAAAGCAGATCCACGTGATACACTAACTAGACATACAAGTCTAACTGGGACTGACAAGCATTTAAAAGACCATGGCACTTTACAGCTTAGTTGGCAATATTGGTTTTCACTGTGAAAATGCACAGATTTGCCAAACATCTATGGAGAGCACATTTTGATGTTATGATCTCAGTAAAACGCTCAGGTTAATTGTCTTTGGAATACTGCTTTTGCTCTTAACCTGGTTTTGTGTGAGCTTCATGTCAACCTCAAAACTGGATTAGTCTGATTGTCATTAATGTGTTTTTGTTGATTTTGAACTGATACTGAAGAAGGGATGAACATGCGAGATGACCTAGTAAGTCACAAATAGAAATAGACACCAGCACACCTCCTTATACTAGGGAAATGGGTGGGTGAGGTGAGGTAGGGGCTGTGTGTTTCCTGATAAATCACAGAGAACCACTGTTTAACGGTTTAGGAAAGATTGTACTTTAAAATGTTTACATCGGTCAAAGTTTTGACATCGGCTGCCTTGAAATAGCTCCCTGCATCACACGCATGGCCCACATCCCTTTGCCTCCAGGTACACCAGCTGCCAGTGGCCCTCCCAAGTCTCTGGTGCCTTCCTGCAGTGACACATGACTCGTTTCAGTGCGCAGTCAGTGCTGGCCCTGGAGTGGGTGCCAAGCTCCTGCCACCTGCCTTCCAACCAACATAACACTGGCCCTTGCTACAGGTCAGTGCCCAAACAGCATGCCAACGGCTCTCAGGCTCACTGACCCCTTGATTATAAAAATCTCTAGATTGTCCTCCAGCCCCACACCACTGTCCAGTATTAGTGATAACGCCAGGGCTGGGCAACCCTTCAGACACACATTCACAAGCTTCTGTCCACTCCGAGAGTTTGATTTAATTTCAAATTAGTGACAGCCAGCCAGGCCACCATTACCTTCACTTTACCAGGATGATGATACAACAACAACAACAATAATAATATCCCATCAATCCTGTCTGACTCCCCCAACCCTGAATTGGATTAAGTAAGACTAAGAATCTTATTATACAACCATCTAAATACGCAGTATACCTTAAGAATAAAAAACTTTCTGCTTTCAGTTTGTAACCTTCAACTCTAAAAAATAAATTAAAAGACTGCAATTATTCTGCTCGGGAATGCAGGTTTAAGTGAATTAAAATACAGACTGCAGCTAAGAACAATGACCAATATTATTCTTTGACGTACTTTGTAAATTTCCAAACGTTTTAAGCATGCTGAGATGATTTTATCAGATTTTCATTTTGCTCATTATGTCCACTAAGCAATCTGTGACACTGACAACACCACAGGAAATGAAACTTAATGTGAAAAATGTGAAAGTCATGCTACAGTATGTGGTATTGGGTCCCGTTAGTTCTATTTTTGAAGAGCCACTGGTCACATTGTGACTAAGCCAGGGACTCCCTTCTTGGTGCTGTCTGTAAATTGTCAGGTCGGGTCAGGACTGGGGGGTATCATACCAGGGATTTCAAATAGAAGCAGAAGCAGCACCCCCACAAACACACAGGAGATGAGAAGCAGATGCTGCTGACAGACATTCACAGCAAGATAGGTCACTCTGGGAGCTTGTCCATGCGGGAGAATTAAACCTATCAGTCACACATGAAAGAGTGCTCTCAATAATAAACACATGTACCCGTCACAGGCCTGACTTCGCTCTCTCCTGGTGGGAATGCTGCAGATTAGGTGAGGAAGAATCAGGAAACTTGCTGTCCTTTCATAACACGGTTGACTTTCAGGAGTTTTGAAAGGTTTAGGAAGGGCACCGCAGAGACAATGTCGTCCAGCATCACCATAAGGGCTACAGATTGACAGATCCTGGTTCTTGCAAGTCTGTCTGATTGTTTACATTGATCAATGCGTCCTGGTTTCACTGCGTCTTCCCGGGGTCTTTTTGAAGGCATGGAGTATAACGTAAAGAATGACAGGAAGCAAGCCTTTCTTGACTAAATCAGCAAGTAAGTAAGCTGAGTATTACTAAATAGCAGAATAGTACTAGAGTTACAGCTATATTTTGTGGTTAACACAGAGCAGGACAGAAATTTGTTGTGGTCCTACGGGTGCTGTTCCTTCGATGCGTTATCACTGAAGGGGACGTACGGCCTTCTCATGGCCCGAGATGCTGCAGCGCTGGCTACTGCTTGTGTTGGCTGCCACTTCTGAGCTCTTTCTCAGAACGCGAGGTTCACTTTCCAAGAAGTCGCCTTCAATGATGATACTCTAATTATGGCCTAATAACGGAGGGCAATTTTCTGTCATTACTGGAGCGCTCTGTTTTGACGCCTGGGCGCTAACGCGCTGCGTCCAGCCGCGGAGAGAGGCGAGGAGCTCCTCCCCGCAGCCCCCCCCCGGCCACATGCTTCAGGGCCTGGGGCAGGGGGATTTACAGGGGCGGCTGCCTCTCGCAGGTGGGACGCTGGCTTTTATTAAGATGCTTCGGCGATGAGGTTTAGAACAAGCAGAATTCCAGAGGCAAAGCCATTACAGCGGCAGCAGATGTACATTGTGTCATCTTTAACCAGGTCAGTTCCCGGAGAGCGATTGAAATGCAGTGCGATGGAGTGCTCTGAAGTAAATTGGCCGGGTCTTGAATCAGCAGCCTCCTGTTGCCTGTCACATTGCTCACACATTCTGACACCATACACACCCTCCGCTCTCCCCACGCACAGGCCTAGCAGAGCAGACAGGCAGCTGCTGTCCTTTGTATTGTTCTTTCGGGTGGACCCTTACCTGCCTAAACACATGTAGACTAGTTTCATTTTCCAGGACTCAAAGATGACGAAGAGCTACATTTGTTCCTGCTGAGTCGCATAATGAATGTTGAAATGCCGAGGGCAAATGGGCACCTATTTGTTCTTTTTCAGAGCGAGGAAAACAATAGGTCTTCGTGGAACCTGAAACTTAAACAGTGCGCTTAGCTTAAACTCTCGAGAACCACACATTTCTGGAATGAATTCCAGTGTCGGCGCTGTTTGAAGACAACTGAGAGAGTTTTTTTTTTTTAAGGGAGAGGGCAGAGTTTTTCATTCTGCGTGTACCTGCAACATAGATCCAAATGAGGTGGCTTTCCTGGTCACTCTTCTGTGTGCATTCCTACATCCTGAGCTTTGAGATTAGCCACCAAGTTATGTACTTGTGGTGTGAGGACAGATATTGTGGCCTCGGAGAATGCTCTAATGTGCAGTTTGCAACCACATGTTTAAAGCCTTGCAGTCATTCCCCCTGTGCACACAAATAAACATCACATTAATAGCTGCGGTTAACTTGCCAGCTTCTGTGTACACAGAGGTATTTTATACTTTATGCTGGGAGGAGGGACTGTGGTGCCAACAACATGCAGGAACAAAAAATGATGCTTCGCACACACCCACAAATACATAAACATCACACTTCTCCTGCAGCTACACCCACACACACATCTGCGCAAGCAGTCCAGACCGCAGTAGATGCTGAACCAAGGCATTATTAGCAAAAGAAAACGGATCATTCCTTGACGTGCCTCACTTTAACATTGTGCTATTCTCTGTCGCTTACTGTTCACAGTGTATTACCACAAGAATACTGTCTTCTATTTTCACCAAAGAAAATGTAACCTTTTGTTTAAAAGAGGATGAGTTAGCCAACTGTACGTAAACGTGGACATGCACTCATTTGCAAAGGTTCAGATACCTTTCAAAATGTAGCGTTGGAAAAATGCAAAAGAAAAAAGAGTGCCAGTTTTTAAAAACGGTACCATTTTGTTTGGTCCCTTTTAAGTTCGACGTATTTGAAGATCAAATAGATGAAAATAAAGTGCGTCTGCCAGGGAGATTTTATTACTGTGAAAATAAGTCCATACTGTGATGTGATGGGTGAATGAGAGTAAGTCTCGGTTTGGCTTTACGACCGAGTTCCCTTGAGCAGGAAGGGACGAGCAATTGATTTAAATTATTAAGCAGTTTCTCTGGTGCATGTTGTAATTTATAGCGGACAGCTGCCTATGGTGAACACGTAAACTACAGTACCTCAAAGTTTCCTTTCACCATACTCCACTCTATTGCAATGAGAATGCCTTTGATGGTCCCCAATAGATCTCAGAAGACTACTGAAATCAGTCTGTGGTTGAATGCCTCAGTAGCCCCAAACCATCATTTTGTTTTGGTAAACTTTCCAAGACTGAATCTAGATGAAATCTGAGAGCAAGGTTTTTCACACACATTTTTAGACTTTTAAACTTTGTTCAGGAAGCTGGAGATAGGACAGTCAGATTTTTTTTTCTTTTTCGGGGACAACTAGAAAGGTACAAGCGATATTTAATAACTTAAGATTGGTTGGGGTTTTGGTTAGAGTTCACTTTTCTACCCAAGCTGTTCTTTTATGACAGGCAGGTAGTTTTATTAGTCTGATATTTGTCTCCAAATGTTGCATGATTTCCATCAAATACTTTGTGAAATTTTCCAATGTAATTTTCTACTATTATTAGTGATAATGAGAATCCAGGTTTATTTACTAAAAACCTATGTTTTTCAAAATAAAGACAAATATTTACTAAACCTGAGTTCTTTAGAGTTCTTAGCATCTGAAATGACTGTAAAGAGAATACTTTGGCTCTTGAAACTGTCTTGAATTGCAACATTTTTACTAATTTTTACCAAATAGTTTTCACTTATATACTTTTTTCTGTAACATGCTGAATGTCTCATTCTTGCAGCAGTAGAAATGCTGCAAGTTAAAGCACTGCTGGCACTGCATGTGGAGCCTCCACATTTCCTCAACTGGCTCCCCTGGATCCTGGCATATCTTAATATTACTGTATTTATAATGAACGTTCACCTGCTGGACCCACTGATTGGGACTCAGTTAAAGCTGTGTTACACGCAAGTTCCATTGTAGCTGTTTGACCATTTGGCACTGTGGTACAGTGGTTAGCATTACTGTCTGCAGCTCGGGGTTCAATTTCTGACCCGGGGTGCTGTCTGTCTGGAGTTTGTACGTTCTCCGTGTGTTTGTGTTGGTTTCCTCCCACAGTCCAAGGACTGGTAAGTTAACTCACTTCTTGGAAAACTGGCCCTGGGGTGAATGTGTGCATGTCTGTGTTTGCCCAGCAATGGACTGTCGTTCCATTCAGGTCCCATCATGCCTTGCGCCCATTGCTTGCTGGGACAGGCTCCAGCTCACCAGTGACCCTGTATTGGATATAGTGGTTAGAAAATGGAGGTTGAATGGTTGTTTGACCATTCTTCGAGGACACTTAATATAGGTAAAAACATGGAGGAGAGGTTTTTTTGTGGGGATTCTGGGCAATTATTAAAAAATATTTTAAAAGAAGCTCTTTCTCTTAAATACAATCCTTATTTATTTGTGTTGGTAGCAGTTCTGCGATTTGAAAACGAGTTTTGTGTAGGTTCAACATGACTGTGGCATGAGACCTCTTGGTTGTTGTTGTTTAGGATGTTGTCTCTTGTTCCACGTTGTCCACAACCCTTGTGGATATTCTTGGTAGCTGGCAAGAAGGAAGCACTCAGTGTGGAAAATGAATAGAGACAATAAGCAAAACAAAAAGCCTCATCATCTTTGATGACCTGTAATACAACTTGTTGGTGTGTTCACAAATGTCTTATGCAATAGTTCAGGTGGGGAGCTGTGTCAGCATGCGTAGGCTGCAAAGGAACAAGTAAAGGTTTATTCCAGGCTGAAAAGAGAAGAAAGGAAACATAACATTCTTCAGATGTGAAGGCTCCACAGCCAAAAACGTTGTGTTTCCTTTCTTCTCTTTTCAGCATGGAATAAACCTATTACTTGCGTCTTATACAATTACATCTGGACAACCTCATAGTTTTTAATATGAAATCATTATTCCCTGTGTTGTACAAAAAACTGTGAAAATCTGTCGTAAAAGAATAAAAAATATATCGTGAACTTGCAGAAATCAACAGAAAAACTGATCAATAGGCATATCCACCTCTATGGCTGAAATCGCCCACAGAGTACTAAATACATACAAACAATCTGGTGTATAATCAAAAAACCTCAGAGCTTTAATAGACAGAAGAGCGCTTAGCCGCATTGTGGTCTTTGCTGTTATTTTATCCACCACAAAATCAATCATGGAAAAATGCTTCCCTCACCACAAAATGTTCAAGCACAAGTCTGTTGAAGAGACATGGCTGTGGCCTTATAAGCAGCAAAAGTTTTGTCTCACGATTTACGGGGGAATTTTTTAAACCTTTCTCTTCCAGTGCACATTTGCTACCGTCGGACAAATTCCACCTAGAAGGTCAATTTGATTTCGGGTTTACAGTTACTCTTTAAAAAACAGGAAAGAGTGTTGCACACTTTGGGATTGCACTGCAGGAGGAACTCAGGACATTTGGGCTTGAGCATTGTCTGCCTCTGTCCTATCTTGATATCAGTATCGGTCTGCTGGCAAAAAATATGTCCTGAGATTTGAGAAACCTCTGCATTAGCAATCTGACAGTGGCAATTATTTTTATATCCCTGCAAATAAGCTGTTTCTGTTTAAAGTGTATTTGGTTAACACTGATATGACGATACAACTGAAAACACATTTAAGATGTATTAAAATTAACATGAGGGAGAAATAGTTTTTCTGCTTGCTTTCCAGTTAAATGTTCTTAAAGTAGATGTTATTCTGAGACAACTCTCAGCCCAGAGCACACATCTTCAGCCATTCCATCTATCTCTTACTGTTTATGTGCTTGCCAGACTTGGCCTGTCTTTCTGTGGTTGCCGATGTGATTATCAAGGTTTTGTCTGAGTTCTATCTGGCACCTTTGCATGGGGCAGAAGGGTCATGTGACAGGAAGTGGAGCAGAAATGATATAGTGCACTCCTGCTGCTCTCAAGAACATACTTTGCACTCCTTCATCTGTTTTCAATTGCCTTTCTTCTAGGCTACTTGGACCTCGACTCTGCTGTGAAAAAAGTACGATCTTCTCATCTCATTGTGCTGATGAGAAAATCAACATCTTAAGCTTCCAGAGTCGTTTTTTAGGCAAGCTTACTTGTGACAGGGGCTTCAAAAGAAGCTTTCCACATTTTCTTATTTGGAATAGATATATCTTTATCAGAAGAGAGCTGGGGAAGCAGCATGGGGAAGGATGGGGACGCTTGTATGTCTAGAGCAAGAACACAGAGGCGGCCACAAATATTTTCCACAGAAGGAGCAATTCTGGATATTGCCATGTGACCTTCTCCAAGAGAGCACCAGCCAGGATGCTCTGTAACTCCTGATGCCCTGGATGGTGGTGATATTTCAGTGAGATTAATAGTGATATTGCAGAAGAGTTTCCGAAAAGAAAAATGCGGAGCGTCATGGGGTCTTACTGTTGTGCACAGATATTACACAAACACACGTGCACTGGCGTCTCTAGATTCCTGTTCTCCGTGAAATGGAATATTTATGTGCCATGAAATCAGCTGGTTGTGCACGATTACCAGAATTAGGTTTTTCATTATGAGAATGGATTGCCAAAGGATATAAAGAGCATGACCAGATTTTTATGGTTTGCATTTGTATTCCAATCCTGGATCAACACAATCCCCTAAGGCAGCCAGTGGTACATCAGTGAATTTGAAGCAAACCAGCATAAACATGTCGGCTTCTTATGTTTATTAGCCTAGCTTTCTTCAACATGATGACTGAGTGCTTTAAAATAATATCAACAACACAGATTGCTGCCTTTTTGCAACTTAACACCCAGCACGCTGCTCAGCACCATAACAGTGAAGGCAGTGTATCTGGTTGCAGTGTAGTCTCAAGTACAGTATATTGTAGCGGATTTGGGCATCATGCAGGCTTGGCTCAGAAACAATGTAGAAGGATGATATTTTACCACAGGTGCATAAGTGTTGTGGAAAACCAGGACAACTGAGTAACATTTTAGGTGGGTTATTCTAATATTGCACGGGACTGTAATAAAAATAATAATAGAAGTAACAGACGCTTTCGGTTATTGGCCAAATCCGGAAATTTAAAGCCTCATCACAGAAACTCGCCAAGGAAATTATTCAGAGCAGCTGCCCGGAGAAGACGCCATCCCCAATCACGAAATACACCCATCCCGCCACGCGCACGCGCCTCGGTTCAAAGCCCGAGCAGAGACGGCACCGCGATCAGTCTCCCGACGCTGTCTGTCTTGCCATCCAGGTAGCCAGGCAGCGGTCAGGAAATCGAGAGTGACGGGGCAGGCCGAGGAAGGGGGGGGAGGTGATCCCATAAAGGCTTCTGGCTCGCTTTGATTCGAGGGAAAGGCTCCCACTAGCGCTCCTCCGCTCCGCAGAGATTGACTCTAATAAACAAATCATTACAGGAGGCCGCTGGCCTCGCTTTGTTCCAGGTCCCCTGGCCGCACGCCACCGCTGGGGAAGTAATGAGCTGGAATGGAGCAGTTCCCCTGCCTGCGCTTCAGCGTCGTCTGCTAACTTGAAACACATGGGCGTCACGATGGAGCTGCACCTCGCCTCACTCTCCCACTGTCTGTCTCCGGGCCGCCTGCCTCCCAAAGGCCAGCGGCGCAGCGGCGTGCGCTGCTCCGTGCCAGGGAGGGCGGAAGCCGGCTCCCGAGACGGTGCCCTCGCACACGTCGGGATCCTCACCGATCCTGTTCTTCAGGCCCATCCCAGCAGTCTGGCCGTCAGGAGTGCGGTTTTAAGAAACTATGTGCTGATTAATCATCCCATGGTATCAATGAATCTGCTTTTTGTTGGTCTTGTGTAATTTGCCTTGATATAAAGAAAGTATGGATAGACTGACATTGCCACGAACCCGGCACATTTTGACTTTCTCAGTAATCGAATGAGAATGGATAAAGCAAATCACATCAACAAACAGCCTTTCCAAGTGGTGTGCTCTATCCCAGTATGTAATAGCATTGCGAGTGCTGCAGCAGGGGTTACGTTACATTGTAAGACACAAGTCTAGACCAAAGCAATGTGTCCAGTGTCTGGATTATTTCTCTTTATAGCACAGGCTGATCCTGGATGGAGTTCATTGGTGAAACCTGCCCACCCTCTCCCTGACCATTCCCCAGTCACAAGCATTGATCATTTCAGACCCAAATGTGCTTCACAATATTAGGAAAATGAACAATTCTAATACTGGCATTTATAGTGGCATTTGTTGCTGTTGGCAGTTGTTTGGTCAATTGTCAATGCAGAGTGGAGGATTAATACTGTTAAGTGAGTTGTGTTAGAACTTGCCTTTCTATGCTAGAATGTACATGAAAACAGTGTACATTCTACGCAGGAAGTCACTGAAAGTAAATGAAAAAAGCGAAGATAAGACATTTTATTGGTTGGTATGACAAGGTGGATTGACTGACAGGGGATGAAGCTTACAGCAGTGTCTGACAACTGTGGTAATTTTCTCGCACTGTGTGAAACACTTAGATTGCACCAGACAAAGCCACAGCAAATTGAAATGGCGTGGTTTTGCTGAAGATAAGGTACAAAATCTGGAATAGTTCTGCACTGGACAGGTCATAGCTGATGGTTTTGTGTGTAAACACAGCTACAGTATAACATAAAATGGTAATAATGTGAAAAATTAAAGGACTTATCTGGAGCAGAGTCAGCAGAATATGTCACCACAATCCGTGGTAAAACAGATTCTATGTTTATTAGGGAAAACTGCAGTCAACTAAGAAAAATAATGATCACCAAGACAGTTTACCTACAGTACTCAGATTGAAGAATTATCCAGATTTACTGTTGTTAAAAAAATTATAATGGTTATGATTTCTGCTCTTCACTTCACTGACAGACGTGAATACAGCTCCAGTTTTCTCTTGGCATATTGACACAACACCTACTGTACCTGCCTGGTTCTTGCTGTTTTCTGGATGCCTTAGTGTAATGAAGAAGAGAACAAGGAAGAGCTTGATAAATCTTGCTATATCAACCTGCTAGTGATCAATGAAATTTTCCTGAAAGGACATTACATTTATTATTTGGAGCCGAGTACTTCTTGTGGTAAGAAAAAATAATTACAATACTATATTAATAACAAAGTTGTTCAGAAAGTTTACACCGGAAGATATGTCGGCTAAATGAATTCCACAGATAAGTAAATTAATATTTTAATTTATCAACCATATGGCAAAGGAGACTATGGTAGAAAAATGGTTAAAAAGGAAAGCTGGAATTACTTATCATATTAAACAAAAAATAACACTGTTAAATAGAATTTAAACTCATTTGTGTATTTTAGATAAATGAAGACCAGTGAATTTTAATTAATGATGATCATAAAATCTTGATTTCTGCAAGAAATTACTTTGTACATCTCAGATATTCCATTTATTTATTGCAGTTGACAATACAGACCAAATAGCTGCAGTACAGAAAAAAAGGAAGGGAAAAACCATCACATACTAGACAGAGAGGACAAGCTGCCAAACATAGGATGGATTCTGCAGACCTGCAATGCCAGACCAGTGAGCTGCCTTCACTCTTTGGTGTAGGGTACTGTATGTTCTTCTGAACACGCCACTTTGAGCTTTCAATTTATTCATAAACCCTTTTATTTAAGTAAGAGCTAAGGCACTGGCATAGTTTTATTCCCCCCATTCCCCAGGTGACTATTTATACTACCTGTAAAACAGATTTGTGTAGTTTGCAGCGCTAGCATGAGGAGTGTCAGTCTTGAGCATAGAGCACATTGCACATACACCGAGAATCCTAAAATTAAGTCATGCTGATGGTAAGACACAGTTTAAGGCAAATAAAAATAGCATAGTAGCCAATGGTTTCATTCTGAGGTTTACCACCATGAGCACTTCTCCTGTCAGAGTCCAGTCAGTTCCTTTAGGGGGTTTAAATACAAGCAGGTGAGTGTTGACACGAAACGAATTAAATCGTGAATCTAATCACAGACCCGACGTACTGACACACCCAAACGAACAGCAGCATGTACTCAGTGATATTAAATGATGGTCACTGGTTAGCAGTAAAAGCTGTGACACACTGTTCATACCGTCTTGGAGCCACAGTACATACTATAGTACACACCATGATTTAACTGTAGTTCTCGTTATTAATATTATCACAGGCCATAGAATGGAATAACTATGGTACACATCAAGATTATAATCATAATGTTTGCCATAATATAACTACATTAAACATATTACTATAGTATTACCATAGTATATATTAAAGTGCACACCATTTTATAAATACTACTGTAGACACACCATGCTCAAATTACTAATACACATTGCTCCAGTACAAACCGTGGTTACTTCCTCTGTTTTGACTACATTAATTCCATGCTTCATGCAAGAAAGAATCCAGTTTTAAAGCACGACTGTGCTAGGTTTTTAAAATCATAAACATTTTTGCACAGTGCTGGTCAGGAAATGTGGTTCGGCCTGTAGCTCTGAGCCCCATTCACCACCTGTTTTTGAATTGATCAGCAGGGGAGCTGGGGGCGTCGGAGAAAGGTTTTTACCAGGTCTGTCTCCCTTCCCCGACACAGCCAGTCCCACACTGGCAAAGGTAATAAACATTTTGGAACATGTAGGATAGACGTCCTCATTTTATACTGTAATGAACATTCCAAAACGTGAACGCATTTGAGGTTGTGTATACCTTCTCGTGATTGCAGGGCAATCGAAAACCATTTGAGTTTGGGCCTGTTCCAATGGCAAGCTTTGGAAATCCACACGCAGCGCCTTGCTATCGCTATTAACGGCTGCTGTAGACCTTTAATAACTGCTCTAAGCAGAGAGCTCATTCGTCATGTCCCAGCTGAGTCTCAATCACAGATGCTGCCCTGGTCAAGTAGCCCTTTCTCTCTCTTTGAGTCTCCGAGACCTAGTAAATATTGACACACTGTCCCAGGCGGGCTGGCCGGCAGGGTGGATTGTGAAGAGCAGTTCTGGGGGTAGAGAGTGAAGCGTATCCCAGCAGCCTGTTGTTTGCAGACAAGTGTAAGCGCTCACTGCGCGTTATTAACTTTGCTGATGGGGTCAGAGGGCTCAAGGGGATTTGAGCATATTTCTCATGGGGAGCGTGAGCGGTTGAGAGGGTTGTTGCAGCAGTGGGTTGTTCAGGGCTGGGGATGAGAGAAAGGATTTGTCCCATGCTGGGAAAGAGAGAGACCTACAGTGTCTGCAGCGCCCCCTTACTGGGGCCAAGATTGAAAAAGCCCGAGCAGAAGCCCACCCTTTCTACCTCCTGCTCATTGAAGATTCGGCTGCTCTCTGTTTCTGTAGTAATCCCCAGATTTCCTGTGCTCTGTGGAGCTCAGGAAAGCTTTTCAAAAAGGCAATAGGTTTCCAAAGCTTGTGGAACAGTTCGGAGGAGAAAAGAGAATACTTATCAAACACTTTGAAGAACTCAATATTCTTTGGAACAATATCTTGGGGTCCATTCCAAGGTTCTCTTTAAATCATATCCCCTGTCTTTTTATATTTAATCTTCTATGGCATTGTTAAGTGAGTTTATCCAGATTGTATTTCTACAGATACGAGACTCCTTGGATAAGGGTGTCTGCTCCGCACATAA
Source organism: Lepisosteus platostomus (assembly GCF_059453375.1). NCBI lineage: Eukaryota > Metazoa > Chordata > Actinopteri > Semionotiformes > Lepisosteidae > Lepisosteus > Lepisosteus platostomus. The sequence goes on from NC_142621.1 coordinate 31,933,479, forward strand.
TGAACACTTTTTTTTCATTTCTGGGAAATCTCATACATGCATGTGAATAAAGATTTCCCTATCAGACAGCATAGCCAAACTGCAGTGATGTAACCATATTTAATGTACTGCATGTGAGCACTTTCACTGCTTGAGTGTAGTCACTGTCCTGCATTCTCAAAAGTGGCAAAAAATACTCCACGGATGCAACCTTGAGCAATTTCAGCATTCTTGTTTTACATTTTTCCTTCTCCAAATATAACAATGAGATTTTAAAAGAAAAAATTGGAGAACAACATATCAAAATTCCTATGTCATGTCTCAGCTCGGGTGATGTCTGCCTGGCCTCCCAGTCTGTCTGAGTGTACAGTGCTGTTTTGTATAGAGCTGCTGATTTTTCGACCACTCCGTGAGAGATTGCCAAGGTCACTGTGTAATTCCAAGTTGAGACTGGGAGCCCAACGCAGCCAAGATCTACTGGTGTACTTTCTACCACTGCCAGGTTTTATTACTTAAAAGGGTTGCTTACCTTCAAACAAATTAAAGCTATCACACAGAGAAGTGCCAAAGTGCTCTAAGTGTTGTCAGCAGTTCTTGAACGTGGAAATTCAATTTCAGGCTCTTTCAGATCAACACCTTTTTTTTGTGAACATTACATTTTATATCAACACCATTCGTAGAACTAACCCTCCGAGTCTGAACAGATCAATCAATGGGAAAGGAAACATCTCTCTGTGAGTCCACATGTAGGGTTCCACAGATTATTGGAAACTGAGGATACTCACAGTACAGTAGGTAGAGAAAGTGGCCGTTTGAAATGATAGGCAATGACCTCGGCATTTTGAAGTAGGCAGCTTCAGCTGTGAGGGCAGGCTGGGGTCACTCATGGTGTGTGGTGGCCAGTGTGGCTCTGACGGCCCAGAAAGGAAAGGTGTGTGCAGAGGAGGGCAGGAGCAGGTGTGTGGGCAGGAGCAGAATAATCGCTGGGGTTTATTGTGCATTCTTTACCCCCTGTTGCTCTATAGGTCATTGTTCTTCTGTGATCCTCCATGACCTTCACAGGCACTGCAGATAAATCAGTCTTTTACTGCTCTGGCCTGGGGAGATCAGACAACGGGGCATTGAGCTGTAGTCTGAGATCGAGATGAGCTCACCCTCTTCTCGTTGCCATTAAACCATGACAAGCACATGTACTCCCGATGTGGTTCCCCTGTCCCCTCTTACATTTAGGAACTAGATAAGAAATACTCATTGACCAAAGCCAAGAATAAACACAGTGAACTTCTCCAGACTTAAGTCAGTCCATGATTTCTTCAAATTAATTTTTAGAAGGCATCAGTATTGACATGGCACCTGTCCTCTTACAGGACGAGTGCACTCACACTTGCAGTTCAAATAGAATGAACCCATTTGCAATGGAGTTACAGTATATTGTGCCTCTGAATGAAGACAGAATTCCTTCTCTAAGGAAATACAGTACTGTATGTGCTCAATACTTTTTATAACAGGTTTGCATAGAATACAGTATCTTTTTATAACAGGTTTGCATAGCAGTCATACTCTGAAACATTTCATTGGGAATGCTTGTGTGTGAAGACTGAACATGAAAGACAAGAAAAAGCTGATTATCCCAGCATTGCCTGTAATCTACACATGTGGGAGACATCATTCATCTGCGGCCCACATGCTGCAGAGTTTATAATTCTTTTGGCATTCTGCATGGCGGTATGGGGACTTCTGACAGGAGCGCCCTCTGCCTTTCACCCCCTAGATATGCATCAGACAATACTGGAGACTGTAAAGAGTTTTAAACTCATTGGGAGAAATGCGTTCCTTCCAAGCCATTATTAGCACCTGTTCACTGCTAATAAAATAATACTAAACTAATAAAAGCACAGTCGACAATTGTAATAATCAACTGTGAAACCGAATTTGATTCAAAGTCAATTGCCTTGTTTTATACAAAAATCAGTAAATTCCTGGTTTCTGAATACTGGCTTTCCAGGAGAGTCAGAAATACTTTGCTTTCAATTCTGCATGGAAAATCATTTTTTCATTACACTTTTACTGCGGTGAGCTCAAGGCAACAAAAATGCATACCGAAGGCAAATTTATTTTTTCCATGATTTCCATTTTATTCCCACCAAAATACCTAGATCAAGTTAATTCTTTTATAACTAGTTTCATCTGGAGGGAACAGCAGCCAAGGTTTCTGGCTGACAACCTTACAGCACTCCACAGATTCAGGTGGTCTGGCTGAACCCTGTTTTAAAAAGTATTATAATGTTTTGGGCTTTTCAGTTGAAGGTGTTTAAGACATTGTTGGATAGGCGAGTATCAGCCTCACTGCTCTCAACTGAGAAACTTTTCAGAAAGTTCGAGGGCTCCCATTCCAACTTCCATTTCAACTGCCTTCGAATGGAACCAGTGATTGCAGTCTCACACAACATTTAGAGAGAGGTCAGTCAATTTCTTCATATCTACTGTACAACTTCCTCTTACCCTTCAAACAATAACCTTACAGGTTTATATAAAATTATCCCAATTCTCTATAGAAGCCTATAATTCATTAATAGCATTTTTCTAGTAGGATTGTACATAGTTATCATTGTAAAGGTACTATAAGGTCCTCAGCCCCTTCACTTATCCAGCCTGCTCTACAAGGATTGTTCCTACTCTTGGTCATATCTTATGGTTGGCGATTATTGTTGACTTGCCATCAAGCTCTCACAATTACTTAAAGAATCTGACAAAATGTGGGCATTGTAAAAAGACGATTGACCAATCCCATTTTCTGTGCAACTGCACAACACAACACGCTGGCCAGTGACATTGGACAAGCAACACTCCAAAGTGCCAAGATGGCGGTGAAGCACAGGCCGAGACGGGTCTGAGGTTACGTGAAAGAAAAGGAAGACATGGTTGAAGAAGTATTTGTAAAGGAAAGTACTACAGTAGATGACAAAACTGTGACAGTGTGGTCCGATGCCTTCTCTCATCTTGAAAACCTTTCAATTTAATGTGAGCCTCCACTCTTCTACGCTTTTTTATTCTTGATGGTGTTTTGCAATGTGGTTTAGCTTCATTCTGAAAATTAGTAAGAAACAAAACAAAAAAAAATGTCATGTGATCCCCTCATCGCCAAGGGACTTGCTGCGTGCCTTGTTTGGATCATTGAAATGTGCGATGTGTCTCCTGGTTCCTCTGGCTTCCTCAGACAGATTCTGGGTTGCCATGAAACCAGGAATTACCAGCTTTTCTTGTGATGGATGATGGGATAGGTGAGTGAACTAACAGAATCTGACACCTTCGCCAAACATTAGGGGAATTTTAAAGATTTTTTAAAAAGCCTATTTGTGAAATAATAGTACCTCATATGTCTCTCTCAATTCATAGTGTCACTTTATGCATTCCTGTATGCCCAACCAGTCACATACTGTAGAGTGTGCAGAGTTATGGGAGCAAGTTTAATTCTTGAACAAGAGCATCCTGGAGCTCCTGTGGGTTTTTTGTACATACTGTTATCACCTCTTAAACCCATTAGTTCATTAACTGAGGGTTAGCCAGTTCTGGTAAGCTGTATTGTAATAGGCCATTTGTTGCAATGTTGCCAAAGAACAATGTTGCCTTCTCTGTGACATGCTGATAAAGCTGTGCCCATAAATTACCCAGTGAAAGGACAAATGCTGTCATTTCTAAAACAGTTCAGAATTCTAAATATATTCCATCTGGATTTGTTCTCTCTCTTAATGAAACTCATTTTCTATAGGATGAGGGTTTTCTCTTTTTTTCAAATTGCCAAGGCCCTGCTAGACTGATGAATTGTTTTCAATTTTTCTCATAAATTTTAATGTCTTAGTACAGTTGTGCTCCAGGCGGGAGTCCCAAAGTTTGTTAATGAACACCTGATACTTACAGGGCTGGTTAAACACCACAGTATTAGCTATAGTTTTATACATCTTCCTACATCTTTTAATTGTTTTTTTAAACTTGAAATGACCGCTTTGTACATTGTCAAAGAATAGTACCTCAAAAGAAATGAAAGATGGTATGATTGGAAATTCCCCAAAGTCACAAAGAAATTACATCAGTATGGGCACCACCCTGATAAACTGGGTAAGAAAGCTTTGACAAATAATTCCTTACATTTGTAATTCTGTTCAACTGAGCCATGTGAAAGAAGCTATTATTGGTATCTCTGATTTTCCTGTTACTAACACAGGAATGTGCTCTTAGAGCTTGAAAAGGAGTGGAGAACATATTTCATAACTGCTTCAGCCCTCCAAAACGCACAGGTAGGAATACTGGCAAGTTTGCAATGGCAGCTTTTTGGGATAATTTTATAGTTTCCAAAGTGATTTTGTCACATTGCTTATAATACACATTTCCTTCATTTTTCTAGGGCTAATTCACTCCACAGTTCACCGCAAATCTCTGTATGATTTGCTATACTTGTACACTGGTATCTTTACAACGAAGTTCAATAAGGCTTAGGCCAGGGGCTGTGCAGAACTATGTATCACTAGAAAAAGCCTTGTACCCACCCAGCTGTGAAGGTCACCCCCCCTTCCCCCCGTGCAGTTAAGTGTTCTCAGGGAAACTCCCTGTTCCTGGCACCACTACAAAGGGCATGTCCACCTCTGCCAGCTGGGCAGCCCACAGCCCTTATTGTATCTGGCACCACTAGAAAGACACAGCCAGGATGCCGCCTGGCTCGTGGGCCATCTTACAAACACTAAGGCAAGCGGGGGATAAAAACACAACACTACAGGAGCCGTTACTGACCTGAGATTGCAAGGAAAAAAAACAACAAAAGGCAAATGCGATGTAATGGCTTGTTATTATAAAATCAGCAGGGGGCTGCAATTATTCAGCAAAATATGCAATGCAAAAATACAGAATTAGGGATTAAACCATTTACGGATTACCGGTTTGGCAAACAAATTCCTGCTGAGGTCTGTAATTGAAAAGAGATTTTGTGCAACTTGTCTGAAAAATTATTGCTCTTTTAGGGGAAAGAAAAGAGGGAAGGATGCGAAAGAAACGAGAGGAGAATATTCTGGACTGTCAGATTCAGTTGTTGAGACGGCTCTGTGGAGATGAAACAACAAACCAGAATTTGCAGTCTTATTGGATCTGATCCTTGACTTGAAAGGGAGATTGCAGAGATTTTATTAAAGTACTTGAAAAGCCACAGTGGCTATTTACAGTGAGAGAAAACAATCACTGTGAAGTCGCTTGTCACATAGTTGGTCTATCTGAACAAGCAGCAGGCCAGTTAAACAAACAACCTCCAAAATAAAAGTAGTGAAGTATGGAGTAGTGTTGCATCCCTCCCCAATTCACAGAAGCACTAACTCTCTGGGTCTGTAAGGCTGTGTGACTTGACAACCCCCTGGCTCAGGAAAAGAGCTGCAGACAGATGAGGTCAGGTACCGGAGGCAATAATGAGCCTCCCAGGTTCACAAGTTCAGCTTTAAAAGGGATATTGAACAGAAAATGTTTTCATATCATCTGCTGGCTGACCAATGCCCGGACTGGGAATTAGCCATTTCTTGTTCAAGCAGAACGCATCACCTTTCAGTGAGGACTTCCAGAGAAACCTGTGTTTTCTCCATGCTGATGGATGATCTGCTCACTTGGGGCACAGACTCTTCCTCTGTCAGGCACAGCTTACTTCTCTCTAAGGGGATCCTTTTAAATTTCCTCTTTTCCCAATTCAAAGTACTGCAAGGAACAGCTCCCTTTTTCAACCTGAAGTAGAGAAACACCAGACAGTTTTTGCAAGTTAGGTGCTAACTTAAAGCTGAGTTGCCCCTGATGTGACATTTCGCTGTTAATTTAAGGATTCCTGAAAATCTGATCATCATTTCAGATTTCCAGAATGTCACTTAAGTAATGTGAAAGGGAACCTAAAGCAACATTTCAGTTCCATATTTACACTAAAGGTTAACGTTCTTGTTGGACATTAATAGTAGAAAAATCTGACTTTCCTGCTACTTAATGCTTTTAATGCCTTTTTTCAACACAGATAAAATTCCAAAGGGAATGATACCATTATAGTGAATGAGCATGAAATAAAATATGACAGACAATTAGAAGTGGATTGCATAGAATCTGTTCTTTTTTCTATAATCATTGCATCACAGTACAGTATCATGGGGACCCTGAGACTATCCCAACAGACAGCGGGATACGCCACAAGCTGGATACGCCCTTTACTGGTGTCAGTTAACTAAGATAGCATGTCATTGGACTATGGGAGGAAACTGGAGCTCACAATCACAAGAACACACAGACTCCACACAAAAGATCCCCCAGATCAAACTGAGGACCAAAGAGCTAACCAACACACCACCGTAACACCCTAAACCAAACTCATTCGAAAAAATTATGATGTTTCATGGTACGAAATCCCAATTTTACACCGTGGAGGGCAAAAAAATATTGAGCTAAGGTGGTTTGGAGTTTAAACACCTTTTCAAATGAGATGAAATGACTGATGAAAATAACACCAAATGTAAGGGAAATAGACACTGAAATTCAAGCATATAATTAGTTATTCTATATGTACTTTAAAGCATATGTGGTTTCTTGAATATGTTGGTAATGTGTCCCAGTATCAGAAAGTACGTGTGACTTGTTAGGTAGACACCTGATTTCCAATGCAGACCATGATAATTGAAGGCCCCAACCTCTGTCTTGGAGCCCATTTGCTCATCTCAAGAGATTCACCACCTGGGTACCAGGCAGCCAATATCCCACGCAGGAATCTCCACGTCTTGCGCTTATCTGATAATTCAGTCCTCTGCTACCTCTGCCTGCTTTTCCTAGGTGAAGTGTGCAATGTGGTGCCCAGGCAGCCATCTGATCCTCCAATATCCATGAGCAACTTATCTTCCAAGTAGGTAGAAGATAGTTCCTGTATATTTTTTAACTACAGGAACTATCAGTATCTTCAAATCCACGGGATATGGCTGACTGCAAGCCCTTACCTGTAATGCCATTTATATGAATATAGCCCTTCTCTACTGATGTCTGCACCACACACGCCAAGAAATAGTACCGTATTGTCACATGCTTTCTTAATCAAGTATGGGCTACATAATGAGCGCAGGCATCGATGTTTGTGACGGAAAACAGTACATCTCTAAAGGGGATTTGTAAAATCATGGGAGCCTGCCTACTTGTCAGCACACACACAGAAAACCCTCAGGAGCAATTCAATAATTTACAAGGTCATAAACTAGGAATGAGTCAATTACATTGATTACATGAATTACAATTACATTGCCTAAGAAAACAGTGTGACAATGTTACTTTATTTTAAAAAATGAAATGTTTATACTCTAAAAGCTGGACCAAAAATAATGTTTAAGCAGATTAAGTAATAGTTTCTGTTCATATCATAAAATTGTTGATATACAGATCTTAAATGTGTAGATAGTAATGCACTGTATTGGTGGTGCAGTATTCTTCTCTTTCACTGTGATTTGTAAAGTATCAGATGGTTTAAATGTGTTATTTACATTGCAGTCTTACTTTTCCAGGGAAAGAATTCACATTATTATTGTGAAATAACATATCCTAGAACTACAAGCAGTTTGGACTTCAAAGCAATATGTTTTCCATTTTTATTTGCTGAGGTCACCAAATTGTACTGGTGTAAAGCTGTAATTGTACTATCTTAACAACTTGGATATTACCCTGATTAATAACTTATCAATGGTGAAGCAGAAATACCAGTTTGTTTGTACAGTATATAAATTCACCCAATTTGGTGATTTTTTTTGCAGTCACACACAGGAAACTGAGCAAGTGTAGGCAGACTCCTCCTGTCTGCAGGTCATTCATCTTCTGACACATCAGAGACCTGGTTTAGTGATGGCCCAGACTTAGACCCTATTTAAGACGGAGGAATTTTGAGAACAAAATGGAAGTCAAGCAGCCATCTTGGCTGATGTAGGAACCCATTTCATCGCACAAATTAAATCACTTTTCAGTCCTGTCCTAGCATACCTGGCACGTGCAAACCTGTGAGTCCATCTTTGACAACAGCCAGTTTAAGATTTAGGAGGGAAGAAAATACAAATGAAAAACCTTAAAATCTCTCTTGGCTTCCACTACTTGGAAAGACCAGAAGTCCTTGCAATCTTCACAGGCTTTCACGCAATGGAGCTTGGTAACAAGTAGAGAGGAACTTTGAGTTTGCCCGAGGTCAAGGAACTCAGGGAAACTATGTGCCACTTGGTGAAATCTAACCTCTTCAGAACTCTAAGAAGGGCCATGATATACGGTCTGTCTGAAAACCTAATTATGATTGACAGCTGCATCTTGTCTCCTGGCCTATGAGAGCAGGTGGAAGGGGCGGGCAGCACGCTGGTTATCCCTGTCATGGTGTCAGGTGCTCTGTCACTTGGACTGCTGCTGCCTGGAGACTATAAATCCTCTCTAAAGTGGGTTTACTCTTATTTTTATTGCTGCTGTAAATCTGCTGTACTAGAGCCCTGAAAGGCAGCAGTGTCTATTTTTAAAATTGCTTTTTTTTCCCTGGGAGTTGTGATACTGGGACTTTGCCAAGACTCATTAAATAAAAAAATAATCCCAACTTTAGTAGAATTGCACCCTTTTATTTGAGTGGTGTTCAAAAAGATAAACTGAAAGCATTTTTATTGTGCTAACCAACAGATTAATTTTGAGAAAATCCAGAGAAATACATCCTTAAGATTCTTTATATATTTGATTCAGAGTGTTTACTTTAGCTCAATTTTAGCAACGCCAGCAGCTGATTTAAGCTTTTATCTGCTGGTTTGTGTTCCATGGCAACATGACAATTCCTTCATGACTACACTGTAACCTTTGTAGTTGACATGCGTGTCAGTGTCTGTCAAATAAAAATCTTTAAATGAATCAATACGAAACTGCACATTTCACTGAGTTATTTTTGGTCTTTTTAAATAAAAACACAAATAAAACCCAAATCATCTATTTCCCATAATGAAAACTCCACATCTTAGAGAGCATGCCCCTAGGATGTTTGCGCAGGAAAAACTGTACTTTCGCACAGAAGCTTCCCAAAGATCCAAACTTTTCCTACAAAAGAATTATTCTTCAAAACAGAACTGTTTCACCAGACATTTTCAACCCAAGCCTACTCGTGCACCTTCACATCCTTATCAACACAAAGACCACCAATTAAAGCCATCTAGGAACATGCATTATAATTAGTCAATTACACAATTAGTAAGCTATACAGTACAGAATTACAAGTCCTTGAGGCCCTATTAGGCGACCTCTAGTGGCCGGACCTTGGAAAGGACAATCCTGCAATGGGACAACCTGTCACCATGCATTCCTTTGATACACAAATAATCTCCACCTCCCATTTCCTTTAAATCAGATGACGCAAGTCAAGCAATATGAACTGTGGAGCAGCAGAGAAAGGTGTGCTGTCTGCTATAGTAGGATCTCTTCCAGTTGCTCCTGAAAGAAGCCAAGGTATTGGTTTTAACCACATGGCTGGCTAGCTTTTTTCAGACTCCCACAGCCTCAATTTCCACTTTCTGATTTCTTAGATATCCTATTTCAAGTCTGCTTCATGAAGCAAGACAGCACAGATAGTGTTGCTGACCCATAGGGGTGGGGAGGTGGAGACGTATAAATAAATGTAAAATGAGAAACATTTTAGACTTTATAAATGAGGACCAAAGCAATCCATTTTTCAAGGTAGTATATTTTAGAAAATGCCAACATAAGAAAACGGTGACTCAACATGTACAGTATATGTCAAACAGGGTTTTGTCATAATGTAAGTCAAGTCATTGTGAATGAGGAATTTATGAATCAACATTTTTTAAGATGTCTACCTCTTGTGTAATGCTACAAGCATCCCGATGATAGTCCTCTTCAATTGAATCATTCGTTTTGAATGTACATCGATCCATTTTCTAACCTTTATATCCGAATCAGGGCTGGAGGGCAGCCACAGCCTATCCCAGCAAGCAACGGGCACAAGGCAGGGTACACCCTGGACGGGACACCAGTCCATAACAGGGCATCCACAGACACAGACGCACATTCACACCAGAGCTAATTTTCCCAGATGCCAATCAACCTACCGATATGTCTTTGGACTGTGAGAGGAAACCAGAGCGCCTGGAGGAATCCCACACAAACATGAGAAGAACATACAAACTCCACACAGATAGCAGCCCTGTGCTGCCTATTTTGATTGTACTATACATATGAAATTTAAATGAAATTGAAAATAACATGAACACAGTGTGGACTTGCTTCTTTTAATTTTTTTTCTAATGCGCCCATATAAGATTTTGCTCCTCCGTGAACTGTGTGATTTTATTATATTCAGAACAAATGAAAAATGGGAAAAGAATAGTGCAGGTTTTACAGCAGGCATTTGTCATTATTTTTCTTGTTCTTAAATTTGTGTTTCCATAAACAATGTATGAGCTGGTCAGTGGTGTCGCTGCCCTGTGAACTAGTCGTGTTCTGTGTGCGCTGTGTTGCAGGTGCTGTTTGCTCTGAACCAGACCCTCCTGCAGCACGAGAGTGTCCGCGCAGGCAGCCTGCAGGGCTCCTACACCACAGAGGACCTCATCAAGCACTACAACTGCGGGGACCTCGGCACCGTCATCTTCAACCACGACACCTCACAGGTCAGGCTGCAGGCCCGTGTGGCCCAGTGTCCTGTTTGTGTCAGGCACACAAGCATTTTTGACTAAATGAAATCTGAAAAGCAAAACAGAATGGAGCAGGAGAACCACCTCTCAAAGAAGGTTGTGGAGGTTCTGCCTAGCATGCGTGATTACTCTCAACTTTTTATGTAAAATTGAAGTCGTGAAAAAGGTTTTATATGCAGAGACTCGGCATCTTCTGTTAACGTGAAGATAACTGATCCACATAGAAAGGGATAGTCAGGTCTGCTGTATTATGTTACTGAACATTGGTGAATAATTCAATGCATGCATTTCATGTTCTGATGTGCTTCAGGCATACTGTATACTCAGGGCTGTGTTGGAGCCTCTTCTGTTTACATGTTGCCTCTTGCCCAGATTATTTGTGGTCCCTGACTTGGGTTTCAGTGCAATGCTGATACTCAGATACACTTGAAGGCCAGATACTACTGGTGTAGGCTGTGCACTATACGAGAGCCCATCTGATAGTAACGTCAAGCTAAACTGAGGTGACCGAGGTTGCTATCCAAACACGAGCTTTGCTAAATTGATCACTTCTGTTTTAGCACCGACAGTACTGAAATTAAATCCTCGTTGGAAGTTAAAAAAATGGACTTTTACAATTACTTTTGATGGCCTTGATTTCATTCAGATCTGACTATTGTAATGCCTTACTTTATTTACTGAGCTTCGGTATCAGTATCAGTCCAGAATTCTGCAGCTCAAAACTACTGTATCTTATCATATAACCCATCCAGTGTAAATCGTGTCTATTTCCTCTGACATTTAAAGTAGGTTTGAATTTTCTCCTGCCCACATACAGTATAGGGCACTGAATGGTTTAGCTCCAAGTTTCTGTCTAACTGCTTATTACATGCGAACAGTTCAGTACTACATCTGACATGTGATGATTCTGAGCTCCTTTCTCTAGCAGATACAATCCTCCACACAGCAGGAGACAGGGTTTGCCGAACCAAATCCATTTGAAACTATAAAACGTTTGACATTTTTACACCTCTCTTATCCTTTCATTCCTCAGTAGCTTAATGTAGATTTTAGTTTCACTCTTGGTTTTACTGGGCAATTTACTGTTTTTCAAATCAAATCAAAGTTTATTTATCAAATGCACAACAGTACGGCATGCAGCAGTGGTTGCTGGCAATGAAATGTCTTTTTCTGCGAGCTCAGAAGAATCACAAGAATCACAAAAATTCACAAAAATCACAAAATTGAGGTTACATTTTTGAAATTGAATAAAACTCAATGTGAGTCGAGCTGTTATGTGTCCATGGTGTATGCAATATATACATGTAGTGCAGTCATGCTGAATATAGTGAGAATTGTGTGTCCATGTAGCCATTACAGGTGATTTGCTAAGGAGCTACAGGTTGGCTATTTAGCAGTCTTATTGCCTGGAGGTAGAAGCTGTTCCGTAGTCTGTTGGACTTGGACCGAATGCTTCGATACCGTTTACCAGACGGTAGGAGGGAAAACAGTTTGTGACTGGGATGACTGGGGTCCCTGAGAATGGACCTGGCCTTCATCAGACATCTCGCTGAGTAGATCTCCTGGATGTTTGGCAGCTCACAGCCGGTAATGAGCTGCGCTGACTTCACCACCCTCTGCAGTACTTTGCGATCCCGTGCGGAGCAGCTCCCATACCAGGCAGTGATGCAACCAGTCAGGATGCTCTCAATAGTGCACCTGTAGAAGTTGGCCTGGATATGTGATGGCATGCCGAAGTTCTTTAGCCTGCGGAGAAAGAACAGGGGCTGCCGTGCTGTCTTGACCACGGTGTTGGTGTGGTGGGTCCAGGTTAAATCCTCTGAGATGTTAACTGCCAGGAACTTAAAGCTGCTGACCCTCTCCACTGCAGTCCCATTGATGTGAATAGGTGTGTGGTCTCCACCCTGATATTTCCTATAGTCCACAATCATCTCCTTAGTCTTACTGATGTTCAGAGAGAGGTTGTTCTCCTGGCACCATACTGCCAGGGTTTCAACCTCCTCCCTCTATGCAGACTCCTCACCATCTGTGATCAGGCCAATGACTGTTGTATCGTCCGCAAACTTGATGATGGAGTTTGAGTTATGCTTGGTGACACAGTCATGGGTAAATAAGGAGTAGAGGACAGGACTAAGCATGCAGCCTTGGGGGGCTCCAGTGTTTAGAGTCAGGGTAGAGGATATGTTGGTGCCCACCTTCACCACCTGCGGAAGTTCTGTCAAGAAGTCCAGGATCCAATTACAGAGGGAGGTGTTCAGTCCCAGGTCCTGGAGCTTGATGATGAGCTTTGAGGGCACTATGGTATTGAATGCTGAGCTGTAATCAACAAACAGCATTCTCACATATGTTCCTTTCTTATCCAGGTGTGAGAGGGCAGTATGGAGGGCAGTGGCAATAGCATCTTCTGTTGACCTGTTCTGGCGGTATGCAAATTGCAGTGGGTCTAGGGTGTCAGGGAGTGAGGAGGTGATGTATGCTTTGACCAACTGCTCAAAGCACTTCATGATAACTGATGTGAGTGCAACAGGGCGGTAGTCATTTAGGCAGCTGACTCTGGATTTTTTAGGAACAGGGACAATGGTGGTTTTCTTAAAGCAGGAAGGAACTATAGACTGAGCTAGGGAGAGATTGAATATGCCAACTGGTCTGCACGTGCCTTAAGAACACGGCCAGGGACGGCATCAGGGCCAGGAGCCTTGCGTGGATTGGTCTTTTTAAAAACTTTACACACATACTGTACTCTCTGGATATGATCAGTGGGTTTCCGTCTTGGATTTCTGGAATCTTCCTGACTGGATCTGCGTTGCTGACCTCAAACCGAGCATAGAATGAATTAAGCTAATCAGGAAGAGAGGCAGACTGTTGTGCGATATAGCTGGGTTGCATTTTGTAGTCTGTAATGGTGCGTATACCACTCCACATGGTCCGTGTGTTGCAGCCATGGTAATATGACTCTAGTTTTACTCTGTAGTTGTATTAAGCTCTTTTGATGGCTTTCCTGAGGTCGTATCTGGATTTTTGGTATTTACCCATTTACCCATTTTCTGCTCTTTATGTAGGTTTTCTGAGGGTGTGTATGTAGGTGTGGGGAAGCAATAAATAAACTAACAGACTGCCTGGGTTTGTAGCAATAAAGAGTGAAATATAACTTATTTCTTTATATTTGTGCTTTGCTGGTGTACTGTACATCTGATTTGTTTTGTTGTTACTGAAGCCACCCAGATATACACAAGAATGAATAACTACAGAGGCAGAAGCAACCTTATTTTAGCCTAGGCAACATCCAGGTGAAAAACAAGACCAGGAGTAATTATTTCCTAATCAGCACTTAGCTTGTTCCTAGTTTCTTTTCCAAAAACAACTTGGTCTATATCAAAGAGAACTGTCGGGACAGTTTGTCTGATGGGAAGCAGTGCAGTTCGTAAAACTTTGTAGAAGCAAAAACACCTAGAATAACAGTAAACCATAAAGGCATGTTACAGAAAAAGAAGGAAGAATGTTGTGGCAAAGGAAATTGTTTTGTAATTTCAGCTCTAAGCGGAACCAATGTGGAAGAAAAACCAGCCAGTGATTGTCTAAATGTTGCTTACAGTAAAACATGGATTTAAGGATAATTCCAGTTTAATGTTTAGCATGCATTACAAGATGCTTAGTGCAACAACTTAACTATATGTCTAGAAATATTATATACATCAGTATTCTGTATGCATGCTGTTATTATCTACAAATTATGCAAACAGAATTGGATAGCAGGAAATTCTGGTTTGATTAAAACATACATGAAAGATCTGGATATACTAGTGTAGAAGATGCAGAAAGAAAATCTTACCATGCAACAGTCTTAATATCTTTAGAAGTAGGTGTGTCAAGCCTATAGCTTATATAAAAATTTATTTACTGATCGTGTTAATTGATACTGAAAATTAATTGCAACTTACTGTATCAATTACTAATAACTGGCAAATACAGGGTGAAATTAAACAGTTGGAAGGGGGTTAGGAAACACAAAAACATTTCATGTCAATTGCACAACCCCACTAACCTTTCCAGAAAAGCTCGATTTAGTTTAGCTAATAGGTTCTGTGTGATAAGGTATCTTGGGGATTTCTTTTTTTTTACATACCCCATAAATCATATCCCTGATTTAAGGGACCTGTGTTCTCCTGCATCTTATCACTGCGAGGGCCAGCGAAGACTGACTGGACCTGATAGTGCTAATTGGAGCAGTAGAGTCGCTGCAGTCCAGGGGTACAACAGAACAAAGGGAGAGGGGCTTGAGGGCTTTAGAAACCTGAAACATGGGAGACAGGAATCCCTTAACTGGGAAACTTAATGGCACCCTCCTCTTTGACAGATCATTTATCATCATTCATCTGCAGCCAAAAGAGCAGACTACACTCCTGATAAAACACAGCCATTAGGTGCAGATGCAAGGAACAAAAATGTCCATTAGTTGCATTTTTTTTTATCACAAAAAAAAAGTTCAAAAGTTCCTGAGATTCCTTGATATCGGTATACGAGATGCAACATTTTCAAGGGTTTTTTTTTACTTGTGAAGTCACTTTAATGGAAGTGATATAACTCTTCACAGGTTCACGGACACCGTAACAAATCCAGGGTCGACTTTGCCTGCTTGTGATGAAGTTGTCCCGATGTGTTGGTGTCGAGATGCCCCTGGTGTCCCTAGGCCTAGGGAGGTGGATTTTTCCACTGCAAAAACCACACAGGGATCTGAAATTCCCCCTTTATTGGGCACCGATGAGAAAAACAAGGCTTAACCTTTTGTGTTAGAGAAGATATTCTAGAAAAAACACTAGGCTCAACCTAGACAAACACAAAAACAAAGGCTCAACAAAGATAAAATGAACAAAAGCTGCCATCAAAGTCTCCTATCCTTTAAGCCTTATCCTGACAGGAGGATTACCGAGATATTCTTTACAACAATATCACCACTCAGGAATGAATCCCTTAATGCAACAACACCAACACTGTGTTTGCTTGGTCTGTCCTGGTCTTTCAGACCCCTCTGGGATCCTGGATCTAATGTTGGTCCCCTCTTGGGGAAGACTGCATGCCCCTCTTCCTTACAATTGATATTCACTTGGTTCTATTGATTAGAGTTACTGTTAAATTGAAGAGAATCTGCTCTTCAATAATCTGTCACTTAGGTCAACAAGCCCTGGAGTATTCCACTCAATATCTCCAGGTAACCCATTTACAATATTTTCTAAGTTGTCTCTTCTAGTCAGAGAGTCACCAGTGTGCTGAACTCAACTTAATTCTTAACACCAGTTCACCATCTTCACTTTTACAAGCACTACAGTACCACTCTGCTATCTTTCTCTTCAGCAAGTGACAGATTTTGATTAATAACCATTAATTTCCCCCATTACTATTGCAACCAGCTGATCCTGTTTGCCCAGGAACACCACTTTTTAATCAGAACTTGCACCCCAGACACAGGTCCAAATAGTATGGTGTTCTCCCACTAATTACAATCTAATACAGCACAAGCATGCTACTACACTTGAGTCATGACACAGACTGCTGCCTTTTTCTCCTGGCTGCCCACACAAGCCTCATAATTAGCCTTGATCACAGAGGTGTGACTAATCACACACAGAGTCTATCACACCAGCTCCTTTCCCTCATGTGGAAATTCACTCCCACTGAGTTATAATTAGTCATTAAGAGCTGCTGTGACTCATTCAACAGGATCCTGCAAAATGAGCGATCTGCCTTCCTAACACAACACTTTGTAAAGAACCAGAATTCCTTTACAAAGCTAGAGTCTTAATATGCACATCAAACAAAATAGCAAAGAAAATCTTTATACATCTTCAACTAGACCAATTTTTAGTAGTAGAGTAGTTTATTGCCATATGTACAAGTACATTGGAACACATACCCTTGAGGGAACAGACAGGATAGGAGGGAACAGTGTCACCAAGCAGACTCAGTAGACACAGTGCCATTAGAAGAATGATGCCAAACAGATTGACTCCTGATTCATCCCCAGCATTACAGACAGAAGATTTAAACAACAGAAACAGCTCTAGTTTTTTGGCTGGTGGCCAGGGCTGATGGAGGTACTGTAGGTATTCAGACACGCTGAAAAGGACAATTAGAGGAAAAAAGGAGGCTGGTGAAGGTGAGAGTGAAACACTGGTACCTCCTGACAGGTACAAGGCTCACAGGGTCTGAAACACTTAGAAGGCACATGCAGTCTTTGGTCAGTTCAAACATCTAACTCCCATGTTATCAGCCTTTCCCTTTGGTATTCGCATACTTCTGGAACACGTTGCACATGATGCGGTAAAAAAAATAAATAAATAAAAATAGGGACAGCAGAATAGGCATTGCTTATAATATGCATTGCTCTTAAAAATGCACATCACAGACCTCTGTTTCTAAAAAGGGAATAAAATGTGCCCACCCCATATTCTGCTCATTCAGGGCCAGCACCCAGTAAGAACACAAGTTTCACTGCAATGTTGGTGTAATGTACTATAGATCTGTTGTTGTTCACCAGAATCAATGCAGCACAGAGCATGTCTGTGGGCTCAAAGGCCATGGCCTTAGTCTTGGTTAGGGTTGGCTTTTGTTCAATTGTTTATTATTTGTTATATAAAGAGACTAGGCTTTCTTCCCAGATTGAGCTATCTGTGACAAGAAATGTTTGATTCAAGGAGTCCGACTTGATATTATGTGCAAGACAGCCCTGCCACTCCTGCCTACCACCTATATGGAAGCAGTGCCTGTGATTTGCAACCAAGGACAACTCTGTACAAAAAGAAGATTTTCAATGCACTATAGCTCATTTTTAGCAAATAATAAAAATTTGAGTTTTGAGAAGAATCTCACTGTTCTAGATGCAATAATACAGTTTGGCAAACTATTGCAAGCTTTAACTCCTGAGTATAAAAATGACCTATGAAATGCTTATTTCTACTCTACTTTGTTCAACAGGTGTGATATACAGTACTGGATGTAGATACGTTTGTGCTCTGGGAAGCCAGATTGTTTTCATGGCAGACACGCAATTCTTTTCAAGGTGTTTCTATTGTTGTGGAATTGCAGGTTTGCTAAACTGAGCGTGTCAGTTAAGCCCTTATTTGATCTGGTAATTACAGGCACTCTTCTCTTACATCTCAGAGGAACATCTACAGAATTCCAAATGCACTTTCCATTAATTAACAAGGATTACTGTGTTTTACAAAGCATAATTAAGTCAATCTCAGCTTTTTTATAGGATACAGACGTATTGTGGTTTGCTATTAAAGAAAAAAAAACGAGAAGCTGAAAATTACAGGTTATAAGCAATTTGTTAGCGTGATAATTGCACATGAATCCTTCTTTCTATTCAGTTAGAGAAGCACTCTATGACTTTTATGGCATTCCTGAGGTTTCCTGTACATCAGGCTCATGTCACGACCTGGTTTGCCATCTGTATATTCATATCAAAACACCTTTGGATCTGCTTTCAGGTCTTTAACTTCTCATCTTCCCTTAAAAGACAAGTCAGCAATTCAAGCCAGTTTAAGTACCAGCTTCATATAAAAGGATGGTGCTTTCCCTTTGTCCAAGACTCAGAAATGTAAAAGATTAAAATGTAAAAGAGAAGTGTACAGTGCAGCACAACCACACTGGACAGCAACATGTTCAAACAGCAGCACTTTTCCAAGGGGGGTTATTTTACTTAATAAAGCGACTCTTTTTATACCTTTAACAGCAAATGGTAAAAGCAAGTATTAAGTTTCCCAGTAAGTACAAAAAGAAGAGAGTACACTGTGGAGCGTGGAAAAGGTAGAAGGAACAAATTGTGCTTTTGTTACAGTATAATGCAAAGTCATAGAAGCTGCAGATAAAATTAAAAAAGGTTTCGATAGAATTAATGACAGGCCAAACACCTGGCAAATGATGTTGAAAGTAGATTAGAGCAGGGTTTTGCATGCAAGCACTAGAAACAAACTATAAATACAAAATAGGAAACTGAGGTGATACATCATTAACATCTTCCCGACAATGTGTGGAAAATTAAAGAGGTAAACAAAATGTTAGGATATGTAATTTAAAAAGTGGAAGTTGCCTCAGGGCATGTTAAAATTGTATAATGTATTGGTCTTATTTATAATATTGTGTACAATCTTGGTCACCAACTTCTTGAAGAGATAGCTGACCAGAAAATGGCATCAGATGCTTTTTGAGGTTATAATATTACAAACCCCCAAAGATATTGACAATGTCAGCCCAGTGGGCTTTTTCAGAGTGAACACTGAAACGCAGATCAGGGGACACAAGTGGAAACTTTTAGAATGGAGAACAGGAGGCACTTCTTTACACAAAGTGCTGTGGGAGTGTGGAACAAGAGGTGCGGCAAAGGAGAAGGACATTGATGCTTGGGACAATAAACTATCAGCTTCCAGACTAGAAAGGTTGAATGGCCTCCTCTCATTTCTGACTTTTCTTATTTTCTGATGTCTAAAATACAAAAACAGTAAGAACCTTGCACAAAAATACAAAATCAGATGATTTCTGGTGTCTTCCATAAAAGACAAGCAAAAGTGTTTGCTCTTCAGAGACACTGCTTGCTGTCAGGATTGTTAAGAAAATTAGAGTTGTGCTCTGGCTGATACTGTTCAGTGTTGTGGCAATTGACCTTTTGCACTCGAAACAGTGTTTGCTCAGCATTTGTTACCCTTCTACTAAAAAAGGGAATATTGTATTGCCTTTTCTTGTTTGTTTTCATTGGGTTTCACTTAATTATGATTACATTTTAAAAATTGATTCCATACAACGTTACTGCTGCTGTGCTCAAAAGCAAATATTATGCTTCTGCAGTTTAATCCAGCATGGGGTCTCAGTTCAACCAGGTTTCCATAACTGCACAGGAGTCTGTCCCTAATAGTGAGGTTACGCTGTGTTCTACTGTATTTGATTAAGATCATTGGCGTGTTTCCTGCGTTCCAGCCGCACCAGAGCTGAGCTAAGTTGCACAGCTCCACACTGTCTCAAGCAGTCCCTCCTGTTGCATACAGACAGCAAGCACATGGCTCCCAGGTGATCGTGTTGAAACCGCTCCTATCAGGAGCACTCAATTAATCACCGTACGAGATTACTGCTGAAAGGGCTGGCGAATCAAAGCCATGTGGGCAGCAATGTGGAGGTCAGGCTCTGATCTATGAAGATTTTCAATGGTTCTTCCTCCTGGGAAGATTCGACTGACAGGAGCGAACTGTTTTAACACCGCAGCCCTGCACCCCAAATTCACACCCCACCCTCCTTCAATAGGACTGTGTGCCCCTGCAATCACCCCATGAATCACCCAGCGAGCTGTCCATTTCGACAGAATGTGGACTTCATCACACATCTCAACATCTCCTCCGTGTGTAAATAGCAGTTTGTGGAAGTGCGATATTGGAAAGTCTTTTTGCAATCTATTTTATTTTTTTAATGACTTCTCTTTTTTATATCATATGATATACAGACTTTGCTGTCATGCTCTCTGGAAGCATTGTACGGGATTGTGCTGTTGAAAATATAAAGCAGCCTTTTTGCTAGGAAATGTATAAACTGTAATTTCGTCTTTGGTGTTAAGACCAGTCTCATATTTACATATACAGTACAACTCAAGGAAAAAAACAATTTGTATATTTCAATTTGGTAGAATGCTGAAAAAACACTGCATTGAAGAGTTTAATTTTTAAAATGTAAGTTGCCATTGTGGGCAACCACTGGACTCATGACTAACAAGTTGGAGGTTCGAACCCCTGCTGCAGACACTGCTGTTGTACCTTGAGTAAGAGGTGCTCCAGTCCACCCAGCTGTACAAGTGGGGACCTTGAGTGTGTTCTAGAGGGGTGATGGGCCCATGTCCCATCTGGGAAGGGATTCACATGCTCTCTAGTCTGCATCAAACACTACAGAGACTCTAGTCTAGACAGAGTGGCTCTAGTCTGAACTTTACACTTTTAAGAGGCTCTACACTTTGCTTAAACTTTCTGCCTCCAATGCAACAGATATAATCCATGTTTACAGAACTTGCAGAGCTCTTTGTTGCAGTGTCATATTTGCTTCGCTTTTGAATTCCAAATAAAATCCATCTAAGTTTCCAAAATGTTCCTTCAGACAGAAATATCTAAAAGTTCCATATTGACATCGGACCCTACATTCAAAACACTTCGTTTCATAAATCTCGCATGAACAACAATGGAGATCCCTATCTTTAAATCTTCCCAAGACCTGGTTAAAATCGGTGCGTGAACTCGCCAGGTCCCTGCTGTCAGTAATAGCAGCTGCTTTGCCTCCCCAGTTGCCTCACTTCGTCAACAGCACCCTGCCGGATCACGAGCGGATCACTGCCCAGCAGATCGACAGCTACTTCCGCCAGGAGCTGATCTACAAGCGCAACGAACGCATGGGCCGGAGGGTCACCGAGCTGATGGAGAGCAGCCCGGGACAGACCTTCTTCTTTGCCTTTGGAGCAGGTGGGTGCAGTACAGCAGGGGGTGCACACTTCCCAACTTAGCCAATCAGGTTAGCAGTGTTATATACTGCTACAAGCAGGTAACAATCAGGTGTACTGCTGGATTATTGCTACTGTATGTTTCAATGTGCTGCACAGATATTACTAAAAGGATCTTTTATTACAATATTTTATGTTTGTCTAGATACATTTTTACCATGGTACCTTTTAATGAAAAAAATACATGTATAATAGTTTAATATATAATACATTTGCTATATATATTGTATTTTAATTGATGAGTGAACAAAATCGAAATGAAGGAAGACTTTTATCATGGTCATAGCCAGGCTGGTTGCCTTACTGAGAGGGATTAGTAGTACTCACAATACAGAAAATACCCATTAAAAAAAACATGGAAAAATGACCAGGCAGAAGTTATATATTTAGAGTCATCATAAAAAGACCGATCTTTAAATAGGTTCTAAAACTATCCACATTTTCAGAATTTCTGTTAGAAGAGAGCGATGACAATGCGTTCCAGAATTGCGGGGCTGCATAAGGTTCTGTTGTCCATCTATCAATGAAATACCCTCCCATACCATGCAAAAGTGCAGTGGATATAGCAGAGGTAGAGTACTTTGATGAGTGCATGTTGTAGTGATGGAGTAGTTTGCCAGTCAGTGTAGTAGAGGTGGAGTAGTTTGACAATGGGTATTGTAGAGGTGGAGTAGTTTGACAATGGAGGTAGTACAGGTGGAGTAGTTTGACAGTGGGTATAGTACAGGTGGAGTAGTTTGACAATGGGGGTAGTAGAGGTGGAGTAGTTTGTTATTTGTGGTGTAATGTCAGTGCAGAGCGGCTGATGATGCTGAGGCAGAGACTACAGGCATGGTGGAGGCTGTGTAAGCAGACCCAGCGGAGGTCCTGAGACTCAGACAAGGGCTCTTGAGGCACTGGGAAACTGTAATGGAGCTGATTGACTATTCAGTATTCCACTGAGCATAAACTGAGGCAGGAGTGGTAAAACCGGTGACCTATAAGCACTCTGGCTCAGCAGGGCAACAGGTAGTGCTGCAGCTGTTGAGCCTTAGTGCTCTCTACATCCCTGAGCTGTTTGTTTGAGCTGGGGCAGAATGAGTGATACTGAATGAGTCTGTGCCCATGGCAAGGAAGCACATTGGAGCACCAGGAGGTATTCTGTAATGTGCATTCAAAACACAACAAATAACACACACATCTAACAACATCTAAACTTCACCACGTACACGGAAACAGATCGGAATAATAAAAGCTAACAGCAAGAAAAAATGGCTGCAATGCCAAATTAATGAAAAAAAAAATCAAAATCGATGTCATTTGTCGTAAAAGCTACAACCCTACAGAGATTCTACAGTCCTTGAGTGGAAACAGATGGCAAAATGCTTACATTTTTATCTGAAGGGAAGGAAATGGCCACACTTATACAGGCTGTAAAACAGAAATCCCCATCTTCAATACAGTAACAGAATCCCTGAAATTCCAGCCCTCAAAAACCTTCAGATATTTGCCTTTGCAAATGCCTTTATATGCTCCTAAGCCCCAGAGTTGCTTTTCTTATTGTTACATATATAGTGCTTTTAGAAATACCTTCTCAAAGGACTTTACAATCAGAAAAAAGTTAAGAAGGAGGTAACAAAATTAGCCCAGTTGAAATCAAGGGTTTAGAATGCAAAAGAATATGCAAGGGGCAGACACAGAACCAATTAAGTAAAAGCCCTTCTGAAGACAGTTTTGAGTCTGGATTTGAAAGTGCTCAGGGAAGGTGACTCTCAGATATCCTTGGGGATAGAATTCTGGACCTTTTGGGCATAACAGGAGAAGGCCCTGTCACCCCCAGAGTGTAAACGAGCCTGGAGGTCGAACAGGAGCCCAGAATCAGATAAATGAGGGCTTCAAGTTAGGGATAGGAACAGAGGTACTGAGGTGCCAAGCAACACAGAGCCTTATACTGTAGGTGAGCATTAGGATTTTAAAGCGACATGAAACTTGATAGAAAAACAGTGCAAGGGCTCCAGGACAGGAGTAATGAGATCACTCTCATGTGATATAGGTAGGATTCCAGCTTCCGAATTTTGGACATACTGAAGTTTGTCCAGTGTGAAATTAGATACCCCAGCACATAGGGCTTTGCAGAAATCAATTCTGGAAAGGACAAATGCTTTACAGCTACAGTCACAGCCAACGCAGGACGTAGTCTGGCAATATTCGTGAGATGGAAGATGTTTTACAGTATTGCTTTCTGCTGATGTAAAGCTGTGTTCTTCCTACACATCAGTTGTATTGACTACAATATGAAGAGTCCATGATCGTCCCTAGCCTGTTGACATACTGGGGTGGTGGTGTTGCCTGTAGCATTGACTCTGCTCCTCTCTGTGCTATCTGCTCTCTCTGTTTTGATAACTCCATTACGCCACTGCAGGGAAATCTCAGCTGGGTGTGCACAGCGACATTTGATTAATGGTGATCGCAGTATTCCTTCCCGTGTACATTTTTCACTGCTACAGCCGCTCAACATTATTTGTACAAGGCTGCTTGAACTCCATCCAGCTGCGCATTGTGTATGTTCGCGATCTCTGCAGATTCGGCTGTGACCGGAGGTAATTTTGTAAGTTTGTTTTCACAAGTGGACTGAGTGCTGTATTCTAAAGTTTCAGACCTTCAGAGCACATGTTGGAACTATCCTTTTGGGTTTTACGTGTAACCTGACTACAGATTTGGACTTGGTTTTTGCATGAAGTTTGCCATTGACCCTATAACAGACCACCCATTCCTCACTGTACCCTGTTTCTTGTACTTTGTCTTTTTATAATATTCTCATTTTTCCAGCAGGGCGTTAACTGATCATAGTGCTGAACATTCCAAGGCCGAAAGTTTCATTAATCTTTTATTGCCATCTTTAAATTTCAATGTATCGATGGTTTTAGCAAATGCGTCAGAAAATTGTAGTTATTCTTGTTAATTTCATGGCACGAAAACTGGATTAATGGATAATACAAACATTAATTGAACTAATGTGTGTAATGTTTCCAATCTGTGTTGCTTCGCTGTAAAATAATATTATTCCAGGTTTCATGTAACGACACAGAAACAAGTATATTCCAGTAGAACTTTAAAAACAGAGATTATAACCCATATGAAATTCAGGACTGAGAAGTTATCCTTCCTTACGAAATGGGTTTAGGGTGTGTGCCTTATCATAACATTGATACCTCTAGCTGGTATTAACCGAAAAGGGCTCCGTCCTTCGAAGGAGATGTAAAACTGAGGTCCTAAAATATTTGTTTCTCGAAAAGAACAGGAATTTTACGCTCGTATCCTGGCCAAATTTCCTACTGGCCTTAACCAATCATGGCCTCCTAATAATCCCCATCTATGAACTGGCTTCATTACTCTGTTCTCCTCCCCACTGATAGCTGATGTGTGGTGAGCGTTCTGGCGCACTATGGCTGCCATTGCATCCTCCAGGTGGGGCTGCACATTGGTGTTGTGTTGGGGTCCCCATTACCTCTAAAACACCTTGAGTGGAGGGCAGGGGCGTCGCCAGAACAATTCGAACGGGTGGGCATTTGGTTTTAACCCGGGGGGGCCAGGGTTGCATGCCAGTTTGAGACACGTGACTCAGCGGACACATAGTAACGATTTTTTTCTGAGCTGGTCTGCGTTAAGGAGAGTGGAAATGTCCTTGTCATTTTTAATGCGCATTTCATGCTCCTTCCATACGGCCATGCGGGTTACATGATCCTTTGAAGTGGAGTGGTTGGGAAACCCTTTGCCTCACTCTGCGGCGTGTTTCCAGTCATGAAACTGTTAAAGTTGAGACGGTTCGCATGGGCACTGTTGAACTTCCTACAGGGATAGCAAAACGCTGCATCGGCTTTGACGCTATACTCCTGCCATTCTCGACTATGGCACCGGCACGAAGGTACATAAGAGCAATTCTTACCCTGAAACAGACGGACAGGGTATCGATGTAGAGTGACCTGGTTGGGTTTTTCAATCCCTAGGTCTTCAGGGGGCTGCGCCAGTGCTCCACAAATGACCAGACAGGAGTCTTTATTGGTTAAGACAGCACCGTCTTTAACAGCAAAATTAGCATGGCTGGAATTAGCGTGTGCACTTCTGCCGTTGTCGATGTCTGCTTTCCCCACTACTAGCCACCCCTTTGGTGGTGACTGAAGATGGTCCTTTGAACCGTTTTCTTATTTTTAGCTTTCCGATTAACAAAATGAGATTAATCAATTTCTGGCTACAAAACCGCCTCCTGTGTTGCATTACAAATCCCGTACTGAAACCTCAGAGGTGACATGGGGCCCAGCTACGTTTTTTCAATCGGCATGACAGAAAAAGGAAAATTTGATGGACTATATTAGTTACAGAAAGATTTTTCAATATTTCTAAAAAACAAACATTTTTTCCACTTTATTAGAAAATTCTTTTTGGGGGAGGCATTGCCCCCCTAATGCCCCCCTTAGTGATGGCTGTGGTGGAGTGTCCTGAAGCATAAACAATCAATAATAACAACAACATTATTATTTAATTATTTCAGGGAACCACTCGAAATTCAGGTGAGCAGAATGACCGAGACAGCCGCCTCTCCTGTTCCCATGTGCTGGAGAATACACCACCATTCACTCTTTTCATCCCCGTCTCACTGGTTTAAGTCTATAGGGCTGTGCCAGAGGAGTCTCAGATCTGGCTCTGCTAGTTATTGAGAAGGAACATCTGAACGGGTTTATCGCAGAGTGAAGGCTGATTGAAAATAATTCTTTCCAAATGAGCAAGTCAAGTGCGGATGCTGTGCAGACGTGCATTTTATTGGTGCCATGAGAAGCTTTTTCCATACATACATATTTAAAATAGTTCTGTGCATCTACCTATCCATCTATATTTCTGTCTGTCCGTTTATCTACATGTCTAATTTACAAAACCACAGCTGAGAAGAATTTCTTATGATAGAATGCTGTGCCGTTTTCTTTGACTTAAGTATGCTCTGAAGCCAAGGATATATAACCTTAGAAACCACAGGTCACGGCAGAGAGAACGAGTCTATTTGGTACAACACAATGGCAGATAACATATGAGACCTGTGTGATGTGGACCATAACTTGTATAGATTATCACGCTTCATTCCTCTCAATGATGAAGTCTATGTGCAAATCCGCAGCTGTCTAGCCAACAGAGCCCTGGCACAATCAAAATACCACCTGAATATAATATGGAATATAATGAAATATAATCCACTTGCCTTACAGTACTTATCTACCAGTCATATCACTGTTTGATCTTTGTCAAGTCCTGTAGAATGCACATGGCCAAGCTTTCGATTGTATGTTGCTGAAAGTGCTCAGCATTTTTAGATGAATTGTATTATTCTTGTGTCAGGCTGCTCAATTTAAAGTGGCAGGATTTGTTTATTACCAAAGCTTAACAGGTAGGGACTGTTAAGGGTAGCCAAATACTGCACCTGCCCTTATGTCTTGACACACGTGATCACACAGGACAAGACACTGGGGTCTTTATCTAGTGACATTGCGCGCCATCATTAGGTGCCACCAGGGGAGATAATTTCATTAGCACAGGCAAAAAACGAACTGTAATCTCATGAAGAATAAATAACAGTCAAGCAAAAAATTTTCTGCTGATTCAACAGATCTCCAGTTTAGAGATTGGGATCTTGTACTTTAGAACTGTAAACTCTTGGAACATAAATGAGGGGACTTTTTTTTTGCACTTCTAACTTGCTTGGTTGCTAGTAGCTACAGTAACTGAACTGAGGACTTCAGCTGTTTCTTGAAGGACCACCTTCAAAAGCATGTCAAAGGAACAAGCTCCAGACTCCCAACATTTTTTCAGAAAATAATATCCCCAGTTCTCAAAGTGCTTCCTCTTAACTGGAAGTTTTATTTTCCATCTGTTGATTGTGAAGAAATTCATTGGGGTGACACAGAATCATGTTCCCTCAGCTTCTCCTGGGCAGTACGTCCCCAGACCATTTTTTCACTGCTGCTTCTCTTGATACAAAACATTCTTGTAAAAAAATGGAAACATGTTTGCTTATAATAATAATAATAATAATAATAATAATAATAATAATTGCTTACACTTCTATAGCACTTTTCTGGACACTCCATAGCCATAGTGCACCAGAACGCTCTGCACACATCAGCTATCAGTGGGGAGGAGAGCAGAGTAATTAAGCCAATTCATAGATGGGGATTATTAGGAGGCCATGGTTTGTAAAGGCCAATGGGAAATTTGGCCAGGATGCCGGGGTTACACCCCTACTCTTTTCAAGAAACACCCGGGAATTTTTAATGACCACAGAGAGTCAGGACCTTGGTTTTACTTTTCATCCAAAGGACAGCACCGTTTTACAGTATAGTGTCCCTGTCACTATGCTGGAGCATTAGGACCCACATAGACTGCAGGGTGAGCAGTCTATGTGTCGCCCCCTGCTGGCCCCTCTAACACCTCTTCCAGCAGCAGTTTTTCCCAGGAGGTCTCCATCCAGGTACTGACCAGGCTCACACCTACTGAGCTTCAGTGGGCTGCCAGCTGTGAGTTGCAGAGTAATATAGCTGCTGGCACTTAAATAGGTGTATGTCTTTATACATAACTATATAACACGTATGTCCCTGACTATATTTCAAACATCAATATTGAAAATATTGATATTTCTGGTTTCAGTGGTCAAGGAAAATTAAAATTTGATTTTAAGATTTTAAGAGAGGTTCCAGTACAGTTTGTAAACGTTTGCTTCAGGACATTGAGCAGCACCCCTCATGAATTTCAAATGGAGCCCTGTGTTCCTCTAGGCAACAGCTTTAGCCATAACACCGCTAGTTAGAAATCACTCTTTATGCGCATATCATTTAAGAAATGCGCAATTACCGTTTGAAGGAAAATAAATCCAGTGATGGCATAAAGAAAGGCAGGATTTCTTTTTCATACATACTCACATCACCTCCACCTTACCATCAGTGGCGTCTCTGGGAATTTGCTTTTGTGCATACAGAGCAGAGACAGTCAATAAAACGTAGCAAATTTTTCGTTCGCTCTTTAAAGGAACAGGAATGATGCCGCTGAAGTCTACTACATCAGAAGACCTGGCACCTAATTTTCAAGGCCTTCCCAATGAAAAAAGGGGCTTTATTGCAGCCAGCAACAGTACGAGAGACACTGCAATTAATTTTGATTGCCTTGATGCATCCTTGCTGGTGGGATAACAGCAAGCACATGCCTTTCTCCAGCCATCTTTATCCCAAGTGACAATGTAATTATAGGGAATTCAAATTCCATTTCCCTTCAATAATATACCAAAAATATGTGCTGTGTAAAATGTGGGTTTAAGCAGAGTGTGTTGATGCACATTATTCTGGAGGGAAGCTTGGTATTTAATGAGTATGGCATTGTGAGTGAGCTGAATTAAATGCAGCTGACACCAGCTGCACACAGTCCTCTGGTCTCGAGTTGCAACCACTCCCCCGTCACCCATGTGCAACTCATTTCAATTCAGACACACCACGGGCCGCTGGTGGCGAGCAGTTCAGTTTCGAAAGGCATGAAAATATCCAGCGGTTGGCAGGCGCAGTCGGAACGCGTGGGCGACCAGGAAGAGCTAAGCGTGTCCGCTGGGGATGTGCCTCTGTCACCTAAGCAGGGATATTTGGAAAGCGCCTCTGTCTCGTCCACATTTTCCCCAATGTGTTTGGTGAACCACAAATGGCTCATTTCTTGTTTTTCTCCATCCATTGATCCCTGAGGGTCTCTGCTTTTAACGACTTCTAAAATTAGGATTATCTGTTATTCCGATTTCTTGTCCGTCCAGCTTCAACTTGTCAATTTCTATTCAACGTGCCTCAGCTCAGCAATATCCTCCATCAACTATGTATGGTCTCATCAGCCTTAAAACACAGCCTAGTAAGCCCAGATATACCAACCACTAAAATTGACACAGTGCACAAACTATTATATAGAAGGTACTGTATGAGGAACAAATATAATATTTTCCATTGTTTTAGTTCATTTTCATTGTGAAGATGATGCCCTTGAGATATCTGTGTATGTAGTGGTTTCTGTTGAGAGGGGTGATGGAGTAACCTTTTCATATGAGAAGGTTTTTTATATTGGCATTGCAAAGTGACAATAAACGGGAGAAGATGTTTTGAGGGTAAAATAAACCATTTTTAAAATGGCACCGTCTGGTTCAATCCCAGGAATTAAAGAAGAAAAATAATTTTAGAGTAAGCCTCCAATGAGCATGAACATGATGCTGTGACCAGTCAGACAGTTAATGCACTGATCCTTTGTTGAATTGTCAGATTCCACACTGTTGCTATGAGCAGGAAACTCTAAAAGCACAGCCACTTTAATGGGGATAGGAGGTTGCTCAGGCACACACACAGAGGGCTAGAAGGTAAACACGGCATCATTCCAGGAACCTGCTCCAGGAGTCAGGCAGAAATCAATTTCTCTCACTACATTTGTAGAATGTAGTGTAAGCCCATTTAGGCATGTATTCCATCTACCATCTACTTGCACTACACACTGTCTGTAGTAGAAAACAGTGCAGTGTTGTATTGAGAACATTTCAAGTCTTCCATAATTCAAGTCCTGTAAAATGTCTTTATCACCTAATGTCAACAGAACACTGTCAATAGGTGCAAGTGCCCTGAAACGTGATTTATAGATTGCACGCTGGATTCATATGGAAGAGAATGTTGCTAAACTGGACCTCTGTAGCATTTGTTTGAAGATCTGGAACCCTGTTTTATTACCCTATCAGCTGATTATTTATCCTGGATGGAATTTGTTCAGTGTACTTTTCTTCCTAATTCTCCAGGTCTGTAGATAAACATGCGACTTGAGCTCGGGAGAGATTAGTTCTGCCCAGTCAGACTGAGCTGTGAGCTGCTGCCTCCCTGAGATCTGATACTGGAAAGCCATTCAAGTCCCACACACGTCTCTTTGAATTTCAACAGCCAGAGAACCGAACAGCACCCTCTCTGCGGGATTTAAACAGCCGCCTTGATTACATACTGTAGGCAATCCCTCTCCATTAAAGATTTTACTTGATTTATTTAACTCGCTGTCCTGGAACTGCAGCTGTATATTCTGTACTTCCCTAAGGCAGCAGGTCTCCCTCCTTTCTCATGTAAGTGCTGTACACCAGTGGTTCTCAATTCTGCGACCCCGAATTGGATGAAGCAGTTGGAAAATGGATGGAGAGATGGAAAACTACAGTTGCATTTACAAGAGAAGTAGTCCTGACTAGTCACATGTTTTTTTTCCTGTTTTCATAAGGAATTATTGTGGTAATCACATTTAAAAGTATATTTCTTTGGTCCAATTGCTTCTTGTAGATGTATTATTGCACCTACAGTAATATACAATCAAAAATTATGACTTGTCAAGATGAAGAAAAAAAAGACAGGCCAGTGCTGCTTCTCTGATGCATCACTTTATATGCTCACATGATGGAGTTCTCAAAATACAACTGAGCTGCTGAGATTTAGATCAGTTTGTAATGAGCGTTGTTTCTGTTGCATAATTGTCAGTTTATTCACAGTCAGGCATTAGTGGGGAACTAGCGTTTCTGCATTGGCCTCAATGGCATACCTGGATCTGTGTCTGACTGTGCCCGAGAGCCAATGTGTGTCTGAGTGTTTAAATGTGGGGGAGCACATGTGGTGCACATTTGCTTGGATTGTGGGTAAACTGGCTGATGCAATGTGCGATCGTTCCAAGAGAATCCAAGAGCCGCTGGCACAGAGTTCCAGCCTGCTTGCCTCACTCCCTCTCTCCTTCCCAAGGATCTGTAGCCCGAAGCGGAGTTGACAGTGGGCTTGATGTGCCGTTTTTTTCATGGACGTAGTGCACATCCAGCCTAAGGAAAGCAGTGCTGGATCTGTGCGCTCTGCCTCTCCTTTCACCACATTCCTATTGAGGCACCACAGAATGCTGTATGGATACACTCATTTCCACTGTCATGCAGAGAGCAGATGATGTCACACAGTTTATATTATATCTCAAGGGCGGTCTGTGGTCTGAACAGTGAAGAGGGTATTTTAGTTTTTGGCTGCAAGATGGCATACATGCTGTTTGATATTAGTAACAAGCAATTTTTACATTAAAATAAGTGCTGCAATACTAAAACTTAATCTTGTCATCTTTCATTTCCTGATAAATACCAGGCCTTCTGTTTTAGTCTCAGTTTTCTCCTCGTGGAGAAGAACATAGGTTGCAAAGCTGAGTGTGAGTGATCTGTTTGGCCCTGTTAAAATGCAAGATATTGCTGTAAACATTTTTATGTTATTAATGTTCTTGCTTTTCATACATGTTTGATCCATCTGCACTTAGAGCTGTGGTAGTTCAAGATATTCCAGTTGTTTTTGGGGGATTAGTAACATTGAGGCCCTGTGCAAACCAGGTCTAACATTACACTAATGCAGTCCAGTGTTGGATACCATCTGAAATGTGCCAAACAGCCTTTTTTAGCAGGTTCTGAGCTGCCTCTCACATAACAAAAGTTGAGACAAGCTGATCCTGTGTGATTCATATTATGAAAACAGGTGAGAACAGCCAAAATAAATAAAAACGAATGTCCGCCCCCAGATCACACAAGGCAAGGTGAGGACAGCTTGCGGAACAAGACAGCAGCAGCAGATACCACTAATACACAGCACAAGTGCAAACGGAGATATGAAGAATGTGATTTATCACTTTATGAAGTGAACTGCAACTTAAGTAAACTTCATGACCGTGAGGTGGACATTTACCACCCTGAAATTAAACAGTGAAGACTGGACACAGTGGTCTCTGAGTGACAGACTATTATAGAAAAGAGAATTTCAAGGCCATGCACGTTCAGTGAATCAGCTGGATTTCATTTCATTTGTGCAGAGAGATCATGGACAGAAAACAAAACTGACATGAAGGAGAAACTGAAATCACCATTGCAAACATCAATTTGGAAAACGTGGCACCACATTCTGCTGAAAGAGATGGAGACACTTCTAGATGTGATGCTGAATGGAAGAATATCACTTATGAACAGGCCACTTTCAAATATATACTCAAATTTAATGGAAGCTACAACTATGACCCCATTAGAATTTGGGAATGGATATTCACATCAATGAAGCACTGACTCGAAAGGACAGTTTGTGTTCAAGTCTATATACAGTATGTGACATCTGTGAACTTGCAGATAGGGAAACACTTTTACCTAAGGGCTCCTATAACTCAGAGAACTGATTTGCCTGTCTCCTCAGTTCTCCACTTAACTACAGCCAACTCACACAATAGGTGGACAGCGCTACCAAGTGCTCACTGACAGGTGTAATATCAGGTATTATCTAGAGCTCAACAGCAAGATCAAAAAGACACACGTAACTAGAACTGTACAGACCAATGAAATCAAATTGAAAAAAAATCAGGAAAGATGAAAAAGGGGGTGGCACTAATGTTCACGTGCTATTAAAGCTGTGTTACTGTTAAACTACTGTATCTCTGAAAATATACAGTTCTCAATTACAAGAGGTGTAGTTGAAGGGTGGGACAGAACTTGATTGATTTGGTGGACCGCTGCCATACATGAAGTCTTCTTGAAAAATGGTTTCTTGTTTGTTTTATGGCTATTGGAAGGTGCAGTAACAAGCATTGCAATTCTGTGAAATGAATCAAGCTTGTCCTGGGTCAGAACAAACTTCAGAAAATCCTTAATATCACAATTGATGGGAGATGAGCACCACACTGAAGCCTTCTTGTCCATCAGCCGAGAACTCTTAAGGACATAAAGGGCTGTACAGGTTGTAAAGACTTGAAGACCAAGGTAGAGGGCAGACACACTGTGAAACCTTTTCAAAGCACCCAAATATACACTCAGCCAACTGCTTCACAAAGTACGACAAGCTTCAGAAACTCAGATTATGTTAACTAAAAAAGCATTTTATTCCATTTGTTAAAGACAATTTTAATTTGCAGGTGGACTGCAAAGGATTAAAATAAAAAATAACTAAAGCATCCAATATGTTTTCAGTTTGAATTACATTTTGATGTTTCAACTTTTTGATAGTTTACTACGATCTATCGTACGACGATCTGTTTTGAGTTTGCCTTAAAGATGATGTACCTCCTGTTACTTGCACAAGGGGAAATTTGTCTGGAAACTTTATGGTGAATCAGCTCATATAAAAAGCAAAAATATATATTGAGAAAGCAAAATCAACAAATAGTTCAACAAATAGCACTGTAAAAACAGCCTGTCAGAGGAGTATGACGTTTGTACATCATTAGATAGTGCAAGAAAGCTTTCTTTAGGACATCGAAATGTTGAAAAAAGAAAGACTCACTAAAAAAAACACTGGATAGGTGGACTTTTGTGTGCAGTTACACAGGAAAACCACGGCTCAGCAGTGCTGCAGTTCACTGGTTTTATTTATTCACAGCTGCTTCAAGATAAGACGCCTAGCCTAGGTGGTGGCGTGATGAGAGGTACAGTAGATTACCATGTGAGTCAGGAACCAGGGACCAGGTGCCGAAATACTGCTGTGATAGAAATACTGCTGTGATCTTGGTCTGTTCATTGTCTCCCAGGGCTTTGACAGTTCAAGTCTGTATTGCACTCTGGCAGCCGCACTGAGCACATTCTTGTACTGTTCCTCAAGCACGCACTCCATTTAGCAGAGCAGAGGCTGGGAAAGGTCAAAAAGCCGAGCTGCCCACTATAGTTATTGTATTTTCCTACTGGTGCCTAGTGTAGCTGTCACACACAGCGACCTGTACCGTGCGGTGTGCACCCAGTAAGCTTTAGACAAGCATTAGATACTTAATACCAGACTTTCCAAGAGAACCTGGCTATGTGCCCACAACCCTGCCCCCTGCATCTCAGACTTGAACCCTGCCCCCAGTTCCCACTCCTTCTCCTTTTGCTCTCTATGTGAAAATGGCTGTGCACTTGCTCCATACAGAGAAGACATACACTGTATGCACTCCTCACAGCAGGGCTCTAGATACGGCACATGGGTATTGCATGCCCCTTTTGAGCTGTTTTTTAAGCTTTGTGGCACCCATCTATGTGATGGGTTGCCGGAGTTCAGCACTGCAAGACAACTGGAGCCAACGAGGCGCTCTGCAAGGAGTGAGGCCCCATAACCACTCAGATAGGGTCCATCCATCACCTTCAACAGGCAGAGCTATTTAACCCCAGAGGTCAACGGTAGCTGTGTTGCAGAATGTCTGCAGTAGCAATGAGGGAAACCGACAGCCTCCAAGACAAGACAGCTCTTTCCCTTTTCCTTCTGCCATCTACAGAGCCTACCACACTTCCTGCTCTACATCAAATGGCCCAACAGCCAACGCAAAATTTAGCTTAACCATATTTGCAAACTGCCAGCCTGAATTCAGTTCACAGACTCTTTCCAGAAAGGTTTATAAATGGGAGCTAAACAACTTACTTGGCGGTATGAATGATTCTCGGCCATAACTGCTTTTGATCACAAACCCATGGTGCAGATCTTGATGGATTCTTCACCGGCACCAGCTGTGGACACTCTTGTCCATATAAATAGTAGCACAAAGAATTGCAGACATCATTAACAGAGTTCAGACAGGACCACATCTTTTAAAACCCCTTTAAAGACTCCCATGCATCATAAGTTGCAGAAATTAAAAGCTTCACTATTAATTAAAAACAAGTGGGATTTGCTCTATACAGTATCTTGCCATAGCTTAAATCAAGCTAGTAGGCCCTGCTATTTTTAAATTTAACAGCAGCAGCTTCCTTAAAGCTTGGCTGCCCTCACAGTGCCTGGTTAATGTGGTTTGACAGTGATCTGAAAGCACACAGGATTTATTTACAAACCATTGACCATGATACACATCATATCCTTTTTATTCAGAGTATTAAAAAAATTCTAACAAGGTTCCAGAACTAGAAAGGTTTGATCCACGGGGCACTAGCATGGCTGAGATTTTCACTAATAAACATGTCTGCCAGGGCTATGACAAATAAGAATGAAAAAGAAAGTGTTGTAAGTCAAAGGAGATGAATAAAGTTATCAGTAGCTTGTTTCCAGCTAATTGGTTTGAGGGGTTTTAGTTTATGTACAGATAATTCTTTCTGCCACATCTTTTGAGTGATAAATGTTTTAGTACCGAGGACATAGTGAAAACCAGTAGTTGCAGTGTTACTGCACAAAGCACTGTCTTGTTAAAGTGTTGTCAGTCTTCTGCCTGTATCTAGGACAGAACCTGCATGCAGCACGTGCCAAAGCTGCACCAAGTGCTACTGTGTTTAAGTCAGCTCCATTTTATGTTTAGTTTCCCTGCATGTTATTGTTTGTTTGGTATTTTGACTGCTGGTGTACTGTTGTGTGGAGCAACGTCCACCTCATGGGGATTATTATTTGAGCTGCAAGGAAAATGTAAAAATACCTTCTACAAAACCACACAAAAGTTTAACATGGATAGCACTTGCACACTTACAGTCTGCTCCATTAGTAAAACTAAAGACCTCCAGCAGGACTCACACAGACAGTATTCTGAAACATGTATAGCTGTTTATGGGCTGTGAGAAGTCACTCATTGAAAAACTATTCATTTTAAGTGTTATTTTTATTTATTGACTTCTGCGTTTTAAAAGGTACAACTCCTACAGCCAGCAACCCAGTTTATGTCTCCTGCAGGGTGTTTTGGCTGAGCGCAGGAGGAATTTAGCCCTCTGCCGTCAGGAACAAAAACAAATGCTGGGGCAATTCCACTGACCACTTATCGTGTCAGAGTGCTGACCTGCTTCCCGAAGAGCACCCCGACTTCCTGCTCCCCCCTACCTCCCAGCCGGTTCTGCTTCCAGCAGCCGAACGCCGGCTTGTCAACGTTCCACCAGCGAAAGAAAATCTAAATATTTAGAGTAGACGGGAAACAGTTTGTGTTCTTACAGACAGCCATTGACCCCCACAGCTAACTGAGACATCATTCGCTATAAAGCAGCCTTTTTACACCAAGTCAAGGAGACTAACATGGTTTATATTTAGTCTTCTGTTTCATACCTTTATCTTCCGAGGTATAGCTACTGCGATAAGCCACGGCAATTATAAAGAGACCTCGCGTATTTCATCACCAGACATCGCAGCCCTACAAACAAGTTTAAGGAACGTGAAGTGCCAGAGCATAAATGTCTACTTATGATTTTAAACAACCATTACAGACTAAAGCGCTTTTGGTTAGTAAATCAGGAGGGAAAATGGGATTATTTTAGATTTTACAGCCCTCGCTGTGTGAGCAACCAGACTCTTTAATTTTGTTAGTGCTAGACATCCAGATCGTGGCCTTACAGATTCCAGAGTCTATCCAGAGTGAATGCAGGAATTATAGAGGGTGGATCTTCATGCAGATCCTGACACCAACACTAAATACGGACCTGTCGTTTTTGTTTCTCAAATATGAAAAGGGTCTAAAATAAAGTTGGAAAAGCAAAAAAATGTGTTATCAATATGAGCACGAGTGTTGAAAAGACTAGGAATTTCCTGTGCCAGCACTCTGTTCTGCTTGGCTTCAGCCTACCATCTAGCCTTCTTGTGTGTGTTTTAGGGCTTTATCACCCTTTTAACACTGAAAGTAAGTAGAAAGGGAGCTGTAATTATGGGAAGGAATGCATGTTCGGCTGGGTGGCCTGGGTGTTCTCTGCCATGCTGGTGTGTTATTTTACAGCCGCCGAGCTGCTGTTTGTTTGCAGCGTAGCAACAGCGTGTGGCCGCACAGCGCCGGCTGTCTCTGGGCTGCGGCCGGCCCGGGGTGGCTCTGACAGGCAGGAAGGGGAGGGGGAGTGAGTAACGACGTGCCGCCGGCACTGGAGACGGTATCTCCGAGCCCATCCAGGACAGAGCCTGGGGGGCGCATCCCTGCAGCCCCTGTTCAGTCAGGCTGGTTCTGGGCAGGAGGGCATTTGAATCCTCACAACCACTTTTACTTCCGGTTCACCTCAGACTGTGGGGGACAAGATGCTGACACGGTTTATTACTGATTGCTGTAGTTGGAACATTTGTTCTTACATTAGCACATTTCATGTTGCCCAAGTCTCACCGGTGGTCCTGGGAGTTTTCCAGAAATCGGCGTCTCCCTCAAGTGATCCATAATCTCCCAGAAATCACCCCCCCACCACCACCACCACCACCACTCCCAAAATATTCTGGTGGCGACACCCCCGGTCCGAAAAATCATCAGCAAATTATTATATAATATGACCTTGAGTCATCTGAGAATCTGCTCAAATCTGCTAAACAAGCCGCATCTCTGTACGACGAAAGTTTGCAAAGAAAGTGAGATTATTCAACTGGACTAGGATTATTGGATTTATAATTATAATTATAGGATTTCTAGTGCATTGCATATATTATAGCATCTATCAGTGAATTATTTAATTACATAGCTGTGATTTTTCAAGGGAGACCTCCAGCCCCCGGTCTACAAGTTTTCACTGGAGGAACGACCCACTCCCACCCCCCTCCCTGAAATCAGGTTTTCAAAGCTAGGATGTCTGACATGTCATGTCATCCCAGAGGCCACAGGGTAATCACTCCGTCCACTACTGCAGTGCAGCTGGTTAAAACAGCTCATCGGAGTTTTCGCCCCACGTCTTATTTCTCCTGCTCCGTTCCACACGCCCCCCCCCCCTCGCCGTCCCCATGCTTGTCGCCATGCTCCCACTTTATCAAAGTCGACCTAGGGAGGTCCTCCCCAGGAGGGGGGGCTCGGGTGAAGTCGGTAAAGGGAGACAGGAGGAGGTGAGACAAAACCTGAAGGTAAAAACAGAAAGCATCCCTTCTCCTGCCATCCTCTGCTCATTGACAGCCCAGTCATGACCAGAGACCTCATCACCAAGTTCCAGGGGTTAATATACCGTGCTGCCTTGTGAACCAGCCTTCAGTCCACGCCTCCTCTGCACAGTGGCAGTCCTTCAGTACTGAGGCAGAGGAGGCAGGACAAAGTGTTCAGGAGCTGGTCCCAGCCTTCCTTAAGTTCTGTTACCTGGATATTGCATTTTGCTTTTTGACATGTTACAGATATTAAAATACTCGACAGCTATAAGGCTCACACAAAAAAAAAAGGTCAGGGCTGTTGTGAAAACCTTCTGATGATTCTTTTTATTGGAATGTTGTTCATTTAGAAACTAGGATGTCCTGCATCACTGCCCCTGCATCGTGTGACTCATGAACGACAGGTCACCTGCGATTCCATCCCTGGAGTTGCAGTCCATTCATTGCCAATGTGCTCTTGTTCCCTCCCCATGGAAATCACAAAGAAACTCCTTCTCTCTGTGGATTAATAATGTCCAACTGAATACCTACAATCAAGTCTTTTCCTACTACTGCATATTCATTTTTTATATTAATTATTTTGAGAAATCTTGTTTCCTTCATCAGTAGACTGTACAGTGTGTATATCACTTGGATTAGTGAATGCATCGCCCCTGAGATTACAGTACTTCACTAGAAGGGCAGTAGAGTTCAGCTCTCCTCTGAGCTGACTGCGAATACAGGATATTGGTGTTTACAGTGGCACCTATTTTAAGACCATTCCAGGGCAGCATCCATCAATTAAAAAGTGGAGCAGAACTATATCAAACCCAGGCACTTTTTTACAATTTGCCATGGTGTCCACATGTTTTGGTTATATAAACACATGTGTATGTTTATTATAAATAATATATTCTTACACACACACAGCTCAA
The DNA here is from genome assembly GCF_059453375.1 of Lepisosteus platostomus. Taxonomy (NCBI): domain Eukaryota; kingdom Metazoa; phylum Chordata; class Actinopteri; order Semionotiformes; family Lepisosteidae; genus Lepisosteus; species Lepisosteus platostomus. The sequence goes on from NC_142621.1 coordinate 31,972,396, forward strand.
TTCCAGGACAGCCAGCAAAATAAGATGTCTTATGTGTTTTTAATTGGGCAGATTTGTCACTTAAGAGCAGCTAGGAAGCAGAACATATGGAGCGCATTATGTGCGTTTACCACTGAGGATTAACAGGCCCTGATGGCGGTCTCTGGCCCTGGCCTCGGCTGAGGAGAACTGGGCTGGGGAGCCCAGTGCCAGGGCCCGTGCTGCCAGGGTGTGCTGAATCAGAGCCCAGGTGGTGGTACTGACTGGCACAGGAAAGCTGACACACAACTGTCCTGAGAACAGGAGAATTTGCAGTTCTAAATCCACAGAAAGCCTCTCTTCAAACAGCTACAATAAACAAAAACAAAATTGTGTGCAGCTGTCTTCCATGCTTCTGCTTAGCTGCAGTGGAATGTGTAACAGTGCTCTTGGTTAAATATTTGGTATCAGTTTCCCCAGCAGTAGCTCTTTGGAAACTATTTATTGAGCTGGGATAGTATAGGATGGTTTTAACAGTTGCTTACTCATTTTCCATAGTCCATTTTCTGTCATGTATTCTGTGTCGTAGCTTATTAATCAGAATGTGAGAGGCTCTTAAAGCTGGTCTCGGACATTTACGATCTTGGCATCCCACAAACAAAAAGCAGAACAGACACACACAGATGCAATAAATGGAGTTTATAACACAAGTTTATGAGGAAGGTTACCGTTTATCCTGATTTTGCACACTTCCGCTCTCGTTTGTACAAGTCTCACCTTCACACATCTCTATTGCATCCCTTCTGCCACTTTATCTACACCCTTGCAGCAGCTCCCTAGCTCATTCCTCACAATAGTGAGTGGTGTTTGGACAGCCTGTCCTCTCAGCTAGGTTGCCGTTCCCTAGGCTACAGTTGTAAGAAAGAGTTTGTGAACCCTTAGGAACTATATGGATTTCTGCATGAATAGTTCCTAAAATGTGATCTGATCTTCATCTAAGTCATAATAATAAATAAAGACAGTCTTATTTAACAGACAACACACACAGCATTTTACACTGTCATATCTTAATTGAACAAATGGTTTAAACAATCAAGGTAATTGATGGAAATGTATGTGAACCCTTATATTTAGTAACTAGTGGAACCTTTTATTGGCAATAACCTTAACCAAACGCTTTCTGTAGCTGTATAATAACCTGGAGTTATTGTTTCCCATTCCTCTACACAAAACTGTTTCAGTTCATGTGCATCTTCGGGATGTCTTGTTTGAACGGCCTGCTTCAGATCACGCCAAAGCATTTCAATTGGATTGAGGTCAGGACTCTGACTTGGCCATTCTAAAATATGGAATTTCTTCTGTTTGAGGCACTCTGTTGTTGATTTACGCCTGTATTTTGGATCATCGTCATGGAGGCCCAAGGCTTTAGAAATCCTTTTGTAACCCTTTCCAGTCTAATAAGCTTCAACAACTCTTCTTCCGAGGTCCTCTGAAATCTCTTTTGATCAGGCAATATTGCACTTCAACAGACTTCTGTTGTGAAGAGCAGGTAACCACAATTGTGTGATTTTTCTATACAGCAGGGCGGGTCAAACCCACACCTGAATTGATTGGAATACTTGACTCCAATTACCCTCTTTTCAAGATGTCATTATCCTAGAGGTTCACATACTTTTTCCATCAATCACCTTGATTGTTTAAACCATTTGTTCAATAAAGATATGACGTTGCAAAATGTGTGTTGTTTGTTAAATAAGACTGTCTATTTATTATTATGACTTAGATGAAGATCAGATCACATTTTAGGAGCCATTCGTGCAGAAATCTAGATAATTCACAAACCTTTTCGTACAACCATAGGCGAATCACTCCAAATACTGCTTACATACAGTATTTCAACTCTCTATAGTTAGGATCCAACCCTCATTAGGATCCAACCAAGCTACTGAAACACAAGATGTCAAGGGCTGCAGGAGGTGAGACCTGCACTGGCTCTGATCTCATTTGACATTGACGAGAGTGAGGGAACAGATGTCAAAAGGACGTTTGTTCCCCTGTATCTTAACTAGGTGACTGACAGACCAGCACAATCATTAGGTCTGATCTAGCTGCCACTTTACTGAGGTATGCAACTGCCAGGCCCATAACAGCCTTTGATACACCAGCCAAGAAACATACAGCACGACAATTTTTTTTTAACTGGAATTTTCAGCATGTTTAATGAGGCTGTTGAGAATCTGCCTCGCAATGCCAGATTCCTGCCTTCTCCAATCCTTTCATGTCTTTGCAGCATTGCTGAAATGTTTAGAATGAACACAACAGCGCAAAGACAGATTTCTGCTTTCATGACAGCGTTTAGTAAGTTATCATGAACTTAAAGTTCAATTACATGACTGAACTTCAATGCAAGCAAGAGCCTTACATGCAGCTGAGGGGCTGGGGCATGAATGTCTGCCATTATTTGCACTTGCCAGTATGAAAAATTAATCTTTCAGCCTTTCTTCTCCAAGTTAACGTGCTCCTTTTATTATGTCTGTAGAGGGCTAAGAAAAAATAAGTTTTTGAAAAAATATTTAATATAACTGTCAAGACAGAAGCCGTCTCACTACACAGATTAAATGTAAAAGAAAAACTGTACTGAGAGGCATTATAAATGCAACACTACTGGTTCCAAAACTAACTTGTTGCGTTTTTAATGCTTCAGCATAGTTCTATATACTATACAGTATCGTATATTGCTGTCATTGCACACATCTATAATAATCTGAAACTACAACTTCTAGTCCATTTCATAGCAGTTGGGTTATTTGTTACTTGTTTATTTGATCATTAATTCAGCAAAATAGATGGTATACGGCTGACAGAAATATGTTTTTTATGTACAGTACATGAGAAGGGAAAGCACGTGGTTAAAAAATGGACAGTGAAGTAAAAAGAAAAAGAGGAAGTCTGTAGACTTAACATGCAGAACAGACTTACTAAGGAGACCGAAGCATCACAAGTTCACCTCCTTGTTTTTAAAACTCTCCTCCACTCTCTGGATTGTTCCCCCTCGTTTCAGCCAGCAGGCATATGGGATGTCTTTCATATACATGACACTGTAGATTAAACATCTAAATTAGTATTAAAAACCCACTGCTCATAATGTTTAATCCTGCTACAGAAGTCATATTTTCCTCTCACCCATTAACTTGAACTGAATTTTCAGGGAAGGATTTAAAGCAGAGTCTGGCATCCTGGTGGGTCCTCATCTATGGATTATTTTGCTCCACCACAGGACTGTGGTCTCTCTAAACAGCTACTCTCTCTCTCACCTCAGGCCACTTCCTGGGGAATAATAGCGTGCTGGACATCCTGCGGCAGGAGGGCTATGAAGTGGAGCACGTCTCCCCAGGACAGTCAATCACAGGGTGAGTCTGAGCCATTCTTGATAAACACGGTTCTTCATTTTTAATCTTCTGCAATATTCACTTTTATTTGAAGCTGCCTGTTAATCATTACAGATCTATATAATGTAATACATAAAGTAGCCTTTTAGCTTTAAGGATGCGTAGAGAGGAACAAAAACATTCAATGATGACGAAGACCTGACAATGAGTCCATTAGATTTGATGGGTCGTCTGCTTGTAGCTGTGACTCATCATCAGCATGACACTATTTTTCTCCACGCCTCGCCAGGTACTCATGGTTTCGCAGTTAGCTCAATTTGTGGTGTTCTAGCTGATCTGTGGCTGGGGTTCTATTGATTGTCCCATTGCTCTTGGGAGACTGTAACCTGAAGACTCCAACCAACTCCCAGATCACAACCACTACAGGACCAGACACCCTGCCTTCAGTGAGCATCTTAGTGTTCTATGGGGAGTAGTGCTCACCTTTCAGAAACATGAAGCCGTAACCCAGAGACCAGAGTATTGTAACCTACACCATTAACCCCATAGCCCTAACCTTTTACATGTTCACGTGATCTCAACCATTACAAGATCACATACAACCCTTAACCCATGACCATTCCTACCGCTGTGAGCCATAACCAGCACGGTAGTCTTATTGTGATAACATTTAGTAGAGCAGTGCAACCTCTTCTCAGCTAATCCTGTTTGGCCATGGAAACAAAACCATTACCTCACAAGTGTCCCTGGCCCCACACAGCAACAGCCAAGTCTGCCAACTACTTTAACACCTTTGTTCCTCTCAGTTGCTCACAGGAAACTTTCTGCCTCACCTTATGATGGCGTGTCTATGCTCTTTACCTTCAGAGCTAGCCCATGGGAAGAGCTCACCTTTGCTTCTCCCCTACTGCTTTGCTCTTTAGTGTGAGCTGACCGGGCTCCTTTGAGACTGCTGTCCAGGTGTTGCCTAACAAGTGAGAGACCGTTGTAAACCTAACTGGTTAACCCACACGCACATATTTGTCCCAACCTTTCTAATAACTCTTATTAATCTATTAACCCTTAACTCTATAGTAAATAAAGTAATTAGAGACCCCAACTATGCAAGACCTCCTCAGACTCCTGCAGAACTATTACACTACTATAACATTTCTTCTTTTGCTTGGATTTATTGTTGACCATGAGTTGCTGTGATCAAGTATTTGAAATGTCTGATCAGTGTAAATTTGTTCAGAATTGACAAGTCTGGTTTCTTCACACGCAAGCTGAAGTGTATTCATTGCCTACTATCATTGGAATAGTAGATAACACTACAGAAGCTTTTGAGTAACTTTATTAACATACTTTTGTGGCATTAGTATTTGAATTTACAGTATGTCAGTGCTTATTTTTAGTGGATACATCACAGATACAAAATGGCAGATTTAAACAGATCATTCTAACCCTAAGAGTTAAAAAAACGGGCTTGTTTATAAATACAAGTCTGGTCAACCTTAGGAATGGGAAAGTTAAAGAAATTATATAATTACAAATTACAATCAATTTTCACTGAATCACATACATGTACATTTAACTGCCCTGCCCTCAAAGTACTTTATAGAGTCATGATCAAGTGCTCTACACCCTCCCCCGACCTGTGTGCAACATTTCCTGTTCTTGTTTCGATAAAGGCTGCTCCGTTTCCTTTGCCCACAAAGGTCACTGCCTGCGCAGCTACTTCTGTCGGTGGGATCTTAAACATGCACTTCAAAGTTTAAATGACGCATAAATCTTAAATAGAAAATAGTAGGAACAGGCCAAGTTTTATATACAGTTCTTCAAAGACTGTGAAAAGTGTGCCATTAGTTTAATGGTCCATGGTCCCACTGTGGATTTGTGTATAGAATTAGACGTTAGAGGAACAGACCACGCACACTGAATATGGCACGTTGCTTAACCTGCTGTAAACACGTTTGAAAAAAATTTATGTCAATTTATTTTCTATATATGAGATAATTCTGATTCATGTGTGAGAGCCAGCCATGAGCGTGAAATAGAAGTCATTTTTCAAAAGTGACAGAAAAAGAAGTAAAATAGGATCACAATTAGGCAAAATGTTAATAACTGCAGACATACCTGATTTAACACATTTAGTAAAGCATAATTTCTCCTGCTTTAAGAGTTACAGTACTCTCAGCTATTTGCAACCCAAAGTCCAAGGTTTGACAGAGCAAGAGGAACCAATTCACAGGCCTGCATAACACAAAGCAGCTGAATCACAGCATGGAAGAGGAGGCTGTAGATCCCTGTAGAGCCCTTCTTTAATACTGGGGAATAAAACAAGGAAAACAGATTCCTCTCTCAGGCCTGACTGTGACTCCGCCATGAGGGAAAGAGTAGTGACTGGACTCTGGTTCAGTGGCAGCTCAGGGCAAGAGGGTTGTCTGAAATGTGTTATCCCGTTTACCTAAAGGTAGCCACAAAACTTGGTGAGAAACTTCACTTGGTGTTCTTTTTGTCACAAATGTTCTATGACTGGTTTAAAGCCGTGTCAGCAAGTTCAAACATAAATAAGACTTAGACATTTAGATATAAGTCCTACATCTATGTCTGTGACAGATTACAAAGACAACTGTTGGGGTATGACATATAAAGCACATGCCAGGTTTCTGGTAGCTCACACAGGTGCGTGGAGAGCAGGCTTGAAACTAGTAGGAATCAAACAAAAGTCTTGACCATCAGTAGAACGGAGAGTAATGGGTCCCACTGATCTGCTGCTCAAGATCTCACCCGGACTCCGATCCGGATCTGCTGTCTGAGATACTGGGAGGATCTGATAGATCTCTACAATGGAGCCTTCTGCAGAAGAGCCTACCCCCTGAAATAGGCTGTTGGCATCATAAAGGGCATTTTGGATGCAAGTCCTGGCAGGGCTGTTTGAAAGCTTTGTGTGCCTCTCTCAGCTCACGCAACCCTGGGCTGCCTGGCACAGCCGCACTCGGAGCTGGGGCATCCACAGCCTGGGTGTTGGAAATGCAGAAAAGCAAAGCAAGGAGCAGAGGAAACATCCCTTATGTTTATAAATCTAGGAAACATAAGAGAAACAACACATTGAAATTTGTTCATTTAATTTTACTGTTGTTGGCAGGAAGCTTGAGATTGCAAGTCATTTGAGTCAGAATGCCTCCAATGACAGGACCTGCTGTTCTAGGCATGAGCTGAGTGCTGTCTGCTGTGCCCAGACACACTGCTTGCAGGGATTGTTTCTAGATCTTTTCCTTTTATTTTCTGCAGGGTGTGAGTGTTTTATGATGTTTCGGTCCAAGCTTTCTATATTTGGGGATTTTCTCGAACCCTTACTGAATAAACCATTTGATATTCTTGTTCTCAGTTTCACTTTCCCACATGCGTGAGGAAGTGAAAGCTGTACATTTGAACTCAATGGGGTCCTCCCCGGTCTTGCGACACAGGAGCATTTCTGCAGGAATCCTGCCGCATCCGACAGACACCTTTTAAAAACAAATTGGAGGTTTATTATTTAAGTATCCTGCTACATGAAATACTCGAGCGAAACGCATGAAATCAAAAGGAGCACGAAGGAAGAAAGAAAGATCGAAAAAGGCCTGCTGCACTGTTTGGGAAAATGAAACGAGGGAAGCCCAGCCCCCCAGTGAATGATTTATATGTGTGTATTAGGTGTCAGCTGTGAAGAAGTGCAGCCTAAGTGAAGCCGACATGACAGAGCAAAGGAGACTACAGGAGGCAATTTAGGAGGCAAATGTTCCCTTCTTTCCAAACCATTTCTTCTAGGATAATGCCGATAGCAGGGCCGGGTGCTTTTTCTCCAAATATACACGGAGTGATTAGGAGGGACTGTGTTTAATGTGCAGGGGGAAAGGAGGAACATGTACGCTGAACCCGAACCCTTAATGCTAACAGTTGCCGCAAAAGGATTTGTCATTTTCCCAAAAGAAAACATCTCCTTGTTCTTTTTTTAAAAAAAAAAACAAACTTCTGGATTCATTTTGAGGCACACCAGGTTGTGCGGCTTTGAAAGGAAATTATTTTGAATGACCGCACGGTTGAGGCTTGAAAGGTGAAGGTGGTGGAACGGGGCTCTGTCTTGAGCATGTAAGCTTGGAGCCCAGTGTGAGATAACACTAGATCCATGAGAACCACACTCAATTGAACTGCTGGTGTATTCACAAATACGTTGCAAAGTATCCACAGCAAATACAAAGAGCAGCAAAAATCGAAGTGAGGAAACTATCCTTAATGTCTTAGACACTCTGAAGGCTTTGCCAAGGCAGAGACAGCTCTTCAGCTCCATTAACAAACTGAATAAACAGGGTTTGCAGTCTTTTATGCCTGATGGTTTGCCTCTTGGTACTACAAGTATTGTTCCTTGAAGGTCAACCATACCTGCATAGAAATACACAGAACTACACCACAAACACCACCTCTTAGCTCAAAACAGTGGGCTCCCTTTACATAATTTTTTAAAAATGAAATATTTAGGGAAATGTATTGGAAGAATGCAAGCTCTTCTCACACCCAATGATTGAGGTCACTGGCCACCCTCCAAACCACAAGAGGGCGCTATGGAGGCAGACTAGGGGTCTCCAAGTTTCTGTTTTACAGTTTATAACCTCTGGTGGAACCTGGAATATAGTTTTTGTGCCAAATGCTAGCACATGCGTTATCTCCCAAACAAGAAATTAAAATATTGCAAACATTTATTTTATCTACGGCCATTTAAAAGTCCAAGTCAATTCCCTTTCCCAGACCCATGCTGTGCATTTTGTGAAACATCGATTCAGTTGCAAGAGCAGATTAAATTTATCTTGCAAGCCACATGAGAGAGCCTCATCACAGATTGATTATTCTATTCCATAACAAATGCAATGTCTTGCCACAGGTTGTCTGAGAGCATGTCAGTGTTTTACATGCAGGTAGTAAAACCACAATCTATACCTGAAAATTGAAAATCTGAGGGACCACAGAAGATGTTTACTGCATGTTGCTGTGCCATTTTCACTTTCTAAACACTGTGGGAAAGCAATAAAAATGGCAAACAATTTAAAAATAACTAGGTAAAATGAAACAATTTCAAGGGATCAAGGGATGCCATGTCAAAATTGTGTTGTGAATTAAGATAAAGTATTTTATACAGCACCTTTAAGAGTTTCTTCTCAAAGCACTTTACAGGAAAAAAAAACATTAAAAGAAAACAAAAACACAAGGTATTGGAAATATAGCAAAAGAAACAAGGAGCAGACAGACACCAATTATATAAAGCCCAAGTCTGGATTTGAATGCACTCAGTTCAAATGAGGGAATTTGTTTGGGAATTATGAACAATTCTGATCAGCTCAATACAAAAAAGAAAATGTTCTGGAATGAGTATCCACATACATTCCCAGGCTCACTGACAGGCTAAAACAGCAGTCTTTTTACCCTCAATCTGAGAAGACTCCAAGAGACCTGATCCACATATTCAATGCCAAAAAGAATTGAATAAAAGGCACTGACAATTAGCTCCATGAATTTCTTTAAAATCAACAGTGAAATCTGAACCCAAGGACATAAGGGAAGTGGTTTTAAGCCAGAGAACAGTGTGCATCTTTACACAAAGGGTTGTGGGAGTATGGAGTCAAGTACTCAGCCATGTTTTCAAAGATGAAACTTTGATCTGAGCATCCAATTGTTTGCTCAAAGAAGCCAGTTAGCTGCTAAAATCCAAAACATAAGTTTGAACTTTCTTTCATTTGCAAACTGTTACAGTATATCACAAAATAACACTGCGTGCCAAAATAACACAAATGTTATATTTTGTATTAGATTTGTGATCACAAAGTGTTTAAAACTCCACAACTGCCTGCTCTGACAGCCAGAGAAATCCCTTTCACACACAGGTTGAAAGAAGTAAATTTTAACACGAGATTCACATTTTAAAGCCAATCAAAAAGACCATAAAAGTTCAACAATAAATTGAGGGCCTCAAATCACAAGTGAAAACGGTAGGTTAAGGGCTGAAAATAGAGTACTGCTTTGTGTATAAAACCATGGATGTGTGGAAGCAGTGATGTGGTTGAAAATTGTAGGGATGCTGCAAGTAACAGCCTGAGATTCTGGGATCAATTAGCTACCAGCAATTAAATGAGCAAGACGGGCCATTTAATACTTGTCCTATGTTCTTATGTACCAAATTCCATTGCAAGTGTAAATAATCACAACAGCCTTTTTTTTATCTCCTCTGTAGGCAAAAGAATACAGAAACATTTTTGCAGAAGTGGAATTATTTATTTTTATATGCAGAGCCATAAATCCAAGAGACCAGGAAGCTTTCCAGCAGCAAGAGCAGAAAGCGCCAGAATTTAACAGCCAAGCTAATGTGGTGTTATCTGAGAGCGCGGGAGCTAAGCTGGAGAGCGCAGAGCAAGAGTTTGGCAGTCAGGCCCAAACCAGAGGCTTTATCCTCACATTTTGGGACGTAAAAATAGATCCCTAAAAGTTTATAACACTCCCAAGTACATTAAAGACAGTCACGCAGCTTGGCTGAAAACGAACTAGCAGCCTTTTGCAAGGCTTTAGTGTTTGTGAGGCAGAGCAGAGCACTATTCACCATTCAGCTTACCGTGTTCCTCAATATTGAGACATTAAGAGCACTTCACTCTCTCAGGCTGACTTAGGCAGGGTTACAGAGTGCAGTATGAAAGTACAACAGCATTTGAGAGACAACCCCCTATATGATCTACAACTCTTATGTGTCTCATTGCGCTTTGAAAATGGGAGATCTGCCCTCACGGTATGGGGAAATGTTTCCAGCGCTCTTCTGCTCCATGACCTGGTTGAGCAGTACACAGGAAACGGACTCTAATTAAAAGGCTTGTTTCTGGCATGTGGGGAATTTTTTGTTTACAATGTTAACGCTTGTAATCGTGGCATTTTTCTGGAGCTGAAAGAAGGTTCCTGAGAAGAAGACCCATCCTGTTCTGTGTGGGTACATTAGCAGGCACACTTGCATGATGAGCAGTTGACTAACGACGGAAGGAGTGGCTGTGTGTTATGTAGCAAGTTATTCATATCCCACGCTTTTCTAACACAGTGTGGCCTACAGTTACCAGTTCAGACACACACTATAATCTTCTCTGAAACGTGATCTATCATGTTAGCAACACGTCAGATAGAGAATTAGAGATTGTCAGACTGAGTGGCTGAAGTGATCAGAAACTATTGGTTTTCAGACACTTTTGACTCAGTATAATCAGTACCAAAGAATTCTCAGATTACTGGATACACTGTGATTTCCTTTAGAAACATTGAAGTGGGACTTTGTGAGCTTCTCCGTTTGTCGGTACAGGAGGCCGGAACAGCCTAACCTAGGACCAGAGGGAACGGAGATCACCGAGGTCACCCCGACCTGGGACACGGGCACCTCGGACCAGGGGGCCACTGAGGATGACCCCTTCACCCCTCACCTACTGCTCCCCGACAGCCTGAGCCAGCTGGAGGAGTTTGGACGCCAAAAGAAGCGCCCCAAAAAAACGCACCGGCACCACAGCAGGCAGCGGCACTTCAGTGACCTGTGGGTGCGCATGGGAGCCAGGTGAGCGAGCTGAGACTTCGCCGCAGGCAAGCGAGGAGACTTCACAAAGCACAGCCTTGTGGGAACATTGCGCAACGCCAGCTTGAGCATTTCATACTTTGTGTGTTTTGCCCATGTAGCCAACAAGAGACACAATGCACAGCCCTGCCAGAAAAGAGGCGAGCAGCTTTGATTAAGGCGTTGTGAATGTGACAGGGCCTGCTGAGGACACTCATGCAAAAGGCTGACCAACTGCAGAGGCAGTTGTTGCTGGAATAATGAACAATTCCTCTGCTCTGAGTAATTACATTTTATTAACTTTTTTTACAGCACAACTCATCTGCCAAATGTGCGAATCACCAATGGCTACATCACAGTGGAGCCACTCCTGACGTCTGAGGAGCAGCACAGGAGAGCAAAGGCCCACAGCCAGCAGCCTCTGCCTGGACCCCGGTCTTCAGCAGCCCCCACGGGTTCTGCTGTAGCCTTACTCCTCTTTGCCCTCCTCAGTCCGTTGCTGTGTACCTCCTGACCACCAGGTGCGCTCTCTTAAAAGGAATGTATATGAAAAGACAGAGCATGCTGGGGCTGGCCATGCTCCCTGAGGAGTTTCTGCACTGAAAGCAAGGGCATGAGTGGACCTGCTATCTTAAGAAAATAATATATAGAGTTTTTCAGATTTATGAAGCGTCTTATCACAAATCAAATAACTGACACCTTTTCTAAGAGGATCCTGTATTTCCCATAATCCAGTGGGGCATTTGTAAATTATGTATTTGTTCATAAAGAAATATTGTATATTTATTCATTCTTAGAGTATATTTTCATGCACTCCTCCGCATTCAAAACAAAAGGTGTAATTTATATTGAATCTCTAGAGTGAACCTCTGCAGCTTAAAGGTTCAGGACAGGTAATGTATGTGGCTCTGAGCTGCGTTGTCAGCACTTACAAAGTCCCCTTTTAGTCTATTGTGACTTCTCAACATACACTCTACTCACTCCAGCCAAAGAATTGCAACTGTGAGATTTTAAATTGCACACTGGAGAAGAGGCAACAGTAGGCAGGACTTTGATTTGACTGTTAGCTGAGGCAGAGGGCTGATGACTCATCTGGGCCCTTTTTCAGTGTTATGAAAAGGCAAACAGGTAAAGTTTACACTGACCACCACTTTACCTTTTTTTAATAATTCAAAGTTGTTTTTTAATTAGAGGGGTGATAGAATTTTATACTTTCTCTTTCCTGTCCCAAAACACAGCACGGTTCACAGTTAGGTGTACAAAGTTTAATGTCAGACACTTGTATTTTTAAAATAAAATTCTTGCCAGATTATCTGTGTGCTTTCAGCACTTTCTGCCCATCAGCGGCAGGTCAGCTATCAAACTTGCCTTTCAGCATTTCCATTAAGCCATTAATTTGAGAAGATGAACCAAAAAATTCAGAAGTGCAAGCTCGCTTGTGTAAAATCGCTAGTACAAATGGGCTGTGTGGTTCTTTCAGTGAAAGCATAGTGATTGTGAAGGAGTTAAGTTCAGGGCTGCTCTTTTCTGAAAACTGTATTACAAAATACTTGAGTGCTTGCGTTGTGTGCTGTTCAACTTTAAGAGGAGTGAATGCTTAAAGTCTGGCACAGATGGAACAAAAACAGATGGCTTATGCTCCATCGACAGTGGTGCATGGACCAGCCAGAGAATTGGAACGGCCATGAGACTGTGGTTCATCAGTCTTTACCAAACCTAGTCGCCGCTTGGAGGATGCAGCACAAAATCCGTCTGTGCAAAGAATGAAATTCAATCCAGATCTGGACAATGTAGAAAAGCGTATCATCTCAAATCACTGCACATGCAAACACTTGGAGACTAGATATTGGCTGGCCATCAGGCTTCCATTCCGACTACAAGAAAAATATAAAGATGTTTAAAGCAAGGAGTCTGCAACAAATTAATTTACATTCAACATTACATTGAATCCAATCCTGGAGTGCAAACCCAGGCTCATCTACTGAAGCTGTTTCTCAGAAGAGATCTCACCATGCCCCCTAATGGCAAAAGAAGAATTACACCTCAGCCCAAATACCTCTGAGTACAATTGAAAGGGTAAAGGTCTATATGAGGGATTGCAGAGCACCTGTCATGGGGTTAACTTCTCGCTATAAACCTTTTACCTGATAAAAAGACATTGGGCTACCACCACACAAAAAAAAACTGTCTTTATATCAGAAATGCTCCCTGCTCATCTGCCACTGTGCTATCTCACTATAAATGTCAACAGTGAAATTTACAGGCAGCCACCAAAACAGACTCACACAATGAAAATGTTTTGTTGCTACTAAATCATAGACACGTGTGTGTACACACACACACTATGTACATACCCATCTGCACGTAAATCCTAAATATTTACCAGCATACACATATGCATTCATCTACACACTCAGTTGCTATTTTTAGGAAAGGTATAACAGATGGGGTGGAGCAGGAGCACAGTGGTAAGCATCGCTACCTCAAAGCGCTGGGGCCCAGGTTCGATCCTGGACCTGGGGGGCAATCTGCTTGGAGTTTGTATGTTCTCGTTGTGTGCTCTCGCATTTCCTCCCACAGTCCAAACACATACTGATTACTTTGAGTTACTGGGCTAATTGCCTTCTGGGAACATTGCCTTGTGAGACACAAAGAGATGCACTTGTATCCTATGTGTCCCATCCAGAGCATAGCCTGCCTATTCCCATTGCTTGCTGGCATTGGCTTTGGCCCCGTGACCCTGAGTTGGAAGGAGCAGTTTGAAAATGGATGGTATAACATGGACCACCCTATGACCCTTGTTACCATACGAGGGAGCAAGGGAGAGACTTGTTCTATGAAGTGAGCTGGCTCCTACGCATGTTGGGGAGTTCACCTCCACACACACATTGTGTGCAACAAGTTCTTCATTCACACTGTTGACACAGATTTCCCAGATTCTCACAGGATTAAGCTACTAGAAATTAGTCAGGACACACCCGATCACCTCTTGTCATTTGGAATCTCTCTGCTATTCAAAATAAGGAAAGGGCAAATCTACTGGCTCTCTCTCCATATACTGTATCTTTAACTTAAGAGATATGCATTGCTCATCTCCGTGGCTTACTTAAATCCATAGATTGGACTTGGTTGCTTTATCTGCTCTACACTTCCTCTCAATAAGAAGAGGAACTCCGACTCTTCTTCTGCTCCGACTCCGACTGCTCCGACTTTTACTTTAGTCAGAGATGGTTTTTTTTTGCATTTTTGCGCCACCACAGGAAAGCTTGTATTCTTTGGTAATATCTATGCACCGGAACCCAAGAAGTCTAATAGGAAGAGAAAACATGTGATAGGTGGTGTCAGTAGTGGGATTCATACAGTCATGATGAAGACCTCCGCAGAGAGCCAGAGGATTCCACTATGAACAAGAAGCAAAACCAAAAACCCACAGACCTACAAGGGCTGAGTAAGAAAAAACTGTTACATCGGACCTACCCCTACCCCTGCAGGCAGAAAGATTGTCATCTTTACACTCATGGTGCCAGGAGATGGCAATATTCGGTTTGCAGCTACAGTATGTCTGTAGTGCAGCAGCCACCAGATGCTAGTACACCTACAGACGTCTGCAGCAAGGGAACCAGCAGAAATGATGGAGACTCTCTCCCCTAATGCATGAGCAGAGGCAATTGTAAGGCAACAGATGTCACAGACACAAAACCAGGGGCAGAAGACAAGATCAAAACAGTGCCTCGTGGAGTAATAGGACCAGTTGTGGAGAGTCCTGGACAACAGCTCTGAAGCACTTAACCAGGAGAAAGGAATGAGAGTAGAAAGAAGGAGTTGGTTATAGCAAGGCAGGATCAGAGCCAATCTGCCGAACCCTGAGCGCCTTTAATAATAATAATAATAATAATAATAATAATAATAATAGCTTACACTTATATAGCGCTTTTCTGGACACTCCACTCAAAGCGCTTTACAGGTAATGGGACTCCCTCCACCACCACCAATGTGCAGCATCCACCTGGATGATGCGACGGCAGCCATAGTGCGCCAGAACGCTCACCACACATCACCTATCAGTGGGGGAGGAGAGCAGAGTAATGTAGCCAATTCATAGAGGGGGATTATTAGGAGGCCATGATTGGTAAGGGCCAATGGGAAATTTGGCCAGGACGCCGGCGTTAAACCCCTACTCTTTTCGAGAAACGCCCTGGGATTTTTAATGACCACAGAGAGTCAGGACCTCGGTTTTACATCTCATCCGAAGGACGGCGCCTGTTTACAGTATAGTGTCCCCGTCACTATACTGGGGCATTAGGACCCACATGGACTGCAGGGTGAGCGCCCCCTGCTGGCCCCACTAACACCTCTTCCAGCAGCAACCTTAGTTTTTCCCAGGAGGTCTCCCGTCCAGGTACTGACCAGGCTCACACCTGCTGAGCTTCAGTGGGTTGCCAGTTGTGAGTTGCAGGGTGATATGGCTCCTGTTTGTCTATTTTTGAACAAGTCAAAACAATGTTGAAAAGGAACAGTGGGTAATCCAGTTGGCAGGTCTACTTTCTGGGAAGTCCAGGCAGACAACCATTGCACTTCCCCTTGAGGAAAGCCAGGGTTGTGTTCGAGTGAGAAAACCTGAATATTACCTGAATATGACATTAGTACCAAAGTCTGCCATCATTACCTCCAGGAGACCACATCTAAAAAAGGAATGACACCAGAAAAGTTTACTCCGTACTGAAACACTTAAAAAATTGCAGGCAAATCAATGTCAGTAATCATTAATCAGTTGGCCCTCATGCAATATTTTAAAGTTAGCAACCTGAAAGAGCATTATAGTTCAGGGACATGACCCAAGGGTAATATTTGAGCTACAAATGGACTAAGACAGTCTTGATGGCAAATGACATTGAGGGGAGTTACATCTTTGGTATCGCTGCCATCCACAGCAGACTCAATATTTTAGGGCAACAGGGAGAAAGTATGGACAGATCAGAGGATGACAGTCACTGCTGAGCCAGTTTTGGTCTTAAATGCATTTCCACTTACTGACATATTTCTAAGAGATGCTGGAAAAAAGGGTTTGATTTCAAAGCCCAGTAGAAGAAGTGAGTCTACAACATCATAGAAACAGATGAATGTAGAAAGATTATCCACAGTACATTTTGTAAAGCACAGATTAAATGCCCATTAAATCCAATAATGGAAGCACTGTTATTTGTGTGTATTCATTCATTCTTCACTAAAACTTTAGCACATGCCAAGCTTCCTAAGCAGTACTGATCCAAAAGGTTGTGAGTCTAACAGTATAAAAGGTGAAAAGCAATTTACCTGCTACAATAGTACCAGATTAAAGTGAAACTTTAGAAGTTTGCTTTATTTTGTGCACAAGCATGAACACCAAACCAAAAGAGTCCTTCCCTGGTGATTACATGTTAAGGATACAGATTTAAAGCCTTCACTCATCTAGAACTAAACATCAGCACACACTTTCTCCACTCACAACCACACCCACGCAAACTGTTAAAGGGGAGGTTTGGAAAAAAAACACCAGAAAATACCGCAACTAGTGTAGCGCTTAGAATAAGTGGACAAATGAAATAGTGCAAAGTGATGATACAAATGCTGCTTAGAAGGTTATACTGCACCCTGCATGTACATGTCATCGAACAGGAGTGTCCTGGAGAAAAGGCATGACAATCTAAGGACTAAGCAAGATAAAGAGAAGTTCATATATAATTTAGTCAGTGTGTCCTTTGCCATTTTCTTAAGTGGCTATGGAACTAACAATTCTTCTGCCACTTTTCCAGACTATGGATCACCTGCAGGTGAAATTCCACCACTAGACCTACAGTACCTGAACTCAAGGCACCTGTTGCTATTAGAACCACCAACAGGATAGTGAAGAAGAGAACAAGATGAAACTGCAACACCCTCTGTCAACACAACTCCTCCAGCTGTAGCTGTGGTAAAGTCAGTACCCTCAAGATGCCGCTAACTGGCTAACAAAGACAGAGAAGGTACCAGGAGACAGTCAGAGAATGTGCACTAAGAACCTGTCAGTTATTTCAGTAACACTTAATTTGAATGTTGCTGCATAATGCCTTCATAATCCTTTCATCGCTGCTACACAAGGCATTGTCACATGCATAATACGTTATGGGGACTTGTGCAAATGACAACGCGTGCAAAAGAGTTCATGACATTTGTCTTAGCATCGCATTGTTCCGAGTGCTGTGAATGATGCTAAAACAAATGTCATGATCGCTTTGGCACACATGATGACATTTGTCCATGCCCCTGTAAAGTGCTGTGCTTGTGATAATCACGTCTTGAGAAGCAGCTGTTATGCAGCAACATTCAAATAAAAAAATTACCAGTATTTCTTTATACAAAAGGTGTTGAAGTAGATTTCCAAAATTCTCACAGGATTAAGCTACTAGTAACTAAACATGACAAGCTCGATCACCTATCATCATTTGGAATCAGCAAATCCACTGACTTTCTCTCCACACATCTTTATCGCTTATATTTTAACTATGTATTTGGATATGAAATCTTTTGACTCCATTGCTAACAGGCACGTATTATGAACCTGGCCCCTCAAAGACTGGAGCTGCCAGCCCTGTATGTACAGTTGTGTTGTGCCCAACAAGTAGCTCATGCCTGAGTACAGGAACCCAGAAACAGCAAATCTAGGCCACAGATTTAAATGAGAAGATGAAATCACACTTCAATTTACTGTTCCTTTCATGCATGCAATACAAGTCTTTTTAGACCCAGAGATGACATAGCACCCTCAAAAGAGGATGTTATGCATAACCATGTAATCTATTTTTGATTTTTATAAAAGCACTACATTTTTCTCTGGGACAAAAAAAACGTGGTAGTTTGAGCAGCGATCTGAAACACTGCGAGTCTAATTAATTCCACTAGAGGGGGATAGCGTTTCACACATTCTTGACCAGCGTTAATAAAGGTGTTGGGAATCTTAACGTGCTGTTCCGGTAGTAATTGTGGCCCCTAATTGTTGGTTTGTTTTGTTTTCTTTCCAAAAATGTAGTTTACAGTTCATTCTTTTCTCTACTATTTGAGCTCATATCTTGTGTTGATATGATAAACAGAAACATACTTGCTGCCACGAAGTGACTAGTTCTATCAACACCTTCCACGGGAATGATATTAAATATTAAAGTTGCATGAAAGAAACGGCGTCATCCAGAATGATTCCCAGCCTGCTACGACAGGGTGCCGGGTTATTGATCCGTAACACTTCAAGTCCCTTTCTTAAAATAAGGTACCTATTGAAGAAAAAGGAACGCTGTTCACACATATCGAATCATAGTTAAGGACCATCCTTCATGAAGTGTAGATGTATACTTTTACTGTAGCTTAGCTGTTCATTACTAATCAATGTGATTTTATAGCTTAAATCGATATTTTCAAGCTCTGGTCTTTGGGCGGGTAGACACCGGCGGTCAAGGTCAAGTCCGGCAGACGTAGGGTTGAAAGTCTGTCACTGGTTTAGATAACTATCACATCGGAGACAATCATTAAATTATTCGTTAATGTGCGCGACCTGTCAATAACACCCCACAGCTGATATAAATGTTTTTTTTAATATTGTATCAGATATGATAATATTATGCGAAAACAAAAAAATCAATTACCTGAAGTAAGATCGTCTACAAATACTTTTTACTAGAATATATCCAGTTTTCGTAAACCAATTTAGCAGTAGGGCAGGATGTCTGACTATGTTGCATGGATTATCTTTAATTTTAATGTTAGGCGTGATTATTAATTACGCAATGACGTTAGAGAACTCTAAAAAGATCAATTAAAAGTGACTGATTTTAATGCCTCAACAGGACCGTTTGTTAAATGTGACAGTTTTTTCCTTATTACAGATCTTCAGAGTTCAGTGCGAATTACGCAGAAGAATTACTGTGAATGGACCGGGTATTTAAAAGAACACTGTCATGTTTGAATCATTACATTTTGTAGATTAAAAACACTTGAATTTTTATAATTCAGGTTGAAGAATTCACTGTTGTTTTCCGTTTAGTTTACAGTAAAAACACAATATATAACATTCTGTTTATTGATACAAATATTGTTTAATGATTTTTATTCTTCATAGAACGCCGTTTATTTTTCCCATTTATATACTTCGAAATGCGGTAGAACGGATATAAGTACGTCTGTCAAAGGGAATAAACTGAAACCCATGATTTCAAACAATCCAGTATGAAATGCACAGGATTATTTCTGACCAAGTGTTTTGCTTTGTATAGGAGCTTCAAACGGTGACGAGTATTTGTGTAAATTGCTTTCAATATTCACCCCAAGAAGAAAATGTTAACAATGCATTAATATATATATATCAAAATAACCCTGTGAAAACTCAACGTTATCCTTCTGATTTAAATCTCAGAGCGGAGCGAATCTCCTTTGAGCGGCTCCTACACAGAAGTATCTCCCTTTATTAACCTCTTGGAAACAGCATCGCTGCGTTTGTGCTATAGTGTAAACGGGAATAAGCCGTTACTGTTTTGTAATTTATGCGCGGAAACTACACGAAAAACTTGAAATTTGTTTATTTAAATAAACGTCAGACAAATTCCATGGTGCTCTCTAACAATATAAGGACAAAGGGACGGACTACGTGTTTGGTTCGCTTTTCCCATCTGTATTTGGTATTTGAAGTGATACGTTTTAAATCGGAAACATGTATAATGAAATCGACAATAACATTTACCACACGCAGCAAACCAAGTGCTCTCTACCGGTTTTTTTTTTCCTAGCGTCGCAGGAACCGGAATGAGTTGTGTGGTTAAAAGAGCAAGTTTCAAACAAACAGCTATTTCGCCCCTTAAGCCACCGCGGGACAATGTTTGCTTTAGCTAAAACACCATTTTGCCAGGGCTTTTGGGGGGCTTGTTTGACAAAGCGTGTGTCCTGCCAGCGCTCGCAGTCAGCTGACCCAGCGCCGATCTGGAGGGAGAGCGGGTTGCATATAAATAAAAGATTACGTCCGAGAATCAATTTCTGGCAAACTCATTACGAATCCTTGATCCTCTTAAATGATTCCCTTTCTCCAGCCTCCTGCGGTAATTACTTGCACGAGTCGCTTTTGCCCTTTGGTTTGTACGTCTCATAAATGAAGGTTGAGTTTGTTTAACCGCTCCGGATTTGCCAGTCATGTTAAGGCATATAATGCGCGAGCCCCCTCGTGCCCGGCCGCGCAGCGCAGAGCGGCGCTCCGGGACCCCAAGGTTAAGGCTCGCGAGTCCAGGGTAGGCCCATAGTTTATAATCCCGCAGTTCTCACCCCTGCCGAGCAAGTTGAAGGATAAAATAACCTTAGAGAGCCTGTTAAAACACCCGGTCCCCTTTCCACTGGTATCGCTACTGGTAACATCGCTGACAGAGGACTTCTACCGCTCCTACTAACGCTGACATTATTGCTTATTTATATGGTTCACCGTACTTCTCCCGGTATCAGTGCTGCTGATAACACGCATTGATATCTGCTGTCCATGTTAACACTGTCGCGCCCGGTATTCATTCTCCTGATATCAACGCTGTTGATACTGGTGATTTTAGGGACAACTCTACGGGTTTTCGCATTCCAAAAAAAAAAAAAAACTTTTTGAAAGCTGGCGAGAATGGTAGACAGGCACCAAGACCAAAATCCTCCTCCTAGACCTCAGACAGTTCGGAAGATACGTGAACCCGTCACAGTTGCTGATGGAGTACAGCATCATCTGTTCACCTGGGTCTCCAAAACCGTGGGCGCCACTCTAGAGTCAAACTGCCGCTGACGTCATAGGCGGCGATGACGTCTTAAATAAACGTGCGTATTGAAGTGGAAGATTTACTCCAAAGGCTATTTTCTAGTATTTGTAATTACTGCACCTCATATTACTTGTACAGACAATGGCAACAACGCAGAGATCATGCAAAAAAATATACCAAAAAGGATTTTATCTGACGTCATAATATCCACGGTTTTTTTTACATTATGGAAAGACGCCGAACATTTTGAACCGATTTAACCCAGATTAAATACAGTGGTATCATACAAAATAAACTGCGCCTACAAATTAAACGGAAAGTAAGAGCCGCCAGGCTCCTTCACCCGGGCAGCAGGTGTTGAACAAATTGACAGGCTGGCTAAATCTTGCAGTCGATATTTAATAGGTTTGTTAACTAATGCCATACAAACCGCCAGCGCTGTACGTTATATTCGATGTGACTATTGTAAAGTTCCTATTTCTGTGAAACGATTCTTTTTTCCACCTTGGCAAGTACGCTGTTGAAGAGAGCCTCACGGGTTTCTAACGGCTCTGCGCGTTATTATTCTGGACAAGGGCTCTTCAGAAGGGGAATGAGGTCTCTTTGATATCGGCTATAGCTTGAGGTGAAAGCGCACTTCAACAGGCCGAGTGAATTTATGCTTAAAAGTTGTATTTTTATTTACCCAGGTCTGCATGTAAAAGACAGCGGGCTTTGATGATGGTGCGGTTCCTATCTGACGAACACTTGATACACTAATGAAATATGGTAATCACAGGTACATAAAAGGATTATTGAAAAAAGAAAAGCAAGCAAATATGACTTTATGAACTGATATTCTGAACAAAAGGGGGGGGGGGGATCAATTCTTCTTTTCATAAACATTTTATATTACTCGCAATGATAATTAAATTGACCATCAATCTGGGTTACCACAATAGATACGCTGTAACAGTGTAGAAAGGCTCACGCGGTCCACTTCTTTCCCAACGGTGCTGTTGTTTTTAAAAACAATGCCCAAATAAATCTGTTTGTGAATGAAAAAAAAAATACAATTGCTATTTAATTCACACGTCTCCGGTGCTGGGGACAGATGCATAGCAAGCTCAGTAAAAACAATCCGTTACCACAAAACGGCAAGCAAAAAAAAAAACAGAACGTTCATGTTAAAACCGGTAAACGCCTGATGTAAGAAACCTTACCGTTTCGGGAATTTATAAAATTATTGCAAACGTTTTTATTACCGTGCTGTGTGGTCGGGTGGGGTTTGCGTGGCCGCCATCTTTGTTGGTGTTTTTGAATTTCGCGCGTCCGCTTAGGTGTGGCTTTTACTAAGGTTACTGCCCGAACCACAGCTGGAAGTAGGGGGTTTTAGTCATGAACCGGGACACTCATGTCTAGTGTCCGAGCTCTATATTCGTTTGCTCTTATATACATATATATCTTTGTTCAGAGACGTTTTAGTGTGAAGGAACCAGGGAGTTTTGTTTTGGCTTTGGAGAATCCAATCAGGATACAATTGCGATGCCGTGGTTGCATTTTCCTGCTACATTAGTATCGCCCGCCCAGAGGATTTGGGGATTTAAACCATTATCTTGGGTTCTTGGGTTCAGAGAAGTGGTGGTGTTTAAAGTGTCAGGAATTGCCTGGTCAGGAAGGAGCCAAAGGATATGCTAAGGATCCTTTTCAGACTTAAAAAAAAAACATTAAGTTTTTCCTTCTTCCTTTTTTTCTGAAAGTGTCATTTTGTTTATTGTCTTCTTTTTTGTTATTGAAGAGGGTTAAGCCTTTGTCCTCATGTAGGTGCAAAATAAAGGGTGCTATTTCATTTTCAGACACTCTTGCGCTCTCTTCTTATTATGAGAAATTCTGCTTCCCTAGAGACACAGGGGCATCTTGGTTGGTGAAGGTCCCTCAGAACCATCTTGTCAGGACAACCTCCCCCTATCTCTCAACCCCTATGGTGTTGGAATGGGATGTTAGTCCCCTGTATGCTCAGCAGCATCCCAAAAGGCATCCGTCTGGAAAAGCGACCCTGTGCATTTGCTGAGTGGGTAGGCGCCCTTTCGGGTCACCTCATTCCAGACCAGCTAGTCTACATCCAGCCAACATGTGCCATCTGCCTTCTTGATGAGCGTGGACCAGATGTTCTAGGGGTGTCAGATGGCTCCATAGTCCTGACCCAGGTCATCCACTGGCCTCCTTTCTTGATAACAGAAAAACAGTTAGAGAGCAGAGGAGAGAGGAGGCCCATCTAGTCTGTTTGCTAGAGAGTAGCTACATGATGCAGGGATCTCATCCAGCTGCTTCCTGAATGAAGCCAAGGCATGAGCTTCAACACCATAGCCAAGAAACATATTTCACCCTCCCACAGCCCTTTGTGTAAAGCACAGCCCCTGTTCATGGTTTTAATGCACTTTCATGCAGTTTCTATTTGTGCCCACTTAGTATGTGTTTCTCCACGGCTGGCCCAGCCCACCCCCTCTTTTCAAGATCGTTGTGTCATTCTTCTAACAAGCAGGCAGGCTCTCTGGCTGCACCAGGGAAATAGTGGACCCAGCATGGGCCAGGGAGTCCATCCACTTGTCCCTGATGACACTGATGTCCCTGATGTACCTCTCCACCAGTCCAGCTCACTACTGTCCTATGGCTGGCTTCACAATATTGGGATCAGTTCAGAGGGGCTTCACCCACTTCAAGACTTCCCCACTAGCATTGAAGGCTGCACTGTTGTATCTTGAGCAGTTTGGCCCGCTTGAGCAGGTTGATACAGCAGCTCTTTATACACTGTATACAGCAGCTGATACACTGAAGCTCAGCTGGTGTGAGCCCTGTCAGTACCTAGGTGGGAGACCTCCTGGGAAAAACTAAGGTTGCTGCTGGAAGAGGTGTTAGTGGGGCCAGCAGGGGGCACTCACCCTGCGGTCTATGTGGGTCCCAATGCAACAGTATAGTGATGGGGACACTATACTGTAAAAAGGTGCCGTCCTTGAAACGAGACACAAAACAGAGGTTCTGACTCCCTGTAGTCCTTAAAAATCCCAGGTTGTTTCTTGAAAAGAGTAGGGGTGTTACCCTGTTGTCCTGGCCAAATTCCCCGCCCCCCAGCCTTTACCAAACATGGCCTCCTAATAATTCCCTATCTATGAATTGGCTGCATCATACTATTCTTCTCCACACTGAGAGCTGGTGTGTGGTGAGCATACTGGTGCACCATGGCTGCTGTCACATCATCCAGGTGGATGTTACACATGGAGGGAAGTCCCCATGACCTGTAAAGCACTTTGAAGGAGTGACCCGAAAAGCACTATATAAGTATAGGTATAAGTATAAGAATTATTATTAAGTCTCACGTTCCCAGGGTGCTAGACCGGTGTGTAGTAGTGTAGACAGGAGCAGACTTTGCTTCACATCAAACAGCAGGCCCCTCTAAAAGCTGCCAAAGCAGTGTCGTTCTCTCCTGTCTAGCCCACCAGATTTCTCAGCCACCCATCTCAAACTGGTCCAAACTGGTGCTCCCAAAATGCACTACCATCAAAGACCAGTAGTTGTATCCCTGGATTTTCTCTTCCAGTGTCATGTTCTCCATCTGACTTCCCAGCTTCAGGTTGCAACATCTATCCTTCCCCCCTGACGTCACTGTGACAGATCAGGTTTTGACTTGGGTTCTTGCAGAAGTCAAAACAAGACAACAGCCACAGGACATAGAACAAAGGGAGAAAAGCAAAAGAGAGCAGGAGAATGCAGGAAACAGAACTTGATGATGACAGGTGTGCACCCTTGTAATGCAAAATGAGGAATTAAACCTGTATGAAGAGCAATTCACAAGTCACTCTGGAAATATGAATACACCTGGAACTGACACATGCGAGAAATGACTGTTAGATCATTTCAAAAGTTTAAGAAAAGGCAGAATGCACAGACATTGTGAATTAGAAGGAAGTCTTTCACATGCTTCATTGTGCAACTGCACAATCTGTATGCCTTCTGTGTAAGTGGGTAACTCTCCACAGAAGCTCACTACAAAAAATACTTTTTTCAAATGAGCACAGAGCTTTATATATTACACACGCGCTATGAAGTGCATTTTTTTAAAATGAATGACACTGGCATAGCAATATCTGAACACTATATACATTTTTGTTTTAGTCTACCTCTTGTTTCGCACAATGGATAAAACGTTAATTAATGCCCGGCCTTTAATGCATAACTTCCAGTTATTTTTAATTCTCCAGAACCTGAAAAGGTTGGAGGTCCTGCAACAGAGTGTTAATGAGGGAAGGGCCCTTTTGCTGTGGCTGTTATTGATAACGTTCCTGGAAGAGGATCAGAAACAGGAAAATGGCTTGCCAAAATCCCCTCTCCCTCCCACCTCTCTCTCACACAGAGATATACAGAACTGGGCTTTGGGCTTCTAAACCCAGGGCTCTCGTCTGTGGGACTTCCTCCACTGCCAGCACAAACAGCTGTAATTAGTGTCACAGTGTAAATTACAAAGCAGAGTCTGTTGACTAAGTCATGGAAAATATTTAATTCGGAGATGAATCAAAGGAGAGGGCTTTCGAAAAGGGACAGGCTGAGCTTGTCTGTTTGACCCCTGTGTTTACACACCGCCAGACGCGAGACAAGGTTTCCTCCAGGGACTCTGAGGGGCCGCGCCCCAGTACAGGGCCCCGCCTGCTGGCCAGGCCGAGGGAGAGCGGCCGAGGTCAGGGATAAGGTGGAGGTCAACTCTCCACAGATCTGCCTCCTCAAACACGGCTAATGGGACTCGACTGCCAGGGAGCCTATCTGGGAAGCCAATCAGCACTAAACACTCTGGAAAAACACACATCAAAGGATCTATTTACAAACTTCGGAATGAGTAACAATATTGGATGCAATTTTGCAGCAGCAATCCTACCTCTGGCCCAAAGACAAGGACATTTAAGGTCAGCGTTGTAAATCACTTTTCAATCTACAGCACACAGGCTTGCAAAAAAAAAAACACCACCGGTGAATGAATATAGCCAAAAAATCAAGATAAACCAATGTTTTTAACTTTACTATTTGGTGTTAAGGTATTAGCTTGTAAGTAGGCTTATGAGCTAATTTGTTGTTGTTTTTTCTGGTGTTTCGTTGTAGGATAATTCGAAGTAACAGCACAAAAGAGTGGTCAATACATTTGGAAGCTGAGAAGGGTCAGTGATTATATGAGATTGCACTCTAAGGAGTAACATCAAGGCAATTGACACAGTCCCTGAAATCTCCTATTAAAATCTTCTGCTTAAAGCCAAGCCACCTTTGAGTGAAAGAGAACCATATAAGCCATTTCGTGAGACATAATCAGCTCAGCAGCTCCATTAAACCTTGCAAGTTTATCATCAGCTTCAGGTGTATCCAGGTAACGTCAAGGACAATCGGCTGTTAAAATGCTGCAGTCAAGGTAATTATAGGTCTGTGCCTCGTAAAATCTGTTTGCACTCTGTAGCCTCCACTGAGTTCATGATGAAGGAAACACACCAGGCAGAAACACCAAGGTCCTTTAATTATTTACCACTGTCATTATGACTGGAAGTGGCTTTGGAAGTTCACAGTTCTCAGTAACTTCCCACCTGAATCATTCCAGACATCCTTAAAGTCCCACTTCTACATCTGCAGACCAGTGCTGTCTATCAGAAAGTCTCTGTGCTGTAGGCCCAAGGTCATTATCTGGCCATACCACAACAGCTGTAGAAGCTACATTCCTATGCAATAATATTTGCAATATCACAGTTTCACAAAAAAAAGATCAATTTAATGCATTTTAAAACATTTTTGTGTCTACCATAAAAAAAATGTAATAGACAGAATTAGGACACAAAAAATGAACTAGGACATACAATTGAATAATGACATTTCTCATACTAACAAAGAAACATGCTGTTGTCACACCCATTTGTGAAACATGAATAGTGCTAAACAGAAAACACTAAAACAGTGCTCCAACAAATACAGCAGTGAAGTAGTGTGTAGAGATGGGTAGAATATTCTGAAGGTTAGTGCAGTAGGGTCTTCATTGATCCTCTCCTGTATTTTTAAATAGGCTCATTTACAGCCCATTACATGTATCTCTTAATCTGTCTCAGCAGGCAACACACAAACAATATCCCAGCTCTGTGACTCTTATTAAATAAATTGACAACATTAAGGAACATCTCAGGCAATTTGTATATTTATATCTTGACAAAGAAGTCTAGTCTTTCTGTTTTGAATTTGCCCTGTGGTTGCTTCACTGAGTCATTTCCTGTATCAACAAAGGCATGGCCTTCCCTGTTCCTAAACCTGGTGACTGGTTTTAAATGGCAGGAGAGAGAATTGCAGAAACTGACCCACAGCCCCGAAAGTACGGAGACAGACAGAACTGGCTCCCATCCTAAACCAGTATTCCCCATTTTCCCTCCTCGGCCACGGCCCTGTGTGAATCCTGTGATCAAGGTGGGACTGTGGCTATAGCGGAGCTAGTGTGGGCAGAGTGACGTCATCGCCCTCCCTGCGCGCAGCAGGGACCTCAGGCGCCTGGGCTGGGGGAGGTCTCCTTTATCTCATGCGGCTGGCTCCCTGTTGCGTTACGCCGGAGACCCGGGTTCGAGCCCCAGGTTTCCCCTGTCAACACACACAGAGTATGGGGGCTCCTTGTCTGCCTGGAGCTTTTCCATTTATTTCCTTTTGCATGGCCATCGCCTTCAGCAATCGCTCATTAATTTCCATCTGTAAACGAGCGGCAGCCCCTGACACCAACAACCCCGCTTTCCCCATCTCTCTTTTTCTCTCGCCCTGCATTATATATTCACAAGAAGGCTTCAAGCTCCAGCGCTGTTTTGATTGAAGTGATGGGCTGATTTCAGCTCTAGTCGCTGGCTTCTTCCCAGTTGAGGGTCCTATAGCAAATAGCGAAATGGGCTTGTTTTGATAACACTGACCTTTTTCACTCTGCCAGCACGACTGCAAATAGGGCTGTGCGTGATCCTGCAGTGGGGGGAAAAAATGCAAATTCATCAGAAATAAAAGATCTCGGTAATGCTTGTGCTTGTTGCAACTCCCACCTCACTCTTAATTTTTTCTGAATTATTGAAAATCAGTGACATAAGCCTGCTGTAATCATCACAGGATTAGGGCATATATAAAGAGAAAATTATGTAGTACATATATAAAGAGAGACTAAATCTACTCCCTCTTATTTTGCCTTAAATAGATGATAAAACATTTACCGAGGAAGCATTGTATTAACTATTTTTTTTATTAAATACAACTTCCACACCAAATGGAAAGAGGACCTGGAGTTCCTTAACACATGCACACATCCCCTTGAAAAATGATTCAACAAACAGATTTCGTCCATCTTCCCCCTTTTTACTAGGGTCTGTCAGCTTGAGAAGACGTTGTCAACTTGTTACATTCAAATACAAGTCATACTGTAGGTTTATTCCATGCTGAAAAAAAGAAGAAAGAAAACATAACGTTTCGGCCGTGGAGCCTTCTTCAGGTGTGAGGCTCCAAGGCCGAAATGTTGTGTTTTCTTTCTTCTTTTTTTCAGCATGGAATAAACCTATGACTTGTTCCTTTGCAGCCTACGCATGCTGACGCAGCTCCCCACCTGAACTACTACATTCAAATACAGCTTTATGAGTACTGTATTTCACAGTTCCGTCTTTCCCAGTGTTTTCTACATAATGTGAGCCAAAAGGAGGCAGGCTGAGCTTGCTGTGTATTTGGATAAAGGCTGGCTTGTGGCTCTCCAGCAAAGAAACCCCTTCTTGGCACATTCCAGTCTTTCCCTGTATCTCGCCTACCCATATTGCATCTGTACCCGACTAATGTTGCCGGTCATTTCCTTTGACCTCTGCTTCAACTCCCAAAGCCCCTCTCTCTGAATCCTCACCCACAGGATAGGGGGAGCAGGAGAAAAAAAAAACGAATGAAAAAGGCCAAGCAGAGCATTCGAATTCTCAACAGCTAATTCAATTAGTTTGGTCTTTAGAACGCTAAGCTCTAATTTTGTCTCTGCACCTCCACCACAGGGCCCCAGAGGTAGTTCTTAGGCAACAGGGCTAGCATACCGAAAGTAGTTCCATCCCTTTCGTGACAGGGGTATCACGCAGGAGATCATCCAATCGCTATGAACAGCAACAATAATAAACTTCAACAGCTTCACTGACTTTTGCAATGGAGATTGCCCTGCCAAGACCAGAGGAGGGCTCGCTGAACCTGTTACAACGTGACTAATCCTTTAGGAAAACTGAATGACACCGAAGTCTTCCCTAGTTCTGAGGCCGGGCCTCTCCGCTTAAATGAACCAACCGCGGTCTGAGGTGGCGCTGTGCGGCTCTTTGAACCAAGGCTTCCCCCGAGAGACCGGCTGGGGGGGGGGCTCATACTCGCTTTGCGTATCACAGCGTTGGGATGTTGGACGTTTACAGCAGTCGTCGGTATTAATAAGTGGATGTTTTGTTAACGTTGCCGTTGTGAAGACCTGGAGACGTGCTATACATTCTCTTGCAGTCGATGCACCCATATTTATTGCTTGAATTTTTCCCTTGCCAAATGTTTACAAGACACAGAACGTTATCAGCGGTACTATCTCTCTCCCCTGTTACCATGACCTTGTATTTAAGTGCCAGTTTACGGGGGCCTTTTTGAATAAAACGAAGCGAGAGAGTTTAATACCCATTTAAGGCACGGGAGAAAAGAAATAATGGTTTTCGTGTTGCGCGATAGTCGAGCCTGTTAAAAGTTATTGCGTCGCAATAACCTCTCCCATTTCGGCGTAGGGTATTGTAAAACAACATCGTAATTCCTCATGTGACGGGCTTTTACAGCCAGCTAGTAAATCATCCAGGACAGCCCAGGGAATGAATTGCGTGGATTGGAGGTAATGGGCTACCCCGCCCCTTGTTGTCAGGTTTATTGAAGAGTGTCAAAGTATCCTTTTACAGCTGGGAGTAAACTGTCTTTAAAATAATGTTGTTGTTCTCTAATTAAACCTGTCAGATAATTCGTGATTATTATAGACAGGCAGGGCGAGGGGACTGGTCTTCACCTGCGTGAGTCGTTGAGGCGGAGGCAGGGCCGTCCTACAGCGAGCAGCCGGCTATCCCCGGTCAAGTACGACAGGTCTGCCTCGCTTGGTGATACACCCTCAACCCCAACGTCCCCGCAAAAGACTGAGCGATAGGAATGAGGGAGGGACGCGAGAAATGTAGAAAAGCAACGCGGGGTCAACTCATTGGTTTATGGAAAGGGTTGAGAAAGTGGTTATTATAAACTAAGGGTATTCACATGAGTTCGTTTCTATACTGAAACTTTATTCACCCTTTTTTGTGCTTTAAACGAGCAAGCCTTTCATCGCTAATTTTAGGACTTAAGATGACATTTACAGCCTCCAGAGAAGCAGTGGATATGTAGTGAATTCTCCACGCAGCCTATGTAGGGATGTTTCTTCAGTTGAGGCCAGCGTATTTGTAAAGCATACTGTTTGCCTTAATGCAATAACTGTGCATCCATCTTTTTGAAAACCCGGTCTTGTAGTGAATAAACAAAGCGGCTCCTATTCACAGTCTTTCGTGTGTCAGGCGTCTCAAAATGTCCTTTTTCTGTTGGCTGCTACTACGAACACAGACGGTTCTGATGTTACGACAGATGTCGTGATATTATCCGGTTAATTGTGATAATGTACATTACAGAGACGTGTTTCTCTCCTGTACTCCCAGTAAGTTGCTTGTGTGTGGTGCATGAAAGGTTAAACAGCCCGATGTGGAAGACGTGGAATGATAAATGAGGGGATTTACACACCCCGCTGTAACCCCACATCCGTTAAATGACCGGATTATAGACGACAGATGAAGAGGTTGTTTTCCTTCTCGAACACTTCTTCTCAAAGTGAAATACGCACTCGTATTAATAAGTGGAGTTTTGACCCCCCCTCAAATCGCAGATTTCAAGAATGGTTAAAGGATTTGCGAAGCAAACTAGCCAACCGACCTTATCATTCCAGTCCACAGCGCTGGATCCTACACTAAAATTCTTCTAAAACATGAGCTCTCACATGTTTTAGATTACAATGTTTATAGTTATGAAAAATAAAATACGCCTACTTGTACTGGCAGGCTTTACAGTCCTTTGGAAGGAATAAACAGATAAATGTTTTCCCGTGAAATACACACAGCGCCGTTTTCAAAACAGGCATAACTGTGAGCCAGGTTTCAAAGCCGTTTCTCTGAAAGCTGTTTGAGTCAGTAATGGCTTTTTTCCCCCAGGTTATTTATAGAAGCCGTGTCACTGTGGGCTAATTGAGCTACGTGTGCGTTAAACACAACCGGTTACATACATCAGGATGGGACAAAATCATTTTACGGTCCAGATCTTATTTTGCCCCTTTTGGAAATCGAATTGAATTAGCACTACTGTAGAGGGTTATTTCAGCACGTCTTTGAGTAAATGAAAACAGATCATTTGTTCGTTTTGGGTCCAAATGATGTCTCTGACGCCCAGTTTGTAGGCGTTGAAGCGGTCTATTCATTTTTTTTTAACTTGTTCTGAACTCTTCTACATATTCTTTTGCTCTCTGTTCATTTCTGCTGAGCTACGGAAAGAATCCGAGATTCCGTTTTGCTTATTTGATCGACTGGTCACCGCTTTACAAAACGCAATTGCTTTTCTGATTGCTACGAGTCGAGATGAAAAGAACACAGTAGTTAGTCGTTTTATGTGTTGGGTATTTGTTTTCACGATTGCCGTGCTCATCCGTACTTCCGGAAATCAATGCTACCAAGTAGCCACAATATTAAGATAAGGGCTTTAAAAAATTGAATTCTCTTTTGTAATCTTAAAAGAATACTGTAACTCAGAACAAGCAACTCTGGTTATACTCTGAATACCAAGTTTCGTGTTTCGGTGTAAGATAGGTCATTATATTTAAGCATACACTATGGACATTGTCTTAACACTTTAGTTTAAATCCATATATGGGAAAGAGATGCTGCTGGAGAATGCGCATAGAATATATTATGTGATGTTAAATTTTAATGGATCTGCGTGCTGTGCTGTGCTGTGTGGTTTCCTCGCACATTTTCATGCATTTATATTCCTGAAATAAACTTGGCAGAGCATTTGAATAACAAACATTTTAAACACTGGATTACAGGCGAGCTGTTAATGAGTCACAACACAGCTGTAAAACGTCGGGTTCCGTTGAGTAGACTACGTATTTGTCGGTATTTTTTATTTTGTCTTATAACGAATGACAACTCCAGTTTAACTCTCGACTCAGAACTAATAGAACACATATCGATTTTTAAATGGGGGCAGCACAAGTCACTGATAAAACCAGCACAAAAACGCGTGTTTTAATAAGTCTTTGGATGACATTTTGTAAAAATACATGAAGTTGCACTTTGTTTTTTGTGGTGTTCGGTTTAGTATAGTAGGTTAGTGTTTTAGCAATTTCTGCTACCACCTGTAATGTGCCATTTCATCGCTAGGGGGTACTGTTACGCTAGTACACATTCTGTCGGATTTCTCGACGTACTGGATTAATGTTGCAAAGGCCTTTAACACGTTAGAAGCCACGTTTTAAAACTTCTACATCACCGGCTCAATACTGATAATTTCACGAAGGCATCTACTACATAAAATAGGCGTACTATTTCTCTCGATGTAAAAATGGCTGTGAACTCGCTATTTTGAAACATCTAATTTTAGGTGGAGAAGAGAATAAACGCGTCGTTGTGAACCTTGCATTGTCCGACATTAACGACAAAGCGGAGCTCCCGTGACTGGACTGAGCTACCAAGCAGGTGTTCTCCTGTCTTATCTTAAACACGGCTCCATGCCCCAAAAGTGCTACTGTAGATAACAGGATGAACACCCATCGTTTTGGACTACACCTAAAATCAGTAGTCATTTATACGACTGGTTTCAAAACAGTACTAATGAAAACGTGATTGTAGTATATGGAAGTAACGTTAAGTAAACTTTTAAGTGTTTAAAAAAATAAAAGAAAATTAAAAAATGCAAAAAAAAACGTTATAAAGAATTACGTTATTACCATAATTACTGGAAACATTACAAACAGAACGGTTTTATTTAAAGCTGTTTAATACTAACGTTAGTTACAAAGACAGCTAAGAAAAGGCGATTTAAACCACCCGCTCCTGTTGTTTTTTTGCTTAAACATTCATGGTTCACAGCCCTTAAATGCAGTTGTATCCCATCCGTGGAAGAGAAACTATGGGCCTGTCCATGGGACTAAGCGTTTTAGGTCGTGAGTAACTACTATTGTCGCCGACAATAATAAATAAGATTTTACTTTTATTATTGTCGGCGATGGTGATAACCGTGAGGTGAACGTTTAATTTGCACAAATCTATTGTAGAATATTTTCTATTGTTTTATCCCAGATTTTACGACGTACTAGAGTCTCGGATTTAAAGCCCGCGGCCTCAAAGCGGTTTTAAGACCATTTTAATTTGATTTTTACGCTTGAACAAGGCCGAACGCGAGAACGGTTAGTTTTTGCGAGGGTCACCATTTTTAGCCATGATTTTAAATCGCATGTAAATCATTCCGCTGGGGTGGGTGTAGCTAATCCATTGATCTGGGATGAATACTGTGGCTACTTTCAGACCTTCCTTGGTTATTATGACTAATAAAAAAACGGTCTCCGAATGACCAGGGAAAAACTCTTCTTCTAAAACCCCTCTGTTAGTTTGGCTAGCAATTTACATTCCTTTGTGCAAAGAACGTGTAATCCCTCCTCCATCACGCCAAGAATAGACAACAGATTTATTGTCCTAGTCAACAAATCGTTTAGGTCTTTCCAAAGCCATTACCGTGTAATAGACCGAGGTCCCCCTTAAAACTCCGCTTCATCTTATCACACGAACCACTGCCTCCTAAATACTGAGCAAGAAACCCCGGTGTCCTCGCCATTGTCCCCACCGTGTCTATTCATGGCTAATTCACTTCTTCAAACTAACTATCCCCTGTGTGTTGCAGGGTGGGTGGCACGTCCGGCCTTCCCGCCGCCCCGTCCCGCGTCCATTCCCATCGTCCGAGCGCGGCGGGTTCCCTGTCCGCCGGGCGTGCGCACTCCCGAGCGGCGCGGAGAAAAAGCGGGCGGCGTCGTCAGCTTTCCCCTTTCACGCGTTCCGCGCCGCACAATGAAACCTACCAAGGCGTTAGCACTGGGGGGGGGAGAGACATGAAAAGCAAACACGGCGAGAGATTACATGGCTTTAAAGTAAGACGAGGCTGAAGAGTTAAAAAAAAAACCCAGGCGAGAGGTGAGGGAGAGGTCTCTTCCAAGGGACTGAGGTATTAGAGAGTTATTAACGCAAGGGGCTAAAAATGCATAACTGTACTGAAAAAGTATCCCGCTAACTGCGAACCACCAAAACCGTACGGAACTACGGGCAGTTTTTTAACCCCCGTTTTTGTTTGCTTTATGTCTTGGACGAACCGAAATTAAAACGATTTGCCTCATTCTTTCTGGTTCCTTCTTCCAGTCAATTCGACTAAACACGCTGGGTCTCTTGGAAACGAGAGCATTTTCTTCGATCAAAGCGTCATATGTGTGGGAAATGTGTGCTGGCATCGCTGGCAAGTGTGTCTGCTTTTACAAATTGTGGAAAATAGTTGCGATTAAAAACTGAAAAACCTGCTACTCAAAGTCTGGTACGTCGAAAGTTCGTGTAACAGTTTCAGCGCCCGTCTGTGGGGGGTAATTAAATATAAAAGCCGGATGCGAAAAATACACAAACTATTTTAATGCTATGCATTTTAAATTGAGCAATTCGAAATAATAAGGATTCTTCGGGGATTTTTTTCCGTTTCAATCTTTTGAGTAAAAGATATCATTAACAAACAATCTCGGAACTACTTGGAGAAAAGTAACATGCAATAATCGGAGCGTGTCAAGGTTTGGCGAGTTCCATATGATAAATATGCACCTAATTTCGGATTAGGTCGCTCAAATGATTTAGAGAAGAGGTATCCGTGCTGTTTTCCGCGAACTCGCTGGTTCTTATCCCCAAATCCCAGAGCCCACCACAGCGCTGTTCTTGGTAATCGCGAGCCATACGCACACAAATGGCAGGTGCAGAAAATCACTGAAACCCGGCGACCTGACGAACAACACACTAGCGTTACCACAGCAGAGGACACAGTAAGCAGCAGGACAGTCAGTGTGGTTGCAAATATCTGTAACTCCGTTCCTGTAATTAATTAAGCAGATTAATTGTTTTGATTTGCACTGCGGCATTGGTGTAATTCTACAGAGCGTGATTATTTTCATTAACTTCAGGCAATCGCTAAGCAGCAAGGTAGTCTTCATACTCCTAAACTACATCACATGCCCACAAAGAGCTCCAGCGGTTTCCCGCCTCTGCATAATGTACGGAATAATATAGGATGGGAAGGAGAAAAATGTTGCGAGACATTAAAGTGTTTTTAGTTACAAAAGGATGTAATATATAATAAACCGCAGGTTTCACATTATATAGATTTTACCTTTCAAATTGCTTAGCAGGGCAGGGCGATGTCATTCGGGAATTCGTTCACTCGTTTACTCATTTTGTTGAAATGCGCTTGTTTTCGTGTTATTGTTTGCTGTAAACAAACATCGGCTGGTTCTACACCAGGAAACCACAGTGTTTGCTGTTTGTTGTTTACAAGCGACGGGAAGGAAAGGTTCTAAGACGCGTAATTATGACTGCTTTAAAGGCAATCCTGGAAAAAAACACAGGTTAGTTGTCATTTGTCACCCGCGACCACCGAGCTAGAGCCCTGCACTTGCCCGATTCAACTGGCCGCATTAATTAACGTCATCAGTCAGCTGGGCGCAGTGATGGATGCTTTCCAGCCCTTGGCCTAAAGCAGGAACTCCGTCAGTCGCCATATATTCTTATGCGGGCTTGTTGTTTCACCCATAGAGAGACACCCCGAGCAACTACACAACCTATTTTGAAATCTCTTTTATACAGACTGTGAGGGAGAGATGGGGGGCAGATGTTCCCCCCCACATCTGTCGGCTTTTGTGTGCCCCTTCTCCGAGGCTTAAACAAGAGGTTACCCCCGAGCGACCGTACAGCGCCACTCGTCACAATCAAGCCCCGCGAAGGCTTTGATGCCTGTGTTTGGACACAGGCAATTGTCTCTAATTATTGTTTTTCTTTTCAGTTTGCCCAACGTGGAGAGGCCTGAATGGAGGAGAGAAAGGGGTTACCCCGGTGGAGTGACCCCGCTTCCCCCTAGCACGCCACCCCGGCGTCCCCCGCACGCACGCTTTCACAGCCCGCGGGAAGACTCCTTCAAGAAGGTCTGTTCGGGGCCACAAGTGGCAAAAGGAATCTTAACGAACGTGAGGAGACAATATGGGCTCGGATCCTCTGAAGACGATTTCTAAAGACGCAAGAACATTTGTCCAAACAAGCCGCAGATGGAGAAGTGAAAACCATTTGGACAGAATGTTTAACAAGGAAGGAAAATGATTTTCAGATGGAGAGGAAGTGGAAAGCAGAGATTAAAACCCAGACTTTCCCACCACTCATAAATAAAACATTAAAACGTCCCTCCTGGTCTATGCCTGTATAGGAATGCAAGAATTAAAAGTGTTTAGTTTTTTTTTTTGTATGCACAAAGTGCCGCCCGGAATAAGCTTGTGTAAAAATGAACATTAAGTAATTAGTGCGGTCGTTTTTAATGCCTATAACTAATTAGCGGGCACTTGGCTAAAAAACGCCTTTGGAGGTTGTTATAACATGCTGCAATGAACGGAGCTCTCTATGAAATTAATTGCGGATATTAGATTACATGCAGCCTTGATCATCTTGCCAAAATTTAATCCAAGTAATCCATTTACACAGCTCTCCAAGGCTGTACTGTTGACACAAGCTGTTATTTTTATTAACTCTTAATTATTTGGGTAACAAAACGCTCAGATGATCAGATGTCGGATTTTCTCGAATGGGCGGGAAACGCCGAATGTAATAGTCCCTCTTTCTTTCTGTCCTCATAATAACATGTCATCTTTCTAATGATTTCATTACATGACATCATGGGCTAAAAACGGGAACGGATTCTCATCCCCTCAAAGCAAACGTACGTTGTGTAGGAACCAAAATTAAACCACATGTCTTTCTATAGCTTCCATGTGATCAATTAAATCCATGTTACTCATTTACCACAAAGCATATGTTCTGCTTAGGATGCGTTCTTCTGGACTGGTTTTCATCCCTGTTTTTCCCTGGTTTCCTCGCTATTTGGAGTCTCGGTTATCACTGGCTCGACGCTGCCAGTGTTAAAGTTTCCAGGGAGGCAAGGAGCTCTCAGTCCCCTCGATAATAAAGACAGATTCAGCGCAGACGTGTGGGGTCCCGGGTCCAAACATCTAACTGAGCAGGTCCACAATTACAGCATCACCAAAGGTAGCCAAAAATCAACTTCTCCCTGACAACACGCCGCGCAAGATGTATCCCCGAGACCACACACAAGCACAGAACGGGCTGTTGTGTCTGGAGCGGAGGGAAGGACGAATTTGAGAAGGCGAAATTACAAAGATTTGTTAATATGTTCGAGGACAGCTTAATTCATTTAAGCAAAGTTGATACAAAGGTTTTGATGTGGCACTGTTTTTTTTAAAGAAAAAAGACATTATCACGGGTCACAACACGGGGTAGTTATATGGTTAGCGTTCTAAATTACTATGTATCTAAATGTTCGTTTTCCATTATTATTATTATTATTA
This sequence comes from Lepisosteus platostomus, assembly GCF_059453375.1. Classification (NCBI taxonomy): domain Eukaryota; kingdom Metazoa; phylum Chordata; class Actinopteri; order Semionotiformes; family Lepisosteidae; genus Lepisosteus; species Lepisosteus platostomus. The sequence goes on from NC_142621.1 coordinate 32,009,872, forward strand.
TTATTATTATTATTATTATTATTATTATTCTATCCCTCAAGGGAATATATCTTCAAGATTTCCTGGGAAGGCTTTTGCTACAAGTACTTACAATTTTATCTTTATCGTAATTTCCACGCTGAATAAACTAATTTAAAACGTTGCCTCACGGCCCAAACCGCGAAACCGTTTCAAAAGACCTTAATTAATAATTACTTGATTATTTCCACGCCTCGCCTCTTTGAAACCGGAACTGAAAGGGGGTTAAAGACATTTATCTGCATCGGCAGTGTCGGGGGGAGAATCAAATAAATTAAATACGCGCGTTGTTCAAACAAATAAGAAAGAAATTCGGTTTCCTTGAGGTTTACGCAGGTGGCTCTTCCGCCTGAGAGAGACGGGCACATCTGGCAAAGGTTAATACCGCGCTGTGATTGGAGAAAGAAGGGCCCGCTGTCACTCTCTGACACCGAGTAAACAAAGGGTTCGTACAGATTAATGCTATTATTGTAGGTACAATCCTGGGTTCGTTTCAGGGTTTTAGGCATTCATGTGAAGGAAAACAGAGCTTTCACTGGCCGATTATCAAACTTTATTGATTAAAAAAAAACTAGCAGACCAAACATGGAGAAGAAGACGAAAAAAAGAATAACGGACACATTTGTGTCCTCAACCGTCCACACCACACTTTTCCCTGGGTCAGAGATGAAATAAAACTTCACTCGCACCAAACACAAAACACTGAACACGTTAACCCAAATATGTCTCACATTATTATGAGTGAGGCTGATGTACAGCACAATGTGATCCACGGGTAAAAAAATGTTAACTTAGAAATGAAAACTTGAAATGTTATTAAATTTGAAGAAGCTGAAATGTCTTATCTTCTGTGTTAAGAGTTGATTAGCAAAGCGAAGTAACTGATGTGATGACACCGAAGATGAGCAACAAGATGTGTAACATATAAATAAAAGTAGGACTTTTCCGAACATGTGAGAATATAAATTGGTTATAAAGAAAAATGTATGTTCACTGACTAAAAACAGTATCGACAGACATTTAGCAATGAATTTGGAAAAAAACCTCCTTGGTAACAGTTATAAGCCTCCTGCACTCCTCATTTAATTTAGATTTTGTGTAACTTAATCGACGGGACATTGCCAGCTTTGCTGCAATTACTACAATCAAAATATTAATACTAAAATCACATGGTAACCCCACTCCACACTGTATTCAGTAACGAAACATTACACTAATAAAACATAATACTCAGTATCTCGCACTATCCCGAATTAATTACTAACTGGCTGCAGTTACTCACGAATAATATAATTGGAATGCTTTTTTTTTCTATCCATTTCAAGTGAATCGACTATACAAAGTGATCTCTACTCTCTCCATCTCAGCTGTAGTCGATAGTTCGTAATTTGGAATGCAATTCGCGCGGTCAGAGAAACGCGAGGTGAAGGAGCGTGGCCTTCAGTGACACTCAATGAGTTCCAAGCGGAAGTGGTGTCACCCATGTCTCATTAGACTCGTGAAAATGACAGGGTGACATTGGTTGTTAGTAGTTTATTGATCTGAAAATATCATCCAGCCCTTTCTTGAGAGTTATCATCGATGAAACTTCAACAACGGCCAGGCAGTTCATTCAAGACTCTTACAGCTCCGCTTAAAGACGTGCGTCCAATCTGGAAACCCAGATAAAGCTGCTCATTATTTTCTATTGTGTTTTCAGCTCCCTTTTCATCGACTTTCAATTAGCCCAATTGACTGAGCTTTCGGGGGTTTGAATTATTGAATCCGATGCCCTTATAATTTACTCCGTTCAAGACTACAAAAAATAAATTCTCTTCATCTATGCTTGTATGCCTTTAAGGACAGGACTGGCTACGGTGGCTCTTTGTTCTACTCTTTCCAGAGAGGCTGTTTTGAAGAGTAGTGACAACCTTTGTGCCTTACCTTAAATGGGGTCTTCCTTATTCATTTAAACTATTTTAACCGTAGGATATAGAAGATTCTTAACCCACATCTCACGTTGTCGGGATGAAGACAAAAATACCCATGTGACTGCCTCAAATTTCCCCTAGCTTTTCCCTAACAGAAGTTTATTTAATTTAGCAGAGAATGAGATATGAATATGTCATGCAGTATATATTTTTCGTTTAACTGGAACTCTTGCACTTAAACAGCTACAGTACATGCTTTGTAAAAAATGTGAGTTCCATGCATCAAGTCCTATTTTGAAGAGATTTTAAGGAAAAACAAATAGAAAAAGAAGACTACATTGTGCATTAAGACATACTGCCTTCCTGTGACACCAGAACAGTTGTTTTTCAGCCAGGTTTTCTAATGTGTTGAATTAACTTCACCTCCATTACTAAACCCCAGCACTCTGTCAGTGGATTAAGGAAAACCAGGTAGCATAAGACAGACTAGCAAACTAGAGGAGGTTCACCCAGCTCACTGCTACTAGTTATACACAAAAACATAAGAAAACTCACAACTGACAGAAGGCCAATCAGTCCATTTCGGTGTGGTGTGTTCTATTTCTTGAAAGCAGTCAGGATGTCTTTAACAACATGGCTGTGCAGCTTGTTCCATACACCTACAACCCTTGGAGTAAAGAAGTGCCTCCTGAACATAGTTTTAAATACATTTCCCCATAGTTTCCACTTCAGTCTTTTTGTTAATGTTTCACTATTGATTCTGAAAAACTAAAGTTCAGTTCTTTCCCATTTTATTAATCCCAAGAATGTGTCAGGTCCCTTTAGCCTGACTAAACTTACAGTATCTGTTTCACTAACAGTTGCATAACCAACTGTGATCCTCCCTCCTGGATCTTCAAATACTGGTTTTAGCACTACAAGAGCCTACCAGTATTACATACTGTCCCTTTACATAGCACTGGCTTAGCTGTATTGAGATAAGCTGTGCTCCTCAGGAAAAGCACACCTGAATAAAATCCAACAAGGCAACACAGTGGCAGCATCTGTATAAAGATACTACACACCTGCCTGTTTACTGTATACTCCCCATACACACAGTTCATGGCACTCTCCCACACACTGCACTGCACAACCCACTCCACACTACACTCGCTGACAGTCTCCCAGCTACACACAGCTGCAGACCTATTACAAGCTACAGAGCAGATAAGCATTCACACCATTTTAAAAGCAGTAAATGAAAGCATTAAATACACAAAAAATATCAGCGGGGGATGTAACTGACTACATAATCAAAATAAGAAAAACGTCTAAATGGATGCATAGATGGGAAGAATTTGTAAAAAGGAAAATTAACTGTTGAAACAAATACTTCATAACTTTATCCCATATTAACACTGTACCAGCCTTTCTTGTGTCTGTATTACGAGATTATACCACACATTTTTTCATACATATGAACCTTCATTTAAAAATTAAAAGACATATTTGTACTGTGACTTTTTTACAATTGTAATCAGAGAAGAGGCCACTATTTCAGTGAGCATCAAAACACAGTACATGTATTTATATGTCACCTGTTTCTGGGTAGTTGCTACAATGCTACAGTCACTGTGTTACAGAATGAGCTGCAGCACATCATTGTGTGCTGTATTTCAGCTTTGGCTCAGTATCAGTAATGCTTAGTTTAGCATTTGTCCTGTGCAATGAGAGATGACAGTAAAGATAGAATATACACACTGATTCCCAACGTGAGAGCACTGAATATGACTTATTTTCCACTGAAAAATCACTTCATATTTTAAATGAAGTAAGTTTGGATTCTCATTCAACACGCCTGACATCACAGCCAAACACGTTCCATGTAAAAACAATTTCCACTGGAGAGGTAAAATGGATTAGAACGCTGTGCTCATGTGGCATATATAACACCATGTGTATTGCATCAGAGCAAAGAATTACTCTTTTATATGGTTCTGTGCCATTCAGATTTCACAGCCCAAGCTGATGTCTGTATCAGTTCTGCTCTCTGATCTTTACTGGCACACTCGAGAAAGCAGGATCTGTTCAGTTCAGGTCCAGGGTAGGCATGGCACTCCTTAAATTACAATGGGTTACAGATATAATTACATGGTAACTACATATGCCATTAAAGAACTACATCTTTGTTGAGAAGATTTGGTTGAAGGTTATAAACTAGCACAATCCAGTTCAACAGCTAATCCTGAAGCTAATCAGAGGAGAGGTCACTATTTAAACATTGCTTCTCCAGACAGGTCTTGCTGTCTGTGGAGCTTCTTCCACTTGAAACATGAACTCAAAAGAATAACAAGTAATAATAAATAACACTATGCAGTACATAAGGTTTCAATTATATTTCCTTTGTTCCGTGATAGTATTTAAAAAACACTGTACAAAATATATCAAGCACATATTGGATGTATGTCCAGACATTCCAATTTGTGAAACAAATGTTGTGATCCAAGAAATAATACATGTTTTATATTATTATTATTTTTATTTTGGTATGCAATTTTGTATCTGTCTTCAGAAGTGCACTTCACCACATTACGTTTCAAATCTGTCCCAGCCTATCTTCACATGCAATTATGTCATCATAGAATGGGTTAGCTAATAAGTTTGAAAAAATCCAGAAAAAACAGAATGAAGTTTAACTTCAGGTTTTCTGCTTCAATCAGTATTTTGTGGACCAAAATATTTCCTCAGCTCAGCTGAAGTTCACTTTCTACTTGAAATGTGAACCATCCTTGCTCTGTTTGACTTGGTGAAATTACATTGATTTAGTAAAATTAGACAAAACCCATTAATTATTTTTTCCAGACTGAAGGTTATGGTTAAGAGCCAAGCCTTGAAAAGTGAGGCACTGAGATATTGTGATATTTTTCATTAAGGTTCTGAGCCACTGTGCAAGCCAGCAGTTATTTTTTTCCACTTCAGTATTCAGGGTTTATAAAAATACTCTGTCACTGGAATCCACAGGACACTATTTATCCAGGACAGAATCCATCCACCTTTCAACAGGTTCACTCAAAGTCTTGGAGAGCCACAGAAGGGAGCACACAATCATGTTAAAGTCAAGATATACTGTACTTTCTAACACTTCATGGACATGGAATGACTGCAATATGATTTTTTTTCCAGATGTCTGCTACCAAACTCTTATTTGTTTATTTAAAATATCCTGATGTACAAAAAAAAACACCGTCTTGGATATTTCATGTACATCTGCAGCTGTCAGAAAGCTTCTTCACACCTAAGGAGGAGAAGGAGTTGAGACAATGGAAATTAGTATTATTACATTCTGAAGTAACTCTCTAGGGCTCTTGGTGATTCTTGATAGATTGGAAACTATGTGGAAGTGCATTAAAAAGAAGAACAGGAAGTATCACTTTACACAAAGGGTTGTGGGGGTATGGAACACAGTTCCCAGTTATGTTGTTGAGACTTATACTTTGGCTTCTTTCAAGAAGAAATTCTTGAATTAATTAGCTACTAACTAGCGAATCAGGCCAAAGCACCGGAATCCTAACTTCTGATTCTGTGTGAATCTACCCAAAACGCTTTGCGTTGGGTCTGCCTGTGTGGCTGTCCTTGGGAACCAGACTGGCCATGGGAATCTTATTACCGGTGCATCTTGCAGAGTCCTGCCATATTCAAATGTGCAGCTTTTGTATAAATACTTCAAGGTTCAACTTCAAGGTGTTTGAAAAGCAGCATTTCCTCCCAGCTTCCCCATGTGTCCAAAGGCATGACACAAAGATAAATGTGTAAGGCTCTCAGGATGTCCGAAAGTTAGTTTGTTCATTCTAACATGGAGAGGCTCTACAAAATCGTACCACCCTTAAATCACAGTTATGGAATCACAAGAGCTCTGTAGGAAAAATTCGATTCCACTCACCATAGCTCACTAGGTAGCAAACAGGCGAAATCGATAACAAAACAGCATACTGCCTCCAAACCAGTAGTAAGACTAGAAATTACCATAGAGGTGCGAATGCAGGGGGGCTATTACTGGCTTTTTGGACACTGCTGGCTCCACAAGTCCATGGGCAAAATGGCTGCTTGCTGTTAAATGTCATTTATTTCCATTTTACTCAACAACTTGTAGCTGCTGAGAACTGTGGCCATGGGCCAATGACAAAGAAAGTTAAAGATGAGAGTGCACACTTCATCCACCTCATCAGCTAGCATGGCTCACGCGTGTCATCAATAAACCCGATCAGCTCCTCCTTCTATTTACCCTTTAACTCCCACGATTCAAGTCTCTGCAAAGGGATATGGGAGCCCAGGAAGCAGAGAGATAGATGGCTGGTAGAGAGGAACAGTCTGCAGTGTAAGTGATTGCAAGGTACTGTATCTGCACATTTACAGAGCCCTTCAATTGTTAAATAAATCATATCCATCATAAAGCTACAAAACTGCACACTGTCAGCACTGCAGAAGACAACATATGTCAAAATGTTATTAGCTTTACAGTTTTTGTGCTTTAACTCAAAACAGCAAAATGTAACTAAAACTATAAAAATGTAGAACCTGTTCATAATGCCCTTTTATTTGCTTTTCCTAATTCAGATTCTATATGAAACCCAAGTGCTGGATTTTGCCACATAGCTTGGAAAAACTGAATTGACTTGACACAGGAACTGCCAGAAGAGTCATGGCTGTTTTGTATTAAGAGCACAGCATATGAACTTGTGTCCCACCTGTCCGTTCTTCAGGGGTGAAAGAAAATAGCATTTTAAAAAAATTCTTCAGTCTTTCATCCCAGTGACATCTAACAGCATTTACAGACAGGACAAACCAATAAAAATAAAAACAAGTGGGGAGTACATCTGTCCCCCACTGTTGAGAACAATGTTCATTATTGAATTTCAACCCTGGATAAACATCACCAAAACAGCAGGAATATAGAGCTGGTTATTTGTTTATTTGGCTATTTGATGATTGTTTTCCACTAAGGAATAGCAAGGCAATATTTAATATTTGAATAAAGAGAGTTAACAGATTCTCCATTAAGAGAAACCAGGATAACTTCTCTTTTGGTATCTTTCATAATGAAGTAGTTAAACTCAAGCTTTTTTCTTTAGGTCAGAGAATATAGAGTATACCTCACAAAAGAATTGATGCTTGATACAGTACATGTCCTCCATGCTGCTAAAACGTGTTTTTACATTAATCTTAATATTCATTTCAGTCGTGTCTTTAGTGCAGTAGCCATAAATAGAAATCTTCAAGGTATTGGCCTAATCAAATGTCTTTATAAATCAAGTCAGAGTCGAGAGCAAAAAAAAAAAAGACACTTCATAGACTTCACGGTAAGGTCCCTCGAAGCACAACGGATCACTGACTTTTCACATGTCAGGCAAAAAAAAAACGAAGTCAATTATGTATTAGAAGCTCAAAAATAAAGGGAATGCTTTTGTGTTTAGGGGGTATTTTGTCTTTAGTAGTAACGCAATTGTCGTGTTCATCAATATTAAAGAACGGTGACCTATCGGAGAGAGATTTTGTACCAATATATTAGTTAATTGATTTAGCATGTATAACAGCACTCTAATGAATATTCATCCTATTTTAGAGGTATATATTTCCTGATTCTTCAAAGGCGCCGTCCGATATTATTTTTTATAATATACAAGAACGACGCACTTTAATTACACTTAGGCCATCAACTATAACCCCGAGACTTTAAATCATATCCGAGTACCCTTCGTTTTCACGAAGTATTGAGAGAAACACTAGCAGAATCGTAAATTCAAATATATCGAATCACGAAAAGGTCGATAACCATCAAACCCAGTTAATTCCCAACAAATTATCTAATCCAGATGTTGCACGTCGAGTGTAAACACCGTGCCCTATAGAATCATAAAATAAATAAGCATGAAACGGTTGAGTTTCAAACAGCGCCTAACCCAGCCCGGGACCTCTGGAGTCCTCATCTTTAAAACAGGAAAATGTAAATATGGTAATATTTAGCACGTGTTTTAAAACAGATCGGTTTTCTTAAGGCCCACACACGACACGGCCTCCCAGCGCCGGCTCTGCTCTGCACGTGAAATCGTCTTCGTGTTTGTTTGCGGATTTAAACCCTGGAGTTCAACTAGGCCTTTCACCCATTGAGACGTGTCACAGACTGCACTGACTGCTGATCTGATAATCTGGCTATATCTAATGTTTCTCGAAAGGAAAAGAGGGGAAACACACGCACATATGGAGATACTTAAGGACCACCAGGTGAGGAAAATTGTGCATTTTCGAATAAATTCAGAAAAGCCCATTTATTGCCTAATTACACGGGATTGTCCATTGATGACATACTTCAGAATTCAGTGGTGTCTTCCAAAACTGATGCACAGTATTTGGTTAAAGTCTAACGCATTTAGTACGTTGGGAGCTAGACTTCCCGTATTATTTTGTTAAGGTCCGAAAACCAAAAGGTCCAGAACTTGCAGAAAAACAGGCTTGTAAAATTGATATCCATATATTAAAACTTTCATCGTATTAGTATTTATAGTTCTTCAATATATGTTAGTATTTATAGCCAATTTGTTGTGCTCTAATAAATAGAGTGCTCTATTTATCAACACTACATATGGCAGTCATTTAAAAAAAACTAATGGCAGTCAGATGTGCTTGCTTGCAGCTGTACGCTCTTTCGCATTCAGCTTTAAACGTTGAAGGTATGTAAAGGTACAGTGATAGCGCAGCGTCGGCTTCCGACAGAGCTATAGCCTTCAGCTTACACTAACTCTCATTAAACAAAAAAACACAAACCGGTGACTTCGAGGGCCTCCTAGTTACTCAAAGCAACACCCTTCGTGCCCAAATAGGGACAACACAATGTCTGTTACAATCGATAGCTTATTGAACTCATAAAAACTAATACTATTCCTTCGACCGTTTTAACACAAACGAAGCAGACCCCGTTCAAACAGTAGTGGATGCTTTCGTAACATGTTTTGGGAATATAGCGAGAGAAACATACACGTTGCATATAACCTATGATACAACACACAAATATAATTCTGTAACGCACAAATACACATCTATTATTCCTGTATAAAACGCGGGTTAGTCTACAAAGCGTTAAATAATGTTTTCTCCCGTACTTTGTCATTTTCCAAGCGGTTGGATACACTTCTTAGAATAAACAGGGACTTAAGTTCCTATAAAACCTAACCTGGTTTTATAAGCCGGGCGATGTTGAAACTACGCGATGTAAGTTCATTACAGAATGCCGATGGCCATGTTCGTACATCGGATGCCCTCCAGCACATTTTAAATGTAGATAAAGAATATAAAATATTCCTTTTATGCCCGGCGGCTTGGACAGTCGTGTTAGAAGTCTGGAGCTCTTTCAGAAACACGGGCCTTTTTCTCAGTCCCCGAGGGACTTTTCTCTTTCTTAACGTAATAAAACCGCACTGGGATCCGTTAAACCAGAATTTTCCAGCCCTGGGTCGGGAAACACCTGGTGCTTAAGGTGTATTCAGAGTGGATAACATCCTGTTAATCTTAACTAATTAAGACAGTATTTCCACTGAAGTCACAGAGTTCTGCAGAACCAGGATGGGGAGGAACTCCTGGTATACACGACACGATACGTGTTTACATGTCGTAGCGCCTTGGCTCCTTGTATAGTTGTCGTTATAGGAAGGAGATGAATATAAAAAACTGCTCAAAGGGAAATTTGATTTGCTTGGCATTCCTTCTGTTAGTTGTAGACCCGAGGCTATATTACTGTAAACACTGGATGTTGGGCATTAAACACCCACTAAAACAACTTATTAACGGCCTAACAATTTCTCACAATCCTTTCCTAACACTTCCTCCTCGCTTTTCACGTCTAACAGGAGAGTTGAGCCATATTCGTGGAATGGTGGCTGTATTATTAGTGTGCAGCGGTACTGCAATCGTCTGAAAATACACTGCGCCCCCTTAGATAAAGATGCCTGCTAAACGATTAATAATCTGGTCATTTTTTTCACAATATATATTATACTTGCATTACAGTGAGCAATATTATAATAATTAAAGAAATACACTAGAAAACTGAGTGATGAATTAAACCTTTCGAAAAACAGCGTCTTGACACTTTTGCTGCGCTCTTTTTTCCTAACATATTCGATATATACTGTATATACATTTATTTCCAATTAATGAATTGTTAAAAGTCCGATAATGATTTTTTTCCACGACTAACAATAAATGCTCACTTTTATGGTAACCTATATGAAATACAGAATTCATGCACAACCAACAGGCCACAGGCATGCCATTGCAATTTCATTTGGCAATTGAATTGAATAAAGTGTGTCATCGGCAATAATTCGGAGAACCCAGGAGCGGAAATTCAGTACACAGAGTGAACAAATTTACACTGCGTAAACAACATAACTACTTAAGAACAGGTCAGACCTCTAAAACCCTTGACACCCAAGTTGCTTTCACACAAAAAAAAATCCGGTTCCGCCCGTGCTCTCCGAATTCAGTACAGTCAGTACGAACTTTCCCTTTCCCTCCGATGTAGCACAGGATAAGTTTGGAATCGATTGTGTTTGTTTTTAAAAAAACACACCAAGCCGCTGCCTATGGCTAAGTGCTATACTGTAGCGGTCTTGTGTATGTTGCCAATTAGCTTTGCTATAAATACAGACCTCCATCCATCACTAGTCTCTGGGTGTCTATAGGGGAGATCTAATTGGTTTCAGATGCCCTGCTTTCTGAGCCCGCTACCCGCCTTGGAGACCCGCTGAGAGGACCAAAAGTGCCCCTTGAAGAATGAGTGACAAGTGAACCGGTGAGCCCTCCGGGGTGTCCCGGAGAATGAAGAGCGCCGATAGCAACGGACAGGGACCCTACCGACGTGAATTATTGTATTCTAACTCACTTTCTCAAATCTCCACAGACCTCTGGGGGAGGGGAACGTGGGTCTGTAGTCGCAAGAGGGAGATTAAGGCGGCTTTGACGAATTATTGGTCTCTTTTTGTTTTATTCCCTCCCATCTCGTTCACTTTTACAAGCAGCCCAATCCTCCTCCAAGCCTCCAATTCCCTTGGAATTTTGTGAATGCCGGGAAGAAGCCAAAACAAACTCTTTACAGCAGGTTGGGGGAGGTCACGGACCTGTCTGCTGAGCGCCTCGCGTAAAAAATACAATATTTACACAGAATTTGCTTGAAGAGCAACAACTCCGAAATAAATCTCTCGTATCACGAATACTCGAACAGCTAAAGCCTGCTTTCAATAAACCACTCCAACATTTATCAATCCCCTCTTCTTGTTTCGTCACATTTATACGCAAAAGGGCAAACAGAATTATAGTAGGCGCTCGGTAGGCTGAAACTAAACTTTAAGATGTTCTTTTATTTTAAAACGACCGCGGTTGTTCAGACTGGGCGCTGTCCTTTTTGGAAGTCAAAAGTAGCTATTTTGTTTCTGCATATAAAAAAAAACTACACCTCAATTGACTGATGAAACTGTATGTGGAGATAAAGGCAAGATGTGCTGAATCGCTTCAGAAGGTGGCCTGGTGCTGGCAGATCACAGCGGCGTGTGCGTTGCTGTGTCTGCGGGGTGTCTGCGCCGGCGACTCGGCTCTCGGTCACACAGTTGCGGGGAGGAGGTCAGAGCTCCGCGGATTAACACCTAGCTCGGCTGGATCGGGCGAGGCCAGCTCCTCGATTGACCTCAGACCCGGGAGAGCGGTGATCAATGCCACTTATTAGCACGAAATTAGTATTGATCCCCAACCCTGACGGCGCGTCATGTGCCTCACGATACGGCGTGATTATTTAACTAACTGTATTTATTGATTGTATTGTATAAAGCTGCGGTGCAGAACTGATGTATGGGGCACCGATGTGCTGTTATCTTATTTATGTGTGCTATTGATATATCTATAAGACGATTCATATGCGCGACAGAATACGAAGAAATTGTTGTTATGGAACGATAGAATTTAAAAAAGCTTAAGCGCTTTGACAAGTATTTTGATAGTAATATTATAACGAAGAATGAAGTCCACTCATCCAGCTAGGTTGTCGCGCGTTTAAATGGAGTAAATTTACTTTTAACTTCACCCATTATTTTGTGGTTTGTTAACACTGAAAATGCAACGGCCCTTACTTGCGGACATTACAATGGCACATCTGTTACTCAACCCCTCTCTGCGCTTTTCAAGATGTGACACACCGCGCAGGCAGCTGGAGTAAGCGAACTGGCCTGTAGAGGGCGACCTGGAGCGCTCTCGACTCTCAGGTTGGTGGGCACCGCGGCCGCCCGCCGAGGAAAGCTCAAAGAATCGGAGGTGGCAAAACTGTTATTCACTGGGCACCGCTGATCCGGAAAACAACGCCGGTATGCCGTGTAATAAAATATTTCTATTGTGTTTAATGCCCGGGCATTAAAGAAACCTCGTCCCTTTGTCATCTCTGACGCCATTGTCAACTTTTTTTATCCGTCAGTGTAATAAAGGTGATCGACAGGAAAGCAGCTGGTGTTCCTACTTCCCTTCAGAGCCCAGTGGAAACGCATGTCGAGAGATCAGGATGGCTTACAGGCCCGGGTGAGCAGCTCGTGGCCCTGGTGTGTCTGTGGTGGGTACACTCCACGCCAATTAGCAGGCTTTGGCTCTTAAAAGAGGCAGCAGGACTCGGGCTCTAAAACGCTGTAAATCCCATTAAAGCCCTCTCATTAGAGCATGAGCCTCATTAGAGCCCAGCTGAGGGGGCTGGTTCCCACGAGGGTCTGCACAGCCCCTGCGCCACAGCCATTAGGGGTAATACTGAAGCATTTAACAATTACACACCAATTAACTAATCAGCCATTTCATTAGAACAGAGATTTAAAACGTACAGTACATGGCCGCACACATGCAGTAATATCTGTACCCCCCCCCAACACACACGCGTACTCGTGAGACTTGAGCGGAGAGCTTTCCCATGTTGGACTTCAGGTTTTTTTTATGTGCTGTGAACTTTTTCAAGTCTTTTTTCAGTCATTGCAGTTTGGAATGAATCAATTGAGCCTCATGTAGAAACAGATGGGGAAATTAATGCGACGTTTAAAACTGGGTGGATTTTGTTTTTGTTAAAAAGAAGGAATTTTCCGTTAATCCTTTGAGTTCAGGCTACCCTGTGGACAGAGGACAGGTATTCACTAATGCACTACAAATCACATGGGGATTGTGCTTCAGCAACAGCTATGACTCTTCCAATCTGCTTTCTAGAAGCCGTTGTGTTAAAAACAATAAACAATAAAAAATATGGCCAATAAAGTGATCATATCGTACCCTAAGATGGGTGTTTTTAGCCTAGGGTTGAGAACTGTGCTGTCCCATGAGCAGGTAAGACAGGTGTGCTCATGTTGGGTGAGTCACTGGAGACCCCACTGAATGTTCAGAAGCATTGTTCATGCACCAGGAGTGTCTGTGTAGTGCAGTTCTACTGGGTAGAGATGACAAAACGCTGAAGGTTAAAATACTAAAGGCAAGGTTTTTCTGTCACTATTATGCTGCACTGTAACACCAGGTTCTGAATTAAGTCAAAGCTCTGGTGAAGAGATATTTATAGTCATGACTTATTCACAGTTGAATTGCACTGTGGCCCATTTTAAATGAGGATAATCAAGGTGACTATAAATATTTCTTACTGGATTTGTCAAATGCATTTTTCCACAGTGACGTACAGTAGTGTACCATATCTAAACAATCTGTAAAGGTCCAAGTCACAAAATCTCCAATGGGATCAGATGTACAGTATACAAAACCATACAACTCTAATATAATAATAATTATTATTAAATAAAATAATCTTCATAGGGCATTTGCATATTATATTGTATGCACACAAAAGAATGATGCTTACAAAGTAATCAAATCTGAATAAAACGTTGGTATTAATTTATTTTGTCGTCTTAAACCTTACAGGAGTGTTCATTTAAAGACAACCATTTAAAAAACAAACTTTTTTTGGAGATCTGTTCTCTGCGCATGATGCACGGTTAAGATCTTTAAATGATGTCTGAAAACCGTATTGCTAAGGCATAACTCTTGTTTTTAGTTTTTGAAATATCAGGCACAAGAGGATTGTAGATGCTCATAATGCCCGTTGAGAGTTGCTAAGAGTGACCTGAAGGCTACAGTTTGGAGTGGTAACCCTCATGAAAATGGAGATATTCTAAACCTTTGGTAACCTGTATCACCCAAGATTAAATATTTATGTATGCCATTGTCTAATGGAGCATTTCCTAAGTAGCATCCTTAATTTGTTTTTCCCTGGCAAATTAATTCCCTCCCATCAGTAGTGGTGATAGTAATTACTCACATCCTGTCTTTGGCCTCTGATAAAACAAGCTCTCCAAATATTTTAATGGTCAACCCACTTTACAATTACAATTTTGATCCATATATTTCCATAGATTATTCAGGCCAAGAGGAGAGGTCCACACCAAAGGTGTAGTGGGAATGAATTATCAGAGCGGCAACAATTGAGGCACTTCTAGAAAGCTCGGGATCACAGCCACCTGTCCCCAGCACAAGAGCCCAAGAACCGTCTGGAGAATATAACTGCTCAGGAAGGTGCTCGCGGAATTCATCATGGCTCCGCTAACAAAGGTTTGTCATGAAAGACGTTAAGCGATAAGCCCTTTCTCCACATGGCAAGTGACTCATAATGAACTCCAGGGGGAGGTGGGGCTGCTGAGCTGTTAATATCACTGGTTGTGAAACAGGCGGGATGGTTGCTTGGTTTTCTATTTCTAATTAACGGGAGGGGGAATTGGTTTATTGCAAGTGAAGAACAATGAGAGCAATAACAGAAGAGCTAGTAACATTGTTCCCATTGAATTACAGTGTGAGCTTTCCCAGGCTGTATGTGTGACAGGATCCTGTGCAATTGACAATACCAGGCACCTGATATTTTGCGTTGCCTTATTTTGAAGACATTTGCCCAGACAGGCTTAAGGACTTTTAAAGTGTGCTACACTTTGTATTGGGTGCCTCAGCGTCACTCCTGAAGAGTCAGGCTCCTGGCCTGCAGTTCCCACGGATGTAGAAGCAGGCTTCCACCTAGAATGGAACATCTTACTTGTCCTGCATCGACTGATGGCCCGGCAGCTCGTCCTGTCAAGTCTCGTGTCAATGAACAAAGAACAGATCAGAGCAAGAACAAAGGCCTTGAAGACTACAGAGACAGTGTCTCTTCACTGGCCCTCACTTGACCACTCCCTTCATCAATCGGTCCTCCCTGATTCGGCCTCTCACCTCCTGCTGCTCTGTAACATATTCATTCTCTTCACTCTGCTGCCACATAAGCTGGTCATCACCTCCTCTCCCATCCCAGTGGCGAAAACAGTCTTCTAAACTCTTTTAAACAGCCAGAACTGCTACCACACAACCTATCTTCCGGCATCATAACAAAATACCCTCCCTGTTTAAATTACTGTCGCCATTTCTGTCCTTTGTTTATTCTTCCTTTTCTTACTGAAGCTCTCTTTTCAGAGTCACAAATTCAAACATTTGTATAACACTTTGCACTTTTCTGTTGCGGTCCTTGTATAACGTGACACTTGTTCTAACTGATTTCTTTTGTTCACAGCAGTCTTCGTGTCTTGCACTGTTAATATTTTATCGCTCATTGACTTTAAGTCATCTCAGACTTTGGAATTCTGGCTAAATTAATCATCATAATAGTCTCCGTAAATCCTGAAAGCACAGTGCGCTTTAACCAAAACCATATTACTTTCCAAGGACAGGACTGGAAGCAAATAGAAACGTCATTGTTAACTCTTGGAAGCAGAGACATCTGTTGTGGAACGAAGGGGCATTTATAACAAAGAAAATGTGCGAATGATCTGGTTTGAGAGGACGGCACTGTGGCGCACTGGTGAGTATTGCTGCGACCCTGGGCTCATTTCTCGGGGTGCTGTCTGGGTGGAGTTTGTATGTTCTCCTCAGGCCCACATGGGTTTCCTCCAGGTCCTCTAGTTTCCACACACTGGTCAATTGATTTCTGGAACAACTGGCCCTGGTGTGTGTGTGTCTGTGTCTGTCTGCCCTGCAAGCGACTGGCATACCGTCCAGAGTGTATCCTACCTGGTGCCTTTTACTAACTAGGATACGTTCCAGCTCCCCCATGACCCTGTATTGGAATAAAGTGGTTAGAAAGTGTGTGGATGGATTATCTGGTTTTCACTACGTGTTCAAAGAACTGGACTCTGTCAGCCATCCTAATTTCTCAGGTTAGAGTCAATAACTGATTTGTATTCGCATTCCTGTGCTGGAAATAGACCACCACAGGCAGACAAACTTTTCAAAATTATTGAATCAAATCCCCAGGACTGGATATTTAAAATGTAATCAGCTTTTTAACTTCGATGACTGTGAACATGTATCAATCTAATAAGTCTGTTTTGGAATTACCTACAGGATCAGGTCAATGATTAGAGTAAATGCTGCAGAACTGCTCCACCAGGGATGCAGAGCACTTGTGAGAAAAAGCAGCTCTACAGATGGAATTGGGTTTGGACGGCTCCAGCAAAGAGACAATTCTGATGCGGCTTCACCCTGGGCTGACATCTGAAAGCGAGATCACCCAGCAATTGGAGACAATGGCACCAAATTAACAGAAGCCAGTACTCTGGCGCAGGAGAACGCAGCGTGAGAGGCCTGATTAAAAGAATTGTTTCCTGGGAGAGATCCAGCACACCTTTTGGAGCACGGAAATTGACTGACACGCTGGCTGACTGGACGTTTGAAAGTAGGAATGGCAAGAAATGCTTTGCAAATAATTGGAAATGGAAGGTACTCCAAACATCAAGGAGTAGGTCGTCTTTGATCTAACTTAAAACAAGTGCATTAAGGCTGCATTATTGGAAACAAGAATAAAACTGCCCAACAAGTTCTTACAGGGAGGGAGAAGGAGCCTAGAATTTGTCCCACTGTTCACCTATTATTATTTGTTATTATGATGATGTTAAAACAGGAATGTCAGCCTTAACATTAAAGGCAGTGAGATGTCCTCAGTACAAGTGCCAACACAAACAAAGGTGTTTGTGACAGTGCCCTGCGGCTGTTCAGCACAGTAATGCGCCTCTCTAAAGCTCCAGTGATTGTGGCCCTCTCATCTATTCCAGGCTCTCTTACTGGCAGTGCTGGCTGGGTATCCAATGTGCCCCCGACCCTGACTCTCTTGTCTGTCAGGTAGTATCTTTCTGGACAGATCCTTATACGTGAACACTGTTCCCTGAACTCCATGCTTTCAGCAACTCTTGACATGATGAGATTTTTCTATATACCCAGTGATGGACCGTGTTGGTAAATCGAAGAGCAGTTTTGCCATGAATGCTCACTGCTTGATTTGGTTTGGTAGACTGGACGTAGAAGCCACAAGATTCCTCTCAGGAGTATGTTGTAATACCAGGAAGTTTTGCGTTGGTACCAAAAAAAACTTCTGTTTTGTTCTAGGCTTCAGTCTATGTACATTACGGTCCTTACTGGAAACTATACGCACTGACAGCTTGTACTGACGAACACGTTTGGGTTCAAGTAACATGGGTGGAGTGCGTTCAGGGTTTGCCCAAAGCGAACGGTTAGAGAATCCAGGATGTGATGCCAAACTTGATCCAGCTGTGCCCTCACATCACCTGAAGACTGTCGTCTGTGTTAGCTCAGAGGTGATGTGTATTTGCTCTGCCCTGTCCTGTTGGTTTTCTCTGGCTTCCTTGTTTGTGAACGGTAAACCCCCGAGGACACCGGTTGTTGCTGGCAGTGACGAGAGACATTTCCCCACATCGTCCTGGGACTCTGCCAGCCCAGTGGAGTCGGGAAGGAGTGGGAAAGGGACAGTACATTATCCACAGAGGAGCCCCTGCTGCATTGTTGGACCAAGTGGGCAAGGCAACAGGCATCTCAAAACTGCCGCCAGTATGCCATGGGATGGACTGGCGTCCTGTACCAGCTGCAGTCCTGCTTTGTGCGCTGTGTACGCTGGGTTAGGCTCTGACTCATTCAACCCTCTGAGAATAAACAGTTACTGTAAGTGGACAAATGAATAGATATAAATTAACAGGAATCAACCCGTCCCATTGTTTTGTGTGTGGAGAAATAGTTTGAGTTTCGTGCAAATTATGCTGCTGTTCCGTTTACTTTCGGAAACATCTTTCTTGTCAGTCCAAAGGCAAAAGTGTTTATTTGTGGCAAAAACAGATTTTCTGTTGCAAGGGTATGTGAACAGCACAGTGGAGTGTATGCTCATTGAAATTTAAGGTGGTTTCAATTTGCCTGCAGTCAATGTACATTCTAATCCTATTTTGCTTTGCTGTTATCGGAGAAGTGTGAGTGCACACAATGTGAGTGTAGTTTGTGATTCTTCTAAATTCAACAGTGTTTTGGAGGCCTGACGCTGTACATTAAAAGCCTTTTTTAAAGCTGCAGCATGATTGTGCACGGCGTAATTTAAGATAAAAACTGTCCAATTACTTTAAATGAACTCAGGCTGTAATTTAATTTAGCATATCAAATTCAATCTGAGATACTGCAAACTCAATTTGTATGGAAATTTAGGAAATATATCTTGGAATAATGTTTACCAAGACATCCTAAAGTGTGGCTAAATGGTTTAAAGCCCCTCAAATTGAGTTAGGGGGTCTGGAATGAGTTTCTGTTGAAGTGCAGCTCAGTCCAAGCAGGGATTAATGAGTTGTGTGTTGAAATTTCAATGTTTCCACGACTACCGCTGCATGTCATGGAATCACAGATGGTCTTACTTGTCCAATAAAGGAAAGCGAAACATCTCAAGCCAGTGAGAAAATAAATACATGGCTGGTCTATTTACTTATTAAAATATTTGCACATGGCAAACTGAAGACGCACGTTGGTTTCAAGGCAGCATACCTGCAGGTCACTTGCAGTGTTGGATTGCAACAATGCCAGGAAGAGTTTCAAACACAAAACAGAACAGGGGCAGCTTAATCTTATTTGCCACTGAAGGGAAAGTTAGCTTTTTGGGGTTTTTGTTTTGAGAAACGTCGAAGGCTGTTCGAGCCCCGAGACACAGACTCCATGGATTGGACTTTGCTAAGGTTATTTTACATAAGAGTACTAATTGCTTTCAAAGTGAATTTTCATTATTTTTCTATGTGCACCTGTAGAAGTGCTTGGTCTATTGTCATACTTAGCAAATACCTGAAAGTAACTTTGTGTCTGGCAAAACAAACCCACAACAACTGGCACCAACCCATTCTCACCAAAGAAATGCTAATTTGAACATCTTTGTGGGCAGGAATAATACTTCTGCATAACTGCTTAGGGGAGGTTTTCACAAAAAGTACCCGACCTGTTAAAAAATGCCCATTTCCCCACAATGCCTTCCTGCTCTCTAGCTAGATATCCCTTAGCTCCTCTGAGGATACAAACAGCTATTGCATGCAATACGCCTATCATTAGTAAGGCATGTTCTTAAAGAAACAAGAAACAAGGAAACAATTACAAAAGTAATTATATTTGCATTTTGGGTTTCTCTGTCAGTCATGTCACATTTAATCAAAAGCGTTTACTCAGGAATTCGATGCCGCCTATTCTTTAATTATTCTTGAATTAAACTTTTACTTAAACACTTCTACCAGAGCAAACTCCTGTTCGGAACAGTCTCAGCTGCCAACATCTGGTGTTTTCATCTTTCACATACATCTCAAGGG
This sequence comes from Lepisosteus platostomus, assembly GCF_059453375.1. Taxonomy (NCBI): domain Eukaryota; kingdom Metazoa; phylum Chordata; class Actinopteri; order Semionotiformes; family Lepisosteidae; genus Lepisosteus; species Lepisosteus platostomus. The sequence goes on from NC_142621.1 coordinate 32,029,520, forward strand.
TAGGCCAGTGTTTGTGTATTTCTAATAATCCCCTTTAATGCTTTTTAGGCAGAAAAGCACTGCTTAAAACGGAAAAGAACCCGTTAAAAGCTTGTACAGTATATATTATTTCATGCAGACGGCCTTAGAATGAAGCTGAACTCCAGAGCTGCCTCAGCAGACTTCTGAGCAGTGGAGGGCAGGCTTCCAACACTTTTATGTTTTCGATTTTGAAACGTAAGTAGTGCTTCGCGAACGAATTACCTAATTGATTAATTATGGCACCTCTGCTGGAGAAGTCTCCTTAACTGATATTTCAGTTGTGCAGAACATTCCTCCAGACAGCTCCACAGGAAGAGGGGTGGCTCAGCTCTCCCAGTCCTGCCACGCTTCACCGCACATTAGAGCAGAGACAACATCGCTGGAAAAACCCGGCACTGAGCTGCTTAGATGACTCCTGGCTAAATCCCTTTTTTAATAAAATCTTGCAAATCCAAGAATGATACTTTTCATTCAAACCAGCTGACCCCCCCCCCCCCCCCCCCCACACACACACACACACACCACCCTCTCCCTCCCTCTTAACTCAACAACAACAAAAAAAAAATTCCTTGTAGGATAAGAGGGGGGGAAAAAAGTAGAAAGCACGGGGAATCTGTGTAATTCCTTGGCAGGCCTGCGTGGAAGTTAAACAGCTTGCGCTGTAATGGAAACTGCATGTCCCCATCGTTTGCCCTGCTGCCTATCAAAAACTAATATCCTCAGATTGGTGCTCTTGTTTTCCTTTGAAATTAAAAAGAATCTGTGTCTAATGCTGTAAGCCAGTCTGGCTCACTGCCCCTCCCGCCCTCCTCCTCCATGCTGTCTTCAGAGCCAGTTTTGTCTGCTGCACAGAAACCCAAGGATTTAAAGAGCAGCACAACCCCCCCGCCTTCTCTCGCCCCCCTTTTAAAAATACAGTAACACAATACAACGGAAAACTGATATAATCTTTTCTTAACTATAAAAGTCACTCACCCGGAGAAACATCTGCACGGTCAAATTTAAAACAAACTGTAAGGGAGTCAGATAACCCATAAAGAGAGGAGGGCGATGGAGACCCAGCAGTCCTCTCACACCGTTTTACTGTCAGCCTTGATTGAAGACACACGTCCCTCCCTCCCCCTCTCCCCTGCTATTCATTTTCTTCTCCTCTCGCTTGCCCGTTTCCCTCGCCTGTCTCGCTGCTTCCTTGGCGTTTATGCCTTCACACGTGCGTGCCACCCCATCCCGTTTGCACTCTTGCCTTTCTGTGGCAGTCGCCCGTCTCTCGTGCGTTTTTCGCACAACGGCAGCGGCGAGTTTCAGCCGAATCACAAGCGCATCTTCACACTGAAACGAGTTACCTTTCTTCCTTCCCTAACACTCTCCTGCTGCCTGTTGGCTCAGAAGAAGATGAAGAAACTGTGAGGTGACTGGTGCGGACAGGTGTAAGATGTCCATTTTGCCTTTCCGCTTTATCTTTTACTCCTGCAGTATTAAACTGAATTCACGATATACTGTGTCGTGCTAAATGTTGCCTGATACCCAGGAGGTGTTCCTTTACTCCTCTTTTCTCCTACCACCCACTCTCTAAGTCCTGCTCCACCCTTTCCCTTATAGATCTCAGTCCAAGAGTCTGTTTCCTGTTCCCCCTTCCCCCAGATCAATCCCCATCATCGCCACCTTCACTGCTCCACTTAAACAGGATCAGAGACCCACTGGGAACTGGAGCACACAACTGCTTCCAGGGGAAAGGTCACCTCACAGTAATGGCTGTGTAAACCACAAGTGCAGTCAAGACCACAGTCAGTGCCACAGTAAGGACAAGCACCCTTCCACACACCATAGAGAGGGGTCGTTCTTCACATGCTCCTGGGTAACAGTTTTTCTAATTACAAATGTAATTAAAATTTGCTTAAAAACAGAGGAAGGTACCTGTGCTATCCCAGTCTGTGTCGATAAAGCATTTCAATCAAGCGACAGATCTAGTCTCAGCTGACTGTTGATTGCAGCGAATCTCAGCTTAATGACATAGAAAAGTTTAAGTCTGGATCAGAGGGCGTTAAATAGGTGTTTGATTCAGGTTTCCAAATCATAATCTATACTGATCAGTATAATCCAGGGAACATCTTCATAGTCAGTGAGGATACAAGAGCCCAGAAGGTCAAGAGGAAACTGGGATCAGGTGCATTATGGGCCATATAATCTTATCTCTTTTTTAGTTTTTCTTTTGACCTGTTATGACCTTCTGATGAAAATCGTTCCTTTTTGTAGGATGAGCTCTAGATTTTCAGGAGATTGGAATGGAAGAGTACCTGGTCCTATGTTTTGATGCAAAGGGCATTGAACGGATACAAGAAGAAATGACTCATTTTTATAGCTCATGTCATTGCATGTCCATTTGATTTGAACTAACACACTGCTCAAAGGCAGACTGACTCCTCCTTCCTTCTTACTTGATCTCTGGACCTGATCATCAGCATAACACGTGAGCCAAAACACACAGTCATATCGTCTTTGAAACAACTCAACAAGCCATTTTTGGTTTTCAGTAACTTCATCAACCACACAAGATGAACAGTTTGTTCTAGTTTAAAGTCACCTGGAATTGTGCTGGCCTGGCAGCACTGCAGACGTAAAAATGGATCCCTGCAAATCTACTGTACAATCCACACCAGCTGTATCATATATTTATATAAATATATGGTACATAGGGGAAAGCACATTACTACTGGGGACACTTCAGACGAGGTCACTCAATGAGGCAAAATAAATTCAGATACAACTCAATCAGTCCCCAGGATCTGCCTTCAGCCAAACACTGGCATTTGTGCACAGGCATCCAGGAGACCTGACAAATGTGAATGGAGGGTCTGAGGCATCAGTTCTCCCTGACACACTCTTTAGGACGTACATTCATTTCAATTAATTGCCCTGGCTGTAATTATAGTCCTGCTGGACATCAGCAGCAACACTGGCCGAGTGACAAGGCACCATTCACCCTGCCAGCTAATGGCCTCGATAATACAGAAAATAAAACGCCAAGCCTGAGTCACAGTGATCCAACTAATGTTATCCATGCCATCTCTAATTATTAGCCCTGAAGATGGCTTTTAGCTAAATCATACAGTTGAAGAGCCCATATCAACACAGACAAGAGCTTTAACAATTACATTATGCCTCTCTTTCAGGTCCAACACTATCAATCATTATTTCCAGGCATTTCATTATTATCTCTACACTACAATGGTGTTTTTACTGTGATTTCACGTTAAAGCTTTGTAGAAATACAGTAGGGAGACAGCGTGGGGAGGGGGGCGGGGGGGGGGGTAGAGTGCTTGCTAATGCTAATGTTTTTACTATTACTAAAAATGTTCTATGAGAGAGCTTGATAGCAAGTCTGCAAAGTTGAGTGTGCAGTCATTTTAATTGATAATGGAAACAAGTCATACACACACTCCCACGCACTCACTCCTACGCACAGACACCGCTGCGTGCGGGCTCCTCCAGGGCCAAAACGAAGCGCTGGAATAAGATTAGCCGTTTGTACGGCGCATGTACGAGTTCAGAAGTGCGCAGACCACAGCAGACGGGTCCTTTTTATCAATAATGCCAGGCAGTTGCCCGACACCAAGTTGCTCTCCAGAGTTTTGAGATAACCACCCAGTCTGTCATGTCACTCGAACAGCTTCTGCTCAATGCTGTAAAAGGGACCGCGCTGTGGGAGCACCTGAATTTAATCACTCAGATCCTGAATGGCACTTGCACGGCCTCATCATGCATGGGCCCAGGACACCGCTTGTCCTTTGTGAGCCCTGCTACGGTAAACAGCACACTTTACTAGTGGGAATTTGCACGGAAATTTGTAAATGAAAGCCCTAACTGCTATAATGGGAATTGGAAATTAAACACTGGTGTGACGTTGAGCCCACAGATGATTCAGACAGGACTGGGGTTTGAACCAACACATTCTTCCCTGAGTGTGGAATATTTCGATCCAATTATATAAGACAGAATGTAACTGGCTGTTTGTTTAAATGACCCTGTGGCATTCTGGGGCTGACCGTGTCTAATGAATTAATACGGCTGGGGTGTTTGCTCTCTTGGGCTGCTTAATGGGCATGAGAATATAGGCACACACCTCAGACAGCGCCTCAGATGGCAACAAACACTCCTTAAAAGAGGCTGATCGGAGAACCCACCTCAGTTTAGGATGGAGTTGAGTTTAATCTATGTGAGAACCCTACCCCTCACAAATGAAAAACCTATTTGTTTTTCAACCCATTTCGAGTTTTACTTCTGTGCATTTTGACTACTGTAAATCAAGCATCAGACAAAACCAGATAAATGGGGTCTGGAGGGTTATAGCTCCTGTGTCTTTTCCCAGACCACACGGGATCCAACCTCCTCACAGACCCAATTGTTTGAGGTTGTTTTTTTGTATCCTCAAAAATACATGAGCTGTCCTGCAGATAATTTCACTCTAGACAGTTGTGCACGAGGGGTGTCATTCACTGGCGGATCGGGTTGCATTTTTTCAGAGTAGATGGATGTCTGGTGGGATTGAACTGAATTGCTCACAGTGGTAAAGGTGCAGTTTTTCACCTCTGAAAGCACACACCCATATATAACGGCGGGTCTTTATAATATCTGCTGCCTGTAACTGTAGGAGCTTAAGGGGAATTACAGGTTACCAAGAATGAATGCTGATGGACAGATCTCAGACACTGTTATATCATGTGTATTCACAGAGCCATAGATAATGTTAATGTTTGCATGGCTAACATCATTTATTTTAGAGACGGCACGCTCCAGCTTCTTAATTCTTTTTCTGTTGTCTTTCGGGTATCATATCACATCGGTGCTGGTCACTTTACTCCAAATCCAATTCCCCATTCCCACGTGTAGCAGCCAATATTCGGTAGTCACAGGTCCCAGAGCAAAATTGCTTTTATAGTTTGTAACTTTTTATTTTCTAATCCTAAAAGTAAAAAAATGCATAATACAATCAGTTGCAAAGTAGGTCACTTGCCAGCCATGTAAAATATCATATTCCTCACACCTCAGTTTCATTGTTTTCCAACTGCAGTCTTTTAAAAACTGTTTTCACATTTCATAACGACCAAGAAAATCCCAAGGCTTGGTCTACAGAGCTAGTTTGTCACGTTGGACAGTGTGGGCTTATCAATCAAGCAGATTATGTCATTTTTGCCAAAGCGGATGGAGAAAAGAGATAGGAGAAACACAGAAGTCCTCTGACCAGCTGAATACCACCGTCCAAACTGGCTCAGTACTGTGACTTTCCGCCAAGTCCAAATCACCTTGACAGTTCAGCCAATGATGGGCTAAAAGACACTGCGTGTTTATGTATCCAAATTACCACTACATATGCCTTTCCAGTCTGGAGGGGGCTCACTGTGGGAGTTTTCATTGATTTAGTGCACACTGACCCACGCAGAGTCCCGCGGTATGAGGGAGAAAGCAAGGAGATGGAGGGAGGTGGAGAGCTTGAGCAAGAAGATAAGGCAGAAGAGGAAACCCAGGGAGATGGAGAGGAGAGGAGAGGAGAGGGCTGAATCGCTCATGAAGCCGCCCCACCTCAGCGTCTCCAAGCTCCTCTCTCCCAAGGGCTGCTCCACCAGGCACACAGGGGTGGCCCATACAGCCTGAACGTCCTCTCAGGGAGCCGAGATGTGGGGGCTCTTTTGTTGCGCTGAAGAGCCCTGCAATCATGCGTTTTCATTGCACACCATCGCATCCTCTGACCCCCCCTTCCCCTCTCCCCACTCCCCACCGCCTTCACTTCTCCACACGAGAGCCCATTCAAGGGGAAATTACCGCAGACCTGCATCAGACAAATTGGAGGAAGCCAAAAAAAAAACTCACCGCACGTATCTTCACAGAGACACATCGGCACGCACACAGTCGCTCCCACACACACACACACACACACACACACACACGCACGCAGGGCCAGAAACGCGCACGCACAAGCACACACGCTTACACGCCACGGAGATGTACGTACGTACGCCCGCACGTACACACACACGCAGGCCAAAAAATGTTTTCTGCGCCCTGCTTTTGAGTCCATTCAGCACGGCGGTCAGGAGAGGTGAGAACCAGTGAAACGAACCTCTTGTGGATTAATTGTGGGAGGCTTGAGTGGTGAGCGACAAGAGAGAGTGAGAGTGAAAGGGGCCCTTTTGAAATCAGCTGGGCCCCTTTGAACGACAGGGAGACAAACAGGTTTAACAATGAGCTGGTCAACACAGTTCCCCCTCCACACTCAGCCTGCCTTGTTCTCCCCTTCTCTCCACACAAAAAAGGGACCGAGGCACCACTCGGAGCAGTTAAAGCACAGCATGGCATTTTAATAAGGGAACGGAGGCCTGATATTTTTTGGCTTTTTATCTGAATGATTGCCCTCAATTAGATCCTCTTACAAGGAGGTGGAAATTAGGTTCAATGGCGCGGGCTGCTGACTAAGCTCTTCATAAATATTTATCATAAACAGTTGTTGGGGAAATATTTTTTTCAGCTTTTTGCTGGTTAGCAACAGCACCCAGTCCACCACCACCACCTCCACCACCTCCACCCTTCTCCCTCTCGTCCTGCCTGCAGCGGGAACACCTTGAGGCCAGCGGCCCGGCCCCTGCAAGCCCTGGCGGTCTCGCCCCCCGGCTCCGATCGCAGCGATGTCATCACGTCGCTCTTGACTGCTGCATCCTGGGGCAGGCTGGGCCGCCGGCTGTTTGGGGGGGGATGACGTGCAGAGCAGGTTAGCTGGCAGTGAGAGGAGGGGCCTCCGCGGTGGGCTATGGAGTTGGGGGTGGGGGAGAGGGGGAGTAGAGAGCAGGGAGGAGCCAGAGGATAGGCAGCCCTGTCGATGAGTCTCGCACAGCTCTCCCTCTCTATCCCTGCCAGCCGACGCCACCGGGCCACCTGGCCCAAGCCCGCCTGAGCCGAAACACATCTGCAGGTGCCTTCAGGCGTCCCGCCAGGGCTGCACACTCGGAACCAGAGCTACAGGACCGAGAGGCAGAGCAGGCCTGGTCAGACGTCACACCAGTGCCTGAGCTTGCGCAGTGCAGGGGCCCGTGGGACACCCCTCCCTGATCAAATCTCAGAGGTGTCATTTTGTGAATAGCCGCGTAAGGGTAGGCTGGAGGACGAACTCTGGCATGCTGCTAGGCGGCGCTACGTGGTAACCACACGCCTTCGCAAGACAAAATGGAGTTCAGACCACACTGAGGCAGAGCCACCTGGCAGCACACCAGAGTCCGTCCTCCAGCCTACATCAGCGAGCAGGCAGTCAGTATCTTTCAGACTTCTTTTTAAGAGATGGGGCTCTGTGGTCATGTCCTGACCTGGAGGCAGGGTAAGACCCGATCTTCTTCTTCCACACTGTGGGTTACAGATCTGGCATGCAGCAGTGTTCGGGCCACACGGGAAACCGACACACGCCCACAACACAGCCAACAGCATGCTGCAGTCACCCAGGGGCTCTGATCAGGGATCAGCAGCACTGCCCACTAGTTTCCAATCATTTAGCATCGATAATCGACCTCTCCCTCTCCCCATGTGCCTCCTCTTATGGAACAGGATGTTCAGAAGCCTCCCTCCTCTCCCCCACGCGGCAGGCAGATGAAGACAATAATTTAAGAATAAATGCCATTCCTCCCCTGTTGCGCTGGAAGTGCTTGTGTAGGTTCAGTGCCAGACCTGCAGCTCGAGCAGGGCGCGGCCCTGGCACGCAGAACAGATTCCTCCCAGCACACCTCCACCCCTACCTCAGGGCCCATCGCGTCTCATGGATCGTTGAAATAATACAGAACACTTCCACTTGCACGGGTACGCGTCCATGCTGGGGCTGGGAAAGAGCTGGGTGTCCCGCCCACCACCACACTCTCTGTCCCACAGTTCATCAGTGAACATACAGGTCTGGAGAAGGAGCTTTTTAACCACCAAATTAAAGGTGCTTTGAGAACTGAAGATATTGCATTCACACTCGGCATGCACATCATGCTAACAGTTGGGTTTTTTTTACATATAATCCAAAAGTGTACGAAATTCATGCTTTCCAAAGATGCTGGTTTAAACAGACCAGGCTCTTATGATGTAGAAAGTGACTCACCCAAGCATGCCCTACAGCAGAGAGAAAATTATAATTCTGTATGAAAATGTTTACCTTGCATGTTTGTGATAACTAATGTGATTGCTGGGGTGTTCTATATGCGAGTTTTCTGAAGCCAAGCCAACTCTGAAAACTGGTTTTGTCAACTCTCCATTCTTCTGCTAATGCCCCCTCTGGGCATTAGCAGAATATATATATATAAAATATACTGTCCTATGGAAATATTAGAGAGCGGTACGTTTCAGGACACCTGTGATAGTGAAGGGTCCTATCCAGGGTCTGGGTCTGCACTGCAGCCTGCGCTTCCAGACCACTCTCTGGGTTGTCATAGCTCTTAGGAGAGACACTTCCTGTCTAAAGCAGCAGGGATAGCAAGCAAACAGCACGTCCCACGATTCCTGCAGTAAATTAATGGTAGACCTGGTCTGTCTGCGTGCGGTACTGTGGGGGAAAAGAAGGCTGACGTACTGTAAGTGACCTCAGAGGAGGAATGACTGTCAGTTCATGAGGCCAAACTGGGCCTGGATAATGAATCAGTTCAGCCAGACTCCCGGTTTTACATAAGAAACACCAACAGGAAACACAATTCAGTGCACAGGAAGAAGAAAGGTACAGATGGCAACTTTGGTGCCCACTGAGCGGTCACAAATCTTAGACAAATGTGAATACACAGTAGAAATAATCTCGCTGCGCCCTGCAGCCAGTGATTTCCACCGGGTGAAGCCCAACACACTTTTGGGGGTGCTTATTAACATTTTGGTAGAGCATTTCAGTTGCATGCATGACAACATCCAGACTTTCCTAAAAAGGCACACACACAGCACATCAGCTTTCAGATCCGAAGGCCCCTGCTCACCTGTTGCCATATGAAGTTGTGGCAATTGATGCCCTATCTTGACAGCTCCCTGCACTGACTCCCTCTCTCCGAGAGACCGCAGCAGGGCTGCCTGGAGAGCTGGCAGGGGTGCCCTGTGGGTCTGGCTCAGGGCTGCGTGCTGGAGACGCAGTCTGACCACAGCCTGCTGTGGAGGAGTAGCTGTGGATTGGCATCCTGGCCCTGTCCAGAGAGGGCCACCCACCCACGCCACCCAGACACACAATCTCAAGTACACACAATATAACGCCCTTCACAGATGTCAGCACTGTGCAAGCACACTGCACACAAGCTACTGCATACACAGGCTGTACTGGCTTAAACTCTGTACACAAATTCGGCACGCTGTAGTGACACACAATGCATTCACAACACAGAGTGTAACCATTCACACATAAACAATGTGCTCCTACAACTTTAAACACACACTGCCAGGCATTTGCAAAGAATGGCTCCACTCTTTGTACACTTGCCTGTTTATGTGCATGTGTACTTCTATATAATTGCCTCTCTGTCCTCATCTACTCTGTGAATGTGCAGTACCAGGTCCTCATTGCTCTATCAGTGTACTTTAACTAAAACTGAATGCCAAAAACAAAAAAATACTTATTGCTAGCTGATATCATTGCGACGCTGTTATTATCAGGTTATATTAATATCCAGTATGCAATGTTTTTTTCTGATTTGGCATGACCATGCACCCCCACCATTAAACCAAGACGCGTGGTTATATTCATGATTATAAATTAAAATGATAACTCAGAAAAATGTGTTTTTTTTTTTGGAGCTGTTATGTGTGGGCAGTCACGATTCTATATTTTTTTGCAGTAGCAGGCAGGTGTTGCCAAAGCAGTGCAATGAAGAAGGATCAGTCTCACGGATGACGTGATTACAGGTGAAATGCAGTTCATATGATTTACTGCTGTGATCTTCAGTTCAAGTCTGAGAGCTGGGCCCAGGCTGACTTCCAAAGTATTAATATCATAATAGCAGGATGTTCTATAGCTCTGAAAGAGTAATTGCTGGAAGCACATTCAATCTGAGAGGTCAAACAGTGCAGAGTCCTGGAATTCAAGCCTTAATAAATCACACCCATCCTGCAACTGCACCTACCATGCAGAGATGTAGGCAGTCTCACTGCGCTGTTAACCTCACATACCAGTCAGGGACATATACTCCGATTTACCTTCACACTCAGCAATCAAAATAATAATCGCACTCCAGGATTCTTTCCTAATATTTTATCCCAGGAATTGTCTTCTGCACAGTAACCAGACGCCAATTTAACAGAACAAGTTAGCGTTTGTAATCCTGTACGTGCAATGCCATTTGTTGACGTGATGAAGATGGCACACAAATGAACTGGAATCCACTGAAATATGATTCACATTCCATATTGACCAGTCATTTTACAAAAACTTCAGGTTATTTCAAGTTAGTTACTTTGCTTCATTCTGTAGATTTACGATATCATGCATCGCTCTTCACCTTAAAGATTGGAATTTGGTGAAACTTGAGTATTTCTCTCTAAAATTAATACAAATACCTTCAAAACACAGCAGGGTTTCTACAGGTGCAAAACGAAGAAATAAGCCATATCTATAGTGCAATTCACCATTACATACAGCCTCAATTAGAGACATACTGTACAGCAGGAACAGGACTTTGAAACGGCAAATTCATATTCTGTGCTGTGTATTGCTTTGGCCTAATCCTAAACAATATTGTATGTGTGCTGCAACTACCTCTGGTCTCACACACTGATGATTAGATCACGTAGCATTCAATATGTTTCACGATAGTTTGAATGTAACCTGGTAAGGTGATTCATGTGCTGAAAGAAAGTCAGAAACTTCAGTAAGAAATGTTTTAATACTAGTATATCTACAAACCTAATACTATAACTGCTCACGTACTAATGAGAGTCTCTGGCAATGGCTTATTTATCTAATTTATCAAAGAACATTAACAAATCTTGTCTCTCAGTAATGTTACTATTTCCTCTTTTTAACAGTAACATGTCACCACCTTTAGAAAATCATAGAGCTGGGTTTTAATGACTCCTAAAGTCTCTGGATGCAATGTGGATGGAATATGTAATACCTTAAAAGAAAATTATAATAATGCAAAATGACAGCGTAAGCACTGGAAAAATACCAGAGTGTTACTGGCCTCATATTCCTTTTTGAAAAAAGTCAAGAGTGCATTGACTTTTCATCTATATCCAGATGTAATACCTCCTTAGAACAATCCCTCATATCCCACATAGCACAGGTCGATTCTTTATAGAAATTACCACCGTGAAGTCACATTCACTGAGTTTCAAGCGGGGGATCCCCATCCGTGTGCAAATCTAACGCTGAAAAGTAGAAAGAAAAATCACAGTGCTTTCCGCTGAAGGGCCTTCCTACTCAAGCCTCGGGAAAGCTCAACAGCCGAAATGTTGTGTTTTTTCTTTAGACTTTTCAGCTTGGAATTAGCCGTAACTTGTTCCAATACACAGCTGCACTCTGCTTGCTCAGTGCCGACAAGAAATGAATGATGCTCGGAGTGCAATCAATCCCTTCCCTTCTGTAACGCTGCATCTACAGGCATGTGTTACCCAGCTGGCAGGCACCAATATTGTCAGCCAGGAGCCAACACACCCAGGAAGAACCCAGACTCCAAACTGTTTTTTACACTGAACCACACTCTACAGAAACAAGCTCCTCGGTCAGTCGGGGGCCAACATTATGCCTTCATCTGAATTGCATTGGGATGTTGAGTGCGTCTTCAGTTCTCCATGACTCCCTAGTTGATTCCAGGCTTTTACTCCCGAATATCCTCTTAGATTATAAAGGATTTTCTGGTGCTTCCCAGTACATGACACACTGTAATTAAGTGAAATGGAAAAATTGAAAAATACATCCATCAACAGTGGAGAAATGGAGCAGTCCATTTTGTTTTCCCATGACCCAGGTTACGGGCAGATTACCGCAGACATATTTTGGGATGGCAGCAGTTCCAGGCAAGTCTTCTGGTCTACCAGACCTACTGCAAACTCTCTGGTAACAGAATTGCTGATTAATCACACTGGGTGACTTCTCAGCCCACTGCAAGGCTGCGAGACCAGAAGAACACTTCTCAAGATACCACACAGCCTAATAGGCTGGGAGAAAAAACTATAGTGGGATCTTCGAGACGTACAAGTCATTTCGGAAAACAGCTTTGTGGAAATTATAACGTTTCAAAATCAATTGAAGCTTATTGTAAGTCAACCGTCTTGTCAGCCATTAACCTTTGCTTTATAGACTGTAGTTGAAGAAGTGCAATGACATAAGCAGAAAAAATAAATGGCAGTGAGAGACTTCATCTTCAATAAATCACTGCATGCATCCACACAAGACAAATTCCTTAGTAATGCATTCCTCTGGAGTTTAATAAGAAATTATGTATTGGTTAATACTGTGGGTTCTTTCCCATCAGAATAACTGATTTCTTTCAAAGACCCCCTCTCTTCCTTGGCCTTCTCCCACCACCTCACCTCCTTTCTCCATAGGTCTCTCCCTCAGGCTGCCTCTTAATGGTTTAATTTGAAGAAAAATGTCCCGGGTTTCCTGTGAACTCTGCTATTAGTCATTAGAACATTCAAAATGTTTTTTTGTTTTGTTCCCCCCTCGCACAAGATGTTTGGTTGGAAGGCAGCGGCTGGTGTGGTGATTGAGCAGGCAGCACTGCGTATCTGCAGGCTAAAGAGAGGGGCACTCTGGGAGAGCCTTCACATGTGGCCCTAGCACTCACAGCTTCAGAGGCTTTGATTGGAGAGCAGGGGCCAGTGACTTGGTGATTACCCCCTGACCTGGGGCAATTTAGAGTAAGAAGGAGAGGAGAGAGGGGCAAAAAAATGACCAGTCAGGCTTTTTAATCACTGAAACCACAGGAAGTGGCCGTAGATTAATGTTTGCGCATCTACGGTAAAAAAATGTCAGACTGCAGCCTGAGGACCCAGACCTCCCTCGTGTGTGTGCGCGAGTGAGGTGGGAGAACAAGAGGAGAAGAGACAGAGAAGGGTTGAGTAGAAAAGAGAAAAGAGGGAGACGCACAAATGAGAGATGAAGAAATTTGCAGCCCGATTCTGGGGCTACCACTGTCGCATCTAAAAGAATGATGTGGAAATTGCTCAAGGCAAGACGTAGTGCATTTGACTCATCTAATGACTGGCTGCACAGTCTCTGAGGCTTGCGAGCTGTTGGTTCCATGGTGCAGCCTGTGGCACAGCTGGCCAGCCTGCCTGTGGCTGGTAAGGCTGGCATCCTGCCGTCTGGGATTTATGCAGTCGGCACTGACAGAGCCCCACCCACATTATCCACATTGTGCGGTAAGGGTTCTCCAGAAAAGTAAAATGCCTTCGATGTCACATTAGCAATTGTAATTTCCACTAGGTTTCACGAAATAGTTGATCTTGTCGCACAGCATCTTTTGCCGACAGAAACTGCTGCGTGCTGTCTCTCAGGTGCACTTACAAAACAAGGCACAAGCTGCTGCAAAGGAAGTCGTGCAACAAGATCAACTACCTTGTGCAATCAACAAATTAGAAACACTCCTGCTAAGACATTCAGTCAGTGCACCTGGGTTATGTGGGGGCAACCAGAGAGTTGTGAGGTTACTGGATCACTATGTGGCAAGAAACTGGATGGGGAGGGTAAGTAAAAATATTTGATATGACAAGTCTCATACAAGGAGGTGCCTTCATTTCTTCTCGTAAGTAGCCACATCAGAATTCGTAGGCTACAAGGAGGCATGTAAAGGTTCATTCCATGCTGGAAAGAGAAAAAAAGAAACAACGTTTCGGCTGTGGAGTCTTCTTCGGGTGTGAGAGAGAGCGGAAAATCGGCATTGATAAAGCCTGGGAGCACAAAAGCCAGGAGTGGGGAGGAGGTGGGAGCAGGAGAGAAGCAGAATCGACCCTCGGGTGGTATGAAGTCAAAACCTGCAAATGAATAGAGAGGATTAGAAGGCAATGAGTCTGTTGTTGAGAAAAGGGAGAAAGTGTGAACCTAGTTTTAGGATCATTTTGTTTTCAGAGGTCTTTCTGCAATAGGATTTCCCAAACCCTTCTTTGAGACCGCAAACGGAGAGATCAGTGTGATCATGGCTGTGATCATTTCTTCTCTACCCCTGTGCGGGAGTTTTATCAATACCCCATGCCACACAGTCGGCCTGGGCAGGGGGCGTAGATCCCCCTAGGCTATCAATCTCTCAAGAGCACAGGGAAAAAGCCAAATATTTAGAGAAGGTCAGAGACTCCATAAATCTGGAGCATGAAGTAAAGCGATACCCGTGTTATCGGCTCTGGTCTCAGAGGGGCCCTGAAAAATGTCAATTAAAGGATGGAAACAGACGGAATCTGGGCAGAATAAAGCAACACTTTGTGTGTAAAACACAGTACCAGAGTGTATGTGTGGGAGCCAGAGGGAAGGAAAGTGAATGTGTGTGTCAGAAAGAGAGTGTCTGTGTGTTTGCACGCACGTGTGGGAAGAAGATGTGTTTATGTTCAGTCAAGTGTTTGTGCGGGTTCCTGTGCGTCCGATGGACAGGGCAAAGTTTGTTCAGCGCACACTTCCCCACTGCCACACAGTGAAAGTGTCCTTGTTCAAGAGCACGAGAGCGTGTGGTCCCGTCAGGAGAGCAGCAGCAGAACTGATCTGCTTCCAGACACACAGTCAAGCAACCTGATGAATACGATTGTAGTAACATTTCCAAAGCCATTTCTTGTCATATAACTGATAAATTGGCTAATAAAGTATAATAGAAGAAAACATAAGAAAAGATAACTGTTTTAAATACTCCAGTACTACAGAGAAAGTAATTTGTACAACAGTGTTAAATGTAAGTCATCTACTGTACACGTAAAGGGTTCACTTGAAGTATCATTTCCCCGTGGGTACAGGGATCCTACTGAAGACTCCTGTGGGGGGAGGCCTGGCCTTTTGGCCGAGTGGAATTCTCCTCTGTTAGAGGAGCAGTGCTCTGTGGCTCTGGACCTAGACATGCTCATGCAAGGCCAGAATCCTGCCAGGGGCAGAGCCACATCCATCACACAGAGTCACACAGTCATTGATTGTATCTCAGTCCTTGAAATTAGTACCTGCAGCATGGAATTAAACACAATCCTGCATCTGATCAATTAAAGCCAATACCACCACCCACAGCAGCATGTATTGTATGTGCCAAATCCCTTACTAATTACATGTTCATTTGTGAAATTTAGGAACACTAGCAAATATAGGAAACAAATAACTGGGTTGGTGATATGTGGCCTTGATGAAAAGGAGATTATTTTCCATTTCCCTTTCAAGAGAAATCCCTAAATCCCAGTTCTGTCGAAACAGAGAAATGCGCAGTTCAATCTCCCATACCGTACCATCACACTCATCAACACCTTAGAGGAAGGTGATCCAGTTGGAAGTAAGAGATGCCAGATGTTTTGGGCCATATGTATTTCAAAAGCTTGTGGAACATACTGTATATCCTGTCCTGTCTAGGTTGTCGCTGGTGCTAACAGCAGCGCAGCACACAATTCAGTAGTGCGGGGGAGCCCTAATATTTTGTCTAGTGAGTGCATAAAACATACAGCAACTATCATCCTGCAGTCTGTGTGGGTCCTAGTGCTCCAGTATAGTGATGGGGACACTATACTGTAAAAAGGTGCCGTCCGTCTGATGAGTCGTAAAACCGAGATCCTGACTCTCTGTGGTCATTAAAATCCCAGGCCGTTTCTCAAAAAGAATAGGGGTGTTACCCCCAACATCCTGGCCAAATTTCCCATTGGCTATTACCAATCATGGCCTCCTAATAATCCCCATCCGTGAATTGGCTTCATCACTCTGTTCTCCTCCCTACTGATAGCTGATGGTGCACTATGGCTGCCGTCACATCATCCAGCTGGATGCTATACAGTCCCCATTACCAGTAAAGCACTTTGAGTGGAGTGTCCAGTGTAAGGGTGATGAATTATTATTATTATTAATGTGACATTAGGGGAAAAGAGTAGCCATATCACTCTGCAGCTCTCAACTGCCTACCCACTGATACTAAGCAGGGTTGAGCCTGGTCAGTACCTGGATGGGAGACCTCCTGGGAAGCTATGGTTGCTGCTGGAAGAGGTGTTATTGGGAGCAGTGGGGGGCGCTCACCCTGTGCTCTGTGTGGGTCCTAATGCCCCAGTATAGTGGCGGGGACACTATACTGTAGTAAGCGCCGTCTTTCAGATGAGTTGTCAAACCGAGGTCCTGACTGCCAGGTATTTCTCGATAAGTGGAGGGAGTTATACTGGTGTCCGAGCCCAATTTCCCCCCTTTGCCTTTACCTTGGCCTCCAAATTGTCCCCATGTATGATTGGCTTGCACTTGCCCTGCGATTGGACTGGCATCCCGTCCAGGGTGTACCCTGCCTTGCGCTCGTTGCTTGCTGGGTAGGCTCCGGCTTCCCTGCGACACCGTATGGTATAAAGTGGTTTGGCAAATGACATGACATTAGGGGAAAAGAACTACACCCTCCAACAGCACAGGGAAAAGCTTGCTCTCAAAATACCAGCAGAATTACTGTTACGCCTCCTGGAAGATGTGTTTTGCCAGATCACAGCTGGGCTTACTGCAGAGATTGATTTAAGTCACAAGGGTCCTGTCCCATTGCATCACACAGAGTGTTGCATTGCCCCCAGTCCGTGCAGATGACTGGACTGCTGTGAGGCTCATGGGCGGGGGGGAGGGGCTGCTGGAGGTGTGTGGTAGGGGGTGAGGGGAGCAGTAAAAGCAATCAGACACACTGCGGCCCCCAGCCAGTTTCCCATGAAGATCACATGCCCACAGCAGCCATGTGCTCTGGAATGCAGCCGGATGCGCAGCAGTGGGCACAGATGGACAAGCAGGGGTCAGGGGGTCAGAGCAGGAGTAAATTGAGGGCAGATGATCCCGGTGAAAATGAGGCTTATTTTTAGAACTCTGCACCCTGATAAACTGCCTCTGGTTCCACCATTGTGTTTGAAGCCGGCCCCTGGAGATGTGCAAACAGCCAGATGGTCAGATGGCCTGGCATGGTGGGATTAGGGCTCGTTCGCTTCCACATCATCCCGGATTTACAGTCTCCCAGGATTATTGATCCCTCCCTGAGCCCCTCACTGCTCAGGGACTCTGACTGCCTGCATCGCCACTGAGGTCCATCGTTCAAAACAGCAGACTCACTCTGCCCATAGGGCTCTCAAAAGACCCTTGGCTACAGAGAAAAATCTGAGCCACTCAAAACAACAAACCCAGAGAAGAGGGAGGAAGTATTACTCCCCAGAAAAACTTTCAAAAAGGCTCAGAGATTATTTTTATTTTTTTACTCTGCGCTGTACTTTTCACCCTTGAAACATTGTAGCCTGCGCCACCTTCAAGACTCTATTCTCAGACGTTGAGAAAACAATATCTCTCCTAGCAAAGTAGCTCTAAAATACTCCATGTTTAGCTCATTACAGCACTGAAAAAAAAATCATCTCTCGCTGAACAGTAAAACATTCCATTCTCTAGTCTAGCCAACACTAAAACATTCAATTTTCTGCTGAAACACTGAAGTATTCAGCTCTTGGCGCTGCGTTCTTGATATTTAAAAACACAAGAAAATATCAACTTTGTCCCGCAGTTGTAAGGAAAGAAAAACAAAGGCAGAAAAGCGCCACTAGAAAAAAACGAAAAAGAGAATTAAGAAAAGCAATTCGAAGAGCAAACTGTAGTGTGCTCTAGGGAGCCTGCTGCTTTTTTGAAGAGGAGCAAAGTAGGTTTGTGGTCATGGAGCCCAGGCCACATGTCCCACACTCCAGGTAGGGTTCCACAGTAAGAAAACAATATGACACAATTTATTAGGCTAATAAAGACTCAGCGCTGGTGTTGGCTAGGGAGCAAGGCTGAGCCCGTCCAAACCCAACAGAGACACCAAGGAGCCCTGTAAGATGGAAACCGTTCAGAGTGATTAAATTCATCGTTTATTTTTCTTCCCTGTAAGTCCCATGTCTTATATAACATCTGTGAGCAGCCAATGACTGTATTTAATACACATCCACCTTCACTGATTCTCTGCGATTAGCGATATAGGACAGTGAGCAGGTTAGTGAACCCATTCACTAAGTATGCCGAGATGCAGATCCCCTTTTAGATCGGCGTTTGGCACATTTTGTCAAACCTGCGGGACTTCTTGTATTACTTGTGCATGGTTAGGTGCTTGCGAGGGCATGAATCACTGGTATTTGACACTAAATTCTCCTGCACAGCTTTAAAAACATCCCGTCTTGGGATGACTCTGAATTCTTTTAACTATTCTTTTTTTTAACTAGGAGGGGGGTAAGAAAACAAATTACGTGAGTCATGAAGGGGGAATGAACCGAAGTTCAATTACAAACTAGATGTTGTTGATTGTCTCTCCCATTGCTCCAGTCCCGAGGTAACTTCAGTCCTGACGACACCCCCGAAGCAAGGCAGATAGAATGAAATAAAGAAGTCCTACAAATAATAAACTTTCTGCAAACACTTTATTTCTAAATGTATTGAAAAAAATAGATGGATATGCTTAAGACAGTTGCTCATTTTTACCTACCTTTTTAAGACAGACATCTTAAAAAAAATCAATAGAAATGTTTCCTTTCCATTAAAATAGCTCTGCTCACTCCATTTCACCAGGGGCAAGCTGGGAGCTGGGAATGGTTGTTGGCTAAATGCCCCTTCCTCCGGTCTGAAGAAGAGATCTACCAATACGTTAAAGATAGGTTAAGGGAATTCTGTCTCCCTGGCATTGCCTGTGTACAGATGTACCTGTGTGTTTCTCCCTCTCTCCTGGTTCTCGTTTAAATGTAGACCTGCCTCTGTCCTGTGTCTCTCTGTCCTTACTTCTGTGTGTGTCCTGTACACCTCTCTCTCTCATTGTCTTTCTTCCTCTGATGAAAGGCAGTTTCATGGTCTGCACTCCATCCGTTAGTGTCCAAGTTATTCCTCTCTCTCTTTCTCTCTCTCTCTCGAGCTCTCTCTCTCCCCAGTCAGGGCTGCCTCCTGTGTGGGCCGCCCTTTTAACAGTTACCCCAGTGTTTGACATGTGGCTTCCTGTGAGTTGGGGCAGCCTGCCCTGGTGTGTGGGGGACCTCAGCCCACTGGGCTGCCTATAGGCTTCAGGCAGATTGAGTTTTAAACCCCATCCACAGCCACACAGCCCCAGGAGCACAATGCCACACAACAGCCGCTCTGTTCCTGCAGGGCTGGCTGCAGCTGACAGACACACACACACAGGCACACTCGCTCTCTCCTGCGCGTATTCTTGCCGCTTTCCTCCCAAATATTTTGATTAGCTCCCTGTCGGAGGTCTTTATGTCTCCGTCTTTGCCTGTTTCCGTTGTCAAGAAGGAGGTGGAGGGCCACCGGGCTTTAAAAAGCCTGCAGTAGTGAGCACGTTAATGGAAAGGCCCTGGGCGTGAGTGCCACAGGCATGCTGGGAAGAGAGACAATTTATTGACCTTCCCTGGCGCACTGAGGAAAAGCTGACAGCAAGCATGGCACCAGGATAATATCCAAGATACCCAGATTTCAACCCATACCTCACAGAACACAAACACCTCATGCATTAGCATAGCTAGCATTAAAATATATATACGTAGGAAAATATACTCCTTTTTAATTTCAGATGCCTTTTGAGCTGCTGGCACGACATCGGGGACAAAGTATGCACACCATCGCTTTAAAACCTATCAGCTTTGTCCTGATCTATGGCCTCCCTACATGTCTTCCTAATTGGATTTTAGCAAACACTTTACACAGACCCTGACACAGACCGCATGAAAGAAAAGCAGGGTTTTAGGAACACATAATTACGTCTTATAGATCTAATGCGGCACCTAGATCTCCTCTACCTCAGCAGACCTCCGCAGCAAAACCACCTCCTGGTGCTTCCACATAGACATCAATGGAGCAGAGAGTCCCCCTATTGTCTGTGGCTTTAATTGGGGCAATGTTTTGTATTGTCCCATGCTGCAATGGGAGTAGAGGGCTCCATTGTTATCAATTTCAATGGGGGCAAGAGTGTTCATTAGGTGCAGAGCTCAATGAAGCCACAATACTCTTACATAGTGGTACTCAGCGGGAACACACTGGTTCAGTGGCAGGGACCTCCATGGTTGCGAATGCTGTACTCGAATGGTTTTCAGAAATGGGAAATGAAGTGCTCCTGCCATTTGCCTTAATGGTGGCATTTGTAGCATCAGTCTTTGATCAAAGGTGGCACTTTAGTATAGAAAGATGAAGTATTTTTTTAAACGATGGGCCTTTCCAGAACTCCCAAGTTTACTTCTGGAGTAGCTCTTCTAGAGAGGAGCAGGGTATATTCCTGGAGAAGCATCCCCACTGTGTAATTTATGAAGGGAAAAGAAAGAAAGTGAGTGGTTCAGCTCCAATCTGTATTTTTCCCATCCAGAATTTCCAGAGTGTAATATTCTGTAACGTGTACTACAGAGATATTGACTCCCCCATCTACATTTCCCTCTGACAGTGCAGATCATTAGAACCACAGTGTCTACTGCACTAGCCCAGGTCAGTGGGTAACCTTCATGGCCACAAGTGAACCATTTGAGTGAAGAACTCTGAGTTCACTCTCTGAACTCTGAACTGGTCTTACAGCATCAATGCTATTCTTAAGATTTTTTATCACAGGTGATCCTGTGAAAGATGTCAATACATTTCACGGGCAAAAATTGTCAATGCTGTCTCGTCAAAAGTGCAGGGATTCGTATGGTAGAGAAAACATGTTGGTAAACCGCTACATCAAATAACCTCTCATCCAGTTATTACATAGAAAAACAGGGAAAATGTATGTTTCATATGTCAACATTGAAAAATCCCAACTCACACTCACACACACACACACACACACACACCTCTTAAACTATCTTTGCAGGGAAATCCAAGATAACTTAATAAGATGAGAGTAAATGTCTTCTTCAACTTTATGCTGTCATGTTTTGTATCAAGTCTCTGTCCAAAAGTACCTACCCACAAGCAAGATCAATAGGATTACCTACAGAATTTCTTGACAAGAGTAAATCAATTCCTGAAGAGGCACTGAAGCAGATTCCACAATTCTTAAAACATAAGGCTTTATTTCCAGGATCAGATTTCTTTCTGTGTGGAGTTTGCATGTTCTCCCAGTAACATGCTGACAAGGTCTGATTGTTTATTCTAAAAGTGTGTCTTTTCTCTGCTGCCCTTAGATGGACTGGTGTTGCATCCAGTCCTTTCCTGTACACTATTCGTAATTTCCACCAGTCCCTTCCATGCCAACAATGATAAAGGGTTTGAGATTATTTTTATATTATCCATCAAAAGTCCTACTCCCTGTGTTTCAGACATTCTCCCAGCGAAAGGGAGAATAAGGGATGTGAAGAAAAAACTGACAGTATTTCAAAGCTACTTTACTGTATAGGCAGGCAATGATTTGAGACAGACTGTTTCCATCCCTGTGACAAATCACAGGACAGAAAGGCTAGAACAGATCTCTCAATTTCAATCAATCCTAAAAATCAGCTTATTCCCCACTTTCATTCATTCCACGTATTAGCATTCTAAAAAAAAACCCAGCTAGCACAGAAAACCAAACCCAAATCCTTCACTTCAAGACAGCACACCCTGCAGTTGGAAAGCTTACATCTTAAGGAAATGCGCTCATATTTCTCAAAGAATTTTCAGAATGTAATATTTAACCTATACATTCAAGGCCTCTAACAAACGTGTTTATCATTGCAAATGGTATGATTTATGAGCTTTGCTGTTACAATATAGCGATTGGGAAGTTGTATATTTAGCATATACCCAGTTCAACAAACACTTAAGTTTGTTTTCTGTCTGTATAGATTGCTCTTTGTTTGCGAGGCCCTCGTACAAGGAGCTCTGAATTCGAGAAAACTGATATACACACATGTACGACTCGAGACAGAGACATGGTCCAGGCTAAACAAAACTTCAAGAAAACATTATGTCATGAGAGACCTTTTATAATAAGCAAATGACAGCACGGTACAGGTTAGGAAGAAAAGAAAGCAGAAGCAGAAGCAGGCAGGGGATAAGTGCTTTGTTATTTTATCATAGATGTACTCCATGCAGTATCAAAAAGAACAGTCGTTGTTTTTGTAATGATCAGCAAAAGAACACGCTCTATTGCAGTAAGCTTTACAATGCATCTCATTAAAAAATATTCCCCAGATTTATGGATATCCATTCATTTCTAATGCACTCTGCATTCAATCTTTTGAACAAAAAAAACTGAAACGAGTACACATTCATGTCCTGCTATTGGATATTTGTTCTGCAATCACCTATCCAAGTGTACTTCAGTTTGTTTGGCATGCATGAGCGCACTGTTTGTATAAGACACCAACTATCAGGAAACATCAATAGATAAAATCAAATGAAAAATAGAACAGCAGCCCTGTGAAACAGAGGGTCACATCGATTTAGAAATCCAGTTGCGATATTTATACAAAGCACATTTGGCCTCTGGCTAACTTGTCCCACTTCTGACAATCAGACCCTGGACCTATGGAGCCAAGCTGCTAAGTGGGTTCAATAACGTTTGTGAAAGGCCCCGAGGAGGCTAGCTCATAAACCACCCCACACCCCCCCAGTACGCCCCCCCCCCCACTTGCTTACTCACCAGCCGCCTTTGAGGTTTGGAGACCCGTTTTCTTTCTGGCGAGGTGGGCTGTTCCTTGTTCCCTGACATTCCCCGGCCTTTCCTGTTTAGCCTGGGCGTCTGGGAGGCTGTAAACACCAGGAGGGCTGGAGGCCCTGTGTGACACTGGGAGTCATGGCTGTCAGACCAGTGCAACCATTACCAGCCTGCAGCCTCATTGCCTCCTCGTCACCACTCCTTCACCCTTCCTGCTCTTTCACAAATCACAATTCCTGAAGAGGACCGCTACAGCAACATCTTCATGAGCGATAACCACAGCCAAGAATCAGATGCTTTGTGAATGACTATAGTGTATTTACATACTGTATACTAAGTTTGGGTTTAACCTTGGTTCAGAGGCAGCCTCCTGGCCATCTGATGAGGAAGCTCAATCTCCCATTCAGAGAAAGGAATTAATGTAGGTGTAGCAGCAAAGGTAGAGATGGGATGGAAGCAAGAAAAACTTGCGAGGAGTTATTGTATACAGTATATAGGACAAGGGGTGTGACTGGCTTGTCTGTTATTATCCCTCCTGAACTTCATTTAAAAAACTTCCATTGTAAAAGGAATAATAACGTCCCAGAATCAAACGCTTTGTGAATGTATATTGAGTACTTAATAATAATACATTTTAGCTTAACCTGTTTCGTTAACAGGTAGCCCGCTGGCCACAGGGCACGGAAACATGACCCACAGAAAAAAAATCAAGTGAACCCCAAAAACCACCAATGCAGAAACAGAGACGAAAGGAGAACAGAGAAAGTACAGAAATGTGGATATTACAATAGAAAGAGAAGGCAGACATTAAAAGCTGTAGGACATCTATGGATTGAGCGCAGGGTAGGACACCGGAAAAACCTGGGGCGAAAGAGATGGCATCAGGAGCAGCAGGGGCCAAGAGAGAGGAACCTGGGGCCACTCAAGCCCCAAAACAAACGAGTGAACAACCAACACATACATGGAAACCCGGAAATAAAGACTCTGTGTTAAAGACAAAGGGAAGATACTAAAAATTGTAGGACACCTGCTGACTCTGCCGGTTGTAGGACACTGGACAGACCCAGGATCAAGGGAAGGTATCAGGAGTAGCAAAAGAAGGGAATCAGGGACGAAACTGGATGCAGAAGATAGTGTAAGCTCTGTAAACTGCACGACACCTGCTGACTCAGCCGGTTGTAGGACGCCGGACAGACCCAGGGCCAAGGAGACAGCATCAGGAGCAGCAGGTGCCGAAAGGAAGGAACTCAGGGCTGAAAGCAGAATTTGAAAGTCACAGGAAGGCTGCTGACGGAGCTGGAGGTCGAATGCCGGACCGACCCAGGCCTGAGGCGATGCCATCAGGAACAGTTGGATGTGAGTTGGATGCCAGGGAACAGAACCAAAAGAACAGGAAGAAAGGAAGAAGGAAGGTGGTTTGAAATTCTGAACTGCGTAAATGATGTAAGATGAATAATGCCTGAGGCAAACGTGAGGTGAATGCGACAAAAAACACGCGAGAAGAGAAGTTAAGGATAAAGCAAGAGTCGGTTGTGATAGCAATTTAAAACAGCTGGGTGGGACTGACTTGTGTCTCTATCAACCCCGAAATTCAGTTCAGTTAAGAACTTCCATTAAGTGTGCCACTACAAAACATTTGCAATGAGCAAAAGCACAGCAAAGTGCAGACAAGTATATTCCCATTCATTCTCAATACAGAGAACTGTTACACTATTACAATACTACCAGTGGCTTTGCCGTTCCTCTCATCCACACACCACCAACAGTACTGGCAGGCGAGAAAGAGAACATGACATCATGCAACTGGCTTACAGCAGAGTCGTGGGTTTATTTCTTCATGTCTTCTACACCCATATAATCTATTATTTAATCGGAACATGTTAAGAAATACAAATATGAAAAAACACGTGTTTGATGTCAGCACCACAAACCAGAGCCAAGCAGGAAATCACGATGAAGAAAACCAGGTAAACCTAAAGCTGTAGTTTTGACATGTCCCTGAATAATAACCAGAAAGCATCCGCCGGGCCAAGGTGTAGTGCATGTTTTAGAAAAGGAAGTCGCAGTATAGCTACCAGTAAGTATTCATAACAACCCAGAAACCAGATTCCAGAACAACTGCTCTAAGGCTTGGTAAAGCTGCAGCCTGGAGTGTTAGAGCAAATGAAGATTGCTTGCTAGTGGATCTGTGGTTAGAAGTCATAATCTTGGTCCAACAGACACAAGAGACCCATCTCACTCGCTTAGTTCTTATATGACCATCATGTCCTAAGAAGCCCCTCAAGACACTTCCTAATTGCCCCAAGTCTCAAGTGAGACATACTCAAGCAGCCCTGAATGTAAAGACGTGCCTCCTAATGTCATGAATAAGGTCATAATCTCACGGTGTCCTACAGAAAGGTAGCTTGTGGTGACTACACCAGGGACAGCACTGCCACATCACCGGAGCACAGTCCACAGTGAGGGCCTATATAATAAATGTAATTTACGCGGCAAGATGCAAAACAGCCACGTCTGATGGAGAGCTAACAAGCAGGTCTCGGGCAACAGCGAGGTGGGGAACACCGCAGCAAAAAAATGGCCGCCACAAAGAAAAGATAGACACAAAAATAAACCCAACCCTCAGGGCCGCAGGGCGGTAGTGGCAAAGAACAAGGACAGCGCTGAAAATAAATAAGTTAGCGCAAAAACGTGGAGAAAAAGAAAACTGGCTTAAGGAAACTAGGAAGTAGCAAACGTGCAGCAGCTCAGCTAATGACAGAGTCCTGAGTGAAGGGCGAGGGAAGTATTGAAAGAAAAATGAGACTAATAATTAAATTAGAGAAGAACTGGCCGCCCACAGGGAAAGTCTGCTCTAACAGCACCGAGAAGCGTGCTGTCTCGCCTGCGTATGCGGGACTGATCTCCGGCGCTTGCAGAGTGCAGAGAAGAGCATATTAACCAGTATTTAACTATGAGGCAGGAAGAGATGATGATTCCTGAGAATATCCATGGAAATTGGGAAAAACTAAATTTAGAGTATGGCCTGAAACACAGTTAAGTCTGGAGTCAGAAATGCCCTCAGCATCTGATAGTGAAAGTTCATCAACGTCAGGTCTGACATGGGAATGTTATACACTCAGCACTTAACACCAGGCGTTTCATACAGTCTATAAAGAGACCCTGCTATACAGCATCTTTGAACAGAGTGATAAATCCTCCTGGGAAAGTAAAATGTCAGCATTTAAGTGTGAAAAGTAATTTACCGGATAGAAATCATTGAATGATGTGTGGTTTGGGGCTTCTTCAGCACCCTTTTCATGCCAAAAACAAGAGAGGTTAAAGAAATGCAGCAGCACTTGCTGAGCACTTGAATCCAGCCTTTGATGAGAACCACTGGACAGCAGGCAGAGGAAGACTTGAAAAAATCTCCACATGATTGACTGTGAAAACCTTTTGCGATTTCTATCATTATGTTCTGATAAAGAGCACCTCGTTTATCTTATCACTGGGAGTGACCTCAGTTTCTCATGGTGGGCTGTACTGGCTGAACACTGTTTTCATTGTCGGCACACATTGATGGCATCGGCAGCAGTTGAAAAGTGAGGAAACAAATGTCCACAGTACACGCCCCAGCCCTCCGGTATGACACAAAGTGTGATGTATGGGGACATTGCACAAGGAGAACACCAAAGTGCCGATCAGGTTCACTGAGCAAAGATGGGTATTCTAACAAATATCAGAGATGTCTACAAGCATTTGCACCACCCAGCTACTAGACCCATCAATGCTACTGTTCTTTGAACCTTGCACAGAGCTATCAATTAAACTGTCCATTATGTTAGCAGCAATGAGGGATTGGTGATACCAAGCCGAGCTCACCAGGTATTAATCAGACTTTGTTCTAAGCAGAAAATACAAGCAAAATGTCAGAACATCCCATACAAAAAATTAATCAGGACTGGAACTGAAGAGCGCCTGCAGGCTATGATCCTTGTATGTTTTGAGATGACTGCGTAAAAAAAGCTTGCTTTTGTTTTCACGAGAAAACAGTACAAGCCCCATCCGTGAGTTCCTTCAAAGTTCAAAGTTTTCCGCGAACGCAGTTCTTCAATCTGTTCATGCCACTGATTTCCCACGCAACTATTTACCAGCAACGTTAACTGTTCCTCGTAAGAACTGGATACCCTGGGCCTGAAGATACAGGGAGCCGATTCCTGCGAATAATATGAGACATGAGAAGAGAAATAAGACTCCTATTGTGAGGCACTTTCAGTCAATCTGGGTTTTACAAGCTTCAGACTCTTGTTCAAAGCCAGGTGCTGGCTAAGAAGTGCATTTTACCTTCTTTCCATTAAATTTGTATTGACAGATTTTGGACTAACTAACTACAATTAAGAAATCTATTTTGTTTTCTTTCTACACCAGTACAGTATGTATAAGAGCCTGCAGGATGAGAAGCCACAAAGAGATCACACTGATACGCAAGAGGAGACTAATTTACCCTGCCTCAACCCAAACTCCATTTTCACTGTGCAGGTAAACGAAAACGGCTGTTTCTGTTCAATATCCTTGTGAGAGATCTCCCGAAGGCTGTCTATCTGAAGCAAAAAAAAGCCTGGTAGGGTTTTCCTAAGGTAAATGTTGAAACACTTGTTAACGGGCTAAGTTTCGGTTGTGGCAACTGCATGTTTGAAGTCACAGACAACGTTTGGGCAGATGTGCCTGGGGGGCTCTGACCCTGCTCTGAACAGAGGAGGAGCAGTACAGCTGCTTCTCATTAGAAGCTGACCACATGCCTAGGCAGTGAAGTCTGGAAGCAGGGAGATCAGTGGAGCTTTATTAGGCTATCTCTTATTCAACAGGCATGCCTTCGTACTCCTGCCTTCGGGCGAATGAAGGCATCACAGAGTAAAACTATTACAGACCACCCAGAGACCCGGGCATAATGGCAAACAGGAGGCACTCACACCACAGCTGAAGCTGCAGCAGAGCGGTCAAACGGAGAGCTGAAAGGAGCAGGGAGAGGAGGGCGAAAGAAGAGGCACAGAGAGAAGCAGTTACAGGTACAGGAAAAAAGAGCCGCTCCTGGTGTCGCCTCAAAGCCAAAAAGAACTCGACGCTGGGGCTGATTATCCAAATATAAAAGACGCGTGTTGAACCAAGGAGTAGGAAAGGATTAAAACTGAATCTCCTTTACTATAAGCACACTGCATGACCAAGTCAGCCTGTACTACTGAATAAAAAGCATGGCAAAGAACCTTGCATAACACGCGCAGTTTTCTTTGGCAGAAGATGCTTTCTGACAGAACCCATGACAGGAAATCTCCTCTTGTGAGTGCTCTTTCTCGCAGGATTAACTTGAAGTGATACCTACTTGTTAAAGGGAACGCTCAGCAAACAGGAACGACAACATTGTCCTTCTCAGATGGAATGAGGGACAATGCTGCCAGTGCAACTCACAACTGGCAGCCCACTGAAGCTAAGCAGGTACCTGGATGGGAGACCTTCTGGGAAAAACTAAGGTTGCTGCTGGAAGAGGTGTTAGTGGGGCCAGCAGGGGACGCTCACCCTGTGGTCTATGTGGGTTCTAATGCCCCAGTAAAGTGATGGGGACACTATTCTGTAAACAGGCACCGTCCTTCAGATAAGATATAAAACCAAGGTCCTGACTCTCTGTGGTCATTAAAAATCCCAGGGTGTCTGTCGAAAAGAGTAGGGGTGTAACCCCAGCATCCTGGCCAAATTTCCCATTGGCCCTTACCAATCATGGCCTCCTAATAATCCCCATCTCTGAATTGGCTTCATTACTCTGCTCTCCTCCCCACTGATAGCTGGTGTGTGGTGAGCGTTCTGGTACACTATGGGTGCCGTCGCATCATCCAGGTGGGGCTGCACATTGGTGGTGGTGGAGGGGAGTCCCCATTACCTGTAAAGCGCTTAGTGTGGAGTCTCCAGAAAAGCGCTATATTAGTGTAAGCAATTATTATAATTATTACAAATGATCTGTGGAATCTGAATTTTCTTAAACATTTAACTCCTTCAAGAACGCCAGAA
The DNA here is from genome assembly GCF_059453375.1 of Lepisosteus platostomus. Lineage (NCBI taxonomy): Eukaryota > Metazoa > Chordata > Actinopteri > Semionotiformes > Lepisosteidae > Lepisosteus > Lepisosteus platostomus. Next base: position 32,058,283 of record NC_142621.1, read on the forward strand.
AATTACTCACATGTGAAGATCTTTATCTTCTGCTCATAGTGGTAGTTTTTCAATTCTCTGATATTTTTCTAGTTAATCCTATGAAAAAGAGTGAGATTCGCAAGAATTTTCCTACCATGAGTTCCGTGAATCAATGTTTATCAGAAAGTATTTTCTGCCAAGGATAACTGCGCATTTTACGAAAGGTTCTTTCATGTGCTTTGCTTTTATCATAGTGTTGAATTGGAGATGTACAGTGGTGTTTGGTGTCAAGAAAGTTCAATACAGTGGGGTTTGGTGATAAGAAAGCACAGCACACTGGCGTGAAGTGTCACTAAAGCTCAGTACAGTGATTTTGGTGATAAGAAAGCTCAGCACAGTGGCATACAGTGTCACTAAAGCTCAGTACAGTGATTTTGGTGATAAGAAAGCTCAGCACAGTGGCACATAGTGTCACTAAAGCTCAGTATAGTGATTTTGGTGATAAGAAAGCTCAGCACAGTGGCGTGTTAAAAAAGTGACTCGCCAGAAATTCACTTTGATTTTGATCTTCATCTTTTATAGATCTTTTTGGATAGTGTAAATGAGATCTGTTCTTGCTCATAAGACTCTTTTGCATTTCTAACTACAGTGTGAACCACAAACTACTTTTTTTTTCTCAAAGCTCCAACATTTGGTACTTTTTACTTTGGGTACTCAACTGGTACATCAATTTCCCTTCGGGATCAATAAAGTCTTATCTATCTACTCCACACAGGTTTAAGCCATATAGTATACTGCACAGATATGCAAAACTGGACTTGTTCAGTAGTGTGGCAAAATAACAGTCCAAGTTAACACTCTGGGCTACTCATATTACAGGATATTTTATCATGCCAAGCCCAAGTGCTCTTATTTCAGTGCCTTTTCGTGATTCAGCATGTGGTCCAGTTTAATTTCTTTCAAACAGCCATTGACATGAGTTGGTAAATCTCGCCCCTCTGCAGGGAAAATAGATATAACTTTAATAGGGAGAAGTATAGGCCCATGACAGTATGGAAATTGCCCAGTGTTGTGGTTGCTGTCGTTTTCTTTACTTTGTTTTTTTCTGTAACTAAAATTCAGGTCTGACATCCACCCTAGTCTGTACCTCTAAGCACCTTGTACAATTAGTATCTCAGCAACAGCATGCCGATTGGCTTCATGTGAGGGTGTCAGAGCCCTCTGTGGTGCAAAGGCTTCAGAAAAAGATGCAAGCACACAAGAGTAGAGACACAGGAAGAGAGATTTCCTTGTACAAGCCTATGCAGATCTGAGAGTCAGCATAGTTCTTTTGGGGGTTTTCTTTTTCTGGGACAAGGTACTCTTACTAAATGGAATTCGGCAGAGTGGTGCTGAGAGTCCAAGAGAATGATTGTTGTGCTGAGTGATTTGGGCCTTATGGGGTGAGCCTGGTTGTTGCAGTACTGTTAAAAGATTGTTTTGGTCTCAAGCTCTGCAGAGCCCTCCAAAGGATGCACAACTTTGCAAGTGTCTGCAAGTCACATAAAAAGTCTGCAACTTTTTTATGCGATTTGAATAGGCCTGTCTTCCATTTAGTTTTGGGAGAGTTCCGTCTTTATCTGAATCTCGTGTCCGCCATTGTCGTCGGTACAAGCTGAATGGTACTATAGCACATTTTATTAATGAAGCAATATTGGTGTGCACTCTGGGAAATCTTTCCACTTTGTGTAGAATGATATCTGCGAGCACTTTTGACTGGTGAAAATGAACATTGTGGGTTTCAGTGCCGTCTTCAATTCTTTCTTCTGTCATTGACACCATGGCCGCCCACCCCATACAAGACCGTTATGATGGAAACCCCAGACTGTAAAATTAAGATGTTCTAGTGTTGTGTTATGCTAGGTGGCAGAGTCAAATAAATTTTCGCCCTTTGTTATGAAAAGTGGCTACATAACTTCATAACTGGAAAAGATTTCAATATCAGAATTTTCTACTAATATACTGAAAAGTGTCTTTTTGGAAGTTCTGAAAAGCAATCCTGTCACAGAAACAGAACTAAAGACCTGCAGATAAACGCACCCTGTTGGCCACCTCTTCAGAGTGCTTCTGTTCTTGGTTAGATGTTATCTGAAGGCTGTACTAGCCTGGCTTCTGAGCTCCCAGCTCATCTGTAATGGGATAGCTAGCAAAATGGAGCTGACTGATACCCAGGGGGAAAAGGAATGAGCGGGCATTTAAACAGCGCAGACACTCTCTTTATCTTTGCAGGGCAAGTGCAAGGAGATTCCCTTCACAAACAGTTAAGGGCTGCACTTCTGAGGTTTACACTACCAACAATGACCTCCAGCCCTGCACTCAAGAGACGTGTTTTGTGCTGGCAGCTCCACAGCAGAGGGTGCAATATTAAAGGCTGTGCTGTTGTCAGCTCAAGTGTTGCATCGTATGAAAAAGCAACTTGAATAAAAAGGGAGAGTATTCATGGAATACATTTCTTACTGGGGAAGCCCTGTTATTGATTAAGCTCCCTAATCTTTTTATAGCACATAGTGAAGTTCTGTACCAGATTATCTGTGGGTTTGGAATCCTATTGCAAGGAGAAATGGAAAACCACAAATAAATTAACCTTAGTCTGTTCAGGAACCCCTCTGCTCTGACAGATTCTTAAGGTTGTCACCAGCACAAGAAATTTAAGAAAGCCTCCCATTAGCCTGAGAAGTTGCTAAAAACAGTCCTCTTTTGGCAAAAAAAAACTCTTTCACATTCCTTCTTTACGATAAAATCAGTTTTCACTGTTCTGCGTTAGTGGAAATTAAGCTCTTGTCCATCAATGCTTCTTGAAATCTTGATTAAGAAGGTTTATTGACACCAAGTAAAAAGTTTCTATTATTTCCTGCATGCCTCATTTTTATCTCAAAAGCAGCATAAATAGATTGAATACAATTACTCCTCGCTGGCCTCTGGAGAAAATAATGGCCTATTTTTAAACCTTCATATAACACAGTGCATCTTTGAGAATTGTCATGCACATTCTCCCCCTCCTTGTTGAAGTAAATGGGGATTTTAAGTCGAGGAGGGCTTGATGATATCTGAGAGCTGCCCAGCTCTGCACCCCGGAGAGAGCTGTTTAATTGCTTTCTAATGGAGCTCTCAATAAGGAGTGCGGCCCTGGCAGTCTCAGGGATATTGTGCTAATGAGGGTCCCAGAGAGATGAGATGAGAAGCATTGTGGTAGACACAATCACAGCAGTAAAATGCAATCTATAATGCATTTCAAATAATTAAAGATGGAGAAGATCACTGAAGACTAGCAATTACACACCTCCACTGAGAATGTGGAGCACAGCAACCCTGAGATTCAACAACAGCAAGATATCTGCTCTGCCACTCTGGGGCATCTATTAACAACCTACTTCAGCCTATCTAATTTGTCTATTAAAGCCTTTTATCTTTGCAAACATTGTACATTTTGCTGCAAAATATCAATTCCCTATACATAATTATAATATAATACACACATGGACGGTGTGAACATTAGGGTTTGCAGTTTGTTTGCATGTAAACTAATTAACGTAGGAAAAGATCTTTGACGATCGCCTTCATATTAGTGGAAAACAGATGCTTATTTTTGGCTGTTTTCAGGTGTTCAGATACCGCAGCATTCCACAAAGCTGCCAACAGAGAATTTTGACAGTGTCTACAGCGTTCCAATCTCCCCTGCATTTTGCTGTATACTCAGTGAGTTTATAACAGCTAGACGCTATGTATTTTGGGAAATATTTCAGCAGTAGTTGGGATCATCTCAAATTAAAGATTAGCTCCTGTCCGTTCCTCAGACCTTCCAGTGCTCATCTTTGGAAGCTGTAAATTATTTAGCTCTGATCACGGCCTTTCGCTGAACAGAGCCAGGCATGGAGCCCTGCCAAGACATGGCTGACCGTAAAGGGTAAAACCTTCAGTCATATCAGAAGTGGAATCACTTCTAGTTGAAAACACAACAACAGCACTAACTAAATTACAATTACTGCAACATTCACTCAAGATTATAGTTGCAGTTCTAGTCATTGTCAAAGAGCAATATTATGTATGTATATTACATTTAAGCATAATATAACGTAATTGTAATTACTACAAGTTTCACTTTTGTTTTTTTGCTTTTACTTTACCCATTTTAGGAAACCATTTCCATTTATCCATAAGTACTTTGAATAGGATTTAACACAGTCAATTTGTTCACATGAGAAAGCACACAGCATCTTTGAGTTAGGCTTAAGTAGGCAAATTCACATTATAACTGTGATAATAAGATAAAAAACTGATGATAAGGAGTTGGGTAACTGATCTTCCTTCACTGGGTGAGATAGATGAAAAACAGAAATTCATCACCAGCATTAAAAGAAATGTCATGTCCAAATGTCTAGAAAGCATTGGTGATAATATTCTGTGACAAGTGGGGTGTGTTTGTGTTCTTATTCTATGTGGAAGAAGATTCCACTTTACATATCAAAGATACCAAGCCACAAGCTCCATTTGAAATACCATATCTGGGTAGCTAAAGGGCGAGTTCACCTAACTAGGGCTATCACACTCAGTTCCTTAATGTCCAGTAACATTTCCTAGCCACAGTGTCGACAGCACAGGAAACTATGAGGAAAAATGTCCAGTCACTCAGAGCTATTAGTAGGATGTTCTCACACTTGCCAAGATGCTCTCACTGTCTTGTCTTCAGTTGCTGTTGGAGAGAAGTGCACATACTCTGACACTCTGCTGATATCTGTGGACAAGGGGACAGGACTGACAGAAGTGAGCGACACAACTCCCACCTGATTGAATGAGAAGAAGCTCTAGTACAATCTATGCCTTACTGTCCTACCAGAGAGATGATCCTATTGAACTTTTACAGAAAATCCTACTAAATGGCTATGCTTAGTTGCCTCCATAACGCCCCCTGAAGTTATGAGGGCATATAGGATTTATGACAGCCCCAGTGTTTGGAGAAACTGACCTCATGCTGAGCTATACTGATTATCAGCTCATCCTTCAGGCAGCCATGCATGTAAAATGCTGTGAATTAGATGTCACAATTAGACTTAATTTTAAGAATTTGTAACAGAACAATGTCTTAAATGTTGTAATTCAGAATACTTTCAGCTAATTATGACACCAAGATTGGTTTAAAAACAGTAACTACAATTTAAAGGGCGGGGTAGACAATTTGACAATAAACGTCTAAAATGTGAAGTCCTATTTTTTATCCAGCATTATACCCATCATCACTAAATACATCCTATAAGTTTCCTTCTTCCGGGCCTTTGCAATTGATCTAAATGTATGTGATGCTTGTTGATTAAAAAACAACAGCATTAACATTTTTATCTATTGATAGCTTTTGTTGTTTGATGTATTTAAAAATTGTACTCATACAGTGTAACATGTGACACTATTTTATCAATTTCCCAATCTAATGATTTAAAAAATCATAATAAAGATTTAGGACCTGCTGTGTATGACCTTCCCTGATCTAAAATCAGTCCCTCCCATAGTTATCTTTATAGTGGGCAGAGGACAAGACACATTCTTCTGCACTGGGCTGCAGGCTGGTGTCACAATCTGCTGCCGACCTGATGTAAAACCATCTCGGTGAAATTTCCGGCGCTCATCTGCCTGCTCCACTCAAACCGATCTGTTCTTTACCGCCCTCATCCAATGGCGGTGTGTGCACATACTGTACACGTTCGCAAGGAACTTCAACAATACTGCAAGCAGAAAAACATTTCGCTCCTCTCCATGACAGACAGATGTGCAAGCAAGGTCTCAGCCATTCTGTGCCCTCGCCCCCTCTCCCCCCCACCACCACCAAGGCCAGGAACGGAGAAGTGAGAAGTTAAAAGCTAAGTGCAGCTGACTGTGGGAGGTCTGGCTCCCGACACGTGATTTCGAGAGGGGCTGTGAGGACCGGCACCGAGTAATGGAACTGGTGAGGCGGAGAGGTGCTGCCTCTCTCACCACTTTGATTTCAAACCTCCATCTTGCGCCCAAACCCCCCCCACCTCCCCGACCTCCTCGCTGCACCCCCACTCTTGCCACGCTGCCACCACACTGCCTCCCCTAGGAGCTTCCCTTGATTGTTGGCCTGCTTTCATTTTCACCTAATCATCCCGGCGCGCCTTGCCACTTTGATCCTGCCCGCTCTCTCCCCCGGCTCTCGCTCTCTCGGACCCCGTGAACAAGCACCCACACACTGACACAAGAGGAGGGGGCTGCCTGAAGGAGCGCTGGAGAGGGTGTTGAAGAGGATGCCGAACTGGGCTGTAATGGTTCACAGGCAGGAAGATAAAGAAGAGGGAAACATCCTGAAGAATTCCGAGGTTGGGAGAAAGCATTGCCGGAGGAGCAGCCTCGGAATCAAACGACTAATGAGGGAGCTGAAGGGACGGATCAGAGCAGGCTTTTAAGAGCAGGAACCCTGCGCGCAGAGAGGCCCAGCTTGTGAAAGAGCTGGAGGAGATGGGTGGACGTCTGCCAGAATTAGAGCTGGGTCTCAGGTTGTGTGAGGAGACCATTAAAACAAGCCATCACAAAGACAGGCGGCCGAGCGCGATATGACGGGGGTGGAACCACGTGGCCTCGTTCTTTGTCGGAGGACTTACAGTGAGCCGGGTAGCCATGCCACAATTTCATCTCAGAATTCATTTCGCTAATGTTCTCGAGGTGGTTGGGTTTTTTTTTTTTTTAAGAAATACCGAGATGCGAGGCCGAATGTGAGAACTTAATTACACGATGCTCCCCCGCTCCACACAGGACTAACAGTTGACACTGACGCTTCATAAGGGCTCTCAGCGGAGATGGGAGAGTCGTGCCCGAGGGTCACTGGCAGAGCAGGAGCACCCCTTCAGGTTGTGGGGACAATTAAACAGCCAGGGGCCCGGGGTACACAGAGACAGGAGAGGGACGCAGGGAGGAAAGGGGGATGTCAGCCTCAGGGTCTCATTCTCTATTAGATCAGCACACAGCCCCACCCTGATCTCCTCACCAGGGCTTCCATGCCAGCGACAGCAAAGCACAAGCCACGTTTTCATCCCCTCTGCTGCACTCTGAAACGAAACTCCTTTACTCGCGTCAGGTGACAGTGAATGTTCCTCTCCTGGCGTTCATCTCTCCTGAAATGACCCGTGACCCCACAAACAAGGATCCGGTTAGCAAAACTATCCCAGGCAAACGTTTGCCCTGATTGTTTCTTGCATCCCGAAGTCTGTTTTCGTTTTCTGCACTTTAAAGGAGTGACGTCTTCTTGGCTTGGCCAAGTTTTCACAGTCAGAATGTTTTTGTGACAGATCTGACTTGTGCTTGAAGTTATAAACTACACACTGCTATTACAAAACACCTGCAGGTTTTAATACTTTCTTATTATATTACTTTCAGTTCCACTAAAACGCACAGCTGTGCTGGAGAGCTGGGAAAGCACTACAAACACCAACCTTTCAATCTGTTTATGGAGCTGGGTAGAGCACTCACCTGCACAATCACATCACTACTTCACTGGAGAGATTTTTCTTGTACCTTTTAGAATGTTATTTATAAATAGCAGATGATCTTTTTCATATCACATTGCACTCCGTCCAAATTCCCCAAGATGAAAACAATATTAAATATGATTAGAAGACCACATTATACAGTTTGGTCTCTTTAACTTTAGCCAGGAAGATTTTTGAAAATCCCAATTAAACATTTCCCTAAAACTAAAATGTAATAACCTCAGAATTAACAGCCACTGTTATTGTACTTCAGCCAAATCACCACCACATGGAAAACAAAAAGAAAAAGTAACACTACACTTCAGTGTAAGAAGCTCCTTCTGCTGAAATCCTAATTTATATCTTTGTGAACAGTGAAACAATATTCATGTGCAATGCAAATAAAAGTTCTGATTACCTGCTTCATATCTAGAGTAAAATGTGGGAAGATTCTAAAAATGTCACAAAAGGTAATTATGAACATTTCATACTAAAAAAGCTAAGAAAAGTACAAGAGGTTGACATTGCTCATATTTCCCTATATTAATTTCAGGCACTAGTTCTGGGGATTTTCATTTCCTGTCTCTTAAGATTCCTTACACCACTATAAGTTTTTCAAAATGCTACTCCAGATGCTTCGTGGAGGCATTTAGAACAAGATAATTACAGGATTTGCAGTTTTAAAACTGTAGTTTTCATCTCACTCTGAGCAATCTTTCATCCAGAGGCACAAAACAATAACAGCTGCATATCTTAAAATCTGCGACTTTGGTGAAGGCCTTTCAGGAATCAAACCAGACTGGAAAAACAATAAGAGGGCTTCAGAACCAAGACGGGATTGAACACTGGGTGGCATAAAGTTAGATCTGCTTTTAAAGGTTCAACTTTGACATCTTTTCATCATTTGTAAACACATTTTGGTTATGCTTTGGGTCTGGTGATGTTTAGTCATAATGCTGCTATTGTAGGGTACACACACACACACATTTCCTGCAGGCGTCACATTTCATTAGGAGTTAACAAAGTTCAAAACAGGGGTCATGATCATTTTCTAAAGCCACATCCTAATCTCTTACAATACAATACTCCAACAGGTTAATCAGTGCTGTGCAATAATTATGTGTACCAGCAAAAAAAACTCTGCTTATTCTAAACGGTCCTTTTCCACTTCATTCCAACCAAGAATCTTGAATTAAGGAAAACCAGCTGCTCAATGTTTAAGGGCAGATATCCTAAATAAATTTATTACATCCCTGTCCTTTACAGTGGTTAGTTATGTCAACAGTCTAACCAAGCAGCGAAATGAAGGAATGCTTTTCATAATCTATTTCGAGATGCTTTTTTAAAAAAAATAAAAATATTTATTTTTGAATGCATGCATATTTCTGAAATATGGACGATAAATGCCAGCTGGTCTCAAAGAGTGAGGTTACAGATGGGAGCTGGACGGAGACCCGTCTTGACAATTTTCACCTCTCTCTCTCTCTGCAGGCAGGAACTGGGAGAGACTGAGTCAGTCCGCTTGGCCCTGCTGTTGTTTAACTGTGCTCTTGCAATCTGCAGCATGGACTCTGCAAGGAAATACTGGTCTTTTCCTCTGCTATTAGCACATAATGTATCATATAATCAACGCAAAAGTCTTGGGCTAATGGTATAGAGTGTGTTAACCAAATCATTTTAAAATAGATCTCAGAATTATTGTAATTCATGCAACACTTTGTTGAAATATTGAAAAGGAAGCAGGGTATTATGCCTGTATTTCCTGCTGAAACCAGGAAAGGTGGTGCATTAAAGCTAAGGTATATGAAGCAACAATACGATGACATGAAACACTGCCTGAGGCGATGGGGACTTTTGTTGACTTCTTTCCAAATACAGAAAGAGTTACGAAGGAGAAGAGGCCATGATCACTTGTGTCCTAGGCAAGGCCCTGCTGTCGTACCCTTGATCAAGGCCACACACTCAGATTTCTTCAGTAAAATGACCCACTGTGCAAATGCATTTTCTTGAGAGGCTTTTTGAAATGGAATGGAACATCTATGCTGTTTACTTACAATCTGGGTGCTGGGAAATTGGATGCGAGTCATGGGCTGAGAGTGTTAGAAAAAGATGAAAATCAATCCAGGCAATATTCCAGGTCGGAAACTCTTTAGTGCCTGTGACAAACACAACACAGAGTGCCCAAACACATATACCCCACAGTTCACCTGTGAAAACCCAAGCAAAAGTCACGGCTGTAGTGACGTCACGACTGTAGTGAGGAAAGACTAGCTAGAGGATTACACCAGTATACTTAGCGCACACTATCTCAACACCTCACTTGGTGTACACAACTAAAATACATCTCCAGATTAATGACTGCACTCTTACAATAAAAATCAATACATATTGTTGTTTCCTGTGTGCATAAGACTTTTAAACACTGCACACAGCCTGTGTTTCCAGAACATTCTTTAGAAAATGTTGATCTCATTTTCTGCAGCAAATGTTCAAGTGTAAAAGTAAAAAAAAAATGCTCATATACTGTACTAAAGTACTCAATTGTGTTGGCTTTAATGTTTTTATTGACAGCTCTTTAAACTAAAAGTGGACAGGATAGTCTCTGCAAGGTGATTGAAAACAAGTAGTCCATGTATCAGCTAATGCCCACAAATTAGGTGATTAAAAGCTGAATTAAGTGGCGGGCCATGCTCCAGCGAGTGTGTGAAACTCGTTTCAGGGCTAAGGAATTCGAGCTTTATTCAACTCGAGATATGCATGTGCTCCTCTGGTGGTAAAATTTACAACGACGTGGAAACTTGATCGGGCTTCTCAGTCTAAAGAATGTAAAAGAAAACATAGCACACGCACACTGGTGGTTCACGAGTCCTTGCCCTGAACTCCTACACCACTGAGCCTGGAGAAAACAAGAAACACTGCAACTAGCAATGAGAGCCCAGGGAAGCTGTAGTGAGGCTGGAGTCTGAGGCCCGACTCCTCTAGGGGATCTCCAGCCCTGATGCTGCAGAACCCGAGTCCAGCTAGTCTTAGAGGTCACCTGTTGTTAAAGATGGTCGATACTAGCAAGCTGTTAAGGAATCAAGCAAGTGATCTGCTCAATTAAGAGAACTCTGGTCCTTGAGAGCCTAAGAGTATGGTGTCTTTGACCTCAAATGATAAGTAATAAATTACTTCTTTCAGCAAATACCTGTTTAATTGTTTGACATCATTGCAAATTAGGGTTCTGGATTTTTCTGGATTTGGGGCTCTCCAGGACCAGAGCTCGAGTTCTTCACCTGAAAACCAGGTGGCTCCCTACAATGTGGGAAACTCTCAATACAGCTTCACTGCAATAAACATCTCCAGTTTCTGACTTATCCCACTTTGCTCTACGGCATTTTCCTTGACTTGTATTGAATGATTTTGCCTTTGTGTCATCAATACAATAATGACCACATTCACGGGAGAAAGGTCTGCAGTTCAGAAGTCACCAACCCAAGTTTTTATTAGGAATCGTTCAAGGTTCCTAACTCTAAAGAGTGACGCTCTAAAGAGTTTGTACTTATAGATGACTGGTCTCTCTTCTAAGCAATTAGAAACAAGAAACCACCCTTGTTTCATTTGCCCATTTGGATGCTAATAATATAGTAATCCAAGGATACAGATTGTTTCGTAAAACCTTCAGGTTTAACAATGTGTCAATGAGTTAATTCCAGTCTCCTGCAGTGTACGACGTATCATCTGGTCCTCCTACTGCACAAAGATACCAGATACACAGGCCGTGCATGACTCTGCACAAAGATACTAGAGAAGCACATTTTATACAAAGAGTGGTAGGAATCTGGAACAAGATACCTGGCCATGTTGTCAAAACTGGCACCAAGATGTCTTTCTTTCTATTGATTAGCTACCTGTAACCAAACATGCGCAATGCATGGAGTTGCTTCCAATCGTTTGTAACTTTTCTTATGTTCTGTGACGATGGACAATATAAAGAAAAAATGTGGTTAACTGCCCTAAGTTGCTGAAGGTTTTAATCACTCTCTGAAAATGTGCCAAAGTTTATGCAATGCATCAAAACAGACGCTAAAAAGATGAAGTATATTACATACAGTGCTTAAGTAGGGTGAAGTTCATACACTATGATTGTTGGATTACGTACATCAGGACAGACAGAGAAGTAGTAAACACGTCATGCGAGATAGGTCATAAGGTCAAGGGTCATGTGTTAAAATAACAGAGTGGATACCTACCGGACTTCTCTTTCTTTGATTACTGGAACACCCAGACCAGAAACAAAAGGGGCTACCAGATTTCTCAGGAAGTAAGTAATGTAGTCCACCATAACCACTGGGTCACTAATCCTTACCTCAGTCCTCTGGCCCTGATCAGAGGTGAGAAACAAGACTGACCCCCCTCTCTCCCCTTCACACTCATGTCCTAACAAGTCATAAAGGCACGAGACTTTGACCCTCCCAATAAAAACCCACAGCCACTCATAAACACTTTCCGAGCACTGGGCCTCGGGCTTTCTCTGCGAAGACTCGATCCCAGCCCAATAAATCACCTCGCCAACTCGAGAATCGAGTGCAAGCTCTAGATTTCCCCCAGAATTTATTACCACTGCTGTTCAGGAATTAAGCCCTCACGCGGCTGCACATACCAGCCTGTTCGACCCCTGACAGAAAACACGACTTTTCCCTCGCTGCTCAGCAATAAGTGCTCCCTTCTTCCAGCCTGTTCGCACCTGCCGCCACACTTCATTTACCTGCGACCTACGCTCTCTTGAAGCGTGAGGCTCCGACTGACAGATGCCACATGTTCGGCTTTCTAGTGCTAACTCCTCAAAGAGGAGTGACCAGGTTAAATCCAAGCCTCAAAGGAATTTCCCCACACAGGCTATGGAATCATTTCAGTTGCAAACGAAGGATATTATTAGGGGACTTGAGGCACATATCTGGAAAGGTACTAACAAAATTGAACCTGATGGACACCTTCAAGATTAACATCGAAACTTAGGCCACAAAGGAGACAAGTGGCCCGCAGGGCTATGGAAGTCTGGAACTCTCTCTACAGCCTTGTTTTTGATACCCCGGGGATTAACATACAACAGGATAAGAAAAGGGACCCTTTCACCCACAGCTGAAGTGCAGCACCCACTACAGGTCGGCAGGGGGAGGTTGTAAATGAAAATGCTTGACTGATTCAATTTTGGGGGAGCTTTCTGTACGCCACAATGTGCTAAGCCAGGGGGGAATTCAGTCAGAATTAACACCCCAATTCAGAGGAAAAGAGCCTTGGGATGACACAGCCACAAGTGGGGCACTGGTTTTTTGGTCTAGAGGGAACAGCGCCACCTACTGGTCCACCGCCTACAGCGGCAATCTGGTTTGCTTTAGAGTAACTATTTTCTTTGCAATGATCTTCATGCACTTGTTTTATGGGTTGCTTGCTCCTCTCCTGATTTCAGGATCAATTTGAATGCTCTTATAAACAATAAGAAAAGAGGAATAAAAAATGCCACTGGACATGCAAGAAAAAAACAGATATTCTCCCGAGGAAAAAAAAAGGTGCAACTCCACTGAATAACTAGTTTGTATTTCTACAAACAAGAATGCAAATGGTATTCTTATTTGTAGAAATACAAACTAGTAAGTTATTTACTTCTCTTCTGTAGAGTTATGTTGCGATTATGATAGCTCAGCTGGTAAGTTCCTAAGATAGGCAGGGTCCTTCTTGCCAGTAGAGATGTCTGTACATCCCAGTGTGTCCAGGCCAGGGAAGGAGTTTTGCTTACACAAAGGATTTCTGATTTCTCCCTGTTGAAATAATATTAGTTTTTAGGTGACTGAGAAGCGGGGGATTTTAAAGCTGGCGCTCTGTGCTGAGGCACTGCGGTGTGACGATGAGACAGTGCATAGCCTTAGTGCCACCCTCCTGTTCCGACAGAGCCCCCCTGTGCCCCCCCAGGTCAGGCTAGCGTTCAGCCCCAGGGCAGGATGGCGACACACGAGACGTGAAAGAGCCGCACTGTCCTGCGCAGTCCGTTCCATTGCTCAGGAGCCGGCCAGGCTGTCACGCTGCCGCTGCATAAAAAAACCACCAGGGAGAACGAAAATATGGGGAAAATAGGAGCAGGCCGAAATCTACACCCACCGTGTCCGAAAACAATGCATGTCACACAATTTTGGAGACCTCCCAGGCGCGTTTAAGGATAAACCCTGAATAAACGACCAGGGAGCGTGACATTCCGGGTTTCGGGGTTCTTGATGTGGTTGATGATCCAGTTTATCGTCATGATATTTGCCTCAGTACAGGACGGACTTTCCTTTCCAGTGCAGAGAGGGGGCAGAAGGGAGAGCAGGAGAGGCAGAGAGCCTGCAGCCCCAGGCGCGGCACACAGCCAGCCCCAGCAGCCCCTGTGGCGAAAGGCAGCGTGTTGCGTGTGGTACCAGGATGTAGAACAGGCCAATCAATTACAGCGTGCTTTTTATAAACACATCAGCCGGCCTGACAGGAGAGCGCCGGGCTTCGGAGCTGGGCCCGCAGATCATAAAAACTTCTTCCAATTTATTCTCCCAGATTGGAAACTGCACGCTCACACCTGACTAAATCATCAGGCGGCAACTGGAGCTGGCCTCCCACAGAACTCGAATGAAACCCGATCCCATCTTTGTTTAACGTGCCCAGTGAAAAAGCCTCTAATGGATTCCACAGATGCAGCCCCACCAGCTTGTAATCTGGCCACTGCAATTCATTGGGGCTTTATCAAACTTGTCTTTCTGGCATGGCCCTGATATGCCCCTACTCCTTCATTCTCTCTCTCTCTCTCCCTTTCCTCCCCCCCCCCCCCCCATCTGTCACTTGTGGCCCAGTTGGCGTCTGGAAGCCGGGGTCTCAGCTCAATGGGCTTTGGAAGCAGAGAAGCTCACTTAAGGCAGCTTGTGCTCTCCCGGGTCTCCCTGCTGTTAATGTGGAACACACATGTTATTATTCCACATTAGCCACGGCCATCATAAACTTGACAAATACTAAACAAACATCGCAGGTCGCCAGCAACCGGGCCCAGCTGTGGGAGGGCCGTCCCAGAGCCTGTGTGGCCACAGCCCGGCAGCCCGCCGCACCCCAGCCGAGCTCTCCTCACATGCACCTCAAACCCACTGACCTCACACTGCAGGTTGCGCTTCTGTTTTGCAAAAACTACATTTGTCTCGCATTTCTCAAACACTATTCATTGGTACTTGAAGTCTTGGCTCCTATGATTTGAAGTCACACCAACATAAGCTCTGCTTACAGACATAATGTTTGTCGTGATTCGTGCTTTTCACATAAACGTAGCCTGCAGCATCACCAGCTTCAAGTCTGTATTCACCAAAACTCAGAAGCACGACTAGATGTGGTCAGCACTGGTATGAACTGATCAGAACCGGTCAGAACTGGTCAGAACTGGTCACGGGAAACCTTATAGGAAGAGGATCCCAATCCTGGTCTTGGGCACTCACACACCTGCCAGTTTTTGTTCTACCTGAGTATTCAATTAATTAATTGAACACTTAATAAACTTAAAAGTGGGCTTAAGTTGAATTCTATCGTTTCCAGGTCTGAAACAAGTAGGAGGTTGCCTTTTAAATGCTGCATGTCTGAAGTAACAGCTGTGCGTGCCCAGAGGACCAGAATTGGGAGGCCCTGCTCTCAGGAAAACCAAGCTGCTTCCAGGAGTGGAGCTGGTGGACCAGCAGGTGGCGCTCTTCCCTCTAGGCCAGAAGTTCCAAACCAACTCCCCCCATACAGCACAGGGGACATCGTGCTGCAGGAGGTGCTGTCTTGACTACTCGCTCATTAATGATCTCAGGGTACGGTAACGCTAGTACCTGTTGGGTGTGCCCTGAATTTTAACCCTGGCTAAATTCCACTCTGGACTTGAACAATCCAGCCTCCTTACAGTTCCACCTTCATTCATTGTAACTTGACAGCTTTCTTCCCATAATGGCACATAATAGCTTCTGCATGTCACCCAGATGGGCACTGCACTTCTGGGGCGGATAAAGTGGGAGTCTCCTCTATGTAAAGCCCTCTGGGATCCTTGGCATGTCAGTGCAATGAATTAAAAGCAATGTTAACCTTAGCCCGCTTGTCTGAGGTTACTTTAATACAGGATCAGAGACTGATAGCAAGCATGCATAAGGGACTGCATACTTTTAGACTGAACCCAAAGACTGAATCTCCCCACAAGTGGCTTTTGGTGAGAAATAAATGCTAACTGTTTTGGGTGGTTCTGACTCACCCAACCCGTAATCTGGGTTCATCCAACAGGAATGGAGAGCGCAGGCGAACACGGCCACGCTGTGCAGAGCTATGTGCTTGTTTTGTTTAATGGGTGAATGAGCAGCAATGACTAATGAAGAAAGCTTAGACAATGAGACTCCTGTGACTTGCGAACAGCACCGGGTGTGAGCCCACACTAGCTCCAGCAGGGACAGGCAGCAAAGCACAGCTGCTTATCCCAGCACAGCTCCCTGATTCCTGCGCTCCCCAGTTCCCCTCGTGTCAGGCCGGCCCCAAGCACAAATACAGCTCTCCTTTGGGCACATTCTCCGGGCAAGAGGCCATCCCTCCAGAATCCACAACACTGGAGGAATACTCCCACAGGCCCACTTCTCTGAGAATGTAAAGCACTGCGTTTATACTGGAGCTGCCTCTTGCTGCTTAGAAACTGCAGCTAGATAACCAGCCACAGACTTACTATCCTTCTGACACAGGATGCTGCAGAGCACAAGTAGCCAATTTTAAGCGTACATGCATGTGCATAGATATACGGCCTCAGGACAAAAGAATTGAAACCTTGTGTTTATCATTGCCATAATCCAAGATAACGTCTCTTAATCCAGTACACACCTCCCTCCAATGTAACAAGTAGCTCTGTGCGTCTTTCTTTTGCCTTTATTATAGCCTTCGAATTTCTATTACAGCTCTAGCTTTTATCAGATCAAGTCACAGGTTACTCCACCGGACTGGGACCCACTGCTTGTGAAAGTTATTCAAAATACACACATTTAATTACTTCGCAGACTCCAACATCAGCAGTGGTGTACATTCAGTCACTGCTTTTAGAAGGATAAACCTCCTTCCAGAGCAGTGGTAGTGGTGGTGCCAATGTACTTACAGTAAATGTCTCGAAACATGGCTTCGATCCCTGATTCTTCAGTCACACGATCGTTGGGAACACCTGCACTGCTGAAATACTCCACATCCGGACTGAAGCACCTCCGTCTTCGGCTGTACCGGCAGGTGTAATGTCCCCAAGGCCTTTGGCTGTTAATCTGGATTGTTTTTCAGCACTACGACAATTGTCCAAAACAATGCTGCCATATTTGAATTGCTGGAAGATTTCATTTCAATTTGTTCCTAGGGTGTTTTTTAGTTGCTGTTCAGATTATGTTCTTTTGAACTTCATACTCATTCAGCTCTGGTATGTAGCCATGAACATTGTTGTAGACCATGAGGAAGCAGTGGTCTAACTCCTAACTACCAAAGCCAGCTCTCTGACTTCAGCTGAGAAACAGCTGAATGAGATCCTTCGATCAATTAGCCACTCATTACCAAACTTGCTAGATGGGCAAATGGCCTCCTTTTGTAACAGTGCTCCTGCTTCTTCCAAACTTTAAGTGCTGTATTGCAATAAGCCTTTCATTCAACACATTGTCACTGCCTCATTCCTGGCTAGGAACTTTATAATGCATCTTTAAAAAAATCACACAATAGTTATCTGCCAATTAATATTTTTAATTAGCCCTTTAAATGTTTTGCACATTTCTTATTGAAGGTTCCAGTGCTTGCATGGATGTTTATGATGTTTGCATACAATGTTACGGAAGAAATCTCCAGCATAATTATAACCAAACCTGGAGATTTACCTCCTTGTTGAACAAGAACTGCTTCAGCCCCTGGTTTGGCAGAATGATAATGATATCATAGTATTGCTTCTTTTGTTTCTGGATACAACATGAAAAAGTATAGGTGTTCTTACCTTGCAGTGTAGACCACCAAAGTTGATGCTTTGTCTATAAATATAGATGCAGGCATTCAGTCTACCTTAGAAAGCTTTTATGAAAACTCAATTTGGAGTAGGAGAGTATTCCATAAAACCTAACAGCTACCTGGAAGAGACTTCTAAGATCTAGTTAGATCAAACCATATGTCAGAGACATGGAGGTGATGCATATTTTCATATCTGATTTAAAAATGACTAGAAACTCCATCTATCCGAGTATTAGATATATGTGCACTTAGTTATTTCATATGTTTTTGCCATAAACCTTTTTTATCATCACCAGCAGTAAAGCAGTAAATGTTTTAATTTTAGCTGTTTTTGGTGCACTCTGAGTGGGAGGGGCTGACCCATCTTAAGGTAGAGAAGAGTTGTAATCTCTACCTCAGTCTAGTTTGAATTTAGTTGTTTTGTGTACACCCAGTAATCGGTTTGTGAGCCTGTTAAAGGGCTTACTTACTGTAGTGTTTGTCCTGGCTGTTTTATTTTTTCTTTTCAAGTGTGTTGTCTACATTCATATTGTCTTTTTCGAGAGCGTTGCAAATAAAAATACCCACCTGCCCTCACAATCAGCTCCAGTGTTTGGTTTGTAGCTCCTGCTAACAATGAGGTGCTGACCACAGAGCTCGTTTTTACAGCAAGCAGTGAAATTGTGCTTTTGGGCATTGGCTGCAAAATTGAGATGGTATTGTTCATACATCTATGTTTCCTTTGGCGATCTGGAGTATAAGGTGTTAATTCTTTTCTTGAAATTAATTGCATAAATGGAACACTGGCTTGCCAATATTTGCAATGATGCCAGTACCCACTGAATGGAAGAGACACACTGGTTGCCTGAGTGTTACAAGGTAAAATCACTGGGGCATTCAGAGTGCAAGCATCCACTGTTATTGACCTGGAGCAACTCTAGGGATAGCACTGCAAAAGACCCAGTGTCAACAGAAACATCAGAAGAGCCAGGCAGGGCCACCTACATGATCACTTCTGCACACCAACATGTTCTTCCAATGGAAGTGCCATAAACCTGTTCAGGACACTTGGACATCCTGTTCCTACTGGTATCTGATGCAGGAATCTCTTCAACGGCTCGGTGTTGCAGCAGACCCTGGATACTGGCAAAGAGTGGAGTACCTTTGTTCCATAGAATATTTGGCGATTTAAATACAGGAGATGCTAAAAATGTTTTTGCTGGATTTGTTTTACATTGTTGTGTTGTGAGTTTATTCTAAACAGTTGATACAAAACATGCGATATTTCCAATTTAAAAAATCTTTTTGATGTGTAATAACAGACCTACGAGGCACTCTGGAAAATAAGTACTGCTCAGAAGAAAACTCCCCTCCTTCGTTCAAAAGGCGAAACATTTCATATGCTCTGAATAACATGTAAAACAGCTTTAATTTTACAATCCACACTTACATAGGCAAAACAGGTAAATGGTCACCTCTTTACAGTGCAAAACCCAGCATTTCTGGTTAGACAGAAAGTAATTGACAAGTGACATGCTTAAACAATTAGTTTTAAAGGATGAGAGCTTTGTTACAACAATTGCAACACAACAAAAATATCATCCTTAAAAAGGAGCAATCCTAAACATTATCCATCACCAAATAACTTTTCTGCTATGGGGTTCATGTCATTGGCCATCTTGATTTGTAGCTAATGGCAAAGGCTACATGTACTGATCATTTATTTTGGGGTAACGCTATGTACTATGCCACTACAACTAGGAAATCATACACCTGCTAGTTTTTGGTCCATCTGATCACTCCATTTAATAATGGACCCCTTCACTAGATCGAATAATAAGTTATATTTGAACCCTGTAATTGTTTTTCATTCCTACAGGAGGCTGCCTTTGAATGATTGTGCTTCCTAACTTGAACTCTCCAACCAGATCACAGAAAAAAACAACTTGCAACCAAGCTACGTGTTGGTTCAATTAAGGGTTTTTGTTTAAATAGGTTGCTCAGCTGCAATGAAAACCCGCAGGTTTCTGGGTTCCCAGGACCAGACTTGGGAACCAAATATAAATCTGGCTTGTCAAAAACATTCCCATGAATCATAGCAGATCACACCCCATGATCAATTTTATTGGTATCCTACTTAAAGTCAGGGTTCATCTTGAGTGCATCATTCTGCCTACACACTGAGTATCCAAAGTGTTTCAGTCAGTACACTCACAAGCTATAGACTTACACTGTCACAGATCTGAATTTTGTCAGCCCAGAGGCGCATGGGAAATCATTACTGTTTTACTCACAACGCAGTGCACTGTGGGTCGTGAAGGAGACAATGCAGGATCAGGCAGACTAGACTTCCTTGTTCTACACCTCCGCCCCAGGATCAGGATGAGTAACCCTATCCCTCCGGCCAAAAGCCAGATGTTCAACTCCGTCACCCACCACAGGCTACAGCAGCAGGGTGCGAAACACGGCCGGATGTTGCCTCTCCGTTTCCCAATGAAGCTGAAGAGCAGCTAAGTTTCAACAATGACAAAATGAAATAATGTGACAGGATACTTTGCAGTACAGATAGGACATGAGAAATCGTTCTCAAAAGAAAGGTAATTCATAGTTAAGAGTCTTGCATTGGCCCACTTGAGCTTATATAATGGGTTACTAGACATTCGTATTTCAAAACTACAGACATCTCCCCAAACACAGCCTTTAACCAATAATAACACTGTGATTTTTTTTCTCATTTAAGGCTTATAGCGTCTGTATAGGAAGATCAGCGAAGTGTCTCACTGAAGGATGGCTCCGTGTTTGCAAAAACACGACCCCAAGTGTATAGTTTGTCACTGAGAAAGCTGTCGGCCAAAGTCTCACAAAATTTGAGGTTACTTGGACAAAACTGTCATAAAATAGGACAGTCTTGTCAGCCTTGATTTGGTTGACTTAAAATATTCTGATCCTTCAGGAGTTACAGAAGTCATTCTACCATTGAGTTACTGTATGAGTGAACAGATGTGTGCTATGGGGAGTATAAATCAGCCCCTCTTTTGCTCAACTTAATAAATGTAATTATTTGTTTATTCTGTCAATTCCCCGCTTTTGGCATCACAATCAGAAGTTCAACTTTCTTAAGGAAAAGTTTAAAAGCTCGCTTCATGCAGGCGCAGTACATCATGGAGACAGCGTCTTTGACATTTTTTCTATTCCCTGAAAAATGCTTTATTTCTCTTGAGAGCCACAAAGTCAGATCTGATTTGGTTAAAAACAGGTCATCCCCCGCCCTCTGTGCTGCAATCCCAGCCGCCTCATGTCTGTGGATGTTCCTGGGACCTCTCCCCTCCTTCTCTTGTTCAGCACAGTTGCCATATTGCCATAAGGAGCTGGTTAGAGGCTCATTAATCAGCAGTGAAATGTGGATACCAACATCCACAGCAAAGTCAACACAGGTTAGTGCTCCTGCAGGGAGCTCCACTGACAGGCCCAGCAGCCGGGGGCCGGATTTCTTCACAGGCCACCTCCAGGCACTCTCTCTCTCTCCTTTTTTTTTTTGCAGTGTCAGCTTCAAGCTAACTCAACACAATCAATAAAGTCAGGAGAGAGTGTGTGTGTGTGTGTGTGGGGAGGGGGTTTAGGATGCTGGTGGAATTTTCGTATAGAATGTTTTCCCCTTGCAAAAGTCCTTGACCCCAGCTTGACTCCAGACAGCTCTCTCCAGAGCGCGCACAGCACTGCTCACAGTGATCCCGGCTGACAGCAGCCTTCGATTTCTGGGTGAGGGCTAGCTCATGAAGTATGAGAGGCAGGAGACGCGGCGGGTGTCGAGAGTCGAGCTGAGGAAGATCCAGCAGGTAGCGTTGCATTGAAAAGAGACAGATGTATTATGTGAATTGAAATATGTCAAACATGTTAACGGAAACACCCTCTCCAATTGTGAGTACTGAGTCAAAGCTAAGACATCTTATCTGCCCTGTATGGGTCTAGAGAGCCTTGCTCCGAGTGGCCTGGAAAGAAAGAGGCTGAGATAAATTCCACTGTTAACCAATTTTTTTGCATTTTTCCCCCCTCTCTTTTTATTACCCATCACTCCGGCTAATTTGACTGGACTGGGCAGACAGATAGAGTTGCACTGTTTCCATTATTCTTTTTCAGGGAGGTTTTTTTTCTCCCTTTCTAAAATGTGGGCCTGTCGCCCTGTGCTCTTCCCTTCCATTTCTCCTCTCGGTGCTCCCCCTCTCCTGCCAGCCCCCCCGCCACCCCAAAGAAGGCTGGCTGGCCGCAGAGAGCAGGTCGAAACGAGGTGATTAAGATTTCAAAAGCCTCTCCATACTCCCCCCCAGCCCCACAGCGCCTGTATTTAACATCTGTAAAGCTGCCAGTCAGCCTGGCCAAGGTAAATAGCCTGGCTCTGGGTTCAGAGGTGAGTGGGTCGAAATGTTTTCCTTCGCCCATGACGAACCAGCCCAGGGGGCCCCCAGGGGCCTCGGATGGGGGTCACTGGGCAGAAGACGCTCCCCCAGCTCCCCGCCCGCTGGCCCTCGCTGCATCTGTGTACACAAACCCTCATCGCTCCCCCTCAGCCACTCCGCGTTTCTCATTAAAAATTATTGCTGTGTCAACACAGGAGGCCGCCTGCCTCCTCTCTGGAAAATCCATTGATTTCTGTTTTCCTTTGTTTTGTTTGTTTTCCCTAAAAGGTACAAGCAAGGAGAGGAGTGAAGTCATCTGCTGCTACTGAGTCTTCGAGTTTTTTTCCAGGTCCAGTTTAAGAGCGACAGCTGCCAACCTGTTTGTCCCTCCACATCCCTGCATTTGTCCTGATCCCGTCCTCACTCCGCCTGGAAGCACCAGTTCTTTATAAATATCTTTTTAGATCACTGAAATCAATTGCACGAGGGTTCTGAACAGTCCCAGCAGACAAAGTCGTCTTTATTTGTGGCACGTGTGGCAGAAAGGTGCAGTAAGTGTGTAAGTATAGGGGGGTGTTTGGTAAAAGTTGGAGATGAGGCAAAAGTTAACACTTTTTCCACATTGATTGCACGTGCATGCGTTCTGCGTCTGGTGTCAAATCAAACACTTTTGTGCTTAAACCATTGCTTGTGCAGTTTAAAAACAGTATAGGAACTAGGAGACCTCTGCTTTCACTGGGTTTTTGTTCTACTGGAGTTGTGTGCATACAAAGAACTAACACTGTCTTCAGTCATCTCAACCGTGAGGTGAACACGAAAATGGGGTGAAGCCACTCAGGGGGCCTCGGGAAGCGCAGAAGGGGGCGCAGTGGAGAGGATCTCTCTGGGGTCACCTCTCAGCCACAGGTAGCACCCCACCCTGTGCCTGCTGGGGAAACGGAGCAAGAGATGGAGAACATCCAGGAGCTACGACATAGGCATGGGCACACCAAGGCAGTGTGGAGGCAGGGCTGCAGCGCAGAGGGAGAGAAATGGTCCAATCTTTAATCTTTCACAAAAGCAGGGGACGGAAATCAGCAACACAACGCTACATCACGGACAAGCTTAGCGACAGCCAACACATCAGAGAGCTACAAACTGAGCTGGAGGACCATGGTAAATAGGGTGAAAATGAACCATCACACATCTTCTGCATCACTAAGCATAACAGCAAGGACCAGCTCATTACTCATACTGCTGGCGTCCTGACACGTCCCTAAATCACTCCCCCCCTAACAGACACATCACCTCACACGAGTGCCCTTCTGTCAGTGTGGTCCACTCTGTAGCCCTGCTGCACATCCCTGTGGCAGAGATTCCCACACTGCTCCTTACCTCTCCCCAGCAGAGCTCCTAGTGTCCCAGGCAATTCTCCAACAGCAGCCCGGCCTCCTGCTGTCCTATGTCTTGAGGACACTAGTGTCCCGTTATAGCACATCCCACTCCGGGCCTGTCGTGACCTCCAACAATCCCAGCAGTGGAAGCACTCCAGTGAGTGACAGCAGCAACCGGGCACCAGTAGCCCAAGCACGGCCTACAGTGTGTGCTGGGAAGGGAAACTCAGAAAACCCTTTCTTCCTGCCAGCTGATTTCTTCTCTTGTGAGCAAGTGAGCAAACAAGCAAGGAGAAAATAATTCCCCCTAATTTCTGTTTTTACTGGTTTGTCATCAGTGTTCCAGGACAACAGACTTGAAGACTTGGGTATTCAGAACG
Source organism: Lepisosteus platostomus (assembly GCF_059453375.1). Taxonomy (NCBI): domain Eukaryota; kingdom Metazoa; phylum Chordata; class Actinopteri; order Semionotiformes; family Lepisosteidae; genus Lepisosteus; species Lepisosteus platostomus. The sequence continues at coordinate 32,081,898 of NC_142621.1, forward strand.
ATTTGCTTCCTTGCTTCCTTTATTGTGCCTGATGGGATCATTTGCTTTGCAGCCAGGTATATAGACATAACACAATACACAAGGCATTTAACACAACATGAACTTATTAACAAATAAAAAAACATACAGGCAATAGATTAAAAAACAAGTCAGAAGATTTAAATCATCTTCTCAATCCAAAGCAGATCAACAAAAATATATTATATAAAATATAACAAACAGTTACTTGTTCAGAATCAGCAGATTAACAGCTGTGGAATTAAGAGATTCTACTGTTCTTAAATAAAGGTAGACTCAATCAATACCCTAACTGAAGGAGCTCATATTCTCTGTAAAAACGGTGGTCATGAGTCAGTATTGTATTGGTCTTCTGAATGACTGGTTTGGTATAAATGTCTGTTGTGCACCGATGATTTTACTGACTGCTTTCACTATCCTGCCCAGTCTATGTTATTTAGTGTATCTGGGTTACCAAACCAGCCTACTACAGTGAATGTAAGAAGAGATTCAATAAAAGCTCTACAAAATAAGGTCATCATTGTACTGCACACATTAAAAAAACAGAATTTTCTCAGGAAGAACAATTACTTTTGGTTATTCTTACATATGGTATCCGTATTATGCATTACTCAGGTTTCCAAATCTACAGGAATCACACCTTAGGTCAACAGTGGCATAAACAGGAAGAGGAAATTTCTCTTCCAAGATGTGACGTCAGTGTGCAAAGGCCTAGTCATCGCACAGTCTCACAGAAATCAAAACTCTCTTTCTTTCCAAAAAGGTAGAATGTACTTTAGAATCATTTTTGAACTCTCCAAACAATTCGGAAAAGAAGCTTTTAAATATCTTCTTTTCCTTATATACCTCAGGTATCGGCAACCGTGCACAAATAGTCTGTCACATGCTGTTACTGTCCCCAAGGCAAAAGCCTTCAAGTGGCCTACTGTAAATAACACTAACAAGTTTACAGCCCCCAGAGCAGAGTGCTGTAAAATAAACAATGGTTAAAGACAGACAATTACCCCCTAATGAGCCCTACATGGTTTGGACAATGAGGTTTGGATTTCTCTCTGCTCTCTTCACTAGATCGATGTCTGCTGCAGGTTAATAGCACAGAGGTCCATCTCCTCTAATGGCTGTAAAAAGAGAGAGTGTGCAACTGAGGTCTTTATCGACTGATATACTACTCTCTGCACGGGCTGTAGAGCAGAGGTAAGTGTTCAGTCTATGGTTAGGAAATGTTTGCTGTGCAATGTCATATTAAGATATAAATTAGAGGTTTTATTATTTTAAATAAATCAATTAATGTGTAGGCAGGGTGTGCTTAATGCTTGTTTAATCGTGCATCAGTATTCATAGTCTTTATCAAGGGCTGTTAATGAAACACTGAATAGAGATAGATTTTTCATGACTGATAACTGACCCTGGTCTATTTGGACACAGGCTTTAATGAAGGCACACAGAAAGAGGTCCGGTTTGGGGTTGAAAAGCAGAGGTTCAGATCAGGTCTGGGTAAAAGTTACTGTAGGTGTCTTGTTATTCGTTGAAACTCCAGGGATGGAAGTCCCAACTTGACAGAAGACAGTGACTGTTAACAGAGGACAGTGCCTGTTGACGGAGAACAGAACCTGTTGACTGGAGACAGTGCCTGTTCACTGAGGTGCCTCAGTCAACTGAGTGCCTGTTCATTGGGAACAGTACATGTTGAGTGGGGACAGTGCCTGTTGACAGAGGACAGTGCCTATCAAAGGGTGATAGTTCTTGTTGACTCGGGACAGTGCCAGTTGACTAGGGCAGTACCTGCTTACTGGGAACAGTTCCTGTTGACTGAGGACAGTGCTGACTGGGGACAGTGCTTGCTGACTGGTGGCAGCTCCTGTTGATTGAGGACAGTTCCTGTTGACTGGGGACAGTTCCTGTTGACTGGGGACAGTACCTGTTGATTAAGAACAGTGCTTGCTGACTGGGAACAGTGCAAATGTTTTTTGCTTAGAAGATTCTATCAGTCTGGCTATTTTCCAGCTGTTGTAATGAATAATCCTTCAAGCTCAAGGCTAAAAACCACATCTGCCCCACAAACTAGGTAGTGACTGCCCCTAGTAGTGCAGCTAAGGAAACTCTGCATGATGGATATTATTTTTCAAGGGTGATATATCTTCTGCAACTTCGTGCTGTCCCCCCTGTTGATGCATTATTTTTTAAAAAGCAGACTCGCTGCTGTCAGGCTGTACTCACTGTGATGTGATGCTGCTGGTATGCTGTGTGTGCTGGATACAGAAATACTGCTGTGTGAAACAGCACACCAGATGCTGCTCTCTGCCTGGACACCATCAGAAATATGATTTTTACTCTCTGAGGGGATGGGTAATAAAGCGTTTCAAAAATAAAACAAATGAACAGAATGCAATTTCACAGGTTACAACACAAATCGGCCTATAACTGTCTGGACTCTTTCCAGAAGAGTCCTTTCGCAGTGTGTGCGTGGAGAACGCCGCGTGTGTGTCTAATTCCAGAGTGGGGGCTGTGAGGAGGCTCCCAGAACCCCATCTGACAGCACTCTTGGCCTGGGGAGTGGGAGGACTGGGATGTACTGGCCTGTCTCACTCACACAGACCTCGAGACAGCTGAGCCCTGAGCAACTGCACCACACTGCTTGAGAACTCACAGCAAACTGCATTCACACACAGAGACGCTCTGGAGGGTCAGCGTCAGCCCAGGACACCGAGAACACACACACAGCGCACACTCCCAGAGGCGAAAAAAAGCCAGGACAGTCTGCTACAATATGCCTGTTTAACATGCCTGTTTTTGTCAGCCACACTACCACAATGTGTCAATTGATTGAGATAGAGGCTTTGAAGCCTATAGTGATTGTAATTATTTTTATTAAGCTTCCAAAAAGTAGCAATCGTATGATTTTTTTTCTACTCACTCTTGAAGCTGTTTGTGTTTGAAGAATAGGCAGACTAGCAACTTCACACAGGTTCCTGGATAAAAAGAGCTGATCCCAAGTGAGAGTCTGAGTCAAGGCTTAGAACAAAGTTTCAATATGCCTCCCAGAGATCAAGGTCATCAGTGCCCAGAAGGATGTTTTACTGGCAAGGAGTGAATTTCTTACCAGACAAGGTTGGTTCTTGTCCAGATTCTGACAAAGTTCATGCTGGGGGCACCCACAGTAGACATTTTTTAGGATGGCAACTGGCGAAGGGCATATCTGCCATCACCAGGATGACTGGAAATCTCACCTGCTTGGTTATACATCTCTAGAGGATGGTGATGATGGGCATCACCCCTGTATATCCAACCTGTGGAGTAGTATATCTGGGAATAGAGCCCATGGAACCAGTGGGAACTTGAATGAACTTGTCAACCAGTGGGTGGAAACCTGCACTGTCATGGAGCTGCTCTCAGAGGTGGGAACAAGTGTAAGATTCTGTGGGCTGGGGTTGCCCGGTGGTGAAGGGGTCAAGGGACCGCGCTGGTCAGGAGAAGAGAGCACTACTGAGACTGAGGTCCAGACCAGGCTGCACAGGACCCCTGCCTACTTGATCACGAAGGTCTCACAGTGATGAAAACCAGAAACTGGGATGTTCAGCTGGCAGATGGGAGCAAACGTGGTGTCCGCCTGGTCACTGTTGTGCTCCCAAGGCGCAGTGACATGATGCTACAGTATATTCCCCTGATAGCTCTGGGACAGACCAATACAGAGGGGGCTACCCCCTTGGAATTTGCCAAGACCCATTTGCCAAGACCCAGCAGCTGCTGCATAAAAGAGCTGAAGAACAAGGTGGCGGCCAGCAATCTCGCCACTAGACCGCGCCGTTCAAAACTGCAGTATCTAAGCAATGAAAATAGCCCCTCACCGTCGCTTTCCAATTCCAGGTGTCATCAGGCAGATCCTCATACTGCGATTGCATCACACAGCTCCTATAAAAGGCCCAACCCTCCTGGAGCAATAGGGAAGCCTCTGAGTATGGGCCAGTCCTCAGAGCTGCAGCGGCACTATGAACTGCAGGCAGAGCAGAGTCCACACTGATAAGCTCCCGGAGCGAGCGATATTGCGGCTTGATATTTTAAGATAATAGTTTGATCTGATTTGCAAAGCAAACAGGAGGAGATGGACACAGAGATAAAAAGCCCTGTCATCCTTAACAGGAGGGGGAAATAAAAAGCTTTAATCACTGTCATTGTCAAGATGCTTTAACAGGTCAGCTCTTAGACATACAGAATATCTCCTACTGAAGGATGAAATGAGCCGTAGATATTTCTAATAAGTATTTAAGAAAGTAATAAGAAACAAACAGTAGGAATTGCTATATAGTTATTTACAGACAGTCATGTGGGCCAATGATCACTTAATTAATTAAGCTTTGCTGACTGTGCACGTCAGCCAGTCTCTCATTCGGCTTCACAAAAATCCTAAAAAAACGTCAGCTAGGAAACCCTGGGCAAAAAGAAATGTCAGTTTTCAAAATAGCTTCCTCCGAACAACAAAAATGAATCACTTATTACATTTCCATTCAATTCTAAACATCCGTGAGCCTACATGTTACTAAATAAAGGGTATTTGTATTGTGAAAAAACATAACAGAGTCACTGCCAAGTAGTGAAAGTACTGTTTCCTACTTGAGTGGATGTGGGATTTCAGAAAGTTTCCCAAGAATCCTGCTTGTACAGCAGTGAGCAGCCCCGTGCGCCACCTGCCCAGGCAGCGATCAGGTGAAAGGTGAAAGGTGAAAGGTGCTGTGGGAAAGACAGCAGAGAAACCCTCATGCTCCGCCACCTGCCTCTCTCTTTCACAGCGCCTAACGGCTGCACAGCTCGCAGGCTGGAATAATGCTGGGTCAGTTCTCTTCCTAGCCATGTAATCCACATTTGACTTTCCTTATCCCTGGCGACAGCTGTTTTTATTTTTACTAGCAATTACTGCTCGTAGGTATTTAAGGCATGTAATTATGGCGGACACATATGTGGGAAGCAGCCCTGACACAGTATTTCATGTCCTGGGGTCTGTCGCTCTGGGAAGGAAACCGGAGTTTCTCCGCCAGGCGTCAGGGCACTGTCTGACACAGGTCAACACACAGCACACCCTTACTCCAATTTGCCAGTCTTCTCAGGCCATCAATTTCCCTTCGACAGCCCCTCTTTTGTTTGGCTTTCAAGTAGGTGACTATAAATTCAGGAGAAACAAAAACAAATGTAATCGTGTCAGTTTGGTGTAAAGACAACATGTGGCAATCACGGATATACATCATGCCTGTACGGTTGCTATGATAACAGGTTGAGCCACTTTTCCGTCTTAAAGTATCCACACCCAATTAAACCTCAACAGTATGAAATAGTGGAAATACAGTTTAGACAATCTGAAAACAGGCACAGATTCCAGGAAGATTATAGGATGCTTTGGCAGCAGTGGCAGAGTCTGGCTCCAGGAGAGAGGAGCTCGTCTTGGCCACTAGGGGAGCCTGTGAGCTCAGGCTCGTCCTCACCAGCCCTTCCTGCCCATGTCCTGGCCGGCCTCATCAATCTGCCCACAGCACAATGCTCCCTGACACAGCACCACCAGGCTCGCAGGGGAACCCAAACACTGCGGCGCAAAACGTATTTCCTTCCACCACCACCCCCAGCTCCACGACTATTTAAAGACTTCACACAAGAAAACACACATCCAAGGGAAAAGAGACCGGGCTGCTTAAACAAATAGCCCACGAAAAGAAAACTTCCCCGTCGTTAAAAAAAAAAAATACAGGGAGCTCTGTAATGTGCCGGGCTGTTTGCTTTCTCTGGCAGTGTGGCCGAGCCACGGGGAGCGGGGGTGAGCGATCCAGAGAGGACACTCCTCCAGCTGGCTTGGCTCTGTGGCCCCGCTGCCATGCCCTGGCAGGGACAGGCTGCTGGGCAGAGGGAAGAAGAGCGCCCACACACATCGACCGGGCTTCAGCTTTGAAGGCAAACTCCACAGAGGACACTTGGCAACTAAGAACAAGCAAGACCCATGGGGTAACGCAAGAACGGCGCAAACCATCGCCTCTTATTCTCACTGCTGACTCACCAGGGCGTCCACACTCTCAGGTCAACTGTCCACCGCGAGCAAAGGGCACACTCAGACCTTTTTTTCGAAGGTGGACTTGTGCATCCAGCATAACACCCCTATAGAAATGTAAAACTGTAACAACAGCCAAAATCTTCATAGTTCAGGTGGGGAGCTGAGTCAGCATGCGTAGGCTGCAAAGGAACAAGTAAAGGTTTATTCCAGGCTGAGAAGAGAAGAAAGGAAACACGTTTTGGCTGTGGAGCCTTCTTCGGGTGTGGACACAGCCGAAACGTTGCTTTTCCTTTCTTCTCTTATCAGCCTGGAATAAACCTAGATTGGTTCTGAAAGAGGTCTGAAAGATGTAGCAGGCATGAAAGTATTCATAATTATACATCGCATTTGTCACAGCACAGGTATGAATTAGGTTTACACTTATGGTTATATAAAGAAGAGGGAATTGAATCATAATTAATAATTATGTACCTGCTATGCCCATTGGAAAATAATTAAAATACTATCATACCTCTGTACTGTATGTAGCATCTTTAAAAGTTTTATTTTGGCTACATAAGACTGCTTTTCAACAATGTTACAATAAATCAAGAAAACATGCTGCTGATGGCAAAGATAATAAACGATGATTTGCAACAGCCCCAGAAAGAAAGAACACTAAATGAATCTGACTTTCATTTGTGTTTTATTCAGTCTGTAATCTTAATGGCCTAATCAGTCCTGAGACAAATACTTCACAGTAAACAGAAGATCACATTTACACAGCACCTTGCAAAATTATTCACCCCCCTTCCAATGGTGTCCCCTTTTTCTGAATTGCAAATGATGTACATGCATGTCTAAAGACGATATTTTTAATCAAAGCTTGAATGCTCAAGCTGAACACTTTCATGACCAAAAAACCTTAAACGTCAGCATAAATTGCAAAGAAAAATAAAAAATAAATCTTAATTTACTGTGTACAGTATAACTAAACAAGATTGCTGTATTTAACAAGACTGCTGTATTTTAAAATTCTACATTTGTCCCATAATATAAATATAATATAAATGATTAAATATATTTAGATATTTGTTTACTTCTCTGGTTCTTACTATTAGGTGAAAAACAGATCAAAGAAACCAGTGCCTGTGCTGGCACATTATATCAAGGCATAATATTCAACTGGCTCAAAAGGCACTTGTTGAAATTCTCTTTTTCAATTATAGCACTACCTGTTGTCTTCCTCTGCTGTTATTAATTTTATGATGCTGTGTTTGAGATTAATAAAAACTCCAGTGCTTAATCGTAATGACTTGCAAGGTGACTCACACTTCTGGGTGAATTACAGCTTCTTTTTTTTTTTGGTAATATGGATTATTAACATGAATCTTTTTTTTTTTTTTGCTTTCATCACTCAAAATCTCAGCAAAGTTTTCTGCCAGCGGCTCCATCCTGCACTCATTAGCAAAGTGCATTGAGAGCCGAGCCCTTTAATTGATATAATTTACCTCGTCTTGTACAGCTTTTCCAAAATCCACACAAAGGCGAGAGGTTTAAAGCCTGATCTTTTGCAGATCACTTTGGAACATTAATCATTAGGGCATCATTACATTTCTGCTCGCTCCCTTTCCCCTTCCCCTAGCCTCGCGTCTCAATAACCTCTCGAGCCCAGCAATGTCTCCTGTCATCTTGGCCACTTCACCCAGCCCGGGCTGCAAGGGCACTGTATTGTTTCATTACTGCTTTTATTTCTTTTTAATAAGAAACATTTTTTAATAAGACACATTAGTCTGGTCTTAGCTACCTCTTTTCATACTATTTAGCTTTGAACTTTCTGCACTAACCCCCCCCTCCCACCCACCCATCCCAGCTACCCAGGTCTTATTGTAAATTGCACTCCCATTGAAGGTGCTCTAGAGAAAGTGGCAAGCAGGGGGACTGCAGGGACTATAACACTTAATCAAACAACCCCCCTCGCACCCTCCAAGCACACACGGCAACACTGTTTTGTGGCCTGGTGCATTTAAACGCCTCTCCTTCCAGCTCACGGGTTCAAAAGATTGCAATACTGGCTATTTCACAGTTTCGTTTAATAGGTATTGTGGGATAACAAACAAATGGGAAGGCAGGAGAACGCACACAAAAATCAGAGAGGGCTTCGTTTCCACAAATTAGACGGAGTCGTGTGCAAGTCGTCCGTCCGCCCCGTTCGCCCCATCAGACGTGTAATAGCACAGCTGGGATTTGCTCAGCGGCGTGACATCTGTCTGCCCCTTCACAGCGCCCTTTCCACTGGTGAGCAAGTGGTGCAAGCGTGCAAGCGTGCACCTCAGCCTTGCTGATGTGAGTGTGACTGGGCTCAAGCAGTCCCCGTGTCCCAGAGTGAAATCGCAGGTGAACCAGTCGGAAAACTGTATAGCAATCAGATAGCATGATCTAAATACACCAAAGCACTTCTATGTATACACAGTATGACATCTATCTGCCCCTTCACAGCGCCCTTTCTGTAGTGATGTGTCACAGCAGCCATATCACTCTGCAACTCACAACTGGCAACCCACTGAAGCTAAGCAGGTACCTGGATGGGAGAACTCCTGGGAAAAACTAAGGTTGCTGCTGGAAGAGTTGTTAGTGGGGCCAGCAGGGGGCACTCAACCTGCAGTCCATGTGGGTCCTAATGCCCCAGTATAGTGACGGAGACACTATACTGTAAACAGGCGCCATCCTTCGGATGAGAGGTAAAACCGAGGTCCTGACTTTCTGTGGTCATTAAAAATCCCAGGGCGTTTCTCAAAAAGAGTAGGGGTGTAACCCCGGTGTCCTGGCCAAATTTCCCATTGGCCTTTACCAATCATGGCCTCCTAATAATCCCCATTTATGAATTGGCTTCATTACTCTGCTCTCCTCCCAACTGATAGCTGGTGTGTGGTGAGCGTTCTGGCACACTATGGCTGCTGTCGCATCACCCAGGTGGATGCTGCACATTGGTGGTGATGGAGGGGAGTCCCCATTACCTGTAAAGCACTTTGAGTCCAGAAAAGTGCTATATGAGTGTAAGCAATTATTATTATTATAAGTCATAAGCAGGGTTATATCCTTATTTCCCCCTGCTCTGAAAACACCAAAACTGTTTTGATGTCGTGGTGCAGTGGCGTTGTGATGACGGCTCACCTGGTACTTATCTCATCGTGCTGGTGACGAACTGGGACAGAGCTCCTCTTTACACAATTGCCTCATCTTTGTGCATACACGTCTCCGACACCTTTATTATCCACGGATTCCAATTCTTTTTCAAATTCCCCAAAAACCTCTCTTTCCTGTCGCCTAACTTCTCGCCGGCTTGCACTTTTGTGCTGTTGCTTGCCGTTTCTGGTTTCAACTTCAGCCGCGACCGGGTGACGTCATTTAAAAAGTTGGGTCAGGCCTGTCAGCGCTGTGGTTATGTTTTCGCTGCCAGTGCGTGAGAATGGTTTCAGCTGAAGTAGCCTGGACCCCAGTGGCACAGCCAGGGAAGGTGTCTTGGCCCAGAGCTCATCCTGCAGATGGGTTTTCCCACCCAGACGTGCCCTTCCCCAGCACACCAGCCTGTATTGTTACATTTCTGTCTCCATGGCTATTAAGGAGTCATTAGTTTTGTTTGCACTAAGGCAGCAGATTTAATTAATCTGTCACTGTGGCTTTATTGAAGGTCAGAGACTAATAGTTGGGTTAATGAGAGCACAGCACTTTGGGGGGAAAACAATCACAGCTCAGCTCGGCAGAGCTCGGTTTCAAAAGTGAACACGTCTCCGAGCGTTTTGCATGAGCCCACTTTGAAGTTTCTGTTTTTCTAACACTGTTTAAAGCCCCTGCACCCCAGCAAAAGCCTGCCGTCTCAATAACGCAGCAGAACCTCATTTCGGTTTCCCTGCAAAGAGCACGCAAGTAGGAAAAAAAACACGCTTTGCGTTTGGTTTTATTACACATTTTTTGTGTCATTTGTGTGCTCTGCGTGTTTTATTTATGGCACAGGCACAGTCTCTCCGAGCTCCATCTGGGCCTCTCTGCACAGCCCCAGTGTCTCCATTAGCCAGGGCTGCTCTGGCCCAGTTTGACAGCTTTCTCTTCCAGTCCACCCAGCTCCTCTCGGGTGATGTCAATTGGTCATACCAGTGAGGCGAGGAGAAGCACAGTGCAAACAGAAAGAAGCCTTACACCAGTCCTTCCGAAACGCTTTACTGGACTGGTGACGCGATACAAACTGAAAGAAAATGGCACAAACCTCTTTTGTATTTACAAGACCCCACCTTGTTCTATGAGACGACGGTTGCTCAGATCGGTATGTTGGCCACCTCGGCTGAGGATTCCTGAATCAAGGAATCGCAAAAAGAGGAGCAAGAGGGAAATGACGGAACACGACCAAGCGGGAATCCAAATGTCCTATGTGCCGAGCACACCGTGGACGAAACCGTGCGTAAGACACAGTGAAACAAGAGCCAGAGGACACAGGTGGAAACTATGTGGAAGTGTATTTATAACCGGGAGCAGCAGGCACTTCTATACACAAAGGGTTGTGGGAGTTGGGCACACAAGCTGATAAAACAGTTGAATGGCATCAGTGGATCAGTTACTTATTAACTAGCAGAAGGGCTCCAGAAACCAATAACTCATCTCATTTGTAACCATTCTTATCTTTTTACACTACAATACTGTTGTGTTTTGTATGTGGCCCAGAGCTAGCATGATCCCCCAGGTCTGCGGCTTCCATGTGTGTAATACACTTCCTCATTGGAATATACCAGACGGCCATACCTTGGGAATCTGGGAATTTCTTCTTTGAATCCTGATCTTTCAGGAAAATTCTAAGCAGAAACGTTACCGCTCAGGTTCCTGTCCACTAACTGCAGGAACGTAATTGTGCTCCCGTGTCTCAATAGCGCCCGTTGCTTTTGTTCCATTTGGTGTTTGAGTCAGGCTCGTAAAAAACTTCACACAGATACAGTATTTTCAAGAATGGGCTCTATTTCCTTTGGAGAAAATCAAGTTGTCCTAACCAAATACCCTTTCAGGCTCCGGTATGAACTATGAATTCGTTGGTCAAGTGCTACGAGAGTTCCTTAATTACTACTGGTGTCGTATTTTCTTTTCTAAAAACTGGAGAGGCGAAAAAGCCTGTTGTAATAAAAATGTATGGCTCGTGCTAAGTCACGCTCACACAGACAGGTAAAAAGACCTCAGCCATTGTGTCGCTTTCAATTTGGGGGTGGGGGGGAGGGGGCATAAATGTAAGCTGTTTTAACAGACGGTTTATCTACATTTACGTTTCCTCAGCGCCATGCAGTTGTATCAGTACACACCTGGATGTTTTTTGAAGTTAGCCCCACCTACTGGACTCCCACAACAAGGGTTACAGGGAGTCTGGTTCAACCGGCCACGTTGTCGAAACCGATACCCTGGTTTATTTCAAGAAACCGCTGGATTGGGATCCTTGGATCAATGAGCTACTAACCACCAAACGCGCTAAAGAGGCCTCCTCTCGGCTATGACCTTCGTCATGTTCTTACGACTGACGCTAAAGCAATGACAGGCCAGTCGTCTGTCCGGGGCCTTTTACAAGCCTGCTGAGCAGTCTGTTCACAATCTCACGTCGGGACCAATACCAAGCTGGACACAGCAGGAGAAAGCAACTTCAAAGCCAACACAACCCAATAAATGCTTACGGTTTTCAGAAATGATTGCTCACTTATTCAACGTGTGAGTCGAATCTGTGTAATAAACTGTTAAAGAGCCAACAGATTTTCCCTGAATAAATTAACCTAATTACGTTATTGCATATTTTTTTAAATGTGTTAGTGACCACGCGTACAGTATGCAAGCAAGAAAGTGCGCCTGAAACGGAAAAATAATAACAACAATACTCATAAAACACAACTTATTTTCAACTAATTGCATATTGATACAAATAAGTAGACTTTTCTTTACATTAACATTCAATGTAGGGTTTGCAAGAAAACAAAATAGTGACTTACAATAACTCCAAACAACGCACTTTGATTTTTGTTATTTATTTATACACACGAATTATCCCCCTTTTCCCCCCATCTGTACATTGCCGGAAGTTTGACATGTTACGATTTCGCCTTTGTATTAAAAAAATAGATATTCTGAAACAAATACATTCAACGCGAACGAAAAGATTTTTAAAAACAGTTACGAGCAGTGGGAACACAATTTTACAGGCCCGCGCTGACACGCCGGAGGCTCAAACCCCATCGTAACCAGAGAGAAACGAGACAAACGTTTCTCCCAGCGTTCGAGCGACACTGAGTTCAAACCACCTGGAGACGTGTTATGTGAAAGCAGGGCTTTCGTGATATACTTTTTTAAAAGGGTCTAAGGTGCAATAAAGGAGGATTATGAGTTATTAACGGATATAGGCAAGGGGGTGCCCTGCCTGTCTTCTCCTTTCCAAGACTTCACCCTGTCCATTATCCCGTTGCTGAAGGACCTGCTTGTCTTCAATGTGGGTGGAAGGTTCTCGAATGCGGTTGAACATTAAGAGGCTGTGTCATCCGGGGAACCCAGCCCCATTGTGGAGCCCGAGATCTCTCACACCACCCTCTTCACACTTGCGGCGACAAAGCGTGGATTTGGACCCCCGTACTAAGTGCTTTTGAAAGGAAGCTGTCAATCGCGCTCAACTCCGGGGGACGTCAGCAGCGTTTGGGGCTGTTTTTTTATTGTTAAGTATAAACGAGCTAGAAGACAAAAATACAGTCCGCATATCGCGCAATAAAGAAAATAAACCATTAACAAATGGACATGGTATGCATCCAAACCATTTTATTAAATCTCAGAATTATCATCTGTTAGAACGGGTAAATATGTAGGTTCAAAAGAGAATATTTGTGACAGGGCTCAGTGAGCTGAACGGATTACACAGGCATATTTTAAAAGCGAAAAACGCGTTAGCTTTGGATGGCCTGTTCCGATATTACTGTTGCCTACTGCAGTACATGAAAAATATGTTGTTAATATAACCACTGTTCAAGCAGGAACAACATAGTTTTGTCAATATGAACATACGTAATAAAGAAGCAATCATATGTAAAGTCAATGTTGAAAGGGGCTGCTGAATTAGTAAATCACGCTACTGATGAAGGTTTGTTTGAACCATGAAAACTCCTAACCGTGTGTGAAATGGTGATCTATTCGGTCTGTTGATAAAAGTGAGTGAAACGGTCATTTGTATAGACCATATAATGTAATTATTACATAATGAGGACCTTGTTTTAACTCTCTTCGCCGAAAACATAGTCCTGCTTTTCTTAATAATGTAATTGAGTAAATGGATTCGGTGCTCCTCAGTATGCGCGTCGCGTTTCAAATTCCACGACCTTTAGCGCGCGGGAGTCCAACAGGGAGTCCGGGTGAAAGGAAATCACTCAGATTGCACACTCTAAACGTTGTGAGATCGATTGCACCGACAGCTTTCCGCTGTGCTACGGGCTCTCCCGCGCCTTTCGCTCTCCTTTTAGTTTTCGCTGTTGCTGAATGGGGGGCAGAGGGTTCGGGTGCAACCAGAAACAGAAGACGCCAACCAGTTCTGACGGGGCTCCCAGCTGTACAAATAGAAACAGTCTTTCTCCGCGTAGGCTTACTACAACACAAACCTGGGACGCGGAAAAAAATGTCTGGGTCTTTGGAAAGGTCAGATTCCTCACCATATCTAATTCAATTTCACAAACGAACCCCCCAAAAAAAGAGTCGATCAGCTGGCGGGTTTTTTTACGCTCAGTAATACCATGGCTGCGTAGCACTCAGGGCCGCGTGTGACTTTTAAGCAGATCAGAATGCGCACGTCGTCGTCGTGCGCTGTTGGAGTAGTGGCAGTGGTGAGGAAAAGTGAGCGCCTTGTGAAGAGAATTTCTGCACATCAACTTTTGCACAACAAACTCACGTTCCACATACTTCTCGCCTTCGCGTGTCCTCTGGTGATTAATGAGGGATGAGATAATTGTCCCGTCCTACGATTGTCTCCGAGCCTAGAAGCACGGGCTCCTGGGTGAGTCTCGCTGGGTCTGTTAAAGACATTAGCGCTCTGCACTGGGCTCGCAGAGAGCCGAACAGACAGCACTCACTTCTCTAAATAAACATTAGTCTTAAAAAGTTTGCCCCCGCGACCCCGGGCTGATCGCATTTCATTCGGGCTATTAAGCTTCGTTTTTATATCGCTCATGCAAAGCACAAAGTTTCCACTCCTGAAAATACACTGCCACTAAGATTTTAATGAACACACTTTTCAGATTGTCTGGCGTGTGGTCTTACTCATTTTTAATGCAGGCTAAACCTGCATTGGACACAGTACGTTTTCTGTTTCGGGAAAATAAATATTATGCAGCTGGAGGAGTGTCTGATTGTGGAATTAAAAAATAAAAGAAAATCTCGAAATTCCCGTATTTGTTAAGTATCACATCAGACGGTGTAAAGTGTCAATCTGAACTACGTGGAACACAAGTGTGAATTGCACAAGAGCGTAATAAAGGAAACAATGGCAAATTAAATTAATACAGTGTTTCTCTTTAACAGGCGGCTTTCTCTCATAACCAATCGATACCCCCGTTTTAAGCAGTCCTGTGAGGGAGCGCATTAATGTAAGTCGATCGAAGCAGTTCTACAGCTGTCTGACATATCTGTGCTGTTCCGCGCAAGGATCATTTAAACCTTCAGTGAATTGTGCGCCATCGAACCAAATTGTCTCAGAGGTTGAATGGGAAAACAGAGCACTTGAATCCGTGAAAGCAAAGTTAAAAAAGGAATAGTATTCGCAGGTAACCAGTACAGTAAATGCACTGCGAGTCACAAAACGGGCAACTCTCTAATTTATGGTTTACGTAGTTATCAATTAAATAAAAAAAAACTTCCCTGGAGGTCTTTGACCTGGGCTCCAGATCGGTGTTTGTAACCAAAAAGTCATTGAAACATACATAAGAAAAGGGGATATTGACCAGGCCATTCAAACTGGTTTGTATCACAGGCAACGATAAACCAATTCTTCAGTACTCATTCTTTTTCTGCTCCAGAATAATCTCAAGGGCAAGAGGGCGACTACAGCCTGGCAGTAGTTAGTTAGTATTCCCGATTCTGGCAAAATCTCCTGCTCTCACTGAATACATAAAGGAAGAATTAACAATTCGTATCTGCAATACTTTGGCTTCTGTCGTGATTATTTGTAATTGAATATACATACATTTTGATGGGGGGTATTTGTAACTTTCATTACATTGAACGTAGTGAAAGTAGTGCTTAACTGGTGAAAATAATAGGATGTCGACCTGATTTGCCGAGTTTATCCTAATCCGCTGGGATCTGTGTCTGTGTCCACGCTAAATTATCAGATGACATTTGGCCTTTCCGGAAAAGGTAACGCCGGAATAGATTGGGAAAGATAAAATCTTAGATATTAAATAAGGTTCCCGTTCACACTGGATAACGAAGTCGCGTCACACAACACGTTAACACCGGCCGTGGTTTATGGCGTCTTGAGTTTTGTGTTTTGTTCCCGTCAGGAAACCGTCAGGTTTGCTCCAGCTAACTTTCCAGTCATTCCTCTTCAGTACTGAGGTTAAACCGCCTGTTTACGATCTTAAACCGAAAGTGAAATGAACAGATGTGATCCTGCGAGGGTCGCGCGCCTCGTTCACTCCAGAAACAAGTGCTCATTGAGCTAAATTGCACACTCCTCCGTGCACTTGCGTCTCCGTGTCAGGAAACATAACATTTTCTCAGTGTGGGGGCTGCAGCTGTGATGCTCTATCATGAGCAGGCTAATAGCGTGGGTCACATGTTAAGCCCTCGCCGTTATTAACATTAATATATTTGTGTCCCTCGGCAGCGCATTTAGCGATTTCTGTTAAGCCAACCCATTGTCAAAACGGTTCACTCAAGGCGCAGTGATCCAATGGGTTGCCATGGCGATCATAATGATATTAAAAGAGGAGCCATCCCGTGAGCCCGGGGAAGCACTCAGGCAGGGAAAAAAAACCCTGAAGTTAGCATAGTGCACTCCACTTGATGGGAGACGCTTAGAAGTGTATCCATTTGTCGCGGTGAGTTTAAACCAAACAGTCAAAACCATCCTCCATACCTCTTGCTAGCACTGGGCCCAACGTATAGATCGAACTAGAAAAGTGTGAAGTGTTTGAAAGGCCATAGAAAGACACTATACCTATATCAACCGCAATAAACTATTTCCCAAATGTTTACCCCTAGGCTAAATGTTTCGCCTAACCGGATCATTGAATGTATTATTGATGTTGTTCTTGTAAATTCTAAACGCAGGTTCCGACACAGAGCCGTCAACACTGAGTGCCGGGGATGACGGTATATTCTCACCAGTCTGCTTGATTGAATTTCGTGCGTTGTGGAATTATGTTGTTATTATTAGTAGTATGACTGGTAGTTTATCAGATAAATGGTAATTAATTTAAGCCACATGTAAACAACAATAAGAATTCCAGTATACAACTCTTTGTATTAAGCTTATATACACTTGTATATAAGCTTAATACACTTGTGTGTTTATTGTCGTATGTCTTGTGTTGTTGATGTTAAGACTCCAACAACTGAAATAAGCTACAGAGATGTAGCTTAAAACGAGTTATTCAAGATCAATGTCTAATTCTTAAGTGTTTTCGGTTTTGTTTTTGTAAAGTGGACAAGAGGGTCATTCACAATCACGTGTATAAATGCGTAAACACACAGAAAAAGTCCACACGCACAAAATGTAACCGGGCATTTCTCATTGTTTTGGCGGTGGCATCGATATTTATTTAACATATGCTTATGTGGTCCTTTTATTTTTTTTAAAAAAAGTGCTGTTTCTCTGTGGCGGTGGTTCAGAGTTTGTGTATAAATCTCCTAAGCAAAACTCAGAGGTGTTACCCATTCAAACAAAATGACCCCACAGTCCGGAAACCGCAGTTTTTGTTTTCCTCTGAGTTGGTGCTTGTAATGGATGTTCATCGACTTTTTTACACATTTATCTTACTTCCCCGAAAGTAATGCACGCCAGGCCAGAGCCCGTTACTGCTGCGTTGTGGGATCAAAAAGAAAATGTATCTTTCAATCATTTGATCCTCTGGGGAATTAAATATCATAGGTAGTATAAATATGCGTATTAACGTGATAAATTGTTAATCGTAATCTAGGCCGCATCTTTTAATTTTAAATAGCCAAATAAACTTGGCTCTGAAACTCCTCGCTTCGCCAACCATCTGTGTTTTTAAAAGCCGGACATTGTTTTGTTACATTACGTCGTCATAGCTGTAGTGCCACTTGTAAAACTGTCAGTTTCGGAATAATTTTCAAAAATGAAGTATGAAAAATGATTAAGGGTTATGCTGTGTATATTTATGTAATCGAACGTCTTTATTTATGGAGTGGCAGGTTTTATAGAGGCCCTTTGATTACCATGTTGTGATCATCCAGCACAGGCGCTAAATATTTTTTTGTTCTGTTTCTTAACGAATTGTAATGGAAACTTAACTTCATTCGGTAAAGCCATCAGGGTGGGTGGTCAGAATACAATACAAACTCCTCATTCCAGAACACTGCTATCATTTAGGGACACTGCACTGGGAGTTCAGTGTTAATGTAATAAGCGCCCACTAACCATACCCACACAATGTGAATAGCAAATAAATATTTTATCCCCTTAGTCTAAACCTCTTTACCGTGCTTTACGAATGTAACAATCATGTGCAAATCACAGTACGAAATCCTAAGGTTCGAAAACGTAGAGCAACCTTATTTTAGTAACTCGCAAAATTGTATTTATTCGTGTTATCTGTACACTGTGCACTGAATGTAGGACTATTGTGAGATTTCAAAACATTGCGATTTTTCTATTATATTTGAAGTCCTCCATTATTGTAATACAGCACAATAATAATAATAACAGCGTAGGGATTCGTTTAATACCAGCTGGTGTCCATCTATAAGCAATCAGAAAGTGTATCTAAGTACTGTACCTGACACTATTCCAGCTTCAGGACCATTGTTTAATTAATACAGTAGGTCCTATCTTCATGATTTATACTCTACATTTAAAATTAAGAATTTCAGTACATACAGCGACCTTTCAATGTGTATTTCCCTATCATTGCTATTCTATGCGATTAAACTCTTGAAATTCGTTTTAAGGATAGTTTTTCCTTTCTACGTGGGCGTGCTTTGCGTATTGATGTGAAATGTTATATTTTAAGGATTCTGAACTCAGCGTCTCCTGCTTTTAAACAAAGGGAGTGCAGTCCCTGAACATATCCCACCTGATGTATCGGCTGTGCGGCGGAATGAATGGAGCAGGTGTCTCGGTTCGTCACGGAGAGTTGACGAGACCCAGAGAAACCCTTCCAAAGTTAATATTGTGTTTCAAGTAAGGCGAACGTGCTGTGCTTTTGGTTTATTTACACATCATAAATTCATTAAGCCGAAGATTCCCTTGTCAACTGGGAAAATATGGGGGGGGGGGGATATTTTTGGGAGGAAAAATCAAATTTATTGCGATACCTCATCCTGGAGTCCCAGTGTCCTGGGAATCTTATCTCATGACGAGCATTCCTGAAAGGCTACCGCAGTCCACGCCACAGAAGCAAGAGACGTCTCCGCTTCTGTATCCCCGTGCACAGCAGACTGCTGAGCACAGCCGTCTGAGGGAAATAAGACTTCGCCAGTGGAAAGTGAAATCTAAGACATTTTCGTTCTCCTAGCTCATAAACACAGCGCTTATATTTAACACCTTACTTATAATTATCCCGTCGTGCACATAGTTAAGTCAAGACGTTTGACACGATTTTCTTCGAGGCACCGTAGTGATTTATAAAAACTTCAATACTCTAGTTTTTGGAAAGATCACATCTATGTAAGACTTGTAAGACTTATTTAGACCTTTTTTTCACTCATTTTTATAATGTTCCTTTTAAGGCGTAGTTTAACGTTGTCCCAAATACTTTAACAACAGTGTGGTCAGCTCAACCACAGAACACCAAGATGAAAAAAAAAATAAACATTCAGACAGCAGACGTGCAAATCATCATAGTCATTAATTAATTCTTATTATTATATACATTATTATATAACAACTACAATATTAGATCGTTCTTATTAGTATTAGCACGCGAAGATTGGTTTCGTAGCTAGATATTCGTCCTAATAAAATAAAACTTGGTGAAAAATTTTGCCAGGCTGTTGTAGCACACGGGGGGTGTGGGAACACATGAGCCATGGAAGTCAGAGATGGCCGAAAAATCTTCGGGGGGGAAAAAGTCGTTGTAATTTAGGTGTTGGCAACATACAAAGGACGTGAGATGTGCTTTTGGTACAGGCACGGTTAATTGGAGAAAATTAAAATTAAAAGGCGCATCACTGCATAAAAAAATAAGATCATAATTTCCAATGCTGACGCTCGGTTATTGTTGCTGAAGAAGGGAATTTACCTCAAACTGTAGTCGTGTGGCCAACGGACTGAATTACCCACCCACGGTTCACCCAACGGTGAAGATGATGGGTGACAATTAAATGACCTGTAAGCTGTCCAGGGTTGTTTTCGTCAATTATTTTGTTACTGTTAGTGGGGAAACAAATGGCGACAACGCCGATTCCTCACTCTATGGTCCCCGAAGCCGCTGTCGTGTGAAACGGGGATCACTCCTCGCGCGCACACAGGCACTCCAGCGGCCGCAGCTCATCAAAGCGGCCTCATTAGCATACGAAAGCCGCGAGGAGCCGCGAGCCTGACGGATCAAAGCTGAACCCGCGCCTCCAGATCATCCCAACACCTGTTGCTCAAACACCGCAGGCCGAAAGTTTAATTTTATTTTTCAATATTTCTTTTATCGACGCCGGTATACACAAACAAACAAGACAGAAACAAAAAACCGAGCAAGGGTGTGCGTGTCTGAATGAACGGCGCAGAGTGTCGGAGGTGACGGTTCACAAATGTCTGAATATTTTTTTATCGATTGTGCTGGCAACGGGTTTAGCTGTAGACTATTCGTTTTTGCAGTCTTGTACGTGTTGTGGGTTAAATATACATAAAGAACATACTTTAATGATACTTAACCAAACGCACGGAAGAGTTCAAATCAGCTGTTCGAAAAAAAGGCAATAGCACTTCAAGACAAAAATCAACACACACTCAACGTGTGTCTATTAAACATGGCAGACGGTTAATTTGAACATATTATGTTATACCGTTTGAACACCACTGTTGTCTTGTATTCCAAATTGTAAGAAATTGATAGTGCTACATTGCTTTCTTAACAGTGTTAATCCACGTATTTGTTCGTTTCACAACAAGCCCCGTTATCCCCGTGTGATCACGAGATCGCGCCTTCACAGTTGTTTGTTTGAACTTCAGGTAGAAAGAATATCAGATGTGCTAACAATATTTAAGAAAACGAGGAAAAAAAGTCCCCTCTTGCTTAATTTTCAGGACTTTGTGTTTACATCGTACAGTGCTGGAACAACACAATGGATTCCCCTTGGACTGGAGCGCTTCAAATGTATTTTATCCAAACCGTTATTTGGAGACTGGATTAAAACTCCACTTACATTTCTAGGTTGTTGTTTTTTTTTTTTGTCTTTTTTCCCAAGCACACTTTTACAAACCTACATCAAATAAGACGGACAGTGCAGGGGGCGGGCGGTAGGGTCCCGTCTGAGATCCGGTCACCCGCCGGATTGTGGTCTCGGCTCTGCCCGCTTCGACACTCCTCATCCTGCACAATGCCCGGGGAGAAGGCCTCTGTGCGCCTGAGCCTTGTACTCGATTCTTTTTGTCCGAAGACGGAGCTAGTCCTATACAGAAAATGTTAATGTTTTTTGTGCCAGCGGTTTGAATCGCCTTCTTTGTGACCGAGGGAGACGGAGTGCAATACGCACAGGTCTCCACGGCCCCGAAAGACACCGGCTTTCTGTTTTTAGATGCATTGGGTGGGGGGTTAGCAATCTTCATCTTCTCCTTTCTTCGTTAAAACAATAAAATACATGTCAAACTCGTGGACTAGATTTGAGATTATTGAGAAATAATATCCGAACCCGGTTCAAATTCAGTTTACAGCCTCTTGTTTCCACAAGTGGGAACGATTTGTAACGCTTAATTCCTGTAAGGCCGTTGATACCTAAGGTCGCTGCTGGCGGAATTAAACATCCTTGTTTTGCGATGAATCACAGAGATACTCTCCCTGTGCTCTCTCAAACTACGGGTCTTAATGTACCCGCTAAAGGCGCTTTATTCAGTTATCCAATTTCACTACCGTTGGTACTACTTTTTCAGGTACAAAATGCCCGTTAATCAGCTAATAATAATAATAATAATAATAATAATAATAATAATAATAATAATAGATTTACGACTCACCCATAAGATGATTTTACATTATTATTATTATTATTATTATTATTATTATTAATAATAATAATAATAATAATAAATCTTCTATTTTAAAATAGCGCATCCGAAAACGATAATTGAAATTATACAATTATACAAGATTCAAATGTAATCGGGGACTGAAAGTTCATTTACAAAATAAATGCGTGTCATTGTGTCTTCCAATGTTATGCTGGAGCTAAAACAATATTATTTTAACATTTAGGAAGTAAAAAGACATGGCAATACTCGCTATTTTTATATCATGTGAAATAGACGAATATATCTTTAAAATATTTTTTCCATAGCAACACGTGCTACACCTAACAACATAAGAACAAACGACATTATTGAAATAGGAATACATTTTACTATGAAAACGACATCGACCATTTTAATTACCACACAATGTATAATTCAGAATTGTAATTCAACGTCGAAACCATAATAATTGTATTTTATTTTTAATCTTGTTATCAATATCTGTAATCAAAACATGAAATATTCCACCTGATGTGGTCTTTTTATATTTAAATATTCTGCTCTAAACGAAAGCAACAGAACATTGTTTACTTTTTAAGAGAAAAGTCAGCTAATAGATTGGGCATTGAAATGTAAAATTACACCGAAAAATGTAGAAAAATTGTATCAAACTCCTCCCCGGGCCTTTCCTTTACTAACTGGCACACAAGTGTGTGGACTACAATAAAGTCAAATTTAAGGCTAATAGTGAAGAAGCGGTTTCACTAGGTACACAAAACACCGCACCTACAGGTGCTTTTTCTCCAACCAATTTAGGGAAAAAATGACATTACAGGAAATCGAATTGGAATTAAAAAGGGAGCTAATGTATTCCCCAGAACGACCGGCTTCGGCGAGTATTCAATAGGTAATAGGTCGCAATATAGAAAACATGAGAGAAGATATTCCTATGGACTAAAAGCAAGTAAACAAGGCATCTTTGAAATACAATTGCATATTGTATTGCGCGTTTCTAATGCTTAGCCTTGGCGTTGTAATTCTAAGCATGAGTTACCGTGCACGTTTTCCAAAGGCGTCTTTTTAAGACATTGTTTCAATGTTGGAAACAAAACAAATAAAACGAAGGAGGGGAACTGATAGAACAGGATTTGAAGAGACAGCATTTTACCACGCTTGCACTACTGTAGCAGAACTCCGTCCAACTGTTGTTTTTTCTGTTCCAACAATTTCCGCGAAGGTGTAGAACAGAGCGCAAAAAGTACATTCATTGCATTGGACTTGTTATTTGCTTGTAGATTACAGAGCATTAAATAATAACACGTTTCGAATTTACCATTCTAATATACAAGTCAAAGGCTTACAGTCTTTTAAGTAAGTCTTACAGTAAAAATAAAAGACAACGGATTCTGGTGCTCGAGAGACACCGAGACACACACCTGAAGAGTTCATCTGCGTGTCGCTGGGCTAACCTCCGTGATCTGTTAATACACCGTCAGCGGTCTCTGTGCTCCGCAGTTGTACGGCCACTGTCCGGGACGCAGCAATGACAGGGAACGAGGCCACATTGCCCCTTTTCTGATCCGTATCATCGCTGGAGCCTCATGCGCAAATGACCGTGAATCAAAGTGTCGCACGGATTTAATTCGATTTTTAATTCGAAGTTGTATAATGAAATGGTCTACCTGTTTGTGTGCTTTTACAAAGGATCTTGACTCTAATTCTACTAGTAAAAATGTGAAGATTAAAATCCACTTATGTTGGGTGAGTCATAAATCGTTATCTATTATTATTATTATTATTATTATTAATAATAATAATATTATCAGCAGTTGTGGAGCTTTTCCACAAGACGCTATTTTCCGCACGTAAACACTGACATAAATCCATGCACAGCAATCTGTCATGATCTACTCCTAGTGATAATACTTTCCATATCCTGTATGTATCAATAATGAGAATGTACTACTACATAACATTTAAATATTATGCATATTAACCGGTGTTTACCTAACGTAAACAGCCCGCTTCTAGCGATTATACGTTTCCCTGTTTTGTCCGTTTTAAAAGTAAAGCGTTTATTCACAAAGACTAATAATCCAGAACAAACAATCCGATTTTTGGGAAGCACACTCCTGGGCCGAGGTAAGAAGGAATAGAAA
Organism: Lepisosteus platostomus; assembly: GCF_059453375.1. Lineage (NCBI taxonomy): Eukaryota > Metazoa > Chordata > Actinopteri > Semionotiformes > Lepisosteidae > Lepisosteus > Lepisosteus platostomus. The sequence continues at coordinate 32,105,479 of NC_142621.1, forward strand.
CACTTCGCAAACAGACAGCAATGCGCCGCTTCTTCTGGAAATAAAGTAAATATTGGAATCCCACGCTGTTTCCAGAGACGACCATTCAGGTTCTCAGTCACTCCGAGCTTTTAAAAATAGCATGAAGCTGTTTAATGTTTCTGTCTGTGGCATTCCGCAAAGACGCTCACTTCAGAAACCAGAAACAGCCTCTTTTCACTGAAGAATCCGCCGAAATATCGGCCGAGGTCTGGGTGGTCCCTGGCAATATGCTAATAAGCCACATTCAACAAAATAAAAGCAGAACGTACACGCAATTAGAAATTCTGAGAGATTGTAAACTGTAGCTGTAACCCCCCGATTTAATGCTGAGATCAGATTAAAAACATTTATTGTAGGCGGGGTGGTTCCATTGAAGATAATAGAAAGCAGAGCACTGAGAGAATGCATTCAATGTGAGAAATCGGATACCACGGGACACGGAGCAAAACGCAAGCGCAATATGTGAGATAGAGGAAAAGTCCTTTAAAGACAAGCTGTTAATACAAAAAAAAACCCTCCGAACAAAGAAACAGATCCACGTGCACCTCTTTTTACACGCGCAATAACGTCATGTGAGCTCAAACTACATCATGGTCTTCGCTCACGCCGCGAGCTGTTTACATCGTTTTTCAAGTATTTACTTTTCCTTAATCCACGGCGATGTGTGGATTCTCTAAATAGCATTTTGGTGCCTCGCTCGTGCTAAATAAAGTCGGGGGGTAGACTTACACTGTATTTCGAATGGGTCCTTGTTTGAAAACGCGCACCTAGAGTCAACGTGCCGGTCAAGAGACCGGGGTCCGATTTTGAGCTGGTTCGAGTGACCGCCTTTGCTTTGTGACCTGTGAAGAACGTGATTAAAGAGGCCGGGTTTTCAAAACGCCACACAGTCCAGTTAACTGTAAATTAACCAGGCAAAGGTTATTTGATCCCGGGCTGCATGCCTTCTTGTTGGCCAACAATAATTTTCACGGTAATAACAGTACAAAACGTGTTGATCTCTCTATACTTCTCGGACTGCCCCTGTTTTTCCCCAACACGTTATTGCATTGTAAAAGAAAATCCTTGAATATCGACTTTTCCTTCTTTTGCATGAGACCGAGATAGTTGCCTTGTAATCAATCCATCCCGGTATTTTCTAAGAATGGATTTTTTAAACAAATGTATTAGGACTCTCGCTTTATTCCATGCCATGAACATTTCGAGTTTTGAACCGTGTCGCCAATCCAGCTTGGTGATTATCTTTCAAACAAAGCCCAATATAGAAAAGTCTTTCGTTTATTTTAGTGTGGGCTCATCGTCTATAAATTCTAAACGGTTTGGAGGCAGGAGCCGATCATTTGCCAAGCTGTGAGACAGGGTGGGGTAAAAAGACGTCTCGGATCTTTAGTACCAGGTGTACCGATGTAGAAAAGACATATACTGTGTGTATCTCTCGGGGCGTGCTGCCTCTTGCACAGCGTGCCCTGTCGGTCCAGTCGTGGGCCAGTCACTGCGCATCGATTTCTTTATTCTTCATCGCCTCTGCTGCCACGCAACTGCCGTTCAAAGAGAGACTCGTGGAGTCCAAGATTGCAGGCCGCGTAAGAAATCGACAAGGAGACACACAAAAAATACCCCCACTCCCACGACACGGCCGCGCTCTAGGTCCCAGAACAAGCTATTCGGGCCGGTTTGGACAATCACGACCCACACAGACTCCCCTCTCCAGCGCGGACTATCCGCCCTGTCAGCCTCTTCCGTTCCGTTTCCCGTGAAACTGACCTAGTCAGCTCCTCTGCTTCTCTTGCATGTAACTGGGTCATCAATGCTCAAACAACTGCAATAAACACCCAAAGCTGTAGTGCTCCTGTCGACAATGATATACCAAACGGTACATTGGGAAACCTTTTACCCCTAAAAAGAGGAAAGGCTTAAGTTTCCCTTTTTATGGACTACCGTCTGAATATCCGAAAGCATGTTGAAATAAAAAGCCCATACATCAATGAGCCCACAGGCCTGTTCGCAAGTGGGTTCACGTCAAGTCTATTTATAACGACTTCCCCCCTTCGCGCTTGTGCAACATTAAATAACAAATTAAATTAAAAACGCTTGCTTCGTTCCGCAACTTCCACATTGCTCTTTAATTTTCTGCTGTAAGTCTGGCTGGTGGATTAACCCTGTGCTATTCTAGTTGAAAGCGTTGGGTTACACACTGTCGTGGTTTAACGAGCGCCTGTGTGGAGCTGTACAAGACCGACAGGGCTCACCGGCACTTCACGGGCAGAAATACCACCTTCCGCAGCCCACAGCAAACCGGCTAGTCTGCCCTGCTCTTGCGCTGCGACCTAGCCGCCTTTATCGTTGCTGTTCAAAATGCGGTACACCATTCCAGGCGAAGGAGCTGGTGTAATTTTTCAGAGTTCTCGGCTTTTCTTCTCCTTGAAACCATATGGAAAACATAGACGCAGAAGCGCACGATAACCGAATCCAGGCATCAAAGCCTATAGAACTTCTTAACTAAAGGAACTGGGAGCATATTTCTGTGCGCATCAAAAGCTCTGGAGGGCAACGGGGGAGGCCCACCCCCCGATAATGAGCTTGTCAAAAACACCCCACATAGCAATTTAGCAATTTGCACACAGCTCCGGTAAATAAAAGGGCCTGTGCACCCCCTTCAGCTTAAAACATGTGCTTGGCAAACTTTAAAACGGATTCATTGGCCTCCTGTTTTCTCCTGCGGCGAGTCCCGCAGGCTCTTTGTAAAAATCTCGAGGAACAAGCAACTTGAAAGAAGACAACCGACTGTCCTGTGAGAAGATCGCTTTTCAAAAGCAAATGTGTGTGTGGCTCGGCTGTGAGACCGCTCGCCGGGACCCTATTCACCGACCAGAGCGGGGGTCTCCAGCGACAACGTCAACAAACTCGCAAAGGCGGCATTATACAGATTAGGCCAGATGCAAAAAAAATTGCTACTACAAATTAGCACGAACCTCCAGATCCTGTGGACCTGTACACAAGTCGTTAAATTATGCATTTCCCCCAATCTGCGGTGGCCATTAATTAAAGGCCAGTATTATGGCACCATTCCGGGTAATTATTTGTCCTTTCGTAGGAGCAAATCAAAGACGTTATGTAAAAAAAAAGTATCCGCACAGTGAGGATTGTGTCTCAATGACAGGAAATTACTGCATGTTCGTGTTTTGTTTTGCGGGGGGAGGGCGTTATCACACAGCTCTGTCCAGACTCCCTTTTTAAAACGTCTTTTTAAGTAATGTTTTATATTTATTTGACTTCCATTATTACTATATTGAATGTTAACGTTAAAACCATATAGAGTACTATTATTATTATTATTATAAGGTTTAGAAGAGATTCTCAGCTCCGTAGTCAATCTTAGGAAGGCTTTGCCTTTCACACTGTGTTGATGTCCTTTTAAGTTTTCACGCCATTAATGGTGTAATTAGCAGTGTAATTATTACGGGTGCGTGTACTGATAACGCCTCTGGTAAACTCATTCGGACTCTCGCCCACCCTGTCTCTCGCCATGCAGTTTTTACGGCCAAATCGCGGATATCTGCGAACGTGCTGAAATTATCCAACAATTAAATAACTTAACGAAAACTTTTTTAAAAAATTCACAGACATTTATTTTTTTTACATCAAAATGACCTAGGGGACATTTTTGTACTTTTTGTTTGTTGTTGTTTTTTTTTATACAGATACCACCATTTTTCACAGATTCGCTCAATAAAATAGATCACAACTGATGCACAACACGGAAACAGAATACGAGGTATCACGCTGTACACCAACAATATTATCTATCAACAAAATAATTACAATTTCACCAAACAGAGATTAAGATAATGGGGCATATTAGTGGAAAAGTAAATTCTATTCTTTACAGCTCCCATCGTCTTTTGTAATGTGCTTTTAAAATAATCAAAAACCTGAGTTTTTCGGCCTAGATATTCAGACAGTGCTAAAAACAAACATAAAAAAACATATCAACCACCAAAATTGATTGCTACACAGCCAGTTGGTTGACATTCACGATTGTTTTAAACCAGATACCTTACAAAATGTTATTTGTACTTTGTATGCTGAAGGTGTGACGAACAGACTTTCCGGCGTTAAAATGTAAATTCGGCTGCTTGACCCTAAAAATTACTTTCTAACGCGATTGATTTCTGTATAAATCTGACATAGAATTACGTTTCTCCCTCAGAGTATAATACATATTTACAAGTCATAAATATATTTTTGTTTGTTTTTTAAACTTTTTTTAAAAAAAAAGGGGAAAAGAAAAATATTTAAGTGATCTGAAGAGCCGCAAAAAGTGTTTAAGTCCTACCTTCACATAGGATACAGGACGAAAGACAAGTTTTTGATTGTGTGATATATATATATATTTGCTTTTAAAAATGACAGCTGTTAAGGTTTGTGATTTTACTGGAGAAAGCCTGTCCGCCGGCAGACTGGAGAAGGTTTTCGTGAGGCAGGTTTAAGTGGCTTGAGGCGGACGTAAGTGCCGGGGTCAGTACTGCCAGGATTTGCGCCTGGCTGCCCGTCTGAGATGGGTACGGAGAGGCCGGAGTACTCGCCGCGCTGCTGACCCCGATAATGTTGTCTATGGAAAAGGACGGCCTCGCCTGACCGCTGCTGTCCGCTTTCAAGGGCTGCAGGCTGGGTACCGTCGGGCTGAGCTGGGGGTAGAAGGGTTTCCTCGTCAACTCGCTGCCCAGCAGGGACGGGATGTGCGGTGCCTGGAAAATGGAGGCCGGAGACGGCAGGGCGCACTGCGGGGGCTGGAAGGGGAATGCGCCGCCGTGGTGGTGGTGATAATTCTGCAGCTGGATGCTGTAATTGTACCCGTATGGTCCGTACCCGAATCCGGGCAGGAAGCTATTGGGGTCCCGCAGGATTTCGGTAGACTGGTGCCTCTTGAAGCGCTTTCGTCTCCTCAGAAAGCTGCCGTTGTCGAACATGTCAGCGGACTCCGGGTCCAGGGTCCAGTAGTTGCCCTTCCCGGGGTTGCCCGGCTCCCTGGGGATCTTGACGAAGCAGTCGTTGAGGGAGAGATTGTGCCGGATGGAGTTCTGCCAGGCGGGGAATTTCTCCCGGTAGTAGGGAAACCTGTTGCTGATGAACTCGCAGATCTCGCTGAGCGTCAGCCTCTTTTTGGGGCTCTGCAAGATTGCCATAGTGATGAGGGCGATGTAGGAGTACGGGGGCTTCACCAGGGTGTTCTTGCCTGCTTTCTCACCCCCTCCTCCACCCCCTCTCGCCGAAGTGCATTCGGAGCCGCTCAGGGCCGGCGAAGGGGCGCCCTCCCCCGCGTTCCGGGACGAGTTGTCGTCCGAGTCGTTGTCCGAGTGGAAATCATCATGGTACTTTCCGTCTTTGACGACGCTCATGTCCCCAACGACGTCTATATCCACATCCTCAGACAGAACGGAATTGTCGGACATCTCCGTCCCTAAAGTCATCGTTGGAATGTCTCCTCTTCCGAGCGTCCCCCCAGTTCCCTAAGTCGACCCCCCCCCCCCCCCCCTCCCCTGCCAACGCTGACACCAACACCTCCTCCACCGAAGCTGCGGCACCAGCGAATCCCCGGTCCGCCTTCACGCGCAGCCTCTTTTGCAAAACATCAAATGCGCAAAATGAGTTCAGTTGCAATGCGCGCTGCGCGACGGGGCCGTGAGAAACTGTGCAGTGGGCGCACACAGCTGCATTCCCCGGCAAGATTCTGGCCAGCCGTTGGAAACAAAACGAAAACAAAAAGAAAGGAATCCGTCGACGTTGTTATCGGTTAGTTGAACTCTTCTGCTTGCTTGTTTTCTTCCTGTTTTATTTCGTGAGACCTCTTTGCGCACGGTCCAGAACGCGTCCAAGTCCCGTGCGAGCCTCTAACTCTTTCCCCTCCAAGCTCTCAAAAGACATTTATCCAGCTCCCGCAGTCACGTGCCCAGCGCGTCACAGCTGCCAGGCGCGCGGCCTCAGCCAGCCGGAGCACAAGCCAGGACACACAGAGAGACACCCCGCGCGTAGACTCCAGGCTTTATTTATTCTTGTCCATTCCATTCTTTGTTTCCGTTTGTCGTTTCTTCAAAAAAAACAAAACAAAAACAAAACAACGAAATTGATCTAAAACCGATCTGGAAAACAAGTGACGTTCTTTGCCTGTACTCCAATGTGTTTCGGTTCTTGCACACCGTTTGCGTGAAAGTCCAAGTCACAGCTGTCGTCAGATCAAAAACCAAGATCGGCGGTAATCAATAATCAAACAAAACACACAGGACTGATGCACGTTTTCAGTCCGCTTCACACTGCGTTTCCACGCATACCCGCGCAAAGCGCGTTCAACCACTATAGCGATATTGACGGGTTTCTTTCCGAAAAATAATCTTATAGGTTTGTATGCTTTTGTTGGTCCGACTACAAATTTCATTGAAATTGATAACAGTGAACCCGTGGTTTCAGTTGAGCGTTTGGAGTATCTACAGTTCGACATTAAATGTCATACGTATTCTGCTGTAGACAAGCATTTTTTTAATTAACTTTTAAATATGTTGGAAACGGTACCCAGTTGGTGAAAACAATCATATTACAGCTTGATGAGCCAAGATTCCTAAACTCCGCGGTGGATTAAATCGACATTCATTCTATATTGTCAGATAAAACTTCGTGCTGGAAGGATAGTACGTTTCTGAACGAGATAAGGAGTTCATTAAACATTGAATGTGTTTAGGCGTTTCTGGATTAACTTCGATTTGCTTTCCTGCAACTAAAATGTAGCTTTATTCACACTCTGTTCTCCAACTCTGATTCAATAAATAAAGGAGTGTTTTTTGTATGCCGAGACAGTCTAAACTGTTGTTTTTACGCCATTGAAATATTCTGGGCAAGGTTATTCCGATTTGATTTCCTATGTTGTTCTATATTCTGTTACGTTCCTCTTCCTATCCTCTCACACAAATTTCAAAAGAATGAATATCAATGCAGTTACTTTCCCTCATAGCGCTTCTGGAGCCCGGTTTGATAATAAAAATTACGCTCTCTAATTTGCATTCCACTTGGACATTCATCCGAATATGTTAATAAACCCGCAGTGAATCAAAACATCTTTTCAAAAGACTTCTGGAAACACGGCTAATCACATGAACTGTAGAGCGCGCAATTTTTATTTTTCTCTCGTTCGCTATTCGGAAAATAAGGAATAAAAATGTTTTCGTTTTTCAGTGACCTGTAGGAGCAAATATAGATGTGACTCGGACGTGCTTGTCGTCATTCTTCCTCAGGTTTAACCACATTTCACATACAGTAAAGAGTCTCTTATGCAGTCTTTCTTGCTCCTAATTAGAATCTTCTCAAACACACAATACCAGTTAAAAGCTTTCTTTAAATATGTAGATGTTTATTATATTGTTGTTTTTGTTCACTGGAGTGGCATTTAGATTCTTCAGGATAAAAAAATAATCTTGGAACACTTGACAAGATTCGTGCGCAGTATTTCTGACAGATCTCCCTGAACCTCACACGCGGAAAGCGCCCCTTATTTAAATCGATTACCCTCTTTGCTCGAGTATAAATCAAGGCAACCAAATACTGAACTAAAAACGCTTTAGGTTTTCTCTAAAGAACTTTCTCTGCTTAGATGCCTGAATGTTCACACGAGATTTCCTGTCACTCACAGGAGCCGGTTTTCAGGTGCCGCTGCGGGCGCCTGCTGCTAAGAGTTCCGTGTCTCAAAACCTTCAGGTAACAGAATTAAACCTGTCGTTTACCAGACGCAAAAAAATGCCAGGAACAGGGAAAAAAACACAATACACGTATTTTGATTTATGCGTAATATATACGCACACGAACATACATAAGACTCATGTCAAAAGTACATTTGAAACGGATTTCAGCATTCGTATTAGATGTTTGAAGAGCACCTTTCCGCAACTTCGTGTTTTTAGTGTGAATTCATAAGCCATCATTACAACAATTTGTTTCTTGTTTAATGGTATGTGCTTATTTTTCGTCTACTATATCCGAGCGATCTAAGGTAGGGCTTTCTCTATCTGCCACTACCTAATTACGCATCAGTTGTTTCTCCTTATCATTGTACTTTGTGTACTGAGTAACTGAGCTAACTCTGAAATTGACACTCTCCTCATTAAAACCTTTCACCAATTCACGTAAGCCGTTTGGGCGAAAGGGGGTCTGCTAAATAATAATAATAATAATAATAATAATAATAATAATAATAATAATAATAATAATAATTGCTTACACTTATATAGCGCTTTTCTGGACACTCCACTCAAAACGCTTTACAGGTAATGGGGTCTCCCCTCCACAACCACCAATACATCTTATGAAGTAGTACACATACAATAAACACGTAGTTCTTATTGTAAAATAAAATTATTGTGAAATAGACTTGGTGTGTAAACAGCCTAACGTGTGCGATGACCTGTGTACCTGTCCTATCTGAAACACAGACCAGAGCACCCTATCAGATAGAGCTAGGTCACAGAATGATGGTAACTGCATGACCTCTCCGCCTGCGAACAACACTTATGGCAACATTCTACGTATAAATCCTGATATAAACCTGTACAAAAATATACTGTTTTTGGAATAAGACAATGACTGGTTACTCTTAACATAATTCCTTTTACGTACTGTATGATCTCGCCAGTTAGGAAAGTAAAATCCGTTTTCCTTTTGTAATGTACACCTTCAAAGCCTGCAAAACGAGTTTTTTTAGATGAGCTTTTTCAGAATCTATTATCGCCACTGTGAATTATTCTTGAGGCTCAAATCAAGCGATTTGAGTTGAGGAGCCTGTAGAGGCCGCTCCATAAATCGATTGTACCGGAGAAGTCAGTGCCGGGGGTGGGAGAGGGCGTTTTCACTCCCTCCTTGAGGTTGAGAGCCAAGCAGTGTGGTAGTGGCGTCTTAACAGGTGAGCGTCGCGTCTGCCGTGTAACAACCTGTGCCCCAGTTTAACTGGGGGCACCCGACTTTCTCACCCTCCCCGACCGGCACTGAAAATCCCGCTTCCCAATCATTACACATTCATCTCCCGTCACAGCCATGAAATAAGTCATTATCTGGTACTGTACGCGCCATGTGCTTGATCCATATAGACTGTAGTCAAATACACGGAGCTTCCGGGATTTCTATTAATCCCCGAATTATTTCTCACGGTCTTCACGTCAAGTAGCCATAATGTCATTTATCCACATTGCTCTCGCTTTCCAAGCTACGCTGCTTCAATTTTCTTCATTCCAGAGCCCAAAGGGTTTAAAATATATGTAGCCTAAGGCTAGCATACTTCATATGCGTCTGCATGCTTCATAAGCGCTCGTCATTACCTCCTTTTTGTTAAACAGGTGCCCTTATGGAAGCTTGATTTCTCCTGATTTCAATAAGATCAATTTTACAGCACCATATACGCGACAAGTGATACACGCGATCACTGTGTGTAGCGCCGTTTCGCTAACTCAATGGGTTTTTTTTTGGTGACGATAAATATCATATTTAATATCAATCTAACAATCTAACGTTAATCCTAGTAAATAATAGTTTTTTAAAAAGACAGTACTGGCCGAATTTTTGTTTTCAGATCTGGAGTTTATCGGTCCTTTCATCAAGATGATTCCTGATCTGTTTTTAACCTTGTATGACGACTTCCTTCGAATTTAATTAAAACTATTGACAGTAACAGTGCAGCGGTGCCATGTTTCTCAATATAAACTGTTAGGGTACCCGCGAGGAAAAAATGACGTTTTCCACACGAAAATGTTTTAGTATAGCAGAAAGTATGAAGATCAGCGGCGCGGTAGGCCTGTTCGTACTTTACAAACAGCGAAATGTAAAACTTAATTTGATCAATATAGTTCATACAAATATAAATAATATGTAAACGCGCTCAGAATAATACAGTCTAAATTATAATAATCCTTTGCAAACCCAAGCACGCTGTATATAGTCATAAGGAAAAGACAAAATAAATCAAAAGTATTTAAAATGAAAGAAGCGCATACAAGATAAACTGGAAGCCAAGCAGACATAGGAGGACTAAGTAAAAAGGGAAGTTTTAATTTTGGATTTGAAAAGAGTCAAAGAATTTGCCTCTCGAAGAGTGGGAGAAAGGACATTCCGTAACACAGGAGCGGGGAGAGAAAAACACGGCCGCCGGTATTCGGAGATTAAGAGCCTGAACTGAACAGAGCCAGCCGGGGGAGGGCGAACACGAACGAGCTCAGAGATATATGAAGGAGCCGGGCATCAGGCTGCATTTTTAAGACTACAACACGAGCACTAGATCCAAACGATACTCAGCAAGTTAACAATGATTAGCGTGCACTCTAATGTGTACTACGGTACATTGTAGGAGCAGACAATGTAGTTAAAAATGAGAACCCAAAAGTCAAAACTATGTTTTCATTACAGTCCTCGCGTGAAAATATTTGCTCACTTGGTTAAACCCAGTCAGCTCTGTAAACTAATCATCTAAGCCCTTAAAGCGCTTTCATAATTTATACAAACAAGCCGGTAAACCTCATCTGATTCCTCCAGTCTGCATAGTCAGTGACTGGGAATCGCTGTTCCGAGTGAGGGACAGCAGCGGCGAGTCCCGACTGAAACCCCAGGACAGCCGTGCGCTTTCTCCGGTCTGCTGTGACCGGTGCTCCGCTCCACTCATCATGCGCCCAGAGATGAGGGAAAACCTCACACCCCACTACACGCCAAGCCCCCCATAACGATAAACACCGATATCTATCACTTCACGCTTCCCGGCATAGCAAACAGACGTCTTTGGTTGTTTTGCGTGATTTTTTAAACGGCGATACAGAGACGATTTCACGACCTCGTTTCCAGTAAACTTTACACGGAATAGTCCGCGGGCTTAAATATAGAGTAAGGGCATATTATTATAGTACAGGCTATTACAGGTTAGCATATAGCCTATTAAAAAAGAAAACAAAACACGAATTAACCTTAACGAAAAACAGAAACGAGAAGGAAGGGGGAGATGTCAGCAGACCGCTCCTGTTGCGGTGACGGCTCAGGCGGTGAAGAGCCCTGTTCCAGATCACGGGAGGTAATAGCGCACCGGGTCGCGGCCAAACCGAATTCATCTGGTAAAACAGACCGCGCTCTTGTTTAGTTTCCCATTTCTGTCTACGATTTGTGTAAGGAAAAAAAAACATTACATTTTCTTTCACCTATTTTACTTTTACGTTTTAATTTCAAGATTTAATTTTCAGGAGGTTTAGATCACTATACATTTAGACAGTTCTTGAAGAATAGCCTGGCGACAGTACTTTAGTCTACTTTAACTTTCCTTTCTTTAAGCTCCTTCTTTAAGTTTCTGCTATTCCAGCGAAAAGTCTTTCTTTCTGCATTATTTTTTTAATAGAAAGTAGTGTTTGTTAAGCGTAATTAACGAAAGGAAAGCGTTATCGTCTCAAAGCTTTTCGGAAATGAACGGAGGGCTGGCCCTGTTTGTTGATTGTTGTGTTACTGAGGACTCTGGAATATACTGAGGCGATTTCCGAAGAAAATGAGCTTGTAGCAATTACTCTTCAACTAATTAGGGTATAATAGATAAACATTTAAGTTACGTGCCATGTATCGACATAAAATCTTCTCAGCGTAGGCCTTAGAGATATGTAATTTACAATTCGATGTCTTCGATAAAACCAAACACCAGAAACGATATTATCGATGAGCCATTGCTTACCAATTGATTTTTGATTGACGTTACAGAATTCCATTTTAGAATTCCGATTTTATTCTGTATCTACTATAATAAGAAATCTCCTCAACGAGAAGAGGTTATTCGGTCCATTTTATTGTAGACATTATTTTCAGCAACGATGATTCTCTGCTATTCTCAATGAAAGGCGGTAGGAAATACATTCAGTTCATATCGATATCAGAGAGGGGACCATTTGCTTATGATATTCTCTTTGTAGAAACACATTTCACTGCTAATGTGACACTACAAGTAACCACACTAACTTCTGATCTAAACTGGCCTCATGATCGAGGAATTCGTGTCAATCATCTATGGCATCATAAACATATACTCAGGAAGGAATTTGTTACAAAATGGAGTTAAAAACGAATTATCGAACAAAATCACTACAGCACCTCAACCTTTATGGTGATATGAAAATTCTTATATCTTTTGCAATATAATTTTGCCGTTCAAAGAAAGTAAATAATGTTTTCCTCGAAACCTTACGAAAAAAAAGAGACAGGTGTCAAGAGAGTTCATCCGAGCAAAAATATCCCAGGAAGCAGCATTGCGATGAGTGGTCCAACAGTTCCATCTAGCGTTGGACGACAGAATCACACCCTGCTCCTTCCCAATCGGTCCCGTGTTAAGGACTCAACAGATCATTGGAAGGCATTGAATGCTGGTCACAGATATGAAACTTCCGCCACTGTTTCTGCACAGAGTGACAACTTCCTTATCTACTAAGAAAATCGGGCCTTTTGAATTCTCATCTGTCATATTTTGTGTACAGATACGGGTACAGAGCACCAGAACGTTCTGCTACACACGGAGGTATGATGCCTGTTTCGTGGAAAACCCCTGTCTCGAGTGAAAAAGCCTGAAAGAGATTCACCTTCAAAGGAATTGCCCAACAACGACCTGATCTCTAATGGCTCTAGGTGAACCAGCGTGGTATATCTAGCCGATATATTTACACATCTCAATGAGGTGAATTAATAAGGATCAAAGAAGAAATATCTCGACTGCTACAGAAAAACTAGGAGGATTTAAATCAAAATGAATGCATGTGCAGGGAAACTGCTGCAAGCTAATATGAGCATGAATGAGCTGGCTACTGCTTGTTGGATCTAATCTCTGCACATCTGGAGACATTTCAAGGGCTAAGACCCATTCAAATGCTTCTTTCGGTAAGCCAGTATGGAACATGTTGAATGCCATCTCTTTTACCTTTCATTTTTCTTCTTTGGAACCTTCCACTGCCACTAACAGCGCAAGCGGAATTTGCAAAGCTAAGGGTGGACTGTACATCAATAAGAGCTTTGCAGAGATGTTTGTGGACAAAATGTAGTACTGTAGCTTGCAATATCCATTTCTTTCACACCATGCTGTCGGAATCACAATACCTTCCCCCACAATCGTCTTGGGTCGCTTGGGCTGTTCAACACTGACTTGTATAAATAATAAAAGAAAAGAGCTCCTGTCAGCATCTGTGGAGAACATCTATTCACTTTCACCCAGTTCAAGTGACTCTGTTCACCATGGCAGCCCCAGGTTTGACACCAGTGATAAGATGTTGCTCACTAGCATTCTTTGGCATTTTGCTGTGCATTTTCTGTTTTTTTTTAGTAGCTCTCGCTTTGCCTTTTGCTCATATTGAACTTCCTGGCTTTGTCATTAAATTCTGTTTTTATGAGGACTAGCAAATGTTTTAGCTTGTTCAGTTTAATAATACCAAGGTTGATGACGAGTAGCGCAAGATGGACTCTTTGTGGTCATCAATTCCTGAGACAAAACTATGAAACACAGAGACACTTTGGAAAACATTCCAAATGTAGCGTGCAATGCATTTGAAAATGTTTTTACACACTATGTATGAATGCTTAAATACTTTATGTATGCTGCATGTGAGAAGTATTACATAAATAAACACAACAACTGAAGAACAGGATCCTCACCTAAATGTGAAGTATTGTGGGATTCTTTGTCTTTGGGCTAAGTTTAACACACATGCAATTATTATTATTATTGTTGTTGTAGTTGTTGTTGTTTTGAGAGTGTGATTTTAGATGTAAATGAACAAGGAAGTGTGCCTCAGAATAAATGTTTAATGATTGCTGGGTGAATATTACAATAAACAACTGCTATGACATCCCAGAATCCACCAATCCAAGGTGTCTGGTTTGTCATTTGTGAGTCGTGTCATCTTGCAGGTGATTGGTGCAACTCGCTCACTCACACCTTGTTAACACAGGGCTGAGGAGCGCACAACACACGAGCATCAGGACATCCTCACACCCAGTGGCATTCCACAACAAACACGGACTGTCGGGTTTGTTTGCAGCACACTGGTGATCCTTTTTGTAGGCATTCAAACATTCGCCTAGAATTTGGTAAAATTGACCACACAACCTGAGATTAATGGTTTGGTTGCCCATAGAAAGATAAGATTCTTCATTGCACAGCAGGACATAAAGATCGCCTTGTAGACAAAGATCTTAGCCTATCATCTACCAGTCAGAGAGGGATTGGCAGCGAAGCAGAATACTGTTGCCCCACAGGTAGGTATCATAGATTAATGTCCTGTTAAGAGGAAGTCCTGTTACGATCTCCACCACAACATCAAATAAAAAGGTTACAAATAAGAGGAAGTCATTTGGCCCTTTTAGCTCATTTGGTAGTTAGTAGTTCATTGATCCAAGGATCTCATCCAGCCATTTCTTGACTCCAATACTGCAGCTGAGTAGCTTTTTCCATACACCCACAACCCTTTGGGTAAAGCAGTGTCTCCTGATCTTGGGTTTAAATGCACCTCCACAGAAGGGAAAAAGGTGCCACATGGATTCGAACCCATGGTCTCTTGTTAACTTGACGGGTGCTTTAAATGAACTAAGCCACACTACTGCTTCTGCCAGTGCTGCTACTGTTCTCGTCAGAAGGTCATATTTCCCATTAAATTGTCAAAGTAGCATTAGTCGGGGAAGTTCTTTTGTCCCTAACAATTCAGGTATAATTAGAGGTAATGTTTGTGCCATGCTACAATTTAGTCCACAAAATACTCCCAGCAATAAAAATCAGGCACATTTCATTTTCTTGGGATTTAACATAAAAGATTCGTAACTTTCCACCACAAACGGCAAAAGGTTTTTGTTAAACATGAAGGTTTGTGCCAAAAAAAAGAGGATTTTGTCCATAACGCAAAATGCACTTTGTAATACTTTCGTCCACCAAAAACCATTTTATGGATAAAATGCATTGTGATACAAACACCGCACAGATTCATCAAGATCATCAACAGTGACACCAGAGGAAGTGAAGTTTAAGAACAAGGAATCTAAAACCAGATTCTCAGTCACCTGTGATGGCCTGTGGCTCCGAAAGGCTACAGCCAGCCAGGGGAAGATTCATGCAAAGACTGAGACAAATGTTATTCAATTGCACTAATGGTATACATATTGAGATTGGAGTTATCCTGCAGAAATTACCAGTTTAAAATCATTGCTTTCCCTCCTACTTTAATTATGCAAATCACAGTGGAAATAAAATGCATTCCTCTAGGCCAGGAGACTGCTTGGGGACACCATGTCTGCAGGTTTTCTAGGGCTCTCCAATGCACCATCACATGAAGAACCTGGAGAAGCTGTTAGATTGGTTTCATTTAGCCAAGCAATAATGGGGTGGTTAAGATCATTAAGAAATGATCTGGTATGATAACCTGCAGACACACCGCCCTTCCAGGTCCAGGACTGGACTGGATATCCTTGTCCTTGACAGTCAGAAGCTGCCCATACTAAAAACGTTTTTTCAACAACACCGTATAGATAAGGATGACCAAAAACAGACAGAACTACCTTTCTCTCCTAACACTCCTTCGTTAGCCTTAATGCAGAGAAGTGTTTTCTAATCTTTAAGGCAGAGGTACCCAGCTCTGGTCCTGGAGTCACAGTCCGGCAAGTTTTAAGTTTAGCCTTAAATCCTTGTATTTCCTTAAATCCTTATACCTGTATTTTAAACACCTTTGAACATTTTGTTCTATTCATTGACTTGTTGGATCAGTAGTTTAGAGATCATTTAAAATTAAGACATCTACATCGTGTAGCTCTCCGTGGAGACATAGTCCTGAACACATTAACCACGATGATCCAAACACGTGTGAGAAAAACCTGCAATGATAACGACAATACTTTACGTTTCATTAAAAGTATCGTGACTAAGGGTAGATTAAGCTTACCTCACAGTTCAACTTTTACCGAAGGACACACATTTAAAGCTGCAATATTCAAGTTATCTGTTAAAACTTTGCCTGTAGACCAGTCATGTGTTCATGGCAAAGTCATGTTAGCAGGGATTCTGCGGGGTCCCACAATTCCATGCTTAAGCAATAAATCTCTTGGGTCTTTTTAGGCGCTTTGTATCTTAGTAAAAACTTGCGATACTTGGACTGTTACGTCCGAAAACGTTCATTTCTGTGTCAAGTGAATAGCTTTGTCAATGCCGTTGTCTTTATAATATCATAAGAAACGTAATTCAGTAACACTAAAACAACTGAGCAATTTTGTTTCCGACATCCCTCATAAAAAAAGAATGAGCTGGGAATGCCAAAACAAGTGTCTATTTTATTGCGTAAAAACGAAAGTATTTCGCTTTATTTGCGATTTCCTCGAGTACAGAAAACTCGACGGAAGAGATGGAAGAACTGTGGATTAGTTTGGAAATTCGAGTCAATACGGTGGACTGTTTGAGATTGTTCACTGAGAATTCACCAGGAATTCGGCCTAAGTAGCTCCCTGTAATTCTCCTAAAGGACTATTTTTTTCGTCTGTCAAAGAAACTCAGATGATCTACGTACAGAGTCCGCATTTACCAAACGTTTTAAAGCGGAAACATTTCTCTGCGTTTTGATCTATTCATTCGACTGTCGTCTCTAGTTGAGACTAGGCCCATGCGTTTTTCAGCTCACTTGCAGAAAGCCTTTCGATTTTCTTTTTTAAGACAATTTCATTTGCAGACATATTTATATGCGTCTTGTAGCAAACATTTATTTTCCTGCATCAGTTTTGGAGTGAAGAACATTTCCTGCTGGAACTGCGTACACTCCAGCTACGTGTGCTTTTTGGTATGGGGTTGATATCCTTGGCTTCATAAGGGTCTTAATAATCGGCTAAAAGGCTAATAGCACAAAAGGCTAAAAGCTCAATTGGAAAGAAAAGCAAAAGACACAGGGATACCCCAGCACCTAGGATAACCTGAGGACCAGTGTGCAGCTTGTCCAAAACGGGATATATATATGGCTTTCAGATTCCCTGTTTGAAACCCATGAACACAAGCCAGCAGTGAAATTTAATACACTTCATTACACTAAAAAGATGGAGCCACCAGATGGCGCTAACACCTTCCTCATAACGGTTTCGAGCAGTGTGGTCTGAGGTCAGGGCGAAGAGGAGGGCTGGCGTTGAGTCAGCCTCACTCCGAGGACGGCGGGGAGATTCACAATACAACACATCTTACACACGCCCTTGAAATAATCGATTTGTAGAGATGTAAAAGAATCAGGTTAGCACTTCAGTAGACAATAGACAATATTCGAATGACCCAGTCGGGGTTGTGGTGGATTCTTACGGCTAAACTCTTACTTCCGGTCTTCATGGCTGAGATGTCCTGAAACAACCCATCTATAGGTCTGCTGCATCAAAGACACAAGCACAAGGAAACGAAACATTCGTATCCTGACTATAATACCTTCTTGTTAACTGCAACTAACACATCGACGGACTTATAGATACTCGATTCAAATAAACAAGGTCTGACGAACTGGGGCCGGGGTTCCAGAACCACAGTACACGTCTAAACCTGGAGAACATGCCGAGACGTAGTGCGATGTATGAGGTACTCACGCAAACTAGCAATATCTGGCTCATACTGTTTGACAGAATGTCCAGAAATGTCCATGTGCTGCCTTGTGTTTCCCCAGCAGAAAACTTGTACTTCTTCCTGATGTCCATCAAGCTCATTGTATGTGCTGGATTACATATGCGGTTTCTACTTGCGGCGAAACCTCTGCAAACCGCCTAGTTCTTCCATTCCAATTCTCCGTCTCATTAACTCCGGTCCCCCTATTGGCAGTTATTGATAAATTAAGCGGGCAGTTTGTTCAATTAAGGTAACTTTGGTCCTTCGGGGACAGTGGGCCCTCTAACTATTTTGTAGTATTACTTTAAACAATTACTTGCTTGACGGCTGTCAAATCGTTCAGGGTCTATGGCAATTCACCTTTTAAATGCTGCCTATAAAATCAGCTGATGACGGTTACAATTGTCCCTGGAGTATAAAAGTTGATCATTTAGAGGCTATAAAACCAGAGGAACAGGGGTTCTCCATAACTAGGGAGGTGAAGATCGAGACTGGCAGATAGTTTGCTTTTTACTGTAAGACCAGGCACCAGACTCAAGCAGTCCGCAGCAGCAGAGACGCGGTTGAGGTCTGGGAATCCCTTCCCCTCCCGGTGCTGAGAACGATTACATTCCTAGCCAGACGAGAACCTGCCGTGCCTCAAATTAACACCAGGATTTCCAAGTTACGTTAAAGGTGGGACCGACTTGGAAATAGAACCGGATACCACGGTGCTTTCGAAAGCCCCGGTGTGATCCGTTCACAAGGCTGAAAGACACAAATTAAGCTTTTAAATCAATTTGTAACCTGTTTTTTTTCCTTCCTTTTAGTATTTTCTCATCGCGGATGCTTTCAGCAAGCGAATCCGAATCAAAAAATTAAAGTTTTTAAACACTCAGAAATCTGTTCGCTTGTTCTGATTTTTCTTAAAAATTGTGTCGGTTCATTTAGGTACACCTGCGTCCGCTAGGAATACTTAAATACCCATGGAAAACACCCTGCCCAGCAATGAAAAAGAGCTGCAAGAGTTCTGGAAGCTACCCAGTCATGTTGTTAAAGCCGATACACTGGTTTCGTTCAAGAATTGTCTGGATGAGATCCGTGGATCAAGTAAATACTTCGAAACTGGCTAGACTCGCCGTGTAGAGCTGTTTTTACGTTATTTAATCTCTTTCTTTACGGAAATAAAGCAAATTGAATAGCTTTCAAAAATGTCAGTTCCATTGTTTCTGTTATTATTTACAGTCAATTTAATATCAGTTTTGCTTGGATTTTCGTTAACAGGCAACATCAATAAATTCTAAAAATGTTCTATAATTCAAAAGTGGACTTCGCAGTGTCGCCTGCGTCAAAAAACAATCACAACAACGGGAGTGTCCGTTAACGTTAATTAACAACGTACATTTTTGAAAGGCGTGTGTTTTGTTACGCTGTCTCCATCGCAGTTAGGACTGGACAGCCCAGTACAGCTCGATACTGTTCATGCGCTGGGCCACACTGAAACGCCGCCCTCGGGTGGTTAGTGACCGGGTTGGACTGTCCAGTTTTTGGGGCTTTCAGCGTCTTTGCCGAAACTCTCTCAGACATCCTATTTGCCTCACTCTCAGAATTTCTCGTTTTCGTCTCCTTAGAAAATATTTTCAGTAGACTTGCAGTTGGCACGATTCTGTTTCGGAGGAAAAAAAATCGAAATCGGTAAAAAAAAATCAATTTTTCTCAAACTTGCTTAGTTTAAAAAATATTTCTATTGTTGGGGATGTTATCGTTAGTTGGTATGTCAGACGGCACGGAATGCTTGTAAAAAGGGTAACAATGGAAATGATGATTAACATGTTAACATAATGAATGAACATAAGTATATAGAGAAAACAACTTGAAAAAGTTTTGGGGAATTCTTTCCCAGATTTAAAGTGTAGAGTTGATCGAAAAGGTTGCGATAAAGAAAACGTTGCTCCGCATTTTAAAATAACTTTTAAGTCGAAACGTTTTAAGACACCGGAACGCAATAGAAATTAACAAGAACCACAATGTGAAATGCAAACCGCTCGGAATCACTGACATGAAATTTATTTTTTAGTGTTAGTAAAGGTATAAGCAATTATGTCGTTTTTTTATGTATTGATAAACAATTTTATTCGAAAAGATCTGGATTAGGACTATAATAAAATGTAAGAACTCTAAACTGAGAAAAAAAACAATGTAAATGTACATGTACATGTTTCATTGATGCGTTTGAAGTGTGAAATATGGGAACTTTGTCATTTTATTTTATGTAACACACATTTGCGCACGTAAGTTTGCACAGATCTGGTTTATTACCGTAAAGGTCCCCAAAACTGACGGAAAATATAAATAAAACTAGACTTCATTGAGAACCTAGTTACGAGAAGTCTTAATTGGCCAATCTGACGCTAGACAGGTAACAAACCACATATATAGTTATACAGTATCTTGGCCTTCCAGTGTGTGGACTGTGCGCGGAAGCACCAGGCCTCAACGAAACATACATATTTCAGGAAAAAACCGTTACTGTATGAATTCAACAGACGAATTGGCCCAGGAAAAAGAGCCGAGTGGCACAGAAGGTAATGAGACTATTGTTTAACAAATAAGACAAAACTCCAGATCCTCTGAAAAAAATTAAAAACGGTTAAGCGCCGCTCGATTCCTTCTCTGAAGTGTCACAGGAGTTAGAAAAGAAGGGGGGAAGCAGAGGGACAAATTGAAGCTCGTTTTCTTGTCATTAGTTTTTCTATCTTCATTATGAAACGTCAAATGTATATTTTGGCGTTACAGTCTTATACGAATAATGACAACAACTGTTTAAACGGTTTTTTGTTCACATTAACAAGATTACGAAACTCCGATTTGAGACATGTTAACGACATTACATACTACTGTATTTCCACTTTTGTGAAATTCACCCAAAAATAAACACTTTCCTCTCGGCTCTCAGAAGTCCAACTGTGCGGAAACAGCAGTCAAAGACCACACGGTTTTAGGGGTACAAAAGAGGTTTGGTCAGCTGGAATATAAACAATAATATTCTTGTACTAGTTAATATAAATATATTAAAAAGAGATCACTCTCTTGGAATGTTTTTGAGTTTGTCCTTTTCTTACGAGCCGCACCAAAGCAGTGTTTGGCTGCGGTTTCGACTGTTACTAGACTGTCTCTTTCACATATACCTCTCCAGACCGGATGCAAAGTTCGCTTGTCTCACGTACGAGTTATTGGCACCGAACTGGCCGAGACTGTTCATGGGGGACCCCGACACGCCGAGCAGCTGCTCCGTGTGCTCGGCGCAGGAGCCGGACCTCACAGGCGGCAGGGAGAGGCGGTTTCCCGGGCAGTACATCTGCGAGGCGCCCGGGGAGAAGCTGGCCTGGCTCATCGCGGGCAGGTGGGGTGGCGACGAAGGCGGGTAGGGGTACGCGGCCAGGCTCGATGAGATGGCGCCGCTGGCTCTGCTCAGCACGCCGCCAGAGGGGTTGACGGGCTGGGACTGGAAACAGGAGGAGGCGTCGGGGACGCTCACCGAGCAGCTGGGAGGCATGCCCCCCAGGTCCGTGTTCAGGCCGAGCGCCGGAGCGTTGAGCTCCACGGCCGCGGCGGGCTGCATGAGCGACTGCTGGCTTATGAGGTTGTCAATGCTGAACATCCTGTGCTGGCCCTGCCCAACCCCCGCTGAGCCCTGGTAGTGGTGCAGCACTGCGGGGTGAGGGGAGCCCATCTGCGGGGCGTACCCGGAGCCCATGCCCGGGTACAAGGTGTTGGGGTACGATGGTCTGCCCACGGGGGTGGGGGTGAAGGCGCTGGAGGTCTGCATGTAGCCCGGGTAGGTGCTCACATCCGTGCGCTTGAAGCGCTTTCGCCGGCGCAGGAAGCTACCGTTGTCGAACATGTCCTCAGCCGCCGGGTCCAGGGTCCAGTAGTTGCCCTTCCCGGGTCGCCCCGGCTCCCTGGGGATCTTGACGAAGCAGTCGTTGAGGGTGAGGTTGTGCCGGATGGAGTTCTGCCACTTCTTCGAGTTCTCCCTGTAAAAGGGGAATCGCTCCATGATGAACTTGTAGATGCCCCCCAGGGTGAGCTTCCTCTCCGGGGAGTTGGCGATGGCCATGGCGATCAGGGCGATGTAGCTGTACGGGGGCTTTCCTCGCTGCACCGGCCGCTTCCGGCGCCGGCTGCCCGAGCTGGGCAGCTGCTCGTCAGCGTGGCCCGGAGCGTTGTCCTCCCGGTCCGCTGCCGGGCTGCTCCCCCTGGGCTCGGACTTGATCAGCACGCCGTCCTTGCCCTGGCCGGGCACTGGAGAGTCCAGGTTGACGTTTGGAGAGACGCCCAGGGGACTGGCGGCCTCGGTCGGGGAATGTTGCGACTCGGCCGTCATGTTGCACATTCCCGAAAAGTAAGTAAAGTTTGCAAGATTCATAAACGGCTGTTAGAGCTGCTGCCCTGGCAGTGACTGCACCTGAACTCAGAGGGGGTCGAGGATGTACCTGACTGTCTGTGCGTGCGGCCCCGCGGGGATTGACTGCTCCTTGTCTAGGTGAGGGCAGTCTTATATGGCACCGCGGGCTGGAGTGACGCCACCCAGCGCTCAGCCCGCACGGACGCGCTCTGTAGGGGGGGCTGTGCTCGCTGCTCACGGCTCTGTAGGGGGCGTCCCCGCAAAACCCGGCCCGGTCGTCCACATTCGGCATTGATTTATTTATTTATTTCCCTCTGTCAGCGCCTTTCGAAGATTTCAGCATCTTTACTTTCCAATGTCTTTACTGGGACTGTTTAATCTCAGCCTACAGTGGAAGTCGATCGTTTCTGTCGAACTCCAGCCTCGTCTTAGTCAGGTGCATATTTTAAACGAGAAATTGAAAAAGGCTCACTCACATTATGAACCTCGGGCTTCGTCCATTTTTACACATAATCACACATCTTTTTAACGATTACCATATTGAAATAAGAACGATAGGCAGCAGTCTCATGAAAAAAATCCAGTTTTTTTCCCTGATCAAATAATTACAAATTCTGAAAGCAGTCTATGTGTAGAAATGGATACAAGAACGTTATAAAATATTTTTATATTATTTTTCTAAAGGTGCGGATCCTTAAAATTAAATTTTACAGGTAATAAACTCGGTGTTTCAAAAAAAGCTATGTATGAAATACACATAGTTTACTAAAAATGTAAATCAAGTTTGTAAGTCATCGGTAGTTTTCTACTTCTCTAGTAGTCATACCTACTCTATAATATTTTTAAATGCAATTATTTATCAAGCAAGCTAAACGGGTAAAATAAACATTTTTATCATCTCTTTCGGCAGTCATATCTGATTAAATATATCTGTATAGCTGTTATTGAGCAGATATTTGCTGTCAAAAATAATAATCCTGTTTGTGTTATAAATATTTTGTGTTCAGTTTGGGCACCGTGTTACAAAACAACGTTTACCCTGGAATCAGCACCAAGAAGAGTACCCAGACACGTTCAAACTTTGCCCTACTCTGACAGGCTAAAGGAACTGAATCCTTGTTGGACTGAAAAGAGATGTCTACCAGGGCACCTAATTCAAGTATTCAAAATCCTCAAAGACGTCCATAAAGCCCAGACAGCAGACTTTCTCTGACTCAACAGGGAATCACAAACCAGAAGACACAAGTGGAAACTAAAACTGAGAACGGGAGGCACCTCTGTACACAAATGGTTGTAGGAGTGTGGAACAAGGACGATCGACAACTATCTGACGCCGATACCCTGGTTTCTTTCAAGACACAGCTGGATGAGCTTCTCGGATCACTTCCGAAAACCAAACAAGCTAGATGGGAGGGGACGCCCTCCTCTCGTTAATAAAGCATTAGCTTTATCGTTTTATTTCGGATATATAGAACAGTGACTATTCTACCACGATCTGCTATCGACTACTATCTACTATTCAGTGACGCCTCATTTATTAACCTTGAACCTTCTTTAAAACAGGAACCGTAAAGCACAAGCGAGCAGACCTTTTCTTTTAAGTATTATTCATAAAGTTCGACTGTTTTGTGGGAGGAGCGCTCACTGATCTCTTGTCTAGGTCCAATTCTTCCAAAGCACCGGCTCTTAATGTGGTGCATTTGAGCCTCCTTATTTAAATACAGTAATCGATTGTATTGGTTTCTGGCGTTGATTCTCGTTCAGCAATCGCCGAAGAGCGTAGTGAAAAAGGCATTTTTTTGTCGAGTTAGTCCTTTTTAAATTAGATCAGGTGGGGAGCTGCGTCAGCATGCGTAGACTGCAAAGGAACAAGTAAAGGTTTATTTCAGGCTCAAGGATATTTTCGGTATAAAACAGATCGCACGAGTTCCTTCTTCGTTATGGAATATGCTCAGAAAAGCAGAAGAATTGGGGGGTGGCCTGTTACGGCAAGATCACGCCACAGTTAGACAAGTGGGGACAAGGGCTGGGGTGACGGAGAAATACTTTAAGCACACAGGTCACTGAGAGACAGGATACCAGCTGCCAAATCACGGACAAACCTCTCAAGCAATCAGCCAGAGAGATATTATCTGCCCAGTCGCTGTCCCCATTCTGAATGTCTCCCAAAAGCCTCTAACATACTACCAGTAATTTGAATTAACCGCATTCTAACATATTCTAAAATATTCTGCTCAAATGAAATCAGTTTTATTATCACCAACGTTAACTGTAAGAAAAGTGAATGCTTGTTTTGTAGCCTTCTGACCTCGAACCATTTCCGTTTTCCCAAATAAAAAGACCGCTCTCCAAGGTCAAAGATATGAACGGCAAAAAATACCTCTGTTCTCTTCTGTTTCCCCTCTTGTTCCGAGCTTACCAGCTGTTAGTATGCTCTAGATATCACAAATCTCAAATGTCTAAGCTTCGTCAAGTTTACAACAGCCTATTACAATTCTGCACCGGTACAGGTGAAACCGCGTGATAATTAATTTAGCAGATTCGCGCGCAATCTTGGCTTATCAACACCTCTGGTCCGGACTTTTCATTATAGCCTGGTAGAATCTAAATGGGAAACATTTTTTATATCTTTTTCATTCCTTTTCACCTATCAAATGTTTTTTTTTTCTCCGAAGTCAGCAATAAATGTGTATCGCAGGTTAACAGCAGTAAAGTTGGTATCTGAGAGTTAACTAAGTGGTGGATCCTGCCGGTCGTCGTCATTTCTTTAAATATTACAGGATTTTACCAACAAAGTCAGATCTGTCTAAACTGTGTACAGCTCTCAAGATTCAAGTACTCAGTTTATTTCCAACGAACCAACGAATTCGTCAGTGTTTTCCACAACATAACCAAACCCCTATGAATTTCTCTGGGACGGTAAGAGTGTTATCTGCAGAGCTCTGCCGCCCTTGTGTGCACTCAGTCGCTGGAGGACACGAGTCGCCTAGAGAATCCTGTAACCAGTGTGAAAACACCCCTATAATCTGGGAAGACCTTAACCACCGCAACAAGACTGACCTCTAAAACCCTTCCGATGAAGCCAGACTCTCACAATCTTCCCAAGACAGGAAGCTGATCCCCCGAGATAAAAAGAAAAGCGATGTTGCCTTAGGTGACCCCCCCTCCCTACGCCCCAAATCGACTTATTTTGTTAGTTAAGTCATTCTGTGCAGCATAGCTGAGCAGGCTGTGTGTGGACATCAACATCATGACCGTCACAGCTCTCTCGGTCCAGCGCAGCGCCCGTTCCGCCCCTTTTTTTTAAAAAAAAAGCCTCTTCCGCCTCTATTGAGCCTCTCGGTGTGTGACGAAAGCGGAAGCTCCTTCCCACAAATGTCTGAGCAGGTTCTGCACACCTATCGCCTCCTGACAGGAGGTCTTCCCCTCCTGGGATTAGTTCAGGATTTCCTCGGACTCCTGAGATCGGTTCTGGAAATCCCCGCTCTAGTCGTCATCTGTTCTGTTGTTTTTTGCTACAAGTCCACTTCATTGTCATTTCATCATCTTTTCCTGATACCTCAATCGCACACACGCTTCCACAGATGAGACGCCTGTTGTTCCTTTGCTTTTTTGTCTTTGGTTTTTGTCTTTGTGTTAATACCAGCAGCACACGATGCTAAAAGACCTTCTTTTTTAAGGCACTGAGCTATTTGCAACTTTAGAATCATATTGGTTTTTGGTTGGCCTGTCCTCTTGTGCCATGTACTTTGATTTTCTCAAATAGGGTGTATTTGTTAAACATGACATCTTGTCGAATTACTTTAGGGCCGGCTTTCACGTTACTTTCTTGAGCGTATTGCACTTGGGGCTCTTGTGGTTTGGTGCAAATGTACAGTAATATAATGTCCTTAAAAAGTACAGATGCATTATTTCTGAAATATTTTTCTTACAGCCCTCCACTGTGTCATGCTAAACGTACTCCTGTGACTGTCTGGCGCTCACTCGGCAGCAGGGTTTTGCCGAAGAGGAGGGAGTGTTCCATCAGCTGGGGCGATGGTGCCGAAGATGAGGAAGATGCAGAGTCCTGCCGTGGCCCAGCGCGTGCAGGGCCAGCCTCATTCCTCGGATGCCCGTGCCGACAGCCAGAGGAGTTTGCTGTGCAAATCCGCCCTAGAAACAACATGTTTGACTTCAGCTGGAGCGCTGTCACGCCGCCTAAATCAACCAATTGAAAAATAAAAACAAATCATTAAAACAAACGATTTAGCTGTGAAAACTCCGGGGGGGACGTGTGTCAAAAAGTAATGATGTCTTTGCTTTCAAACACTCCCTGGGCACTGCAACGAAGGGAGGCCTCTCTGAAATTTCTTGTCTCATACTGTGTATTGATCCGTTTCAAAGGGGACACATGTTTGCAGGTGGCACACAGTCATCACTGCTCAGTACAGAGAGGGCTGGAGAGGCTGTATCTCCGCCTAATCCCTGTGCTCTGCCCTCCTCGCCTCTCCCCTTCGCTTCTGCATGAAGCAGACAACTCATTTAAAAACTGTTTGTTCATCTGCAGTTGTATGTTGCCCGGTTATGGGTTTTTTCTCTTGGACAAATGCAGATGTATAGATGTATTTGTACATCTCACACGCACGTGCCATGAGAGAATGCTTACATTAAGATAGCATATGTTGGCATGTTTGAGGGCTCCCAGCTTCTTAGAGGCAGAATTGTAAAGAAATATTTTCTTGAACATTATTCTGTGTTGTAGATTCAAAAACCAGGACCCCCCCTGAGTCCTACTCAATCCCATCGCATCATCACAATTTCAGATGCCTGCCGACTAATGAGATAACCTCCAACTATTGACAAGCACACACACACAATCAGAATGTCATGTAAAACTGCTGCATTTATGCGGAGCAGTTACAGACTGTGGTTTGATTAATATTTTTCTGCAACGTGACTGTGTTGTGTCTTAGGTCATTAAGAAGAGGCTTTTTTCACACTTTGGCACAGAGACATTTTTACTGTACTGCCTTTTGAAAGGCTTAGTGCGATTCTGAAATGGAACAAAAGATCTTTAAACTATGGTCACCTCTTAAAGAGTATTTGCCAGTGGAGTTAACAGAATTGCTGTGTAAGGGTCAATGTGTTAAACTGGAATCTCCTTAGGGGTTCTGCGGACTAGGGAAGGCGGGGAGTTATGTGGATGAGAAGGACGAATGGATCTGGAGAGGAGACAGGATAATTATAATAATAATTGCTTACACTTATATAGCACTTTTCTGGACACTTAACTCAAAGCGCTTCACAGGTAATGGGGACTCCCCTCCACCACCACCAATGTGCAGCCCCACCTGGATGATGCGACGGCAGCCATAGTGCGCCAGAACACTCACCACACACCAGCTCTCAGTGGGGAGGAGAGCAGAGTAATGAAGCCAATTCATAGAGGGGGATTATTAGGAGGCCATGATTGGTAAAGGCCAATGGGAAATTTGGCCAGGACACCGGGGTTACACCCTTACTCTTTTCGAGAAACGCCCTGGGAATTTTAATGACCACAGAGAGTCCACACAGAGTAACATCCAGGATGGACGTAACTAGAGAGCTAGAAGTGAATTGGAGACTGGAGAATTGTTTTTGTATCTGCATCTTTCTGATATTGTATACTATTTTCATAATGGTGTTTTCTTGTTCTCTTAATCTTACTGCTCTTTAATGATTGTATGTGAATGTTGTTGAAAATTAATAAAAAAGGGAAAAAAAGCAACAGTGTACAGATTAAAAATCACACTGTTTATTTTTATATTGTTACTTTTTTTTAAAAGAGTCTCAGATTTATCTGCAATGGACTGGCATCCTGTCCAGGCTGTATCCTGCCTTGCGTCCTTTGCTTGCTGGGATAGGCTCCGGCTCCCCTGCTACACCGCACTGGATAAAGTGGGTTAGGAAATGGATGCATGGACAGTGTCATGATTAGTCACATTTATCAAACTGGAAAGTTATTTTTAAATTGTATAAGTGACAGCAACAGCCCGATAGAAAATGATTTTGTTTTCCATTTACCCATGGTTGGGGAAAAAACGGTTGGAATTCTCTCAGAGCTGAAGTTGGACGTGCAGCTCACTGGGCATCAGAGCAGAAGGCTTTGAAAATGGTCACAATTTTCTAGTCACCAAACTAAACAGAGCGCAGATGGTCTCCCTTCACTGAACAACACGAGTGCTGACATCTGCGCGCTTTCTTAACACTACCCTGACCAAGATTGGAATGGAAAGGCTCCTCCACCTTCTCCATGACTTGTATCAATGTTAACATTGATTATGAATGTTTCGCTCTTTTTTGCCTGAAGGAAAGAAGACTCCTGATGTTAATACACTAAAAAGGAAATGTTCAACAACTGCCGGGACTAGAAAGATTTCTCTAAAAGGATGTCCTGATACAAATTCAACAGCTTTTTTTTTCCCCCTCAGGTAAATCGCTGAGGTAGACGCAGCGAGGCAAGGTAGTGGCTTATGAATATGACACCGCTTGCTCCAGGGAAATATTCGGGAAACATTTCCTCAGACAGAACATAAAAGAAGAATTGGAAATGGGCCTTTCACGGGCTGGCAGGAAAAGACTGGGCAATGATTCAGTGCAGAGTCATACCGCCCCTCCCCGCTCGCCCCTCCATACACAAAGCCAGTGGAAGGGTGCTCACAGACGGCTGCCTAACAGCTTCGGACAGCCGTGGGATCCTGCCTGGCTCTATCTGAGGGGAAATCTGCCCCTGGGAGCGATCAGGTCAGGCTTGACAAACAGGCATGGAGGCCAGGAAACAGCGCCTGGGGCAGCAGTGGCCTCGCGCTAATCCCCCTGCCACTCCGCGTACACAGGGCCTCGTCACAGTGCTGCAGCACTCCCCCTCCCTCTCACCCCCCCACAGGACACTCTCCTGTGTCTGCTGGCTTCTCCCTCACCTCTGTCTCACGCTGCCCCTGCCTGAGTCTCACTCTCACACTGACACTCCTCTGTCTCACACTGCCCCTTCCTGAGTCTCACTTTAACACTGACACTCCTGTCTCACACTGCCCCTTCCTGAGTCTCACTCTCACAGTGACACTCCTGTCTCACACTGCCCCTTCCTGAGTCTCACTCTCACACTGACACTCCTGTCTCACACTGCCCCTTCCTGTGTCTCACTCTCACACTGACACTCCTCTGTCTCACTCTCACACTGACACTCCTCTGTCTCACACTGCCCCTTCCTGAGTCTCACTCTCACACTGACACTCCTGTCTCACACTGCCCCTTCCTGAGTCTCACTCTCACACTGACACTCCTGTCTCACACTGCCCCTTCCTGTGTCTCACTCTCACACTGACACTCCTCTGTCTCACTCTCACACTGACACTCCTCTGTATCACACTGCCCCTTCCTGAGTCTCACACTGCCCCTTCTTCCTGTGTCTCACTCTCACACTGACACTCCTGTCTCACACTGCCCCTTCTTCCTGTGTCTCACTCTCACACTGACACTCCTCTGTCTCACACTGCCCCTTCCTGAGTCTCACTCTCACACTGACACTCCTCTGTCTCACACTGCCCCTTCCTGAGTCTCACTCTCACACTGACACTCCTGTCTCACACTGCCCCTTCCTGAGTCTCACTCTCACACTGACACTCCTGTCTCACACTGCCCCTTCCTGAGTCTCACTCTCACACTGACACTCCTGTCTCACACTGCCCCTTCCTGAGTCTCACTCTCACACTGACACTCCTGTCTCACACTGCCCCTTCCTGTGTCTCACTCTCACACTGACACTCCTCTGTCTCACTCTCACACTGACACTCCTCTGTATCACACTGCCCCTTCCTGAGTCTCACTCTCACACTGACACTCCTGTCTCACACTGCCCCTTCCTGAGTCTCACTCTCACACTGACACTCCTGTCTCACACTGCCCCTTCCTGAGTCTCACTCTCACACTGACACTCCTGTCTCACACTGCCCCTTCCTGTGTCTCACTCTCACACTGACACTCCTCTGTCTCACTCTCACACTGACACTCCTCTGTATCACACTGCCCCTTCCTGAGTCTCACTCTCACACTGACACTCCTGTCTCACACTGCCCCTTCTTCCTGTGTCTCACTCTCACACTGACACTCCTCTGTCTCACACTGCCCCTTCCTGAGTCTCACTCTCACAGTGACACTCCTGTCTCACACTGCCCCTTCCTGAGTCTCACTTTCACACTGACACTCCTCTGTCTCACACTGCCCCTTCCTGAGTCTCACTTTCACTCTGCCACTCCTCTGTCTCACTCTCACACTGACACTCCTCTCTCTCACACTGCCCTTCCCTGTGTCTCACTCTTGCACTGTTTCACCCCTCTCTCTCTCATTCTGACACTCCTCTCTCACACACTGCTTGTCCCCTGTGCCTCTCTCACTGTTCACCCCTCTGTCTCACTCTGACACTCCTCCCTCTGTGCCTTAACACACAGCCTCCTTCTCTTCTCTCTGCTCTCTGAGTCCTGATGGACGACATGAGTCCACGTTCACATAAAATTACATTTTCATTCGGAAAACACAGAGGGCACTGTGCAGCCGACCTGGACACGATGGTAAAAGAAATAAGTTCTGGCAAAAAAGCAGTCTTTTCATTTTCTACAGATCTGATGTTTGATCTCCTCCAGAGCTGTAATAATCCTCTTCTGTTGAGAACTGACACCAACAAAGACGTTACTCACTGAGGCATCACAGGGCGAGAGTCTCAACCTAGAGGAAAGTCTACAAATAGCGGCACAGCCCCTTCTGTATAAAATCCCATGAGATACTTGTTTCCCTTCATCTTGTGGTTGTACAACCGTGCGCAGTGCACAGGGCCCGAGCGCGGACGCGAGGCGAGACCCCCTCTCCCTCCCAAGCCCTCCTGGTCACCCAGGTCAGAGCTGCTGAGTAAACACTCGCAAGCCAGTCATTCAGGGCAGTTCCCAGGCCCATGAGAAAGAGAGCAGTGCGCTTTCTTGCAGGGCCTGGGGCGGCTCAAGCTCATCAAGCACGGCCCAGGGCCCGTGAAAGCACAGGGATTAGCTCCTGGCCTCTCTCCTTGCCTTGCACAGAGAGGGGCGCGCAGGGCTGGCACGCCACTCCGCACGGATGAAGGCTGGGGCCGGCCCACACCGCCGCCAGCGGGCAGACAGTTCTCACGCTCACTGCGCCAGGTGGGAATCTGGGGGCGAGGAGGGGAGGCGCAGGCAGGAAGAGAGCTTGTGACACCGCCCGCAGACCAGATAACCTTTCCACAGCGCCACAACCGTCACTAACGAGAGCTCAAATGACGAGGCAAGGAAGGCAGAGCAATTTCTTAACTTCACGGAGACAGGTACGGAGACACCCCTGAGGGTCTGGGATCTTTGAACAAAACAGTCTGGGAGGATAACTGTCATAACAAAAGGAACCAGTGTTGCTCCAGAGACTTTCCTTGCTCATGTACAGGAAAACTGTACAGTCCATCCATCCATTTTCTAATCTCTGGATCCAATTCAGGGTCCCGGAGAAGCCAGAGCCTCGCACAAAGAAGGATACACCCACACCAACCTGGAGAGAACATGCGAACTCCACACAGACATCACGCCAGGTCCGGAACTGAAGCCAGGACCCCACCAATGGGAGGGAGCAATGCTAACCACTGGAACACTGTGCTGCTTCAGTGGTAAAGTCTTGTTTCCTAAAATATCTGTGAAACCACAGGCTCTGTCTGACACTGACACATCTGGGAGGGTTGAGGTAATTGTCTGTTTTAAGTGGGAACAAAGGGCTTTAGGCATACAGTCTCCAGGTGGCTTCCCAGCTCTTGCTGGTAGAGCTGTATAAGTAGCTACTGCGAGGCTATTAGGCTCTAATCTCAGGATAGTGCAAATCTCCATGAAGCTCTCTGGCTTTCTGGTCGAGTTACAAAAGAGCAGAGTAAACAGAGCAGGGGGACAACAATGACAGGTCTAATGTCTTAATACTAAGATGTCAACACCCTGCTCACTGCCCACTCCCAGCCTGCATTGCTGCAGTAGATGGCTCCTACATTACAGGGAGACCACTGGCACAACACACAATTAATCTTAACCGATTATTCAACACTCCCTGCAAGGATTTAAGAACATCAGAAGGTTTTCAAATCAGGGGAGGCCAAGTGGCTCAACCAGGTAGCTAGTAACCAATGGAACCCAGGATCTCATCCAGCACTGAATAACACTAACACTGAATATGTGGAAATAATTTGCAAACACACAACATAGTAGCAGGTGTCTGAAATTATACACGATTCTGCCTCCATTTTGTGCTTTTAAGTGTAAAGGCAAAAACTACAGTCTGAGCAGGTACTACAGCAGCCAGGAAGATGATATCTGTGCACTGGGCCCTTTCCTTTCTGGGTCTGTCTTTTGTGGAGTTTTTCAGGACGTGGATACTTGGGTTTGGAGACCAGGCTGCCCAAGTTACTGCAATGTATATCCCTTACAGATGAAATCCAATCATTACCTTTCAGGAAAACTTAATCACTGAAGACCGCATTCGCTAGATGCATAGATATGCACATATACATATAGAAGCTATCCGTGCCTCCAGTGAGAAGGTTTAAGACAGTTGTCCAGTCAGACCCTGCCACATCACCTGGCTCTACCCAACCTGCTCTCTATAGAGAGTCTGCTCTAGTTCTGTTTTTTGTTCCTTGAGAATCAGTCTCTTCTCTGTAGAGCACTTGACTAAATTAGCTTAATCAACAGGCCCCTGGGAATCATCACTCTGGCACACGGTTGGCTGTGAGGACTGTGGCTCTCCCTTCCCCGGAGCCGAGGGCTGCTGGAGGATGCCAGGCCCTATGCTCTCTCTGGGTCCGTCTGGCTGCCGCGTCAGGACGGAGCGGACAGAGACGTGCACTGGCACTGCCCGGCCTCCCTCAAACTGCTGCTGCCGCCTGGGCCCCATGAAACTCTGCCCCTCGTGCCAGAAGCTGGCATCTCAGCTGGATTCTCCCCATAGAAAGAAATGAAGCAAGAGCCCGCGCCGGTGTTTTAACATTCACTGGCTCCTGTCCTCACCAGCGCGGTCTCTCTGCTGTGGAGAGGCAGGGCAGGCCGATCACTAAATCCTTCAGCACCCACCTCTTCTCTGACCTTTCAGTAACACTGGATTTGCTTCTTTCCACTCAAAGAAGCTCCCTTGTCTGCACACAGCCAGGATCCTTACTAAGCTGCGCAGACTCCAGATAAGGAAGGATGTGTCTGACACAGGGACAGTGAAGGTGTGTTGCTACCTGAGAGCGAGAGGGAGTTGAAATCACACAGTTCACAGTAAGGATCAATGACAGTTGTGTAGAAATCTACCTATTGTGCAGTACATGTGCTGCAGGATCTGTACAGGAAGTGAATAGCCAGTTTTCCAAGGAAAAAAAAAATGGTTAGAAGTGCCGAATAATAATAGGTGGTCGCAGAAGGTCATTAAAAAAATCGTACATATTATTATTGAAAAGATCCGTCTGTTTTGGTGAAATGTGACATCATTCCCGCAGCCCAGCCTGAGCAAGGTTGGAAGGGGTGTTTGGAGAAGCAGATTCCTCGGCTCTTACCAGCCGCAGACGGGGCAGTGGGAACTGATCCAGCTGGTGGTGACGGGAATCCACCAGGAACCCCAGACTGCAGTCAGACCAGAGCTCGCTCTGCCTGCATGGCCAGGGATTAGCAGCGTCTCTCGCAGACTCCACACCTCAGACAAAGCAGCACAACTGGTCTGCACACAGAGCTGGGTGAGCAAGCAGCTGTCAGAATGCCATTCCACACCACTGCAACCAAACCTCCCCCCAACTACAGCCCCCCCAATTACTTGAAAAGGGCTTGAAACCTCCAGTCCAAGATTGCCTAAGAAAGAATCCAGAATTGAGTGTCAACACCATGAAAAGTCTGCTCCAGAGGACAGTGGGCTCCGCACCCGTCTATTAACATTGCTTACAGAAGCAACCTGGTTTTCCTTAGAGGTCTCTCGTCCTACTATTGACCAGGTGCAGCCTTGCTGTCCTTCTGAGATCTGAAGAGTGGAGAATTTTACATATGCTCAAGAACGAAACAGCACACATATTCAAATTAGATGGATCTTAATTGTGCTGTCATAAGAAATTATTAGCCCCCCAACAAAATTGCCCACTAAAAATTTTTGCTTTAATAATGTGAGTCAACTAGTCTGCGGATGTGCAAATCTGTAAGAGAAGAGGCACATTGGTCGGTTTTTATCACTCAGATGCAGACACTAGGAGCACCTGTGTGCAGTATATCCCTCTTTCTCTCCCACTATCCCTATCGGTCTCTTTCCTTTTAAGTTGTTGGAGCAGTTTTGTCCGTTTGTTTTCTGCATAACACCTGACTTAATTAGCTTCTTCAATATTTCCTGGTGGTTTGCAGAAGCACAGGAAAATAAAGCATGATTTGCTCTAAAACAAATGCCTCTCTTCTATTCCTATTTCTTCTTTTCTCTTCCCTGGGTTATAGTCTGGAGACCACCCAATTATACTAATCAGAAGAGGTACAAAGCAAGGCTGGGCACCAGAACTGGTCAGACTCAGGAAGTTAAACAGGCGAGTTAAACATGGGTGGAACAATTTACTGAAGCCACACTTTTTAAGGAAGATCTGGGATTTAAGGTATAAGCCAGGTGCTGAATAGCCTCTATTCAGTGTTTCAACACCTCTTCTCATCAACATTGAAACCAGACTCCCATCTTGCACACATGTTAAAATGCACAGATTAACCAGCAAATCCAATCTACAGATCTCTAAACTATCATATTGAAGTTATAAGAGGTTCCAAGGTTAATATAGCAGAAAACACCACACACTGTGCCTAACGTGCTTCACAATTTCAAAGAATTAACTATTTTTGACTGTTCAGCTCAGTGGTTCTCAATCCTGTCCCGAGTTGAAAAGCTTAATGAAATATCTCATTGTTATGAAGCATCTGCTAATTAGGCAGTTCACTGTTCAACACTGCCCTCATTCAGGTTTGTGAGCTGAAAAACACTGTGAGAGGTGCCTGATCCAAAGTCATTCCCTGTTCCCCGTGTCTGTTCATCATCAATTCATCACCTACTAAGACATGTTTACTTGGAAATCAAGACGAACATTCAGATTGTTCTGTGTGCTGAAGCTGTCAGAAATAAGCACTTAAACTTAAAGGTGTTCTTGTCAGCAAGGACTGAGAGCAGAAAAAAAGCCTAAACCAGCAACAGATCAGCTACTGGCAGAGTCCACTAGCTCAGGTTTGTCACCAACAGACAAGGCATATGGAGTGTGTCATAACAGGAAAAGCAATGATCTCAGTCTTGGTGCTTCTCTATTGAATCCCTAATAAACTGGTTTTCCAATAACCCTTAAAGTCTTCCACACCTCTTCCCCTTGCATTAAGCATTCACAAATCACCAGTCATTATTTGCATTAGAAATGCTGAACCTTTATAAATCGCGCAGCAGAAACTATGCCGGGCGAGTGAAAAGAAAGCTTTCCCAAAACTTAAACAACACTGTGAACAACGACAGGAAGCTCAAAATGCACTTATGCTCGGCGGCCTGGGTTCTCCGTCATTGCCTTGAGGAGTGTAGATCCTGAAACTCAGCTGCCCGCACAGCAGAAGAGACAGGGCTGGGCACGTGTTGCACGCTGGACGCCGGACACAAAGACAGCGTCTGACAAGGCCTTTCCAGAGAGACGAGATAAGGCAAGGCCGTAATTAAAGGATCCTGAGAGACACAGAGACAGCCGGAGCTCCTCCTCGTAATTAAACTGGAGGCGCGCATCACTGCCGGCTTCTCCGAGAGATAAGGCTTAGCCTTTAACAGCCTCTGCAGGCGTTCGGAGCTGCAGACTACAACACACACTCACGGCCTCCGCCACACTGCACCGCCTAACCTTTCCCTCCACGAAACCTCATTAAGACGGAAAGGTCATTATGAAACGGTTGTCAGCAGAAAACCCACTGCCCAGTTCGTGCGTCATCTCTGATTTACATGTTTTTAAAAAAAAAAACCCGAAACAAAAATTAGTTGAAATGATTAGCAGGGAAGAGGGACAGAAATTGTCGCTGCATCCGAAAGCTGTTTGCTAAAGTTCTTCTCAATGTGAAAATACAGAATGGCAAGGTTTTCTGTGTATTTTATTAAAGACTGGAATGAGACGGTGGTGTTAAAATACACCGATTTTCAAAGTCAGACAAAACCCATTTAATCATAATCCTCAGACTTACATGCTGCTTTTCTGGACACTCCACTCACGTCACTTCACGGGCAATGGAGACTTGCCTCCACCACCACCAACATGTAGCCTGGATGATACATGATAATTATGTGTACCTCAGGACTGATGTTTTATGGAAACAGGTTTTATTTGGTGGGTCAAAAGCAATTCACTTTCACAGTCTTTAAACTACTATACTTAATGTACATCACTTATCAAATAAACACACAGATGTAACCATGCATTTTCCTGTAAATCAGTCATATAACACTCTGTGAGGCATATTCTTTGTACCTGGATCCTTTAATTATGTTATTAGTGGGTCCTGTACATTCATGGCCCCAGAGTGATCCTGAGTGGACGCAAGCTACAGGGTCCTGTGTGGATACTGTGGGACCTTCGTTCACATACTGAACTAGGCGCAATGGCATGTTTAATAAACAGGACTCTTCAGTAGAAAGATTAGACAGGCCTTGTGATGAAGCAAAGAATACTGACCCATGCACACCTCACAGACAGTTCCAAAGAATCTAAAGAATGCATTAAAACCGACCCAACTCAGGAAGGGAACAGTGGAGAAAGCCGGAAGGATGTTTGCCGAGTTCTCTGCAGGGATTAGCAGGTGGTTTAAGGAGTCGATTATCCCCTGCGCAGTACCCTGTGCGATACTGTGCTGCTCAGTGCAGACTGGCCCCACACACAGCTGTAGGTGCGCCACACCCTCTGCTCTGCTCTGCTCTGCTCTCTCTGGCCCTCCTGCGCTGACGTGTGAAAGAGGCTGGACAATAGCCACCAGATCCTAATCCCCTCCCTGAGCCCAGCACCATTGTCCGGGGAAGTAGACAGATTTCGGAGTCCACTGCCTAGGAAAGCCTGCGCCGAGCAGGTGGGCCTGGCACCTATTGTCTTGGTAGGGGTTCCAAATACAAAAAATACACAAATAAAAACTTAGAGGGCATTACTGCCGACATACACTCCCTTTAACCTGCACGTTGACGGTGTACAGCCCGGTTTCCACTTCACACAGGTGCTCAGACAGAAAACGGTGATGGCTAAGAGGATTCCAAACCTGCTTTATTAACAGGGATGCACTGCAGCTTTATTTCATTTTAATGGAAACAGCTGTGGAAACAATTGCTAGGAAAACGACCGGGCGCGCGGGTCAGAGCACAGACTGAAGGCTCACAACAACACAACAGGGCGGCAGATTAAAACTCGCCAACACAATGCTGTGTGCTGTACTGAACACCCAAGAAAGGTCTCATTTAAAACCATCAGTCAAGACTGTGTCTCTCCCGATGGTGCTGGTCCATCAGTGTCTCAGAGTCAGGAAAACTTGTGTCTTCTGGTTTCTTTTCAGCTGAAAATCACCATCATTTTGCACATCAGCTGAAGTAAATATTAATGAGAGTTGGTGGTGGTCAAATCCAGCTCTTCCATTCGATTTTTCCTTTCCATGGAACTGGAATTTGAAATTGGTCT
Organism: Lepisosteus platostomus; assembly: GCF_059453375.1. Lineage (NCBI taxonomy): Eukaryota > Metazoa > Chordata > Actinopteri > Semionotiformes > Lepisosteidae > Lepisosteus > Lepisosteus platostomus. Next base: position 32,143,240 of record NC_142621.1, read on the forward strand.
AAAAAGAGGAATTGGAATGAAAAAAATTGGAATTTAACCCTAACCCTGTCATTGATGATTTCTAACGCCAACAGTGTGATAGCTAGTGAATTTATACATTTAAGACACCACAAATGTTGCTGAATAAGTATTCATGCTGTTTCTTGAACTCATACATTTTCTAATAATATGATTTAAGGACTCCTACTGTAGCCCCTGAAACACATTGGCTTTGCAGCATATATGAAATGTTCATAGCTGACCAGACTCATTATTTTATAACAACATAAGAAAGGTTACAAATGAGAGGTGACCATTTGGCCCATCTAGCATGTCTGACAATAATTAATCCAGCTGCTTCTTTAAACTAGGGTATTGACTTTAAAAGCATGGCTGGGCAGCCTGTTCCACTCTCCCACAACCCTTTGGGTAAAGAAGCAGGTCCTGTTCTCTGCTTTAAATGCGCCTCCACATTGTTTTCACTTCTTTTCTCTGGTTTGTGTGTCATGGTTTGCTCTGAAAAAGTCTGCTGGGTTGATTTGGTCAATATCTTTGAGGATTTCGAAAACTTTTAGCGTTTCCTCTCATAGTCTGTTCACACTACAGAAACCCAGTTCCTGCAGCCTGTCAATGCAGCATGTTCCTTTAAAACCTGAGATTATCTGGTTGCTATTCTCTGAGCTGATTTCAATGCAGCTACATCTTTTCAATAACATGAAGACCAACATTATACATAATATTTTAAATGAGGCCTTACTAGCACATGATACAATTGTTCAGGTGGGTAGCTGCGTCAGCATGCATGGGCTGCAAAGGAACAATAGGTTTATTCCATGCTGAAAAAAAGAAGAAAGAAAACACAATGTTTCAGCTGTGGAGCCTTCTTCAGGTGTGAGCACCTTCTTCAGCTCACACCTGAAGAAGGCTCCACGGCCGAAACGGAGTGTTTTCTTTCTCCTTTTTTCAGCATGGAATAAACCTATTACTTGCTCCATGATACAATTGTAATAGATCTAAATAAAGAGTCTTGTGTGTCGATTTGACCAATGTCATTTCTTGTTGACGTCTTCCTTAGTGAATACTATTCAGTATTCAATTTACACTTTTTCATTTCCGCCCACTGCTCTGTCGGTTTACTTCGTCTTGTACTGTTGTGCTGTTCTTTTGTTGGCTAGAGCCGTGGTGAATGAATGGAGTCCCACCTGGCCATATCGCGGTGACGCAAACATTCAACAGCCCCTACACCGAACAGTGTTGAAATAATGTAAATACTTTTAAGTACCACTCATGTGTCATCCACAATTTAAGAAACGACCCCCCAAAGCAGAAAATAGATTTTTCCCTCTGGATTAACAACACAATTGGTAGTGCAGTAACGGAAAGCAAGCATCCGGTACAAGCCACAAACTTCAATTTTAAGACCGCATGCGAAAACTAACTTCCGGTAAATATTACTGTTCGGTAGCACTTTTCTCTGCACCGCTCCACACAAAAAAATAAACGAAGTACCCAGCTTTATTTATAACTACAAGATAGCTCTTGAACCACCGACCCTGAACATGCCGACTAACCTGAGGGAAACTTCATTCAGCAGAGGCGTGCGCGGAGTTGGAAGCAGTCCTCTCTGTCGAAGACGACCTGACCGCAGTCCAATCCGACTCCATTGGAGGCACCGATTTGAGAGCCTCTCACCGGCGTCTGGGCCGAAGTGTCTGCGCTCGTTTCGGCTCCTGTCCCCCACAGATCGACAGCCGGCTGACAAGTGCTGACTTGGTGTGAACTCAGAATGACTAACTGGTACACAAAGTTAACACAAAACAAAACAATTCTGTTCTGCGCTTCGAGAAGCCACCTTTAAAGGCGGTATATAAAATACAGTTTTTTTATTATTATTATTTTCTTCCACAACCAATTCATCAGTAGCGCAAAAATGTATGTTTTTTTTAAATCAACCTAATTTAAATGACTGTTTCTACAGGAAGTAGACCGGGATTAGTTATAATCAGAGTCTGTGAAACCACAAGCCAGTAGTGAGATACAAGAAGTTAATTGCTGCTTTATGCTGCATTTCTTTTGGGCTGTTGTCCTATTTCTGCACCCCATTATCTTCCATTACCTCCCTTCTCATTCAAAAGGAGTCAATCCAGCCCCTGTAAACAACCCCCTGTGCAAAACAGATTGCAATGGCCAGGCACAAGGACTCCTTCGTGGGAGCCCCATGATCTCATCCATACACGTTGAGCTCAGATCTTTATTCTGTATGTTTGGTCAGCTGCAGGGTCTAGGCACAATCTCAAGAATACCACTGATTTGGCCCTGGTTTTCAGCCTGTTCAGCAGATCTCCGAGTTCCATCTGCATTAAAAGAGGACGTCCTCTTCCACTGTCACCTTATCATGGCTCCTGGCAGGCAACTGTAGTAGAATCGAGGTCTGCTGCTCATTCTTCTCTGTATGTTTCTCTTAGAACTGTTCTCAGTCACCTCTTTCAGGTTTTCAAGATAAGATCCAGAAGTCACAGCACACTTCAACAAAGGTTTGACATAAGTTTTAATTTGTTCCTAAAAAATGCTATTTTCCAGAGAACACCCAAGATGAGATACAGTGTGGAAGTGTGCATCTTCCTGGAATACTCTTTTCATGGATGGGTTATAATCTGAATACATTCACTCACCACGAAGTTTGGAAGTGATCATTGCATATGCATTACAAGCTATACAAAGATGATTCCACACATGCCACAACGGCTTTTTTCACAATGGTTATTTTCTGAAATGTCACATACAACAGATGTCTGCCCCCCCAAATTCAGAACGAACCCCATATTAGATTGTAGAACCTAATCGGGTATTACAGTCTGATTAGGCTCCCAGACAGTGCTGTTCCTCCCTTGCATTTGGTAGCTTCCTGCTTCCAACACTGTATCTTGGAACTCAAATAAATCATATATTTTTTTTACTCTCCTTACTTTAAGAAATATCCTGGTTAAGGATTTATATTGTCAAGAGATTCATTCAGCCTATTAAAATCTTGCTCCTGTCCACACCTTCAGCGCATTTTTAATAGGTCGTGTGCAAACACAGGAGGGAACTACACATGCAAAACACTTTCTTAAAAAGCATTTTCTACATGAATTTAGCACCAGCAACATGCTTAAGGTGAATTCACATTTCAAGTGTCTAGAAGCTAAAAAATGTCTACTAAAAGTAAATAGTTCAATGAAGGGGTTTGAACCAGAGGCTAGCTGGATGTCAACTCTGTGCCACAAGTGAATCAAGTGCGTAAAACAGAGACTGAGGCTGACACCTGCTGGTTACTTCTCTAAGGCCCATATTTCTAATGCAACTCGAACACAAACGAAGTCAGTGCCACTCGAATTTCAATTAATTTTTGCTCAAAATCCATTCCTTTTCAGGAGCTCCAGTTGAATACCCGCAGTGCTGTGTAACTTAATGAGCGGTACGAGACGTGGAGATGCAGCTCAGCAGTGACCTTACTGACTGAAGGACTAGCAGCCTGGCTGTGAGGCGGAACCAGCCCACTCCTGCGGCAAGAGGTGAAGCAATGCATCCTGGGAAAGAAGAGCTCATGGTCCATACGTACACTTACACAGGGGTCCACCTTCTCACCCAAACCCCCAACTGCGGCCCCTCTCTCTGCAGGCTGTCCTGCAGGTCCGTACAGCCAAGAGCTGTCTGGCTGTGTCTGAACCAAGCCCAGCTAACACATGCACCGTGAGGGAGGCCAGTCGGCCCAGCCCTCTTGTGATTGGCTGTCCCAACAGGAAGTGGCAGGACTGCCCCCCCACCAGACACAGCAGCAAGTCTGACACAGAAGGCAGCACGAAATACTGTTTCAGATCACTCAGGCCATTATTTCTGTCTTTTGCAAGTAGATCATAACCAATGTCAAAAATCTCAGAATTACAATCATCATTCTCCCACTGTGGTTCTAAAAGAATGCTTTCAGCGCACTCTCAAATTCCTTTTGAGCTCAGTGATACCTCGTATCAACACGATGTGCACAGCAATGAGGAACAGTGCTTTCTCAACCAACGGCCTACATGACAAGTATAAAAAACACAAACACGGGGGAGTTAAGAGGGATATACAAGTGTATATTTCAGTTGTCTGCGATTATTTAAAAACATAAAACAGTTCAAGTTAAAAAGAAACTGGTCCTTATCTTTCACGGTTACACAGACACGCTCACAACGGTTTTACTCCTCCAGAACCGCCGGGGTCTCCACAGGACGGGAGGCGGCGGGGTGCCCTGGAGAGACGGGCAGCCGTGTCCGGGGTGGAGAGGGAGCGCTCGGGCGTTGCCATGGCGAGGACGGGGGAGCTGCGCCAGGAGAGGGGCCGGCGGTGCGCTATCACCGGGCGGAGAGGGAGGCACGTGGGCCGCCAGCCGGAAGGGCCCTGGGCTGGAGCGAGGCAGTGACCTGAAGGGCAAGCGTCGCTGCTCACACAGCCTGCAGAGAATCCAACGCCAGCACCCCGTGTGCTTCACCTGCAGATCTGAGGACTGGAGGACTGACGGTTCTCCAGCAGATAGGGTCCATTCAGAAGTTCTCACCTGCGTCCGGCTGGACCTGGACAGGCAGCCAGCCTAAACAGGCTGCAGACGACACGTTATCACCGCCACGTCACAGAGAGGCTGCAATGACCCCTTCTGCCTGCTCTCACACAGCTCAAGCCCGGCCTTTTCCTATGCAATCGCCAGCATTCCTAAAGCTCTGCCACGCCATTCCTATTGAAAAGAATTGCACCTGTTGTCCCGATTATTTCTGCTCCTCGGATCTCGGAAAGCCTCTGCTGTGGAGGCAGACGCGCTATACTTCTGCTGAAGTGGAAACTCTTCCGAAAGGGCAGGGGGGGGGGAGCTTGTAATCTGGCCAGCAGGGGGCGTGTGTTACCCTATCCTCTACACTATACTGCACGCGCACTGGTGTTCCTTGTAGTGTTAATGCTACAGTACCTCACGCCACTCTTACACGCTTATCTTCAGAGAATCGATTTCTCCTGCACCATCTAGAAAACCCAGAGTGCCTAAGCTGTACACTATCCCTCCCGTATCAAACACTGCGAATTCGCTGGCTCTAGGGCTTGCGTAGCAGGAAGGATACTCTGAGATCAGTAGTACCCTGGGTGGTGGCGACCTGTCTTTGTGTCTAGAGTGTCCAGTCAGCTACCAGACCCCCCCCCCGTTTCCAAGAGCTGTCAAGGACTGGAGCAACAATACAGAAATATAACACCAGCAGAGACAGGAACAGCCAGACGGGGGATGCTCACTCGTCGGGGCAAAGCGAACGGTCTCTTTAAACCTGAGAATGCAAGGAACCTGTCTTTCCCCATCAATGCGGATGCAGTGTCCTTGATTAAGGACCACTCCGCGGTCAGGGGCCAGGGAGTTGGCAAGGACCGCAGTCAGCAGAGTCCTGCCCGGGCACTGCTTTCTCACGCGCCCCCGAGAAGGAGTGTCGGCTCGATGTTAAGAAACAGCCTGCTGTGGAGGCCGGGAGCGGGTTCAAAAGCAACCCCAGGATCCTGAGCAACATTTGACAGGCGCCTGGGTTACAGGGCAAATGTTTTGGCCAACAAAGCCCATACTGCAACTGGCGTGCGTCATCGCTGTTCAAAGTTTAATCTGACGGTGCGTGTCACCAATGCATAAAGGTTTGCACACACCACACGATAAATAAGTTAAAGCAGAAAAAGGAAAAAAAAAGTCACTGAGCTTCAGGCGTGGCGGCTGTGCCCCCCCTCCAATTCAGACGTCCCTTCATTTCGCCTGCTGCCGTCACACGCAGCGGGACAGAAGACGAAAATCGGGCGGCGCGACCCGACGGCGCACACCTGCTCTGCGACACGTTTAAAAGCGAAGGGCAGAGGTCTCCCCTCTTCACCGCGCCGGCACTGGCGCCGCCTCTGCTGCGGGCGCAGACCCCCTGCCTGTGGGCCAGACCGGGCAGGACGAGCCCGGCTCCGGCCCTCTGCGCCCCCCTCTCCTGCTCGGACACGGCCCGGAGGAGGTCCGCCGTCGAAACATTTAAAAACGGATTTATCCCACGAGGTAAAAAAAAATAGAGACAGTTATATATTTTTAAAAGAAAAAAAAACGTTCCTCTGCCGCCTGCAGGCCGGAGAGCTGCTGGCTCTAGCCCTCCTTGTCCAGGATCTTCTGCACATCAACGAAGACCTGCGCAGAGAAACAGGCAGGCACAGCCGAGGTCAGAATCTTTCCAAATGCACAATGTGCAGTCAGGGCTGGGGAAAGTTACTTTTACAAAGTAATCTATTACAGCTACAAGCTCCTGGTGTGCGGGATTACTTGATCAAATAAAGATAACGAGGGGAACTGCATGCACAAGATAATAAATGACTTTATTGAGTGAGTATACACACACTACACAGATCAATTCGATGGCTCTTCAGAATGATTTCCCTCCCAACATCTTATAAATTTTACAAAGTGATCCTGTACACAAATAACCAGTAACTGTAACACAGTTTAAAAGTAACCACCCCCCTAACACTGCACACAATGTATAAACACACACTGCAAAGCCCTAAGCGTAGTTCTAAGTGACCGGGCACTGCAGTGTAGGAGCTTACTCACTGAGAGCTAAAAAGCCCGGTCCAGGGAATAGGGATTTGCTTTGAGCCATAAAGAACAGTATATTTGTGAATGTAGTTCAAGTAGGGAGCTGCGTCAGCATGCGCAGGCTGCAAAGGAACAAGTAAAGGTTTATTCCAGGCTGAGAAGAGAAGAAAGGAAACGCAACGTTTCAGCTGTGGAGCCTTCTTCGGGTGTGAGAAAGACAGGGAAATCAGCAGAGATTATAGAGCACAGGAGAACAAAAGCTGGGAGACTGGAGGAGGTGGGAGCAGGGGGGGGGGCGAGTGGGCACTCGGGTGGTGTGAAGTGGAGAGAGGTGAAGAGAGGGGTGAGGCTGAAACCCGCATGTGAATAGAGAAGATGACACGAAGACAAGTCTGTCACTGAGAGAAGGGGGGAAGGTGTGAACCACGTTTCAGGATAATTTTGGTTGCGGATGCCTTTCTGCCATAGGAGTTAAGAAACCCTTCTTTGAGAAGTGTGATCATGGCCGTCAGAGGTGAAATGAGAAACTATGGGCTTGGGCTAACATGTTCTCTGAAGCAGTCTCCGAGCCTCCTTCCTGTTTCCCAGATCTAGATAGCTGGGCATTTTCTGCAAGAGATGCAGTAAATAAGGTTGCTGGAGGTACAAGAGGTCATCTGGGTGATCCAGAATTGTCCTGAGGGGCCTTGAATGAGTGTGGTGTTAGATATCTACTTGCAGGCGATGCGTGTGTATGTAAATGAATACAACAGCTCGTTCTTAATTCCGCACCCTGCTCTATTGAATGGGTACCAGATATTCCCATGTCAATACACGCTACCTGACTTCAGTCTTCACTATTCAGTCACTGACAAACAAGCAAGGCAGTGTCAGAGAGGGACAGGGGAGGACCTTGCTGTTTGAAACACTGGTTCTTAATTTTTTTGCACAGTGCATATTTATCTTATACATGAGCAGTCCAAATTGTGCAGTTCTTCAGACCGTACTATTGAAGTAACTACTGCAGGAGGGAAAGAATTAACGTGGAATAATTCCACTACAATAAAAATAAGAGCAACTGAGGAAGGTATACTGTCATTTCATAGAACTAAATTCCCCGAGGGAATATTGCTCTTACTAGAAACCACAGCTGCTCATTCAACAGCAGTGCATTCAGCAATAATCAACTCCCTGACGATCCAAGCAGGACAGCACTGCCAGGACACAGTGTCCAAGCAAAGGCATTTCTGAGCATCCTTAACAGAAAAGAACAAGTCAGCCTTTAGCAAACACTGGCAACGAAAGCAAAAGCTGCAATAACTTTGAAGCTGCTCGAGTCCCTTACTTTTAAAAGCCGGTCTTACATTTTGACATCATGAAGCTGGGAAATAACACAGCGAGTCTGTGGCAGAGCTGGATCTTGAACTGGGAGCCTCATGGCACCTTAGTCAGTGGATCGACCGTTCCCTTGTTCTTTAACGGACACCACACAGTGGGAAGAAATGCATCTTCAGAGACTGAAACGGGAGCAGCCCCGCCTGGAGTGTTGCCCCCCAGCCCTTCTCACCTCCTCCACGGACCCCGAGGCGTCCACTCTGCGCACCTTGCCCTGCGTCTCGTACTGGTCGATGATGGGCTTGGTGGACTGCAGGTAGGTCTGGATCCTGGAACACAGCGACACACGGTATCACCTCGACTGTCCCACACCTCCCACTCACCTCCCTCCCCAGATGTTTCGGCTCCCTGCTCTCCTCTGCTGCAGCCCCACAGCGGCTAACTCTGGGCCAGGCCTTCCCACACGATTTGTCATTCTGCCTCAGGTACCCGACTGTGCTCTTACCAGAACTAATTAATAAATGAATACCCGATACAGTCAGATCTTTTAAGGGCACCACGGTGGTACAGTGGTCAGCACTGCTGCCTCGCAGCACTGGGGCCCTGGCGTCCATTCCTGGAGTGCTGTCTGTGTGGAGTTTGCATGTTCTCCTTGGGTCCATGTGGGGTTCCTCCAGGTGCTCCAGTCAGACTGGTAGGTGAACAGGCTTCTGGGAAAACCGGGCCCTGGTGTGATTGCGAGTGCGAGTGGGAGAGTGTGTGTATCACTATGTGCGAGAGTGTGCCCTGTGTGTGACTGGAGTCCAGTCCAGGGATTATCCTGCCCTGTGCCCAGTTCTTCCTGAAACAGGCTCCCGGCCTCCGTGACCCTCTGCTGCGGTTACTGAAACTGATGGGAAGTGAATCCCGGTCACAGGAAAACTGGCGTTCTGAAGCGACTGTGCTGCAGTCGCTCCCGACACGCTGGGAAACTTTCAGGATTCGGTGTCTGGGTAGTAATCTCTTCAAGGGAAACCTGGGTGGTGAAAACTGCCTCTGAAATAACCTGCAATACTAAACCTGAACATTTTCTGTATTCCGGGGAGCCCTCGTCCCCCGCTACGCCACTCGAGGAACAGGCGCCCTGGTGTCACGGCCCTCGACCGGCAGGGGCCGGGGTTACCTCTTCTCCAGGCTCTCCCGGTTGTCGTCCGTGCGGCCGCTGCTCTTGCCCCGCTCCAGACAGCGCTCGATGCACACCTGCGGAACAGCGCGGGCCCACGCCCACATCCCATCAGCCACTCGCCCGCCGCCGCCCAGCGAGCTCGGGGGGCTCGACTGAGGCAGTCATAGCCCCTGCTCGGCCGGAGGCACTACCAGCGGTCAGGAAGTCAAAAAGTACGCCACAAAACTGTCCCGGAAAAAATGACTTGTAAAACAATGCTTACGTTGGCCTTTTAAAATAATTATTTTCATATAATTGAAGTGGTATTGATTCAAAGAAATATACTTAATGAAAACATCACTGGCTTTTAAGATCTTAAATGTAGTTTCAGATATCCAGTTTTCAATCAAGTGTTGAGAGTTTTAAAACCGCTGCAAACGGTTGATTTAATAGTGGTTCAGCTCCAATCCAGAAAGGACAAGGCTGATCTCCTGAGGCCCGAGTTTGGGAAACAGTGGTTTTAGTGACATTAGTACTGGGATAGCCACTGGTCAGTAGCTTGGGCAAGGGGTAAAAAAACAACTGGACCACATTTATACACTGATCCACAGGGAAAAGGCAGTTAAGTGGGGCCCGTTAGTTCAGTCTGAGCGGAATCAGGGTAAAAGCAGGGAATCCTGGAGTCCTCAGGGCCCGGAGACGGGCTCCTGCCGGCAGCAGGATGAGATTGGGCCTGGCGGCGGCGCGGTACCTCGTTGCTGCAGTCGAAGAAGAGGACGAACTTGACGTTGGCCTTGCCGTCCATGGCGGCCCTCCAGCCCTGCAGGTTGTCCTCGTTGCGCGGGAACCCGTCGATCAGGAAGCGGAACTTCTCCTTGTCCTTCAGCATGGTCTCCTCCATGGCCTGCGGGGAGCCGGGGTGTCACACGCGACGCTCACGCGGACACGCTCCCTAGCCTGAACACGCACTCACACAAGGTTACTCACACACGCTCGCCAAAATCTTTGGGACTCCGAGTCAGATGAAAAGACTCTCAATGCCAAGCGATGTATGGCTGCCTGCTTTATTTTATTTGACTATTTTTTACTGCTTTAGTTTATTGCCAAAGAGGTTATGAGATCTTCGACACTAACTTCAGTTTGATATGAAGCTAAGAGCACGAGTTAGACTCCTCTCTCCTTTCCTGGCAAAACCAAGCTGCCAGTTTTAGTCCTGTCCGAAACTAGTGGGACCTGATGCTCAGTCCCGCTGACTGTGACCCTCCGCCGAGGGCCATGTCTGCTGGCGGACGGAAACAGGACCGCGCATTTCCAGCCCTTCTCCACTTCCTGCCACATCTGCTCCAGCTGTTCCTACGGAATGTTTTTCCAATACGGACCAGTGAGTGTCCCTACATCCCGTCAGACGTACATCTACAGACGAGCTCTTAATTACTCTGCCCATCTGTATCTTGTGGCTGAGCTATTTCCTTGAACAGGCCGTCTACAGCTTCGCGTGGCTACCAACCAGGACTGGATTACAAATGGAGATTAAACCTGAAGCAGAAGTTGCATGATGTAATTAGTCAGAGACATAAGATCATAAGAAAGATTACAAGTGAGAGGAGTCCGTTTGGTCTATCTAGGCCTCTTGATTATTGATCCAGGGACCTTATCCAATGATAATGATACGAAAGAAAGGGCCGGGTGAATTCCTAGGTCTGGGATCAGAAAAGATTGATCTCCGTGAATCCCCAGGATAGGGATCAGGAATGATAGATCCCAGTGAATCCCCAGGAGTGGGAACAGAAAAGAGCAATCCAAGGGAATCGCCAGGATAGGGACCAGGAATGATAGATCCCAGTGAATCCCCAGGAGTGGGATCAGGGATGATAGATCCCAGTGAATCCCCAGGATAGGGATCAGGGATGATAGATCCCAGTGAATCCCCAGGAGTGGGATCAGGGATGATAGATCCCAGTGAATCCCCAGGAGTGGGATCAGGGACGATAGATCCCAGTGAATCCCCAGGAGTGGGATCAGGGACGATAGATCCCAGTGAATCCCCAGGAGTGGGAACAGAAAACCGATCCAAGGGAATCGCCAGGATAGGGATCAGAAATGATAGATTCCAGTGAATTCCAGGAGTGGGATCAGGAATGATAGATCCCCATGAATCCCAGAACTTGGTTTAGGAACCCCACCAACCCGTCGCTTGGGACCTACCTTCCTGAGCAGGTTAATGGTGATCTCTACAGGGACGATCTTGCCCTCCTTGATGTAACTCTCGATCAGCTGTCCGAACTCCGACCCCGGCCTGCCACGCTCTGCCCTCAGCAAGTCCCCGGCTGACAGGTGGGTGTAGCCATACTTCTGCCAAAGAGACACAGGAGGACACCGCTGTGACGGCACTGCAGATGGGGGGGACAACCAGGACCAGAGGCAGGTTTCTGGTAAGAGCACAGTGGGGCAATTTGTGAAAAGGGAGCTTTAGGAGCAGTGAGGACGCTTCAGGTTGTCAGAAGAGGGACACCAGAAAAAAAAAAGCAAATTTCAGCATTAAAACTAGTTGACAACAATACAGCACAGGCCCAAAGCTTTGAAGGGGAACCGCAACACTATTGATATATTTAGGGGATGGAAAGAATTGATGAGTGCATTTCAAACCACGGTACACGGTAACATATAAAACCTCCGATTTACATCCAAAACAGATGAAGCTCCAGGTGTGCACAGCGCCATATTGCGATCATTGTGTGCGAATCAGAACAAGGCAATAAAACATCCAGTGACATGTTGCGGACCTATTACATTGTGAACAAGCAGGGTTGTGAATACAGCTCTTTCATTCCAACAGGAATATTGCTCTCAACTTTGAGACAGTTTTGCCACCAAATACTGCTTACTTGATAACTGCATGCAGATCACATTGGAACATTCCTGTGGTGAAATGTCTGCTGCACAACCTGTACTCATTTGCTCGTACTTCACATTACATTAGTCATTACAGTGACTAGTGAGCAGGAAGGGACACTTCATGTCACAATTCTCTGGAACTCTCAACAACATGACCACTATACCGTATTTCACGAGTCTGAGTTTTATTCGGAAATTGTCAAATTTTACGATGGCATCAATTAATTTATTTTGTTACTGAGATGTAAGAACCGGTTTGAGAAATTGGGAGTGCAGTTCCCCTTTAACAATGGGTTTTAAACAGACAAACCCAATGGGAGAATTAAAAAAAAAACGTGTTTCCAAATTGTGAAACACATATCACCAGGAGAAACGCGGTGTCTTTCACAAACACTCCACCCTTCCATTCCTCCCCAGCAGGCTGAGCTCACTAGAACAGCGCTGGGGTTGTGAGCAGGGATGAAAGGCAGTTATTACCAGACCCTGGCATGCCAGAAACCTGATTCACATGGAACAGCCCAAGGCCACATGCTTAGAGAAACCACAGCAGTTACCAAAGCACACAAAATGGCAGTGTTTAGGACTATTTAGAAAAACAGTCGAGAACAACAGATTTGTCATTTAGGATAGATGTTGAACGAATAAAATCTACAAACTGGTCTTTTTCCGTCTTCAAACTCTGACCTGTGGCATACACCCTGCCCACATTTTAATATTTTTCACGACGGTGTGTGTGGATCTCATTGCTGAAATCTTTTTGTAACGAAAAAGCAACAGACAGCCAATGGCCACAGAGCTCTGATTTAAAAAAAAAACCTCAACTAAGCCATTACTGTAAGGCCAGATAGTTATAAACACTCACATCAGATGGATGTTTGTTGCATCAGTGTGTTTTCGCTGGTATGTATAAACATCGGGACAAAATGTTTCTACATCACAAGTAACTCCTAACAAAACACAACGGTGACGACATCCCCATAATGTCAATTATGTTTATATATCAAATGGCATCTTCCTTTGAATCTGAAATTTTAAATGAATTTTTGGGGAATAAAATAGTTTTAATTTCTATTCCTGTCACCACGTCATTCCATTTGAGTTGAGTTTGGAAGAGGAATTAAAAACAGCAGGAGGGCTGATGGGAAGACCACACAAACACAGGAGCACATATGTGTGTGTGTGCGCGCGCGAGACCATATCTGTGCAGCTCCCAGAGACGATACACCCCAGCCTGCTAATGTGGTCGTGTCCCAATCCCACAAAGTAAACAGGCTCTAAAAATAGCCCGTCCCATCAAAGCCTGCATCTCAGACAGAGATGTCAGAGACAGGGCCCCAGTGACACACCCTATAACTAGTCCCACACAGCACAGGGATGGGCACAGAGTCTCCAAGTGCGCTGAGCCTGGTGTGCACAAAGACTACAGAACCTGCACCTTGTTCTTCATTCCTGGACCTTGCACTGTGCACAGGACTGGAGCATGCGCTTCACTGTAAATAACTGGCATTTATTATTTTTCTCCTACATAGACCAATACATTTCGTCTCCTCCATTTGGATATAGCCAAGTATTTTGTTTTAGGTTTAGTAATTTAGAATGGACCCATAAGCTGGCCTCTCTTTCCAATTTCTACCTGCGGGCCTCTACCATACACCCACCTTGCTCCAAGCTAAACCCCCCATTATCGGGGAGCTGTCCTACGATGTCAGGGGTAGCCGGAAAAGAGGAGACAACACATTTCAGAGTCCATATCATATGCGATCCATGCTCTCCTGACCCCAGAGCCCAATTTCTCTCCCGCGATCATCATCACCTCATCGCTGTCAGTCGAACAGCAGCAAGGAGTCCCCCTACACTCCAGCCCGAACTCGGAATTGAACTCAATTCAGAACACAGACCTCAACAGGTAAAGGTGTATTTCTACACCCTTTTCCAATTGTTTGTCTGACTGTACCTGGCGAAAACGGGTTCTATTTTCAAGCGTGAATTGGTATCGACGACAGGGAGAAAGACACACGCGCCGCTGTCGTGACAGATGGAATTTTCCCAGAACTCCTTGTCTGTTCAGTGTTAACAGCTAGTGGAGCTGGGATTTTGCCTTTCCTGAGCAGCGCGCGTCCAGGCTCAGGTCCGTCCTCAGTCCACCTGCCCAGCCCCCTGATGCCTGATGGGACGCTCTCACCCACGCCTTCAGGTCTGCATTTTCCCCCTTCGCCCACCGCCCCGGCTCCTAAGGGGGGGCTTCTCTCCTTCTCCTAGCCCTTGACTCCCCACCCTCCTGTCCCTCTCCCTCTGGGACACTGCCGTCGTGCCCACATCCCCAGAACTGCCTCCTGGCTTCCCACTTCCCACTGCTGCTGGCGTGCGGGGCTGCCCCCTGTCCTATGAACGCCACCCCGGCTCAGCGCGACCGAAACTTTCAGGACTTCACACAGTCAGGAAGATTTTTCTATCCTATTATTTCAACATGCCATTCTGGCAAACTCTTAATAATCAGTACTCCCCCTGTACTGATTTCCATCACACCATCTGCTAGTTGAAGTTTCTCTCGTTAACTGCATTCATTCATGAGCTATTCCTTTAATTGGTGTTTACTGTGTTGAGGGGGATTCTGCTGAGTAATTACAGTGTAGGTGCAATCTTGTTACTGTTCTGTGCTTCACACACTGGTCTGGAGCACTGATCTCCCCAGACCTACAGACCTGGAAAGACAGGCCGGCTGCTCCACCGCACAGAAACCTGTTTTCCATTGTGTGCCAGGCAGGAGCAAGACAATACTGTCCCGCTGGTATCCCTGCACTCACAACAACCTAAGCCTGCCGACAGTCTTTCTCCGTTTGCCTGCTTTTCTTCTAAATGACCTGAAAATGTCAAACGGCGTGTTCCTATCCACGCTCTCCCGGTGATTAAGTGATATATGACGATCGCAGGGAATTTCCTGGTTGATGTGTAGTACGAGGACGTGGCCATCAACACGACACTCGCACAACCTTCACACTTGGCTCAGGACAATTTCCAGCGGCAGGAAAAGTCAGCTCTCCTTCAGTGAGCTTCCTCACTACTCCGTACGTACTAAAACGGCCCTACAGTAACAAAAACAGCCTCGATGAAACGACATCGGTGTAATTAATGTTCTTATGGCAATTAGCAGTGTGCGCTTTGTTTCCGTTCTCACAGTGAAAGGCTTGTGCCGCTGTTTTGCGCAGTAACCCTGGCTTCATTCATTCTGGAGACCGGAAGTGCCTGATCGATCAAGTCAGTGGAGGGAACCGAGGTGGGGAAGTCTCGCCCCCCATAAATGCCCACTGCTTAGGATGTCTGTCCGTGTCGCCCCGCTCGCTCCCCGCGCCTCTTACCTCCACGATCCTGGCGCACTGGGTACCTTTCCCAGCGCCGGGGCCGCCGAGCACGAACACAACCTGCGGTTTCATGACAAGAGGTAGCCGGTACAGAACACTGGGAGCCTTCCGGGAAAAGGAGCTCAGCAGTCGGTACAGCATAAACCGAAAACAACCGGCGAACCCGGGAGGGGCAGCTATTGGCGAAGAAGGAGTGAGATCCCGGGTATGTCCGACTGCTGCGTGACACGGAGGCAAGGCAAAGATGCCACTTCCGCTTTCCACCACGGCGAAGTGCACTGGGGACGACGTGAGGGGAATCCACGCCCCTCTTTGTACATATAAGGTCAAAAGGCGGAGACTCCACAATTCCAGTTGGGGGGCCACCGCTAGGCCACTCCCATACCGCGAGCTGTGACCTTTGATTGGGTGGTGTGCTCATGTTAGCGAAGGGAGGCGGGACTGGTACAGGATCTGTCAGAAATAAGGAATGACAGATACATGAAACAACCGCGCAGTGCCTTTTAAAAGATACTGGAGCCGCCTTAGTCTTAAATTACTACTTTTCATACAGCCACAGTGGATTCTTGTTTACAGATTCTTCTTTGTTGTCAATACAAACATATATTAAATAAACTGTTGTTCTGCTTTTTATAGCTAACTTCTGTAAATGCCTTGAATTCCGCGTCTTCCGCCTGAAGTCATTGTTATGTACAGTACTTGTATTGTTCAGGCGCTTACTAACTGTATCCTAGTGTACTGAGTCTTTTACAATGTTTAGAGGTAAAACGCATTCATGTTTTTGTTTTTTGTTTGGTGTTGTCTGTCTTGATGTCCTAATGGTACTAATACTCGACATTTATTTTTAAACGAATCGACCATGCGAGACTGCCGCGTAATCCTTCAGTCTATTTCGTACAACTAATTTCGACTGAAGTTCAAAATGTCATTGACGCAGCACTGATACAAGCTGGATGGCGGAGGAAGCCCTAACAGAGCAGTGAGTTATAGGAAGTCGGATATAGCCTTATTATCACGCGCCTCTGCAGTGACCCGCCCTGCCAGCTCACCCGATCTCACCCCACGCACACGGGCGCGCGTTTCCCTTACCAATAGTGTGTGTGTAAGCTGTCTGCGCTGAGAGAAAAGAGTATACTTTCCTATCACCCTTCCAGGACGCTCTTGAAAAGTTCGATGTTTATAGCACTGCTTTAAAACCAATAATACTTCGCAGTTTGGAAGTGGAAGACCCCTGATAAAAAACACATCCACTGGTAAACAGACCCGATGCATTTACGTCTTTAGCTATTCAAATAGAAACAAAGCCGGCTATTAAACAATAATTAGGTTGCCCTTTATTATTTCAAGAACACCACTGTTTTCTCTGAGCCTGAGAAAATAATTCACGCATCTGTATCTTCTAGTTTTTTTGAGGGTGCCCCCAAAAACACAAAATTTTGTGCATCGTCCTGTCAGTGGTTGGAGTATCGCCTCAGATCTGAGAGCTGAGTCAGGCTGGAGTCCGCAGAGGAGCAGGCAGAATTACATTTCCTCGCTGACAAACGTGACTTTGCCAATATCGCCGCCAGCACAAAACTTCACCTGTTTAAAGTGCGGGTGCAGACAGACCTTCTCTGTCGGAGCTATTTTCCGGCTTTCCAAATCCACATCTTCAGTCCTCCTACTTTAAACCGCCGTCTCTGTTCTTAACTCTCAGTTCTTCAGTTATGATCTCAACACTAGAGTGACAAACATAAACAGCGCTCAGCTGTCCTGTTTATAGAAACCTGTTTTTCACTCGTGGGGTCGAAAGTATAACGATGAGGTTTCTGTCAACTGCGACTCATTAACCGCGACCAATTTACAGCCAGATCGACCTCTCACAAAGGCAATAGCTCAGGTTTCCGATGCTTTATATTTTTGTACAATTATGGCTTTATTTTACATTACCTATTATTATGCAGTTATAATTTTACTCGAGACACATCCATCACTAACCGGGTAACACCAGATAACACCAATTCGGACTTCGTACAGACGCAGGAAGCAAAATCCCTAACCTAATTAACACTGTATTTTTAATTCCTCGTTCAACTCACACTTTCAAAGTGCTTTCATTTTACAGTGCTTTAACTATACTTTTTCGGCTTCACTTTTTACCATTTTCACAGTTGTTAAATACGCTTTGTGATGCTCTTCCGTGAAGCTACACTTTCACTTAATATTGTCTTTATTCTTACTCATATCAAATTTATTTCCGTTTGTGAAATGTCCAAAGGAGAAAGATAACCTCAGTTTATGAGAAGCCAAATGATTTCAGCCTTTTAAACCTGTCTTGCAGTGACGCTCAGTAAATACAGGGTGAACCTGGCGGAGACGCAGTAACTGACTCGAGTTAGTAAGTCACCACCACTGAACGTCCACAAGAGGGCGTAAGGTAACATGATTTTGTGTTTCTCCCCGTAGTTGTAGTCCGTTTGTTAAAAAAATGTTGTCTATACAAAAGTAGGGATTCCGATTTATTAAAAAAACACATCATTATGCAGTTCAAATAAAATGCGAAACTAATGTGTGAGAACGAGTGGCTTATTTCGAGAAACGTATTTGGACATCCAACTTGCTGTGCATGTTAACGCCTCCTTTAAAGTAAAATACTGCAAAATAACAGACAGTTGGACTGAATGCAGTGCCATTCCCGTGCAGAGTGACTTGCAGTTTGCACAACACCATTTTCACCTTGTGTTCGCGCTAATGATGCACAAACGGCGCTTAACACGTCGATTACTTGAGCTAGGGCATCGCTCGCCACGTGAACCAGTGCTCACGTGAACTCTGAGCTCTCTCTTGCCAGACAGGGGATGCAGCTGCATTTATAATCGCCTACCTAAAACATAGAGATAGAATGTTAATACAGTTTCAGCAGCCCCGTAGAGTAGAGTGTGATCTCTCCTCATGGCTGCCTCGCTGTTAATAAACTGTTGTGCACGTATACACTGGGATCCTCTACTGTAACATGAATTGTTAAGGAAACGTCTACCAACGATTGAATAGCATTTGGATATTTTTTTGGTTTTAAAGGAGATTTAGTTGGTGTATCTCCCGTAACGGCGACCATAATGAGTTACGTCGTTCCTGTGCAGGCACACAACGTAGAAACAATCGTTTCTAACGAAGGTAATTTGTTGGAAATATTGGATCCCGAGATTCTGAAATATGATAGTGAGATCCACATAAGCTTCATTTCTGTAGACTGCTAAACGCTTTTATACTCCAAAATACATACTGCAGTACGGAGAAATCAGAATCGATTCTTACTTAATTTTAAGGCTATTAATTCTGGTTTATTATCATAGGTTCAAGGCGTTGCATCGTGAGAAAATGTATTAAATTAACTGTCACTGTTAACCTGATTAGCGGTTGTCCATTCCGTGTACTGTAGCGTGTATCTTCGTAAAGGGCTTTTGGTAATGTGCTCTCCCCGAAGCCTCGCTGGAGAGAACCAACCCTGATAGGTTTGAAATATTCAAATCATTACACAAATGGAAATAATGAGTAATATGTCTTTATATCTGATTCGGTTGATTGATTTATAATTATAGCGTTATAAACATCAGGGCGCAAATCGTTAATCAAGGGGGTTGTAGGTGCAGCATTATTTCTAAATGATGGGTTGAGAGAGTATGGCAGCTCGCTGTGGACACACCGTGCCGTGCACCTCGCTTTCGATTTTTGCGAACCTGCTCCATTCAGCATCATCACCACTGAGACGACACCAGAGAAACACCACCAGTGACCTAAGATTCCGACAGAAAAGCGACCAAGAGAGGGAGAGAGAGTCGACCGTGGTCTTTAAAAACCAGCCCACACGACAACAACAAAACGCGCGGGACTGTGTCGTTATTTTATTCCCATGAGCTGCTTTCATTCTCTCCTTCGTTCGGGGAAAAACGTAGCGCAGGGAAGACCCGCAATGCAAGATGCGGGGGATGACATCCCCACTCGCCCGTGCTATTGTTTCTTCCCGACGCCTCTCTAAATTTAGCCCGGCGCGCACCTCAGCATCAGCAGCAACAGCAGCAGCAGCTCCTCTCGCCGGGGCGGCTTTGGCAGGGATGCCCCACGGTCTCTCGCCTCTCTGCTGCGCAACACGGAGCCTCCCCATCCACCGAGGGACCAGCACAGCCCCGCCGACTCCCAGCGCCGTCCGCCATCCGAGCACAGACGTGCTGCCCCGGCTGCCTCCGCCTCCCGGCCGCCCGCACTGGTGACATGACAACGAGGGCAAGAAAGAAAAGGATCAAAGGGCACAGACCTGGGGCCGGACGCGTGGAATTCAAGAGAAGAAAGGCCGTGAGAGACACGCCGCTGTGGATCGAGGCGAGGGCGCTGGTGTACCGGGATAGGCGTTCAAGAGCGCGCTAGAGCGGAGATCAGCGGAGAAGGAAACAGGCAGGGACTGGCTCAGACACGCTCTTTTGTACTGCACCTCATCCTCAACCACTCTTGTCTTAAAAAAAAATCAACAACTTTATTTATTAATTAATTTATTCTCTAATTTATTTATTTATGCCATTGCTCGTGTACCTTTTGCTTCCGTGGCTGACCATGGGTTGTATACAAAGCATCACCTGCAAGTCGCGGATTAAGCGGGAGAATATCGTGGTGTACGACGTGTCGGCGACCATAGACCAGTGCCCTACTGTGATCGAGGAGAACTCTCCCATCGTCCTGCGGTACAAGACCCCGTACTTCAAGGCGTCTGCCCGCGTGGTGATGCCCCCGGTCCCCCGCAACGAGACGTGGGTGGTGGGCTGGATTCAGGCTTGCACCCAGATGGAGTTCTACAACACCTACAGCGACATCGGCATGTAAGTTTCCCGATCTCTGCCGCGTTTTATTTACACTCGTACGGTTCAAACGCACAAACCGTCACGCACGCTCACGGACACCCCGATGATGTGGTAGCACTAGAATCCTAATGGATCGATACATGTGGCACAGTCCCGGCGCGAGTACTTACTAGCCCCTTGTAAATTGATCGGCTTTATTACACCGAGAGCCGTGCGTGGTTCCCCCCTGTAATAGCTCTGTAAGATAATAGTTTGTGGCAGTGTCTTCTTGGTCGAGTCAATTCGGGTTCGTGGTACATCTTGTTAGTAAGAGAAGCTCACGGTTAAGTTCAGATGAATTCCTCTAGCAGCATCAATGAGGAAGCTGAGGATGATGGAGGTTCCTGGTTCCCCTGGTGTCTCCTGCAGCGATGTTGTTCCTTTCCTCCATGCATTTCAGCCTTTGTCTTTATCCGGCAGATTTACAGCAGCCTGATCTCTTCCCTGTGGTCACCACAGGCCAGCACAGCTAACCAGTGTGTGTGTGTGTGTGTGTGTGTGTGTGTGTGTGTGTGTGTGTGTGTGTGTGTGTGTGTGGGGTGGGGGGGGGGCAGCAGAGTTCTCCGGATTTAACTGAACAAATGCTGTGTTCAGGAAAGTGGCAGTAGGGCATGTATCAGAGCTTTTACTCTACAAAGACTTCTGCGAAAGGTTGAAGGTATAAAGCGAAGGGAGAAAACAGAAGGAAGGAAATGAGTCTGGAGAATAAGCTTCCTTGGGAAGGAGAGAGTTTTGGAGTTTCCAAGGTGTATCTGCTGGTGTCTCAGATCAGCGGGGCACAGCAGGTCACTCAGAAGATACCAGAGGTGCGATCTTGTGTTCGTACTCCATTGAGCACAGATTGGGAACCTCAGCTTCTCCTGATCTTGCTGTGAGGAGGGAATCACACAAGTCCCACACACTCCTTGTGGCACAGGAAGTGTGTGAGGACAGAAGTGACATGTCTGAAGAAATGAGTTGTAAATCTCTGTGTCACACTGAAAAGAAGAAAACAATCGACCACAAATCGTCAGTTTTGGGCTACAACTGTCAAATCTGTACTGTAGGTTACAGACCTAACAAGGAAAAATACCTTTACAGAGATAAAGGCTTTATCAGTCGGCTATAATCAAGACGAAAGCTTGTGCCTCCTCAGACTACCTACTGTATATGCTGGTTTTGTCTAGCTATTGGTAGAAGATGGTCTCAATATTAGAAACTCCAAAGAAAACCTTTTCAACTGCAAGAACATGTTGCATGTACTCCACAAAGATACCATCCCATGATTCTAGTAGAATTGCCTCAAAGAGGATTGTGGGATTGAACTGCATATCCCACTGGCTTCCTACAGGTCAGAGATACTGGCCAGGGAAGGCGATGGAAACCAGTCGGACATCTCCAGCTACTACGAGAGGCCAGTACAATATAGTTGATGTGCCCGTAAACAAGAGGGCGGTAGAGGTTCAATGCACTCAGCTTGTTTAAAAAGCACATTATCTACTTCAGAAGTTCAGACATCTACTTATCCCATTATTGGAACAAAATCTTACCAGAAATATTAACATCACTGCAGTGATCCTGAATAGTCTTAGCACTGTCGTCACCAACATCAGCCAACTGAATTAAAAACATAACACAATAATTGTTGGGTACAATGAAGACACTACTTGGTCAAATGGGTTATTTTGGAGTATATTTATCAAT
This sequence comes from Lepisosteus platostomus, assembly GCF_059453375.1. NCBI lineage: Eukaryota > Metazoa > Chordata > Actinopteri > Semionotiformes > Lepisosteidae > Lepisosteus > Lepisosteus platostomus. The sequence goes on from NC_142621.1 coordinate 32,165,086, forward strand.
TTTGAATCCCTCCCTGTCTTTCTTCAAACATACTGTACTGGTGGTTGTGCCTATTGTACATGTACATGAATGAATCCTATGAACAATGGCATCTGCTCACTGCAAGTTTGAATTTCGTACCTTGCTACTTACAGTATGTGGTCCATGATACTGTACCCATGGACTTACATGACTGCAGTTAAATTCTCCTTGTCCGTTAGTGAGTGCCTTGGTGTTGGAGTGACAAGTCTTGGAGATGACAGGCAGTAAACTAACAGGTCTGTAATTCCTGAGGTCTTTATTATCTCCTATCCTGGGCAGACGTGTTCTTCGGAGTTTATCTCCAGGAAGTGTGCCCATTCTTCAAGCGATCGATGGCAGGTTCCACCTCCTGCAGACAAGCACTGGGCAGTTTATTCCTGAGAAGGGCTCGATCTGAATCTTCTCCAGCTGTCTCATCCATCCTGACACTGTTCCACTGTCTCCTTTTCCCTGCTTGACTGCGGAATGAACTTTGCTTATTTTACTTAATCTTGTGTCCTGATTGGGACACTAGGTGTCCTCTAGTAAGACACCTCCTTACTGTCCTGCGTGAGGAATTCAGGATTCAGCCTGGGATTGTTAGAACTTGCTCATTTCTCTTATTTCCTTGGTAGAATTCAGCTGGACAATTTCCCTTATGTTAAAAAGCAGTCAGCACAGCTCTTGCCCGACAGTGACCAGTTCCTATTTAGCTGAGCGGAAGATTGTGTGATATTCTTGGATGGCTACACATTGGAATTTTCATTCTTTGTGTTGGTGTTTAAATATATTCTTACACCACATCCTGTGCTATGTGTGCTCTTGTCCTAAATGCAACATTAACTGTAACACAAAAGATTGCTCAGCCCTCAAAGACGTTTTTTTGTGTTTCAAAGCAGAGTAGGCAAACATACGTTAATATCTCAGCTCTGTGGATAGCCATCCCTGATAAACTTATTTCCTGAACTGGTTCTTGCATCCCTACATCTTCGTGAGACTTGTTTCGTAAGGGGCTCTTAATCCGATAGTGGGGGTCAGTGTGCTGTCCAGGTCAGGTGTCCTGCAGCATATTTCTGAGTTGCAGCGGGGGAGCTCTGCAAACATCGACTTTGAACTGGGCGTCATCAGCTGTGCAGCCTCACATGCTGGGCCCTCAGTCCTTCTGTCTTTCTGTGACAGCAGCGTCCATCCCAGGGAGGAGACACATTAAGAGCTGAAGGACCGGGAAAGAGCCAACCAGGATTCCGTGAGGTTACAGCAAGGAAGGCAGAAAGCAGGAGGACCACAGAACCACACAAGGTCCGGGACAGGCCAATAGGAGCTGTTGATCCATTGGTCAAAGGATATCATTAACAGGGCAGAGGCAGAGCACATCAGGCATGTGGGGGAAATGTGTAAGAGCATATGTGAAGAAGTCTGAGCTCTGTCAAGAAGCAGGTCTGGTGCAGCAGTAAGAGATTTCCATGGCAATATGTCGCATCTGTGTGAACAGCAATGTTCCTCTCTAAACATTCCAAATGGTTCACAAAATGAGTGCCAAAACCGGAATGCGCAGCAAATGCTCATGGTATTAGACGACAGACTAACCGCATTCCCGTGAAACAGAAACCTGCCTTCCGTCTGTGGCCTGTTTCTGGAGCCGTCCTGACGGAGCCGAGTGGGAGATGGGTACCTGCTCCGCTGTGGGCTGCCCTCTCACATGGCACGGCCTCTAATTAGGTCCTCTTTCAACTGAGCCTGAGGTCATTTATTCTTCTATTTCATTTCCAAACCACTTAATAGGATTTAGATCTCCAGAGAACTCCTGAGAAACTGATTAAAGTGAGTTAAATCTGGAAAAGTAAATTTAAACGGCGCATATTCCTTTTGTGCATATGTAATACTAAACGTACATAATGTGTCCATTATATACACCACCACTGCCATAAATATCGGTCCCCTCCCTCTCCAGCGCTGTTCTTCACGTATTTCTTAAGTCTAATGAACCTTATACTTAACGAGGAACTGTCATTTGGGTTATTAACCATTGCATTTTCTGAGCAAGTGGTCCAAAATGTTGTTTTCAAGTGAATTAAGTGTTTCAAGAAACCAAGTGTGAAAACCAGTTTCTACAGCTACCTGGATGGCTGTAGAATATCTGTTCTATGTACTGTCCAGTGTGCGTCAGTGTAAAGATTGAAAATATTACTAGAGGTCCTGGGAGAAGTCGTACTCATGCGCTGCAGAGTGTGGATGCTACACACTCTTTCAGTGCTGGCAGCCGATGACATGGAGGGGCGGAGAGAGAGAAGAGAGAGAGAGAGAGGGGGGGAGGGGTACAGAGAGAGGGAAAGAGAGAGGGATAGGTCTTCTGCAGCTGCAGCCAGCACATCTCCTTCTGTGACGTTCAGTTAAACCCGACCTGCAGTTGCATTTACATTTTATTTCCCCACTCAATGTGGGAAAAACTGTAAGGTTGCACCAGGAGGAGACAACACTACTTTAAGCACCACAGTAATATCAATGCAATATCAAGGAATGTTACTGTTAGTCCACCAGCTTTGCAGGTGACCTGGCGTTGAATTTCTGGCAACAATGATGACCCTTAATCACAGGATGAATATCCGGGACATAAACAGCCTGTTAACTTCATTACCCTCACTGTGCAGCAGGCAGGGTGGCCAGACATCTGCTTGTCTAATGATCAATAGAACGGCATGGAGGACAGTGTGCGTATGTCTTTGTCCCTGCCTCTGTTTGCAAGCTATAGTGTCGGCTGCCTTAACCACCACACTGTGGTTCAGAGAAATGGTGTTTACAACATCTTTTTACTGACAACTGGCTCCAGTGCTCTGACTCCAGAGCGGGTCCCTGTGATGACACTTTCTAAAGTGACTACTCCCTTGCCAGCAAGAACAGAAACTCAATGGTAAAAGCTGGGTAAGTGGTCTCATATCATCTTTCGGATCAGACAGGCAATTCCAAGGCCAGAGGCACTGCTGCAGCTGCTGTTGTGGTGGGGGAGGGGCACCTCTGAGATACAGTGATACACCCCGGGGGGGGGGCATCCATGCGTCGCAGTCCCCATAATGCCTATTTTAGTGTCTTGAGCATCAGTGCAGAATCTGAGGAAGCTTTTTTTTTTAAATTATTTGCATGCTCACAATTCTGCTAGAAGACCCTAGTTTGAAATGGGTCAACTTGTAGAAGCAACTGGAGTCGCCTCCCCGCGGAATTAGCCTTCTCTAACTCTCCATGGCAACGTGGTTTGTTAATCAAGGGCATCTGCACCGGACTGTGCACTGCGCTCGCACACGACAGGATGTGACAGCGACGGCACTAATTGGGGACTCGGGAAGTGCTCTTTGGTTGCAATGAGCAATATGGTTAGAATCAATCAAGTCCATTATGCTGAGACATGCAGCAGCAGTTGGGCAGAGGCTGTGTACAGAGGTCGCCAAAGCAGCTCCGTAAAGAGGTAGGCAGAATAGCCAGAGTGCTGCCATCCCCCCTCCCCCGTACTGATACAGTATGTGACCTGACTAGATTGCTGCTTTTCAGGCACGATGTCTTTCTGTGCAGGTATTCTTCTGGGAAGGCAGGTCCCAGCACAATCCACTACAGCTGTTGAATATAAATAACCCCTTGTATTTATTTTATTCATTCCGAACAATCAACAGTAATGAATGTATTTTAATAAGCTGCCATTACTGCTTCACTTTGTTTGAATACTCAGCCATTTTTATTTTATTCCTGCTCAGGGAGATTACACAGACAGACACAGGTGTGGATGCCGTTCGGCGGATTGACAGGAAGATAAAGACGCACAAGTTGTACATCAACGCTCCCTTCCATTAACATGCTCAGCATGGCAGTATTTAAAGAGTGCTTTTTGTTGAAAATGCATGTTCTTCTGACAGCCTGCTGTTTGCCTCCACAGCTATTTAATCTAAGGATAAATGTGTTGTTCTCAGTGTGTTTCAGTTCTACGGAATAGTCAGAGACTGTATCTCCTCCAGTGTCCCCTCACAGACACCCCCTGTGCTTTCAGGTATACTCACACGGAAGGCCGCAGTTGCAGTATGTGCACATGCGCACAAGAATAACAAAACACACCAAGACACAGATGCTCAGTCACACACACACACACACACGTGAGGGCACATGCAGTGGAATGTGCACACCCACAGAGGTGCACACGTACACAGAACAAACTCTTGCACGCCCACACAAACATAAAAACAGTTACAAACGAGAGGGGAGCCATTTAGTACGTCTATCCTGTTTGGTAGTCAGTAGATTACCAAAACATGGCTGGGTAGCTTGTTTCAGACACCCACAACTCTATGGGTAAAGCAGTGCCACCTGTTATTGGTTTTAAATAGACCTCCACATCGTTTCCACTATGGTTCATGTTTCACTGTTCATTCGAATGAAAAGGCACAAACGTACAATGACGCACATGAAAAAAGACAACTATGGAATCAGAACTGCAGATACACCATCTGTGTCCCCAAACTGCAGACAATCTGGAAGAGGGATTATTAACAGGAGTAATCTGGGGTGCTGTGCATTTTAGTGCACATTTACTGTGTCAAGTCTGCCGCTGTATGGATTCCCAATATATGGAAGCAGGTGGTGATTAAAAGAAGCTTAAAAAGACACTAACTGAGAAAAACAGATTGGTGGGTTTGACAAACAGCATGGGTCTGCACCAAACCTGGGAGGTGTGGAGATAAGACAGAGAAAGTTGATGTCAAACACATTCATAAAATGCAAATACAAAGAAAGGACCTGAAAGGAAGATTTACCTAGCACGAGCCGTCGCCCTAAATGAGCTGTGTTTGTGTTTGTGAACCCTCTTTGTTCAGGGCACTGTGAAACAGATTTACATGGTTTTGGGGTTTATTTGTGCGTGAATGCTTATGAAACAATGTTTCACAATACAAAACCCAGAGTCTGGAGGAAGAGATGGCGTGTCAATAGCATTGTGGCTTTGCTACACCTTGGTTTTGAAACACTTTTAATAGCAGCTCTTTTTTTTCTTTACCACTCACTAGACAAACTAAATAACAAGGCAATAAGATCTCACATTGTTCCCTTATTTTTTCGGGGGGATAAGACTGCATCCCTATAGCATGCCTAGAATAGGATGGAATTTGTATTAACAGTACTCTAGGTGCATAAGTCTTACTCTCTACGCTGGGGACGGACAAACCTATAACAAGCACGAGCTACTGCAGCTGGGGTCCATCCTCTGCAGTCCTAGCAGGGAGGGCTCTCCCCTGCTGCAGGAGTGGAGTCTCTGTCTTTACACACCTGGAGGGAGCAGCTCAGCCGGTCCTACACAGCTCCTGCCCTGCAGGCTTCTAGCCACTTGGAACAGTGTCATTGTGACCCATTCAGCTTTTGCCTTGGGGAAGGAAGTAATAGAGACACAATTCTGATTGCAGACTAGAGGGTTCTTGTTGGCGTTCTCCAGGCCAGAGATGGGGTACCTCCTATGGGGTACCTCTAGGGTTGGCCATCCAGACGTCCAGCCTGCTACACCGGCCACCTCCCGGCACAGCACTCATGTGCCGGCAGTATGGATGCCCATATCCCCCTGTCTCTCTCTGTCCCCCCACTGCAGGTCAAGCTGGGAGCTGCCCGACCTGCGAGAGGGGCGGGTCAAGGCCATCAGCGACTCGGACGGCGTGAGCTACCCCTGGTACGGCAACACCACGGAGACCGTCACCCTGATCGGGCCCACGAGCAAGGTGTCGCGCTTCACCGTCAGCATGAACGACAACTTCTACCCCAGCGTGACGTGGGCCGTGCCCGTCAGCGACAGCAACCTGCCCCTGCTCACCCGCATCAAGAGGGACCAGAGCTTCACCACCTGGCTGGTGGCCCTGAACACGGGCACCAAGGAGAAGATCCTGCTGCAGACCATCAAGTGGCGCATGCGGGTGGACATTGAGGTGGACCCCAGCCAGCCGCTGGGCTCCCGGGCCCGGCTGGTGGGCCGGATTCAGCAAGACCAGCCCCGGATTCTGACCCGCATGGAACCCATCCCCTCCAACGCCCTGGTCAAGCCCAATGCCAATGACGCACAGGTTCTGATGTGGCGGCCCAAGAGAGGGCTCCCCCTAGTGGTCATCCCCCCCAAATAACACCGCGAGCAGTGCACAGCGTCACATGGGGGGGCATCTGCCTTAAACGTGCACGGGACAGGACACAGACAACAGGCCTGCCTGCAAAGTAGAAAGATACAGACAGCAACAGGCCGTACCAAGGAGGGGGCAACTTCTGCTTTGGCTGCCCCTGAAACCACACACTAATCCGCGAGGATGTGCCTACTCTTCGCCTCGGCTCAGGCAGTCTCGCTGCCAGCTGGGAGGGGAGACGGAAGGCAGAAAGATTCTCTCGGAGTTGATCGCCAAGGTGCAAACCACATTGGCCTTTTAGACATGGAGCGCCTCTCTCTAACGGTACACAGGACTGGGAAAAAGCCAAATTGAACACCACTGCATTCAGAAAACAAAAAACCGTCACCTGGCCTTTTGCCGGCAGATCTGACACTCAGCGTGAACTCGTGACAAAGCCAGAACACGTCCACACTCAGTTCCACATATGCAACTTCAGACACGCGCACTGCAGCAGATGTTGATGCTCAGATGTAAGATATTTTATCTTTTAAAGAGTACTGAAAAGAATCAAGCCACCGTCATGTGATTATTCCTGTCTCCCTGCAACAATTTCAGGCCATGATCGAAGCTGTCTCCTGTGCTGGTCTGCTGCAGAGCCCACCGGAGAGAGAGGGTCTTTGCGAGAGGCCGTGCAGTAGATCTGACCAAGAGACACCAAGACACCCTCACTATGGTCTGTATGCAAACCACACTGCAACACTAGGGGTGTCCTGTGGCAATTGGAATTAGCCAGTCGGCCAGTATTACACAGGACTGGTTCCCCGTGACTGAATTTTTGAAAATTCTGTTTTGACCAACCAGTATAGGCTGACATGGCGTAGCTGTGGGCTCATGATAAGGTGATTAAATTGTTCTTATTCCGATTCTTGCTTCCACATTAAGCTACCACAAATGGGAACCTCAGACAACAAAGTATATGTTTTATGTCATAAAAAAAAAACAATCCAATTCCAGCTGTCAGGAGACTTGTTGTCGACTGCAGACGGCTGTGACACCTGTCACCTTAAAATGCGTTAGAAGGGCATTAAGAATACCCAAATCTACACTCCAGTGTGTCTCTTCACAAAGGTGCCTATTCCAGTGATTTTATAACCAGACGTGTTTTCTAATCAGAGAGGACTCCAGTTACAGGAGGAGAAACTCCAGTGGGGAGCCGTGTCAGTGTGCACTGGCTGCAAAGAGAAACATGAAAGTCAATTCCACAAGGAAAAGTAGAAAGAAGGTAACGATATTTCGACAACTAAGCCTTCTTCGGGTGGCGAGAGAGAGGGAGAACAAATAACAAAGCAGGTGAGGGAGTGCCTCTCTCACTACTCTCCTTCACACCTGAAGAAGGCTCGCCCGCCGAAACGTCGTTGCTTCTTCCTGCTCCTCAGCACGGTATGAACCTGATTGCTCCTGTTCAGAAGAAGACACTCTTGGAAAGGGCCTACTTCTCTTTAAAAACAAGCGTTCGCTGCTGTTAGCTTGCCTTCACAAACATCTCCCCACCCGCTACACAGAACAGGCTTTGAGGAGTTCTCAGGAGTGTCAGGCGCAGTTCACACACCAGGGGGACCAGGCCTTGATGGGAAACGAACAGGGTGCTGCAGGTCCCGAAGGCCCTGTGTGTCTGTTCATTCCTGCCCTTATCTGGGCCAGCCTCACACCGGCTCCCCTTCCACCCACGCCCCCCCCTGAGCCTCCCATGCCAGCCTGGTCTTGCCTCTTCGTGCACTGGGATGGTCTGGTCCCGCTTGAGAGAGCCTGGGACCACAGACACGGGGCTCCTGGAAAGAACGGCAGTGAGGGTGGTGAGGGTGGCTTGCTTCTCAGACCGGGGTTCGGACATGTTCTGCCCTTCCTGTTTCTGGGTGCTCACTGTTTTGGCTAATAGGACGGGTGGGTGGCACTGTGGTCAGCATTGCTGCCTTGCGGCACTGAGGCCCTGGGTTCAATTCCAGACCCGGGGTACTATCTGTGTGGAGTTTGTATGTTCCACCCCCCCACCACAGTATAAAGACATACTGGTAGGTTAACTGCCTTCTGGAAAACTGGCCCTGGTGTGAGTGCGTGTGTGCGTGCCCTGTGATGGACTGGCATCCCACCCAGGGTGTACCCTGCCTCGGGCTCCCTTGCAACCCTGTACTGGAGGAAGTGGTTAGAAAACGGATGGGTTTCGAGATTGGAGTAATATTTACACTATGCATTCTTCTGAACAGACAAGCTATCTGAAACCGGTGGCATAGAACACGTCTTTATTAAGTATTAAACACAGTACTACTTGAAATCTTTTCCCATATACTGGTGTTGTTTAAATGTGTTAAGCTGCTCTGTGACCCGCCTGTTCACTCAATTCACATGCAAAGGGAAAGGGAAAGTGTTTAATGGAACTGCCCACCCTTTCCTCGAGTCTGTTTCCAGCCAAGCTCAGTCACAGTCTGGGCTGGCTGTGCAGGGGAGCTGTCCGAGGTGCTGAAGACACCACAGCCTTTCAACAGAGCCGGACTGGAAATGAGAGAAGAGACTTAACAACGTTTTCGCACTGTGGCACTGGAAAAAAAAAGAACAGGAAAAAAAAAGAATGGATGCTTTTTGTTTGTTTTGCATGCCAACACAGTGTTTTTAAAATAAGAGTAAAAAAAACATGCTGTCATGGTGTGTTTTTTTTTCCTCCACAAGGACAAGCTGAAAGCTAACAGGAGGCTAAATTTGTAATAGAGGGAAGAGATGCAGCTCAAAAGGGGAAGCTTAGTGGTAGGTGTGTGTTGTAGGGCCTTGCACTGATCTAAAAGAGTGGAGAAGGGGGAATGTTAGCACACTGTAACCTGGCGACACTCAGGAGTGAGAACTACATGCTGAAATAACCCTCCAGCCCAACAAACAGGCCACACGGTCTTCACTCAAAACGAACGCAGAGAGCAGATCATCAAACAGACCCTTCTGACACGGACAGGCGGAATTTGATTTGTCTGCGGCATCAAATTCTCAGCCTGTGTGTGCAGCAGACTGACAGCGCTGCTGTGCGCGTGGGCGCCGTGCGTCTGTACATTACAGCTGCACGGAATGAGTGATTAACGAAATTATGTTTTCCACCAGACAACTGAAAAAGGCACTCTTGTACAGTGACTAACACTTCGAATGGCCAGACAGCAGCAGGAGTTTGTATTCATCTGTGGTGTAGAAAGAAACTCTTCGACAAGGCAGGAAAGAGCCACTCTCCCCAGGAACACTTGCAAGTCCTGGGCGGTGACAGCAGTGGCCTGCCCCCCCACACTCCCAGGATTTTGGCTTCTCTGGGGTGGAATTCTACCCAGCCTGTGCAGTGCCTGACATTCTAGAACTCTGCTCCCAAGTAAATAACTCCAACTCTCTTAAAATTAACTTCCTATCCTGCCACCTGAGGGCACAAATTGGCCTGAATTTCTCCAGCTCTTCCCCCAAAATTCAATTCAGCAGTCTGACCACTTGCTTGTATTGTGTAACTGTCTGATGGGACCCTAGGAGTCCAGGTTTCTCACTTGCCTTCCTCCCTGTAGGAATCAGCAGACTCACCCCGGACACCCCAGCCCTGTTTTTAACTATTATAACCGGGGGGGGGAGTCAGCATCAGCACACGGTGAGGGATAACAGTGATCCTTTAGGGCATAAAAGTAAATGATTAGCTTCTCAAAGAGGATCGTAATGATTGGGAAACATAGGAGCACCAAACACCCAGAAAAAAAAAACCACGATGCAAGTTTGGTGTAGAAGACGTGTGCAGATTTCTCTAATCTAACTGTTTTTTTCAAGGCAAAATCTGTGATAACACTTTCAGGATCAGGATATTCTTAGGTGGCAGGGTGAGAAGGCTGTGAAACAGGCTAGAGGCAGCAATGTCACAGTAAGAGCCTGTCTGTGTGTGGAAGTGTGGAGGCATACTGTATACAGGATAGTGTACGCTCCCAGATTCCTCTTCCCCTCTCACTCCATGGGAAGATCCTTTCTGCCCAGTGATCTTCTGGCCAGGACTGCGGGAATTCAGCCCCCCTGCACATGCAAGCCTGCTACACTACGTTTCCAGTGACCCCAATAGCCATTAAAGAGTGCCACTGGAAGCATGACTGCTGAACTGTGTCCTGCTCTGCCCTACACGCTTTAGTGGTGAGCTGACAGTGAGTACTCCTCCGAAGGGCCAGGCTTGTCTTGTGATGAACTTCCTTTGTGTCTTTCCTAATGAGATTAAACGCCTATTAACAGAAACGGCGGCTGCCTTGCCCACCCTGAGTTTTTGCTCTTTATTTCCGTTTTTCCCCACTGATCAAACTTCAGGGAGGAGCAGCGTGGGCAGGGGCCGCTGATCAAGTCCCATCCGACTCCACTGCCGAGCGACCGGGGGAGAAAAACAGCAGGGAGACTGTTTGGCATGCTAATGATTCATTTACATCTCTTTCATACACTTACTCCCCAGTGTCACACCCCCTCCTTGCACCGAGGTGAAATTTGAACTAATCCTCTGCTTTCGTGATGCTGGGAATGGCATCGCTCAATGCCCTCAGCGATCCAAGCGCTTGCCAGCGAGCTCTTCTCTGCGTGGGGAGAGCAGGGACAGACACGCCCTCTGCCCCGCTGCCCGCTCCTCCCAGCCTGTGTCTTCGGCCATGGGAAGAAGAGAAAGGGTTAACACCCTCACTTCCTGTGGTATTCACATCACACAGACAGGCAGATGGCACGTGCCGTGCATTTTAACGTAACATCACGCAAAACACAGACTAAACCCACAAGAAAAAAAGCAGCTGGCTTATTTTACACCCGGTGGCGTTTGGTAAGAAAAGGACTGTGAGGGGTCTCCTGTACCGTGTTGCAGCCTCGTGGTGGACAGACTGCACAGCCATACAATAGATGTACAGTAAATGCATCAACATCCATCTCTATTCCTGGAATCGCCCTCCCCCCCCAGAGAGAGGAAAACAAAGACACACACGCTCCACACCAGGCTGCAGACTCACACTCACGCACACCCGCGCAGAGGACACTCGCCCACACACCCCCCGCCGTGCAGTGCGCGCAGCTAATGACAGCCCCCCCTGCAGAGCCACAGTGCAGCAGTGCTGCCATCGCCACTGCTTCTACCGAGCTGCTCGTTAACAGAAACTAGCAAAAACCCGGCCAGCCCACCTGCGGTCTGCGGGGGGCGTGCGTGGGATTAATCCGTTAATTGATTCAGGCCCCAGGGCTGCCGTGCGAGGTGGCGACTGCCTGTGCACATCTTGTGTGTGTGTGTGGCTGTAGAGCCTACAGATCGCCGTGTGCGCAGTAATGCGATGTAAGCTGTCCAGGTCAGCCGTCTGGTTTAAGCTGAGTGTGTGTGCCTGTGGACCATATCTGTCAAGGAACGTGTGTGGGGGTACGGGACAGAATGTGAGCAGTTGGCCTTCTGAATCTTCTTTGTGACTTTTGTTTGTACATAAGTACGCCATAAACAGACTCTGCTAGTGCCTATATCAATGTGTACGAGAGCACACAGAATAACTCTTGTCTGTTCCACTCTGTGACAACCTCAGCATTCTTGAAGGGATACCATAAGACCCCACCCTGCTGAAAATCTTACCTCTTATATTCTGAAGTGCTGAAGAAGGTCCTCTATTTGCCAGGTTCACTTAGAAACACTGACATCAGAAGCTATTAATGTGTAGAAGCTCAGCTGCATAAGCGGGCTTGAAAGTTTTTTTTTGGTTGCATGTCAAATGACACTTTCACACACTCATTCAACACCTCAAGAAAATAACATTCTGTATCTCACTTTCCATTTTCTCTCTCACCCTGTCTCAGTGTGCGGCACAGCTGCAGTAACCAGCGCTGCAGAGAGGGGGCGCTGTAAGACCTCTCTAGCAGTTTTAATGCTCCAGCTGCCGTCAAAATGATTGCAGACAGCAAGACACCTCTACCCAGACTGGCTGAGAGCCTCCCAGCAATCTTTCTATTCAGCTCAGATTTGCACCAAAATGTGTGATGTAGTTAGACACCTCACAGCTCTTTTTAAGTCATAAACAGGAAAGTCACACAGTTTTAAATTACTGGCTTAAAGCAGAGTGGGGCAATGTACAGAGTATGCAAGATGACACTGCAGCAGAACTGAGGACTAGGTAATGGCAAGAGATCGTGTCCATTACATACTGTACAGTGCCTTGCGAAAGTATTCGGCCCCCTTGAACTTTTCAACCTTTTGCCACATTTCAGGCTTCAAACATAAAGATATAAATTTTTTATTTTATGTGAAGAATCACCAACAAGTGGGACACAATTGTGAAGTGGAACGAAATCTATTGGATTTTTGAAACTTTTTTAACTAATAAAAAAATGAAAAGTGGGGCGTGCAAAATTATTCGGCCCCTTTACTTTCAGTGCAGCAAACTCACTCCAGAAGTTCAGCGAGGATCTCTGAATGATCCAATGTTGTCCTAAATGACTGATGGTGATAAATAGAATCCACCTGTGTGTAATCAAGTCTCTGTATAAATGCACCTGCTCTGTGATAGTCTCAAGGTTCTGTTGAAAGCGCAGAGAGCATCATGAAGACCAAGGAACACACCAGGCAGGTCCGTAATACTGTTGTGGAGAAGTTTAAAGCCGGATTTGGATACAAAAAGATTTCCCAAGCTTCAAACATCCCAAGGAGCACTGTGCAAGCGATCATCTTGAAATGGAAGGAGTATCAGACCACTGCAAATCTACCAAGACCTGGCCGTCCCTCTAAACTTTCAGCTCAGACAAGGAGAAGACTGATCAGAGATGCAGCCAAGAGGCCCATGATCACTCTGGATGAACTGCAGAGAACTACAGCTGAGGTGGGAGAGTCTGTCCATAGGACAACAATCAGTCTTACACTGCACAAATCTGGCCTTTATGGAAGAGTGGCAAGAAGAAAGCCATTTCTCAAAGATATCCATAAAAAGTCTCGTCTAAAGTTTGCCACAAGCCACCTGGGAGACACCCCAAACATGTGGAAGAAGGTGCTCTGGTCAGATGAAACCAAAATCGAACTTTTTGGCCACAATGCAAAACGATATGTTTGGCGTAAAAGCAACACAGCTCATCACCCTCAACACACCATCCCCACTGTCAAACATGGTGGTGGCAGCATCATGGTTTGGGCCTGCTTTTCTTCAGCAGGGACAGGGAAGATGGTTAAAATTGAGGGGAAGATGGATGCAGCCAAATACAGGACCATTCTGGATGAAAACCTGTTGGAGTCTGCAAAAGACCTGAAACTGGGACGGAGATTTATCTTCCAACAAGACAATGATCCCAAACATACAGCAAAATCTACAAAGGAATGGTTCACAAATAAACGTATCCAGGTGTTTGAATGGCCAAGTCAAAGTCCAGACCTGAATCCAATCGAGAATCTGTGGAAAGAGCTGAAAACTGCTGTTCACAAACGCTCTCCATCCAACCTCACTGAGCTCGAGCTGTTTTGCAAGGAAGAATGGGCAAGAATTTCAGTCTCTCGATGTGCAAAACTGATAGAGACATACCCCAAGCGACTTGCAGCTGTAATCGCAGCAAAAGGTGGCTCTACAAAGTATTAACGCAAGGGGGCCGAATAATTTTGCACGCCCCACTTTTCATTTTTTTATTAGTTAAAAAAGTTTCAAAAATCCAATAGATTTCGTTCCACTTCACAATTGTGTCCCACTTGTTGGTGATTCTTCACATAAAATAAAAAATTTATATCTTTATGGTTGAAGCCTGAAATGTGGCAAAAGGTTGAAAAGTTCAAGGGGGCCGAATACTTTCGCAAGGCACTGTATGTACACCGATTTCCTGCAAGGGTGATGAGCAATTTGCAATACATTCTAGGCTAATCCATTAGCAAATTGTCCAAGTGTTTCTCCAAAAGAAAATAACCAAGCAAGATTTGACAGTGTCTGCACCCAGCTCAATATTTTAAGGCTGCCGTTTAGACCCATCGATAAAAGACGTCATACCTGAAGTTTAACAGCAAGCTGGGAGTGATTCGTTGTTAATTGTAAAGAAATCTTTAAGGTTAACTTCCAGCCCTTGGAATACAGTAATCCCTTGCTATACAAGTCTTCATTTATACGAGATGTAGTCATTCTTACCTGCCTTTTCATTCAACAAGCTGATTTTCTCTAACAGACTGGGCTCTCTTAAAGCATTCCTGAAACTCTTTTCTCATCTTCTCAAAAGAAAATTGCTCATCTCATTTTTTATTACAAGCCTTTATTATGAAAAAGTTAAAAGCGCCTATAGTACAGGATAATATCTAATGTTTATGCATTTTCTATAGACTGTAATGATGTAACAGCTGTACTGTACAGTAAATGAGCAGCAGTGTTATTTTATTGTAATTCTACCTGCTGTTTATGCAATGGCTAATGATTTTATCCATGTTACATGAATAACTAACCAGGAATGTTGTTGTTTTACAGGAAGTACTGTTCTGTATTAAGCTTGTGTTTGGGTGCCTGAGGGAACCTAAAAAGTCCTGGAACCAATATGGTTATATCTTATAACACAGGAATTTAATTTCTGTAATTCAGGTTTTCACTTGAGCAGCAGTTTTCAAAGAACGAAGTAAGATCATATAACGTGAGATGACTGTACTGGAATCAGATCGCTTTTTTGTCCTCTGGTCAAGCTAAAAAAGACTAGGTCTTTTGTCCTCTCGGATAAGGCCATTCCTTTGAAACGGGGAATGCACATTGTTGCTGTTCTCTGAGCTGGGCAGTAATAATTTGATATGGTTTTATAGTCTGTAACCTGTGCTACAATCCTCAGTCAAGATGCTGATACAATCTTCTCATTAAGCTATCATTTGAGAAATCCTTAACCATCCGGCTGGGATAATTTTCTCAATTAATCACACAGTTAATACAAATGACATTCTTTAGTACATTAGTTAACAGAGCCACGCACACAGATTCTAAGAATTCATTATGCTCCTGTAGTATTAATACATTTGACTCACTATTCCAGGGAACGTAAATTACTGAAATGCTTGCATTCACCAACACAATCAGCAGAAGCGCACTGGTCCCTGAGCAACTCGCGCATAAAATCATACAGAATCTGTAATGTATAGAAGGCGTATTGACATTGCTCTGACATTGGGCCAGATGAAGAAACATTTCATTCAGCATTCACAGAGGGGGGAAAAATACGTTTTAGCCTCTAAAATAGGCAGTGTCCCGTTTTAATTCAAAAGCCAAAGTCTTTTCCTTTTGTATATGCAGTTATTTTTCAACCTTCTGATTTACACTGCAACAGAACCTATCTGAATGACTTACAGATATGCATGCTTATTGTGGACAGAGCATCCTTGACTCTTTCAAACATGGCTTCTCTTTCCACTGCTCTATCGTGAACTGTTTTTCAGAAAATGTGGGCTATATCATTGCAAGGAGCACTAAAGAGGGGAAAACACTGTAATCAGGCCCAGAAGGTGCTGGCAATGAACCTGATAGGATGTTCCTAATTTAAAAAAACTAATACTAATACTACTACTAATAATAGCACTTTACAAGTAATGGGGACTCCCCTCCAACACCACCAATGTGTAGCCCCACCTGGATGATGCAACAGCAGCCATAGTGCGCCAGAAGGCTCACCACACACCAGCTATCAGTGGGGAGGAGAGCAGAGTGATGAAGCCAGTTCATAGATGGGATTTACTAGGAGGGAAATTTGGCCAGGACACTGGGGTAGCACCCCTACTCTTATTGAGAAAGGCCCTGAGATTTTTAATGACCACAGAGAGTCAGGGCCTCAGTTTTATATCTCATCTGCCTTTTTACAATATAGTGTCCCCATCACTACACAGGGGCATTAGGACCTACATAAACTGTGGGGTGAGCACCCCTACTGGCCCCGCTAACAACTCTTCCAGCAGCAACCTTCGTTTGTCCCAGGAGGTCTCCCATCCAGGTACTGACCAGGCTCACACTGCTGAGCTTCAGTGGGCTGCCAGTTGTGCGTTTCAGGGTGATTTGGCTGCTGCCATGGAGGCACATTGTGAGATACAGTTAGCTCATATGTCAGCTTTGGTGGAGCTCAGGAGCTCTACAAATTGGGACTGGGGTGCATGTGCTCTTCTGGGAGATGACCATCAGAGGCAGAAAGTGCTGTATGAAGAGGGTTCACCACTGGGGAGGCCAAGGTAGAGCTGGCCTTAACAGGTGAAGTATTTAGACTTAATTGTCCTGCAGGACCAGGACCTCTCGAGCACAAATGAAACACAAAGTAAGTTATGCACATGACCACAAATGAGAAGCTGAATTTGACAATATTGAAGAGTGGCAGAGAGACCATCCTCATGCAGAAGAGCCAAAATGGGCACAGCCAAAAAAAAAACATCCACGTTTTTAGCATAGAGCTAACGGGCTTGGAGAAACTGCAGAGGAAATATGTCATCTGTCGCATCAGTGTATGTTGCAAAGCAACTGATTGAGAATCCCAGCACGTCAAGCTGGAGGCTGGTAAGGTCTTTGGTACAAGGTGATCCAGCACACAAGGATTTATAGAGGCAAATTCCATTTTCATAACGGCAGAAACTCAAACCTGAAATAAACCCAGATTGTTAAATTTCTGGGAATGTTATTTCAATGACAACACAGCAGGTGTTTCAAGAATCTTCACTGGAAGAGGCTGGCTGCTGGTCTGCTATACACGACAGAGCAGAAGGGGCTCTCAGGTAACTGGACTAGAGCCAGGTCAGCAGACAGATGGTGCACCCATCAGGGCTGGAGTCTTGGGACTGGTGCCCTGTTATATATATATATCCGATCTTGGCTCCTGCAGCCTTGAAATCAACCTGACAGGGGGACACCAGCCTCCTTACTAACCACAGAGACCCCGCAGGACACAGCACATGTTAGCATTTCTGTCGTCACGTTTTGAATTTTGTTCATCGACCTGCCTCGGTCACATTTGTGACCTCACTCACTTTCTAAGCTAGTGCTCCTATTGTTCCACAGCCTGTGAAGGTGACCACACATGGAAAAGTAAAGGATTACTGTTAAGGTTTTCCCAAACCGACCTTGTATAAAACACCTGTTAAGATCAGCAAGCCATTACTACTTGAAGACTGAAAAACATAACAGTAGGCCAATGGAACAAAAACGTCAGCTGGTGTTGCCAAGGAGAAAATCTATCTACATTTAACACTTTTGATTAAATTAGGTTGCTTGATGTTGAAGGGCATTTTGCTTCCTGTAAGCATACCCTTAAGTTCAGTACTCCCTACAGAGTCCTTTTGTTGAAGCCGATACCACCACATCTTTGATGAAACCTCTGGAGCAGATCCTCAAAACAAATGGGCAAGATACAATGTGTGGCCTCCTCTCGTTCGTCTCCCCCCCCCCCCCCATAAGAACAGATACAAAGGGCGGAATGACCACTTCTCATGGGCAAACCTGGTTTCATTCCCTTTCTGGCCTTGGAGATAAGAGGTTCAAAGATCTGAAGGAACAGACTTCGGGAATTAATCAGATCACATTAATAAGAAGGATCTACCTCACAGGCTCTTGCATGAGAAGTCCATTTATGTTTTTTGTCACTGTGATTTCAGGTAATCAATGATTCTGTGGCAATCACTGTTTTGGGAAAAGGTTATAGGATGTTTTCAGCAGCTTCCCTCAACACAATTAATTCCTCTGGCACACCGTCATGTCCACCGTGATCAGAACTGCTCTCCATCGTGCCCTGCGCAGCGATCATTACTCTTGAAGAAGAGTAAGACAGAGGCACACTGTCGGCTGAAGTGACAAAACGGAGACCCACCTGGCGCAGGGGAATCCACTGCTTGGGCAGGCTTCAGCACGAGCAGCTGGTGGAGGGAAGCACCCCTGCTGCTCGGGGTTTAATGGCCCACTGCTGCCCTCTAGTGGCAGATGAGTGAACACCATCGAGCAGACCACCCGCGTTGCGCCGTCCAGACAGCACATGACCATGCCCTTTTCACCTCCTCATCACTGCTCTAAAAGACTCTCGCCCCTTCGAAAACCGAGCTAATGGCAGGAAACACTGATTGTGCCTCACAGAGACGGGGACAGATTAGCCACAGCAAAACCCCAGCCAGTGAACAGACGGGAAAGGGTTTAATGGGTTTTCAATATTCTGTATTCTTTATAAACAATATTTCTCTCAAATACATTAACAAAATGACAATTACATAAAAGCACGGCCCACATCTCCCAAAATCTCCACTTAAAAGGACATGGCTGTAGTTAATTCCCTGTCTGGCTGACGTTTTACAGCCTATTTTCCAGAGTCGAGCCCCTCGTCCTTTGTGTAGTGCAGCCTGTTCAAAGGAATAACGGATTATTTGAACCGGCTGTAACTAGGTTTTGTGCTTATGATCGCTTTCTCGTGCCAACCAAGCTACATTCCCCAGCCATTTGAAACAGGTGGAAATCAGTGCACTATGCTTTCATGTGTCTGACGCACTTTGAAAAGTTTTTATTTTTACTTCATGCAGACTTGGGGTGCCTCTCATCTGTGGACTGTACTGTATCATTAACTGCACTGGATGAGAGCACCGGGTACACAATTGGGTATTAAGAATACCAACCGCTTGATGCCCAGGTAGAATGAGGGTAGGGGTTTGATCCGTGGTAGGAACTTCTCAACCATGTTAAAAAAAGCTGGATGCCTAATAATGTAACAATCCTTTCGACTGCAGCATTCTTTGCAAATCCTCCTGTGGGAATCGATTGCTCACAAGAATTACAGCCCCTCGGACAGCTGCACCTCTTAGAAACGGGATGAACTGCACAGCCGACTTCTGAAAGGCTCTTCAATCCTCGGCCTGAAGCAGCTATTCAAGGAGAACGCCACACAGGGAAGAGCCCCAGTCCGGCACTCAACCTCACCTGCACCCCTGTGCCCCCAGTCACCCCACACCATCCCCCACCTCCAGTGAAACTAAAACCGTCACGACAAAATAAAACAAATTTGGCCTTTTTTAAAAAAAAATGTAACAATCATTATATCGTTAAAAAAAAATCCCCCTCCCCAAAACTAACAAAAAAACGCCGCCTTGATTCTGAAATGTAAAAAAAGCCGGCGGACACATCCAGCTTGCCGATGCGCAGCTACAGTGATTCCCGGCGCTGGGACAAGTGGAACGGGCTTTTTGCCACGCCAGCAACTTGGATATCCGGGGGCTCCCCATCCGTGTCCGCTTGCGAGTGGCGACATTCCTGTCAAAATCCAGCGTGTCCGCACTCCCAGGTGTCCAGTGAACCTGCAGACCCCAGCAGCCCAGCGAGAGCCGAATGGCGCAGCCTCTTGTAGGATTGACTGGGTGCAGCGGGCAGCGGTTTTCGCGCCGCTGTGCACCGAGGTCCGTGTGCCCTCTGTGAGCGTGCCTTGCCCCCCAGCCTGGGGGGGCACCCCGGGGACCCGCCTCACCTGCGCTATGCCCGGCTAGGGTTGGGGGCTGGCTTCCCCTCGTAGCCATACAGGAAGGTGGCGGAGATGACCAGGACCGCACCCAGGAAAAACACGCTGGAAGGCAGAGAGAGGGCATGAGCATAAAAAACCCTTCTGACAATTCCTCTCTCTCCTGCCAAATCAGTGTAATATCCCAAGAAAAATGCAATTTACAACCAAAAGAGCTTACTATTGGTAACACCTAGTATAAAACCATTTCTGCCAAATTCCACTCCACGGTTTCTTTTTTCTTTACTTGTTGTGCTTTAACTGAGGCCAGAGATCTGCTCCAGCTGCAAACACAGCAGGAAATAAACCTTTACATCCCACTTGACACACAGTGCTCACAAAGTGGGCTGGCAGGCATACCTTGAGCTTAAGCATCAATAAGACATTAAAACACCCCCCAATGCATGAACAAGATGGGTCATTTCTCCAGGAAACACTATTACAAATTAAGATTATCTACTCAGTTTTGCATAATATAGAATATACAGACACGCCACTCACCTAGAAAACATTTCAGATGTTCTTGAACCAATCACATTACATTAGACTTTTACATACGATTTACACAACTGGACTGATATCACTCCTCATATAGCGTTACAAGTGCTGCTAATAATGGCTTTTTTGGGGCTGTGTGTGCAGATTTCAAGACTCTGCATGATCCTGTCCTGCTGTCCTCTATCACACCTGCAGGTTAGTTGTGACCTTGAGATCAATACAGGTAAATATATAGTCTCAATAAGCAACAATGCACAACCACACAAACTGCAATGATTATTAACATACGCATTAAGCATTTTATGTGAGATCTTAATCCAAAGCAAGATTCAGAATACAACAGTGCGCAAAGATGTGGAATGTGAAGCTGTTGGAGACAGGCAACTGACAAGCACGTTTACAGTTCGACGTTGAAGTACCCATGGCCAAATGACCCAAATTAAAATCGCTTCCAGGTTAGTGTCATCAGCTGCTTCCACTAGCACAGGCACTTTGGGAGAAGACTGCCTGCAGGGGGCGGCGTAACAGTGCAAGTAGGTTGCCCTAGGAGGGAGGTACCTGGTGGGGTCGAAGTCCTGCAGCCAGAAGTAGGAGATGAGGGTGGAGAGGATGATGGACAGGGAGGTAGCAAAGCCCTTCAGGATGTTGTCTGCGTACTTAATCACAGCAGCGACCACCAGCCCTCCCAGAGCCTGGACATACACAGACCCAATTAGACCGACGGGATTTTTATTACTGAACCTAAAATCGACTGAAACATATCCAGTGTATAACATAACAAGACCACATTGATAACAATTAAGGTTAACACTTAATGTGAATATTCCCACTGCATTGGATGCTCATATTTAAAAGTCTCATATTTATGTGCACCAAAACAAAAGTTCAATTGAAACTGGTATGAACCCTGCGACAGATATCAGCATATTAATTGCATACTCTGAGAAATGCAAATTAAGACCCTTTCATGCACTTATTACTAAAGCCTACATATGTAAAAGATGATTCTATAATACATCACTAATTTACTTGGTTGACAGATTTTAAACATTTATACACAATTATACATTAAGCATTTTGCGGGATTTCTTGTGAAGTGAAGCTGCTCGCTCTTTGTTTATGGAATAGCCATTTAACTAGAGCCACCAGTAACCCATAATCTCCTACTAAGAGCTGGAGAAATGTACTGGTGTGTAAGTGTTCGTGTGAAGGGCAGCGTGCCTTTGCTCACCTGCAGGGAGACGACGACACAGGTGAGCCTGCTGTAGCCCTGGAACACCCCGGACTGCCTCACGCGCTGCCCATCGAACACCATCATGCCCATCAGCCCGAACATCGTGCCGAACAGGCCTGGAGGAGAAAGTACAGCACAGGGATGAGTCTTCCACACACACGAGGAAGCACAGCACAGGGATGAGTCCTGTACACACACACGAGGAAGCACAGCACAGGGATGAGCCCTCTACACACAGGAGGAAGCACAGCACAGGGATGAGCCCTCTACACACAGGAGGAAGCAGAGCACAGGGATGAGTCCTCTACACACAGGAGGAAGCACAGCACAGGGATGAGTCCTGTACACACACACACAGGAGGAAGCACAGCACAGGGATGAGTCCTCTACACACAGGAGGAAGCACAGCACAGGGATGAGTCCTCTACACACAGGAGGAAGCACAGCACAGGGATGAGTCCTCCACACACACACACACACACACACACACACACACACACACACACACACACACACACACACACACACACACACACACGAGGATGCACAGCACAGGGATGAGTCCTCTACACACAGGAGGAAGCACAGCACAGGGATGAGTCCTCTACACACACAGGGGCCACACACACACACACACAAGGAAGCACAGCACAGGGATGAGTCCTCTGCACACAGGAGGAAGCACAGCACAGGGATGAGTCCTCTACACACACACACACACACGAGGAAGCACAGCACAGGGATTAGTCCTCTACACACACACACACGAGGAAGCACAGCACAGGGATGAGTCCTCTACACACACACACACGAGGAAGCAGAGCACAGGGATGAGTCCTCTACACACAGGAGGAAGCACAGCACAGGGATGAGTCCTCCACACACACACACACACACACACACACACACACACACACACACACACACACACACACACACACACGAGGAAGCACAGCACAGGGATGAGCCCTCTACACACAGGGGCCACACACACACGAGGAAGCACAGCACAGGGATGAGTCCTCTACACACACACAGCAGAGTTTCACAGGCTCCTGATCTGATCCACTAAAGCAGGACACCACCACAAAGCTCTGACAAAGCCCTGTTCAGTCAACAGACTGATCCCTCTGACACCCTCCCTACAACCCCGCTGCTCAGATCATGTACCAGAAATCACTAAGAGCTCAACAAAACAAAACAGCATAAATATAACGCATAGAAGAGTGGAAGCCATTCTGTGAACTGGTGCATATTTAAAAAGACAGAGCTCTCCCTTTAGAGCAAAAACTGCAGAAAACCAAGAGCTAGTTGGGCCGGCCCCCTCTCGTTCACAAGCAAACTCCTCCACCATCCCACTTCAGGCTACAGCAATCATGTGCAACAAGCAGGATGTCGCTGAGTCAATGAAGGAAGATGATCTGAGGAAAAACACTGAACAGACACAGGCTGGGTTTTGGAGGATGAAAGAATAATCTGGAGAAAAATAATTAATGTAATATATAAAGCTACTTAACAATGTGCTGTAACACATTAAAGCATATGTTTGAAGTGAGGTCTAACTTTAACCTCGTTTGCAGTTCATAAAAACTACATATACTGACCTAAGCGTTAATTACTTTGAAGGAAGATTTATTTACACTCAGGTGTACCTGAGGGTGTTTATATGTAAAGCTACATTCTGATGACTCTTTTCCGATATTTTAGTGTACATATCTTGTTTTAAATCACCACTGCATCTATGGTCCTGCTCATGTTTAATATTAAGGAGAACTCCATTCCACTTTAATCAGGTACTGAAGTACATCCCCTCACTAAATCAAGCATCCTGTCCACTTACATGAACCTAAGCATAATCCTAGGAAACCTGAATACATCATTCTCACACAGGACATCTGACGAGAATGACGAAGGCAGGACCAGAAGTATCTAAGTTCTTATAAAACTCCTGCTTCTTTAGTTTGTGATGCGTCTTGTACATCTACTGTTGTTCCATATTAAAAACATTGACAATGGGTCATGAAACGGCCTGTTTGATTACTCCTGTCTGGGTCAATGGGTGGGGCAGCAGGCTTCCACCGAGTCATGAACCGGTCTGTTTGAATACTGCTGTCTGGGTCAATGGGTGGGGCCAGGTCTACAACAGGCAGGTGGGACAGCAGGCTTGTTACTGGGTCACGACCCGGCCTGTTTGATTACTGCTGTCTGGGTCAATGGGTGGGGCCAGGTCTACAACAGGCAGGTGGGACAGCAGGCTTGTTACTGGGTCACGACCTGGCCTGTTTGAATACTGCTGTCTGGGTCAATGGGTGGGGCCAGGTCTACAACAGGCAGGTGGGACAGCAGGCTTGTTACTGGGTCATGACCCGGCCTGTTTGATTACTGCTGTCTGGGTCAATGGGTGGGGCCAGGTCTACAACAGGCAGGTGGGACAGCAGGCTTGTTACTGGGGCATGACCTGGCCTGTTTTGTTACTGCTCTCTGGGTCAATGGGTGTGGCCAACTGCCTCTATAACAGGCAGGTGGGACAGTGGGCAGAACAGAACCTGGCCATTTCCTTATTTCACAGGGCACCTTGCAGAGGGAACTACGTGCAAGTGTGACACATTTAACCCAAGGGAAGCAAGTGAGGATCTGAAATTATTTGGAAGGCTAATAAGACTGGTATTCCCCGTCACCTGTGAAATGTCTTTCGAACATTGTAAAGTCCTATATTTCACAAAACAAAATTCTGGCTGGCAAATAAAGCTGTGCTCCCTACAAAGTGTTAACCCCACAGCACACAAACTTCTCTTTATCCCCAAAACACACACACAGACCAAAGCACAGCACTGTACGGTCTCCTCCCTGCCAGAGTAGAAAAGGAGCGAGGAAGCAACAGTGTTTCAGTGTGTTACACAGACGACGCGTGTGCGTTGCACAGACAGAGCGGCTCTGTGCGCGTCTGTGTCAGAGTGAGCTGAACAGCGCCAGTGTGTTCAGGAGCCCTTGCTGTCCCAGGACACCCGACACTGGCTACGCCCCTCGGCCTGTGGTGAAAAGGGTTTTTGTCAGGGCTCTCTGCTGGGAGCTCAGCACAAAGGCTGCACTGTGCGCCCTTCTCCACCAGACAGCCCTCACCCTCCTGCCCCGAGAGGGGGGAAGGAGCAGAGCAGGGGTGCGGACAGGAAAAGAACAGGAGCCACAACTCCGGCTGGGGCAACGAGCAACGGACAAGAGAGAGAGGAAAGAAGGAAGAGAGAAAGGGCAAGGGAGAAAGAGAGAGGGAGCCAAGCAGGAGCAGAGACATGATAAAGAAACTGGGGGACAGGGACAGATACTCCAGGAGACACGCTGGGGGACAGAGCCGGAGAGGTTGAGGCAGATTAGAGGCTGAGAGAGGAGAAGGACAAAAACGGGGGGGGGGGGGGAGAGATGCAGGCAGACAGGGCTCACCCAGCTGGATGTTCCTGATCCAGACGCTCTGCTTGGTCTCCTTTAAGATCTTCTCAAAGTAGACGCCCGCGAACCCGCTGGAGAAGCAGGCGACGAACACCGCCAACACGCCGACCAGCTGGGATCCCGCTGACAGCTCCTTCTGCCCCCCTGCTGCGCCGTCGTCTGAGGGCCACTGCAGGCAGAAGACACAACTCCAGACACTGAGCGAGCACTCCCCCTGCAGGTGGAGCAATACATGCCCTCTGTAACACCTGCCGGCAGGCGGTTCCTGGTGCACACACGACAACACTGCTGCAGAGAAAACCTGTCAGGTAGGACAGTTTTTAACGGGGGCTCACATAAAGGTCTGGACCCTTCCCACAACACCAACTAGCTGAAAACCCGGATACGGGGACTGGGAATAATAGTTACAATTTGAGTTGTCAGCCGCCATCAGCATTTCCTTGTTTGAAGAAACCCATGGTAACCTCCAGACTAGTAAATACTGCCAGACAGGAGCAAACCTGCCGCAAATCTTATCATTCCAGCACAAAGCAACAATTACACCCGTGACTGCCCCAGGGTAAACAGGGAAGGACAGAGCACAAGGAGAAATTGGGAAGGATCACTTTCACCCGCAGGGTGAATTTCCCCATCAGCTGCGTGAATCTCCAGCTGTATTTGGGTCCCCTGGCCCTAGCTCGACCTGGATCAGTCTTCCCAGAGCCTCCACGCAGAGCCCTACCTGGACGAGCACGACTCCGGCCATGAGGATGAGGAGCGACAGCCACTGGTACACGCCGAGCCGCTTCCCCAGCATGAAGACGGAGAACAGCGCGGTGGTCAGGATCTTCAGCTGGTACGTCACCTGGCGAGGTACAGAGCGTCAACCTGACACAAGAGCACGGACAAAGACCAACACGCGCAGACAGCGTACAGTGTCCGTGTAAAGGTGCTGGAAAAGCACGAAGCAATCTGCCACAACCCAGCTCATACCACACTGACCTGCGCCAAACTGTATTATATACCCACCCTCCCCCCCCCATCTTTTTCCCCAGCTGTCCACCCCTGTAGGCACTGTTCCCACACCCCCCCACGGTGCTCACTAGCCAGTGGTTACCTGGTAAGTGGCTGCATCCAGGTTGGAAAGCGCCACGTACAGCAGGTTGTTCTGCAGGGTGTAGATGCCCGAGGGGATGGCCAGCTTCAGCGTCTCCATGGGCTTGTGCACGATCTCGTCTCTCAGCAGCCGGTTCAGGGCGCGCACGCTGTAGCCTGCGGGACACACGCACACACACACACGGGCTGGGTGACGCTGGCCCGGCCGCGGCGGCGGCGAGGTGGAGAGGCGGCGGCGGCGGCGGGCTCTCTTACTGGTGTCCTTGAAGACCAGCAGCACGCAGGCGGCGATCTTGAGGACCTCGGCAGAGACGACGGCGGAGGAGGCCAGGTAGCGCGGGCCCTCTTCCTGCAGCGTGCGGGAGTACCTCATCGTCAGCACCAGGCTGGT
This sequence comes from Lepisosteus platostomus, assembly GCF_059453375.1. Taxonomy (NCBI): domain Eukaryota; kingdom Metazoa; phylum Chordata; class Actinopteri; order Semionotiformes; family Lepisosteidae; genus Lepisosteus; species Lepisosteus platostomus. The sequence goes on from NC_142621.1 coordinate 32,191,340, forward strand.
GGTCTGGAAGACCAGCACCCCCAGGGACATGTACTTGAGCCGCGACGACATTGACTCCTCCGGATCAGCCTGGGGGGGGGGGGAAGAGAGGAGGGGTTTGACACGGTGGAGTGCCCCATGGGGCTGCGTCCAGCGCTCCCCGTCTCGCTCACAGCAGCGGGCCTGTCAGCGGGGTGCAGGGCTCAGACTGCTGACCATGGACAGCATTCCTCCTGAGGTCACTTAACACGCACAGGCAGACTCCCCTTCTTAAACAGGAACGCAGAACTGACTACCCAGAAAGTTCGACGTTTAGGATGTTAGCTATCCCAAATGCGTGCAACTGTTTACCGGCGACGGCCACGAAGGGGTTAAAACAACCGTTCAAATAAAAAAAAAAAAGGCAAGATATTTACAGAACACAAATGACGCCACACACGCGAGTCTCCAGCTGACCGCTGTTTAAGTAGCGCCGCTGTACTCAGAGTGAGATGAAAAACGCAGGCAGTGCGTCATGAAATGCCAAAGCCAGTCAGAAGGCACACGCGTTTGAAGGCGTCAGCACATGACCTGTGCTGCTAACAGAACAAAACGGCGGCCGGGTGGCATCTAGGTTTGCACAGAAACCCCATTTCACTGTGTTGTCGCTGTAAAGCCAAACGAATGTTACGAAACCTCAACAGCGTAGTGGCCAAAACGCTTTCCTTTAAAGGGACTATTTTACCTCATACCTGTGTTTCTCCACAAATATACTGAGGTGGAATGGGCGCAAAGAGTGTCGCTCCTGCGTGTGAGGCGCCAAGTCTGAATGTTAATGAAACCTGCCACGTTTTTTAATTCAATCTGTACCAATGTTTCCAAGACACAGGAAACCGAATATTCAGAAACGACAGGGCGATCAGACAGCTGTCTCTGTTCACGCAGGAATCCCCCTTCAATGCACTTTAAATTCACTTTGTGCAGGAGCTGACACAGACGATCAAGCTGCAGTCACCCCTAAACAGACAGCACTCTGGGGCGGGGAGGAGCGTGTCTGCAGTAGTTTCAGCTCTGCTCTTGAGCTCAGGTCACTCAGCTTCCTGGAATCAGTTGTTAAACAGCTTCTTCCGGCTCTGCTGGTGCTGCTAGTTTGAAGAGACCTAGAAGACCCGCAGAGCCAGGCTCTTAATCCAGGCTCTTAATGTGCCTGTTTCTCACCTGCCAGCTGTTCCATCACACCTTGTGCAACTGGAGACCATCCCTGTGCTGGGGCCACGTGTTACACTTCATTGAACTCATACTGCACGCCCTCTCTGTTTGCACAAATAAAAAACGACACAGGGCTACCTTTCCGATGGCGTCTTCTTTCCCTTGCTTATATATGACCTGCTGGACTCCCCAACCCCTGCTGGGCTACACTAACAAAACAGCGCACTGGGACCCCCGACCGACCCCACACAGTAACGCTCCCCAATTCCTCTCAGCCAATCAGGCACTCCAGAGAGACTGTCGGATAAAACGCAGCACTCCAACCTGATGTCCCCAGGGGGTGAAAAATGCTCATCGAGACCCTGCGAGAGTCTTAAGCACAAGGCATTGTGGAAAATGAATTTTGGAACACAAAAGTTTGCACAGAAACCCCATTTCACCATGCTTAATTAAAGGCCAGCTGAGACCGACGATCAAGCTGCAATTACATCAGAGCAGACGGCACTCTGGGGCACTCTACGCTTAACTAAAAGCCAGCCTCGAATTTATTTTGAATATTAATTCACAACACTAAAACCGACCCGAGAAACAGCTATGAAACCAGCACTGTAAAAAAAAAAAACGTCTGCAATCTGATCCTTCCATGCAGGTCAATGAGGGAACTTGAGCCCTGCAAATCACACAGTAAATGCCAGCAAAGAATCACAACCTCGCACGTCACGGCTCGTGTTCCCGCACAATCAACACGGAGACAACCGGATGGGGTGTGACCACAGAACAATCATTCCTGACATTACTGGGAGAGCTCACTGGAGAGATTAACGGGACAGGCAGCAACTGCTCGCTCACCCCGGCGATGAGCACAATACCCCCCACTGCTCAGAGCTCACATGCACAGCGGCACAGCCACTTCCACAGGACGAGCAGGTCCAACGAGTTGAGGGAAAGTTGTTGTTCGGCCATGTGGAAGCTTTGCCGTTTCCATCTAGTAAGAACAAGCGCAAGTAAACTCCACACATAAAGGAGACAGAAGAAAACCGTTTCAGCCACGGAGAACATTTCAGGGCAGCTGGTCCGTGGAGCACAGGGGTGGCAGAAGCAGGGCAGGTCTGTGAGAAGGGGCAGAGGAAAACAGAAACCCAAATCTGGGAGAGTGAAATGCCTGGGGCTGAAATCTACACGTGAAGGGAGAGATTTAGACAGGAATCAGTCATCACTGAGAGCTGAGGGGAGGCGTGACCCCAGTGTGAGGCTAATTTTGTCCTGGGAACCCCTGAGAAAGGCCCCCAAGCCGACAGAAGGGGTTAAGCGTGAGGCGAGACGGAGAACGATCAGTCAGGAGGGGTCTTCACAGGCGAAAGGGTCAGCTCGTCTCGTTCCTGGTTCACCATCAGACGCGGAAAAGGGAACTTCCCACAGGGACCCCAGAACACCACCCCGAAGACCCCCGAAGCCTGTCCAGTGTCACACCCTAATAAACCCACACTCCAGCAAACGCAATAATAACAAAGACAGAACTCATTGGAGCAGGACAGCACGGCTTCCTGTGAAAAAAGCAATTATTGGATATATACAGGTCACCTATTTTTGCAGATCGGTACCAGCGAACAATATGACCAACCTCTGTTTCTACGCACCACCTTCCCGACTTGAGTTTGAAGCGAATTCAAAGCGAAAAAGACGTTTCTCCTCTCGATCAGCGAGTGCAGACTGAAAAGCTTCCCGGGGGGTAGTTTTTCAGTAGCATTGTCTCTGAACCGTTGCTACTTCCTCGCTCACCATAATAAGCACCTCTTCAGACTCTAGCTCCTCGGACTCCATGGCTGCAAGCAGGAAGAAACAGGAGGACACTGTTTCACCTGCTGCTCCTCTGTCAACTGCGCGCAGGAGGGAAGGAACAAGCCGGCAGAGTGGACAGAAAGAGAGAGGGTGGGGCAAAAAAAGTAGAAACCAGAAATCTGCACGTGAATGAGGTAGTTCAAATAGGATTCACCAGGGAGAGCAGCAGGGGGAAGAGGAGGAGAGCTGCGTGATTTTGGCTTCGGTTGTCTGTGTAACACAGGTGGATTTCAAGCCTTGCTGAAAGACTCAGAGGACACTGCCACCATGATCAGAAGAGGTACAATGAGAGGATTATCATTTTCAGGAAGTCTTTGATCCTCACTTCACTAACAGACTTCCTGAAACACCTGGACCATATTAATCCTACTACCACACTGTACCATATTCCTTCAAATATAGCAACCCTCCAATTTGAAGTGTATCATTAAATGCGCAAAAAAAAGTGCAAGATACTTTTTGAAACATACTGCCTTTATAGTGTATACCTGGTATGTTACACACCGTACAGAAAGAACAGGAGACTCCTCATTGCACACAAGCAGAAAACGTACTTTTAAGATGGAAGCTAACAGTATCACAAAAAGTGTGCACTATACTCACAGGACTACGGTAAATGGCAGGGCAGATTCTGCCTGAAATGCCATTACTGAGGTTAGTGTACAAACATGATCCTGTGCTCAGCTGGAAATGCACTGGCAGGTAATTATTAATCATAATTGCTTCCACCTATATAGCGCTTTTCTGGACACTCCACTCAAAGCAAATGTGAGAAACCGAGCGCTCATGACAAGGAGAGCCTCGCTGGCAGTCTGGCTGTCAGTGTGATCGTACTCGCCGGTCGGCATTGAATTCCTTGCGTTTCACAGAGCTCCTTTTATCCCTACAGCGCGCTACATACCACAGGGGACCCACCACACAGATCGGGGGGCGAAGCGAGCACTGCCTAGTTAAACGACGGGGGCAGTCTGGAGGGCAGGTCGTTCAAGCACAGGGCGGAATTCAGCCAAGACACCGGGGTTCATAACCCCCATTACTCTTACAAGCGATTGCCCTGAGGGAGCAGCAGGATGGGGTGTCTTCGATCCCATAATGGCAGCAGTTTCTCCACGGGTCTGGATCTACAGTAACCAAGAGTTGGGAACTACCTCACCATTTAGCGGAAGGCGGTGCACCCCGAAGAAGCAGCCGAGAGGACGATCATTGGGGGTGATCGAGGTGTGGAGAAACCAAGCAATGCGAGCGAAGCCCAGTCCAGAGACCTCCGCAGACGGGACAGCAGAGTTACTCGAATCCGCGCTTCTTACTCCAGGATCCACGTGGGCATCGCTTGGCCTTCCCAGAAGATCCCGAAACGTGCATCTCGGGTAGTTAAAACGCTATTGCATTTGATATACATTATGTTATACTCAGATCTATCCCCGTTAACCTTCCTGCTAAGAGTGTGGTTTCCTCCACGACCCGAGTGGGAGGCTTCTCGCAGAAAGGTCTCTCTTCCAACAGCAGCTCCGGTTCAGCTAACGAGCACCTGTGGGCCCCCCTGTCTTTTCAACTGTACAGGATGGGGAAAACCGATCACTCCTCCTCCCCAGAATCTGGAAGGAGGACTGACACACATTTCGCTCCCCAAAGTCAAACACGTAACCAGGAACCGGCCTCACGCCGCCCCGCTCCCTGCAGCCGCGGTCTGACGTGCGCAGGGCGGAGGCGTGGCAGCAACGTGTAAAATCCACACAGTCACCCACTGTCCCCCGTGTCCCTCTTCCCCCTCCCGCAGCAGGTTTCTACTCAGAAATGAGTCTCTTTTTTTAAAGAAATTAACAGCCCTGCTGAGCAGTCTAGTTATTCACCAATACGAAGTTTAACGCATCGCCTCCCCGTTTCCCCCAAGTATTATCGTCCCTACCGTGAGCACGACCTAGTCGCTACTTAGAAGGGCGGATCGTCCGTGCAATAAGGCTCGTTAAGCACCGTTAATGCCGATACAGTGGGGACTGGTTCAAATTAAAGCGCTTAGGAAATGCAACATACGTAAATAACATTAATACGGAAGTTGAGCATCTGCATGCAGTGCTGTAACGTCATCGCTGCTCACACTCCCAGGGCCTCTCCGCTTAGGTGCGCAAAATAAACAGGCGATCCCGGATCCGCGGCTGTCGACCTCCCGTCTCGACCGTCATACCTGTGTAAGTCGGCTCCCGGACACCGGCTCTCTCCGCCGGGCTTGCGGTCAGCGCAGCCGACTGCAGTCGCTTTCCTCGCCGACGACTCCCACTCCGAAAGCGGGTCAGGCTGCAAAACGATAACCGGGGGGTCAGGGTCAGGCGCGGCGTTCTGAAAAGTAACTACAGTCCCCTAAAAAGCACCACTGGGCCTCCGTCATGATCTGTTCACTGTTTGTTTAACTGCTGTACTTTAGTCGTACTCACTTCCTTCCCATCTCTTTCCACATCTCGCCTCCTGGTCCTCCTATGTTTTTTTTCTGAACAGTGCAATAGAGAAGCCACGACAGCCATCTAGCGGAGCGGCGGACTACCTCACAGAGGCGATTATTGAGCTTTGTCGTCATCAGTACTAAGTACATTTGAAATCTCTTTGTTTTCGAACAATTCAAGTTTTATTGTCCCCTAGGGGACATTTTTTTTTTACAGTTAAACACAACACAATGACAAATAAACATCATCAAAAGGGAAGAGAACACAGTAGTGTTACAGGAGAAACAAGAGACAAGGTAGTTACTCTGCATTAAGAGTGTGATTGCAGTGGGAATGAAAGATTTCCCGAGTCTGTTGGTTTTACACCTGGGGGCACAGAGGCGTCTCCCAGATGGGAGAAGTGTGAATTCGCAATGGAGGGGGTGAGACAAACACTCCATGATGCTTTTGGCTTCCTTGGTCACCCTCTGTTTGTAAAGGATACTTAAGTGATTATTCCTGATAATTTTGCCACTTATATTCCTTCCCATCTCCTGCTTATGCAATCGTTAGTGTACAAAATGTACAGCAGAGGGGACAAGACATAGTCCCGTGGTGATCCAATTGAGGTGCAGCGAATGTGAGATAAGCACTTCCCCAGTTTGATAAGAATGGGTGGGGGAAGGTTTGACCTCCTCATTCGCCGCAGGAAATAGAGACGCTGCTGTCCTCTCTTGGCTAGGGAGGTGGTATTGAGGGACCAAGTGAGGTCATCTGTAATGTGTACACCAAGAAACTAGGTGCTTCTGTCTCCCCAGGGGAGCCGTTCATGTACAGTGGGGTGATCAGCGTCGGCCCTACAGAAGTCAGTGATTATGTCATTTGTTTTGTTTACATTAAAAGATGGCCTGTTCCTTGTGCACCAGTCCACTAGTTGCTCCACCTCCTCTCGGTGTGGTGCCTCATCGCTGTTGCTAATGGAGCCCAACATGACGTCGTGTCATCTGCAAACTGGATGATGCAGTTTGAACTGTGCTGGGCAGTTAGTGCTTGGCCCTTTGATAGTAAACGGCGGACAAGTCGGGTTTGTCCTTAACGTTTTGCCAGGTGACAAAAAGCTGCGGACCCCTCAGATGGCAAAACACAACTCGCCAATTTACTCCAGCCTGGTAAGTTGGGAAAACTGGTTCCCGTGTTTACTTTCCTTGGACATTCTATCTGCCTGGAGGAGCGCTCTCATGTGGCACAACACAGAGTGGGAAGCGAGGGAGCTGGAGGAGAGGATACTTGCGGACCTCAGAAGGAGAATGAAGCGCGATGTTGCCAAATGGGGCTTCTCCACGGCGAGGGAGCGCTGGAGAGGACTGTGGGCCCTGTACAGGGACTAGTGGACAAAAGCAAGCGGTAGGGCCTGGAGGGACTCTTTAGTTGCACAAATCTGGCCCCATCATCCACTTGCATGAATTGACAATGGACACTCACCCCCGTTTGGAAAGTTTTATTGCATGGAAAGTTTTATACCTGGTTAGAATGTTAACTAATTTTGTGAGAATGTGTTCTTGTGAGATGCTGTTTTTGGAAATAAAGTATATTTTGACAGAAACAACAACAAAAAATGTGTGTGGAGTTTGTATGTTTTCCTCACGTTCCCATAGGTTTCCTCCCACAGTCCAAAGACCTGGCTGTGTGCATTTCTGTGTCTGTCATGTGATAGACTGGCGTCCCGTCCATGGTGCCTTGCGCCCAATGCTTGCCGGGGGATAAGTTCCAGCTCCCCCAAGACTCTGAATTGGATAAAATGGATGGATGAATATTCAACAGTTTAAATCACTTCATCGCCTGCGCCCAATCGACCGTTGCACTAATAAGCTGACTTATAGACCATGCAAGAGAGTCACTCAAGTGGATCAAGGACAATTACAATTGATTGGTTATTCAAACCGATGCCAAATTCAATCAATGTCCAAAATCTGTATACCTTACTTCTCTAAAGGCAAGCATGTATACCGAGATCGGTTTCTTTTGATGCTCAGAGTAAGAAATTAGATTTTTCTCATGCTCCCAGTCGAGATTTTTTCTCAACTGTCCAGAGCGGAAATATACCTTTCTGAAACCATAAAGGCTCAGATATACAGTATACACAAATATGATATCTGCACTTCTTGTTCCACTTCACTGTTGTATATTATTTTGTTGTGTTGTGGTGGTCCATTTGGGTAATCTGTTATATGTATTTTGTACGGAGCTGTACTGTTGTAAACTAACAACCTCAACACACATACAGTATCTGAAGTGTTTCCCACTGAATAATATTCGGGGTTGCACTACAAACTGCCCTTTTGTAAGGAGATTTTGTAAATTTGTGATGAGAGATTACAATGCTGAACTGTTATCTTCACCCCATCCTTAACATTCTGGTGGGTTTGGTGCCAATTTGAGGCAAAAACCAGACAGTTCCTGTTTTTAAAAGTAATTTTAGCTCACAGAACTAGCCTGTCAGAAATGAAATAAAAAGCATCACATTGCCAACATCAAACTCTCCACCAGTCTGGTACGAAAAAAAAGGTTTTATTTAGGCATCTGTTTTTTTTTTTAAAAAGTAAACTTTCTTATAAAGGGTTCCTTCTATTTGAGAAAGAAGAAAAACTACTTCATATAACATGAACAAGAATTTAGTAAACAGACAAAGAAGGATATACATAAAAATATCATTTATATACAGTATAAAAAAAAGGTTTACTATCAACTTAACTATGAGCTTTTTTTCTGTAACTCAGACTATTATACTGCCTGTAATATTCTTCAAATCTGGGTTATCCCATCTGTTTTTCAGGGAGTAAGGCTACACAACACTGTTGGAAAAAACAGGTCAGAGGACAAGGAGATACAGTATGTGGTCAGGCTGTTTGCACTCATATCCAGGACTGAAACAAATAAAACTGCAGTATCTAATAGGCTCTGCCCTTACTTGACTACCATTGAACCCATTCCTGTCACATTCATTGCATGTGGAGTGTAGGACTACTGACAGATGAAAGCTGCTCTATTAAGCCATTCCTGCTTGGCAGGTTTCTCTTAACTCTGATGTAGCAGAACCTTCACAAGACTTTTGTTGATCAGTAATTCACAGTCCAGTGGAGTTCAATGCATTCCTGTATGTGGGAAGTCTTCCTCCAAGACTTAAACAGATGTTTCCTGAAACTGTAACTTCACCGCCCTTGACAAACAAAGCTACCGACTGCATATTTGACCAGGAACATTACTTGGGTAAGCAAGATACAGTTGCAGCTCACTAGCGAAAACAACCGCAGCAGTGGGCACACCCAAACGTGTGCAAGAGAGAGTTAAACCCGAGATTCGCAAAAGTCTGCCCAACGCAGCCGACATCCTCCCAAACCCCACTCTCGTGGTTTTTACTCAGCTTAGAGAACACCTGGAGGTACGAGCAGAGGCAAACTAACACTTAAAACACCTAAAAAGAAGGGGTAGGAGGGAAGGAAATCAGAAAGGTTGAGAAAGCACAAGATGGGTGACACAAACTAACTTTGCACCTTTGCCTTCATGCTGGAAGCACACTGGTTCCACACTGGTTGAAGGCCACTTAAGAGAAAACTGAAACCTAGTCATAGAAGCGCTGAGCCTAACTGTCCAGGCAGAGTTGTTTTACTCTGCTGGTGGCCAGCCTGAGAGCCGTGAGATTAATAAGCCACTAGCCCCTGGATGTGCAGAAGAATCCTCAGACCCGTCCTTCTCTCTGTTCAGTGCAACATGTAGCCCTGCCCCCTGAGCATAGAGATGGCGTATCCTCGTAGCTGTCTCATCATCAGCATCAGGCTGATGACTGTTTCCAGTATTAGCTAACAATATGCTGTACATGCAAGAAGTGAATTTTAATGATTGTCCAAATCACCGTACTAGTCTGTTAAGACGCAGTACCAATTCTAACTCCCCCTACCGGTCTCCACTCCGGCCACACCGTAGTTTAATCTCATTGAGGCAGTCATCCATTAAGACACAATAATGCAATTTTCTATGCATGTTGAACAATTTGTGTGGTTAAAATGGAAAATCCATTTCCAGTTCTGTTACAAACAGGGACTAGCCACAAACTTCAAAACACTTCTGACGTTATTTTATAAAATTAGAGAAAAAAAAAATCACAGGGTAATTACAACAAAAGAAAAAGACTGATTGTAACAGTGATTTAAACTTTTTTCAATAACCTTGCATTAAAATGGTACCTTATCATAAAACATTAGAAGCATTTACATTAAAAAAAAACCAATATACAATAGAATTTGTAGAAAATATAATAATAGCAACAACGGCGCAGTTTTTTCAAACTTTCTCTAGCACCAGACTGCAGGAGTCGAGCTCTTCCAGGTGTCGATCGCTAGATTACCTGCCCGCCTGCGAGACTGACACTCAGATTCTGCTGTCAGAACAGGGTTCTTCACAGTCTTAAGTCTCCACAGTGCAATTCCCACCAGCTGCTCTGAACTTCAAACCCGCCAGTGCAGAACTTGTATTGATCTCGATATTTCATGTTTCCGTATTTCTTCACAGGGATCACAGACGTAACACAGGGCGAAGACAGCTCTCAAAACGTCTGGTACAAACTAGTTTTTTTTTTTTTTTTACACTCTTCTACATCACAGTAATATTTCTTAAAAAAAAACAAGTAAAAAGCAGTGTCCTGCCTTACACTTTAAACGGGTAGAACAATTAGTCTTCTCTTTAGCTCTTTGCTGGACTTGAATTAGAGCCTCTCTGCCTTTTTTGCAAACAGTTTTATAATGATGAGGTGCGATCCACTGACGTACTTATGGATAATATGATAAGACCCTTATCATGTTAAATATTTTTCTGCATGAGGCCTCTTCTCCTCTTTAAAAAACAGAGACATTATGGGTTAACAAGATATCAATACAGAGAAGCTATCTTACTAAGAAGGCAGAGTAACAGCTATATGTTGCTAACATAACATGAGCTATAGAGCAGTAAAAAAGCCTGAGTGTATAATCCTTTAAGAGCAAGAACGTAGTTTTCTTCTGCGGTTTCGTACAGAGGCAAACATCTGGCACATTAAGCAGAACATCCCCTATCCATATAATCACACCTAGCTAAAAACTGATACACTGAAAGACATTTCACGAGTCTGGTAACCAGCAGAGGCATAACATGTGTACGCCACAGTATATATGAATATATGTACATGGATATCTACCACACAGGCCATAGATATAGCATAATTTCAAAGTAGAGCTCAGGGGTTACGTCCGTACATGGTACATTATCAGGTAATAAAAGATTTAAAGAAAAATTAATTTAAAGACACTTTAAAGACACACTGCTGAGCAGAACCTCTAAAAACACAGCATTTTGCTTCTCCTCACATCATTATGGCCAAGGATCAAGTCTGAAGGTGTCCACCCATATAGAACAGTCCACTGAGAAGTGTAAAGCTGTATTTTTCAGCTCTTGGCTACTTCAGTCATTTTGAAGATGAATTACTTTCCAGTCATTGCAAACGCTGGTTCTGCTCCAGCTTGGTGCTGTGAGCTCTGAGGTGACTACTGCCATTCATCCGTTCGTAACAGACAAGGGCATCAGAGATGCCTTTTAACACTCTGGTTCATCAGCCTGATGGCAGAAGACACACCCAGCTTCTCTCTTCACTGCTGAACTTACGATCCACAGGTTCGTTGTCGATATCAACAGAATACAGACGTTGTTCATAAAGTACAGACCGTATTACTTCTGTTCCGAAGGTGTTTTAGATGGCTGTACAGAGTACCCTTATTATTCAGGCGTCTTGTCTACAAACACTTCCTAAAAGCATAACATTTTATAAATACAAGATAGCGTTGGGAGGAAAAAAAACGACATCCTTCAAAAAAAAAACACAAACTAAAAATGTGACCCAGCGGGTCCAATCTAAAGAGATGGCTCCTCAGGTCAGTCTAGGATCTATGTTAGGATCCTGACTCTCACACAGAAGGAGGGAACACACACTGTAGAGGAAAGCCTTTAAGGCAAAGAGGGTACTTTTCGAGGCAAATCTTCTTTTTCTTACCTTCAAATTGCTTTTTAAAGCTTAATGACTAATGTTGTCACGGAATACTGAATACCAATGGATCTGTGTCAGCAGTCTTCTTCTAGCCCCTCACCAATCCTAGTTTTCATCCAAAGTAAAAGCCTTGATTTTAAAAACTGATGTTGTTACAGACAAGGTAATGGCACGTATTTCTGCTTTTGAGGGAAAAAAAAATAAATACGCAGCTATATGACCAGAAGGAAGAACTGGACTGAGAGAGTGTTGGTTTCAGAAGCAGTGCGTCAGCTGTGATTGACTCCGCTGCCAGCAGGGGGCGCTCTATGCATACACCTGCATGTTGCCACGCTGGGAAGGGGGTGGCGGATGCTGCTGCTGCTGCTGCTGCTGTTGCTGCTGCTGCTGCTGTTGCTGTTCAGGAATGTGCGTGAGGCCAGGCTGGTGCTGCCCCAGGGGCGTGGGGCTGGTGGTGACGTCGGACCAGTCGGAGTTAGAATGAGGAGAGGAGGAGGACCAGGGATCGGGCGACTCAGGCGAGGGGGTGAGGTAGGGGTGCTCGCTGGGTGGGTGGGCGCCGTGGCTGGGCGTGCCATCGGAGGTGGCCGTGGTGTAGCTGTGTTGAGAGGGAGGGGTGGGATATTTATCCACGGGGCTCTGCAGGGTCTGGTAAGGTGGCAGAGGCCTCTGGGCATCAGCTGGTGACTGGGTGAGCACAGCAGCTGGGTGAGCCATGTCGGGCAGCTGGTACATCATGTTCTGGACGCAATGCAGGTGCTGCTGCTGCTGCTGCTGCTGGGGCGCCTGGGTCTGCTGCTTGAGAAGCGGCTGCTGGCTGCCCGGGATCATCTGGAAGGTGACGATGGGTGGCAGCTGCTCTCGGCTCATGGTGACGTTCATGGGCGTCATCATGCCGGTGGGCATCATGGAACCGGCGCCCAGGTGGGCCTGGTGCTGGTGCATGCTGGGGTGCGAGCCACTCACCTGGTGGGGGTGCATGAGGCCGAACATCTGGCCGTATCCGGACTTAGAGAGCCCCATCCAATCGTGCTGCTGCCCCTGCCTGCCAATGGCCAGCCCGGCCTGCTGGGATAGCATCTGGCTGACAGGGGGCAGTACAGGCCCGCGGGGCGGATGCATGGTGCCTGCAGAGGAGGGGTGCATGGTGCTGGGGGAGGTCAGGAGGGGAGGGGAGGTCGTGTCGGACACGTAGGCGTGGGGCGACTCCAGGGATTCGACGGGGGACAGCGTGACCGAGCTCTCCGACAGCGGCCCCTTGCCCTCGCCGGGAGACTTCTTCCGCCGCCTGGCCTTGACGTCCTTCAACTCCTTCGCCAGCCCCGCGGCCGAGCCGGCTTTGGCCGCAGGGTTGGCGCGGCGCGTCTTCTTGCCCTGGCCGGCCTGGCGCAGGCCGAGGAAGGAGCCGTTGGAGCCGCAGACCATGGGGGAGAGCGTGGCCCCGCCCAGGTGGCCCCCCGGCCCCGCGTGCGGGCTGTGGACCAGGTTGTACTCGTCCAGGAGCCGCACGATGTCGTGGTGCATCCGCTCCTGAGCCGTGTCGCGCGGCAGCCGGTCCAGGTGGTCGGTGATGTCGCGGTTGGAGAAGTGGTCCAGCAGCACCTGCGCGGCCTCGAAGCTGCCCTCCCGGGCGGCCAGGAACAGAGGTGTCTCCTCCTGCGGAAGACCCACGAAATAAATGTGATCACTCTAACCCCCCAGGGGAAGGCAGCTTGAGCCGTTTATCCTTCCCTGCCTGGTCTAGCCCTGTACGCAGTCAACGGGAAAGTTCAGACCAGAGCTCATCATGGTCTCTGTCGTGTTTTATGCAGACCAGAAAGCACACAAATCCCTTCCCAGATGGGACACAGTCCCATCACAGGGATCACCCCGCAAGAACACGCATCCCCACTTTTACAGCTGGGTGGACTGGAGCGACCGGGTGAGGTAAAGCACCTCACTCACTGTCTGTAACAGGGACTTGAACCCACAGCCCAGCTGTACGAGACCAGAGACTTAATCATTATAACACCATACAGCCCCATCTACAGTCCAGGGCATCGTCCTGGTCTTAAAATAGAGCCGTTTCCCATTTAGTGAATCGTACGGATTCATTGGGAAGGATTTTGCAGTCCTTCCTACAGGAGAACAGCATTATACAGTAGATACAATGTGCGTATCTTTTTAAGTTTCTGAGTATTTTGAACTGTCTTGGCCGCGGGCATAAAAAAGAATGAAAGTGCCCCCCAAGTGCTCAGACGGACCCCCAAGCAGAAGGAGCCGGACCACGGGCGGGGGGCCGGAGCGGAGCTCACCTTGTTGTCCTGCATGTCTCTGTTGGCGCCGTTCTTCAGCAGCACCAGCGTAGCCTCCACGTTGTTGACCGCCGCGGCCCAGTGCAGCGCCGACTTGCCTGAGGGGACAGAGTGGTTAACCGGGCCCGGGCCAAGCCCCGCGGGCCCCCTGCCCCCCTCGCGGCCCCGCGCCCTTACCGTGGTCGTCCACGGCGTTGACGTCGGCGTGGCAGTTGATGAGCTCCTCCACCATGCCCTCCACCGCCAGCCGCGCTGCCAGGATCAGCGGCGTCGTGCCGTCGTTCATGCGCGCGTCCAGGTCCGTCGCCCGGTTCCGGATCAGGATCTATGGGGGGAGAGAAGGGAACCATGAGCTCCTGCAGTAACGGGTTCGGTCAGTCCAAGTGTGGCTGACAGTAAGGACCTCCTCTCAGCAGAGCTTCCACAGGTGTAAACAGGCAAGATGGGCTGAACGGCCTCTTCGCATTTGTAACCGATCTTATGTTCTTATGGGAATTTGTGTCCGACGAACAGCATTTCATCTGACTCCAGACTCTTCTAGAGCACTTCTCTCCCTGCTAGTTGGGGATTAGTGTTCTTTCGCCCTTGTGTCAGAATGGATATCTAAATCGATGTGTCTCACTGTGACGTGCTGTGTGACTCTGGCTGTGAGCTTAATGTGTGTGCCGGTACCTCTGTGTGTGTGTGTACGCTGGCACCTCTGTGTGTGTGCGTGTGTGGGCACTTCTGTGTGTGTGTGCTGACACCTCTGTGAATGTGTGTGTGTGTGTGTACGCTGGTACCTCTGTGTGGTTGTGTGTGGGTGTACGATGGTACCTCTGTGTGGGTGTGCATGCTGGTACTTCAGTGTGTGTGTTCTGGCCCCCCTGTGTGTGAGCACGCTGGCGCCTCTGTGTATGTGTGTGTGTAAGCTGGTACCTCTGTGTGGTTGTGTGTGTGTGTACGATGGTACCTCTGTGTGGGTGTGCATGCTGGTACTTCAGTGTGTGTGTTCTGGCCCCCCTGTGTGTGAGCACGCTGACACCTCTGTGTGTGTGCACTGGCACTTCTGTGTATCGGGCACTCAGCGCGGGGTCACTCCACATACCTGGAAGACCCCTTGTGCGTCAGCAGCCACAGCGGAGTGCAGAGGCGTGCGGCCCATGTTATCCTGCGCGTTGGCGTCCGCGCTGGCATCCAGCAGCCTCTTTGCCGCATCGGCGCGGGCGTAGCGGGCAGCCAGGTGCAGAGCAGTCTCGCCGGTGCGGTCCGTTTGGGCCAGCAGCGTGGCACCCTGGGCGATGAGGTCGGTGATGACATTGGCCGAGGGGTCGCTGTTGTCCTCATCTTCATCCAGGCTGGCCTCCGTGCCACCCACACGCAGAGACGCCAACATGAGGGGAGTGAAGCCGTCTGGGAGGGAGGGAGGACGGGGGGAACAGTCACTTCTCAGGCTCACACAGACTCGTATTTCAAGAACCCCAAGACAAACTCTGACAGATCCAAGGATATCATCATCAGACTGGTGAATGGTATATGGTTTAAATGGAACAAATATGCCTGCATGTTAGAAATCATGGTTGATTGTTTCTAGATTAAAATAGGTTTAACATTCCTAGATGTCAAAGATCAGAGAGAAGCACGACAAACACAGGCAATCTCAGTAGCTCTGCTGTAGTGACTGTGTGTGAGTCCCATGTCCCACAGCAGATGAGACCAGACAGTACAGCGTGTACGTGCAGCTTGATACCTGGCCCGCGCACGTTGACGTCCAAGCAGTCCACCTCCTGCTCAGCCTGTGGTGGGGTCAGCGCTAGTGGTGGGGTCACGCGGATGTCAGCAGCCTCAAGGTGCTGTTGGGTCCACTGTCGGCGATCGACTGGCCCCTCACCGCCCGACAGCAGTGCCTGGTCCTCTGTCTGGATGTGGCAACATGGACAAACGGACAGCTGTTAAGTTTGTGCAAGACAGCATCAGGCATTCAAAGACACAAAGTGTCTGTGGGCTGTACGGACCGTCTCTCTCTCGCCCCCAGTCTGTGGGCTGTACGGACCGTCTCTCTCTCGCCCCCAGTCTGTGAGCTGTACGGACTGTCTCTCTCTCTCGCCCCCAGTCTGTGAGCTGTACGGACTGTCTCTCGCCCCCAGTCTGTGAGCTGTACGGACTGTCTCTCGCCCCCAGTCTGCGAGCTGTACGGACTGTCTCTCGCCCCCAGTCTGTGGGCTGTACGGACTGTCTCTCGCCCCCAGTCTGTGGGCTGTACGGACTGTCTCTCGCCCCCAGTCTGTGGGCTGTATGGACTGTCTCTCGCCCCCAGTCTGTGGGCTGTACGGACTGTCTCTCGCCCCCAGTCTGTGAGCTGTACGGACTGTCTCTCGCCCCCAGTCTGCGAGCTGTACGGACTGTCTTTCGCCCCCAGTCTGTGAGCTGTACGGACTGTCTCTCGCCCCCAGTCTGTGGGCTGTACGGCCCGTCTCTCTCTCTCGCCCCCAGTCTGTGAGCTGTACGGACTGTCTCTCGCCCCCAGTCTGTGAGCTGTACGGACTGTCTCTCGCCCCCAGTCTGTGAGCTGTACGGACCGTCTCTCTCCCCCAGTCTGTGGGCTGTACGGACTGTCTCTCACCCCCAGTCTGTGAGCTGTACGGCCCGTCTCTCGCCCCCAGTCTGTGAGCTGTACGGACTGTCTCTCTCTCTCCCCCAGTCTGTGAGCTGTACGGACTGTCTCTCTCTCTCCCCCAGTCTGTGAGCTGTACAGACTGTCTCTCTCTCTCCCCCAGTCTGCGAGCTGTACGGACTGTCTCTCGCCCCCAGTCTGTGAGCTGTACGGCCCGTCTCTCTCCCCCAGTCTGTGGGCTGTACGGACTGTCTCTCGCCCCCAGTCTGTGAGCTGTACGGACTGTCTCTCGCCCCCAGTCTGTGGGCTGTACGGACCGTCTCTCTCTCTCGCCCCCAGTCTGCGAGCTGTACGGACTGTCTCTCGCCCCCAGTCTGTGGGCTGTACGGACTGTCTCTCGCCCCCAGTCTGTGGGCTGTACGGACTGTCTCTCGCCCCCAGTCTGTGGGCTGTACGGCCCGTCTCTCGCCCCCAGTCTGTGAGCTGTACGGCCCGTCTCTCGCCCCCAGTCTGTGGGCTGTACGGACTGTCTCTCGCCCCCAGTCTGTGGGCTGTACGGACTGTCTCTCGCCCCCAGTCTGTGGGCTGTATGGACTGTCTCTCGCCCCAGTCTGTGGGCTGTACGGACTGTCTCTCGCCCCCAGTCTGTGGGCTGTACGGACTGTCTCTCGCCCCCACTCTGTGGGCTGTACGGACTGTCTCTCGCCCCCAGTCTGTGGGCTGTATGGACTGTCTCTCGCCCCCAGTCTGTGGGCTGTACGGACTGTCTCTCGCCCCCAGTCTGTGGGCTGTACGGACTGTCTCTCGCCCCCAGTCTGTGGGCTGTACGGACCGTCTCTCTCTCTCTCACCCCCAGTCTGTGAGCTGTACGGACCGTCTCTCTCTCTCACCCCCAGTCTGCGAGCTGTACGGACTGTCTCTCGCCCCCAGTCTGTGGGCTGTACGGACTGTCTCTCGCCCCCAGTCTGTGAGCTGTACGGACTGTCTCTCGCCCCCAGTCTGTGAGCTGTACGGACTGTCTCTCGCCCCCAGTCTGTGGGCTGTACGGCCCGTCTCGCTCTCTCGCCCCCAGTCTGTGAGCTGTACGGACTGTCTCTCGCCCCCAGTCTGTGAGCTGTACGGACTGTCTCTCGCCCCCAGTCTGTGGGCTGTACAGACCGTCTCTCTCCCCCAGTCTGTGGGCTGTACGGACTGTCTCTCACCCCCAGTCTGTGAGCTGTACGGCCCGTCTCTCGCCCCCAGTCTGTGGGCTGTACGGACCGTCTCTCTCTCTCGCCCCCAGTCTGTGAGCTGTACGGACTGTCTCTCGCCCCCAGTCTGCGAGCTGTACGGACTGTCTCTCGCCCCCAGTCTGCGAGCTGTACGGACTGTCTCTCTCTCGCCCCCAGTCTGTGGGCTGTACGGACCGTCTCTCTCTCTCGCCCCCAGTCTGCGAGCTGTACGGACTGTCTCTCGCCCCCAGTCTGTGGGCTGTACGGCCCGTCTCTCGCCCCCAGTCTGCGAGCTGTACGGACTGTCTCTCTCTCGCCCCCAGTCTGTGGGCTGTACGGACCGTCTCTCTCTCTCGCCCCCAGTCTGCGAGCTGTACGGACTGTCTCTCGCCCCCAGTCTGTGGGCTGTACGGCCCGTCTCTCGCCCCCAGTCTGCGAGCTGTACGGACTGTCTCTCTCTCGCCCCCAGTCTGTGAGCTGTACGGCCCGTCTCTCGCCCCCAGTCTGTGAGCTGTACGGACTGTCTCTCGCCCCCAGTCTGTGAGCTGTACGGCCCGTCTCTCGCCCCAGTCTGTGGGCTGTACGGACTGTCTCTCGCCCCCAGTCTGTGGGCTGTACGGACTGTCTCTCGCCCCCAGTCTGTGGGCTGTATGGACTGTCTCTCGCCCCCAGTCTGTGGGCTGTACGGACTGTCTCTCGCCCCCAGTCTGTGGGCTGTACGGACTGTCTCTCGCCCCCAGTCTGTGGGCTGTACGGACCGTCTCTCTCTCTCACCCCCAGTCTGTGAGCTGTACGGACCGTCTCTCTCTCTCACCCCCAGTCTGCGAGCTGTACGGACTGTCTCTCGCCCCCAGTCTGTGGGCTGTACGGACTGTCTCTCACCCCCAGTCTGTGAGCTGTACGGCCCGTCTCTCGCCCCCAGTCTGTGAGCTGTACGGACTGTCTCTCTCCCCCAGTCTGTGAGCTGTACGGACTGTCTCTCGCCCCCAGTCTGCGAGCTGTACGGACTGTCTCTCGCCCCCAGTCTGTGAGCTGTACGGACTGTCTCTCGCCCCCAGTCTGTGGGCTGTACGGCCCGTCTCTCTCTCTCGCCCCCAGTCTGTGAGCTGTACGGACTGTCTCTCGCCCCCAGTCTGTGAGCTGTACGGACTGTCTCTCTCTCTCGCCCCCAGTCTGTGAGCTGTACGGACTGTCTCTCGCCCCCAGTCTGTGGGCTGTATGGACTGTCTCTCGCCCCCAGTCTGTGGGCTGTACGGACCGTCTCTCTCCCCCAGTCTGTGGGCTGTACGGACTGTCTCTCACCCCCAGTCTGTGAGCTGTACGGCCCGTCTCTCGCCCCCAGTCTGTGGGCTGTACGGACCGTCTCTCTCTCTCGCCCCCAGTCTGCGAGCTGTACGGACTGTCTCTCGCCCCCAGTCTGTGGGCTGTACGGCCCGTCTCTCGCCCCCAGTCTGTGAGCTGTACGGCCCGTCTCTCACCCCCAGTCTGTGGGCTGTACGGACTGTCTCTCTCTCGCCCCCAGTCTGCGAGCTGTACGGACTGTCTCTCTCTCGCCCCCAGTCTGTGGGCTGTACGGACCGTCTCTCTCTCTCGCCCCCAGTCTGCGAGCTGTACGGACTGTCTCTCGCCCCCAGTCTGTGAGCTGTACGGCCCGTCTCTCGCCCCAAGTCTGTGAGCTGTACGGCCCGTCTCTCACCCCCAGTCTGTGAGCTGTACGGCCCGTCTCTCACCCCCAGTCTGTGGGCTGTACGGACCGTCTCTCTCTCTCGCCCCCAGTCTGCGAGCTGTACGGACTGTCTCTCGCCCCCAGTCTGTGGGCTGTACGGACTGTCTCTCGCCCCCAGTCTGTGAGCTGTACGGCCCGTCTCTCGCCCCCAGTCTGTGAGCTGTACGGCCCGTCTCTCGCCCCCAGTCTGTGAGCTGTACGGCCCGTCTCTCGCCCCCAGTCTGTGAGCTGTACGGACTGTCTCTCGCCCCCAGTCTGTGGGCTGTACGGACTGTCTCTCGCCCCCAGTCTGTGGGCTGTACGGACTGTCTCTCGCCCCCAGTCTGTGAGCTGTACGGCCCGTCTCTCGCCCCCAGTCTGTGAGCTGTACGGACTGTCTCTCGCCCCCAGTCTGTGGGCTGTACGGACTGTCTCTCGCCCCCAGTCTGTGGGCTGTATGGACTGTCTCTCGCCCCCAGTCTGTGGGCTGTACGGACTGTCTCTCGCCCCCAGTCTGTGGGCTGTACGGACTGTCTCTTGCCCCCAGTCTGTAGGCTGTACGGAGTGTCTCTCGCCCCCAGTCTGTGGGCTGTACGGACTGTCTCTCGCCCCCAGTCTGTGAGCTGTACGGCCCGTCTCCCGCCCCCAGTCTGTGAGCTGTACGGACTGTCTCTCGCCCCCAGTCTGTGGGCTGTACGGCCCGTCTCTCGCCCCCAGTCTGTGAGCTGTACGGACTGTCTCTCGCCCCCAGTCTGTGGGCTGTACGGACTGTCTCTCGCCCCCAGTCTGTGGGCTGTACGGACTGTCTCTCGCCCCCAGTCTGTGGGCTGTATGGACTGTCTCTCGCCCCCAGTCTGTGGGCTGTACGGACTGTCTCTCGCCCCCAGTCTGTGGGCTGTACGGACTGTCTCTCGCCCCCAGTCTGTGGGCTGTACGGACTGTCTCTTGCCCCCAGTCTGTGGGCTGTATGGACTGTCTCTCGCCCCCAGTCTGTGGGCTGTACGGACTGTCTCTCTGCACCAGTTTCCATGTCTCCTACCCTCTGTTTCTTGGCCTGGGAGCCCTCTTCCAGCCAGTACTCCTTCTGATTGGGACCGATCATGCCACTGCCATCCTGTGGCTTCACCAGGTTCCTGACAGGAGAGAGCAGGCAAATGTAAGTGTCAGGTCCCTTCTACCTCCACATCTTTTTGGGACAATTTACTCACTGGGAATGAGAGCTGACAAGAATTTGTTCTGGCGTCAGTGTGAGAGGGTGAGGACTTCAGTGTGACAGTGTGAGGGCTGCAGTGTGTGAGAGGGTGAGGGCTTCAGTGTGACAGGGGCAGCAGTGTGTGAGAGGGTGAGGGCTTCAGTGTGACAGGGGCTGCAGTGTGTGAGAGGGTGAGGGCTTCAGTGTGACAGAGGCTGCAGTGTGTGAGAGGGTTAGGGCTTCAGTGTGACAGGGGCAGCAGTGTGTGAGAGGGTGAGGGCCGCAGTGTGTGAGAGGGTGATAGGGACTCAGTGCCAGAGACAGCAGGTATGGTCTGAAGTGCCTGAGCTGCACTGCACCAGCGTGTGACAGAAAGAGAGCAGCAGTACATCACAATAACCAAGACTCCTACTTCATGTCGAAGTCGTCCTGCCCCACGGGCTCACGCCTCTTGCGGTCCTTCTTGGGCAAGAAGCCGTCGGGAAACCAGAGCGCGCCGTGTTTCCGCTTCCTCTTTGCCACCAGGACACCCAGCACCAGGATCAGCAGGATGATGGCCGCAGCAACACCCAGCAGGTACAGCAGGTGCGACTGCTCTATTTTGCCAGGCTCACCTGGTAAACCAACACACTGGTATGAACCCTGACCGGCGCAGGACACACTCACACTTGACCCCGTGGTTACATTTTCTGACGCCCACATTTCAATACAGATCGTGCTGTGGTGACAGTGAACATCAAGGGTTGTAAAAAACTCCCCTGCATGTAGTCACCCCTACGCTGAGGCAATGAGAGAAGGCTTTGGAAGAATACCACCTGCTCATAAAGAAGAACCTGCAAAAATGAGGCACTCCTGAGCCAACTGAATAACCGGCACTCAAAGAGAGTGAGATCCCACAGGAGAGGAAACAGCTGATAGAATAGGCTCTGTGGGGAACTGGCCACTCCGCTGGATGCCAATTATACAATCAAACCTTGTTTTTACGGGGTTTTTTCTAACAGATGGCTTTCTTCCAAAGCCCCCTCTCTCTACCTTACACCTAGCCACGGAGGTGAAACTGGGCAAGTCCGATCATACAGTTTAGACAATAAACCTCTGCAGCCCATTCAAGAATATAAGATCCCAAGCGATACATATAGGGCTAGCCTCACTCCCAGTACTGAAACAAGCACAGGAGGCCACAAGAGGAAACTAGACGTGGATGAAATAAGACGAAGCATAGGGAACGCTGTTATTTGTTATTTCAAATTCTTCAGCTACTAAACTAACAATGAGGGCTGTCCTAGTGCCTCCTGCAGGCTGGGTGAGGCAGCTCGTGTGCCCCTGGGGAAGGCGGTGTAGATTAAGCCGGTTCAGGGACGCCAAATATGTAAGAAAAGTGGCTCTCTGAAGGCACAAGTTCTGTAGGGTTTGGGCATTTACTGAGACAATTATTAATTGTAGCAGTAAATCACAAAGTTGATTCTTTTGATGGCTTTAGAATCCAACCATGCGACATAACTCAAACAACGCGCACACACAGGTACTAATACACGAGGATACATTTATTAATACATAGAATATGCATATAAACCTAACAGATCTTATCGAGAGGGTTATCAGAATACAAAAGTTATATATTCAATCAGTTACAAAGTGTTACACATATCAAGAGGACATACGTTCAGTATATCATTCATTAAGACCGTTTCGTAAAGTGAACTTGGTTACAACTTCTACATTAGATACTCAAACAAGTACATAACTCTTAGGAATTAAATTGATATCAACTGGTTGGGATAACAATTGAATTCTCGAGCTGTAATGCATTGAAGTTGAATACTCATCCAATTTTTGGGGATTCAGATCTCCTGCAGGCACAAAGAAACAGTTGCAGGCTGTTGCTGTCCAATCCGCGCTCTCTGGCTCCGTGCCAGGCTGTGCTGTGCGGCTTGCGACGGTGCGCTGCTGATGCTCACTGTTGGCTTTAACTAGCAAAGTTTGTGCACAAGAGAAAAGATGACTGTGGGTCCCAGCAAGTCAGGAAGAGGACCGGTTCGTTCCTGATGAAGAGATTGTTCTGAATAGTAATTCAGCTGTCCACAGTTCCGACCTGTTCACGAGGCCTGCTGCTGGTTACTCTCTGGTAACCTCCACTCTAGACTCTTAGAACAAAGGAAAGTTCTGGCACTCGGACACACTGGCCGTTCCGTGGTTGTCCGGGCTGAGTCTCAGGATGGTCAGGAGGCACGCTGCGAGAATGTCCTGCCCTTGGGATTCTCCTTTGAATTCCCTTTAGAATTGTTGAATCTGAATCTGAATCTTGTTGAATCTGAATCTGAATCTGAATCTCACAGGCTCTCTGTGTTGCCTGTTTTTACCTGGAGGAACTTCAGCTCATTGATTGGCTGAAAGTTCCATGGGCATCAGAGTCCCACGTGGGTTACTCGGCCCTACTGATTGGTTGATCAAGGTGAGATATGAGTCACTTAGTCCTGACACTTAGTAATGCAGTCCAGATGTCCAACTGGCACTCCCTAGACAGATAGGCGCCAATGGGTGACCATTGATCATGATAGCCAGGCTTAGCTAAGTGCATCCCCCTTTGGGAGCTGTCCTTGGACCTTAAATCACCTTGCATGAATGGTTTCTCTGTGGCTGCACCACAGAGATGAACAGAGAAATGAGGCCTAATTTGGGAAAGCTCAGAAACACTTAATTCTGCCTTATTATTAAGCCTCGCCGCTACATATCCCCCCTTTTTGAAGGTCACGAGGTCCTGAGGCATTGTTGCCTTCAAAACAAAACAGAGTTAAGTGATGTCCCTTGCCATTAGAACATTAATCTTAAATGTCTACATTACTCCTCGAGAATTCATACCAGAACCAGCATTGGATACAAACAGGATGAATAACATCTGGAGTATGTATAAACACGGTAGGAGACATTATCTCAGTCTAGGAATTACACATCAGGAAGTTCACTGTCAATATCTGATACCTCTGTGGTAGATATTTGGGGAGAAGTCACTTCCTTTCTTTTGACATGCTACCTTTGACTCATTCATGCTACCCGGAGTACATCTTGATGTGAGAGTACATCATTCAGAGTACACTGTCAGTCATGATCCAGCTACCCGGCAGCAGTGTTACAATAACACCAGTTCCTGTTCCCAGCCCCCCCATAAACCACAACACCTGTGTTGGGTATCTGCTAGGGTGGTTTGGAGGTTTGTTCCATTAACGCAAACTAACTACCTGTACCTCTTCAGGGCTTACTGTTTCTTGGATTTCTATCCAATTGAATAGTGTGGCACCTGAAGGCATCTTAGACCTCAAGTTTGGTCTTATATTGTCTGGTTCCAGACCGTACAGTGTTAAGTTACCATGCTGTACTATGGCCTCCTCGGGAACTTACAGGAAAACTATTGGTTAGATAGCTGCATTGTGGTAGCTGTATCATGCCCGTCACAAGTCATAGTGTCAGTTAAATGTGGTGTGCTGACCAGCCATTTACTTCCCACCTGCTCTTCATGGGGTTCATTAACCTCCCTCTGCTCATTAGTAGCTTTACACCCTTCATTGGTGAATCGTTTAGACACAGCCAATGGATAGCTTTGGTAGCCATACCCATCTCAAGATTTGGAACCGAATTCAATCTTGGTTTGCCTTCTGGGTGAGCTATGAGCGATGGGGTTAATGTCACATACTCCTCTACTGAGAAGAGTGGAATCAAGTGGGTTGGGAATTGTGCCATGGCTAGACTGGCTACAGTGGCACTAAACTCCCTTAACAGGTCTTGTGTCAACATTCTGGCCTGTTGCACACAAGCATAAACCCACTGTATAACACCAACAATCATGTCCACTGTTTGGGGAATAAGATTTAACCCTGTTGCATAGGAAGTTGCCTGTAGGGTTTTCCCTAAGCTTTCCAACTTTTGCTGCTGTTGATACAGTCTGTCACTACCCTCTGGCATCTCTGACACCTGCCTTCTTGGGGCAGTCAGGGTGAGAGTGCCAGTAGCACACAAACCTACCAGAAATAGCAAATGCACAACAGTGGTGGCAGCAATCAGTCCTCCCAAAAGTCTTTTCGGGTGGCTGATCCCAGTCATCTCCTTCTGAGTGACTGTTGCCTTTCTAAGCTGGCGCAGCATGTACATGGTGTCTTTCTCAGTATGCCCTGTGGCATCTTGGGCACCAACATCCTGCAAATCTGGGGAGATCTGACGCAGCGGCTGATGCTGCTCCTCCGTTTCCAGGGCATCTGCTTTTTCGATTTGTTCATGCCTGTGCTCTAGTAACCCTGCAGGGGGCGGTGCAGCGGTGGAGCATGCCTGACCCTCGGCTGAGTGGTCATCTGGAGCACCTGAGTGATCTGGGATTGTTACCCCATTCTCACTGTTCAGGTCCACCCTGCACACTTCCTGATTGAGGAATCCCTCTATTGGCATGTTTACAATCGTTCGCTGGGCGTGGGTGTAGGACACCTGCTCGCTCCCCCCTTCCCTCGCTAGGGGTTCAGGGAGCTGCCCCAGCACTGGGATAGCTAGTTCACTGTCTTTGAACTCACTATCACTCACCAGGCCCATGTCAGTGCAGGCGGGGATTCTGACACCCCTCTTTGCGATGTCCTGCACTGGCAGGCGGGTGGCTTGACCATCCAGCTCCAGTCTGGCTGAACCACTGTTGGTCAGACTCAGACTGACAAACTGAGCTGGTGGCTGTAAGAAAACCGTCTCGGCTTTCATTCCCTGTCCCTTCCTGGGGACTGGGTGTGTTGGCAACCCTGCCGTTGAGGCAGGAACAATCAGGTCAGTCTCACTCACTACCTGGTAGTTGTGAGAAATAATATTACCTGACTGCAGGTTCCCTGGGTCACAGCAGAGGGAATCGGCATCTGGGATCAGGTGTGTCCACAGCGCAGTAGTCTCAGCGTCCAGCTGGACCTCCTGTCTAACCTGTGAATGTTGCACTAGGGGCACCTGGCGGTGGCCCTGCGACAGCTGCTCAAGCAGATCCTCACTAATAGAGGACCTCTCAGGGCCAAGGGTGAGGGCTACATCACCAACCTGGTCTCCTGCCATCTGGATCCCTTCCACCACTGCGGGGTGGTGTTCCTGAACCCTCTTGGGTGCCAGGGTGCACAGGGAAAGCTCCTTCTCATCGCCATGTGGGGAGATCTGCTCCTCTTTAGGGATGTAGAAGGGGTGTGCTTTACCTGGTGGATCAGGCGGCTGCTCGGAGCACCGCTCCTGTGGCAGGGAGGCTGTTGTGACCTCAGCCGGGACACGACTTCCCTGTATATCTGGGGAACAAGGAAATATTTTTATTTCTTGTCCAGAGGGAACGGAAGGAATCTTCACATAGGCTTCTGTGTTCGGTGGGCACTGTGTGAGCACAGTCTGCCTCTTGGCCCCCCTTTCCTTCTGTACAGAAGGCTTAGGAGCCTTGACCTTTTTCCACACTTTGCCTTTCTGGTGATCCACCAAAGGTTCCTCTCTGAGTCGCATGCCCTTTTCTTTTTCTACCCGTTTGAGCTTGCCGTGTGACATCAAACACCTTTCAACCTCAGTGTCAATCAGTGTCTCACTGGGTAAGACATCTCCCATGGCAGCCTTGAGGTAAAAGCTTCTTGCTTTTCCTCTGCGTTTTACTGCCTGCTCTGTGACTTCAGGGGTGGAGTCAGCACTCACTTGGGAGTGGCTGACCTTATCCAGGCAGGAACCATTCCGCTCAATCAGATAGACTGAGGGAGGGAGAGGGGGCGGGTCTCCGCCTCCTCCAGTGGAGAGTATCAGCTCATTCACGCTTCCGGCAGCCTTGGGGAGCGGTTGTCCCTGTCCTAATAAAGCTTGTTCAAGCCTGGCCAGGCGGGCGGCTACTGAATCCTTTTGTTCAGCCTTTTCTAGCCCTTTCCCTCCCCCGGTGTTCTCATGGCACTTAGGACGCTGGGTGCGGTCCTGTGTGAGTGCTTTGGAACGGGGCTTAGCCAGCTCAGGAGCCTGTGCTCCTTCGAGCAGGGGGGAATTAACCCTGCTGGCTCTGACGGCGAACACAGTCGCTTTAGCAGCTTTTTGCTCAGAGCGACTTTGGACATCATACTCCCAGGCTTTCTGCACGAATCTCTTAATATCAGTCATTTTCATGGTCTGTGCATCTGTATGCATTAAGATCATCTTTCTGACTGACGGGTGGAGATTCGCAATGAATAAACCATTGAAATGTGTGTTCTCTTCGCAACCCTCATCATTTCGCCCTGCAAAATAAGTTCGTCTAAGTCTCTCGTAATATTCGCGAGGGGACTCTGCTCTCTCGTGCTTAATGTTAAGAGCGGCGGCTATCGCAGCAGTCGGGTCAATAAACGCACTGTATTCTTCGATAAGTGCTTGACAAAGCTGCTCAAAGTCATTACAGACTTTCTTCATCTGCCTAGCCATCCACTCATGTACAGCTCTGCTGGTAGTTTTCCTGACAAGAAACACTTTCTCCTGTTCTGTGGCGTTTGGCAGGTACTGCAGGTTATACCTGAGGTCCTGAATATAACTCTCGATATTATTCTCTGACACTGCGGGGTCAAATCTCTCTATGTCCTTCGCTAGCTCTCTCAGAGAATGGAGGTTTATTCTCCTAGCTTCTCCGCTGACGGAGATATGGAAGAGATCGTGGTCAGACCTGTCGCTGCTAGAGAGAGTGCTTAATAGCGACTCGAATTCAGACCTTTTTGCAACCATCGTTAAACTTAAAGAGTATCACTTTTAAGTACGAAATCACAGTTTTACCACAGAAAACCACAAGATCCAGTATGCAATCAACCCGGTAGATTGCAAAAGATCACAAAACAATCAAGCACTGCTTAAAGAGCAAGGGGAACTTTTTTCCTTTCGGCTTTCAGCACACTGTATTGTCGTGTATGAAACCCGCGGCGTTTTATATTGAATTATTCCGCTTGGTTGACTCATTTCAGTCTTGCCACGCCCACCCAGGGACGCCAAATAATGTAGATTAAGCCGGTTCAGGGACGCCAAATATGTAAGAAAAGTGGCTCTCTGAAGGCACAAGTTCTGTAGGGTTTGGGCATTTACTGAGACAATTATTAATTGTAGCAGTAAATCACAAAGTTGATTCTTTTGATGGCTTTAGAATCCAACCATGCGACATAACTCAAACAACGCGCACACACAGGTACTAATACACGAGGATACATTTATTAATACATAGAATATGCATATAAACCTAACAGATCTTATCGAGAGGGTTATCAGAATACAAAAGTTATATATTCAATCAGTTACAAAGTGTTACACATATCAAGAGGACATACGTTCAGTATATCATTCATTAAGACCGTTTCGTAAAGTGAACTTGGTTACAACTTCTACATTAGATACTCAAACAAGTACATAACTCTTAGGAATTAAATTGATATCAACTGGTTGGGATAACAATTGAATTCTCGAGCTGTAATGCATTGAAGTTGAATACTCATCCAATTTTTGGGGATTCAGATCTCCTGCAGGCACAAAGAAACAGTTGCAGGCTGTTGCTGTCCAATCCGCGCTCTCTGGCTCCGTGCCAGGCTGTGCTGTGCGGCTTGCGACGGTGCGCTGCTGATGCTCACTGTTGGCTTTAACTAGCAAAGTTTGTGCACAAGAGAAAAGATGACTGTGGGTCCCAGCAAGTCAGGAAGAGGACCGGTTCGTTCCTGATGAAGAGATTGTTCTGAATAGTAATTCAGCTGTCCACAGTTCCGACCTGTTCACGAGGCCTGCTGCTGGTTACTCTCTGGTAACCTCCACTCTAGACTCTTAGAACAAAGGAAAGTTCTGGCACTCGGACACACTGGCCGTTCCGTGGTTGTCCGGGCTGAGTCTCAGGATGGTCAGGAGGCACGCTGCGAGAATGTCCTGCCCTTGGGATTCTCCTTTGAATTCCCTTTAGAATTGTTGAATCTGAATCTGAATCTTGTTGAATCTGAATCTGAATCTGAATCTCACAGGCTCTCTGTGTTGCCTGTTTTTACCTGGAGGAACTTCAGCTCATTGATTGGCTGAAAGTTCCATGGGCATCAGAGTCCCACGTGGGTTACTCGGCCCTACCAGTCCCTGATTGGTTGATCAAGGTGAGATATGAGTCACTTAGTCCTGACACTTAGTAATGCAGTCCAGATGTCCAACTGGCACTCCCTAGACAGATAGGCGCCAATGGGTGACCATTGATCATGATAGCCAGGCTTAGCTAAGTGCATCCCCCTTTGGGAGCTGTCCTTGGACCTTAAATCACCTTGCATGAATGGTTTCTCTGTGGCTGCACCACAGAGATGAACAGAGAAATGAGGCCTAATTTGGGAAAGCTCAGAAACACTTAATTCTGCCTTATTATTAAGCCTCGCCGCTACAGCGGGTACTTACTTCTGACGCTGACCACAGGGTAGGACAGCGGGGCCTTGAGAGACTGCGCAGCGATGTAAGAGGCGGCCAGGCTGGTGTTGGTAAAGCAGTCATCGGAGCTCTGCACACACTGGCGGTTGTCGATCTCCATGTGCACTTCCGAGCTGCAAAGAGGCACACCGTTACCCACAGTCCACTAGGTGGCGGCACACTCAACCCGCTGCCAGCAGAGCCCGAGGCGGCAGCAAGGCTTTCACAGACCGTTATTTTCAAACGGTCGCTCCAGGGCTTCTTCCACAGCTGAATTTCAAGTGTGCTGAACAAATACTTCTATAAACGGACCTGAGCTGATTACGCCAATATATCAGGTCACCCTCTCGCGTAGACGTGCTCTGTTACCATATGAACTCTTCAGCACTGGTTTGGTCGTGGTTACTCAAAGCAGCAACACATGAGGACGACAATCTGCACTGTTCGGTGCTTTCTCCCATTACTCCGGGCTCACACGCGTCAACACGCAGCAATAATTCAAAATGAGCCAAATCTGGACTTGAGGGCCTATTTGAAAACATTCCGTCGACGGCGGCGGGACAGGGGCACCGGTGCGGGCCTCACCCAATGATCTCCTTCCCCAGCTCCCGCCGCGCCAGCGAGCGCCTGCCCCTGCGCTGCCCGCTGACCGCCCCCTCCTTGCCGAAGTAGGGGAAGACCATGAGCTGCCCCTTCTCGTCCTTCTTGACGCGCAGGTTGGTGCGCAGCAGCGTGCCCAGGGAGCGCAGGAAGCCGCGCAGGTCCCCCAGCAGCTCGCTGGGCTGCAGCAGCACCACCAGCACCAGTGTGCCGTCGGCGATGCGCTCGGGGGTGTCGGCGGCGCAGTCCAGCCCGTCCCAGCCGCACTCCTCCGTGTTGCAGCCCTGGTTGCAGTGCCCGTTGGCGTAGTGGTCCGCGCAGTACTTGTCGTACCTGCAAGGGGGAGGGAGACGTGAGCCCGTGAGCAAACGGCGGCAGGGGTGGGAATTTCGGGGACGCAGCCGGCAGGGGAGGGGGGAGGTACCGGGAACGGCGGCGGCGCGGCGCCACTCACTTGCACGTGCTGCCGGCGTTCTGGCACTCGAAGCCGTCGAACAGGCACGTGGCGGTGTTGCAGGCCTCGTCGCAGCGCCCGTTCTGGAAGAGCTCCCAGCAGGGCAGCGCGGCCGTGCAGTTCTCCCAGGGCCGCGGCCAGCGCAGGGAGCAGTCGCCCCCGTCCCACTCGCACTCGTGGGTGTTGCACTGCGGGTCGCAGATCTCGTCCCCGGCCCTGCCCGGGCACTCGGCGAAGGGGCAGGAGGGCGGGGGGGGGCGGGTGGGCGCGGGCGCGGGCGCGGGCACCTCGCAGTGGCGCCCCGTGAGGCGCGGCGGGCACTGGCACTGGTAGTAGGGCGGCAGGGGGTCCCCGAGACAGATGCCCCCGTTCTGGCAGGGCCAGCGGGAGCAGCCCAGGGGCGTCTCGCAGTGCGGCCCCGTGAACTCCGGGGGGCACTGGCAGCGCGGGCCGGCCGCCGTCTGGACGCACTCCTTGCGGTTCTGGCAGCGCAGCCGAGAGCAGGGGTTCCTCTCCACGTGGGTGCAGTTGCTCCCCGAAAACCCCTTGCAGTAAGACAGGCAGACAATCAGTACCAGAAACGGGGGTGAGCTGGCAGTCATACCCCCGGGACACTGAATGGGCACAGAATGATGGCAGCCAGCCCCAGCCCTGCATGTCGCAGCAGGGAAACAGTACGACAGCAGCGACAACGACAGAGGGGAAGAAAGCCGGGTACCATGAAATACACACATGCTGTCAAAAGTGTGGCTGCTGCATGAAAGGCCACTGGGGCTTAGTACTATTTAACCCCCTGACCCCCTAATAGTTTAACCCCCCTATCCTAATAGTGAAAAACAGCAAATCTGACTTCAGCAGGCTCAAATACGATGTGAAAGTGAGCATGACCAACAGACAGCAGTGTGCAAGGCTGAAGCTATCAGACCGAATGCCTGTGTGATGTGCAGCTGTGATTGCTAACAAGATGAGTGAAACCTGCATGACCTGTAGTCTGTCACACACACACACACACATCTGTCAGTAGTTTAGGCTGATATCTTGGTATCTCTAACCCAAGTGCCTCCCTAACTGTAACCACCTGCGTACTTGCACTTTGCCATCATGAAGCTGGTACAAAGCTGGGCAGCGATGCCCCATACAGTATGTGCATGAAATGAACCTGATCACAACACAAAATCTGATTTCCAGGATGCACCTTGAAAAGTACTGGATTTACCTGAGCGGCATCCTTCGAGCCTCTTTCCATTCGGCAGCATGAGAACAATACAAGGTCACGTTAGAGCAGTGCCACTGATCTCAGCACCCACCCCCAATGCCAACCCAGCGGGTGTTTCCTGGTGCAAATCCCCGAGCAACAGCTGCTCAGGAAGGTCAGACCCCTGTAATCAGCCCCGGGCCCGCACCAACGCAAACGCGGCTGTGTGTCAGGAGAGGCGCGGGGGAGTGCGCTCACCGGGCGGCAGTGGCAGCTGTATCCATGTGGGGTCCCGATGGCCATCCTGCAGGTCCCGCCGTTCTGGCACGGCTCCAGCTGGCACAGGTCCAGCATGGCCTCGCAGCGCCGCCCTGGCGTCGCGCGCGAGAGGGGGAGAGGGTCAAAGACAGGCGGGCAGAGCGGAGACCAGCTCACACCTGCTGCCAGGTGTTGTGGAGCGGTGTGTGTTATAACAGCGGAGCTGTGCAGCAGTGTGTGTTGAGAAGTGAAGTTACGCAGCAGTGTGTGTTGAACGGCGGATTGTGCAGCAGTGTGTGTGGGTGGAGTTGTGCAGCAGTGTGTGCTGAACGGCAGTTTGTGCAGCAGTGTGCGTTGAACGGCAGATTGTGCAGCAGTGTGCGTTGAACGGCAGATTGTGCAGCAGCTTGCGTTGAATGGCAGATTGTGCAGCAGTGTGTGTTGAACGGCAGATTGTGCAGCAGTGTGTGTTGAACAGCGGAGTTGTGCAGCAGTGTGTGTTGGTGGAGTTGTACAGCAGTGTGTGTTGGTGGAGTTGTACAGCTGTGTGTGCTGAACGGCAGTTTGTGCAGCAGTGTGTGTTGAACGGCAGATTGTGCAGCAGTGTGTGCTGAACGGCAGATTGTGCAGCAGTGTGCGTTGAACGGCAGATTGTGCAGCAGCGTGCGTTGAATGGCAGATTGTGCAGCAGTGTGTGTTGAACGGCAGATTGTGCAGCAGTGTGTGTTGAACAGCGGAGTTGTGCAGCAGTGTGTGTTGGTGGAGTTGTGCAGCAGTGTGTGTTGGTGGAGTTGTGCAGCAGTGTGTGCTGAACGGCAGATTGTGCAGCAGCGTGCGTTGAACGGCAGATTGTGCAGTGTGTGCTGAACGGCAGATTGTGCAGCAGTGTGTGCTGAACGGCAGATTGTGCAGCAGCGTGCGTTGAATGGCAGATTGTGCAGCAGTGTGTGTTGAACGGCAGATTGTGCAGCAGTGTGTGTTGAATGGCAGTGTCCTCTTGTCCACTCTGTCCCCCAGGAGAGCTCACCAGTGTATCCCAGGCGGCAGCGGCACTGGTAGTCATTGGCGAGCTGCACGCAATCCAGGCTGCCAGTGGGGTCACAGGGGTTGGACAGGCACTCGTTCACATCGCCTTCACAGTGTTCCCCCTCAAAGCCTTTCGGGCATGAGCAGGTGTACCCTCCAATGCCGTCATTACACTGACCCCCGTTGAGGCAGCGAGGCATCCTTGAGCTGGGATCAGGGGCGCAGTCGTCAAAGTTGATCTCGCACTGCAGGCCTGAGAGCACACACACATTAAGCCACAAAGACTTTAACCTGCGACGTGAAGGTGAGCACACGGTCATGTGGTCAAACTGTCCTTCATAAGATCCTTCCGAAGACAAAATCCAAAACGTGACGTGCATCCTGCGCCTCTTCCCCATCTCCCCCCAACTCTCCCCCCCCCCCCTCCGTGTGCGCCTCCCCCTTGCCCTTGCTCACCGCTGGTGCCTGGCGGGCAGGAGCAGGTGTAGTGGTTCACCAGGTTGATGCAGGTGCCCCCGTTCAGACAGGGCTGAGACTGGCACTCGTCCACATCGTACTGGCAGTTCACCCCCTGGAAGCCCGGCTGGCACTGCGGGTTCGGGCACAGAGAGAGAGAGAGAGAGAGAGACTCATTCACAGAGCAGAACAGTAGAGGAGCTGACCTCTGTATCTCCGCTGTTACGCCAGCCACTGTGCTATAATCTCCACACTTCACACGTGCGGCACCTGATTGCTAAACCAGGTCACGGCAAAACCCGAGAGTTTAGAGCGATTTTGAAAAATTCCTAAGATAACCACGGATTTTCAGAGCCACAATGAGCGTAGGCGCCTGGTGAAGAAACCGAATGAGCAGAATCCAGAGACGGATATTGACTGGATTGATTTTTAGTCCAAAAAGTGTTTACTGAGGTCAACGAATTGCATGTAAACATTTCAACAATGCTGCATTATGCTTCCTCCCGCCCTCTCATCCCACCCCTCCCTCTCACTCACACGTCTTCCTAGGACGCCAGCAGTCACACAAATGTGCCCTGGAATAATTATGCATCAGTTCCAAAATCACCGCCAGTTTTGCGCGCGGGGAAGCTCCCCTGCAGACGCGTGAAACGTCTCTGCCTGCAGCGCGACACTTTCTCCCCGAGGAGCTACCCCCTTCGTCCTCGCTCTGTGCCTCCGGAGGGTGGCTCACCTGGCAGGAGTAGCCCTTGGGGTTGTGGATCTCCACGCAGGTGGCGCCGTTCTGGCAGGGGTTCGAGGTGCACTCCTGCACGTCCACCTCGCAGTAGCTGCCCGTGTAGCCGGCCTGGCACTGGCAGTGGTGGGTGTTGCCCGTGGTCATGCACTTCCCCTGGTTCTTGCACACGCTGCTGACCGCCACACCTACGGACAGGGGGCGAGGACGAGGAGGATGAGCGATCCGGGTCTCCCCCGCCCCGATCTGGAACGTCACTCTGCGTCAACAAGACGATCTGTACAGGAGGGCTACTTAAACCCCGAACGGGAGAGATCTAGTCTATTCACTCATCACTTTCCTCAGCGAGACCACGGAGGAGAAATGTAAAGACCAGCAGAGGTACCGGGATACAGTTTATCAGTCACAGATGGAGAACTCAAATCACGAGAAGTCATTGTAACATGGCGCAATGGCGCATGGCCTCACGGGGAATATCGCATTACGTTGGGTCACCCGTACCAAACAACGATACTGCCACAAAGGAGAGAATCCAGACGTTTTCTTGACCCGAAGGGGATGTCATTCCGCGACACAGTTCTGTGGAGACTCG
The DNA here is from genome assembly GCF_059453375.1 of Lepisosteus platostomus. Classification (NCBI taxonomy): domain Eukaryota; kingdom Metazoa; phylum Chordata; class Actinopteri; order Semionotiformes; family Lepisosteidae; genus Lepisosteus; species Lepisosteus platostomus. The sequence continues at coordinate 32,225,542 of NC_142621.1, forward strand.
ACTGGCATACTTAAAATTCTCCAAGGTCAAACCAGCTCAGGGGGACCCTCCCAAGGTCAGCGGCAATACAAGGTCCCCGAGATACAAGCCACATTTAAACTGAGGGGACACTCAAAACATCAGGTGGGACGGACGCTCCTTCACGCAGAGGAATATAAAAGATCTGGAACCGACGCCTTCATCCTGCGTCCGAAACTGAATCTGTGGGAACCTCTGTGAGAGAACTTGATGCAAATGAGCAAGATGGGCCACGGGGTGTCTCTCAGCTGTGACCTTTCCTACGCTCTTATGTGCAAACCGTTCTGCAGTGGGAAGTCTCCCTTCCACCTCCTGTAACAAGGGGCTCTGACAGGCAGGGGTGGCAGAGAAACCAGGGTCGGGGACCTCACCTCTGCTCTTGGCCACGTCTTCGCAGGACATCATGGGCACGTCGCAGTAGGACCCAGTCCAGCCCACGGGACACCTGCAGCTCCAGTCGGTGCCCTTCTGCACACAGGTGCCCCCGTGATTGCACTTGGGGTCTTTACACAGGTCCATGAGAGTCTGCGGAAAAGGAGAGGTGATATTAACAGACAATGAAGCACAGGAGCAGCCCGCCCTCTTCAAAACCATAGCCAGAAATAAAAATGACATGTTTGCTGTTCACTCAGCAGTTCAACAGACATATAAATGCAAATGCTATTTGACTGAATCCCACTGCAGGAGCTTGTTCCAAGATGCCCAAGAGGAGAAGTGCTGGCCTAAATTCCAAAGTGGGCGTGAGGCGTTCAGATCAAAGGCACTGTTGCCATAGTACCTGGAACAGTGTGCTGTACACACACAGAAGGCACGGAAGACCCACAGAGCTCCTTCAACACCGCGTTCTGTTGCTGAACGAGCCGCCTTTCATCAACAAGTTGATGATCAGTCCTTTTCCATTTCACATAATTAAACATATCATATGTTTAGCATGCGTCATGACGTGAATGACTTCAGCTACAACTTAAAAAGACTTTAAATGATTTAGAGAACAACTGAACTGAAAAACACAAAAAGTAATAAATAAACAGTGCACATTCATTAGAATTTTAGGAAAGGGGCCAACAATTTTAATTATGTGGCTTTCAGAGCACCTTCAACTGCAAACAAGCACTTCAGAAGAAATGCAGTGCAACATTAATTCTCAGCTTAAGCAGCTCTAGTTCACTGGGTTGTTGTCACCCTGCAGTATCCCACCTCAGGCATTCTTTTCCTGCACATCCAGCTGTCCAGACTAACTCTCAGTAGGCCCCTGTCTGAACGTTCAGATTGACAAATTCTGAACTCACCCAGGGAATACAAGAGCCCACATGCTGTACATAAAAGTTATTCTGCTTTCCTGGAAGCAGAGTCAGTATTAAATATTAGGACAAATGCAATATGACAGTGAATAAACAAGAGGGTTAAGCATGACAGCATATGTCATCAACACAAAAGTCCAGGATAGCCCTTTCCTTTCATTCAAATTTAGAAATGAGGCGATAATGTGACCCTCTAACAGAAACTGGAGTTGGGGTGCCTGTTGGGCCGAGTCCAGTAACTACACAGGCACACAGACTCTGACAGGAGGGGGGTCTGGGAGCGGGCGGCAGGTGTTCACCCCTGACCTGGCAGTTCTTGCCGGTATAGCCCACCGGACAGGAGCATCGATAGGACCCCAGGCCGTCCGTGCAGGTGCCTCCATTCCGACAGGGGTGCGAGTCGCACTCGTTGATCTTGTACTGGCAGAAGGTTCCGGAGAAACCGGGTCGGCATCTGCAGGTGAAGCTGTTGATGCCGTCGATGCAGGTGCCATTGTTGAGACAGGAGCTGCCAAAGAGAGAGACAGACCAGGTCACACAACACAGAAAGATACAGGGATCTGAAGAGTCACATAGAGACACAGACTGGGTCACAGAGCACTGACAGACACAGGGATCTGAAGAGTCACACACACTGAGAGACACAGACTGGGTCCCAGAGCACCGACAGACACAGGGATCTGAAGAGTCACACACACTGAGAGACACAGACTGGGTCACAGAGCACTGACAGACACAGGGATCTGAAGAGTCACAAAGAGACACAGACTGGGTCACAGAGCACCAACAGACACAGGGATCTGAAGAGTCACACACACTGAGAGACACAGACTGGGTCACAGAGCACCGACAGACACAGGGATCTGAAGAGTCACACACACTGAGAGACACAGACTGGGTCACAGAGCACCGACAGACACAGGGATATGAAGAGTCACACACACTGAGAGACACAGACTGGGTCCCAGAGCACCGAAAGACACAGGGATCTGAAGAGTCACACACACTGAGAGACACTGACTGGGTCACAGAGCACCAACAGACACAGGGATCTGAAGAGTCACACACACTGAGAGACACAGACTGGGTCACAGAGCACCGACAGACACAGGGATCTGAAGAGTCACACACACTGAGAGACACAGACTGGGTCACAGAGCACCGACAGACACAGGGATCTGAAGAGTCACACACACTGAGAGACACAGACTGGGTCACAGAGCACCGACAGACAGGGATCTGAAGAGTCACACACACTGAGAGACACAGACTGGGTCACAGAGCACCGACAGACATAGGGATCTGAAGAGTCACATAGAGACACAGAGACCTGGTCACAGAGCACTTACAGAAACACAGATCTGAAGAGTCACACACACACACAGAGACCTGGTCACACTGTACTGACAGAAACACAGATCTGAAGAGTCACACACACACACAGAGACCTGGTCACAGAGCACTTACAGAAACACAGATCTGAAGAGTCACTCACACACACACACACACACACACACACACACACACACACATACACAGACCTGGTTACAGAGCACTTACAGAAACACAGATCTGAAGAGTCACACACACACACAGAGACCTGGTCACACTGTACTGACAGAAACACAGATCTGAGGAGTCACACACACACAGCGAGACCTGGTCACAGAGCACTGACAGGAATGTAAGACGTTTAAATATGACCTGGTTCAGGCACGGCTTCAGAGGAAACGCATTTGCACTACAGACGCCAGTCCCCTACCTCAATGTGCACTCAGGGATGTTGTTCTCGCAGTGGATGCCATTGAACCCGGGCACACACTTGCACACGTAGCTGTTGACGTAGTCTTTGCACGTGGCGCCGTTCCGACAGGGGTTGCTGGCACACTCGTCCACTTCCGCCTGGCAGCGGTCGCCGTGGAAACCCGGCAGGCAGCTGCAGGAGAAGCTGTTGACCTTGTCGATACAGGAGCCTCCGTTCTGACAGGGGCCTGGGAAAAAAAGGACACACGCATCAGCACACGGGATCCTGGGGGAGCGCGGCTCTCACTCTGGTGTCCGGTGTAGGTGCACGACAGCTGCAGCGGTCAAGCAAGGCAGGATGGGAGTGGACGCTCTGGTCACCTCAGTCACAGAAAAGATAGCCGGCAGGTGCCGGGGGTCTGTGGCTGAGGATCTGCGCCTGTGGCTGGAAGGCTGCCGGTTTGGATCCCACGGCTGGCAGAGGAATCCTACTCCGCTGGGCCCCTGAGCAAGGCCCTTCACCCCAACTGCTCCAGGGGTGCCGTATAAAAAGCTCTGACCCCCAGCTTCTCTCCCCGTCTGTGTGTCTCATGGAAAGCCAGTTGGGGTATGCGAAAAGACAAATTCCTAATGCAAGAAATTGTATATGGCCAATAAAGTGATCTTATTTTATCTATCTTATCTCTTAGCCAGATTCTCTGAAATAGCGGCACAGCCATCACCTGTTAGGCAGGCTGCTGAGGGCGACAGCGACCTTGACCGCACCCCCAGAGGCAGCCTTGGGCAGAACGGGTTATGCCTCAGCTAGAGAACGCCAAGGGGCTGGCTGTGTCTAACTGCACGAGTGTGAGAAGCGCCTCAGAGCAAGGGCTTGACACAGGGCAGAAACTGGGACGTGTTTCAGAAGCAGCACATGGAGCCAAGGACCTGCAATGGCAGGGGTCTGTGGGAGGGGGCGCTGATTTGAGTTTGCCCAACAGGAGACGTTGTGCTTAAAGAGGAACTTTCACTCTTCTTACAGAGTTTACAGAGTTTACAGAGTTTCCGTCTCATTCTGGCGCTTCGCAGTTTAACGGCGCAGTCCTCCGTGACTGGGCTCCCATAACCTGACCCATTGTAGGTCAGGAGCGTACATTCTGCCTGTAGGGTACAATCTTTTCATCTGATTGCCTTTTTTTTTATTCTCGGGCTATAATGTAATCACACCATAATCAGAACTGCTCATATGTGGTGTTGACCATGAAAGGGCAAAGAGTTGGGTACAGACGGGTTTGACCGGCTGTGTGTGGACGGGCACTCACTGGGCGTGCAGTCGTCAATGTTGGTCTCGCAGTTGGGCCCGCTGTAGCCCTGCCGGCACTGGCACTGGTAGCTGCCCAGAGTGTTCTTGCACTGGGCGCCGTTCTGGCAGGGCCTTGAGACGCACTCGTTGACATCCTGCGTGCACTGCTGACCTGCAAACACCCACAGACGCGCAACAGCACGTGAGCAGACCCCTCGCCGCCATTTCCTGTGTCCACACACACACCTCGTCACAGTTCTTACAGGCCCCTCACAGGCGCAAAGACGTGTCTGCAGGACCTCGCCCTCTTCCGTCTCGTTCGCACGCACGCACACACTTCGTCGCAGTTCTTACGGGCCCCTCACAGGCGCAAAGACGTGTCTGTAGGACCACGCCCTCTTCTGTCTTGTTCTCACACACGCACACACTTCGTCGCAGTTCATACGGGCCCCTCACAGGCACAAAGACGTGTCTGTAGGACCGAGCCCTCTTCCGTCTCGTCCACACACACGCACGCACACACACGCACGCCAAGACGTTCATCATACCCACCTTGCCAGCCGCTGCCACACAGGCAGGTGTAGCTGGTATAGTCGGCAGACTCCTGGCAGATCCCTGCATTTGCGCAGGGCTGCGATGCACAAGGTGCCAAGATCACCTCACAGTTCCCACCTGGGCAAAGAGCAACAACAAGGGTTACACTGCTGCACTCACGCCCCCTTAGACCCCGAGACGACTACAACTACACAACCGTCAGCTCAGCACAGTCACAGGATCCGTTTTCCAGGAGAGCGTAAAGGAATGCAATTGAGACACTTTCAAAAGTGAAGGGTACCGCTGTAGGTCCCACAGTAAAAGAACACACATCAAGAAAAAAAACAACAATCAGGTTGGAAGCTTGGCTAGGAATCTCGCTGCACGGCAGTTCCTGACAGTCTAAACTCTGATTTGCTTTTCCCTGCGCGAGCCGAGCCCGAGTAGGACACACAAGGTGCAGAATGGGCCCGGAGCGTGGCGTTACTCTACCTGTGTAGGGCAGGGCGCAGAGGCAGGTGTAGCTGCTCACTCCGTCCACGCAGGTGCCCTGGTTCAGACAGGGGTTGGACGCGCACTCGTTGATGTTGACCTCACAGTTTGACCCTGGTGGGGGGGGAGGGGGGGGGGGGGAAGGTCAGACAGTGCTCTGGAGGGTGGGCGGAACGGGGGAGAGAGAAAAGCGACGCTACAGAACAGGGAGAGACGAGGGGGGTCTTTTCCCGGCCTAGTTCTTTTCTCATGACCCGGTTCGGGGCGCACAAGCGTGAACTCTCACTGCTCCGAGTATGAGGGAACACCCTCCCAATGCGGGGTGCGCCCCCATCCGAAACAAGACGTTTTTCAGGCTTCGCGTTTGTCAGAATGAACCAAATCTGGAGATCAACCGACCTCTGAGCCGGACCAACCGCTCCGAACAAACTCGAGAACGGGAATGACTGTAGCTGTAGTGAGTGGTATTGCTAAAGAAGACAGGGAAGAAGGGAGGTGGTCTGTTTAAAACAGACTGAGGATGAGGGCTCTACATAGTAAAGGGGGACGTGGCTCTGTTCTTTTAAGTGCAAAAGGAAAGATACGTATGGGGATTTCTGGTAAAGAGGAATTATATATGTCAGCTGTTAACATTCCACACTTGCGCGATTGTCCTGTGTCCCTTGCGCGTTTTGGAAATACTGAATTTTTCCGGTGGTGCCAATAAAGCCAATTTGAATTTCAGGGAGGGGAAAAAAAAAGAGATCAAGGAAGAGGGTAAAGAAACAGGAAGAAGCACAGAAAAGGAGATAGAAGGAGTCTCACAGACCTTTGAAGCCACGTCTGCAGGTGCAGGTGTAGCCATTAGTGAGGTCTGTGCAGGTCCCCCCATTCTGACACGGGTTTGACTCGCACTCGTCCTGATCCAGCTCACAATTCTTCCCTGTCCAGCCTGGATCACACTGACAGCTGTACCTGAGAGACAGAGAGAGAGGTCATCTGCAGCACTGGACAATGACACAGAGGTCATCTGCACCACTGGACATTGAGAGAGAGGTCATCTGCACCACTGGACAATGACACAGAGGTCATCTGCACCACTGGACCATGAGAGAGAGGTCATCTACAGCACTGGACTATGAAAGAGAGGACATCTGAAGCACTAGACAATGAAAGAGAGGACATCTGAAGCACTGGACAATGAAAGAGAGGACATCTACAGCACTGGACCATGAGAGAGAGGACATCTGAAGCACTGGACAACGAGACAGAGGTAATCTACAGCACTGGACAACGACAGACCTAAGGACAGCACAACACAACACACATTAAAGTTAAATCGCTGCACAAGCCAGACAACACTACTTTACCCACTGGGACGCACAGACACAAACGCAACACAAACTGGAAAGCCCTGAAAGCCAATACACACTAGCTGAGTGTCTGACCAGGGTAAGAGACAACAGGGAGAAAACCTGTACCGTATCCGTTTTGCCAGCACTGTAAGTCACTGGTCATGAATCTGAATGTGTTCCGCAGAGAAGCTGTGTGAAAAGAGTCAGAGAAGGAGGGAGAGAGAAGGTGCGTGCTAGGTGAAAGGCACTGACCCCTCCAAGTCGTCCCGACACTCCCCGTGCACGCAGGGGGCACTCAGACACTCGTCCTGCCCGGCGTGGCACAGCAAGCCATGCGTGCCCTCGGGACACTCGCAGTGGAAGCTGTTATTGCCGTTCACGCACGTGCCCCCATTCTGGCACGGGTTCGAGAGGCACTCGTCTATATCAGTTTTGCACTCGGGGCCTGTGGACAGAAGAAGGGCACACATCAGTACTGAGTGTTCAGCACTTGAAGCCAGGCTGGATACAGGAGCTACCTGCTTTCAGACACAAGGCGGTTAACAGGTCAAGAGCACTCGGACACACGAGGCAGAACTGCGACCCTTGGTGCCGTGAGATCACCAGGCCCATGCAGCTCTGTTAAATCACTGCATGTCCCCTCCTACAACTACGTGAGAATGGGGCTCAGCCAATCACCCTCGCGTTCAAGCGGCTTCAGTAAAAATAATACTGCAAGATGTTTTTCAGCACCGCGGAAATCTCACCCTGGCTTTGGAAATCAGTCCTGTAAGGAAAGAATTAAGTTCAAGATAAAACAGCGCCGCCGAAAACAAAGATCTCAAGAGGACTGTTATTGTAACAGTTGGCCGATATTGACCTCAACAGATGAGCTTGTGTCCAGAATAAAACCGAATGTGCTTGTTCACCTGCTTTATTCTTGTTCCAGAACTGCTCCGTCTGTCCTCTTAGGCTCCTAAAAGAGCTTGCAGGCCAGCCAGAGTGTTGAAATTGATATGGAAGGGCTACGATCACCTGTTAAGATTCTCCATTCTACAGTGTGAAAGGGTGCAAAAGGCTGGGCTTTGCCACACACTCAGTTTGATCGGGACTGCTTTTTTACCCATTGTGGTCTAATCCTGTCTGATCCTGAACCTCCAGTCCTGCTGCTTTCTACTGCTATGATCCAAGGCGCCAGCAGGGGGCGGCAGTGGAGGCCCATGAGGCCTGCTGTTGGCACAGTCCAAGGCTGGAAGCAGGGCTGTTAAATGCAACTGTCTGGCTGTATTTGAGGGGGTCCTTCAGTAGGAACGTGGAGGGGGAGAAACACTCTTGGGTGACGGGACGGAAAATGTTATTTTATTTGCGAGAAAAAGCCAAATGTATTTACAGATAAAAATGAAAACCTGCTGAGGGCCCCACAGAGGTACACAGGGGTGAGACAAGTATTGTCTGCTATACCGGAGAGGAGAGACATACCAGTGAAGCCAGGAGCGCAGACGCAGTCGTAGGAGTTGATCCCGTCCTGACACACTCCGAACTGGCAGGGGTTACTCGCGCAGTCGTCAATGTTGATCTCACAGTTGGGCCCTGAGAAAACACCAGAACAGGTTTCCTTTATTTTTTACACAGAACGCAAACTCTCTGGGATTCAGGATCCTCCATGGGACTTGGGAACTGGGAACAGGACGAAAGCCAGGAGCTGCAGCCCAGGTAAAACTACTGTGCTCCTCGAGCCAGTGAAACTCAGAAGCCCCTTCCAGCGGGGGTAAATAATTACTTCGGCACCAGTCTCCGACTCCTCTAAGTCACGGGGCGATGTCCCAAAAAGGCCAGATCTTTTCATTTTCTCCAACATTGAATCAACACGTCGCATCACGGCCTTAATGATGAAAAACACCGACAACTCTACAGCTGAATGTCCCCAGGGTTCAACATGGGATTGTACTTAAAAACACAAGCAAATTCTTTTGAATTTATTCACGAAAAAGCGCACTGTTGTGCCAGGCTTAGGTGAAGATGAAGTAGAAATTTTAGAACTAAATAATAAAAATACTTTTAATAAAGTTATGCAGCACAACAGAAAATCTACGGGGTGCTAGTTTGAGAGTCACTGAAGGCATTTCGATTTCTTTCTATCTGATCTCTTGTCGCAACACAACTGTCTTTTTTTTTTGCAAAGATGGCTCTGCTGTCAGCCTTGACACTTCCTGCTTCGAGATCTGCGCTCTGATTAGCTGAGAGAATACCCAGGCCTTCGCCTTGGCGAGCCCTGCAGCTGCAGGAAGCGCACAGAAGGCCCCCCTTATCCCTTATCCCCTTTATGCCCCCCCCAGGCGCCTCGTGCTGGAGGTGTACCGGGCACAGACCGCGGGGCAGAGACTCCAGGACAGTCCCGGGAATACCTGGGAATCCCCCAGGAGGAGCTGGAGACTGCTGAAGACTGGTCTACTCTGTTAACTCAGCAGGAGCAGGCAATTAGAAATCGAGGACGACGAGGGCGAGTTGAATTAATTCGGTGAGGCAACTCCTACAAAAGCAAGAGCTGTCGAGGGCGCAACAGTAGAGACTTCCACAATTAAGAGAGAAAGAAAAGAGGACAGGGGCACAACGGGGTAAATGAGACACGCTGCACTGCACAGAAAGGCCACCGGGTGGCAGCATGCGCATACAGAAAAGTGTGGAGAGCCCCCTGGAAGCAGTTCCCAGTTGGCTGGAGCACTTCGTATTTGTATTTTACCACCTCAAAAAAAACGACAGGGCGCCAGGAGCGGGGAGGAGGGGGCAGCGCGGCGGCGGAGGACCCCAGGGGCAGCTCACCATCTGTGCCCAGCGGACAGATGCACAGGTACATGTTGACCCGGTCCACGCAGCGGCCGCTGTTCTGGCAGGGGTTGCTCTGGCACTCGTTGATCTGCTCGCTGCAGATGGGCCCGGTGTAGCCCGGGTTGCACACGCAGGTGTAGGTGGCGATGCCGTCCACGCAGTGGCCGTGGTGGCAGGGGTCGGGCTTGCACTCGTCCACGTTCTGCTCGCACAGCAGTCCAGTGAACCCTGCAGAGAGACCGATGGGGAGGGGGGAGGGTGAGAGAGGGGGCGCGGCTGGGAGGAGGGGAGGACCGGGCCGGCGCTGGGGCAGGTCGGAGCCGGACAGCGGGGCTGAGTGAGCGGGGTCAGCCGGCCAGGGCCACACCCGGAGGAGCGGAGCAGAGCCAGGGGCCGCAGCAAGAGCGGGACGCGGCTCTTCCCGCAGTCCCGGGGTTTTCTTTTTCCGCTCAACGCGTCCGGGGAAAACAGCGGCTATGCATCCGCGGACAAGCAGCGGCTGATTGCTGTCCTTGTCACCATCACGCGCCTGCTGTGTCGCACAAGGGACAACAGGCTAAGCCCCTAAGAGGTTTAGCACGCTGGTGGATACGTGAACAGCTCAAAAGATCAGACCACTTGTACCGCTGTCCTTTAGCAGACTGAGCAGAACACAAAGAATGAGCCGAGGGGAGGAGAAACCCACGCTGGGAAGGAAGAAGAAAGCTCACCTCCAGGGCTGTGGAGACTTGCACAGGTGAGCATGAGGACAGCTCCCTAACAGACTGAAGCCGGGAGGCCACCCAGGAGGTTGTACACCATGAGTCAAGCCCTAGCCCTACCTGCTGTACTGACACAACACTGTGCCTAGTGACCACCACGGCTACCAAGCCGAGCAGCAGGCAGCCATTCGAGGGGCCAGCACAGCCTTCTCCTCAGTCCAAAGCAGAACTGCTAACAGCCTCGGGCACTCCCCTGTGGCACAGTTACGTCCCTCTGAATTCCACCCAGCGACCAACGAGGTTCAGGAAAAGAGAACCCAGCCGAGTGCTGAGTGGGTGGCTGTTCTGTGCACCAGCACCTCAACTTTTCTCCTGCTGCGCTTGCCTTTGCTGTTAACCAAAGGGCCTGTGTCTGCAAGCATGTGTAAGTACTGTAGTGGGGAGAGGAAACAGAAAAGGGAGAGAAGAGCTGAAGGACAAGTCCGTGTTCTACTGCAGGGGTCTCCGGCCCTGCTCCTGAAGAGCTTCAGTCCAGCAGGCTTAGTGGGTCACCATTAAATCACCAGGTGTCATTCATACGTATAGCATCTAAAAAACACTGTCAACCAGACCGGGCGGACCAAATGGCCTCTTCTTATGTGTGGA